>NC_136061.1:1929891339-1931091339 GCF_964261635.1 Lissotriton helveticus
TTAAAATGTAAAACCATAGCAATCTAAATTACCCATTAAATATTTTGACATTCTGCTTGACACAAGATGCTGCAAAAAAGCATTTTAATACCTATACTTTGTTCGACATCAATATGGAAGCGTAGACCTTTTATCTCTGTGCCTATATTCATTTTCAATATGGAATATTGCTGTAATACTGGTTGCATATTATACTAGTAGTAGTTGCTCTAGAGGAATAATTTAAAGGCTCAAATGTTCTCTCCTCTTCCACTCTGTCCTTTGCCGCCAAGTTGGATATGATTGAATGGCAGTAAAGGCTGATTTCTAAACCCTCATCAACTTCTATTGATCCTCTAGAGCACAGTCACCAGTGATGTCCATCCATACTGTATCCCGACCAGTCATGTGAGTCGGAGACGAGTCAACTTTTAGACTGCACTCTCTCAAATGTCTGCTGTTTTTCCATGCAGTGTGTCCCGAGAGGCCAGTAGGGTACACTGAGAATACACCTGCAGAGCTAAATTGTGCTAGAACTTTGGTTCCCAAATCTTGCTTAGGCGCAAGGCAGTAAGAAGGGGAGTTTTTGCGGTGTCCATCTTTCTTGCTTTTCAGAGAAACATCAGATGGCTAGCTTTAGAGAATAAATGTATGCTCCATGTATGTTTAAAGAATTCATTTTTTTATGTCGAAGATTTATGTACTCAATGAAATCTCCCTGGGATATTTTTTATGCATTTATACAGCTTTCGAACGGAATTCCAATTGAGAGCTGGTTCATGGACAAAAACGACAAGGAGCTTCTGAAATTGATCCCCTTCCTGGAAAAGCTGGTAGAACTGGTGAGGTTTGCTGACACTTTTTAATGCCTCAATTGTAACTGGAAATGGCATGCTTTCATTCTCTGAGGAGAAGGGGGCTTAAGCTGCATGCTGTTTTGGAACTATATTTGATTGGGCTTCCCTTTTTGCAATCAGTTATTTGCGGGTTATCCTGATTAATTTGTTTGCAATCTGGTTTATTTACATTCCCAGCATCAGTAATTTGAGGTGGATGGAAACTAATTTTGTGAGGGCAGAGGATTATCCATCATGTCCCTCACATGCCCCCTGATTCATGCTGTCTTTGTATTTTCTACATATAGTGTTCTCTTGAGCTCCCCATTTATATTTTCTCCAAACCAGTGAGGACTTGAGCATGTCATAATTGTAACTTGTGCTGACTCGTCAGCTTAATCATCAATGTAATTAGTTTAATCTTTTTCTTAAATGTCTGTGTTTTGGGGGTGGGGTTAAGTTATGCAGTATCTTTATACATGTTTGTTATTGTGTTTGTGATCCTCTGGACTTTGTGTTTTTTCCCAGCTTAAGAGAACACATGGAGTGACGAGCAGTTTTCTGCATCCCTCTCCCAGAGAACCAGTTCTGATAATAAACCAGCCTACTCTTCTTCACTTTTGCCCTCCATTTCTAAACTTTCTCAGGTGACTGTAAATGCTTGAGAACAGCACCAGATAAAAGATCACATTAGACCCTATTTTATGGCAAACATGCTGCCTGCTTGCATCCCTAAGGGGAAAATAAGTTTTTACATTGCTACGCAATTTGCTGAAATCACACCCTGTTTAAAAGGGGAGGGGGTGAGGCTCAGGGGGGATCCTGTGACCCAGTCTGTAAATCTGGTGGATGTAACTTTCTCTGTACCTGTGCCAAGTTGTATTGTTTCTTTACAATCTTAGTATTTTGTCTGCAGTTAGTGCGGTTTATCCGGTCATTGGAATCCTACTAAAGCTTCCATTGACTTCCTGTGTGGTTTGGCGGAGTTTTTGCTGCTTTCTTTGGTTTTTAAGCTATACATTGAAAAACGGTCAGACCTTTTGATGACATTGACTGTAGAGCATGAACTCCTACCTAAGATTGTCCTTGTTGACCTCAACAAAAGGGACTGCTTCACCCATGTAATACAATTTACAACCATATCAGTCAGCAAGTGTGCCTTCTGGTTAAATTCCTTTAAAGCAACATGCTGATAGCATGTGTTATATCTAGTTTGACTCAAGTGCCAAATTGACCTTAAAATCATAATTCTGCTATTATGGCCTTCATTTTGATCAAATCAGTCAACATCACCAGGTGGATGCCTGCATGACTTACCTTGTGGCAATTTTGGTCTACCGAAGCAGACTTTGAGAATCATTTGCTACGCAAGTGACGTCGTCCATTTATCTGGCAAACCTGCAGAAACTTTGCCCTCAAGCCAGGCTTCTCACTCGTCTTTGTGCTACCCAGACGGATTCGAAAACCTATGAGCTTTTCGCCTCTTGTGACATGAAATTTCTTTTATGAAATCATAACTTTCTCTGTAGCAGTGAACTGCAAGCCTTTTGCATACGAGAACCTTTCATACTATTTCACAGGAACAGTGCAGTCCTGAACGTATCCCATCTGTGTTCCCAACGCATTGGTGGAGCTTCATGTAGAAGATTGTCCTTTCAATATTTTGTCATGGTATGCGTATGATAGTTACAGTTAGGGTGACTGTTCGCCGCAGTCCGTAGACTCTCCCACCTGCTGATTCCCTCCTCCCAAAAATACATTCATGAGCTTCTTTTTCCAAGTGAACTGGCGAAGGGAAAGAGTGGGGTGCTTTTTGTATGCCCTTCACATGATTGTTGGCATGCTAAGCTCAAGTAAAATGCTTTGGAAGCAGTTTCTAGGACCACAGTTAGGCGATAGTGTCCACAAAGGTAAAAATGGGAGGAGTTTAACGACTCCGAGTCCCCCTAAAAGAAATTGTATTCTACTCAAACTAGAAAAAACTATTTTGAATTATTTTTACCTGAGCAAGGTTCTTAGTAATGTGGGACATATAAGTCTCACTGCACACGGGCACGTTTTCATAATTGGGCAGGGAGAGCTTTTGCCACTTTATTCTTTTAACCACCAATGATAAACCTGCAAAAGCATCCCCACTGGTTGATATAGTTTACATGGGTTTCCATTTAGGCAATTTGGCTGCTTCATGTTCATATCAAATTTTCATGGACTGGTCTTTCCAATTTCGGTGCCACAACATTACCCAACAAGAATGTGCTTTTGGTTCAATTTTCAGGTCCAGGTAAGCAAGCCTTTGTGTACCACATTGTTAATCCTTCCATGCCCCCAACAGGATAGAGAGCAAATAGAAGTACATTTTTCAAATGCTACAGTGTAATGTAGAGCTGATGGTTTTGGTGGCAGTGAGAATTTATTATATTCTTCTACTCTTCCTTTCGGATTTCCAGGTAAAGAAAGCAAAAACATGGGCAAATGGCAAGAAGGTTTATGCCATTAGTGCCATTACTAACCTAATGGCAAATTTCAGTTTTCTACTTTAGGTAAGGTTGATGCTTATAGAATGGGCAGTTATATGAGGTATCTCTTTTCAGAGGGTGGGCAGTAGTCTTTTTGATGCGTATCTTCCAGTCATAAAAGTTGCCCATGCAGAGTCTTAACACTGTTTTACTTACCATATGAATATTTTAAATCTGAGTCTTAGAAGATTATGGATCTCCCTTTTTCATCTACCACCCCCTTCAGATCAGACTGATGGAGAGATTTACCAAATTATGGCCAGATCTGATGCCTATATAGCACTAGATCCAAAAAGATAGATCCATTAAAACCTTCAGGCAAGTGTAAAAAGGCTGAATTAATTTTTTTTTTTTTATTTCAGATTAAAAATCCTTGAAAAAACACAATGAAAATGATAAAAGCGCATTCTAATCCCAACATTGGACTAAGCAAAAAATCAACCAGCCAAGAATTCAACTTGTAAAAGATTCCGCGAATTGGCTTAAAAAGATCACTTAAATAGCGAGAGTGTACAGATACATTGTACAAAGCATCCAAGAATTCAGCTTGTTGGCGATTCGACGAGTCACCCTAAAAAATATCACATAAGTAGAAAAACTGCAGATACATTGTGCAAAACAGCCAAAGTATAAAATACATTTGACAGTGTAATGGTAATATTAGCAATAAAAAATGCTTCCTAAATAAAAACGTGTATAAGAGACAATTCCCAACAGGTATCAGTTCAAATGATGTATGCAATCTGCATTACAAGAAACAAGGAGACTCGTGCAGTTTAAGAGCTTGTAATTCACTAGTTCTTAAGGGGTATTTCACATAGAATTAAAGATATGCAGCACTATACAGAGGGAATCATGTGACAACCCGAAAGCACTTGGTGAATAGTGATGTATACAACTTGGTGAAAAGTGATGGTGCAAGTGCTGAACGTGAACAGCGTGAAACGGCGCAAAGTGACAAAGATATATACAGTGTAGGCTCAACAGGAATTTGTTTTGGTCACTATAATCACAAATTAAACATGAAATGAATTGGAGCAGTTCCGTGAACTCAGCGGCCATCAACGCCGTCGACATTACAGCGCAACTCAATGGCGCATTTTACACTTGGCTCCTGAAAAATGTTTAATTTATGATTATAGTGACCAAAATAAATTCCTGTTGAGCCTACACTGTATATATCTTTGTCACTTTGCGCCGTTTCACGCTGTTCACGTTCAGCACTTGCACCATCACTTTTCACCAAGTTGTATATATCACTATTCACCAAGTGCTTTCGGGTTGTCACATGATTCCCTCTGTATAGTGCTGCATATCTTTAATTCTATGTGAAATACCCCTTAAGAACTAGTGAATTACAAGCTCTTAAACTGCACGAGTCTCCTTGTTTCTTGTTCTTGTAATGCAGATTGCATACATCATTTGAACTGTCTTGAACTGATACCTGTTGGGAATTGTCTCTTATACACATTCTATACCCATCCCGACGTGGTATATGGGTTTAACTCCTGTTATTTCTCCTAAATAAAAACAGCAGGAAAAGGCACAAAACTTTACGTATATGCAGTAAGAATGGCAAAGATAATTCACATCAAAAGTTAAGTGCCATCAGTGCAATAAAATACAAAATAAAATTAAAAGTCGAATTCGAAGTACCGATAACACGAAAAAAGGTGATTGGCAGAACATACAACCTATGCAGAGTATGAAAATGTGGCATCGCTTATGGAGATCATTTAGTCTATCAGTTTATCCTGTCTCCAGTATTCGTCAAAATGTCTAAGCAAGGTTAAATTTAGACCGTGGACTTAAACAAATAACCTTCGTAATCCAGAAGGGCATTAAGTGCATCCTGGAGGCTTTTGAATAAAGACTCAACAGCCTCTATACAGTAGCTGAGATCCCAGCCGTAGGGTTTGTACTTCATCATTTCAGAAGCTCAATATTTGGCCAGAAATGTACCGGAGGATCTTTTTCTTTGTCCACCAACATTTGGACAGTGGTATGATCTGGTTATGTACCTAGAAAGAAGCAGTGAAAGCCCTCATGATCATGGCCTCTATTCTGCATGGTGTTGCATCGAGTGAATTTTGTCCCATGTCCCTTAAGGTAGTGTTTCTGGAGCTGTTCCATAAAGGCAGGAAAGGGGTTTCCTTTATGGGAGTACTTGCATTAGAAGTGGCATATTTTCCTCAAGGAGAAGTCTTTTGACTCTGGGTCAGTGGAGGCAGATAAAGCTGTGTCATGAATGGCTTGATGGTCTGTGTCGCAGAGTAGCTAGAAACTGACTAAAATGATTAGAACTGAAGTCGCTCAGTACTCCTCAACATGTTATCTGGATAACTAAATGGATGCCTTTCTGCAACATGAAGAAGAAATACCCATACAATGTGATTCTCCGTTCAGGACAGGATAGCCTATCCAGCTGAACACCATTGTTAAAGAATACACAAGCGTGCTGGAACTCAAAGTAGTTCTTCTGTGTTTAAAGGATGACTAAGCAAAAGTCTGTGTTGAATGTGTCCAACCCTGCAGCCATAATTTCTTACACAGGAAACCAGTCCCGAACAAGATTACAGCCCCTTTCCAGGAAAGGTGTACTCTGAAAAACGAATTGCTCCTGTGGCGATTCAACTTTCAGGAGAAAAGAGTAACAGTGGACATCATCTTTAAAGCATTGAGTTTTTGAGTGGCCTGGCAGTTTGCTACACAAGAGACACAATGCCCTAACTGTTTCCAAACCAAAGTATATGGGGGATGCACTCTCTCGTTTGTTAGGACCCTACTGTAAACCTGTCCTTCAATCCACAAGGTAACCCGGATTAAGTAAAATCTGCTGCAAAAGGATTAATTTCCTCAATCTGCTGGCAGTAAATCTGGACTTTTTGAATCAATGGACTGACCAAATTGGAGGCTGCCACGTAGGAAGGGACAGCAGGATAAGATATTCCATCGCATTTTGTTAAGTAAGGCAGTCTGGCACCTGAAACCCTACAGTACCTTTTAAACTGCATACCTTCGTTGGTGTTTTAATCACTATGATCAAGCTGTAAGATTCAGGATTTTCTGTTTGAGAATATTACCTGATTTTATATAGGAATATTAGACGTACTGACCCCTCTTAGTCCTTGTGAATATTGTCTGAGATTCGCTATAGATCATGCAATCTGTATTGTTTACTTTGCCTTTCGGCGCACTAGCTGAGCAATGTTTAATGATGTTTAATTAGCTGCTTAATCTATGTTTTTCAAAGACCTAAGGCGATAAAGATAATTCTGTCTATCGCATTTGCTTCCATAGAAGCAGGCTCACGTCTGTCAAAATAGACAATAGCTAGATCAGTATTTCTATCAATTTGTTTACTGAAATGCTAAACAGTGGATCTGTTGGATAACATTCACAGTTAGCAGGTCTTCTTGCTGCCACATGAAAATGGGGCATATTTGCTCTTAATAGTGCATAATTTGCATACTAAAGCTAACTTTGTATGGGTAAGCAAACCTTATGAACAGATTAGATAAATTAATGAACATTGTCTTCCTTGATGGATTTTCAGCTTGGTATTACATTCCAGTTGTTGTTGCATGACGGAGATCCTATGATGGAGGAAAATATCTATCATATTCGCCAATAGCCTGTTCCCCTAAACTTCCCCAAGTAGCCATGGTTTGTGGGACTTTCAGACAGATCTGAGAAACTCTTTGCTTGTTCAGGGCACCTGTAGGTGCTTTTGGGCTGTGGTCCTGAAAGGGCGCAACACTCAATTCCGTGTGCAACAAAGAAGTCATAGGGCACTTACAGTAGTTGCAATATGTGTAACTAGTATCCACTCAGAATTATGCATGTACCATCCCAACAAGATACTGGTCATCAGGGTCGTCAATATGCCTCCCAACACAAAGATGAGAAGCATAAACTGTTCTCTACTGTTGACAATCACTGGATCTGCTACTTGCTGCTGTGACACTACAGCCTTTCAGGATATTCAGTAGGGCAGATTTTTGACCGCTCTAATATTCAGAAAGGGTTCACTTAAGCTCATTTTCTTAAGAATGGTTAGGGTTGCTAGATATGTTTGAAGCCTCACATTTTTAGCCTCTGATTTGTAGGGGCTCTCTGAGACTTTTCTTTAGCATTTGCTAAAATCCCAACTATGGGAAGTTGTCAAGAGGAATATGCAGATCTTTCATTGTTCCTCATGCTTCACCTGAGATCAGAATCTTGTCCCCTCAATGGCAAGTTACGTAGTTAAAGCTTCTCCAATCATTGGTACAGGTGAAAACGCTTTTTCTTAGCTTCGGTCTACAGCATTAGTCTCAGAATAGCCCACCACTCAAGGGGGCGGGGCTTGCCAGCTCAGCAAGATGGCCGCGGACTAGCAGAGCTCTGCAACGCCATTGCACTATCTTTTAAAATCCTGGCAGACACTTGAGGTCGACCGCATATAGGATCGGAGTTCCTGTGGAGTCGATCTGTACTGCTTTGAGTGGAAAACTCGGTGAAACGCCTGAGTTATTCCCGCCACCTGCTAAGAGCCCAGGGCCTGCCTGCGGATGTCGACGCGGGCTGTTGACCTGCCAAGTGGAGCCCCGGAGGAAAGGAAGGAGCCTGATCGCCGGGCGGTCGTGCTAGTGTGGAGGCTCAGACCTGGTGAGCGAGCTCTGCGAGTGGCCCAGACAACCCGGCGAATACCCTTCCTGATCGGTGATCTCCCTGGAGGACCTGAATAAGGGTGTGGTGCAGCTGAAGGCCGCGGTTCTGCAGCTGAGGCCGTAACGACAGTGAGTGACGCAGCTGCCGGGGAGCACCGGGTATCCTGTCGTGCAAGCTGTGATCTAATTGCCAGCCTACAGTGTCTGTGAGCAGCGAGGGCCTCAGTAATTATCCCATAAGTGTCTCTCACCAGTTCCCACGGTCCGTATCTGCAGCGCAGCGGGGCTTCTCTGCAACATCACGGGGTAGAGCCCCCTGCTCAGTCGCCTAGTGTGCCTCACTGCACTGGCTATTGGCTTGGTCTACCTGTGGAGCAAGATTCTGGGCGACCCTGTGGAATTGCAGTGAGTTGAAGAGTACGGGGTGAGCTAAGGTGCATTGCCTTGACAAGAAGCCTGCAGTGCTTGCAGAGAGATAGTTGCTGAAGCGGGCCATCATACACCCAGCACTTGGACAAAATCCCTAGTAATGGTCCGAACTGAAAACCCCAGGGGGCTGGAGAGCCAGATCATCTGCGGCAATATGCCACAGTAAGCTGCCGCGGAGGAGCGTAGCGAGGCGCTGCCTACTTAGGCCTTCTCGTCGGCCTACTACTACCTACTTTTCGGCGCAACAATCTTCCTAGGAGAGTTGATAGGAGGGAAGGTACCAGGTCAGAAGGAGTTTCTTGGGATCCTAAAGTGGCTGGGAGCTGCGTAGTGCTCTACCTGCGACAGTCTGGCGGCGATGGGGAAGACAAAGTTCAGTCCAAGCTTCCATTCGAGCAACGTAAACCCAGAGGTCGGAATCGCGGTGACTTAATCCCCTCCTGATCAAGGTGAACTGGGCGAGGACAACTCTGCGGATTTTTGCCAATTCCTGAATACGATACAATCTAGTCTCAGCGCTATAGATGGGAAGATTGACTTGCTGGTTTACCGGGTCGAGCGGATGTCTTAACCCCTTGATAAGCACACCGAGAGATTAGACATGACAGAGCGGAGGGTAACCGAGGTGGAGGTGCCCCATATGTAGATGGATGCAACACAGAAGCAGATCGGTAAGGCCCTGACGCGATTGCAGGACAAAGCTGAAGACCTTGAAGCGAGGTCTAGAAGGAGCAGAGTCTACATCGACTGGGACTATGGAACTCTTCGTCGAAACCCTGCTGGTAACACTCCTGGGTTTCTACACCTTTTCCGTCATATTTGTTATCGATTATCGCCAGGTTTCTGAACTATAGAGACAGGGATGCTGCACTGAAACGGGCCAGAGATTTGGGAACATTGCAGCATGAGGGTTCCACAATCTCCCTGTTCCCCGATTTTACACCTAAAGTTCAGGAGGCACGAAGACTGTTTGCCCCATTAAAGGGAGTGTTCTGCGCTCAAGAAGTGGTATACGCCATGCTATACCCTGCGATCTCTAGAGTGCACTAGATCAGTTATAATGTCTTGTTCAGAAATCATTGTTTTACTGCTGTCTTCTTTTAGCCTCCTATGCCACCAAACGTATGTCAAACGTTAACATTGTTTAGAGAGTGGAACCAGGTTGAAAAGCCTTAGGAAAGGGGTAGTAATGTCAAGCGGGACACAGGAGAGCAGAATCATGGCAGATAGTGGTGGAGAGCAGTGCAGATTCCTTTCAACAAAAAGGAACTAACCAGGTGAAGAGACCCAGGTAGACAAAAGTGGAATGAAAGTTACATTTAATAAAACTAATGATGTGGAAGATGCAACAAATAGTATAAGTGGCATAGTTGAGATTGAAGTGCGCAAAAAAGTGATGGATGGAATGCTTGAAATAATCTCAGCCACTGGTAATACTCTGGGCCACATCTCAGTCCATCGTTATTTTGCACACAATGCCATGCAAGTTTGACCCAGCCATCAGCAAATCAATTAAGCCCTCATCCAATAGGAACAGTCCAGCCCGAGCTACCCACCACGGTCCTCCCTTAACTGGACTACAAGTAACCTAAGATCTGTCCTGTGTGCTTTGTGCCACTAGAATCAAGTTATAACTTGAATCAGTTTTTTGAATACTTCATAGTTGAGACATAAGTGCTTAATAATGTTCACTCGAAGAGTGTCACTGCATGTTGTTGGACTTGAGGTTCCAAGATGAAGAGGTAGTACCCATTGATAGTGATGCACACTGACTTCACCACTACGCTCCACGATCAGGAAGCTACAGCTTAAGTTGGCATTCTTTAATTTCATGAAGCATAGGGGCAAGCACACATGCATTTCAGACACATTGCTCATAAAATGTAATAACGTTGCCTTATGTATAGATGCAGGTTCCATTTCTCGAGCGGGCAATCTTGGCTTGCTTTGGAGGTTCCTGTAAACGTACTCCCAAAAAAACTCTGTTCTGAGGGACCCTTACTAGGTCGCACAGTCTTACGTAGTCCGTCATACTGCTGGCCCCTGCCTAGCCTTTCCTGGTCTTGCCAGCACCTTACAACTCATTTAGGTGACAGCTATTTAGCTTCCTTTGTGGTAAGGCGTCCTAACTATGGCAGAGGGGAATATCCTCATCCCTTTTTACTGACTGATTTCTAAAGTGTTAGCCTTTGCACACCTGTGCCTCTTCTCTGGAGACCTGGTTGTTCTGATTGTCAGGCAGTCCACCAGCTCAATTGCTCTATTAGCGGTAAGTATGCTCCGTCGTGAACGAGAATCCTTACTGCCAATATAATTGTCCGTCCACCGAATGTGTATGTGGGCAGACCGCAGTTTGTTAACGATGGAGACAACTCCCTGCCATAGCCCAACTTCTTCGACGGCCTGACTAAATGCGATTGGAAAAATGGCTAAATGTCTGCCCACCCAATTTATGTAGGTAGATATACAGCCGTTGTTTTTTTACTGCCTTTGACAACCAGGAAAACTCTGGCGTCAAGGCAGTAAAAATCTAAAATGCCCCCTCGCCATGGGAGATAAATCGCATGGTAAAGGCGGCATTGTTTTTTTCTTTTTTTCCTTTTTAAATGTCAAAAACCCACTTTGCTGTTTTGTCTTTGAAAATAAAAAAAGTTTGAAACTTTACCGTAGGGCTCTGTCATGTTTGACAGAGCTGTACAGGAAAACTCCAATACATTCACAGGAACCACTGTGACAGTAGTTTCTGTGAATGATAGAAATGTTTGTCGGGCTGATGTGCATTTCTAAATTTGGCGGGCAGCTTCTCCTTCAGGGCAATGGAGTAGTTTGCTCTGTTGCCTTGATGGAGTACAATCCATCTGCCAAATATTAAATTGGCCCCCAAGTCTAAATACAAGTGGCAGAGTTTTTGCCCTTGGCCCTACCCACAATGTCTTGTTGTTTTTGCATTACATGATACTAAATAGGTGGACACTTGAAGAATATATGAATGATTGAATGATGGGAATCTTATATCGTGCAACTTAGCCCAAAGGCATCAAGGCGCCTAAGCAGGTCCAATAATATGTGGTGACCAAAGAGGTATTCTACAAATAGGCTTCAGAAAAAAGCCAAGTTTGCGAAACAGAGCAATCGAAGGTTGCCCCAAGAGTTCGGGAGGAAGAGAATTCCATAGCCTGGGTACAACCGAGGGGAAGGATCTGCCTCCCCATTTGGCTCTCACAAACTTGGGAACCTCAAGAAGATTTTTATTAGATGAGCAAAAGTGTCGACAGGGAGAGTAGGGGTGAATAAGTGATTTAAGACCCACAACACCCATGCCATGAAGGGCCCCACAGGCAAGACAAAGAATTTTAAGAGATCCTGGACTGAATGGGAAGCCAGTGTAGGCTTCTGCGGGCTGCCGTGGCCGAGGCGAGTCTAGGAAGATTTAAAACCATCTTTGCCGCCACATTCTGGACCATCTGGAGCTGATGGATGAGGCTCTTATTAATGCCCACATAAAGGGCATTACAGTAGTTCAGCCTTGAGGAGAGTAATGCCACAGTGGCCAGCTTGCGGGCATCAGGGTAAAGATAGTGAGCAATCTTTCTGAGAACCCTGATGATACCGCAGCAGTTGGAGACAGTCCTACTGACCTGACGTTCAAAGGAGAGCAGTATCCACAAAAACTCCTACGTTTTTAGCAAGCTGACGGGGAAGAGGGCAGTCCAGAGAGAGGCAGGCCACTAATATTTCGACCAGATATCCTGGCTGCCCCTGCAAATCAGCACGTCCGTTTTCTCCCAGTTAAGTTTCAGGAAGTTCTGTACCATCAACTGAGAAACTGCCTCCATACAGTTCCTGAAGTTCAAAGCAGAATCCTTCACAGGGCGTAAGGGAGGCAATTATTTGAGTGTCATCGGCGTATGACAGTACTTCCAACCCGAAAGATCTAACTACCCTGGCAAGTGGGGCCACATAGATATTAAATAGTGTAGGGCTCAATGAAGAGCCTTGGGGGACCCCACAATTCACAGGTTTAGGGGCAGAAAGAAACTGGTCCAACTTCACTCTCTGCTCCCTTTCCTATAGAAAGGAAGCCAGGAAGGCTCAGTGCAAGATCTCCGACCCTTATGTCCCTGAGGCGGGTGACCAGAATAGATGGAGACAGTGTAAAACGCCGCCGTCATGTCCAGCAGGACCAGGAGGGTGGTGTAGCCCTTATCAACCTGGCAGCGGATATTAACAACTGCCAGAAGGGCGGTCTCAGTACTATGAGATCTCCTAAAGCCATGCTGGGAGAGGTCCAGAAGAGCAGAGTCCCCTAGGATGGAGCTAAGGTGCCGATTTAGATGAGATTCCAGCATCTTTGCAGTGGCAGGGAGAAGTGATATGGGGCGGAGGTTTTTCAAAGCCCCTGGATCTAAGGTAGACTTTTTAAGAAGGGGTTTAACAACCGCCATTTTCCATAAAGAGAGGAACACTCACTCCGAGATCGCCCGATTCATGACATTCATGAGGAGAGGGATAAGCACATCCCGACAGGCCTTCAGAACTTTAAGCGGCCATGGATCTAAAGGAAAGCCCGATTTGGTGTTATCCAAGAGCTGTGTCATCAGTTCAGGCGTGAGAAGGGGAAAGGACAGGAAACTCGGGGAGTGTCCATCGGGCAAGCTTCGATCTCTGGCGGAAGCACAGTCAATAGGGGAGGGCAAGCCCAGATTCAGGGATTCAAGAGAGCTGTAGATCTCAGCGATCTTTGAGTGGAAAAAGGCCAAGATGTTATCACACAGCTCCTGAGAATCAGCTATTGGATCAACTATCTGGGGAGAAGATAAGTAGTCTATGATTTTAAAAATGTCTGGGGGAGTTAAGAGAAGCAGTGATCTTGGAGAAATAGGCCCTCTTCTCCTCCACAATAGACAGTTTATAATCCCTCAGAGTTTGTTGATCCCTCTCCAAGGGATCCAGCCGGGCCCTCCAGAGCCTCTCCTGTTTCCTACATCCTTGTCTCAACAGCCTGTCTATCCGAGAACCAAGGGGCCGACGGACTCTTTATCGCAGAGTAGGCGCGACTTCGGCGCCTGTCCGCTTAGCGCGGAAGAAGTCATGAGGGCTAAATAGGGCGGCGCCTGGGGGAGAGGCTAGCGCGTGACCCTGGGTCTCCAATCGTCGAGAGACCAACAATCGGTGCCGGCACCCTCCACAACAAACGGGAAAACCCGTGGTGGAACGGGGCCCTGGCAGAAGGATAACGAGTGCAGTAAGCCTGAAGACAAAGTGAGTGCAAAGTACAAATAGTATTTTTAAAATAGATCACATAAAACAAAAGTTAAAATCAGCGAAATAAAGTGCAGAGTAAAATGCCTCAGCAGCACATTGCAATATCACGAACCTCTCTATATGGGATAACCGTCCAGACTGCAGGAACTGGCCACAGAAATCATTTTGTGTATCTAGATGAACTCAATCTAGAACGGACTGGCTTGTTGCACGTGCTCTCTCCAGTGAGAAGTCCTATTGTTAAGGGTAACCCACATTTTTAATTGGGAGCTTTATTTCCCCCTCTATTCTCTCATACTTTGGTTGAAGTAGACTAGTCAGAGTGCCCACCTGTTTGCGAAACTCGTTTTTTCAAAGCAGTTTTCATTCCTGCCACTAGGTATCAGTACACCTAGATGTGGAGAATAAGAGCAAAAGCGTTGTAAATAGGAGTAGCATTAGTCATAAAAATAATTTTATGCAAAGCCAACATAGCTGGGTTGTTTTGGTGTTCTAGTGCCAATTTCTTTAGAAGCGTGCTTTCAGTTTGAGACTTTTGCACATATTAAGATTTCAGCTTTTTTAGGTACTCTGGTTTTGCAGCGTGAATCCTTTTCTGGATTCACATGCTGTGCAGTATTGCACCATCTTGTGGTTGGTTCCGGAATTGTCTTTTTTTTTTTCCCTCTATTTTGGTCGCTGTCGACCACCATTTGGTGCCAGGTACGTCCCCTGTGTGACGTCAGACGGTATCCTGTAGGTCGACGTGCGTGGTAGCAATCTTCAGATTCTTTTTTTCCGCTGTTGGGTCTGGAAGCAAGAAGAGAAGCTCCAAAGAAAGTTTGTTTTTTTCCCGAAAAAACTTTTAAAGAAGTTTATCTAAGGATCATCGAAGTATATTCCATCAACCAACATCGTAGGTGAAGGCAGGAGCAGAGTGCTCCGGGCCACAAATGGCGAGGTAGGGGTTGTGGAGACTACCCCTTTTAAATTCTCCCCCAAGTGCCACCCCAAATACACACAACCCGACCCATATGCCGTGTGCAACCTTTGCCTGCCCGAAGATCATCCGGACAAGGACTGTGAGGGCAACGCAGCTTTCCTGCCGAAAACGCTCCAGACACACCAAGGACAGGCCCACTACACCACAATGTCGAAGTCAACGAAGAAACCTTCTATGAGGGACATGGGTTTCTCTAGCGACGAAGAAGAGCAGGGAGCGCCAGAAAAGTCGACACACCAAGGATAGGACGTCGAGATTCTAGAGAAGGCCGCTGAAAAGATCAGCGCCGAAAAGGAGTGTGTGGAAAAAGAAGACTGAGAAGGTAAGACACATAATGATCCATCGGAACAGAAGGGCCATGAACATAAGACTCCCAAGGCAGCCCCGACGCCAAGCAAAAAGGCGATCGAGGGTCAGCCGCGATCAAAAGAACCCCATGGAACTCATCCAAAGATTACCGAAGAGAGAGAATCACCAAAGGCACTGAAACCAAGGGTCGAAAACAAACCCACAAACAACACCGCCGAACACTAATGTCTACATCGGGAAGTAAAGAAAGTCCTCTGCCTCAGACGCCGAGAGGGGCCCTCTGCGTCGAAAGGAAATGGAGAAGACTCTAGGAGGAGATGGCTACGCTCATACAAAAGAAAAAGGAATTAGACGCCTCACTAAAGGATTTACGAATCCCTAAGACACAGGCGGCTGAAACCAAGAACGTTGATGCTGAAGAGGCTGAAGACGCTGAGGGGAAGGAAGAAGGTAGCTGAACCAACACTGGAACCTCGAGTTAAAGATCCAGAGGAACGTGGAGACGTACCACAGGAAGAGTAAAACTCAGAAACCTTCAAGGATACATGGAACGACGTTGACACCGAGAGTCCAGATAAAGAAGTCTGCTGCTATCCTTCGAAAGCGTTACCTCCAGATGACATTGCTTTCTATAATGACATAGTAAAACAGGCAGGAAACCAATTTCGTAGAAAAAGGTGACACATGCTTCCTACTGGAAACCCTGGCACCTGCAACAAAGGGGAAATAATATCGACCTAGGTTGCCTAGTATCGTGGATCAAGGCAAAGAAGGCTTTAAAGAACCAGCATCAAACAAAGGAGTAACTCCCAGAGTGGAGAAAAAATATAAGCCCTCTTCAAGGTACCTAAAGTACATACAAGGAAGTACTACACCTGACTCCATCATTGTCGCCACAGCCAGGAGGAGAGCAAATGCAGTCTCCAACACCGGGCCTCCACCACATAAAGAAAGTAAGAGGATGGCTATGGTGGGGAGAAGGATGGGAAAAGAAGCTGCAACACAGTGGCGCATTGACAACTCAAATGCCCTGTTAAATAGATATGGCCAGCAGAGGGACGAAATAGAAGAGTTGCCGAACAAACTCCAGTGGAGGACAAAAAGAGGGCAAAATGTATTGTCCAAGAAGGGAAAAATGTGGCTAACACCTACCTAAAACCAGCCCTATATGCAGCAGATACTGCAAGCAGGCAAATGTGCACAGGAACAATCCCCAGAAGGCATACCTGGCTCAGATTTTCTGGCTTTAAACAAGAAGTTCAGGCATCAATTATCAACAGACCATTTAACAGAGAAGCCCTGTTTGGCAAGGTAGTGGATGAATCCCTTCAGCAAATTAAAAAAGACAATGAAACAGCAAGGGCAAAGGGGGCATACAGCAAAGAGAATCTTTTGAAAGAGGAGGCTTCTCTAATAGAAAATCTAATAGAAAAACCACAGGTAGAGGCAGCTTTGGTCAAGGACAGCAGATGCCACAACAATCTCGGGGACAGAACCCAAACTAACAGATGGGTCAACAGCCTAGCTACCAAGGGTGGCAACAACACCAGAAGAAGCCCTTTCAAAGGAAGAGGGATGGCAGAGGAAGAGGCCAATCCTCTAGAGGAAGAGGAAACGGTTCTAACTGACTCTTATCCCGGGAAAAGACCCACACAAGACACCAGTGGGGGGGAGAATATCCTTTTCCCACAAAGAATGGAAACGGATCACAACAGACAATTGGATATTACATTTGGTACAATACGGATATTGCGTAGAGCTCACAAAAACACCACCTGATAATCCACCGAAAACAAGAATATTAAACCGATCAGAACAAACACTGCTAAACGCAGAAATCCAAGAACCATACATAAAGCAGGCAATAGAGCAGGGACCAACACGAGTGGTACTAAGGAAAGTACTCCCATACTTCCTAGTACCCAAACAGGACCAAACTCTAAGGCCAATCATGGACTTGAGATTCACACCAACACAACCCTTCAAAATGTGTACCCTTCAAGAAATAATCCCATAGATTCAAAAGGGGGACTACTTGGCAACAATAGACCTCAGACGCCTACTTGCATATCCCTATGAACAAAAGGCACAGAAAGTACCTAAGATTCCTGCACAACAAAACACACTACCAATTCAGGGTACTCCCGTTTGGCATAAAATCGGCTCTGCTGGTGTTCACCAAGTGTCTAGCTGCAGTGGCGGCACACCTAAGAGAGAAAATCCACGTCTACCCATACTTGGGCGACTGACTGATAAGGGGATGTGCAAACCAAACCTGTCACAATTGTAATAAAAAAACAGTTCAAATGCTACAAATCCTGGGTTTCTCAATAAACCACAAGAAATCTTCTACAACACCAGAAAGAGAAAAAACCTTCCTGGGAGCAAGATGGAATACAGCAAACACCAAGGCTTACCCCACACAAGCCGGGATACAAGCTATCCATCACGAACAGCCTTCTACCAGAGGGGGCAGTCTCTGACAGTGAGGAAAGTAATGAAACTAATGGGCATGATGGCATCCTGTATCCCACTTATCCCTTTACGCTTGCCTACACATGCGCCCATTCCAGGAATGGCTCACCAACAGCTGGTCACAAGCCACAGGAAGTTGGGACGTTCTAGTGATGTAAACGTTCAATCTTTAACTGGCTTAATAAGAGTCTTTGTCAGGCGGCGGTTGCTCTAAGACTTCGAGCAACCGCCGCCTGACAAAGACTCTTATTCGGATTTACCAGCGCTTGCATCGGAAGATTGATTCCCATGCCTGACTAGACCATCTAGCCATTTAGCCCGTTAAGGATTGAACGTTGACAGTCCACCCAACACACAAGTGCTCATCTGTCCTGATGAAGACCCTGTTATGAGGCAACCAGGAACCCTCTTTCCGCTGGGGTCGAAACGTAGACCGTCTTATCAAACCTCCACATGCTCATGGATCAAAATGTATTAACTGAGGATGTACCTATGAGCAATGTATATAAGAACTGACTGACCTCCTACAGGCTGGAAAGGCCAATTTGTATATAGTGTGTATTGTATCTGTCACAAACACCTTTACCCTGTCCCTCACTCGTCAACTCACTACCACTGCCCTATTCTCCCCCTTTTTTTGCTTCCTACACCTATGAGCACTACCAATAAGCAATGCATATTGACCCATTATTGCTTTGACTGACAATTGCATTTTATGCTGGTGTTATATTGAAAATTAAATCTTTGCTCTTGAACTGATTTTTTATTTATGGTGATCTGTTTCCTTGTGTTCTGTTTGCACTTTGATGAATATTTGATTGTTTTGAACTACTCCGACCACCTGTGTAAACGTACTGTACCTTTGACCTAGGCCGGGTAGTTTTTACTTGGGCATAACCCCGTAAAAACTCAACTCTTGGCAAGCACATCTCAACCAGCTGAAAGTTCATGGTCAATGGAGCGAGCAGGACTCCACGAAGCACGTACATTTTTGGGAGATAAACAGGTTTTCTGGCACTCTAGGCTTTCCAGGAACCTATTCAGGGAAAAACAGTCATAATACAATCAGACAATACAACTACAGTGTTCTACTTGAACTACCAAGGTGGAACAAGGTCATTTGCCCTGAGCAAACTTGCACAGGTAATCTGGCATTGGGCAATATCTCAAAAGATCCATCTACAGACAGTACATCTGCCAGGGGTAGACAACATCACAGCAGACCAACTGAGCAGACCAAACAGCTGCTCCCACGAATGGGAGTTGAAATCGACAACAGTACAGTATCTATTCAACATCTGGGGAACACAAGTATTGGACCTGTTTGCAACAATGAAGAACAAGAAAAGAGAATGCTTTGCCTTGATTTCCACACCACCTGTCAAAGGGTGTTTTCCCTAATTGGTCATAGACATTGGTTTACGCTTTTCCACCAATACCCCTGATACAAAAAGTGCTACGAAAACCAAAGGAGCCAGGAACAAACATCAAGGCAGAAAACGACCTGCTGACAATGCAACAAGGTCAGATTTTTCACCCGGAACCAGCAACGCTTCAACTAGCAGCCTGGCGCCTGAATACATGAAATTTGGGCAGCTTAATCTACCGCTAAGAACCATAGAAATTCTAAAAAGAGCAAGAAAATGCTATACAGCGAAATGGAAACGATATACCACATGGTGTACTGCTAGCAACAACACAAGTTCAATCAATACACAAAAAACAGTTATTACATATATTACCTCATGGACAGCAACATCAATTTTTCCAACTTTAAAGTGCGCCTTGCTACCATAGTGGCATACACAAGAGGAAAATCATGCAAAAGCTTTTTTACAAGACCAGTCATCAAATGGTTCTTAAAATGAGCAAAAACAATAGCGCCACCAAGAGCTGCTCCTGTACCAACACGGAGCTTAAATACAGTACTTTGTCAACTAATGACAAAACCCTTTGAGCCCATGAATGCAGCGGACATCAAACATATTACTCTCAAGACAGCCTTTCTCATTGCTATAACATCACAGCGTAGAGTAAGTGAACTGCAGGCATTACCGATACAAGATCCCTACTTACAGATCCACAAGGAAAAAGTAATCTTAAAGACTAACCCACAATGTTTGCCAAAAGTGGTATCACTTAAATCAAAATATTCTCCTGACAGTTTTCCAAAAACCCAAAACTAAGGCAGAGATAAGCCTCCATACCCTGTTTGTAAGGTGGGCTTTACTGTATTATTTGCAAAAAACAGAACAAATCAGAAAAACTGTTGTTTGTTGCTTATGCACATACCAACACAGGATCAGCTGTCACGAAAGGAACTATTGCAAATGGATAGTACAAGCTATCCAATTATGTTCTGGCAATGCCAAAAAGGAACTAACCATGGAACCAACAGTTTGCCCCACTATAAAGAAAGGAGCAACGTTTGCATTTATGGCAAATGTACCCATTGATTCCATTTGCGCAGCAGCAACATGGGCATCACCACACAACTTTACGAAGCATTATTGTGTGGACATACAAATGAATAAGGAAACTCAAATTAGACCGAGGGTTCTTCAACACCTGTTTGCAAGGTCTTTTTCACCACAGCCTCCCAAACAAGGGAGAAACCGCTACATAATCTGATGGACAGCCTGTGAATCCAGAAAAGGATTCCCGCTCAAAACGAAATCCTTACTTGCCAGTAGGAGTAGTTTTGCAGCTTGATGAATTTTTTGCACTCTCCTGCGACTCACCTAGCCTTCCCTATAAGGAAAACAAACAGGTGGGGAAGCAAAGAACTAAATCAGTAATTTTGTCAAAATCTCTTCAAGCTGCTAAACTACTCCTACTGATAAGTAACCATTTTGTTAGCGAAACCAATAGCTTCAACAGTAGCCCCCAGAGGTGGCTATTGAGGTGCACGGCAGCCATGTAGACGCCACTCGTATTTTTTGGAAACACTACTGACATTCCAAGCAAGCTGATGCTTGTGGCGTTTTATTCTTTTATCCTTTACTAGGACTTTGTTCTTTCCTATTAGACATACTGGCAGTAATGGAGCTGGGCTACTGAGCCGCTACTTTGCATAGAAAATCCGAAGCTCCTTCATATTACCACGGCCTTCCACTTTAGTGTCGGCTTCACATGCAACAACATCTTAGTAACCAGTGTGTAAAATATAACTGGGGGTGAGGTAGAGACAAAAACCTTGGAAGGAGATGTTTGAAAAAATATGTATTTTCTGATCTTGTTGATATCAATGTCACTACAGTCATGAAATTTAAATTGGTAATGAACGTTTCTTGCTCGTTTTATTATTCTTACTTTCTGACCATTTTGTGAAGCTTGTGACCCAAATACATGTATGTGGGCCTGATTACTACTCACCCCTTCTACCCGTCCCAATGAAAGTCCACTCATGAATATTCTCTGTGGTCTGCTCATGATGTCAAATATATTGTAAACTGAGTTAACTCCCCTTATGTTTTTTTTCTTTCTTTACAGAATGAGGATGTGCGGCCTCATATCAGAGACAGATTTCGCTTGCATGACTTGCTACCCCAGGAATAAACATCAGGCCTTGTCAGATTGCTGGAGGGGTTTAGGGAAGACGATGCCAGACTGTGCTGAACTTTGTAAAACACAGCGAGAATCCCATTCCCATTACTGTTGAAATTTTTGCATTTTTGTACCCCTTCTTAGCTTTTCTTATATTTGGTGCCCAACCATAATCAAGACATGCAGAGATAAACTTGCCGATCTGTCGCCCATTCCTTACCGTGGGATCGGGTCTTGAAACCGAGAAGTCTTCAGAACTGGCATGTGTGCAGCTCCGAGGAGGACATCTGTGAAAGCACGGGGATGCTCCTCGCTGCTGCCGAAGTGTGGCCTGCTCTGATGCAGGCCTCCCATGACATAGCAGGGTGGAAACGGACTTTCTCTCCCCTCTGCTTGGTGCTCCCGAGTGGGTTTTTAAGCCACTTTTCTGTTACCTTTTAGAGTCCGATTTCAACAGGAATGGCCAGTAAACGTTGTTTTTAATTTTCCTGTTCAGGTTTATAGCCTTTTTACATTTTTGACCTGTATTAGGATAGGATTTCGTTATGCATTCCTTTAGTCGAGACGCTTGATAGATTATTCTGGACCTAGCCAAATTTTATTAGGATTTTTTTATCATATAATTGAATGGCCATTTTTTTCCTGCTTTGTCTGCCTGCAAATTGTATATTTGTTTAAAAAAATTCTAGGTTTAGTCCATGTAAGTTCCATTTAGAAAAAAGCTGCATTTATATTTTGTACCTGTAATCTACTGTTGTCAAAACCTTTAAAAGAAATCAAATCAAGAAACCGGGTATATACAAGACCTTTAAGATCTGACAGATCTGTCCCCGGTCTCTATGAACCTAATAGATGAATTGCTTCTAAACTGGTCCTGCACATATTCTTCTGCAGGTGACTGTCTACTGGTCACCACCGAAGCAGCTTTATGCATTTCGTTGCCCTCTTGCCTTTTCTTCCGAAAGGCAGTATTCAACATCTCGGAGCCAATATTTAAAAGGTGGGGAGGGTAAGTGTTTTTAAAAATAAAAAAAAACATTGGTTTTTTTTGCACTGGATGGGTGGAAGCAGCTCCTGTGCCACATTTGCCGTTATATCATTAATTGGGTAGCTGTGGCCTGTCTGCCTATACAGTGACTCACTCGCGTGTTAAACTGTGCAGTCTGCTATTTGGCTGTCATCAATATTTTCCTAAAGCTTCTGGAAAAGTGTGCTACAAGCCTAGTGCAAAAGCAGTCGTTCTAAGAGGTTGGCACTTTTTATAACTATAATCTTCCCCCTTTGAGAGGGGGAGGGGGGGGGGTGGGGTTGGGGTGGGAATACTTTTTTTGAAGGGCGAAATTTCTAAACGTTGGCGGTCTGCTCTGCCTCTTGACCATGACTGCGCTGAGACACAACACAGGCTATTTGTCAGTTATCTTGCAAAAGTATGTTTAAAGAAAGGCACTTTTTTTCTAAAGAGGTTTGATATTTTGTAAGCTTGTTAAGAAAGTACAGTATTGGGTTTAAAAGGTGGACAAACGAGAGGATGAGTTAATTTTTCTTAAATGTATAGTACATGTTCACTTGTACACCTATTGTATAAATCCACACAGCTTCATTTTAAAAGGAGCCCTTACAATATGGAGAAATCTTTTTAGGAAAAATTAATTTTTTGTAATTTTTTTGATTTAAAAGGAAAAAAGCACGAGTTATTGTCAACTTTTCTCAGTGTATTAATGAAGATTTTAACTATTCATCCGGTTGAGTGTTTTCTTATGCTATGTGTTGTGTGTGTGTAGCACATAGAAGCTAAGTGTTTTTAAAAAAAAGGAAAAAGGCAGCACCCAGTCCCTCAAACAAAAGGACAGTTCTAGCATGAAGAGCAAGTCTATTTTGTGTGAAATCCTTGTTCTAAAGAGACAGTTATAACGGTCATCATGGCAGATTTTCTTCAGAAAAACTGAAAGTGTTTGCAATATGGATATCTGATTTTGTATTTAAAGGGTGATTTGCTGGAAGGAGAAGCTACAGATGGATTTCTTTTAATGCAGATCCTTCAAGAATGTATTTATCTTTAGGGTATCTGGGCATATTCTCACTGTCTTCTATCAAAATAAACTGTACATAATGTTATCTTTTTATATATGCTTTTGCGCTAACGTTTAGTTTCTGACCCCATTTACTGCCATTTGTTTCCCTGGTTTTATGATAATGCCATTAGTCTTAAACATTTCTTGTTTTTAACATATGATCTATTGAACCATTGTTGTATCTGTTAATGTCACTGTTTTCACTGTTGCAGCTCTTTGAGCTTTCCAGCGATGTAGGTGTTTTATGTGAACATTGGGTACTTGGCATTGCCAAATATTTATATTATCACTGCATCCATAGACCGGGTATATCCTCTCCTGCCTTGCTGTAACGTTTCTCTCACACGTATTGTTCACCTTCACATAAGTTCCACCCAAGAAGTGCAAGTGCTCGTTCATGGGACCCTAAAACATGTTGCTATGTCTACAGATTTCAAGTAACCAGAGCAAGTGTGAACCTGCTTTATTCTTGCACTATGGTGACCTAATGATCTTTTTCTATGGTTTAGCAGGGTGAGTGACTGTTAGGATGGAGGTTTGAGCATGTCTTAGCAGAAATATTATTTGAAATTGTGAAGATTGGTTACATCTTGGCCTTCGCCAGATAGAGCCCTTTTCTTCCAAACGTCATGTTGCAGGTTTGCTCTGCAGTTCTTTTGCATGGCTTCTCTGTGCACTCTTCTTTTTGGCTTTTCTATTGTCTCAAAAGCACTTAGAGCTTTATCTGGTTCATACAAGAATACATTTTATGTGTCTGTTACTTTAACAAAAGCAGTGGGTGAGCTTCACCCTGTTTCCTCTTATCAACCTTTCAGTTTTTGTTGAGAATTGACTAATAATGGTCACCCTTCCTGTTACCAAGGCTCTTCCTTCTAAAGGTGCCGTCGGTTTTTTGAGCTTCAAGCCCGTCTTGATATCTGGAAGACTGAAATAAGCATTTTTTCATGTCAATATTCTAAATGTTGCACTCTGGACATGGTCCCTTTATCAGAGTTTCACATGTTATTCAGACAAAGGATTGTTTGGGGGTGTTGACTACCTCCCCATACTTTAGTGAATACTTGCTAATTGCAAGAGTATGGAGGAAAGGACATTGTGTGAGGGAATCCGTTCTTCCCCTAACAATGGAACACTAGAGCATCAGTTAGATAAGTACTTGATATAATAACCAGTGGATACTTCATCCAGTTCAAACCTGACAAATACTGACATGGGGAAGGAATATCAAACTGCTGCATGCCCAGCTTCTCATAATAAGGTGCTGTTATTGCTGACAAATTGAGCAGACTCGGCACTATTGTACCAAAGGAGTTTTAGGGAAACATGATTCTTAACCACATCGATGCTCGATGAGTTCCAGCCCTGTGCTGGAATATGCAAAAACCCATTATTCATGACGAGCTGGGCTCGTCATGAGCGTGCTGGGAGGCTACTGCATGACGAGCCCAGCTCGTCATGAGTGTGGAAGGGGTTAAAACCCCTTAACATGCTAATCAATACTGTGCATTTAAGATGACCGCCCTCCAGGATGCCTCCCATTGCCCAAAGAAGGAAGCCATGTTTATCATAAATCTGTACGTCTCATGTAGATGGGCATTGTCAATGGGCTGCCTGAGCAGCTACTAAAGGAACAGCTATTATTTTCCGATCTGTAGTTGCAGAGAGATAGGCAAGTACAGGGAATTGAGTGTATTCTCCCACTCCTTTTAATTCTGCACTTGCCAACACTAAAAGGGTTTCGGGAACTCTGCTCAATTTGTGACACTACACACATGATGGCCGATGGAGTAAAGCCAAAAGTAAGATTGCCAGTAACGGGGGCACAAACCAAGAAACCTAGAACCACCTACACCCAGTTTTTTTTAAATCTGTGTCCTACCTCTTTGGGGACATTTTTTTCTGCCTCCAGCATAGTACACCAGCATGTATTAATACAGAAACTCGATGGCATTAGAATTGAGTGTGCAGCACATGACGTACTAATTATTCTAAAGTAAAAACACCCTCGTATCTGGACACGTAGTCTATCTAGGCCAGTGCTTTTAAGCAGTGGACCTCTGGACCTGTGGATGCTACAAAACTATCTTAAGTTTAACTCCCCTAAGGCGGAAATTATTTATCGTTCTTGATTTAAATATCACCCTCCTCCAGCCACATCAACTAAAGTGAGATTTGTTTCCATAGCTGACACTTCCGTGTGCGATACAGGCCCCTTTCACATCCTGACTTTGTTAGTGGTCTTTTCATCTGATCTTGCTTCTGCTAGAAATCCAGTGTGCTGCCTAGAATCAGCCAGAAAATACATACGTTTTCACTTGGCTGCCACACACAGATACAGGAAGTGATCCAAAGATTCGAAGTAAAATGATTTTTTTTTTCTTTTTAAACCAAGTTCTTGCCCTAAGAGACGTGTTTTTAATTGTAAACTTATTGTGATGTTTAAAAGTCGTGTGTTGTACTAGCTTTTTCTAAACTTTAATAGAAAATAATTCTTAAGTCTAGTGTTTACTCTACTTTTCTTTTCGTGCAACAATTTGAAAGTTTTCCTGCGCACTTTAATTGGTTTTGCTCCCAGTGAGCGCTAGGGAGGCGCCACTATGCAAGCAACTGTAGAGGTGTTTTGGGCATGGGGTCCCATCCTAGATTTGTTTTTTAAACTTCCCACAAAACAGATTTAGGACGGAGTCACTTGGATGAAATTGTTTTCAAGAATGCTAGACTTTACAGCAGAGACTGCCGTACCCTATCCTATAATTATATGTATTTGTATGTATGTATTGCGACTTATATAGCGCACGTATCACCCGATAACCACTGAGCCACGCTTCTCCACATAGAGTTGTGTACTTCAGACTGGCAAGCACCACTTGTCCTTCAGGGTCGTTCGGCTGTTGGAACGAGGCTCAGTGAGGTTGGATAGGCACAGAAGGAAGGACGTTAGTTTGGTAGGAAACAGTGAGCACATGTCCCTTGAGGTCGTGTTTACCCTTCCTAACCTCCCGCTTTCTTCCTCTGTCCCACAAAGTGTTGTGCAAGACTCTAATCACACTTGACATGGCCCTCTGTTGAAAATACGCTATGCGCGTTCCGGACTGAAAGAGGCACAACGGGTCATCTGTTTACAGACTGTTTATACCGCTGCCAGTGTCACCATTGATATTTCAGATTGAAATGAACCATTACAGGTTCGTCACAGAAACGAATATTATAATTTTTTATGTAAGTGCATTTTAAAAAAACAATGTTGGGAGGGTCATTATTTTGTTGTGAAAATATTAGTTGGTAGTATCGATCATGTTTGGTTCAACTGTTTGTATTTGTATGTTGTGAAAGGTGATGTAAATAAACAGGACTATGCTGTAAGTCGCTCAGCAGCTCAAAGCAGGACTGAGAAAAGCTGCTGCGCTCTGCTCTGTTACCATCAGTATTCTCTTTGAACCATCGTCCCATTTTGTTAAGTAATAAGGCACAAGGGGAACAAAAAACGAGGCGCTGTGTCGGATGCTTTGAGGTGGTGCGTTGGGATTGACAAATTCAGAAGTGGCCAGTCTAATGACACAAAGAGTGGCATCTTTCCGATTTGAAAACATCAACATCTTTTCCATGGTCCTTATACACACCAGAACTGCTAGGCTTTTCTCTGGGACTAAAGCCATCTGTGCTCCTCCTCTCTACTATAGCACTTTGCTTTAAATTGAAAGTAAGGGGAAGATTGTATTTTAGTATTGTTAGTTACTGCTTCCTACTCCTATGTTGGATGCTGAAGTGCTTACCCAAACTGGTAGCATGCTGCAATGTGCGGGGTGAATTTCTGAAGTGTTTTGTCTTTGTTTTGAGCCGATATGGGGAGCATTTCTATGTGCCAGTTAAAAGGGGTGCTTTGTCTTTCGATGCAACATATAGCGGTATGTGGGACGAGGGGCATGAGAGATAGTCGCACAATTAATGAAGTTTATTCTGTGGGCAGCTGTGATTATCTCTACAAGTCCCATTATTATGTTTATCATTTTTTCACTATGTAGTGTCCAATTATATATGCTGTTAGCAGAAGGTTGCCTACTCTGAGATCCTATGGTTGTATGTGGGATGTTACTGGCAACAAGAGGAAGGTTAGTGGCTGAGATAAGCCAGGATTAACTGGGTTACAGTACTACTTTAAAAATATTGTTGTTCAGTCAGCTGGGGAACTTTAAAAGTGGTGGGGCACAAATACATACTCCATATTGCAAGGTGAAAGTGAATGTAGTGAGCAAGCATGCCCACCTAATGGGCTTTGGATTCACACTGCGTCATTTTGGAGTCCAGTTGGGGTCAGCCAATGCTGGACTTGGACTCTGGATCGGTGGGCCACCTAGACACAGGCCGGAGGCATAGAATGAAGTGGTCAGGGAAAGCTGATGCAAAGCGCACCAGAGTCCTATGTGTTGCTTTCTTGTGGACAGAGCCGCTGTCCTTTGGAGTTCTGGTCTTCTTCCAAGGCAGGCAGCCCTCCCAGGGGTTGTGGAGGTCGCTGGCTGCAGGACAGGCATCATTGGTTTTGCAGGGTCTTTGAAGGTGCAGGCAGGCTTGTAGGGATGTGGCAAAGTCAGTGGGCGTCGAAAGTCTTCTCTACACAATATCTTCTTCGTCCTTCTTAGATTGACAGGAACTAGTTTCAGGGTCTGAGGGAGCTACCTAAATACTAG
Source organism: Lissotriton helveticus (assembly GCF_964261635.1). Lineage (NCBI taxonomy): Eukaryota > Metazoa > Chordata > Amphibia > Caudata > Salamandridae > Lissotriton > Lissotriton helveticus. The sequence continues at coordinate 1,929,919,086 of NC_136061.1, forward strand.
ATGTAGGATCATTTTAAGGGAGTGGCAGGTAGGGGGCGAATGGGCACCTTGCCTGGGGTGTCTACACCCTCTTATTATGCCACCCTCTTGTGGAAGGTAGCATAGTCCTAGCCCTAATTGGAGAAGCCTAACGCCCCCACCAATCTTCAAGATGGTGGGGGCTGAAAGATGTGCTTCACCTCGCCTCCTTCACCTTAGGGGTGGAGTTGGTAGAGGTGGGCACACCTATTTTTCCTAGTTTTTCCCCTCCGGTTTTCCTGCCCAAAATTGGGGTGTAAACCGGGGGCTGCCATCTGCTGCTAGCAAGAGAGGCTGGGAGTTGCATTACAAAAGTGGAAGGCCTTTGAAGCTTCCATCTTGTGCACTGTGCCCTTCCTGTGGAAGGAGGTGTGACACTTCGTTCAGGACGTGCTTTGTTTCTGGTCCCAGGGAGCGTGGGTCTTTAGATCCAGTGGTCCAGAGGCACAGGTTCAAGACTCATTTGCATATGGTTGTGTCTAAACTGGTAGTGGCATGATGAACAAAAGAACGATGGATCTAACCCAGCATTGACTGGGGCTGAATGTTTGATTTGCTTAGCATTCCGTCCATCTGTGTGCCTTTTACATTTCTGGTGGCGACAGGTGGCCTAATGCGAGTCTGCAACCACACCAGGTTTGGTAGGTATTCAGGGTAGCACCACTGAGTTGCCCTCTGAGTACATTTCAATAAATCCCAAACTGGCATTAGTGTGGGTTTATTGAGGAGTAGTTCGGTACCAAACACTCCTGGGTTCATAGAAGCTATCATGGTGCTGGGGAACTAGAGTTGTCGAGTTTCCAGCCCATATGCTCTCTGGCTTCCCTAGCACTTACAGTATCTAAGAATAGACTTAAAATATTGTTGGGGCATATCTGCCCATTCAGATTTGCCCACATCTGTGATATAGTGCAGCCTGCCGTAGAGACCTGAGTCCTGCTAGAGGGATGACTTACTTCTACCTTATTTATCTAAAAAAGGGGGAGTTACGTCCATCTACACCGCCTCTTAGGATGTGATCAAGTGGCAAAAAAAGGAAGGTAACCAGGCAGTCAGTTTCTGAAGCTGCTATTTATTTTAGCAGACTATGAAGCAGTGCAATTAGTCACTGTCTCGTGCTGTATCAACTAGCGACATTCAAAAGCATTCATATACTGCTTTACATGTTCTCTTTAAATATGTCATACAAAAGATATACAACTCGTATAACAGTGCAAATTATCAAAACAGAAGTCGTGATCATTAGAATCAGTTGCAAGAAAAAACAAAAACATCAGTGTTATTCATTAGAAACAACACCAGTATGCAATGTTCAACACACGTTGTCTCATAATGTCCTATGTTTGGCTTTTTGAAGACAAGCTACCCATGGGGAAAAAAAGAATAGTGTCCATCTCTGAGGGGATATATCTAAATGTGCACCACCCTCTACAGAGAACAAACTTTATCAGTTTTCCTCAGGGTGATAAAGGAAGGGCCGACGCGTTTCCAATCCCCTATTTGCTCTGGGGTTTTTCATCAGGGCTTATACCACAGTGTAATCTGTAAAAATTGGAAAAAGAAAGTGTTCTGTTTACATTTAAAAAAAGTTTCCCTCTCTCTCTAGATGTGTATCCTCCTATTGTGTTTATAATGTACCTGTATTTTAATGTTGATAACATTTGCAGGCTGCTCAACGTAGACGCCTTATTTTCACACTGACCTAAGCCATAGAGTTCAATTGTTAATTGACTGCAGACTAACCTATTTTCAACCCTGAAAAGCCTCTCTAAACGTTATGTCTTACTTGTTATTTTCACTCTTGGGTTTAGGCGTGCTTGGATGGTGGTTGTTGCTCTCTAGGAGTGCCAGGCTCTCTGTAAAGCAAGCAAGCGTGTATTTTAGCATATATAAACAGACTTAATGCTGATTACAATTGTGGCCTGAGCTTACTTTCTGTGCTGCAACAGTTTGCCTTTTGCCTGCCGGAGCTGCGGGCTCCCGCGCGGAGTATGGAGAGCTCTTAGCGCATAAGTCCGTTTATATAAACAAGACAATTGCTAAAATACACGCTTGCTTGCTTTACAGAGAGCCTGGCACCCCTAGAGAACAACAACCAGCACCCAAGCACGCCTAAACCCAAGATTGAAAATAACAAGTAAGACATAGCGTTTAGAGAGGCTTTTCATGGTTTAAAATAAGTTAGTATGCAGTCAACAATTGAACTTTATTGCTTAGGTCACAAAGCCTGAAAATAAGCCGCCTACGTTGAGCAGCCTGCAAATTTTATCCACATTGAAATACAGGTACATTATTAACACAATAGAAGGATATACATCTAGAGAGAGGGAAACTTTTTTTTAAATTTAAACAAAACTCTTTTTCTTTTTCCAATTTTTTACAGATTACACCGTGGTATAAGCCCTGGTGAAAATCCCCAGAGCAAATAGGGGATTGGAAACGCGTTGGTCCTTCCTTTATAACCCCTGAGGAAAACTGATTTTGTTTGTTCTCTGTAGAGGGTGGTGCACATTTAGATACATTCCCTGAGAGATGGACACTATTCTTTTTTTCCCCATGGGTAGCTTGTCTTCGAAAAGCCAAACATAAGGTATTATGAGACAGCGTGTGTTGAACATTGCATACTGGTGAAATTGTTTCCAATGAATAACATTGATGTTTTTTGTTTTTTCTTGCAACTGATTCTAATGATCACGACTTTTGTTTTGATAATTTGCACTGTTATGAGTTGTATATCTTTTGTATGACATATTTAAAGAGAACGTGTAAAGAAGTATATAAATGCTTTTGAATGTAGCTCATTGATACAGCACAAGACAGTGACGAATTGCACTGCTTGCTAGTCTGCTAAAATAAATAGCAGCTTCAGTAACTGATGGCCTGGTTACCTGACTTATACCTTAGGCACTGTTAGTCATGTAGTCTTATTCGATTTGTCTGCTCTAGGGCTTGCATGCTGCAGTAGCATTCTTCATGGTATTCAGTCCCAATGCCCTAGGTGCCATTTACTAGGTACTGACTTACAGGGGGCCTGAAGGGTCAATTGTACAGTTTTAGGGAAAAAGCAATTGCACAGGGGACCTGGTTGGCAGGGACCCTGTGCACTACAATCGAAACCACATCAGTTTACAGGCAAAAAGTTGGGGATAACCATGTCAAAAGACGCACTTTCTCAAGCAGTGCATTTACCAGCATATTTTCTCTGTGGAAAGACGTCATTTTAAGTTTTGCTAAGGAAGTATTAGCCTCCCAGCGGTGTGATCACCTTGACAGTAAGGCACAGCGGAGTTGAGAATAAAATGGAATAGACATAGTGGAGAGGTGAGTGAAACAGGAAAAGTATTTAGAAGATTGAGGGAAAAATAAACAGTGAGAAGTTTGTAAAAGGACATCAACAGCAAAGAAAGTCCAGACAGTAATATAAGGATATCCTGGCATGGAGTGTTGGTGAGAGGGAAAGAGAGTGGATACAAAAGTGGAAAATAGGGTACATGAGTTACTTACAGAACAGAAGTATTATAAGGAAGAAAAGGTGCACATAAGTAAAAGACAGCAAAGAGGGAGAGTGAGACATTGGGATAGAAAAGTATGGGAGAGTCATGGAGGCAAGGAAGCCAAATGGAGACATTGTAGTGAGAAGGGGAGCAAGAGATAAGAAAGACCAGACACCACACCAAGTAATAAAGTTGCACCGCATTACAGTGCCCAACCCCTATGACTTCTTCAGCACTTTTGTTCATAGATTTTTGTTGTACTAGACCTTTCGTGATGAACAGCTTTTTGAAGTAATGTGCCATATTTGTAATTCCCAAAAACACATTGTGAAAAGTTCTGAGAGTAACTGCCAAGGTTTCAGCAGTGCATTTAGCTTTTGACTGGCTAAGAAATTTAAGCAATGAGAAACAATCCCAGATATACTGAATTGGTAGGGGGAAATATATCTGGGGTATGTTTTTTAAAATATTTATCTAAAAGAGCCAATTGGTTATAGATTTCTTACCTTTAGAATTACCCCCAGGCGTCAGACAGGATCTGGATTTTTTTTTTCTTAGCAGTACCCCCGCGCGTGGAGAGGTGGCATTAGTCAGCTCCGCGTTTGTCATTGGCATTGTGGTTCCCGGGATGACATCGCGGAAGCTACTTAGACGCCGCCCTCGCACGCTGATGTCCATTCTTCTTCTGTGCCAGCCAGCGCAGATCCGGAGAAAGCGGCACCACCAGCCACTTTTTGACTGACTTTTTGCGACTTTTGTCAACACCGTTTTTAGGTCTCGCCTGTCAATGCGCATGCGCATTGAGCAGAGCGAGACTATGGGGGCTTAAACAAAGCTTACCTACACTGGCGATTCACTGGCGATTTGATGAAGTGCATGTGCACTTTTAACTCAATGCGCAAGCGCAATTAGTTAAAATGCGCGTGCACAGCATCAAATCGTCAGCTTAGTGCCGCCAGCAGCTCTTCCCGCTCCGCCCCCTGCTGCATCAAAGGCTTGGCGCTGTGCCTCAGCCCAGCCATTCTCCTCCCCTAATTACCCCCTGCGGCATCAAAGGCTTTTTCACGGCCGGCCGGCCGTGCTTTCAGTTCACGGCCGGCCGGCCGTGTCTCCTTTTCTGTTTTTTTTTTTTTTTTCATTCATTGAATGTCTTCCAGCAAGCTCTCCTCATCCGTAGCTTTAGGTGTGATGACAGCATTTCCTTATAAGATTACTGCTCTCTTGGGAATATATGAGGGCAGGAAGCCTTCTGAATTCGGCTGATCATTATCAGAGAGTGTTTTGGTGAAAATACGGGACTTTTCTTATGCGTGCTGCTACAAAAAGAGCTCAGCTCTCCTTAGCTACGGGAAAGCTGTTTGGCTTACTTCTGCTCGCTCAGCCAGCAATTGTGCCATGTGGTGTGTTTTTAGCTTTACTAGCTCATTGGTGTGTACTGGCTTGCCACTTTGCTGGAATAAAGTACCGGCCATAACGCTGAATACGACTTTCTTTTAATTAGTTCACCAGTTTGCTGCCAAGTGAATTTGAGAGTAATAGTGGCAATCATGTTTGAAACTGCGTAACGTGAGCGGAATAAGCTTGCAAGCCGCAATCACCCCACATCCACCACATCCACCACCACCTCCACATCCACCACCTCCACATCCACCACCACCGCATCCACCACCACATCCACCACCACATCCACCCTCACCCTCACTCACCCTCAACCCCTCACCCTCAACCCCTCACTCACCCTCACTCTCACTCACCCTCACTCACCCTCAACCCCTCACCCTCACTCACCATCACTCACCCTCACTCACCCTCACTCCCCCTCACCCTCACTCACCCTCACTCACCCTCACTCACCCTCAACCCCTCACCCTCACTCACCCTCAACCCCTCACCCTTACTCACCCTCAACCCCTCACCCTCACTCACCCTCACTCAACCTCACCCTCACCCTCACTCACCCTCACCCTCACTCACCCTCAACCCCTCACCCTCACTCACCCTCAACCCCTCACCCTCACTCACCCTCAACCCCTCACCCTCACTCACCCTCAACCCCTCACCCTCAACCCCTCACCCTCACTCACCCTCAACCCCTCACCCTCACTCACCCTCACTCACCCTCAACCCCTCACCCTCACTCACCCTCAACCCCTCACCCTTACTCACCCTCAACCCCTCACCCTCACTCACCCTCACCCTCCCTCAACCCCTCACCCTCACTCACCCTCAACCCCTCACCCTCACTCACCCTCACTCACCCTCACTCACCCTCAACCCCTCACTCACCCTCACTCACCCTCACTCACCCTCACTCACCCTCACCCACCCTCACTCACCCTCACTCACCCTCACCCACCCTCACTCACCCTCACCCACCCTCACTCACCCTCACCCTCACTCACCCTCACTCACCCTCACCCCCTCACCCTCACTCACCCTCAACCCTTCACCCTCACTCACCCTCAACCCCTCACCCTTAACCCCTCACCCTCACTCACCCTCAACCCCTCACCCTCAACCCCTCACTCACCCTCACTCACCCTCAACCCCTCACCCTCACTCACCCTCACTCACCCTCAACCCCTCACCCTCACTCACCCTCACCCACCCTCAACCCCTCACCCACCCTCAACCCCTCACCCTCACTCACCCTCAACCCCTCACCCTCAACCCCTCACCCTCAACCCCTCACCCTCAACCCCTCACCCTCAACCCCTCACTCTCACTCACCCTCACTCACCCTCAACCCCTCACCCTCACTCACCCTCACTCACCCTCAACCCCTCACTCACCCTCACCCTCACTCACCCTCACTCACCCTCAACCCCTCACCCTCACTCACCCTCAACCCCTCACCCACCCTCAACCCCTCACCCTCAACCCCTCACTCACCCTCACTTACCCTCAACCCCTCACCCTCAACCCCTCACCCTCACTCACCCTCACTCACCCTCACTCACCCACCCTCACTCACCCACCCTCAACCCCTCACCCTCACTCACCCTCAACCCCTCACTCACCCTCACTCACCCTCAACCCCTCACCCTCACTCACCCTCACTCACCCTCAACCCCTCACCCTCACTCACCCTCAACTCCTCACCCTCACTCACTCTCAACTCCTCACCCTCACTCACCCTCACCCTCTCAGCCTCACTCACCCTCAACCCCTCACCCTCACTCACCCTCAACCCCTCACCCTCACTCACCCTCAACCCCTCACCCTCACTCACCCTCAACCCCTCACCCTTACTCACCCTCAACCCCTCACTCACCCTCACTCACCCTCAACCCCTCTCACCCTCACTCACCCTCAACCCCTCACCCTCACTCACCCTCAACCCCTCACCCTCAACCCCTCACCCTCACTCACCCTCAACCCCTCACCCTTACTCACCCTCAACCCCTCACCCTCACTCACCCTCACTCACCCTCACTCACCCTCACCCACCCTCAACCCCTCACTCACCCTCACTCACCCTCAACCCCTCACCCTCACTCACCCTCAACCCCTCACCCTCACTCACCCTCACTCACCCTCAACCCCTCACTCACCCTCAACCCCTCACCCTCAACCCCTCACCCTCACTCACCCTCAACCCCTCACCCTCACTCACCCTCAACCCCTCACCCTCACTCACCCTCACTCACCCTCACCCACCCTCCCTCACTCACCCTCACCCTCACTCACCCTCAACCCCTCACCCTCACTCACCCTCAACCCCTCACCCTCACCCTCTCACCCTCACTCACCCTCAACCCCTCACCCTCACTCACCCTCAACCCCTCACCCTCACTCACCCTCAACCCCTCACCCTCACTCACCCTCAACCCCTCACCCTTACTCACCCTCAACCCCTCACTCACCCTCACCCTCACTCACCCTCACTCACCCCCTCACCCTCACTCACCCTCAACCCCTCACCCTCACTCACCCTCACTCACCCTCACCCCCTCACCCTCACTCACCCTCACCCTCACTCACCCTCAACCCCTCACCCTCAACCCCTCACCCTCAACCCCTCACCCTCAACCCCTCACCCTCAACCCCTCACCCTCAACCCCTCACTCACCCTCAACCCCTCACTCACCCTCAACCCCTCACTCACCCTCACTCACCCTCCCTCACCCTCCCTCACCCTCACTCACCCTCACCCTCACTCACCCTCAACCCCTCACCCTCACTCACCCTCAACCCCTCACCCACCCTCACCCTCAACCCCTCACCCTCAACCCCTCACCCTCACTCACCCTCAACCCCTCACCCTCACTCACCCTCAACCCCTCACTCACCCTCACTCACCCTCAACCCCTCACCCTCACTCACCCTCAACCCCTCACCCACCCTCAACCCATCACCCTCACTCACCCTCAACCCCTCACTCACCCTCAACCCCTCACCCTCACTCACCCTCAACCCCTCACCCTCACTCACCCTCAACCCCTCACCCTCACTCACCCACCCTCACCCACCCTCACTCACCCTCACTCACCCTCACTCACCCACCCTCACTCACCCTCACTCACCCTCACTCACCCTCACTCACCCTCACTCACCCTCACTCACCCTCACTCACCCTCACTCACCCTCACTCACCCTCACTCACCCTCACTCACCCTCACTCACCCTCACTCACCCTCACTCACCCTCACTCACCCTCACTCACCCTCACTCACCCTCACTCACCCTCACTCACCCTCACTCACCCTCACTCACCCTCACCCACCCTCACCCACCCTCACCCACCCTCACTCACCCTCACTCACCCTCACTCACCCTCACTCACCCTCACTCACCCTCAACCCCTCACTCACCCTCAACCCCTCACCCACCCTCACCCTCACTCACCCTCAACCCCTCACCCTCACTCACCCTCAACCCCTCACTCACCCTCACTCACCCTCACCCACACTCACCCTCAACCCCTCACCCTCACTCACCCTCTCACCCTCAACCCCTCACCCTCACTCACCCTCAACCCCTCACCCTCAACCCCTCACCCACCCTCAACCCCTCACCCACCCTCAACCCCTCACCCTCACTCACCCTCACAACACATATTGTGTTACAGTAGGTGTCACATTTGCGAAAGATAAAACTATTGGCATTGTAAATAACAAAGCTATTAATTTCGCTATTTTCAAAACAAGCACATAAATAAAAAATGTGTCCTTTACAATACCAATAGCTCAAACTTTCCTAATGCGAGACCTATTGCATTGCTGTGCTTCTCTCCCCTGCTGCACTCTCCTGCTCTCTAGAGATGTGGCCTAACGACCAGAGCTGCCATCTAAGTCACGTAAATACAAAACATGTTGCATTCCAAATGCTATAGGTGTCACATTCGCGAAAGTTATAACTATTGGCATTGTAAATGACAAAGCCATCAATTTAGCAATTTTAAAAACCAACAAATAAATAAAATATGTCATTTACAAGACCAATAACTCCAACTTTTCTAATGCGAGACCTATTGCATTTGCAATGCTTGTTTAATCTATCGACTCCTGGTGCACATAGGGGCTCCCAGTTTCAAGGCAAGCGGTTCCTGCCAAAAGCTGTTGTCTGTGACGGATCCGCACCGCATGTGCCTGTGGTGCCTGGAACGCAGCCACGACCGAAAAGTTGTGTTCCAACTGCTGGACCATGAATCAGAAGTCTTTGCGGGAGTGGTCCCGAAAGCTTCTCAAGGCCAAGCAGTAGGCTCCGTTCATGGTCCCAGTCGCGCAGTGCTGCTGCTGCAGCCACTTCTGCCGCCGCCGAAAGCCGCCACTTCTGTCTGAATTCTGGGCATTGGTACCAGCAATTTGACGCCCGATCGACATTTGGGGACCCCTTGTTTCTTATCTCCAGCGTCAGCACGCCTTGACCTCCGCCTCCTCTCCCGCAACACCCCCCCCCTGGCTTTTTGCCCACGACAGCCTCCCCACCCATGCGGTCAGCTGGTTCTCTGCGGACTCTCGCCAGCACTTGGCCTCCCCTGGGTGCTCCTCAATGCTTTTCCTGTGCCATCTCATGTCACTTCCCTCCGTCTACTGTAATGGGCTGCTTTTGTACAATTGTACCTATGATGCATGTAACAGATGGGGTTCTCTCTTTGAATGCGGATCCTCGGCCTACATATATTGTAACTTGAAGTGCAATTTTTTTCAATAAAGGTTTTTGAAAAATTAAAGTCCTTGCACTCCTTTGGTAAGTCGAAGCACAAGAAGTCAAAGAAGCATCGTCGCTCTTCGACTTCTACCCGTCCGTCTGCCGACGCGACGAGTGATGCGGCAGGAGCGCCTCCCGGGGCTCCGATTGCGGAACCTGAAGGGTCGTCTCCAAGGTTCCCTCCTTTTCCCCGACCTGGAGCAACCCCTGCCCAGCTTCAAAGCTTTTACGAAGCGATGCATGCCAAAGTTGCGCAGCCTGGCTCTGCTGTCACGCCTTCGGGCCCAGCGGATGCGGCTGGGGGCCATGGGCCTTTGATGCCGGCGGCTCCGGCCCTGGCACCGCGGGGTCTCCTAGGATCTAGGCCTCGATCCTGATCGGCGCCGGTCGACCATATATAACACCTCCCCCAGCGCAATACACCGGCAGCACATCCGCAGCCGACACCAGTTGTGTCCCCAACCGGTGTCTACCCAGGCCTACACCCTAACGTGGACACTGAACCGGACCGGCGCAGACTGGTACTTTTGTACCCCTGTTCTGCCCTGGTGTTCCTTTCAGGCCAGATTGGCAACCAGAGGAGGGTGAAGAGGACTGGGAGGGGTAAGGAGACCCTTTAACTGACCAGTTGGAGTATGATCCGGACTGGAGAGGAGTTGGGGGAAGCCAGTGTTCTGGATACCTCCCCAGACCGTGGCATGTTGTCTCCTCCTACCGTGGCTACGGAGGAGGGAGCGTCTTACGCAGTGTTGTTGCGTAGGGCAACCGAGGCTCTCAAGCGACCTATGGTGGCAGTCTGAACTAACCTCCTGACAGGTGCTTCAACCGGCAGCGAGCTCTTCGGAGCCCCTGCTGCCGTTCATTGAAGCCCTAACTGGCATTCTTTTGGGCACCTGGTCAAGGCCCAACATGGGCTCCTGTGGATAGGATGATTGCCCGACGCCACCGCCTGGCTCCACTTTCCTCTCCAGACACCCAACCTCTGAGAGCTTGGTGGTCCAAGCCTCAACATCCAAAGGCGCATACACTACCGCACCACCTGATAAGGAATTCAAAAAGCTGGACCATCTTGGGAAGATGTTTTCTTCCTCCAGCTTGGGATTGCGGCCGGTAAACACTGCATGTCTGTTGGACCGTTACACCCACTCTGTGTGGGATACAGTAGCACAGGTTCTACTCCAGTGCCCGCAGGAGGCCCAGGTTGTGATCTCCCGTGCAGTCGCTGAGGGGAGAGACACAGCCAAGTTTACCATACCATGTGGACTGGTCACCGCCGACTCGCTAGGCAGGACAATTTCAACGTCTGTAGCTCTTCGCCATGACGCCTGGCTGAGGTTGACTGGTTTTTTCCAGGGATGTCCAAGCTACCCTAATGGACATGCCCTTTGATGATAGTTGCCTGTTTGGTAACAAAGCAGACCGCGCGGTAGAACTCTTCAAGGACACTCTGGTTACGGTCAAGTCCTTGGGCCTCTCCACCACCTGGCCTGCGCAGTCTGTTTTTCGCCCCTTATGTGGCTACGGAAGGAGTGCACAGCCATGTTCCACCCAGAGCCACAGGCCGGCGCAAGCTGCTAAGTACCCGCACAGCCGTGGACTAGGAACTCACGGTCGTGGGTCTGGTGGCCAGCAAGCAGGCCAGTCCACCACCGGCCCCTCTGCAGCAGCCTCCAAACCCTCCTAGTCTGACCTTTCAGGGCCACCACTCGCCAGTGGGCGGCAGGTTTCGCCATCACCTCCACCACTGGCACACCATGTCAGACAGTTGGGTATTGCAGATAGTCCGAAGGGGCTACTCCTGCCCCTTCGAGACCACCCCCCCAGTGCTGCCACCTCAGTACCATTGCATGTCGGAGGATCATCTGGCCCGAAGGTATGGCTCTCTTGGCCAAGGGAGCCATCGAGGGAGTTCCTGCTCCAGAAGTAGGTCGAGGTTGCTATTCCCACTACTTTCTGGTGCCCAAGAAGGACAAAGGCCTGCGTCCTAGGTTGGATCTCCGGAACGTCAACCGCTTCCTCCAGAAGGAGAAGTTCAAAATGTTGACGCTAACTCTGGTCCTGTCTGCTCTCAACCCTGGAGACTGGATGGTAACGTTGGACTTGCAGGACGCTTATTGTCACACCCCCATCCTGCCGGCGTTACCTGCTGTTCACTGTGGGCCACGAGCCCTTTGTTTACAATGCTCCCCATTGGCCTTACCAGCGCCCCTTGGGCGTTCATGAAGGTGATGGCGGTGGTTGCAGCTCATCTGTGCAGATATGGGGTTGCAGACTTCCCCAATCTCGGCGACTGGCTGCTGAAGGCGGACTCACCCCAGGCAGTCGTCTCCCAATCCAGACTATGGCAGACCTCCTGCATTAGCTGGGATTCACTATGAACGTGCCGAAGTCACACCTCACTCCCTCTCAGAAGCTCCTTTTCATCGTTGCAGTTCTGGACACAACACAGTTTCTGGTTTATCCTCCCGAGCTGCGAGTCTGGGATATTCATGCTATGATTCCGATCTTTCAGCCTCTATCCCGGGTTTCGGTCAGAATGACCCTGAAGCTGCTGGGCCTCATGGCTTCCTGCTGGTAGATCATGCCAGGTGGCATATGAGGGCTCTGAAGTTCCTGTGGGCACAGCATCAGGGGAATCTGTCTGATTGCGTTCAGATCTTGGACGGCACTGCATGACAATTGCAGTGGTGACAAACGAACCAGGATTGGGTCAGCGGCCCCAACCAGAGTACACAGTGGTGACAGACGTATCACTTCTGGGGTGGGGCGGCCGGGGAAGAGTAATGTAGGTCTTCACGGACAACACTACCTCCATGTGGTACTGCAACAAACCGGGCGGGGTGGGGTTGTGGACCCTATGTCAAGAGGCTCTCCGTCTCTGGACATGACTGAAACATCAGGCCATATCCCTGGTGGTTCAACACCTGGCAGGTTCTCTGAACCCCAGGACGGACGAACTCAGCCGCAGGTGCATGATGGACCACCATTGGCGTCTTCACTCGAAAGTTGCGCAAGGTATCTTTCAGCAGTAGGGAGAGCCTTGGTTCGATCTATTCGCCACCGAAGAGAATGCACAATGTCAGCAATTCTGCTCGTTGCAATTTCCAAGGTGGCACTCACTAGGCAACACTTTTCGTCACAAGTGGAGTTGCGGTCTTCTGTATGCCTTTCCGCCTATACCACTTCTGCCCAGAGTGCTGAAGATCAAGAGCGACCGGGCCCAAGTCATCCTTGTGGCCCCAGATTGGGCACAAAGAGTCTGGTATCCCGAGCTATTACACATGGCCATCGATCCTCCTATCAGACTGCCTCTTCGGGAGGATCTTCTGTCGCAGCAGTAGGCGACGGTCCTCCTCCCGAAACCTGTCCAGTTTCCACCTCCTTGCGTGGAGATTGAGCGGCAACAGTTGTCGGCCTTTGACATTCCTCCCTAAGTCTGTGATATTATCTTGGCAGCCAGGCGTCCCTCCACTAAGACTGTATGCGTCTGCAGATGGAACAAATTTGTGGCATGGTGCGCAGCAAAGGCTGTGGATTCCCTTTCTGCCCCTCTTTCTGAAGTTCTCTTGTTCCTCCTTTCTTTGGCCCAGCAGGGCTGCTCTGGGCATGCTAAAGGGCTACCTCTCAGCCATTTCAGCCTTTCTTAGGCTTCCTGATCAACCTTCTCTTTTCAAGTCGCCTATTGTAAATTGTTTTCTTAAGGGCATTACTCATCGTTTTCCTCCTGTTCCCTTCGTAACGCCTGAGTGAGACTTGAAATTTGTTCTTACTTACTTCATGTACGCTCCTTTTGAGCTGCTTCATAATTGTCCTCTCAGACTTCTTACTTTAAACACTGCCTCCTTTTCTGGCTGTTCATCTGGACAAGGTCGTCCTATGTACCAGACCTTCCTTTTTTCCCAAGTTGGTTACTTCTTTCCACAATGGTCAAATCATCTTTGTCCACCTTCTTTCTGCTTCCGCATCCTTCTAAGGAGGAGCAGCGGCTAGCCACTGTCTGGATCCAAAACTTGCGCTTGCATTTTATTTGGCTAGCACCAAGCAATTCTGGGTGGATGACCAGCTCTTTGTGAGATACGTGGGTGCCACAAAAGGTTGGGCTGTGCACAAATGGACCATCTCTAGGTGGGTTGTTTTGTGCATAAAAGCTTGTTATTCTTTGGCAAAGAAAGAGCTTCCGGTGGGACTGTGCGCCCATTCCACCAGGGCGACCGCAACTTCCACTGCTTTGGGACAGGGAGTCCCTCTCAATGACATCTGTCAGGCAGCTACGTGGGCATCTCTGCACACATTCACAAAACATTACTGCCTGGACAGCCAAGTCCGGAGAGACTGCTTTTTCAGCTGTTCTGTTCTCCAGGACTTTCTGGTGTGAAGTTGGTCTGCAGACCCACCTCCGGGGTTGGTGTTGCTGGGTTATCTTTTCTGAAGTTAAGGAATCTATAACTAATTGTCTTTCAGATGAACAAGTTACTTACCTTTGGTAACGATACATCTGTAAGAGACAGATTAGTTATAATAGATTCCTTACCTCCCCACCCATCCTACCCGTTCTGCGAACTGACTTCTATGGTTAAGGACTTCCTTTCAGGGCCCTAGTTTTGTGCACCAGTGGTCAGTGTCTTGCATAGCTCTACGCTTCTGGCGTGGAATGTCATGTAAAAGAACTGACATCCACGTGCAAGGGCGGCATCTAAGTAGCTGCCACGACATCATCCTGGCGACCACGATGCCAACGACTAGCGTGGAGCCGACCAATGCCATCTTTCGACACACAGGGGTACTGCTGCCAAGAAAAAAAATTCTCCGGATTCAGTCTGACGCCTGGGGGTAATTCTAAAGATAAGGAATCTATAACCAATCTGTCTCTTACAGATATATTATTACTGAAGTTAAGTTCATTAATTGAGCAGAAACAATATATTTATCAAGAAAGAGCATTAAAAACGACTCAGCAGCATTCATTCATACATACAGTGAGTCAGTGACCATATAAGTTGTGTTCATATTCTCCTAGCTATTCCAGACGTATTCCCCTCATATCACAGAGCAGTCCTCTCCTTAGGAGATACATTAGAGCGAATAAAGTGCATATGTACTAAGGAAATCTAGAATGCATACATTGTAAATAAAGAAGTACACATCTCAAAGCTAGGCTATCAATAAGATGGAAGAGGAGTCACATTAATAATACATGTTCTTATTAATTCATAGCACACCCCTATATAATAGCTCGAACATTGCACTATCCATTACTTGGCCCTTTGGTGGAAGTTAGTCTTATTCCATATCATGTATAGAGGAAACATAGCAGCATGGAGACGAAGTACAAAAGTGCTAATCAAATTAAAGTGCATATAATACAAGAACCATAGGAGCAGCATTAGAACAAGCAAAGTGCATATGTGCTAAGCAAATTTAAAATACAGTGTAAATAAAGAAATACTCATCTCAAAACTAGACTATCGGTAAGATGGAAGAAGAGTCACTTTAATTATACGTTTTTTCATTAATTCATAGCACATCCATATCTAAGAGCTCAAACACTGCACTATCCATTGCTTAGTCCTTTGGTAGAAGGTAATCTTATACAATATCATGCACATTAATTCATAGCATATCCAATAGCTCGAGCACTGCACTATCCATTACTCAAATTCTACACATTATCAAGCATAGAAGAAACAGCAGCATAAAGACAAAGTGCCAATTGAATTAAAGTGCATATAGTAAATGATTGTGCTTTGTGTATTATGTATAACCATCTGCTACACAATAGGCGTAATAAGGTGCAGATCTAAATCACATTATTGTCACGAGCTACTAACAGGCCATACAGCTGTATACCTCTTAATATTTCCAATCTGCCGCCTCAAAGGCTCGGGTCCTTTTCAATTTGTTGAGTCAGATTTTAACCATTGGGACATTAATGAACCTCCAAAACAGGAGTATCCGGTATTTAGCTACTAATAAAGCAGCTTGTATAACATATTGCATATTTATATAGTTTCCGAGTTGCACTATATGTCCCAGATAGGACAAACACAACTTGGGTGTATTCACAATTTGTACACATTCACTCAAGACTCGAAATACCTAATTCCAGAGTTGAAACAATTTAGGGCAACGAAAAAAATTGCAATCTGTCCCATTTAGCATTTTGTGCAAATCTAAAGCACTGGGTCAGGCTAGTTAGAAACATTTTATGTATTGCATGGGGGGCGTATAATATGCCACCCATCTCAAGAGGAATCCTATTCTTTTAAAGTTAGCTGCCCTGAGGGACTTATACCCCAACATAGAGATTTGTTCCCATTCACCAATAGTCACCCTACACCCAATTTCCTTATCTAGTTTATTTAAATAATCCAGGATCAAAGACATATCGAAATAGTTCCTCATGTCTCTGAACCAGTTGCATATTCCTGTTAAGTCAGTTTTCGCTAATTACTTAAGAGTCTGCATCGATTCTCTCATCTCTTGATAATTGTTTAGAATCCTATATTCTGCAAAAAACTGTGCCAGCAACGATGGCACCCTGTCCCTAAAGCTGTTTCATTTCCTCCCGTTTTTTTTTCGAACAAAAAAATCGCTTTTTATCTAAATCCTGGAGAATTCCCAAAATTAAGCGCTGGTATAAAAAAATATAAACTGAGAACTTTACAGTCCTGTGGCCGCATGAATCTAAGGCACGTCGACACCTGTCTTGCCTTGAAAAAAAAACATTTAAACCATTTCTATTTCAACTAACACCTTGTACCGTGTCCATTTTGGTAGCCTAGTCATTTTTAAAAAAAAGTTAGCACCTTAATTTCCAAATTTTTTTAAATTTTTTTTATTTTTTTTTTATTAAAGAACCTTTGTCATGATACGGAGATTCAAACATGGGCCTACAACCAGTCCGGCTGGCCGCTATGCAAATCGATTAAAAGTAATGTATTAGAAAAACATACAGCGGTCCGGAGGCCAAGAGCTGAGCAGCATCCAGGATATACCATATAATTAAAGTACCATGCGATAATAAGGATCTGAGACGGTTCATTTTGTAATAACGGAAAAGAAAATAAGATTCAATGTCGCATAATCACACACCCCCCTAATATAGCTAACTAAAGCAAGGAGTTTACGCCAGTGATGTACATAGAGGAAAAGGATGGGGGAGGGGGTATACGAATCAGGATAGACGCAATAGACACCAAGCAAGCATAGCGAACTAGCCCCACCCCTCAAGGCGAAACACAATATGGGAGACATGGAAGACGACGACATCGAAAAGGGCAAAGGGCCATAGAAACAAGATAGGACAAAATAACAAACCCATCCCTCAACCCTGCACCCCTGCAAAAGGCTACAGCCTACCCCCCCAGCAGCGTGCCTGTCGCCCTAAATAAGAGACCCGAAATACAGAGAAGAAAAAGAAGAGAAAAAATACAGGAGAAGGGCCCTCGATCCGGTCCCTCCCACCGCCGCGTACTAAAATCGTATAAACAGTAAAGGTAAAAGAAGTACAGGTAGCAGCAATCATGTAGAACACAATCAATGACAGCCCCGCTAAGCGACCCTCAAATCACCATCAACCAGCTATGCGCCCCTCCATGTTACAATCGAATTCACCCCTGGCCACGTTTGTCAATAGTACCAACGTTGAACCATCCCTCAAACAAGATACAAAATAGCACAAAGGGTCCGATTACACCGGGAGGATCAGGCAGGGGCGCCGCTCCACAGGACCCCAGCCACCGAAATTTCGCCGATGAGGCATGGCGGAAGTCTGAGTGGAACAATGTCAACACCGCCAACAGTCTCGAGTCAGAACACAGTCCCACCAGACACGGTAAGGGAAACACACGAAGCGGGAAGCGCCAAAACCCCGACGGGGCCGCCCAAGTCGTGTATTGATGCTGTTCCTCCACTTGCCGATCAAAGAAAGGCCCCGGTGAGACAATCACATGCGCCACAGATGCATCCACAGTGGGCTCATGAACCAAATCTATCCACGGCTCTAAGAATGTAGACGCATCCGGGGAACACGTCGATGAAGCAGAGGCAGACACAGCGGCGCCTCCCTGAGAGCGATCCGTGCCGTTACAAGATGGCGGGACAACAATGGCGGCCATCCTTCGTCCCAAATCTCGGGCCTCCCGGATCAGGGCTGTCCGCAGGGTTGTTAGTGCAGCCAGGATATGTTTGGGCGCGGGCGGTTTCTCACATGGCCAGACCCCGAGGCTCTCTGGTGCACCGGTTTCTCTGCCCGGGTGAGGGGTGCACGGGGAAGCATCATCTGCCATTTCAGCCGTCACGTTCTCTTTCCCCTCCACCGCACCTCAGGAGCGGGCCCGACCCCCGGGATCAGCAGGATTCACATCGGGATCTCAATAGTCTGGGCAGGCAGCAGAAAGGAGAGTCACCAAAAGGCTAAACAAGCTCCCCGCTGCCCGGGAGTCACCCGCCCGTTCCCAGGGAGGGCTGTTAACATTACCGGGTATCACACCGAAGGGGAACTGGGCATCATGGACTCTCTCCGTCCCAGATATTTCGCACCTCCCGCAGGGCAACCCACTATTGGGGGTGGGTTGGTATCACCTCTTCCGGCTCACAGTTCTCAGGCTCTCTCCGACCGCCTTCCCATCGCGACCAGAGGCCGCTGGTGTTGCAATCACGACCGGACACTCCCCTCACTCGAGATCCCGGCCGCAGCACCTCGAAGGCCGCCAAAGAGACGGAGACAATTCTTCGGGTCTACTGCACGGTGGAGCCCCAAAAGCAGATGGTAAGTGAACGCTTCCCTTCACCTACTGAAAGTAGCAAAAACTGCTCAGGTTTATCACAGGATATATGTGCGGGGCGGGAGGGCACGGAGCCAAGCAGGTATGCAGCCATCCCGATCGCCATCTTGGCTCCTCCCCTAATTTCCAATTCTTGAACCATTCTAACCAGTAAAAAATGATCAAGCTCACCAGAGTCCTTTCCCCCTGAAAACTATGATATCCAGCCGCATGGCCTGATAGGAAAAATAATCGGGTACGGTCCGTATCTAGCTGTTGAACAGAATATTTTACCATGGAGATTTCTCCATTCCACACAAATCTGATAAGAGAATCTAGTTATTTAAAAAAAAATAACTTATTTACTTTAATGGTGAGTTTAGGTAAAAATATACAAATAAATGGAAAATAGACATTTTAATTAAAGAAACTGTCACATCAGTGCAAGGACTGCCCGCCTAGCCAGTAGAGTTTTTACCTTGTCTAACATAGTTTTATCATTCAGCTGCAATAATTCGCAATATTTATTTGTTAGATAAACCCCTAAGTAACAAATTGGATGTTGTGCATTATACTGGAGCTGCAAATCTAAATACCGCAACATAGGTGGGGCATTAAATAGAAGGGACTCTGTTACTTTGATTAATCTTGTATCCCCTGCCCTCTTATATTCTTGAATTATATTTATGTCCGCATAACTATTGGGCCTATCCGCTTTCAAGTATAAAATCATATTGTCCGCATACAATTTGATCTTCGGTATCTCTTCTATAAGGGGACCGATGGATTCTGCAATGCAGATTCTAGCCGCTGAGGGCTCAATGAACAAGGCCAAGAGGATAGGTGACATCGAGCATCACTGACGGGTGCCTCTATTGATTTTAACAGATTCGCCTTCTTGTGTGGTTCTAATCATTTGTGCTTCTGCACCCTGATATAAATTTTGGAGCATTCTAATAATTGAATCGAGAAACCCAAACCTCCCCCAAAATATTTACATTTATTTTTAGAACAAGGAATCTCAATTAACAAACCCTAAGTAAAAAACCAAGGCATACCAATTAACCAACTCAAATGCCTTCTAGACGTCGAACATTACAGTTGCAGCTTCCTCTTGATGTTTGAGGTGGGAATCTATTGATTGAATTAAGAAATGCATATTTTCAACCATCAGTCTTAGGGGAAAAAAACATTCTGGTCTTTATGGACCCATGGTCTGACCTGAAGTAATGATTTACGATGCCCATACCTTTAAGACCAGCTTATAGTTTGCGTTAAGCAGACTTATTTTTTTTATTTTATAAACTTACATTACACATACAATTTAGTGCACGGTTATAGTGTATCTAGGCATGTCAGTACACATAGATTTTGACAATCGGAAACAAGAGTCCGGCATCTGCGGGATACATCCCAAACAAATACATCTCTCGGAACGAATCACATGCCCACATTTTATCTCCCCTACAGTTCTGCTGCCTATGGTTTTATTAAAAAAACGAGCTCTTACACAGCAGCCCAGCCACATTGATCCTTCCACGATCTCTGAGCTCCATACTCTCCTTTAGCAGATTTAATTAGGAGATATGTTTGCTACGGACCCCAGCAGCTCATCGGTCGACTTCGGGAAGATAGCAACTCATTACATACATCAGCATATGTGTTATATTATAACATATCAGCGTGCCATTCCTTTATCGTTGGTAGCAGGCCACTTGCCAACCGCCGCCTTGCCAGGAGAAGACCGATGGCCAGTCAAGGCTGCATTGTCTGGTCAATGATTAGGTCTCACCCCTGTAGTACCATCTTGGGGTCCGACTCCAGATCTGCACTAATGATGGTCCCTAGCTCCTGTAACACTGTGCTCCAGAATAATTGAATCCCAGAACATTGCCAAGCATGTGGCCAGAATCCTTACCCGCATCTGTCAGTTGGAGTTCTCTGCTAACCCGCAGCGAAACTGATGCTCAGGGGTACAGTAAGCTCTGTAAAAATGTAAAATGGATGAGTCTGTGTCTCCCATTAAGAGAGACTGACCGGGTGCGGGAACAGTAGTAGTGCCACTCTTTATCGCTTAATGGAGCACCCAAATCGCGCTGCCAGTCCAGCCGGACCAACTGGTTTCCTGCATGCTGGTGTGGAATTTAGTTATCAATTTAAGGGGTTCATCAACTTTGAGGGTGTGAGTGCCCCCATGGCTTGTGGTTCCAACAAATCCTTGCCCAGGAGGGCGTGCCAGGTGTGCCTAGCCCTGAAAAAATGAAACGACTCTGTGCCTGCCGGTTGTCTTTCTGGGTGTTGCAGAGCCTCCCAGCTAGCAAGTGTACCATCCTTGAAAAAAATCACCCATTTTGAAAATACCCACAGTCTGCAGTGCCTGCCTCGCACCCACATCCTGCCCCAGTGGAAACCATAGACACCACTGAAGCAGCATCTCTGGACAGTACAGGAAAGGTCCAGCCTGCATGCACAGCAATGTCTGTCAGGCCTGTGCCGTGACAGCCACTGAGTCAAAAACTTGCAGTCGCCTTGAGGCTGGATGGCTAAGCGTTTGGGTAACGTGAGTGGCTCCGCCACATTCCTCTCCAAGTATAAAAAGGGTGTGTCCTGTGCGCCATGTATCCAGAAATGGGCAAACGTGCTATTTGCTACTCTGTAATATTTCTCTAAATCTTGGGCTGAGCTCGTGAGGGAGGGAATTCCACTGTATTCTAGGTTGCTATCCTGCCCAGGCCAGTCGAATCAATTGTGTACACAACTGTTTAAATGGAGTATGCGGCAAAAGAATAGGTATGTTTTGGAACAAAAAGAGAGAGCGCGTAAGAGCCGCCATTTTCTTTACAGAAATTCTCCCCATTAGCGACAAGGGGAGCCTAATCCATTTGTCCACGGCTTCCCTGAGTTTTTGTGCAGCCTTTCCGTAATTCTCCCAGATCACCAGCGCTGGATCGGTGTGAAATTGTATAACCAGATACCGCACTGCCTCGGTGGTCCAGCGCAGCGGGAACTCCATAGCCGGTTCCGCAGTGACTGGGGTGAGAGGAAATATAATGGACTTGTCCCAATTCGTAATCCTGAATGTCTGCCAAACTGGACCACCTCACGCAGTATTGGGGATCGTTTGACTTCTGGGTTGTGAATGTAAAGATAAGTATCATCCCCATAAGCGGAGATATTTAGTGTGTGCTCTGGGAACCTCAGCCCTCTATGTGCATGATATTCGGGAATAGCACAGGCCAATGGTTCAGCAACTATCACGTATAATAGCGGGCACCCTTGTCTGGTGCACCGCGTGATGGTGATTGACTGTTAAGCAGACTTATTGGGCGGTAACAATTCATGTGCAAAGGTGGTTTGTTTTTTCAAAAAACTATCACTGACACTCTTTAAAGGTAGATGGTAAATCCATTCTTCATTTCTTTTCTTTATTGATTTAAATAATTCAATCGGGAATGGAAGCAGTTTCTTCGCAAATACCTTGTACATCTCAGTTGGTATTCTATCGCTTCCATTTGCTTTGGCATTGGGCATTTTTTGCAAGGCTGCTGCCACCTCTGGCACCGAGATGCGCTCTAATAAACTATCTTTTTGATGGATAGATAATTGAGGGAGTCTAATTAAACTGAAACTGTTCAAGACTCGATATAGAAGCTACATGGGCTCCTTCATACACATTCCTATATTGTTGGTGAAACACCTATGCAATTTCTTTATTATCTGTCTAGACTGTATTAGAGACCGGATTTTAAAAAGAAGTTGGAGTACGTTGTGAGTCCTGTTTGATCCGTGTAGACCAGGCAAGTAGCCTACATATCAGCTGGCTTTCCTCATTGCTTTTGATGATAGGTCCTAGAGTTATTCATTTCTTCAAGGGGAAATATGTCTGTTGTATTGCTCTTGGCCAGCATAAGCTGCTCTTTTTGCTTCAAGCTTTCATCCAATCTTGCCTTACCTAACGCACTTTGAGCTACTTCAACTGCAGACTGTAGCTTCTGTATTTGGGCGCTACATGTTTTATTCGTTTTCTATTTAAACGCGATCACCTGGCCATGAAATTATGCTTTAAATGCCTCCCATATTCAGATGACTGAGGCTGACTTTTGATTTAATTCAATATACTCCCTAATGAAAATAATGCATCTCCAGCAGCCAATCCTGGTCTACCAGGAGTTTTTATTGAACTCCCACATTGGTCTTGCAATATGTAGCCCTTCAAAGTTCAAATGAATACATATGATAGAATGACTTACGAAAGCGTTAGGCAATATGTCTGCATCACTAAAAAGTAGGTTGTGATGCAGTGATAAATTGGCAAGACAAAACTCGTATTACGCCATACCTGGACTATCCACTCGGCAAGGATTGTCCAGATAGAAATCTTGTTTAATTAAAGTAAGAATAGAGTCTGTTTTGTGTTTCAATTGCTTTCAGGTTGTATTAGCTGTATCTAGCTTCAAATCTTGAATAAAATTGAAGCTGCCTCTAAAAACCATGTGCACTTCTCCCCCTATAACTAGATTATACAGATCCCTCTGGGCACGGACTTCATCTAATACTGAGCTATAATAGTTCACTAGATTAAAGGAAAAGTCTTGTACACGCATCTGCAGCTAAATCCATCTCCTTATCCCTTACCACATCTCTTACATCTGTCTATGGACCTGGCCAGATATATTGCTCCTGCACACATGGCTATCCCGGCTTATGCAAAATATGCATGTATTTCTTTGGTATAAAAAGCTTGGTGCGATTATCTTTGAGTCTATAGTTTATGGGTCTCCTGTTAGATTTGTTCCAGGTTGAACAAGGACAACCAATTCAGTAGGACCCTATATTTCTGCCTATTTAAAATGCCATTAACCTTGCACAAAATGATCCTAACATTGCTGACCATTAAAAATTCTCAGTACTTCTTGCCTTAGCTCCTTATTCACATCTAGCAATTGGTGAATCTAAACAGACTGCTCCAACCCCACGAGCTAGCATAGCGCTTCTGCCTTCAATTTGTATAGAACTGATCTCATGGTGTATCTGCAGTTTTTTCCCCAAAATTGTGACCCACCCCGTGCCTCACCCCCGCAATCCTAAACCATAAGTGCATACCACATGCTTAGTGACGAAAGAGAGAATTACCCACCATATACCCCCTGTCGTCCCAGTCTCTTATTAGGTGCTGTGTTGCGGCACCAAGCTACACTCCAAAACAGGGAACCTGCCACCCCACTAACTTCAACCGAACACAGAGTGAAAAAGAAATTACATCCAGTAAAACTGCTTCAGGTTTGTACTTTTTTGCATTAGGCTTTTACACAAATGGAATTGGCTTTTAAACAGGATCTTGAGTTTCGACTGTTGCACTAGCAAGGCCTAGTGTCCAGCAACTTTGAATTGTCCCAAGAGTTCTACAGAGTCTCTCTGCCTATGGTCCGCTACAGTGGACATATCTGAAAAGACATGAGTTTGCACACTATCAGCCATCATAAAAGCTCTTTTTGAATCTCTGTTGAGAGAATACGTTCCTTTATGTGATCTGCGAAGTTTATGATAATAGTACAGGCAAACTTAGAATTTTCTTGGTGCCGAGCAGGGATCCAGTGGGCCATCGTGATGGAGAGGTCCCCTGGGGCATCATCGAGAATGATTTACTCAGTGATTCCATAAATTGAAGAGTGTTTTGATGACCACCCGTGTTTTCTGCACCTTCCGGTACACTACGAAGCGTATATTAGATCTCCTGTCATAGTTTTCAATTTCATCGGTTTTATTTTGTGAGCTTTCTTTGAATGTTACTAATATCCTTAGAATGGTTCATGCCTACTCATCCTATTAGATCTCTCCTCAGCCTTTGATACTGTCAAACACGAGAACCTGATAGATCTGCTCAATCACAGAATGGGACTATCCGGGTCCGTGCTTAAGTGGTTTACCTCCTTTCTTCAAAACCGGGCTCAAAAATTCAAGGACAACAATTCCCTGTCCAAATCCGTGCCAGTAACTTTGGGAGTCCCACAAGTGTCCGCTCTATCCCTGACACGGTTTAATTTATTTATGGAACCGCTCACTGTCCTGTTGCAAGCATCCAATGTGCAATTTCACATGTATGCAGATGATACACAACTGTACCTTAAGATACATACACCAGATGACATCATACGGCTCAACAAAACACTTTTGAACACCCAGTCCTGGTTAGCTGAGAACCATCAAGATAAATGCACTAAAAACTGAATTCCTCCTTATAGCTCCACCCGCCAAAATACCCCTCTTGCATGACTAGTTCAAACACCTTACGGCATTCAACGTTCAACCAACCTTCATTGACTCAACAAAGTCATTGGGTATAACCCTTGACTGCAACCTCAACCTGCATAAACATATTAGCAACACTACAAAGGGGGCAAATTTCCAGATTAATACACTGAGAAAGCTGAAACCCTTCTTACCATTCAACGATTTCAAGACTGCAGTTCAAGCTCTAGTCATCCCCAGAGTGGACTATGGAAATGTCTCTCTGTGGCCTCCCCAAAGCGACCACAGCTCCACTAAGAGCCTCCATCAATGATCTGATATGAAGAATATTTCTATAGCGCCTATCTACCCGGAGGCCTCGTAGCGCTTGTAGAAGAGAAGAAGTAAAGCCAGTCTGCAGAGCTAGGGAAACATACCAAACAAATGGGTTTTCAAAAGCTTTCGGAAGGCCAACAGATTGTCGTTCCCTCGTATAACCAGAGGGAGGGAGTTCCACAGCCTGGCAGCAGCGTATGAGAAGGAGCATCCGCCCCATCTCACCTTACTTATTTTTTTAATAACGGCCAGATGTAAGGAGCTAGAGCGTAGAGTCCTATGTGGAAGGTATGATGTTATTAGTGAATGTAGGATGGGTGGGCCGGTCTTCCACATAGCTTTATGTGCCAAGCACATAGCTTTAAACTGTATCCTGGCAGCAATTGGCAGCCAGTGAAGCTGTCTTAGTGCTGGTCTAGCCGATTGCCAGCATGGGACCTTGAGAAGCATCCTTGCAGCACAGTTTTGAACCACATGCAGTTTAGGTATTGTGGCTAAGGGAGTTCCCAGGTACAGAACATTCCCATAGTCCAGGCGGGACAATATAAGGGCCTGAACCATTATCCTTCTTGCCTCAAAAGGAAGGAGGGGAATAATGTTGCGAAGCATTCTCATCAATCCATAACAAATTGATGAGTGCAGTTGCCTGATACACATAGTTAAGAGAGCTGTCCAGCCACAATGCTGCAGCCAGACTCGTCACAGGCTTGAAAAGGAGGTCCCACATCTCCCCTGACTTGAAAGCCTTGAATTGGCTACCATTGGAAGTCAGAATTCACCTGAAAATTGCCTGCATGACTCACAAAGCCATACACCATAATGCACCCAGCTACCTCACCCAGAAACTGACTATCTCTGGTGGTAATAGATCCACAAGAAGTGAGGAAAACCTATTATTGAAGCCACACAGATTCAACAAGACGAAAACTTATAAACAAACCTTCTCAGGGATGGCTCCTAGGATTTGGAACGCACTACCCGCAGAAACCAGACTTATCACATCTACGGCATTTTTCAAAAAGGAAGTAAAATCAATTCTCATGGAAAAATTCACATGAACACTATCTAAGGAAACTAAGAGTTCACTAGTACCTCGACCGATATTTCTTTTATCACATGTGTACAAACAGACAACCTATGCCCCTCAGTTGCCTCCCTATTCTTCACCTCTTTGTGTACTCTGCATAATATGTTATGTATACTTGATTTACCTGTTATTTTGATTTACTGTCTACATTAGGCTATGTATACGCAATGTACCTGTTGCTATTTTGTTGCATAACTATCCTTCACTGATTGTAAAGCACTCTGATATCCGCAAGGGTCTTGTTCGTGCTCTATAAAACTTTCAAAATAAACTAAATAAATCCTAGATGAGGGAACGGTATTCTAATTCTGACACCCTCTGTTCCACCTCTTTCAGTCGAGCTGGTATTCGTACCTTTGATGGAGCAAGGCTACCTCCTGAGCTTGATTTTCCTCGAGATTTCAAATTTCTGCCAAAATGGTCTCTAGAAGAGGCTGGGACAGGTGTGGTTGGTTCAGTGTTATCTGACTTTTAAGTGCAGTAGCCGAAATAGTGTTGCCATTGGACTGCAATGGGTGTTGGTTTCTCACTTCTTCCGGCTCAGGGCTCTGCATTTTCGAGCTCCTTGTGAGTTAGCTGCAGTACAGATGGCTGATCCAAGGCTTGGTTTGAGCTGCTTGGAGGATCGTTTGCTACAGGCTGAATGGGTGATCAATCGCAGAAATTTCTGCTTTCCTCCTCATGTCTTGCCACCACTGCAGATAGAGACCCTGGGTGAGATTTGGGAGCTCCGAGATATCAGCACCGCCTTTTGAGTATCTTGCAAAAAGCTGTTATTCCTTTAGCTAACCTTATCGAGCTCTCCAAATTAGGACTTAACTGCGATGGAGTTGCATTGTTCTTGCCCAGGCAACTGCACCTTTCTTTTTCTCCCTCCTCCATGCAACTATGGCCTGGTAGAGTAACACTGGAGTTGATAGTCCCCTGTAGATGTATCATTCTTGCTTTTTGCCTTAACTCTGTCAGCGGGAAGTACTTAATGATTCTTCTTTTGTCTCTACTTGCTGATTTATAGAGACTGCAGCATCCGTCGAGGCAGCTTTCCCCATGTTGATGTACTGCATACTATGAGTCAGGACGCAGTAAGTTGTTTCTGAGTGGTGTTTCTGAAGGGGAGGTATCGAGACTGTGGTTATAGTATTCTCCCCCAAGAATGTAACTGCCACATAATCTTCAATGCAAGTATTACTTTGCAGAGCCCAGTTAGCACATCAAATAGTTTTGCATTGCTAGAGCGTCACACGATTCAGCAGTGTACACTTAAGGCTTGAGCGAATGGGCTGTATATAAAGGAATCTGCCCAGAGACACTTGACTGGGTAGTGGCAAAGCCCTATGCCTCAACTCCTCACGTCAGGGTGCTGTACTTACCGGGAGGAGAAACCTGGTGACTCCCCCACATAGCCCTCATTGAACAGCAATCTTTAGTCGATCCTTGATGTGAAATAGCAGCATAATTTCGTGCTGACCCCACCACAAACGTTTCTGCATTTGAGTACAGGTGCCAATCAGAAGACTTTGCAAGTATCATTCAGTTCAGTCATAAGTGCTAAATCCTGATCTCAGACAGCTGTATACCATCAGCTGACCCTCTGCCTCCACTCTCTCTGCGTTGTGCTCAGTGTTAATGACCAGGTAGCGGATCCAGTGTAGTGGGGCAGAGGTTCCTGGAGTGTAGTAGAAGCAGATCATGTTGTCGTGTAGTTCCTATAAAACTATGTAGAATCTGCACGTTCGGATTGGTGTCCAGACTGATTCTAGACACCGCCACCGGGTAGGTTAGCCTTTGTACCAGCTAGCTCACAGTGCAACTAGTAACCCCTCTTAACAAGGAGAGAATAGTTCTTGCCAACTATCGAACATGACAACTCTGATTCCTCAGGATCTTGGAAACTGTGCAATACTTTTCGCTCAGTCACTCGTGCTCGCTTTGTCTCCCAGAGATACACAGAATAAACGGTGGGGACGTTTTCCAATAAGCATTTATTGAACCAGCGTCATTCTAGTGTAAAATAGGAGTGCTGAAACAATTATTAAACAGAAACCAATATAAATGATTATAAGCAACAATGGAGTGAAAGGTTGGTGAATTTCTGCCATAGTGCTAAAACAATTAATACAGGCAAGTATATCAAATACATGAAAGTAATAAATGCGTACTCCTACGATGCAACCCTAACTAGATATACCGAAGTGTACCTAGCATGTATGTAGGTGTAAAGCCAAGAATCCCTCTAGGATAAAGTCAGCCCCATTACCTGAAAGACTGTGGGACCCCGTCTTGGTCTTGAGATGGACACCCCGCAAGGGATGTCAGACCACTGCAAGCCGGAGTGTCTGTGTGCAGGAACCTCAGTGTTGTCAGCGTGTTGGCATGGAAGTCCTTTTTCTCCTCTGACTCCCTCACCAAGATATGGTGTTTATATACCCAAAGTGGTACTCTTAGGGGTTCTACCTTGCTGTGACATGTTGGACTTAGGATGACAGAAGTCTTGACCCTTGTACATAGTTATTATGCAGGAGATGGTAGTCCTGAGTTTCCCAGAATCCTCATTCATAATGGATGAGGCTAGTTTTCAAGGAATACCCTACGTCCTGTAAGCAGTATTGTAACTAGGTAAAAGGTCAGTCCCAAGAACCGTTATGTAGTGTAATGGCTGGGGAGAATATAGGTGAAAGGTTAGGTGACTAACTAAACCTATATTGGGGTCCTGTATGAAACATAACACCCACTCCTCATCGTACTGGACGACATACTAACATTTTAACGTACTTCTAGACATTTGTTCACAAACAACTAATTAGTTCAAAACGCTAGTGCGTATAAAAAATATTTTGAAATTGCTAAAATCGTATTTTAAGCGGTAGAACTTTTACTACAATATGTGTATGTGTGTATATATATATATATATATATATATGAAACAAACACTTTTCAAAGAAAAGAGAAGCGGCCACACTGGGAGTTTGGCAACAGGTAGCCATTTAATTCAAAAGTCCAGGTAACGGCGAATGCATTTCGGCTAACGAGCCTTCCTCAGCGCCTCCCACCTAAACGATCAGTCCCAAATAGTTCCCTTCCGTGATTAAATATCTGCAGGCTCGAGTTCCCTCCCCTTAACGCGTTCTGCGCAGCTTTCGTAGTCCGTGTTGATTGTAGCGGACTCCAAGTCCCAGTATGCTCTGTCTCGGCATACCTGGGTTGCTGGTGTAGGGGAGTGGAGTAAATGTAGTTTGCGCCTGCACAGGAGGGCGGGGTGGTCGATGGTCAATGAACTCCACAGTACCTGTCCCTTGTCCCCGATAACTGCTGCGCCCTTCCTCCCAGGTAAGTGATGGAAACAGTGGCGGTCAAATGCGAGACTGTTTGCCTGTTGAGATGAAATACCTCAGTCTGTTTCCGCTTCTCTGAGGTTCTTGGCAGACTCATGGGAATATCGATACCTCGATTGTTTTTGTGCTGCAAGCAGCGTGTTGCCAGTGAATCCCATAGTCACTTGATGCTGCAGGGCCTGCTTTCCTGCGTTTCTGGCTCCGCAGATAAATATGAAACAAACACTTTTCAAAGAAAAGAGAAGCGGCCACACGGGGAGTTTGGGAACAGGTAGCCGTTTAATTCAAAAGTCCAGGTAACGGCGAATGCATTTCGGCTAACGAGCCTTCCTCAGCGCCTCCCACCTAAACGATCAGTCCCAAATAGTTCCCTTCCGTGATTAAATATCTGCAGGCTCGAGTTCCCTCCCCTTAACGCGTTCTGCGCAGCTTTCGTAGTCCGTGTTGATTGTAGCGGACTCCAAGTCCCAGTATGCTCTGTCTCGGCATACTATGTAGAATCTGCACGTTCGGATTGGTGTCCAGACTGATTCTAGACACCGCCACCGGGTAGGTTAGCCTTTGTACCAGCTAGCTCACAGTGCAACTAGTAACCCCTCTTAACAAGGAGAGAATAGTTCTTGCCAACTATCGAACATGACAACTCTGATTCCTCAGGATCTTGGAAACTGTGCAATACTTTTCGCTCAGTCACTCGTGCTCGCTTTGTCTCCCAGAGATACACAGAATAAACGGTGGGGACGTTTTCCAATAAGCATTTATTGAACCAGCGTCATTCTAGTGTAAAATAGGAGTGCTGAAACAATTATTAAACAGAAACCAATATAAATGATTATAAGCAACAATGGAGTGAAAGGTTGGTGAATTTCTGCCATAGTGCTAAAACAATTAATACAGGCAAGTATATCAAATACATGAAAGTAATAAATGCGTACTCCTACGATGCAACCCTAACTAGATATACCGAAGTGTACCTAGCATGTATGTAGGTGTAAAGCCAAGAATCCCTCTAGGATAAAGTCAGCCCCATTACCTGAAAGACTGTGGGACCCCGTCTTGGTCTTGAGATGGACACCCCGCAAGGGATGTCAGACCACTGCAAGCCGGAGTGTCTGTGTGCAGGAACCTCAGTGTTGTCAGCGTGTTGGCATGGAAGTCCTTTTTCTCCTCTGACTCCCTCACCAAGATATGGTGTTTATATACCCAAAGTGGTACTCTTAGGGGTTCTACCTTGCTGTGACATGTTGGACTTAGGATGACAGAAGTCTTGACCCTTGTACATAGTTATTATGCAGGAGATGGTAGTCCTGAGTTTCCCAGAATCCTCATTCATAATGGATGAGGCTAGTTTTCAAGGAATACCCTACGTCCTGTAAGCAGTATTGTAACTAGGTAAAAGGTCAGTCCCAAGAACCGTTATGTAGTGTAATGGCTGGGGAGAATATAGGTGAAAGGTTAGGTGACTAACTAAACCTATATTGGGGTCCTGTATGAAACATAACACCCACTCCTCATCGTACTGGACGACATACTAACATTTTAACGTACTTCTAGACATTTGTTCACAAACAACTAATTAGTTCAAAACGCTAGTGCGTATAAAAAATATTTTGAAATTGCTAAAATCGTATTTTAAGCGGTAGAACTTTTACTACAATATGTGTATGTGTGTGTATATATATATATATATATATATATATATATATATTTTAGTTCGAACAACTATGAGTGACTGAAAGCCGTAGTTTTAGCAAAAGTTTGTTTGTAAAAAATTCAAAATTTGGATGTTTTTGAAAATGCCCAATTTTTCCCAGCACAGGATGAGCCAAATGTTGTCCCAGCTGGGCGATTCGACTTCACTGTTGCCTGCAATCACAGACGACGGTCCCTCCAACCCCTCACAGATCAGGTCAATCGAGCACAGATGCGCCTCCGTTTTCTCCACAGCCGCTGCTGGGGATGCCTGTGTGACAACCAAGGCCAGAGTACTTGTTTAGGACCAGATATACGTTCCGACAGGAGCTCAAGCATCCTGTGGTGGCTCTAAGAATGCAGGCATCAACACTGAAATATGCTAAGGACACTGCAGAACATGGGCTGTTATCGGGTCCAGTAAAGCATCAACGTCCGGTGGCGCAACTGATGAAAGTGTTAGACCGAGGTCCAACACGCATTCTTGTCCGCAGAACAGGCAGAATAAAATCTATCCAGACTGGTCTAAATGATAGGAGCCATGATTCGCTTAGGGGTCTATTAGGATGGCGGACGGATGGCCGGCGGCGGTGACAACCGCCGGGTCGGCAGCGGCCATCCGTCCCCGATCGAAACCTGGAAAACCGCTGGTCATATTAGCATGGCGGTGTTGACCGTGGTGGGGAGAAATTCCGCCCGCCACTTTTCTGCCGGTAGCTGTCTGCATGCTTGCTTGGCGGGCGGAGCTGGACTGCTAAAATGGGGCCGGTGCAGGGCCAGGCTCCGCCGGCATGATTATGATGCCGGCGGTAGCCAGCCTTTCCGCTGCGGTGGAACCGCCAAAGAAAGACTGGCGGAGACCCGTTCCGGGGGCCCATTGCAGGCCCCCAATGTGCAACGCATGCCTTTACAATGCAGTTTGTACAAAGCAAGTACTATTGCAACGCATGTTTAACGCATACCATTACAACGCAAAAGTATATTAATACATCAAATGATCCATTACAACGCATTCTTGCACAATGCATAATATTACAATGCATGTTTTTTGTATAATAAACCCCTGGGACGAGATGAAGGGAAAATAGGGGTTTTGGGTGGGGTATTGTATTAAAATGTGGGTATTTCAAATAAATACCGGTACTAAAATTAATACTAGTGTTTTTTTTTAAAAGAAATAAAATTTAAAAAAGTTTTACATATAATTCTATTATATTGAACGCAAATATAAGAAACACAAATGTAAAAATTAATACAAATCAATTAATATACAAAATATTTATACAGATGTAGCAATTAAATACACATCTTCAATTTTTTCCATACATTTTCAAATTGACCACAAGCTCAAAAAAATCTAACAAATACACAGCTTATTTTACCAAAATTTCTAACATTCATTGCGAAAAAAAATTAAACATAATTAAAGCCCAATAACACAAAACTAATCAGAATCTAAGCAAACAATCCACCATGTTAAAATGCACAAAAACTAAAGTCCTACAACTCTTTCAATTAAAATCACCAGGAGCCGCAGGTTAACACATAAAAAAAGTAACAAACATCAACATAAAGAAAAATAATTTACAGTTTTACACCACATTAAAAACAGCACGAAAAACTGCACACAAAACATTTTTATTTCAAATAAAGTTCAACACAAAATACGTATAAAAGAATCAGTCCACCATTTTAAAAACCGTGATTACCAGACACCACACACGTTTTGCTGCCCGCGAGTTTCAGACAACAAAGTATCCCAATGAATAGATCAAGTAAGTAAAATATATAGGAATTGTAAAATATATGCCAAGTAATCTAAATACAAATATAGTAGAATAACGCATTTGAAACAATTTTTGCAGCTTCTCTTCAAAAATATACAACCCTCTATAAAACAGATTTGCAAATACATTTTCCGTCAAAATGTATAAAGTGAGTGAACAAAACTATGGGGCTCAATAGGATGGCAGGCGGACCTGAGTCTGCCCGCCGTCCCCGCGGTGTTGGGGAAGTCCGCCAGAAATGTGGCGGTCCTGCACCGCAAATTAGGATGCGACCGCCACCCTGGATAAGGAGCAATTTCCTTCAGCTGAACACTCGGAAGACCGAGATCAGACTCTTCGTAGATGCACCACTGTTGTGGTCACCAGATTGGTGGCCGCTGGCTCTAAGTGACTCCCTTGTACCAAATACTGTTGTCAAGAACCTTGGCATATGCCTAGACCAGGCACAGACCATGAAAACATGCAGTCAACACTGCTGGCTGCTGCTTTCATATGCTTGGACTGTTACAGTGAGTCTTTCCTTTTCTCCGCTTGTCTACACAGAAAACTCTTATTCCGGCATTGGTACTAAGCCGCATTGACTCCTGCCACGCCCTCCTTGTCTCAGCTATTGAGTCCTCACTGCGCAGACTGCAGGTAGTCAAAAAAACCGCAGCGCGCCTGGTCTTGAATGCTCCACCCAAAACGGCCTCCCTTCCCATACTACAACAGCTTCACTGGCTCCCGGTATGCAAGCAAATTTGTTGCATCGTCCACAAGGCCGTGAATGGCAAGGGCCCCATCTATCTTGCAAGGAAATTCAACCACTATACACCTACTAGGTCTCTTCGCTCAGGAACTAAATCTCTTCTTGTTTCTCGGTTAAAAAAATTGAGGATGGTTGGGTGGGAAAGCCTTCTCTCACCTTTCCCCCCTCCACTGGAACCATCTCCCCACCTACCTGCAGCAATGCCCTGATCACCTTAAATTCAGAAGCTCCTCAAAACTATTATTCTAATTATTACCCTTCTTAGGCCTGCTGTAGCACTTCCATAATGCAGAGAAACCCCTCCGGGGGTGAATAAGGCCCTCTACAAAACAAATAAATAATTAAATGGCTGTCGCCTTCAATTTAACAATGCAGCTGGCGCTGCTGACAGCAGCACCCGCCGCGATGTTAAAATCGCATGCCAGGCATTTCACTGCACCAAACGGTTCCTGCCACTTGGTGCAGCGAAATGTAGGGGGTTACCATAGGTACCCCCAAGTGCACCATCCCTCCCCCAAACACTAGGGGGGCCCGCAATGGACCACTGGACCCAATCCCCGCCTGCCTTTCCATGGAAAGGCCTTTCAAATTCTACATCCTAATATGGTGGGCGGTGCCTGCTAGGCACTGCCACCATAGTAGTGCCCCTGCTCCGCCCAGCAGGCAATCGTTACGATTGCCACCAGCGGAAAAACGGCGGACAGACTTCCGTCCGCTGCGATACCCACCGCCATCATAATATGGCGGGCGGGAGGGGTTAATCTCATGACGATGGTGCAGCGGTGGCGATCGTTACTCCATCGTAATGAGCCCCTATATTCTTTTTTTTTTTAAATCGTTTTAAATGAAAGGTAATATTTATTATTAAAAAGAAAGTTCAAAAAGAGCACTTGCATCAAGACAAAAATGTAATAACAATGGGGATAAAATAACTATTCCTACTCCAAGGTGTGCTTCTCTCAGAAAAATTGTTGGTAGTGGTGGGTTTAAATTGTATATTCCAACTCCAATAGATCCCTACCGCTACGAAAATACATGTTAGTTGTAGAGTTAAAATTACTATTCCTGGTCGAAAATGCTGGATAGCGGTGGTGTTTAAATTACTATTTCACCTCCAAAGGGTGCTTAGCTCAGGGAAAATGCTGGATAGTGGTGGGGTTAAAATTATTATTCCTACTCCAAGTGGTGTTTGCCTCACTGAAAATGCTGGATAGTGGTGGGGTTTAAATTACTATTCCAACTCAAAAGAATGCTTGACTCCGGGGAAAATGCTGGATAGTGGTGGGGTTTAAATTACCATTCCAACTCAAAAGGGTGCTTGCCGCAGGGAAAATGCTGGATAGTGGTGGTGTTTAAATTACTATTCCAACTCTAAAGGGTGCTTACCTCAGGGAAAATGCTAGATAGTGGTGGGGTTAAAATTACTATTCCTACTCCAAGGGGTGCTTGCCTCTGGGAAAATGATGGATAGTGGTGGGGTTTAAAATACTATTCCTACTCCAAGGGATGCTTGCCTCTGGGAAAATGATGGATAGTGGTGGGGTTTAAATTACTATTGCTACTCCAAGGGGTGCTTCCCTCAGTAAAAATGCTGGATAGAAGTGCTAAAAAAGTAATTATACTAAGTAAAAATTATTAATAATTATTCAAAAGGTTCAGAATTTTCTATCAAATATTTTCATGTATTATTTGTTTTTTATAAACAGTTAAACACTGTATCCTTCAACTTCTAAGGAGGAATATATTTTGAAGATTTGCTAATCGGCTTCTGTTAAATCTTTTAAAAAGGTATTTTTTTATAAATGTACAGAAAAAGTAACGCAATATTGTATTATAAACTATTTCTGCAAAATACAAAAACAATGTAAAAATTAACCATTGTTTCTAACATCTTTTTTTACAGATTTTACATCTTTTATTTCAATACATTTTAAATACGCCACAATTAAAAGAAATAACATCACAAGGTAAATGTCTTTTTATCCAAATATAACTACAGTTTTTAAACCATACAAAAAGTGATTACACATTTATATAATAAATATATATATTTTTAAAATACTTGTATTAGATAAATGCATGTTACCTTTCACATATAAATTGTTAAAAAATATTGCAACATGTTATTCTTTAACTAATAAACTTTTTCTTTTTATGCAGGAAAACATATTTAAATGTAAACAAAATCCTACATTTTTTCCCTTCTTTTACAAATCTCAGATAAACTTCACCAAATCCAAAAACCTCATCACCAACCTTAACAAAAAGGTAACATAACACAAATCAGCTGTCAATAAAATAAATGAACAACCATTCTCTCCCTAGTAAACTTTATTAGTATTAAAAAAAAGAATCCATCACATTTTCTATTTCTCCTTACAGAATTATCCGACAAATCAATTAATCTATTTAAAAGCATCAAGGTGCAACTGTGCAAATGGTAAACCAGTATAAATATTTCACAATTATACAACTTAACATTTTTTCTCTCCCAAGAAAGTTTTTTTAGAAATAATACGCATTAAATATAACTTAAAAAATGGATCAATTTAAAATGTTGTTTAAATTGCATTATTGTAACTTTTTATTTTTCACCAACAGGCAAACTTTATATTTATAAATTTACTTAAAAAAAATCAATCAATCAATCAATTTTTTCTTTTTCTATCCTTTACAGAAAGTTATCCAATCAAGCTCACTACCGTTTGCTAAATCATAGTGGGTATATAAAGAGACCTTCTGAGCCCAGGTGTCATTAAAGGTGTGTGCAATATTACTCATCCCATTGCACAGGCAGAGCGGTTACTTTTGGTGACTCTGTTTTAAGAACCACAGATCATACATAACCACTCTGCCTCTGAAATGGAGATTGAAGTAAGACAGACAATAAATGGAAGTAAAGCTATTGTATCCACCTTCAATGAACCCTGTGGTGCAGTATTGAGAGAGGTAGCTCAACACATTCCACCACATGTTGCAAATAGTATGCCCCCAATTCCTAATTCGAGATTTATTATTAAACGACAAAAACAGGCAAGTAATCTACAAAGATTAACACCCCAAACCTGTTCTGATATAATAATTCCTCCTGAACTCCTGTTTCTAATAAACCTTTCCTTTTGCATGACAACCAAAACCCTCAAAAGAGAATTCTAATCTTTAGCACACCACAAAATCTTGTAAGGTTGGAGAACAGTGATATTTGGATGATGGGTGGTACATTTAAAAGCACGCCCCATTCATTCACCCAAATATACACCATCCACGCATATATTAACATGATAAACAATCCTCAACGTAAAACAGAATTTTTGTCAGTGATAAAATCTAAAACATGAAACAAGTCATAGAAAAGTACTAATTGACTTTGAATTACCTATGATTAATACTAGTACCAAATTATACACGGATACCCAAATTCAAGGATGTTTTTTCACTTTTCACAGGCGTATTGGCGAAAAATAAAAAAACATCCTTAATTGAGGATTATGTATCAGATGGCAAATTACAATTTGAACTTAAAAAACAAACTGCCCTTTGCTTTGTTCCTCCTGACTGTGTAGACGAGTACTACACTTCCATTACAGAATCTGATTACTTTACCGCAAACTAAAAAAAATTGGCACCTATTCTAAATTATTTTGAAGACACAAGGATTGGCCATCTAAGCAGGTCAGGTTGCAAGAGGAAACCATGTTTCCATGTGGAGTGGTGGAACTGCTACTCGACCTGTTTAGAGGGAGGAGCAAAAACAAACAGTGCCATAGAGGGTTGGCACAACTCCTTCCATAGATCAATTGGCAAACCTCATCCTAATTTCTTTCATTTCTTGGAAATTTTGAGGAAGGAGCAAAGATTTCAAGAAATGAGAATGTCGCAATCATTAACAGGTAGTCTGAACCCACGTATTTCTAAAAAAGCAAAGGAAATGTCTGAAAGACTATTGGGTGCAATACAACAGTTTACGTTGTCATTGTATTCAGACTACCTTAATAATCTTGCACACATCCTCCATTTCTAACCCACACTTATCTTTTTACTTGCCTGTTTTGCCCTAAAAAATTAACACTAATTAAATTGTCATTTTTTCAAAATGTCAAAAAAATTACATCGGGTCTCCTTACCTTCAGATGTTTTCTTTTTTCAACTCTTGTACTTTGGTTCCTTCCATCTGTCCTTTTTCCATGTATTTAATCCATTACTAAAAATCCACATTCCATTTTGAAAATCCATATCCCGTTTTCAAAATATTTATATGTGCACAAATATGTTTATTCCAAATGTGTGCATATTAATAAAAAACGCACCCAAAAAAATCCTGAAAGTTTTTTTGTGTGCAAAAAACGTGACCAGTTCCAAAGTTCTGATCCAATGTTTTTCGAGAAATCCCTTTTTGTAATCCAAGTTCGTTAAGCCATCGATCAAAATCCATCTTGATAACTTCTAAATCACTAATCGTAAATCCTCAATCTAAGTTTAGATTGATATGACAATTTCCAAACTTCTAATTGCTATTTAGCAACTTTTGTCTTTTTAATCATATTCAAAATACTTCTAATCGCGACGTCAAAAAAGCTTCCTTTTGTTAAGAACGCGTTGCAAAATTAAAGCATTTCTTTCAAAATACTATTGTTTTATAAAGTTAATAACATATATCCTTTTAACTTTATTAAACAATAATTCTTTTTAAAAAAGGAGACCCGGCGTTGGCCTACTACTGCAATTTATAATGGAGTGAAATTGTTGGTTAACACACATCAAAAGTACCTAAAACACATTTCTAAAACAATCTACCTCCCTCCTCTCTCCTTAGAATAAACATTACCACTAGACTATGCATTTGAATAATTTTAATTTGTCTTACCTAAACGGAGCTCTCCTGTGCATCTGTTCTCTCCCGCGACGAACCCCGTAATGACGAAAGTTACTCAACGTCATCTTTCTATAAAAATGAAAAATACATTTTCTCCCATTAACTTCAATGTAAAAGCGTGGGAAAATATTGTATATTAATTTATAATTGTCCATAATGACTTACACATATATTTTTGTAAAATATTTGTGAAGGTTTTTAATTTTATTGAAACCTTTTTCATAATAAAATGATTATAATTTTATTTTAACAAAAATATAATTGTCAATACATTACATGTCTTGTATTATTTCCTTCTTGAAATTTTATGTGTTAATGTTTGTCATCGATTGTCAGAATCCCTTTGGGAGAAGAGGGGTGCAGTATTTTGGTCGGTTGGTATCTCAAAGCGCTGGCGGGATATCAGTGGTGTACGCAATAAAGACCAGGTGTTATTAGCAGCACAAGGGAAGCATTCACGTTGTTTTGACCAAACGGGTACCAATCACCGTACCTATTCTAAACGGGCATTTCTAGTGTACAGGTTGGTCCCTGAGGAAGGGACTCCAATGTCCCGAAATGCATCAGGCACATATAAGAATGTTTTTTCACTGTTTACGTACCTAAACATGTGTAGTCACACTGCTGATGTTTAAAACTATTTATGAACACAAACTGTAAATGCCAAAATATTGATTGATGTATTAATATGAAGCGATGAATGATACATTAATATGAAATTATATGTATTTGAACATAAACATGGTTTAATTTGTGTAAAGGGTGGTCAGTAATAGGCTGTAAACGTTGTTTAGGTAACGCTAGTTTTATTTTCATATACAGTTTTTTCCGACGAAACATCAGTCTCTTTGGCAAATTCCGCTGGATCCGTGGTGCCTCTGTTTGTGTCCGTCCTTTAGTGACTGGTTTTCACCCTTGTCCGGGGCCCTTCTGTTACTGGCAGGGGTTGGAGTCTCTCTCGTGGTGACCGGGAAGGGAAACACAAAGAAGGACCGTTTTAATGTTTGTCCTCGTACTGCTAGATTTACCGTGGGGAACCGGGGTAGTGAAGGGACACCGCAACTCGTGTTTGTCTATAGCTACAGTGTGGGTACAGTGAGGGAGGTGAGGGAGGTAGACAAGGGAAACGGGATACCGGGAAGAGAGTACCCCCTATCGAGGTACTGCACTCCTCCTCCCCACCCAGTTCGCAAACTTCTCCCGTACCTGTCTCAGCCACACTCCTCCCTCAGGAGTGTGGCACGGCGCAGCACGAATCCGTTGGCCTCCTGGCTCGTCTACTTCTCCTCCTGGCTCGTCAGCTTCACCTCCGGGCACACACCGACTTTTCTCCACGTCCTCTTCTGTTCTCCGCGTCTCCTCTCCGGTGATGTCACACGCCGACCGTCTGACTTCCGCGTTTTTCACCAATGCCCCGAAGCCGACGTCACGGTGGGTTGGGGCTTCCTTGGGATCATACGTCCAGTTAAAGGCGCCGCGCAGATTTCTTTCCGACACCGTCTGCCAAGGGTCCTGCTCGTCCTGCGGGGAAGGAGGGAAGGAATCTAAATCATCGTGCTTCCACCATTCCACTTCTTTGTTATCCCCTTGGGTAAGGTGTTCTGCGTTACACTCCTCCCCCCCTGGATTCTCCCGATCGGGGAGAGAATGGTTTCGAGACAAGAAGTCCGCATTACCGTTGTCTTTTCCTTTTCGGTGTTTTACTATAAACGAGAAGGGCTGGAGGAATAAAAACCATCGGAGGACCCTGGGATTTTGTGAACTGTTTCGTTGCATCCATTGTAGAGGAGCGTGATCCGTAAACAAAACAAATGGACGCCCCTCTAAATAGTACTTTAATTTGTCAATGGCCCATCGAATGGCTAAGCAGTCTCTTTCAATCGTTGGGTAATTCCGTTCCCGAGGATGCAATTTTCGGCTGAGGAACAATATGGGATGTTCCTTTCAATCTTCCCCTTCTTGAGATAACACCGCCCCCAGTCCTGTATTAGAGGCATCCGTGGCTAGCGAAAAGGGTTTCTCAAAATTGGGGAGTATCAGGACCGGACTAGTTGTTATAGCCCGTTTGAGGTATTCAAACGCCTCGTTGGACGGTAGTGTTAGTTGGGCGGGTTTTACTGTCTTCCTTAACAGGTTGGTTAGTGGACTGGCGGCCACCGCAAAGTTCTCGATAAACCTTCTGTAGTATCCTATTAGGCCTAGGAATGCCCTCAGTTCTCTTTTTGTTGTTGGAAACGGAGTTTGCACAATGGCCTTCACTTTTTCTTCCTGGGGGGCTATTACACCCTCACCTAGTAGGAACCCAAGATACTTTACTCTGGGATAGGCCGCTCGTGATTTCTTTGCGTTTTTATGTAGTCCTGCCTTCTGGAGTGCCTGTAAGACGTTCTTTATGTGGACTATATGCTGTTCCCATGTTTTGCTAAAAATAACGATGTCGTCCAGGTATACTGAACAGTAGGTGTTGTGAGTTGTTAGGACGTTACTCATTAGCCTTTGGAAGGTGGCCCGGGCCCCATGTAGTCCAAAAGGAAGAACAATTAACTCATATAGGCCTTCCTCCGTGGCAAATGCGGTCTTTTTTCTGTTCTCTTCTCTCAGGGGTACCTGCTAGTATCCTTTTGTTAGATCTAACGTTGTTATATACTTGGCCTCCCCTATTCTCTCCACTAGTTCATCCACCCGTGGTATGGGGAATGCATCAAAGGCTGATATGGCATTTAGGGCCCTAAAATCCATGCAAAACCTAGTGGATCCATCTGGTTTTGGAACCATCACTATAGGAGAGGACCAGTTGCTGCGTGAAGGTCTTATCACACCTAGTTTAAGCATGTCTTGTACTTCTTTCCTAACGTCTGGTCTCCTGGCGGCAGGGATTCTATATGGTCTTTGTTTGATTATCTTCCCTTCTTCTGTCTCTATTCTGTGTTCAGTCAAATGAGTCAACCCTTGGGTGTCAGAGAATATAGAAGAGAAAGGATGTAGAGCCTTCAGTAGGTCTTCTTTTTCCTTCACGGGTAGGTCAGGGTTGATGGGTAACTGCTCTAAGGTGGTCTGGTTCCTGCTCACTGGTAGACCAAAGTGTGCTGATTGAGGTGGAGGCCCTATCCATTTCTTTAACAGATTAATGTGAAACGTTTGTCTTGTTGGGGACATTTTTACTCGGTAGGTGGTGTTGCCTATTGTTTCTACGACAGGATATGGGCCTAGCCACTCACTTTTGAATTTTTGATTTGAGGAGGTAAGTAACACCAATACCCAGTCTCCCTTTTCTAATCTTCGCCATTTCTTCCCTTATCGTAATGGAACTTCTGCTTACGTTGGCTTTGTTCCAAATGTGAATAAGCCAAGTCTCTCAGTTTCCCTAGTTTGGACCTCAGTTGTTGGGTGTAGTCTAACAGGGACCGTTGTTCCTCAGACTCCTCCTGCTCCCATGCATCCTTGGTTATCTCTAGTAGGGACCGAGGTTGTCTACCATAAAGTAGTTTGCAAGGAGAACAACCAATGCTACTCTGTACGTGTGCCCGAAAGACAGAGGGCCAATCGTAGTACTTTGTCCCAATCTTTATTCTCTACCGTTAGCATTTTTTTAGGGTAGTCTTTAGGGACCGGTTATATCTCTCAACGAGACCGTCCGTTTGTGGATGATATGCTGACGTTTTTATTTGGTGTAGATCCAACATCTTACACACTTCTTTCATCATTTTGGACACGAAAGGTGTTCCCTGGTCCGTGAGGATCTCCTTGGGGAACCCTACTCTAGAAAACAATTTTACAATTTTATCGGCTACATTCTTCGTAGTAGGTGCTCTCAGGGAAAAGGCTTCAGGGAACCTGGTGTGGTAGTCCACTATAACCAAGGCATATGTTTGTCCCCTCGAGGTCCGGGGTAGGGGGCCTATGAGGTCGATTCCAACCCGTTCAAACGGTTTCCCTATGAGGGGCATGTGTTGGAGGGGTATTGCTTGAGGTCTGGTCATATTTTTCTTTTGACATACCTCACATCTTTTACAAAACATTTCAGCCTCCTTGTAGATACCCGGCCAAAAAAAATGTCTTATGTTTTGTGTGGTTTTCTCCGCCCCCGAGTGTCCTGCTGTGAGATGGGAGTGGGCATAGTATAAGATTTGTTCCCTAAAATCCGTCGGCACTACTAATTGAGGTGGATCACCTGCCTTTCCTTCCCTATATAGGAGGTCATTCTTTATGAAAAACCTGGGATATGTTATGGTGGTATTAGACTGGGCTGAATGTGCTGTTTCCCAGGCGTTAGAGAGTAGTGTCATTGGCTTGTGCGAACCGAAAGCTCCTGTCCAGGACCCAAGGTTCTGTGGCTAACAGGGCCGGAAGTTTCTTGGGGGTGCTCTGAAACTTATCGCCGATTAAAGACATGAAATCAGGATTATCTATCCCTATTATGAGATCTTCGGGCAGGGAGTCTATTACTCCTACTTTAACGACAACTGGGGCTCTGTGTTGCGGTTCTATAGCCATCTGGGCTACTGGATATGGTTTCACATCACCATGTACGCACCTAATGTGAACGTGCTCATTGGGAAGGATCTGGGATGGTAATACTAATTGTTCCTGTACTATGGACTGGCGGCACCCCGAGTCTAACAACCCCATGATGCGCTTCCTATTGATCAAAATGCGTACATAGAAAGAAGGGCCCATCTCTGCTGTATACATGACAGCCCTGGGAATATATCCGACCTCCATTGGTTCTTCTTGAGGTTTCCGTCTTGGACACATCCTGGCTATGTGGCCCCATTCACCACAGTCGAAACATTGTGGACCTTTAAGAGGTATTATGTCCATCTTTGTTGGTCGGGGCTTCAGGGGAGGTAAAGAGTCTTGTTTCTTTTTTTCTAGTTTTGGAGCCAAGTATGCCTTTGGATTTTTCTCTGTGTCCCATGCAAAGGTCCTGGGTTGGGCTCTAGAGTAGTTAGTGGCCATTTCTATTGCTTGGGCACTGTCAGTCCAGAGTGTTGACGCAACCATCTTTGCGTGCCATAGGGCAATGCTTCCATGAACTGCTCTAGTATGATGCTATTCATTATCTCCTCTTTGCTTCTCTGTTCTCAACCATTTTTCTGCTGCTATCTTCAACCTTAGATATAGAGTTTTAGGGTTTTCTCACGAGACTCCTTTTTCTTTACGGAACCGAACCCGATATGCTTCAGGGTCCAACCCTAGGTGGTCAAGGATAACCTCTTTGATTTCTGCATAAGGTGTGTTCCCAGCGTGATTGGCTACTTGGTAGGCTGCTTGTGCCTCCCCGGATAGCAGTGGAGCTAAGAAAAATGGGCATTTCTCCGGAGGCCACCCACAAGCTTGGGCTGCTCTTTCGAAATTTGACAGGAATGCGTCTTGATCTTCCCCTTGTGCATCCTTTTGGAGGGATACTCCCGAGGGGTGTGGCACTGCTGCGCTCCGCGCTTTGGCCAGGTGTCTGTGCTATTTTATGGAAGCTCTCCATTTTGAGCACTAATAGTATTCTTGAAGAGTTCTCTATCTGCATCCGCTGTGGAAATCTGGGTTTTTATGGCCCATTCTAATTTATCCTGTCCCTCAATCAGGTGTTGAATTACTTGTTCCATCAGTGGTTGCTGGTGGGGGTCAGGAGATCCCACTTCTGACACCAGTTGTAAAGGGGGGTCAGTAATAGGCTGTAAACGTTGTTTAGGTAATGCTGGTTTTATTTTCATATACAGTTTTTTCCGATGAAACGTCAGTCTCTCTTTGGCAAATTCCGCTGGATCCGTGGTGCCTCTGTTTGTGTCCGTCCTTTAGTGACTGGTTTTCACCCTTGTCCGGGGCCCTTCTGTTACTGGCAGGGGTTGGAGTCTCT
The DNA here is from genome assembly GCF_964261635.1 of Lissotriton helveticus. Classification (NCBI taxonomy): domain Eukaryota; kingdom Metazoa; phylum Chordata; class Amphibia; order Caudata; family Salamandridae; genus Lissotriton; species Lissotriton helveticus. The sequence continues at coordinate 1,929,963,453 of NC_136061.1, forward strand.
CTCGTGGTGACCGGGAAGGGAAACACAAAGAAGGACTGTTTTAATGTTTGTCCTCGTACTGCTAGATTTACCGTGGGGAACCGGGGTAGTGAAGGGACACCGCAACTCGTGTTTGTCTATAGCTACAGTGTGGGTACAGTGAGGGAGCTGAGGGAGGTAGACAAGGGAAACGGGATACCGGGAAGAGAGTACCCCCTATCGAGGTACTGCACTCCTCCTCCCCACCCAGTTCGCAAACTTCTCCCGTACCTGTCTCAGCCACACTCCTCCCTCGGGAGTGTGGCACGGCGCAGCACGGATGCGTTGACCTCCTGGCTCGTCTGCTTCACCTCTGGGCACACACCGACTTTTCTCCGCGTCCTCTTCTATTCTCCGCGTCTCCTCTCTGGTGATGTCACACGCCGACCGTCTGACTTCCGCGTTTTTCACCAATGCCCCGAAGCTGGGTTGGGGCTTCCTTGGGATCATACGTCCAGTTAAAGGCGCCGCGCAGATTTCTTTCCGACACAGTTTGCCAAGGGTCCTGCTCGTCCTGCGGGGAAGGAGGGAAGGAATCTAAATCATCGTGCTTCCACCATTCCACTTCTTTGTTATCCCCTTGGGTAAGGCGTTCTGTGGAGAAGTGTGGCTCACCGGTTAGAAGCTGCAGACCCTGAAGCAGAGGTCGGCCCGGGACCAGGGTTCAATTCCCGACGCGGCAGGGTCTTGGGTCAATGTCCGCGGACTCGATAATTCTCGCTTAGGTGCCTACGCTAACCATGGGTCCCATTCTGCAACTCTGGGCAATAGCTTGCTTAATCTCCACAATGGCCTCAGCAACGCCGGGGATGCCTGGCTTCACCTTGGGGTGCCCTCTCACAGGGAAAGCCAGGACGGGTTCCCCAGCGGTATACAGCGCCAGGACGCCACGTTACGAGGTAACAGTGCGCTTTACAAGTATACATACATTACGTTCTGCGTTACAATTTGATTCATGTTTTAATAGTTTGTATGTCTCAAGAGAGACTTGGGTCTCAGTACCTAGTGAACAGTGCAAGTTGACTAACTTGTAACAGTTTTCTATTAATTTTCACTTGGGTTGACAGCAAGCGTAGTGCTGTAGCACCTTTTTTCTGTACCAAACTAGATAAAAGTGGAGTGCTCCTCCAACCCCCAAAAATACTGGTAATGTTATATGGCCATGCATTAACCATTCTGTGGATGGTGACTCTGTCACAGTAAAAGGTAATTGGTCCAGTTTTTCAGTACACAGCATTGTATATTTTGCTCCCCTTTGTGCCATCATTATCTGCTTCTCAGTCAGATTGTATGCAGAAAATAGGGACGTACTGTTGATAAATCGCCACGGCACATAACCAGTGTGCAATAACTGCAGAGTCCAGCTTAATAGCATAATAGAACGTAGTTGAGATTGTCCGTGTTGTATTATGGACAAGTCCTCGTCTAGTATATCTATAGCAGAAAATACAATGTTGCCCAGTAAATAAATCCTGGATGTTAATGTAGTCATACCATTGTCAACTGCAGCTAACGCCTTTTCTAGGTTCATTCTATCTATTTCACAAAGTCTCTCTATGGCTTCTTGTTGAGAGATCTTCCAAATGTCATTATAGGCAGCGTTTAAGAAACGTTTGTTACGTGGCTTTCGTGGACCTAATAAAAAATCCCTTAGAGCCACCTCATTTGAGAGTAAGGATAAGTGATGTTTCACTTGGGACAGTGTTGAGGCATAACTTCCCAACACTGTATGATGTCACCACCCCCGGATGTTCACTTTGTACATATCGTTGGTCCGGCCTATGGAAACTAAACCCTTCGGTTGTACCCTTGAATCTTGATTGGCATCTGTGGGCCAAACTAACCATCCCTTCCAATTGGGGTCTGAAGAATTGTACTGCATGATGTCATCTATTGTATCCCCTCCACGTGATTTAAAATTGATGTGTGAAGGTGTGGGAACACGAGGTGTGTTCAAATCCTTGTTCTTGGCTAGTCCTAGACAGGAAGTCTGTTGCACAGTGTCATTCAGAAATATTATCTGCTGTGGAATGAGGCACACTCTAAATAGTGTTTCTGTTCTCTGAACTTGCCATTCCTTTGAACCCCAGACTGATTTTATGTCTATAGTGTCCTTCCATAAATTGAAACCTTGTTCAGACAGTTGGGAAATAAAGGATACAGAATATATCTGTTTGGTGTTTGTTAGCATATTTGTCTGTGCAGTTGTAGGTGCACCCTTATAGTAATGAGGTCGGGTCAGAAGTGTTACACCCTGAAAAATAAGAACATTTCTGTGCAAACGTTTTTGAACTCCTTTTGGTGGTGTTGGGCAATGTTCCCATTGGTGGTATGTGAAAACATTTCATGGGATACTGGATTTGTGTAAAAAGTGATGACCATAAATGATGGTAACAGTACACAGTATCAAAATTAGATGTGTCCTCTTAACATTTCAGTGCTTGAAAAGGCAGTGGATTGTTCTAAATCAGACAACATATTATTTACAGTCTCAAAATCCTAATCATCAGAAAATGTACTGGAGGTAATGATATAATTTAGAGAAATTTTAAATAAATGTATTTTCAAAAGTTCAGTGGGACTAAATGCATCATAATCAACCTTGTCCCAAACTATGCCATCAGGAATGGGAACAGCTGTAATTTACAGGGAGAACAGGTCTCTTTGTTCATGATGAGATCATGTATGAGGTTTCAGAACCAAGTTTACTTTTGATACTGCAGAGCAAACCGAGAACAGAAAAAACAGTATTCCAGTTATTTTCCAGTTGTAGCCATGGTGATATTAAGTAAGTCTTTTTTCAGAAAAGTGTATAAATCACGATTTTGTTGCTTATGGGAAACTGGACCTGATGCAGTTCGATCTATTTTTGGTAGCTCAGCAGGTTTTGTTGAACTGACCGGTGTCTCTTGTTGAGGCATATTGATGTAGACAATGGTGTTAGGCCAAATTGAAATTTGTCTTTTGTTTGTGTTTTGAAGTTCTGTTTCAAGAGGAACAAGTTCCATTTAATTGTTGGAAATGCCATATTTTTGTATTGGTGACTCTTCGAATGTTTGAGTCTTTATATCTGAACTTCCTGTATAGTAGCGAGAGAAGAGCGTCGGCTACCCAGGAGCCCACGAAGCCTACTATTCAGTATCGGCCTCGTAGTGTGGTATGATCAGATCAATGGAGACAAATCTCTTTTCTTTTTTTCCAGCAAGAGGCAGAAGAAGTACTGTTCTTGTTTCTTCAACAGCCAGGCCAAGTACAGGCTTTCTGTATGATGGTCCAGATTCCCTCTTGTCCTCAATCTTTTCTCTGACTAGATCCCCGACTTGGGATCCAGGCAGGTCTTGCCGTGATTGATTTGATTTCCCCAGTGGCGGTGCATTTTCCTTGCTCGTTGTTTAGTAGTGCCCGGGATTCATTCAGATCCTGTCAAATAGCCAAACGTTTATTGGTGTCAAATAATTTTTGATTTCCTACTATGCTTTCACAATCGAGATCAGATATACACATTCTCGTCCCAAATAGGACCTCGTAAGGAGTGACACCTAGGGAACTTCTTGGCATATTAAGGGCTCGTTGGACCCCTTATAAGTGATTGACCCAACTACCACCCAACCCTAATACTCTCCACGACCGAATTTCCCTCGGGATGGTATGGAGAGGAGTACCGCAGTGCAACACTCAGACTTCCCAAAGCTTCCTTGTAATCCCTAGAGCTAAATGCGGAGCAATGGTCAGAATGTAATGTCCCAACTGTGTATGTCCCTATAAAGACTTGAAAATCTTTTATAGCAGTTTGAGCATCAGCCGAGCGCTGAAGCCAAACCCATAGGAATCTAGAGCATGAATCCACTGTAACCAAGATATACTTGTAAGCCCAATACGATTGTAAGTTGCCGCAGTGGTACAAATAGACACAAGCGAGTGGTCTGGCTGACATTAGTAATGGTGTCTGCACTGCACGTGCTACGTTGGAACCCTTCATCTGCTGACAGATGTCGCAGTTCAGAACAAAATTCTTTGTCTGTTTAGTTAACCCTGGTCACCAAAAGCGCTGTTTCAATAATGAGATTATCGCTGTAATTCCTGCGTGTGCAGAACCCAGACCCTCGTGCAGCTAGTATGAAACCCAATCTGATATCCATATCTGAAAGAGACATGTTGGTGATAGATTCCTTACCTTAGAATATCCCCAGGCCAGGCACAGGAGTAAAGAAATGCTCCAACGGTGCCGGCCGGTGCCGATCCGGCTCCATGTTCCAAGCCGGGCCAAAATTGCCCAGAAACTCTGGCAAGGGCGGACGTGGAAAGAGCGGAGCCCATGCCGGCACCCGGAACGGAGCCGCAGGGAGGGCCGGATCCGGAGCCACCGGCAGAGGAACCTGTGGTGCCGGAGGACCTTGCGGCGCCGGAGCCACCAGTGGCGAGCAAGGGCTCTCTATAGGAACCACAGGGCCTGAAGACGCACCTGAAAAGGCGGTCCATGGTGGCAAGAAAACTCTTGCACCTGGGCCGCAGTTGTGACGGATCCGAATAAGGTGGGTAGGCCACGGGACTCCCAGGGTCCAACTGAGCCGCAGGGGAAGGACACCTGGCCCCCTAGTCTGCATCCGACGGGGGTACATCGGAGAGCGAACACACATCTTTGATTTTTTCTTGTGATGTCTCTTACCTGATTCCGAGGGCGAAGACTTTGACCCCGAGGAGCGATGATGATGGCTCCGCGGATGTTCCCTTAAACGACCCCTGGACCTCAAACGGCACGGAGACGACTGCCTGGCCTCCAGTTGCTTTCAGGACCACTCCCGCAAAGCCTTTGGAGCCATGGCCAGACAGTCGGAACATGAGCAGGAGTCATGGTCGCGCTCCAGATAGTAGAGACAAACACCATGGGTGTCGGCGACCGACATCGTATGGCGACAGGCCTTAAATCCAGGCATCCCTACTTGCTATCAGGAGTCAAAAGACTCAAAAAGAGGAGAGACTAAAGTCTCAAAAAGTTAGTCAAAAAGGGACTAGGGCACGTGCTCTAACTGGATCTGCGCTTGCTGGTGTGGAAAAAAAGAACTGACGTAGTCTCTGGGACTTCCTCTCGGCGCTTACAACGCCAGGAACTGACGCAGAGCCGTACAAAACTACCTACCGACATGCAGGAGTACGGCTGACGAAAAACTTTCCAGATACAGTCTGGCACCTGGGGATATTCTAAGGTAAGGAATTTATCACTAACTAATGTCTCTTACAGATTTATAGTTACACAAGTAGTAACTTGCGCGTTTGGTATTACTCTATCCCCCGCTCCTGGAATTTGAGCATACAGAATGTTTGCATCTAACTTGTAAGAGTAGTTGAGTGGAAAACTTTTGGTAAGGCTGTGCTGTTTTTGTGTGAAGCAATGACCGCTACCATTATCTGTTCATCTATTATCGTTTTTGAACAGGTGATTGCAGCTACGGCAGTGGTACGTGCTGCCCCTCTGAAGCTTCATCAGCCCATGAATTCCCTTCAACGTGAACACCATCACGTTGATGACTCGTGCGTACCACTTGAACTCTTGGTAGTTTTTTTCAACTCTGCTACCGGTTTCTAAAGAATGTTATGCTTAATCGTGCCACCTTTTGAGTCTTTGAACCCATTTTGACCCCAGTAGTGAAGATATTCATTGTATGACTGGACACAAAAAAAAGAATCGCACACCCAATCAGTGTGGGGAATTCTCGATCCATATTTATTAGTGCCAGTAACAGGGCTTTTAATTCTGGTAGCTGTGCCATGCAGTCTCTTAGAGACTGTCTCTTCGTACTGCTGGGATGGAACTTGCCATCCTGCATACAACGTTTTATAATCGCACACGCGGCGCTGTAATGCTGTTTACTTCCTATGGCTGGCTGAGCAGATCCGTCCGTGTAAATGATATATTCATACTGATCTAGAGGCATTATTTCATTTGGTAGGGGATATTCTTGTTCCAGTTGCAGGAATGCTTGTGTTTTTAAACCAGGGTCATATCTGTATTCTACATCTGTTGCAGTGAGAGAATTCGCCCATTGTAGCCATCTACGATGTAAGGCTTTAGCATTAGGAACGCTTGCCTTTGTAGCAGCCTCTAAGGCCAGAGTTACAACAATTATTAGTTTCTCCGGAGCCAGTGCTCTTTCTCTTACTACAGCTTTCTGTACTTCTGTCAGGATTTTTTTGTAGAAGCAAAGTGCATTTCATAGTTTGTGTAGAAGTGTGATTTGTATGTTATGGGTACCGTTTCTCCTTCATTGAAGGTTAGGTAAGTGTACCCAGATTGACCCGCTATAACACGGATCACCAGGTTGCGGACATTTACACGTGTCTGCAAGAGTTTTGAAGCGATCATGTCAGCATGTGTCCAATGCCTTACTGAATAATCATGTCTTATTAAGTCGTAGACAGGTTTTACTTTTTCTGTGTAATCTAAAATGTATGTTCTGCCAAAATTTAAGAATCCCAATATGGAGTGTACGTTTTTCAGCGATTTAGGAGACAGGAGCATCGCACATTTTTTTCTAAAAATTTAGCTGCCAGGCTTTTTTTCCTTTACTTGATAACTCCTATCCCCAAAATAGGACATTGAGGTGGGCTATTTTCGGTTTTTTAAAGTTAAATGTGTAGCCCTAAGAGGCGAACCCCGAAATAATGTTTATCACCCTGGGCAAGTGATCCTTTAAATCATCATCCGTCAGATAAATATCATCTACGTAGGACAATGCCCCTTTAACCAAATTCTGAAGTAACTGTCACCCTAGCGGAAAACAGCCAGGGCTATTCTTATACCCTTGGGGGAGTTGAGAAAATTGATTCTGGGACCCTAGCGCTGAGAATGCCGTCCGATATCTGCTTTCAGGTGTTATATTTTGGCAGAAAAATCCATTTGAGATATCTAGTGCTTTGTATTTTTTCCGCACAATTTTATTCATTAATGCGGCACTGTGTGCATTCTGTACTGCAAATGTTTTAGTGCATGTGTTCAGATGTCGGTAATCTAAAACTAGACGGTATGAATTATCGGGTTTCATTATGGGAAACAAAGGATTATTAATGGGTACTGTCTCTGTGTTAGGATTTGTGCCATAAATATGGCTAATCCTCATACTGTATATTAGAATTGACCCAATATATGTAGCATGTTCAGTCTTTATTTCTGGTTTGCTATATTTTTGGTTTGCTTTATGAAATTGCACAAGTGTGAACTTTAATGTTTTTATTTTTCTTGTATGAACTGGTATGGTAAACTGTAATACTGTTATAAGCATTAAGTAGTCCTTGGTATCTGAATCCATTTAGCTTGAAACAACTTGATTCAGCAGAACTAATGGCAGTTAACATGTGCCTGCCACTCCCGCTTTACAGTTGACAATTCGCATTTCCGTTAAACCACCTGACCCAACCAAAGCCTATAAAAGGCTTGAAAGCAGAATAAAATGCGCTTGCGTTCATCTTCATGATGCCCCACTTACCTGATTTCCTTCGAGTTCCCACGCCGCAGGCAGCATTCTTCCTCTTCTGCTCCAGTCAGTCCCTGGTGGTTTCCAGGACAACGCAATGACTTTCTCCTTCGTTCCTTCTAGGAAATAACTGTGGCCTGCAACAAGAAAATGCAGCGCTCTGTCAAGTAAGGCATTTCTAATTAACAAAGCTTGCAGTAGATTAAACAGGTACTTTCTGTTTAATTTCAAAGGCTGATAATTTACAACTTTTGATGTCGCAGAGGAAATGCTTCAAGGTTCATTAACCAATAGTTTCTTCGTATTTCAAGAGTGAGACAAATAAGACATTTCAAATTAAAGAGTGACAGACTCATTTCCTACTCAGAAATAAGTGGAAATGTTTTGCAGAAAATTATTTTGTGTTGTATTACTTTTATTTTATGATCTTGTAGAAGGCAAGAAAAAGGTCTTTTTGTTAGTAAGTGTTTCAAGGAACATTTGAATTTCAGTTATTGTGCTGTTATGCTGAAAATGTGACAAGGTGTATTTATTTCACTACAGAGAGCAGCATTATTACACATGTGTTTAAGAATGTCACTTTAAGCACAAGATGCATTTGATTTTAAGTGGGAGACATTATCTCTGCTATATGTTGATCAGCAAATTAAAGTGAAAGGTATCATCTATATGTGCAACGTAAATCAGGATACTAGTGGATGTACTCAACTAAGTAGATTAATGAATGTTTATTGATCTTTATCGTTTGTACATAGATATTTTCCCAAAAGAACTGCAGTGTTTACAGAGTGGTAAAGGTATCGCGATCAGCGCCACAGTCGTGCTAAGACCCGAATCCAGCCGACTGTTTTATTCTGTTCTTTTTTTTTATTTGGTCCCATTTTCCCCTTCCCCTGAAGATCTGTTCTTGTTAAGCTGTGATATACATACAATTGGACAGGCGTAGATTTTTGGAGGCATAGAGAACAAGCGTCATCTCTCAAATCAAACATCCTGGATTTCAGGTGAGTGGAGACTTGACAGAAGTTATTTTTGAGAGATAAGGACCAAGAGAACAACCACATTTATGCTCAAGCTATGGCCCAAGCTTTGATGGAGGACACTAATCAAGATCAAACTGTAACAAAAATGCTACAGAATCTGCAGTTAGAAATGCAAAGATTAAAAGAAGAAAATACAGAGTTGCGTAATGAGTTAATACAATTCAAACCTAGGGAGTCTTTATGGGACAGTCCCTTTCCTAAAGCCTTCAAGACCCCTGCAGAAACTTGTGCTAGATCAAAAATGTCAAACACTTTCATGGCATCTGATGCAGCATCATCGCCAGTACATGTAACAGCAGTGGTTCCTAATGTTGTACCTTTGGCTGCGCCGGAACGTTTCTTTGGTGATAGTGCTAAGTTTAATGTATTAGACTGTGTCAACTGCATTTTATTTGTAAGCCACAAGCATTCTCCACCGATGCACCCAGAGTCTTATTTGGGGGGTGGGGGCACAGCCGCTAATTGGTCTATCTCATACATAGATAGGATTGACCCCCATCTTGTATAATTGGCAGTTGTTTAAAGCAACCATGACCAAACTGATCTCTAAGGACACATGTTCAAGCTAGTGATAACGAGTTATTGAATTTAAAACAAGGAAGTAAGGACCTTTTAAGTTATTTAACCACCGTTGACAGCTAACTGACGGAGACCTAATGGCCAGAGGAAAAACACACTTCCCTATTCTATAGGTGATTGCGGGATGACTTGAAAGACGCTCTTGCACATATTGTTGAGTTACCAGAAGATTACTCAGACTTTGTAGATTTAGTGGTAAAACTAGATCATCGCCTTGGAGAATGTAGAGGGGAAAGATCTAGAGTGGATACTAGTTTGATTGTGGTTAAGAATGACAAGAAAGATGTGGGAAGCAAATTACCAGAACCGATGCTGATAGGAGGAATCAAGGGACCATTATCTGCAGAAGAAAAGGATAGGAGTAGTAAATTAAATCTGTTTATATTGTGGTCGGTCTGGACATGTTGCCAGAGATTTATCTTTAAAAACAAAAGTACCTAAAAAGATTAATGACACATTAATACAGAGCAGGAAAACTAAAGAGCTAGTCAGGAACGCAGGTTGCCTTGACGAGAGACAGTTTCACAGATCTCCCAACATTTAGCCAACACAGTAGCTCGTATACCCAGACATTTCATCATTCAGGTGACATTGATTTTAAGTACACAAATCAGACATTCAGTTCCAGTTATTTTAGACTCTGGAGCAACAGATACTTCCTAGATATCCGATTAGCACAGAAATTGCAAATTTCTTCAGTATCTAAGGCACAACCAGAACCAGTTTGTTCAGGTGACAATTCTGCATTGTCATCTGGATAATAAACCAATCAGACTTCTCCCATCACTATGGTCTGTCAGAATGGTCACACAGAAATAATAAGCTTTGACCTAATAGACGCATCCACCTTTGGACTTATTTTAGGTGTACCGTGGTTTATGGTGCACAACCCAAAAATGAATTGGGATTTAGGAACAGTGACTTTAGACTCTTTACATTGCTGGTCACATTGTTACCAGGAAGCACACATTGACTCCGTGACGGTGTTATATTGCGCCGCCACCACAACACCTTCTCCTACTATACCTAATGAATACCAGAAGTTTAAAAATGATTTTGACCCTGTAAAAGCTACTACTCTACCCGCACATAGATCATACGATTGTCGTATAGATTTAATCCAAGGAGCTTCCCAGTAGTAGAGTGTACGCTCTTTCAGAGGAAGAAACACAATACCTGTAAAGTTATTTGGATGATCTATTGGCCTTAGGCTTTATCCGACATTCTATGTCCCCCGTCTCTTCACCACTATTTTTTGTTTCAAAACGGGATGGTGGCTTAAGAGCGTGCATTGACTATCGGGGGTTGAAGAAACCCACTATTGAAAATAAGTATCTGTTACCATTGATACCGGTCTTACTTGACCAGTTGAGTCATTCCACTATGTACACTAAATTGGACCTTCAAGGGGCTTATCTTATACGGGTCAACGAGCATGATGAGTGGAAGAGAGCATTTCGAACCAAGTTTGGTTTATTCGAAAACACGGTCATGCCCTTTGGTCTGTGTAATGCCACTGCGGCCTTTCAATATTTTATTAATGCGGTCCTAAGCGAGTTTCGTGATATCTGTGTAATAGTGTACCTAGATGACATTCTCATTTATTAAAAAAATAAAGAAGAAAATTAGAAGAAAACAACCTCTTTGCGACATTGGTGAAGTGCATATTTAATACTAATACCGTAGAATTTTTAGGGTATTGTTTGTCACCAGCTGGCATAATGATGGATCCAAAGAAAGTGAGTGCCATATTGGGTTTGCCAGAACCAACGTCTGTTAAGGAAGTACAAAAAGTGTTGGGATTCGCCAAACTTTTATAGGTATTTTATCTCTCAGTTTGCAGAAACTGTTGTGCCTATCACTAAACTGTTGCAAAATGGACAGGCTTTTTCTGGGACAGACAATTCACCAGATTGAAAGAAAAATGTACTTTAGTACCGTTACTGAGGCATCCTGATCCTGAGCTCCCCTTCTTTGTGGCGACGGATGGGTCACAGGTTGCAGTGGAAGGAGTTCTCTCCCAGAGGAATTCACAGGATGGGCAAATACATCCTGTAGCATTTTACTCCAAGAAACTACTTCCTGCTGAGCAGAACTATATGGTGGCTGAGAGAGAGCTACTAGCAATTAAACTAGTCTTTACAGAGTGGAGACATCATTTAATGGGTACTCTATATCCTGTGACCATTTTTAGTGATCACACGAATGTGCAATTTTTCAGTTCTGTTAAGGCACTTACACATCGTCAAATGCGATGGTTACATTTCTTTAGCGCATTTGACTTTGTCATAACTTACAGGCCAGGCTCAAAACACATCCAATCAGATATTCTGTCACGTTATGGGCATAAAGCTGACTTGAAGAAAGAGATGGAAAGCCCTCCTATTATTCCTCCTCATAAAATCGTAGCACGTGTTGTACAACAAAGTTTCATGACTTTGATACGAGTAGAACACATTAAGTTAAATCTACAGGAATGGTTAGCAAATCCAAAAAACACAATTCAGGACGGGTTATTCTACCTTAATAGTCTTTTATTCGTACCCACTAACAAACTGCAAAATGAAGTGTTAACATGGAATCATGATTCAGCCTTAGCAGGTCATCCCAGATATCAAAGGTCCTTCGATAATTGTAAGAAAAAATGTTGGTGGTCCTCCTTGTCTAAAGATGTTCAAAACTATGTAGCATCTTGTCCCATTAGCACCAGAAAAAATATTTTCCTAAAGCACCAGCAGGTTTATCACAACCTTTATCTACTCCTCCAACCCCGTTGCATTCTATTAGTTTAGATTTTATTACCAATTTACCAGCAGCCAATGGGTACACCACCTTCTGTAAATAATCTCTTACAGTGCCAAAAAATGCAGAAAATGCATAGACACTTAAGAGAGAATTTAAAGACAGATAATGCAGCCAAAAAGGCTACACTGTCCAGTACTTCAACTAGAAATTCCACCATAAAATCCACAAAACAGCAAAGCCTGTACAGATTTCCCTTGCTTAACAGCAAAATCCCTCAGGAATGATAGAGAGAAGAACCTGGACAGACAAGCCCCATAGGCTGCCATTATGTGGCTTAATTAGGATACTGTGCCTTTAAGGAACCTTCCAGAACCTTCTCTCAGTATCCCAGAATGCACAGCAGGTCCAACTTAGCCTCAGTTCTTTTTTCCGGCTCCTGCAAGCAGGACCCTGGAGCATTGAGCTCTCCCTTTTCAAGGGTTTTTGTTAGTGTTTTACACTAATTTCGATTTTTGGTACTTTTAAAGTACTTTGGTGACTTTCTTTCTGTGTTTCTGCACTCTTTTTTGTCCATAATGTCTGCATTATTCGACAAATGCCCTGAGTGCTCAAGAAAGAAGGCCAGGTCAGACTCCCATGAGGTCTGTATTCTCTGCCTTCCCTCTTCCCACATTCCTGAGGAGTGTGTGATCTGCAGAAGCTTCTCTGGAAGGACCCTGAAGGAGAGGAAGATCAGGCTTCAGGGACTTGAGGAGAGAAAGTTGAAGGCACGAGGTGGGTCAGGAGGGGCTCCTTCTACCCATGCTGAGGCCTCTGGGGTTCTCCCCAGGGGCAGGAAGACCAGCCCTCGCCCAAGGTCTCCGTCTGGGTCAGTTGCGCTGACCACGACGTCGAGGGGACGGTCAACGGCCAGTTCCAGGTCTCCCCAGGGCTCTGGGTCGAGAAAACGTCGCCCGTCGAGGAACGTGTTCCGGCCGCCGTCGAAGCCGGTGTCGATATCCTCGTCGTCGCTGTCGGCGTCGAGTGGTCGACATCGGAGGGCCCGGCGTCGGCGCTCGCCGTCGAGGCGACACCGCCGTTCGCCGTCGAGGACATCGTCGTCGAGGGGATCCTCGTCGTCGAGGTCGCCGTCGAGACGGAAGGCGTCTCCGGCGCCGAAGAGGTCGACGTCGAAGCATTCCAAAAGACCGACGTCGAGACGGTCAAGGAGATCGACGTCGAGAAGGTCAGAGAGGTCGACGTCGAGAAGGTCCAAAGGGTCGACGTCGAAGCGATCCAAGAAGTCGACGTCGAGGCCGGCGAAGAGGTCGAGGTCGCCGTCGAGGCACCATCGCCCGTCGTCGAGGTTTCGTGGCTCGTCGATCTGGTCGGGGTCGACGTCGAGACGGAGACACGGTTCGACGTCGAGAAGTGTGATTCGGTCGACGCCGAAGGACCGTTCGACGTCGAGGGGACATCGGTCGTCGTCTGGACACCGGTCTTCAACGTCTGGAGGTCCTAAGGACAGGCCCAGGACTGTGGGGGGCTCCCCACGCTCCGGAAGAGATGGTGGCTCGCCGGGAACGGCGCATTCCGGGGTGGATACCCCAATGAAGCCTTCTACACCTCCTTCGCGGCCTGCTGTGCCGAAGGGTCCGCCTCCGAAGGCCCCTACCCCACCTCCGAAGCCGGCTCCGCAGACCCCGCGTCCGGTTGCTCCTCCACCCCCGGTCCCACCGAGGGCGGTGTCGATGCCTAAGTTTCCGACGCCTCCGAAGAAGACTCCTAAGAAGCCTAGGACTCCTGACCCTGGGAGGCCGAAGGAGCGTCCGAGGCCCAAGAGGTCGAGGTCTCGCTCGGGGAGACGGGACAGATCAAGGAGTGGCCGTGGATCTTCCTCACGATCCAGGCGTCATCACAAGAGACGTCGGTCCAGGTCACGTTCTCCATCTGGGACCCGTTCCTACTCGCCCACGCTGTCCGATTCGCCGGAGACTAGGGTGTCTCCGATAGACGATATAAGCACATTTCAGGAGGTTCTCCTGCGTGGAGCGGCGAAGTTGGGCATTGAGGTTGAAGCACCTACGGCTTCTACCTCGGTGATATTTGAGACATTACACAAAAGGCACTTGTCTCGCCCCCTGTTACCTCTGGTGCCGGGGCTCCTTGAGTCCGCCGAACAGCTATTCCTGACGCCGGCAACGGTGAAGTCTGTACCTTCCAGGATCCTAAAAAAGTACAGGGCTCCGGACTCAGACCCAGCCTTCTTGAGGAAGGACCCGGTACCGGATTCGGTCATCGTGACTGCTGCACGGAAGCTTCATGCCACCTCCCCTGCGTCCACGGTGCCTCCGGACAAGGAGAGCCGTTGGATCGATTCTGCTGGTCGTAAGGCGTGTGGGACATCCGCCTCGTCCATGAAGGCCGCCAGTGACTCGGCTTTGCTGGGACGTTACGACCGGTCCCTGTGGGACTCGATGGAGCAGTTCGCAGACCTTGTCCCTCGAGACCGCAAGGAGGACTTTGTGGAGATCGTCCAGGAGGGGATGCTGGTCTCTAATCAGGCCATCGGCGCCGCAGCGGACATATCATTGCTGTCCGCGCACGGATATTGCCACGGGATTCACCAGAGACGCCACGCTTGGCTCAGGTTGACGTCATTGAAACCGGAAGCACAGCAACGCGTGGCGAATCTCCCGTTTTCCGGAGATACCCTCTTCGGGAAACACGCGGATGATGAGATGGCCAGGATGAAGGCCGAAGCGGAGACCCTGACGGCAGTGGGCTTGGAGAAGCCCAAGGAAAAGAAACCCTTCCGACAGTACCAACGTCGGTTTGGGTCGCAGGGTCGTGGAAGGGGGCAGTCTGCTGGACAACATCAACAGCAGCAGCAGCAGCAGCAGTACAGGCGGCCCTTCCAGAAGCGACAGGGTGGTAGAGGTCGTCAACAGTCCTCTACCGCGACCAAGGGCCCGGCCGGGTCCCGTCCCTGAGCTGTTACTTCCCCCTCGTCCGTTACCCGCTCCGGTGGGGGGAAGCGTTCAATTTTTTCTGGCAGAGTGGAGAAAAATTACTCAGGACAAGTGGGTGCTGAATATTGTTTGCAATGGATACAGTCTACGTTTCACCAGCCCTCCTCCATCGATTCCTCCCGTCAGCTCGCAGTATCAACTGCGCGAGCTTCAGACGGAGGCGGACGTTCTGCTAAGGAAAAGGGCGATCGAAGACGTACCTCTGTCTCAAAGAGGAAGAGGTCTGTACTCTCGGTTCTTTCTTGTCCGCAAGAAGGACAGAAACGAGTTCAGGCCCATTCTGGATTTGCGGCAGGCAAACAAGTGGATTCGCAGAGAAAAGTTTCGCATGCTGTCGTTGCATCAGATCTACCCTCAGCTGCAACGAGGAGACTGGATGTGTGCCATAGATCTACAGGACGCATACTTCCACGTGCCCATTGCATGCAAACACAGGAAATTTCTGCGCTTTCAAGTCGGCACCAATCATTATCAATACACGGTGCTACCCTTCGGACTGAAGTCTGCACCCAGGACATTCTCAAAATGTATGGCAGTGGTAGCGGCACACCTGAGGAAGAACAAGGTGTTTGTCTACCCGTACCTGGACGATTGGTTGATCAAAGCCTCCTCCTTCTCGGAAGCTCAAGCACACTTCCAGAAGACGTGCGTTCTCTTGAACAAGCTGGGGTTGCACATCAACATGTCCAAGTCGGTCCCGATTCCGGTACAGTGCATCCAGTACTTGGGGGCCTCCATCAATACGCTGTCAGCAAGCGTGTCTCCTTCGGAAGAGCGACGTTTATCACTCGTTCGGAAGGCTCAGGCTCTCATGAAAACTCCGTCTACGACTGTGAGGACGGTGTCTTCTCTACTGGGATCGATGGCCTCTTGCATCTTTCTCACTCCTCACGCACGGCTACAGATGAGACCTCTGCAGGAGTGCTTGGAGGATCAGTGGGACCAGAGGAGAGGTTCTTGGGACGACAGGATACGACTGTCTCTACATGCTCTTCAGTCTCTAAAGTGGTGGTGCTCGAAGGAGAATCTCCTCAGAGGCGTTCCCTTCCACAAGGACATTCCCACACAGACCATCGTGACGGATGCGTCTCTCCAAGGTTGGGGGGCGCATTCCGGAGACCTGCAAATTCAAGGGACGTGGTCCCCGACGGAGTCCACGTACCACATCAATTTCCTGGAACTGAGAGCTGTTCACTTGGCACTGAAGGCCTTTCATCCGTCCTTTCAGACCAACTCTCTGCTTGTTCAGACGGACAACACGACAACGATGTATTACCTCAACAAGCAGGGGGGCTCGAGATCGCGCACTCTGTCGCAGGAGGCGCAGGCGATCTGGCACTGGCTTCTGGCTCGAGGACTGTCGATAACGGCCACCCATCTGCCAGGTGTGCAGAATGTTCAGGCAGACGAACTGAGCAGAATCGTGCAAGAAAACCACGAATGGGTCATAAACGACGAAGTACTAGGAGAAGTCTTCGCAAGGTGGGGAACTCCAGACGTAGATCTGTTTGCCACCGCCGAAAACAGCAAATGCCGAGGCTTCGCCTCCAGGTACTACCAGCCAGGGACGCTGGGGAACGCGTTATGGATCAACTGGTCGAACAGCTTTCTGTACGCTTTTCCACCAATTCCCCTGATTCCGGCGGTTCTCATCAAGCTGTCTCAATCCAGGGCGAGAATGATTCTGATTGCCCCGGAATGGCCCAGACAGTGGTGGTTCACGGACCTGCTTCACCGATCTCTCCTTCCTCACATGAAGCTGCCGTGCAGGCCGGACCTTCTCACGAAGTTCGGGGGGCGGATGGTGCACCCCAACCTCTCGTCTTTGAGTTTGGCGGCATGGCTCCTGAAATAGTGCAATATGGCCATCTGAATCTCCCAGAGGATTGTATGGGCATACTGAAGGAGGCTAAGCGACCTTCCACTAGGACTTCCTATGCTTACAAGTGGAAGAGGTTTTGCATCTGGTGCAAGTCTAAGAACTATGACCCTACGTCATGCAAGGAAGATGTCATCCTTCCATATCTGCTTCGTCTGACGCAGTCGGGCCTTAATGTCCATTCCATTAAGGTTCATCTGGCTGCTTTGACTGCCTACAGGAAAGGCCCTTCACAGACTTCCTTTTTCCAGATCCCTGTGATCAAAGATTTTTTGGAAGGCTTGAAGAAAGTGTTCCCTCCTGTCAGGCTTCCTTCGCCTTCATGGGACTTGAATGTGGTGCTGTCCAGATTGATGAAGGAGCCTTTTGAACCCATTCATAAGGCTTCGTTGCAGCACCTGTCCTGGAAGGCGGCGTTCCTCGTGGCCATTACATCGGCCCGCAGGGTGAGTGAGATTCAGGCATTGTGTTGCCAAGAACCTTATACTGTATTTCATAATGCTAAAGTTGTTATGCGTACTCACCCTAAGTTTCTTCCCAAGGTTGTTTCTGATTTTCATATCAATCAGACTATCACTTTGCCTACGTTCTTTCAGAATCCTTCATCTCCGGCGGAAAGGTCTTTACATTCCCTGGATGTGCGGAGGGTGCTGAAGTTTTATCTTGATAAGACTAAAGATATTCGTAGGTCAGACCAATTGTTCATCAATTATGGCTCAGTCAGGACGGGTCTTGCTACCTCTAAACAGTCCATCTCTAGGTGGATTGTGTCCTGCATTCAGTTGTGTTACTGCAAAGCTAATAAGACCTTAGGGGGCAAACCTAAGGCTCATTCCACCAGGGGCAAGGCTGCTACGACAGCTATGCTCCGTAATGTTCCCATTGCAGAGATCTGCAAGGCGGCCACTTGGAAGTCGGTCCATACCTTTGCTAAGCATTACTGCCTGGACACTGATGCCAGGGCAGACGCTCAGGTTGGGCAGGCTTCGCTGCGGAATCTGTTCGCACAGTAGTGGCGTTATTTTATTCTCCACCGCCGCTTGGTGTGGGGATGGGCTTGCCATTCTATTCACTAGATTATGACTATACACAGAGATCCCCTACTACAGAAGGAGTAGTTTCTGTCCTGTAACTCCAGTTCTGTAGTAGGGGTATCTCTGTTATAGTCATAAGCGCCCTCCCGCCTCCCCGGTGGAGTGTTGTTCAGGATCATAATGCTACAGGTCTGGCGTTTTCTGCGCCTTCAAAAAGAACTGAGGCTAAGTTGGACCTGCTGTGCATTCTGGGATACTGAGAGAAGGTTCTGGAAGGTTCCTTAAAGGCACAGTATCCTAATTAAGCCACATAATGGCAGCCTATGGGGCTTGTCTGTCCAGGTTCTTCTCTCTATCATTCCTGAGGGATTTTGCTGTTAAGCAAGGGAAATCTGTACAGGCTTTGCTGTTTTGTGGATTTTATGGTGGAATTTCTAGTTGAAGTACTGGACAGTGTAGCCTTTTTGGCTGCATTATCTGTCTTTAAATTCTCTCTTAAGTGTCTATGCATTTTCTGCATTTTTTGACACTGTAAGAGATTATTTTTGATTGCTCCGGGGTCCACGCACATGGGCGGGACTATTCACTAGATTATGACTATAACAGAGATACCCCTACTACAGAACTGGAGTTACAGGACAGAAACTACTCCATCCTTGTGGTTGTAGATTATCTGTCAAAAATGGTGCATTTCGTTCCATTGCATAAATACCAACTGCAGTAGAATTTAGTAACGTTTTTATGACCAATATAGTCCATTTGTATGGCCTGCCATTTAAAATTATCTCTGGTCGTGGAAGTCAATTCACGTCTAGGTTTTGGAAAGAACTCTGTAAAAATGGAAATCGCCCTATCTACAGCCTTCCATCTAGAAATGGATGGGCAAACTGAAAGGGCAACTCAGACACTACTTCAGACCTTACGTTGCCTAATGACTGACATTACTAGTGAATGGGATAAGGCCTTGCCATTACCGGAGTTCATTTATAACAACAGTGTTAATTCTGCGACACATTGTACCCCTTTTGTCTTCTTAAATGTATATCATCCCAAGGCCTTGCCAATTTATGTAGAGTCTACCCTTATACCTGCAGTCACTGATCGTTTGCAGAATATACTGGACATTCAAGATAAAAAAACAACAAATGTTTAAATAACTATAAGGCTGTAATGAAAAAACAAGCAGATAAACACATAAATTCTGCTCCATGTTACAACATTGGATATAAGGCCTGGTTATCCACTAAGAACCTTAAAATTGTAGGCACAAGAATATTACAGCCATATTATATTGGACTATTTTCAATAAATAAGCCCTGTTGCAGTTCAATTGGATTGACCCCCTGAATACCCTGTACAACCCACCACCTTTCATGTCTCTCTGTTGAAAATGTTCAATCCTGAAACTAGAAAAGAACCCCCACCCATTCCAATTGATTGACATCTAGAATATGAAGTTATGCGTATTCTTGATGTTAAAAGAATATAAGGTCGGCTCCATTATTATAGCCTGGAAAGGTTATTCCGATGCAGAGAATTCATGGGCACTAGTTTTCTTTGTCCATGCCCCTAAATTGGTTCGACAGTTCCATCTACGATGTCCACAAAAACCACGCCCTGTAGGGCGTCCTTTGAGAGGGGCGACTGTTAGAATTTGCGCCATAAACATGGCTAATCCTCATACGGTGTATTAGAATTGACCCAATATATGTAGCATGTTCAGTCTTTATTTCTGGTTTGCTATATTTTTGGTTGGCTTTATGAAATTGCACAAGTGTGAACTTTCATGTTTATTTTTCTTGTATAAACTGGTATGGTATACTGTAATACTGTTATAAGCATTAAGTAATTCTTAGTATCTGAATCCGTTTAGCTTGAAACAACTTGATTCAGCAGAACTAATGGCAGCGTGTGTCTGCCACTCCTGTTTTACAGTTGACAATTTGCATAGGAAACCATGGATCAGCAGGACTAATGACAGATAACATGTGCCTGCCACTCCCAGTTTACAGGTGACAATTTACAATTCAGTTAAACCACTCCAGCCACCCGAAGCCTATAAAAGGCTTGAAAGCAGAATGAAACGCGCTTGCGCTCGTGTTCATGATTCCCCACTTACCTGTTTTCCTTCGAGTTACTGTGCCGCAGGCAGCATTCTTCCTCATATGCTTCAGTCGGTCCTTGGTGGTTTCCGGGACAACACCACGACTTCCTCCTTTGTTCCGGGGTTATTTCCTAGACGGCCTGCAACAAAGAAAGAAAAAGCAACACTCTGTCAAGTAAGGCATTTCTAATTAACCGAGCTTGCACTGGAAGCGCGTCAAAGATTAAACGGGTAATTTTCTGTTCAATTTCAAAGGCTGATAATTTACGACTTTTGTGCTCACAGAGGAAATGCTCCAAGGTTCATTAACCTATAGTTTCTTCATATTTTAAGAGTGAGACAAATAAGACGTTTCAAATTAAAGAGTGACTGGCCCTTTTCCTACTCAGGAATAAGTGGACATTTTCTGCTGAAAATTATTTTGTGTTGTTACTTTTATTCTATGATGCTGTAGAAGGCAAGAAAAATGTGTTTTTGTTAGTGAGTTTTTCAAGGAACCTTTGAATTTGTAATTGGTGTTATGCTGAAAAGGTGACAAGGTGTTCTTTTATTTCACTAGAGAGAGCAGCATTATTACATGTGTTAAAGAACGTAACTTTAAGCATGTGCTGCATCTGATGATAAAAGGGAGACATTATCTCTGCTATATGTTGACCAGCAAATTAAAGTGAAAGGAATAATCTATATGTGCAACGTAAATCAGGATACTAGTTGATGTATTCAATTAAGTAGATTAATGAATGTTTATTGATCTTTATCGTTTGCATATAGATATTTTCCCAGAAGAATTGCAGTGTTAAGAGTGGTTAAGGTATTGCGATCAGCTTCTCAGTCACGCCAAGATTTGAATACAGCAGTGTTTTTTCTTTCTGTTCTTTTTTTATTTTGTCCCATTTTCACCTTCCCTTAAAGATCTGTTCTTGTTAAGTTGTGTTATACATATGGTTTGACAGGCGTAGATTTTTGGGGTCGTAGAGAACAAGTGTCATCTCTCAAATCGAACATCCTGGATTTCAGGTGAATGGAGACTTGACACTGTGGAGCTGGAATCGTTTTTACTGGGATTATATAGTGAGGTGACTCGGCATCCCATCCAACATGGTTGCGATATAATGCTGGAGCAAGGGCTACCGCCCACTCCTGCGTGTATGTGTCCTTTAAGTATATTAGAACGAGAAAATTACTGTTTCTCCCTTTGGGCAATCTATAACAATTTCAGGCGGCCAATCTTTCTCAGCTAAAAGAATGTTATAACCGTAAGTCAAGTTCTCGCAAAAGACTTTTTTTTTTCTGGGTTTGTCCCCCTCCATTTGGCGTGTTATCTCATGTAACCTATGTGGGACACTTAACCTTGTATCAGGTGTTTCCACTGTGATATGCTCATTCAACTCAGCTGTCACCAGAAATTCCATCAGGTTCTGGCGAGCTTTTGTTACTTCTGCTGCGCTGTCTAGCATCGTCTGAGCCCATTCCCCGTTCATAAGTTGAGTCCTGGGCATGTCTTACTTTAAGACCTGCTACTTTCTTCTTTTTAAATTGATGTTTTGATTTTGGCTTCTCTTCTTTTTTGGAAGTATAATAAGTGTGTGGCGTGTCTCTGGACTTTGTTCCCTCTTCTAGTCTGTGTTCTGACCCTCCTTCCCCCTCTAAGTTTTTTGATGACCCCTGAGTGGAACTTGTATCAGTACCCTGATATCTGTCAGGTTTTTTAATGTTATCACGGTTCCTAAGGTTGTACCTCCTTTCGAAGGGCTCCTTTTGAGGAGACCCACCCCAGGATTGTGATCTATTTTCTCTATACTTTTGTTTTTTATTGCTATCCCATTTCTTTTTGGAAGAATCAAGTGCTTGCTTTGTTATCTTTTTCAGGACCTCCTATCAGTTGGAGTTGTGTTGCTATAGCTCCCAAACTATCTCTACCTAATTCAGCATAGGTGTCTTCAATAATTTTAGGTAATTCGCGTTCCTGTAGTAAAGTCCTCAGGCGTTGGCATAGTGCTACCGCTGCTGCATCCCCTTTAACGTTAGCTAATATGATAGCTGATACCTGGGAAACATTTCCTAATAATTTCATCCCTAAGTTCAGAGCAGGGTCTGCTCCATACTCATTCTGTATTTGTCTTAAAACATCTGTTAGTACTACTAATGGCGGGATACCATGAGTTCTGGTACATATGGCAGCGAAAACTGTACCCCAAGTGGTACAATCCTCCATCTGGAGAGCTATCCCCATAGGCAAGCAGATTTTTAACATTCTGTGTTTTTCTTGAGGGCTTGTGTGTGGAAATATTGCCTCTAGATGTGTGATTTTTTTAGCTATCTAGAATGGCATTTGCTCGTTTAGTGGGCATGTTACCCATAACTGCGTGTAGCGTTTGTGGTGTTATTTTAGTTGTAGATTCCTGAATTTGTCCTGTTTGTGTAGCTCTTGTTGGCTGAAGTGTAAGTGTTCTCATCACAAACTGTCAGGTTTCTGTAAAGTATTATTACTTCTTTATGAAGTGGACGTAAGTCTGCCACTAGCATCGAGTCAATGTCTGGATGTGGTGTGTAAGCCACAAGGACTGGCCAAGTGATCTATCTCTTACGAGTGGACTTAGTCTTACTTTGTCTTTTGTGTGGGGGAGTGCGCCTTTGAACCAGTTTCTGTGCTCCTGGTAGGTGAGCGTAACTTCAATGTCCTCATAAGGACAGTATTCATCTGGTGTTTCATCTTCAGTGTAAGAATGAAATGTATGTGACTGTGCATCTGTCTGTGGGAATTTAACCCATGAATAGAATATCTATGTTCTATATGACTTGTGAGACTCAATCACAAATGTTACTGTCCCACCCCTAGCTGTGACTCCATAGTCTGCTAGTTTTAAAGTAAGGGCATTTCTGACATTTTCTGAAATGTTCATTTTGTTTTCCTCTCCTTCTTCCCAAACTGTAGCACTTTGTGTTTGCACAGCAGTGTCTTCTTCAGCCATTATTGACAAAGGTTTGCAAGGAAGAGTTTCAAGGAAACTGATAAGATTTAATGCACAATAGGTACTGTTTGTCCTTCATGCTTGATAAACCTACAGCTAATACATTGGATATGCCTACTCAGCTGTGGCAGATAGTTCCCTTCCCACTCCAGACGTCTCGGGGGAAATGTGATTAAGGGTCTCTGAGAAACGCACAACTGAACTACTCAGATTTGACTGTTAAATATTTACCAAACCAACGTTGGAGCCGCCATGTCGTGTAGTTCCTGTAAACCTGTATAGGACCTGCGCGTTTAGACAACGCACACTGTAGGAGTGGTTTCCAGACTGATTCTAGACACCCCCACTGGGTATCTTAGCCCGTATACCAGCTAGCTCACAGTGCCACTACAAACCCCTCTTGCCAAGGAGAGAATAATTATTGGCAACTATCGAACATGACAACCCTGATCCCTCAGGATCGTGGAAACAGTGCAATACTTTTTGCTCAGTCACTCGTTCTCACTTTGTCTAAGAGAGATACACAGAATAAACGGTGGGGACGTTTTCCTATAAGCATTTATTGAACCAACGTCATTCTAGTGTAAAATAGGTGTGCTGAAACAACCATTAGACAGAAACAGATATAAATGATTAGAAGCACCAACAGAGTGAAAGGTTGGTAGTTTTCTACCATAGTGCTAAAACAATTAATACAGGCAAGTATATAAAATGCATGACAGTAATAAATGTGTACTCCTACGATGCAACCCTAACTAGATGTACCCAAGTGTACCTAGTATGGATGTAAGTGTAAAGCCAAGAATCCCTCCAGGATAAAGTCAAGCCCATTACCTGGAGTGAGAGACTGTGGGTCCCCGTCTTGGTCTCGAGATGGGCACTCCGCAAGGGATGTCAGAACACTGTGAGCTAGAGTGTCTGCATGCAGGAACCTCAGCATCTTGCGTCAGTGTGTGGGCATGGAAGTCCTTTATCCCCTCTGACTACCTCAGCAAGATATGGTGTTTATATACCCAAAGTGGAACCCTCTGGGGGTTCTACCATGCTGTGTCATGTCGAACACAGGATGATGGAAGGAATGACCCTCATACATAGTTATTATGCAGGAGATGATAGTCCTGCTGATTTTCCAAGAATCCTCATGCATAATGGATGAGGCTAGTTTTCAGAGAAGCAGTATCGTAACTAGGTAAAAGGTCCGCAACAAAACCTGTTATGTAGTGTAATGGTAGGGGAGAATATAGGTGAAAGGTT
This sequence comes from Lissotriton helveticus, assembly GCF_964261635.1. Classification (NCBI taxonomy): domain Eukaryota; kingdom Metazoa; phylum Chordata; class Amphibia; order Caudata; family Salamandridae; genus Lissotriton; species Lissotriton helveticus. The sequence continues at coordinate 1,929,987,561 of NC_136061.1, forward strand.
AGGTGACTACCTGAGCCTATATTGGGGTCCCTATATGGAACATATCAATGTGAAAACCGCCCGCTGCCTTGTCTTCTCTATATCTGTGGTATAGGCTGGATAAGAGAAACAGAGAACAGAAATTTCTATTGTCAATACGGTTTTATCGTTTAGCAGTCCCTTTGGATTTGGCTGAAGGTCTAAGATGATAGCTTTTATGTGCTTGGCAGCAAGCCATTTATGTTCCGTCAGCTTTAAAATAAATGATCTCTGAGTAAGCTGCCTCTCCGATTCAGGTGCACTTAAGTTTGGATAACTGGCCGAGCTGCACTACTGAATTTTCAGTCCCAGAACTGTAGACTAAATTACAGGGGTATGTCCATTAAATATGGATAGGCCTGGAGAAGTTATAAGAACAGACAACTGGGTCATGTCACCAGGAGTGTGTGTCTTTATTTTATTTATTTATTTATTTAAAAAGTTTTATATAGAGTGGCAAGATCCCGAGGGATATCGGAGTTCTTTACAACAGGATGGGAGGAAGGATATAATATTGAAATCAGATAAGACTACCAAATAGGAATAGTCACAAAATTACAAGACAAATGAATCAAATGAATCAAGGAGAGTAATGCAATAAACCGGTATATAGCTGTCTACGCAGGGGGACACACTATGCAGTAAGGAAGAGCCAAATTAAATAAAGGTACAATGATTGTAAGATCAGTGACTCCGAGCAGGTGAACCTAGCTAAATTAAGGTAAGGATTTGTTCATTAGGAATCTTCTAGCCTCCAGTTTGAAAGCAGCCATTGAGGAGATACTGCGAACTTCCGGTGGAAGAGAGAGTTTCATATCTTTGGGGCAGTGGCAGAGAAGGTTCAGTAACAGGTTCTGTTTTTGCTAAGGATGAGTGGTTTCAAGAGGAAAGTGCTAGCGCTTCGTGAGGCTCTGTTACCACAGGAGAGTTCAAGCTTTTGTGCCAGGTACCTTGGAGTTTTGAGATGCAGGGCTTTGTGCACCAGAACGGAAATCTTTAAGTGCTTGGTCCACCTGCTTGAAATGCTTTTGTTGAAGGAATGGTTTGATATTTCTAAGTGCCCTCATCAAGTGATTAGCTCTCTCACACACATTGCTGATATGGTTTTTCATATTCAGGTGTTTGTTCCAGGGTGATTCTGAGTGATTTGGCTGATTTGTCTACCCTGTGATAAGGTCGGATTTGCGTAAAAAGATTGATGTGAAGCGGAACATAGCTAGTTTGTGGGGCAGCGACATCTTGCCGACGGTGGAGGAAGGGGAACACGACCTGGACTGGTGCCAAAGGGCTGAAAGAGTGATATACAAGAGTAGGGGATGCCCTAAAAAATGGGGAAAGATATGGGGGGGCGTGGAGGAGTTACAGAGGGGAAGTGTGGGACACGCCAAATGCCTCTATGCAATCATAAGAGTATGCACGGACTATGGTTTGGCTGGGCAGAGTATTGACGTTCACTCTGATTTGTATATACCTATTTGTCAAATGTGTATCCACCCGCCATTGATTGTAACATGATATGTCATTGTCACAAGAGCCTATGTTCTAAATAAAGAGGTTTTCAAAAAAAGAAAAAAAAATTGATGTGACCCAAAGCCTCAGACTTAAGTGTGCATGGAAACCCTGGACTGCATTATATCAGCATGAAGAGACTGATTGCCTTCCATCTTCACTCACTTTTGCACTAAGGGCTGATAAGGGGTAACCCCTGTGGCATAGCGTCGTTCTTGGAGTGTCATACATACGCGTTACTGTTTTTGCTGCCTGGCTGCCTGACCCCATCTCAGTGTTAGAGGGGCCAGGCACTGACCATATTTATTTTAATAACTACATGTTTAATCTGCATAGTGACAGATTGGAATTATTAACTTTAGGCTGTGAATTAGGGAGATTGGTGTTGCCTGAACGCCATAATGTTGAAGCTGCCCAAGTTATGCTTCTCAATTATACCATATTGAGTAGTGGTAAGAATATGCGGCTAGCTAGGACTATGTTAAAATCCTTCATTTGCCAGCAATGTTTTGCAGATCTGGTTAAACATTACATGGATGTCCAGTTGGTATCAAGAGAGTAGTTCTAGTAGATTGTTTGATTATATCCCACTACTTTAGGCGACATCATGAATGTCTAGTTATTGGTTATCCTTAGCAGTGCAATCGAATTAAGTGAGGGAGGCGTCAGAATTCTAATGAGGTGGTTTTTGGGAATACCTTTGGGTGATTATTCTATTCAAATTTGCTTTATTCGAGGTTGACTCATATAAGCATTTACAGTCAACAATAAAACCATTAAAAAACATTTGTGTATGAAAATAAAGCTAAAAACAGGTAAAATACATCAGTTGCATTGTAAGGTAAAATTTTACAGATAAAATACAGGCACTCTGACAGTACATCGTCTACGATCCTCTGCCTAAAAACTTTTGTCGAATGGACCATGACCAACCAAGATATTTAGCAGTGGCTATTACTATAGGCAGTGAATGATTCTTAGGGCTACCACACTGCTAGTCGTTCCTAGATTCTTGCACATAGGAGTAAGCCAAATGCGTCTGGGTTCCGCGTAGGACTTACATGCAAATAAAAAGTGGCCAACTGTTTCATCATGTACTCCACAAGAAGGGCAAATACTAATCAATGGGCCACCCCACCTGCCTGTCAGAGATCTAAGGGGAAGGGCTCCCGCTCTAATCTGGAAGAGCAACTTCCTATCCCTCAGACTAGTGATGACATCCCAGTAAAGTTCGAGGCTGGGAAGGGACTTTGCTTCCAGGAATCTTCCAGCCATAGTCTCTGTGCTTGTTTCGTTCCAGGTTCGTACAGCCACCCTATCCCAATAAATCTCTTTGAGGGCTGTCTATGATGAAAATGAGGCACCCTCTGGGTTTTCCCATAACATATGGAGGCCGAGGACACCCAGCATTTTTCGAAGTTCTTTCAGCCATCCTATTTTGTGGAACACATCAGCTTTGATAATGTCTTTAAACCCCTCAGCGTAATGTAAAAGTTCAGGTGTAGTCCAGAGTCTTTGCTAGTACATGATTGGACGCAACCTTGCTAGATCAGCAACAGCCTTCCTGCCTAGATCATACCTAAGAGGCAGCAAGGGAGAACCTTTACGGAGGCCCGTAATAAGACAGAAGAACTTGTTTTCCGCAATTTGTAGTGGCTGAAGATTCTCATAGCCCCACAGCTCAGCACCGTAAAGTGTTGATCCGAGGGCTTTGGCCTCATACACCTGAAGTGCTGGTTTAACAGGTTTTGTTAGGGATTTTCTGTGCTCAGAGCCAAGTGCACCGGCTATTTGTTTGTGTCTTATAGTTGCAATGTCTATATGTTTGGACCAACATAAGTCATTAGAGACGTGGATTCCCAGGTATGGAAAGGCATTGACAACCTCTAAATCACGACCATTCATAACAATGTGGGATCTACGGCCACGACAGGGATTAAAAACCATGAGCTTTGTTTTGGCCACAGAATTGATCAAAAATGGATAAAGCGTGCTGTAGTCCACTCGGGGTCTTGGATAAAATCAGAGTGTCATCTGCAAACATTAAAATCGGTATCTTGGTACCAGCCAATGATGTGGCGTCCACATTTGCAGATAACATACGGGTAACAACACCGTTAATATACAACGTGAACAATGTGGGGGCCATCGAGCAACCTTGACGTACCCCCCGCTCAACAGGGAAGTCTGAAGTGACCATACCATGTCCTCCCCACTGTATCTCCGCAAAGTTTGCCTCGTGGAGCCTCATTAACATTGTCAAAAGTTCTTCTGGTAGGCCCAGGTTCTTCAGCACCTGCCATAGCTTGGACCTTGGGACTAGGTCAAAGGCAGCCCGCAAATCAACAAAAGCCGCATACAGGCTGCCCTTGCCCAGTAACACAGTCTTCCAATGATGGCTTTGTTCAGTCCAGGATTCATTTGCAGCGTGATGCTAAATGTGTGCCTATACTAAAGTTACAGTTATACAGAGAACTACAGAGTAGTCCTGCACAAGGTACATAACACACATATCACTTAAGAGTAAGAGGTTCTAAAGCAATGGAATACAAATGCATATCTTAAAAAATTACAAGAGACCCTAATAAAAAATAAACTCCAATGAGCTCTACAATCAGCACATCTTAAACAGTTACACATGTAAGACAATACGAAAACAAACACAGGTCAGTCCCATAATCAGCATATCTTAATAATTTACAGGCATATGGAGGCCAGCAGCCCAACAATAAGCACAGTTTAAATATGAGACACTGGATAAAGTACAGGCAGACAGCTGCCAATGATCAATAAAAATGTATGCTATGTTATGATGGGGAGGGGTAAATGTGCCTTCAAGGGATTTATTCAATTGAATGATTTGTTTATTTGAAGATAACATTTGGGAGCAAGATGGAAGATACTCTTGCTAATTGATTTCTTTCAGCTCGTTAATTCTTTTAGACAATTTCTTGTAAACGGGTACAACTCCGTTCAAGAGCGAACAATCGTATGGAGTAAATCTCAAAAAGGTGTATAGAACAGACAAAAACGGGTGTATATATGAAAGTATTACATTTTATATTAGAATTTTTCAGGGTACCTGTATACAATACATGCAATGAAACAAGAAGGTACTTATTATGCACTTGAAAACCTTCACTGTAACAATTGCAACACTTTTTCTTAAAATAAACCACAAATCAATATCAAAGAAAAAAGTGTATAAGTCGACGTTTCGGTCTCTAGTTTTGCATTAGTGAGACCCTCTTCACGACTGTATAGTATTGAGGTTGTAGACCCCTAGAGACAAGCAGACCAACTTGGCTCCTAAATGTTATCTTAAAATAAACTAATCATTCAATTAAATAAATCCCTTGAAGGCACATTTACCCATCCGTCTTACTTTGCCCGAGCCCTCAAGGGTATTTTGGGTTGCCCATTTCTCTCACCTTGTTATGATGGGAGCACGCCCACTCTGAAAATTGTTCTAGTAACCCAAATTTTAGAGTATATCTTGCCATGCTTTCATTGTCTGTAGTAATGCAGCTTGGTTGCACTAATTGGATGTAGCTTGCTGTACCACACATACGCTCACCAATTCTTTCAAATGGGGCATTGACGCTTGTTTTGAAGTAGAGTAGTGGCTGCATTCAACGCCTCCAGCTGCAAGACTACCCGAGGGAAAACAGCAAGAGCAGAAAGACGATATGTGTAGTTATGAGAGGAATGCATTTTGTTTTTAGCTCTGCAAAGGCTATTTTATAGTTGACTGATTACTGCAATGATGAAGGCTTTTATTAACAGAGGCATGTACAGTGGTGTTAATGCTGTTATGTGACTCCATTGTAATGAGCCGGATGAGGCTTTGCCAGGTATTTATGTATTACTGTTTGTGTTGGGGAGGTGGGGGGAATTAATCAAGGCCAGCGCCAGCTGAACGGAGCGCAGCATCCAGCTGCCAATGGCAATTTAAACACAAGAGATGCATCACCTGGCGAGAGAAAGGAGGGACGCCGAGGGAGATGGAAGGAAGGGAAACAGAGAAAGGGAAGAGAGGGATGGAAGAGAGCGCGGGAGAAAGAGTGGGCAAGCGACGAGAGAGGGGTGGAGGAGCTGAGACGGCAAGAGAACGTGGGATGAGTGGGAACAGGGAGGGGGGAGCAGGGCGTGAAGGGGTGACTGCGGAGCCAGCAGAGGAGAGAGAGGGAACAAACAAGAGGGGGGCAAGAAAGAAAGCGAGAGGAGGCAAGAAGAAAGACTGTAAGGGAACATATATAGAGAGAGAAGGCAAAAAGAGGGAGAGGGGACAAACAGAGGAGGGAAGAAAGACAGAGGTAGAGGGAACATAGAGAGAGAGGAGGCAAGAATAAAGACAGAGGGAGAGGGAAACAGAGAGAGGAGGCAACAAGAAAGTCTGAGAGGGAACATCCAGAGAGACAGAGAGGAGGCAAAAAAGAGATAGAGGGAACATACAGAGAGAGAGGAGGCAAGAAAGAGGGAGAGGGAACAAACAGAGAGAGGAGGCAAGAAGAAAGACTGAGAGGGAGAGGGAACATACAGAGAGAAAGGAGGCAAGAAGAGGGAGAGGGGACATACAGCGAGAGTGAGGAGACAAGAAAGACTGTTAGGAACAGGCGCTGGGCGGGAGCCCTGGCAATGGGATAGGGTGGAAGAGGGAGGGAAGCAAGACAGAAGAAAATGGAAACTGGTTTTGGTATCATTTGTTTCGAAATTATCTTTGCAATGCGGTGTGTGCACACGTTGATGTGTGCTGAATTAAGCACAACCGACCACGCATTCTGTGACGCACCCTTTCAGTGGCGGCTGGTGTATTTTGAAAGTGGTGCGGCGAAAAATGTTGTACCCCAAGGTAATAAGCGAGCGAGCCCGAACTGGAAAAGGAGGGTGCGGGTAGGTTCTCCCCCCGCAAGAAAATTTTGAAATAAATTGATTAAAATGGTTGGTTTTACACCACATATTTACTGCAAATTGTTGAAAAAAGGGATCCAAATATAGCATTTTGAAGCACAAGTGTGAAGAAAACATTAGTCAAATCAAAAATATTCCCAATCCCCAAATTGGTCTGCTTGCAAAATGACCCCCAAGCCAAGCACATACAACCAACAGAAACAGGCCCTCTAAGTGTTTCCTACCTGTAACACATCTCTGAACCACCTATGTTTTCATTGTGTATAATAATGAAAATGCTGCAGTTTGTTCTTATTTATCTTATGCAGCTTACAACCATTGACAAAGCCTATGGTCCTGGCTAGTTGTAGGTTTAATGTCACTCGTATTATATATCTGGAGGCAATGACAGAAGAAACACAATACCAGTGGGGCAGCACACTATGCGAAGTACAGATTTTTAGCTCAACAGTTTTAAGCCACGTTCATAATTACATCGGCTGCCCCGACGAGAGACCCACCCCCTCAGTTTTTTCATCCCACTTCAACTAGTGCACACATACTTTGCGTACACTTTTAATGAGAGCCCTGGGAAACTGGGACGCACAGGTTACTCGCACATAAATCAGAGAAATAAAAATAAACGCCAAGCTCCCTGGAAGACACAGACTAACATTGGACCTCTGTCTTTGATTGCACAGCAAATGTGACAAGATAAGAACAAGATATAAAAGCTTGTTTATAGAAAGCAAGTATGTGGAAAAACACAGTATACAAGATTTTGGCAATGGAAGGGACAAACCCGCCAGTCTAAAACAAATCCAGAAAACAGAAAATGTGAGTTACAAACCACACAGCTCATGGTAAGCAACGGGTGGCATGCATTCCTGGGTCAACTTTCTGAATGTGCCCAATGTCTTAAGCAAACCAGACAGTTATGCGGTTTGGTAGGCTGAGACGTAAAAAAGTAGTTATATGAATGTAAACAGTGGAAGGATAGATGTCATCCAGTCAAAGGGATTGTAAAGAAGCTATTTTCCAGGGGAATGACAAACACAAGATGAAGAAAAGACATAAAGTAAGAAGCAAGCAAACAAGCGATTAGACAGGCAACTAATGATTAGCAATGGGCTGGCACAAAGTCCCCTGGAAGTTTTTGATATGGTTCCCAGAATGTCTTTTACGCACAGACAGCTAAAAGGCGACTGTAGGCAAGATCTAAAAATAACAGATGAATGCCAATGCCTAGGTCCTTGCATTGGGGGAATGGGACTATTGGGCTACTAAGGGTTTGGTGGGCTGGAGGGAGAGGGAGCAAATGCATGCGTGTGAGTGAGTGCATAGCTGGAAAGATGAAAGCATGTGTGCATGGATGAAAAGATGAATGTGTGAAAAGATGGATGCTTGCCGTTATCTCCCCATATTGAGGGCAGAGTAAATAAATGCTTCCCCAGCTCCATGAAACAGAGCAATCTGGGGATCGGTTGCATTGTCATGGCTATGCTGGGATCACGGAAAGTCAAATTTCAAGTCCCAGAACATTATGCCATTTTGTTTTGAGTTTGTCTGGTGCATTGAGGAAATAATGGCCACAACACAATGGGGCCATTGACCGTGCACAGACACACATTGGTGAATGTAATAATGCACCAGTGTCTGTAATGATGCATCAATGGATGCCTTAGAGTGGGAGAGTACATGGATGGCTAAATAGTTATGGACAAGTGCCTAGGTGCAACTGGATTGATAAAGGAAGGTGCCGATGTGGCGGCAGTCAAGAGCTGGACGCCTAGGTCTATTCATAGCCTTCTCTAAGTAACTGCTTCTAGAAGCCACAATTTTACAGTTGTAATGAGTGTTACAGACGAATTTCTCCTGAAAAGTAGCAGCAGAAAAAAATCACAAAAGCACAAACAAATTCAATGTGCTGGCCAACTTTGTATGTTAAATGTACAGGCTTTTAAATGCTGAACTCTGTGGGAGAATGGACTCTTTTTGCCTCACACTCCTCAGGGCATGTTCAGTGGGAGAAGCAGGGATTCTACTAGTGGACAATGAATTCTGTGGCCTCTCACATTTTGATCATAACCCATGTGGTGATAAATTGAATAGGCTCTTGAAGACACATGACCTCATACCCAGTATTCATTTCATTGCAAAAGAAATCCTGAGTCATGCAACATATACAGGTAGAGGAAGGACGTCCTTAATTGATTTTATCACACTATCTAAGGCTTGGGCTAGAAAGGTGTGTACGTTTAAATTGTAAAGAGTGTTCTGAATGACCAGAACACACTTTTTTTTAGGCCTTAACCTATGGCTGCCCTTGGTGTCTATGAATGGGATTGTTTGCCACATCGAATATATAGGCATCACCTGTGCACGCTGACGTCAGTGAATGTCTTTGATAGATCCCCACCAGATTTTTCTTTGGTGCTTGAGGTTGGACAACAACTCCAAGGCCTGTGGCAACTGCATCTTGATGAACCCGAATGCTAACTGGGACTGAAGTGAAGCTGTACGGCTAACTGGGACTGAAGTGAAGCTGTACGTTGCTAAACAACAGAAGACTCGCTGCTGTGACTAGTTGAAGGGAAGGACCTGGTTTCATTCCCAGGGCAGATTTTTGTTGTGGTCGAAATCCTCGGCTAAGTAAAAAAAAAAAAAAGATGCACAAGAAGTCCAAGCAGGATTCTGCCACTCTCAAACTTATGCGAAGGCACGAGGGCGTAAATGTGACTCTCGGTCTCAAAGCTAAACTCTCTCTGAGCCGATTCTGACTGGTACAGCAAGAGTTTCTGGGTTCTTCAGCGACTGCAGCAAATCCACGAGTTCCGTGAAGCTAAGCTTCAGGTCTTTCTCACAAAGGAACCGTGCATACTTCTGACTGGTACTCTGGTGGTGGTTCCGTCCTCGGCACCAGCTGGAACCTCTGAACCCATATCGTGCCGTGCACCATCTTTGGTACCAGCATTGGTCATGGTGCTATATCCTGCTCCAGACCCAGGAGCATTGATGACTGATGACGAAGCACTACCAACAGTGTGTGCTGACTCTACTTTGAGCAAGGCTGCGCCCTGATCCTATTGGGTCACAGCCTTTCAGCAACCCATCAGACTGACACTTCGCCCTTGCCTCAGTGAAGGGCCCAGATAATCTGCAATGTTTTCAGGACAGACTCTAATAATGATAGCTATGATGAAGGGGGATAGGTTTGCACAACCTTAACTGAAGAGAACGGGTATGATGCCAGTAGATTGAATACTTCTCCAGACACTAGGCTGGTTTCTCCTCCTGGGCCAGCTACTGAGGAAAGTGCCTCCTTTGTAGTTGTGATGTGAAGGGCTGCTGAGCTTCTTGACCGACAATTGCCTTCTGTGGCGGTGAATACCAATATTCTCACTGAAGTTCTCCAACCTGAACAGACTACTACTGAGCCCCTGTTGCCTTCCAGTGAAGTCCTCATTGACACTTTTCTAAGAACATGTGAAAAGCCGCCTTCTGGACTGCCAGTACATGGGCAGAAAGCGAGGCGCTACTGCCCTGCCACCGGTGTCCTGGCTTAACTGATGCAACATTTGTCCCCAGAAAGCTTGGTTGTAAGCATCTATGAGCAGGGCACCTTCCCTGCCACCATACCAGATGGAGAGTCCAAGCACCTCAAAACCTTTGGGAAACGAATGTTCTCCTCCACTAGCCTGGCATTAAGGTCTGTGAATGCCAGCTGCCTATTGGGCCAATATACTCAAGTCCTTTGGGACTCTAGTCACTCAGGTACTATTTGCTGTAGGGTAGGGCCAGCGGGATACTCTGGAGACATTCCTAGATGAAATCGGCAGGTTTTTTCAGGGATGTCCAATTTTCCCTAATGGACATGCACTTCAATGGCTCTCACCTCTTCACTAACGCCTTATCTGGTAGAGACTCTAGCCACAAATTCCTTACCGACCAGCCCATCCTCCCCATGAACGGATCTCTATGGACAGGGTTTTCCCCCTTCCAGGGCCCTAGTTTTCCACACAAGTGGTTCTTCGTAGCTCTGCCCTCCTGGTGTGGAAAGTCCTAAAAAGACACAGACATCCGTCCACTGGGTCGGTACCTATACACGCACTGCGCATGTCACTTACAATGCGTCCGATGAAACCACGTGGCCCAAAGGATGCTGCCTAATGGCGTGCAGGGGTACTGCTAATGAAAAAGTTCCGGATACAATATGACACATAGGGATAAATCTTAGGAAAGGAATCTGTGGCTAGATAGACTCTGTACTAGATAAGGTGTTACTGAAAGTAAGTAAGTTGTTCATTTGGGCTATGATCCCAATGTTCCAGCCTCTGTCCTGGATTTTATTCATGGTGACTGCGGCTGTTGCAGCTCCTGGCATCCTTTAGGTAAAGCATGCCAGGTGGTATATGCAGTGGGAACTAAAGTTCCATTGGGCACAGCATCAGTCAGATCTGTTAGCCAGCATATGTCTGGATTTCAGAGGAGGCTGCAAAATATCTGCAGTGGTGGCTGCTGGACCTCAATTGGGTCAGTGGCAGGCCCCTTGCTGTACCTTTCCCAGAGCAAATGGTGGTTACTGATATATGGCTTTTGGTGGAAATCAGAGGCATCTAGTATCTGGTGGAAACCTGACTCCATCAACCTCCTTGAGTTGCAAGCCATCCGCATGGCATCGACAGCCATCGTTCCATCATTCAGAGAAAGGCTGTTGCGAGTGCTCATAAGCAACACCATTGCCATGTTGTACTGCAGCAAGCATGGCTGGTCGACCCTCTGGAAGTGGTTTAATCTCCAGGGAATTTACTTGGTGCACACCACCTGGCAGGATCTTTGAATGCCAGGGCGGACAAACTCGGCCACCAATGCCTAGTGCATCCTAAATGGCAGCTAACCCCATATGATCGCTTCTGCAAATGGGAAAAATCTTGGTTTGATGTCTCTACCACTGCAGAGAATGCACAATATCAATATTTTTGTGTAAGAGTTTCTAATATTGCTCTTTCTCTGAGACACACTTCACCTAGATTGGAGCTCAGTACTCCTGTTCGGTGTTTAGCCTGGGCATCTTTCTGTATGTGACTTAGAACTTCTGGGCATGAGCGTCTGTCCTCCGACCAGGCTGTGCTGGATTGGGATCTCGTTTTTTTGCAATAGCAGGACAAGATCCTGTGCCTGGGCCTACGTAATCTTCATCTTCAAGCTTGGAAATTAAGCGGTGCCAGTTGGCTTCATTCGACCTTCCTCATAAAGTAGTTGATGTCATTGTGTCAGCAAGGTGCCCCTCCACAAAATCAGTATATGCCAGCCATTGGGACAAGTTTTATGGTTTGGAGTACTCACTAGATAGACCCACTTTAAGCCAAACTATCTTAAGTGTTGTGGTTTGTGTTGACTGTAACTCAGCAAGGACTTGCTATGGGCTAAGTTAAAGATGATTTGTCGGCTCTTTCAGCTTTTTTTTTTTGCAGTTGCCACACCAGCTCTCTTCGTGTGCTGTCATGTGTTTGTTTTTTTTAATTAAAAGAAAACTGTAAATTTTGTTTCTTCCCCGACCCTTTTCATGCCACAGTGGGTGGTCATGAACATAGTTCTTACCTTCCTAAAGTGTACTCGCTTTGAACCACTGCACAACTGTCCATTTCAGCTCTTTACTCTCAAGGCTGCTTTCCTCATCACCATAACATCAGTGAGGCATGTGAGTGAACTATTCACCCTCTCTGTCAACTCAATGTACACAACATTCTTTCTAGATAAGCTGAGGTTCACGGCCAAGGCCTCCTTTCTTCACTTAGGCGGTAACTCCTTTTCTTGTCGGGCAAAACGTCACCCTCCCAGCATTCTTTGCCCGAGCTCACCCCTCTAAAAAGGAGGAACAACTCATTTGGTTGGATCCCAAAAATGAGCTCAGTTTCTACACTGATCAGGTAACATCGTGTGGCTGATCTGCTTTTTGTTGGAGTGAGGATAGACAGTACAGAAAATGACCATTTCTTGCTGAATTAATCTTTATAAAGCCTGCTATGCACTGGGTAAAGAGCAGACCCCAGAAGTCTTGCTAGCTCACTCCACTAGAGCATAGGCTTCACCACTGTGTTGGTACACAGAGTGCATGTTTGGGAAATTTGCATGCTGCTACGAGGGTCATGCTCCTCAAGTTCACAAATCGCTATTTTCTGGACAACCATGTGCCATGAGATGGGCATTTTGCCCTCTGGGTCCTGCAGGGCTTTCTGGTTTGAGACAGTTCAGAGACCCACATACAGGGAGGTACTGTTTTGGTATCTGTTCAAAAGGTGTGGCATCTGTGGTTAAAAGTAGCCATCTGACAAACAAGTTACTTACCTTCTGTAATGGTCTTTCTGATGGATACAGTATCTAACAGCAGCATCCTCACTGACCCACCCATTCTATGAACTAGACTATTTTCCTTTTAAAAGGTCCCAATTCAAGAAATTGCCACACTGGTCAGGATTAATCTTCTGTTGGGCTCTGCATCTGGGGGTGCGGACACCTACAAAGTAATTGATATCAGTGTGCAAGTGATGGAGCAAGGATTCGCACGCACAGCAACTTGCTGGAACTCATGAACCTCGAATAACCCTAATAGTAATAATCAACTTGTTTGTCTTACTAATTTGCCCTTGTTCTGACATTTTGGGTGTCCCAAAGACGCTTGCCTATGTGTTTACTAAGTCTAATACGATTGCTACTAAAATGGCTGCTGCTATGCGGGAATTTCTTCTGCGCATGCATCGGTCATACCCATGTGATGTGACGTACTTGCAGTTCTGGTGGGAAAATGTTTGCACTTGCGCAGTAGATATAAAATGGCTGCTTAGTGTTCTCACATGCCCGGAGCTTGCATCGCTGCTTTCGCTATGCTGTTTGTTTTGCATTAATCCTAATGCTATAGTTATTATGAAATAAGGGGAGTAATGTAGGGATTCATGGTATACAGTGAATTCATGTATTCTGTGTTCTAAAGCTGTTTCTATTTACTTTTCATGTATTGTAAACCTTGGGCATGAGGGACGGGGATACGCCATCTTGAAAAACCTTTCTGCGCATGACAGTCTTCCGCCAGACGATGAACTCTATGACATTGAATGCGTGCCAACACAGAAGTCCCAGCCAAGATGCGCCTGGGAAAGGGGCACCTTCACCTAGTAGAAGATGCTGATTTGTACTAAATGTATTAAATTGTAATAATTGTCAAATTCACCATTGTTATATGTATGGAACATGTCATGGGAACCCGAAATTCAATGGGCGGGTTTGAAAGATTCAAATGAGGGGCTTGAGAAAGTCAAATCCTAGGAGGTGTGATGACCTGTCCTTTCTTTTGTCCAAACGAAATTGGGGATCCTTACACTTGCAACATTTAGGGGGTGGTACACTGACCCGAAAACAGTATAACTAGCCTAGGTTTAGATAGAGAATTAGCCCGACTTGTCCGAATAGCTGACCTGTCACTGACCCAACGCACTCAATAGCTGATCCAGAAACAGAGGTGCTGCAGATCACTCTGTCCGACCGACTCACAGACCCATTCAGGGTTTTGAGAACCTTAAGTGCTGGCGGAGCACTTTGCTGGGAAAATCGAGAACCCAATCGGGGTTCTGACTGATAGCTGCAGAGAAGGTGTAGCGGAGGCGTTGCAACTGAACTGCGGGTGCTGGTCTTACCTTGGTGGTCCTGACCTGATCCTTATCTGGTTTTCCTGTCCTGGGTTTCCATTCTGCACCTGCTGGCCTATTGGCGACGGCATTCCTTGGGGTTCCTACTGTCCTTAACTGACCCGTGGCCAGGGTTGGTCTCCACACTGTTCTAGGTAAATATAAATCTGTGAGGGAAATACACTTACGTTCTTTCTTGCTTTCTGAAACTGCAAAAAGTCTTATTTGCACTTTGTTCCTTTTCTTACCTTCCCTGTGCTGACCAATAATAAAGTTTTACACTTTTGCTGTTTATTAGCATGTTCCATTTTTCCCCATCCTTTGAGCAAATTATGGCATATCGTTCATGAAATATAATCCTTTGAGCGAATTATGGCATATTGTTCATGAAATATAGATGTTCCTTTTCTTTACCCTCCTTTTAGCCTAATTAAAGTGATAGCTCTGAATCATTAGCGTGTTCCATTCTTTACCTTCCCTATAGCTACATGGTATCTCCAAATTTCCTTTAGTACCAATTGAAGTTCTTTTGCCTTACCCACTTCGAGGGGTATTCAAACTGTGACATTCCAGCATGTTCCTTATCTTTCCTGTCCTTTAGACACGCCACACCGAGTCTAAAATTTCTGAAAATCTTACTAGTGTGTTCCCCGTTATTACCTTCCCTTTATTGTTCTAAATGGTTGGCCTAATCTATTTCTTTCATGGCTACACTATTTTTATGATTTTGGTTATTGATAGCTTACTCACTGTGAATTTCATGCTTTCTCATGATGAGAACTAGATAAAGGTTTTCAAAACTTCCTGAGTCTGTGGTTATTATAAAGAGTGCAAATATAATAAATGTTATTGCATTTTGGTGACTGCTTATCTTTTACAGCTAGCTCCCTGATCCATTGTGATCATAGGTACCTGTGACAAGGATTGGTAAGTCAGGTACATTGGAAATAAATAGGAATGAACAAGGGTTACTGGTAGTAGTGTGTAGGTTACCCCGATTAATAAATATGGTAAATTGAATTTATGGGCCTAAGTGTGCATATGGTGAAAATTATAGTCGGGTGACCTGTCAGTAATATTTCTGGTAGCAGAGCTATGGTTGGGGACTAGTTAAAGGTAGGTAGGACTAGTTAAGATAGGTAGATAGGTAAAACTGCTGCTAAAACTGTGAATATTTTATTGCTGCTAAAAGTATCGATCGATCAAATGAAAAAGTGTTTTAAATTGTTTTGAAATATATTGAAATGTTTGATTTTCTTTGAAATGCTGCTATATTGATTAAATGTTCTAACAAACTCGTTAGTGATTGTTATATGTTTGTCTGGAATCCCCGGGGGCAGAATAGCGGGTGGTGAGGAGAATCCACCTCGCAGTGAGGTCAGTCTCGAGGAAAATCTAGTGCAGGTTGGGCAGAACTGGAAGCACTAATTAGGGTTTTTCTGTATAAATGTATGAATAAATGATAGCAAAGAGTTCGCTGGCAAAACTTCTATTGTGATATTACCTAGTAAGGGTCACACGGAAGGAGTAGCAGGTTCGACTGAGCTTGTTTGATAGCAAAGGAGTTAATTGGTGAAACTTTTGGCTTAGTATATATCCCTGAGTGGATGAGTCGAAGGAGTAGCAGGTCCTCTAATGCTTGTGTGACGAGTAGGCAGAAGGGATCTACTCGCAGTATATGAAAGGTAAACAGAAGAGATTTACTTGCAGTGAAACAAATCTTTTCTTTCTAGACACTCGAGTACAGTGGCGAATGTTTTTTGCGTTGTAAAATAAACAGAGCACTTGCACTTTAAATAAAGAATTGAGTTTTCCTTACCTTGTGAAGGAGGGAGTCCGTAGCGGAGCTGCTCTGACGTCACTCAGTGCCGCGCTGGTATTGGTCGAGACAGCGGGCGTGTAGCTGAGATAGCATTGTAAAGGAGGGGTGAGCAAAGGAGCGTGAGAACTCGTTTCACGAGAAACGCCGCGCACCCATTGGTTGAAGTCGTTTGAAATCGTACAGTTGATTGGTTATAGAAAAATAAAAGACGCATTTGTATTGGAAGTGGTTTTTGTAAACAAAGTAAATTGCGGAAAAGTATATGTGGCATCAAACTCATCCAGAGATTCAACCTGATCCAAGATATCAAGTTTTTGTGAGGGAACAGTGGAGAACAGGTAGAAATAACATTATGTACGGAAGCAAGAGAAAATTGACATTTGTAGAAAAAGTAAAGAATTATTTCAAGAAAGACAAGCCTATCAAAACTAGAGAAGGAGTTATTATTCCACCACCTAACACTACCGCATCATTTATGATGTTTGACAAAGGCTACCATACTTGCGTATGGTTAGAGAATTGGGTGGAATATACTAAAGATGATGGAATTTTGGCATTTCCGTTAGAAGGCACATTTAATGGCAGGATTCTGTTCAATTTGAGAACCCGAATGAATGATTTGCATCCCAGACCTAGACTAACGCAATATGAAGCATTAGCAGAATGGGAAGTAGAGGCTTTTGAGCGAGAGACTCAGAATGGAGAAAGGGTTAATAAAATGTTACCCGAAAGTAAATAGAGACCCGAGAGAGAAGAATGAAAGAATGGAGACAAAACATGATGCTAGAAGGACTGTACCCTGTAATAACAGTGGAAGAACCCATGGGAGGGAAAAGAGCAGAAAAGACCAAGCATTTAATGACCAGTGGTGATTCAGACGATGATTGTCTGGAGGATTTGTTAATGAAAAATCCACCACCTTATAATGAAGGACAAAGATCCTTAAATGCGAGGGATACATGTCTAAGACCCCCTTATCGGGAGGAATCAAGATCCTGGAGTACGGGAAACTCCTTTCTGAAACCTAATTATGGGGAGGGACCGAGTATGACACATCCGACTGCCCCGAGTTTTAGCCCTTCATTAACTCCGCAGATAATACATGAAGCCACCATGGAAAAGGTACTGCAGGATAGAGAACGAGAGGCTTTAACTAAACACAGAACAGAATTAATTCAGAAAATCTCCTAACTGAATACCAGTCCTGAAGCTTTGACAATCCCAGTAACTATTGGACCAGTTGTTCCTTTGTACGGGGATAAGCAGAGTAGCCCGAAAACTCCAATTATCACCCCTTCTGTAGTACAGCCAACAAAAGAGCCCTTGATAGTGGATGATCAGGCAAGTGAATGTGAATCCGTGATTTCCTTGATGGACTTACCAGAAGGGAGTTCACAGAGAAAGGACACTCCTTTTACTTCGAGAGAAGTTCAAATTGAATCATCTTCAGGTACTAGAAGTGCTACGGTAGTGACTCCTGTAGAAATTGATAGATGGACCCGAGAATTAGAGAAACCAAATCCTCAGCCGAAACCATTGGATATATACAAACTGAGAATATAATTAGAGGAACTGATGGCTGGGAATGTGGGGTTGGAAAGACTAAACACCCTTAGTGAAGAAGAATTGTTATTTATTTGTTAAAGTCTTACCAGAAATACCAGAGTGTACCATGAGAAAATAATGGACACTGCAGCTAGTATGGGAATAGACATTAGCCGATCTAAAGTTTTGCAAAAACCCTACAGAGCAGAATTCTCAGACAAAGATTTAGAGAACATGAATGTGTCAGAGAAAAAGGGACAGATCAGAGAATTGTTAAACCTGTTACAAAAATGGGGAGATTTAGAAAAATGGAAAGCCAGGTTAGCCAAGAAGAAAGAAGACAGTAGATCCAAGCAAATGACCTCTGAATATGTTTTAAAAGAAGCAGAAAAAGGGGAAAAATTATATCCTATGCGAGAAGTGCCAGGTGGGAGGATATGTACATGTTCTATGGTCCCGACAGGATATTGTGTCCTTTACGAATGAGTTCCCAAAATTACGAGAAAAGCCTGTAGACTGGTACAGACAGGTCGAGAGATTTGTGAAAGTTCAGAAATGTCTCCTGAAAGAACTAGATGGTTTCTTTGACATTGTAGTTCCTGTAGATTTATGGACTGAATGTAAAATTGCTGTTGATTGGCCTAGTGACGAATTCCCGAGGGACCCGAAGACAGGGGCTCCTTCAGGGGATGTCATGAAGTACAACCAGGTAATGTTGTATCTGAAAGGAAAAGTGCCTGAAAAGGAAACTGATTGTACCCGAATAGACAGAACTACCCAGAATAGCGATGAAACTGTGCATTCTTACTATGAACGACTGTTACAGGTTTTCAAGACATACAGTGGTCTGGACAACATTGAGATGAAAGACATGACCCACTTCATTTATCGATTTGTTCTAGGGTTAAGGGCTGAGATCTCACAGTGGATCAAAGACAATAAAATCTGTTGACAAGCTAAACCAATTGATGAAGTCCTGAAGTATGCTAAATACTGGGAAGATGAGCTGGCAGATAAACGGAGAGAGTTAAAAGAAAAGGTCATGTGGGCACAGGTAAAATTAGCAGAGCACCAAGAACAGCAGCTGAATAAAATGACTAGTAATCAGAGTCAGGGTCCTGGAGGTGGGGGAAAGCCGAGAGTAAAAATGAGCCGAGAAGAGGCCCGGAAGAAGTTCCCATGTCACGGGTGCGGAAAAATAGGTCACTGGAGAGACGAGTGTAAGGCTGTACAGAATGGTAATGTGCAAATTAATGATTTAAATCCACAGACGCAGAAAGAAACTCCACGGTAGACCCAGCAGCAGGTAAAACAGAATCAGTTGCCTCGTGCACCTAGGCCAAATTACAGGAGCAAAGCACAACAGAGTGAAGAAACTGAAGGTTGGGAAGGAAGGGAGGATAGAAATACAGCAACTGTTAAATGACACGTTTCTCTGTGATGACACCTACTGACGGTGCCTGAGGGGGGAGGATGAGGAGTGTGTGCTTGGCACCTCCTTGCCGGTGGACCAGTCAAGGCCATACATTGAAGGAAAGGTTGAAGGAAATGACGTCACCTTTCTGTTGGACACTGGTGCTACCTGTTCTACTGTGAGAACAGCAGACGTTCCAAACCTACCCCTCTCGGGAGAAGCGATCCAAGTAGTGGGCGTTTCTAATCAGCTAATTAGTACCCCAGTTACAGAACCTATGGAGATTAAAATTGGGAATTTCAAAGAAATGCATAGATTTGCTGTTTGTGATTCCAGTCCTGTAAACTTATTAGGACGAGATTTGTTGTGCAAAATGAACTGTACCATCTTTTGCACTCCAAATGGTGTTGAAATTCAGACCCCAGATGAAGATGGAATATACAAATTAATGTTAGCAAGATCAGACTCAGAAATTAAGACTGACAATACAAGACTTACCTGAAGAACTCCATGAGACAGTGAAACCAGAGGTATGGGATTTTACTGGAAAAGATGTAGGATTAATGGCAAATGTTGACCCCATAAAAATAGCCATAAAAGAAGATGCAGTCTACCCAAATACTAAACAGTACAAAATGAGTGCAGAAGTGAAAGCAGGAGTTGCTATTGAAATCAAACGGTTGCTAGAGGCAGGCATTTTACAAGAAGTATTGAGCAGTCCTTGTAACTCACCGATAATTGGCATAAAGAAACCTAGTGGTAAGTACAGGGTAGTACAGGACCTGCGCAAGGTAAATAAAATTGTGGCTCCTTGCTGTCTTGTAGTGCCAAACCCTGCAGTGATTCTATACCAAATACCGTGGAATGCTGGATGGTTTACCGTCATTGACTTATGTCATGAATTCTTTTCGATTCCATTACATCCAGACAGCAAATTTCTTTTCTCATTTGAATTCGACAGCCACGTATATGTCTGGAATCGTGTTCCTCAAGGGTACACAGAAAGCCCTTCGATTTTTAATCAGATCCTGAAAAACTGCCTTGAAACACTAGTATTGCCCGGAAAATCAGTCCTGGTGCAATATATAGACGACCTCTTGGTGGCGTCTAAGAGCAGAAAAGACTGTGTGATTACCTTACTGAACCATTTAGGTGAAGGCGGGCATAAAGTACCACCAGACAAACTGCAGTTTTGTACCTCATCTGTAAAATATCTGGGGCACCAGATAAGAGAGAGGTATCAGGAAAGTTACCACAGAAAGAATTAGAATAATTTGAAACATGGAATTGCCAAACACCCAGAAAGATATCAGAATGTTTCTAGGAGTTGTAGGATACTGTAGGCAAGGCCATTGATAAAAATGACAAAGAAAGGAGCCAACGATCCTGTAGAATGGGATGAGGAAAGCATGACTGCTTTTGTAAAATTGAGAGAATGTCTGTATACAGCTCCTGCATTAGGAATGCCTGACTATTCAAAAGATTTTGCACTTTTCTGTGACACGAGACAATTGTGCAGTCCTGACCCAAATTCATGGTTTGACCTGACGTCCAGTGGCATATTTTTCTTCCACATTGGACCCAGTAGCAGCTGGATTGCCTGGATGTTTGAAAGCTGTAGCTGCAACATGCACAAGTCTTGAACAGAGTGAGTCCATTGTGATGGGACACCCAGTAACTGTATAAGTTCCACATTCTGTTGTAATTTTACTGACAAGAACTAAGACTCAGTATCTCACACCTAGTCGGCTGACTAAGTATGAGAGAATCCTTGTAGGTGCAGGAAACGTGACCATTGCTAGATGTAATATTTTGAATCCAGCTACCTTACTGCCTAACTCATTCGCTGCAGAAGTTAGGGAAGAAACTGAACATGACTGCATTGACTTGACCGAGTTTAGTACAAAAACACGCCCAGACATAAAAGAAAATCCTTTAATTGAGGAAGATTGTGAGCTGTTTGTAGATGGCTCATGCTTGAGACATGAGGAAGGTGGCCTAAGTGCTGCCTACTCAGTGTGTACACTAGGAGGTCCGGTGGAAGCATCCTACTTACATGGAGTCAAGTCTGCATAAGTAGCTAAATTGGTTGCTTTGACAAAAGCATGTAAATTTGGGAAGAACTTGAAGATAACCATATATACTGATAGCCAATATGGTTATGGGGTTGTGCATGACTTTGGCCAGTTGTGGATGCAAAGGGAGTTCCTGACTTCTTCAGGCACCCCTATTGGAAATTATGTACAGAATTTACTGGAAGCAATCCAGTTACCAAAAGAATTGGCTGTTGTCAAGTGTGCTGCTCACAAATCTGGCGATGACAAAGTGACAGCAGGTAATCGATATGCTGATCAGTTAGCCCAACATTGTGCAAGATGCCGAATAGCAATCAATATAAATGTTGGGGGAAACGGAAACAGCTGCCAACTTTTGATGCTAGAGGGAGTGAGTACATGGGAGGAAGTGAGAGACTTACAGGACACAGCAGAGTCACAGGAAAAACAAAGGTGGAAAAACTTTGGTTGCCAGAGGAGGGTGGAAGATGGTGTCATTGTTTATTTGGATGGTATGCCTGTGTTGCCAGACTGTCTGCTTGCTCCTATGGCTAGGTTGATACATGGCGACATTCATTTAGGCAGGGACGCCATGATTCGTATGTTTCGCCAGACCTGGTTCAATTCGAAATTCAGAAACGTAGCAGAAGCACTCTGATAGAGGTGCCTGGTTTGTCAGCAATTTAACCCCGGAAAGAAAACTGTGGTATTACCAGGAACAATTGGAAAGGCAGAGGGCCCTTTTATTTGACTACAACTAGACTTTATTCAGTTACCCCCTTGTCGAGGAATGAAGTACCTACTTGTCATTGTCTGCCTATTTTCAAAATGGGTGGAAGCTTACCCTGCACGTAGAAATGACAGCATCACAGTAGCTAAACTATTACTTAGGGAACTTATACCTCGTTACGGTTTCCCATTCACGATTGAATCTGACAGAGGAAGTTATTTCCAAAATGAAATAATAAAACAGATTTGTGAAGCATTCAAAATCACGCAAAAACTGCACTGTGCATATCGCCCGGAGGCTTCTGGAGTGGTTGAACAACTAAATGGCACAATTAAGGCAAGATTGGGAAAAATGTGTGAATACACTCAATTGGAATGGCCTGATGCTTTGCCACTTGTGTTGATGGGACTCAGAAGTATTCCAGACCGGAACACTGGCTTGAGCCCCCATGAGATACTAATGGGAAAAGCAATGCGGCAAGCATGGGTGCCAGGATACAAACTGATAAGCATATCTGATGATTTGGTACTAGAATACTGTAAAGAACTGGCTGACCAAGTGCGTTCTATCTCTCACCAGGTTGGGGGAGACGCCGTCGCCAGGCCGACGACTCCAGCACATGACCTGAATCCAGGTGACTGGGTCGTAATAAAGAAACACACTCGGAAAGGTTGCCTTGCACCGTGGTGGGGAAAGCCACGACAGGTGATTCTCGTAACCACCACAGCTGTGAAGTGTGCAGGAGTACCTCGCTGGATCCATGCCAGCCATACGAAGAGAGTGACTGAACCTGAAGAAACTGAGGCTGAAGGTTGTGCAGCTGAGGGGTCCCAAGATATCGGTCCTGAAGTAGCTGAAGAGGAATAACCGAGCTCCAGTCAAGATGATTGGGTCCCAATAATCGACCTGACTGTTGACCCTATAAGAACCAGACGACAAATCTATTTAGATGGACAGTGGGATAGTGAGGACGAGACAGGTATAGAAGAAGGTACTCAGATCATCGAAATCCAAGTTAAATCTGATTCTGAGGAGGACCAGATAGGGAGAGAACAGGTAATTGACACTCCACCAAGAACACCTGAGCCAGAAGAGGGACAGATAGAAATTAGGGCGGAAGTTCAAGCAGAAGAAAATCAAGAGTTCGAAGAGCTTGAACAGGACCAGATAGAAATAGACAATTGTGTTCAGGAAGAACAAAACGATACAAACAAAAATCAAATCCAGCAGACACCTGAACAAGGCCAGTTTAGGGATCAGGCAGAAGAAACTGATGAAAGACCTGGACCTAGTCAGTTAGGGAGAAATATTGAAGACGAACTTGAACCAAATGTCCCACAACTGAACGAAAACAAAAGAGTGTTTGAAGAAGGCCAAGACACAGTGCCAGTTAAAAGACTCAGAAAAGGTGACTCAGTACCTAGATTTGTGAAAAGACTGAGACTGCGACTAAAGACAATAAACGAAGAATCTGAACAGGTAAATGAGGTCTCGAGCCAAACTGACCCAGCAGTGACCAAGCCAAAAAGAAGAAGTGCTTGTATAAAGAAACTGAATAACAAGTACCCGAGTCCTGAGTGGACTTACTTTGTGTTGGAAGAATTTGAGAATTTGGAAATAAGTGACGAAAGTGATGAAGAATTGATTGCTGACCAAGCTGTAGAAGAGGCGAAACCAACCTGAGAAGTTGCACGAGTAAGCAAATTGTGCAGAGTTACAAAGAGGGGTTGAAGCTTCTTTTGAGCCAAAATGTCTGATTCTTCTGTCAATGGGAGACCGAGATGAAGTTGTTTAAAAACATGCTGCCAAGTATGTTTATGTAGTGTAGCAATAGTACTGATACTTTGGATAGGACTAACAATAGCTATTCCTTCTATGATGAGTAAAGACCCGAGTTTGTACCAAAATAATCACTTACCTGAAGACACTGTAGAATCACACACTAGAAATACACCACAAAGAGTAGATGCACCAGAAAAACTACTTAGCCTTAAACAAACAGTTAGATTTAGAAGCACCAGATGAGGAAGGATTACATTACAGCAAGATTAAGAACAAAACTCATTTAAATGTTTTTGCAAACCTGTTAGTACATTATGAGGAAGCTATAGAAATAGACGACTGTTATGTCTGCATGAAGCTACCTAATTCGGTTGCTGAAGGTGTGACATACCACCACTTGCCCTTAACATATGGAATTTCCTGTAGTATACTAACTAGCTTATTTTATAGAAGAGGACCTTTACAGTATTATTACTCAAATCTTGATGTGACATTTTCTGAACTTCCTGTGCGAAGGAACTTAAACCCTGTACATACGACAAGAGATGTAGCTAAATACATGCACGATTACTTTCTAACTGTAGGTAAAATAGACATAGATAACGCACACAAAGATAACTTGACCTGTTCATTACACGAAAAAGAGAAAATGTTTTTAAGTATGGTAGAGAAAAGAAGAGAAAGTTTCCAAAAGAAAGCAAAAGACAAAAATCTGAAAATTCCTAAATGGGCCGAAAGCATAGAAAGCACCTCAAATGGTGGAGCTAATGCTGCCATGTTGCTGGATTTCGAAAAGAAGGGGAAACTTTGTCTTCATAAAGAAAGAACCAGTTATTATAACAATATCTTCATTGGTTCCAGTGAATGCGAACACAATTATAAGGTAATTGGGGTTTCAAAGGTGGGTCAGAATCTGTGTTTCCTGGAATATATTTTATATGTGGGAACAAGGCCTATTTCAAATTGCCCGACCAATGGTACGGAAGCTGTTATTTTGGTATTGTCTTCCCAAAGATATAGCATGTGGGGAAAATCACTGGAAGCACTGAAAGAACTAATGAATTAGTACAGTGAAACGAGAAAGTGTTGGTGAAATAGTAGGTGATATATTTAGTGCATTGATACCTGCAGTGGGAATGACTCTGAATACACACAGAATTTGCAAATTGTCAACAGTAGTAGATCGGTTATCAACTGACCCTGCTGGAGGTTTCCTGATGGTCAATACCGAAATGGTTGCGATCAGATCAATGGTTTTACAAAACAGACTTGCTCTTGATACGTTATTGGCAAAAGAGGGTGGAGTCTGTAGAATGTTGAAAGCGCAACATTGTTGCACTTACATACCTGACAAAAGTGTGGAAATTAAGGGGTATGTGAGGAACATTACTAAATTGGAAAAAGAGCTTAAACCCCTGGAGGTTGACAGTGCCTGGAAGAGACTTACTGATGGTCTCTCTGCTGTAGGTCATTGGTTTTCTAACCTAGGTAAAAGTCTTTTGAGTAAAGTACTGATGCCACATGCGGGAATAGGGTTAGTAATGTTTATAATAGTAATTTGCTGTAAATGTCGAAAACACCAAAAACAAAAAACTGTGAACAAGAGAGGTGTGAAATGAAATGTTGATGAGCTTGAATTAGAAGAATTGAATAATCAGATTTATAAAAGGGTGAAAAATTCTCACCCTGATAAAGAAACTGAGAAAAAACTGAACAGAATGTTTGAGGAGATTGAACTGGGTAAAATGTGAAAAAGTTGGCATCTGGTTCTATTAATTTGTGATGATATAAAATATCATCAAAGAGGGGATTGATGGAGCAAGGATTCGCACGTACAGCGACTTGCTTGAACTCATGAACCTCGATTAACCCTAATAGTAATAATCAACTTGTTTGTCTTACTAATTTGCCCTTGTTCTGACATTTTGGGTGTCCCAGAGACGCTTGCCTATGTGTTTACTAAGTCTAATACGCTTGCTACTAAAATGGCTGCTGCTACGCGGGAATTTCTTCTGCGCATGCGTCGGTCATACCCATGTGATGTGACGTACTTGCGGGAATACTTTTGTACTTGCGCAGTAGATATAAAATGGCTGCTTCGTGTTCTCACATGCCCGGAGCTTGCATCGCTGCTTTCGCTATGCTGTTTGTTTTGCATTAATCCTAATGCTACAATTATTATGAAATAAGGGGAGTAATGTAGGGATTCATGGTATACAGTGAATTCATTTCTTCTGTGTTCTAAAGCTGTCTCTATTTACTTTTCATGTATCGTAAACCTTGGGCATGAGGGACGGGGATACACAATCTTGAAAAACCTTTCTGCGCATGATAGTCTTCCGCCAGAGGATGAACTCTATGACATTGAATGCATGCCAACACAGAAGTCCCAGCCAAGATGCGCCTGGGAAAGGTGCACCTTCACCTAGTAGAAGATGCTGATTTGTACTAAATGTATTACATTGTAATATTTGTCAAATTCACCATTGTTATATGTATGGAACATGTCATGGGAACCCGAAATTCAATGGGTGGGTATGAAAGATTCAAATGAGGGGCTTGAGAAAGTCAAATCCTAGGAGGTGTGACGACCTGTCCTTTCTATTGTCCAATCGAATTTGGGGATCCTTACACTTGCAACATTTGGGGGGTGGTACACTGACCCGAAAACAGTATAACTAGCCTAAGTTTAGCTATAGAATTTGTCCGACTTGTCCGAATAGCTGACCTGTCACTGACCCAACGCACTCAATAGCTGATCCAGAAACAGAGGTGCTGCGGAGCACTCTGTCCGACCGACTCACAGACCCATTCAGGGTTTTGAGAACCTTAAGTGCTGGCGGAGCACTTTGCTGGGGAAATCGAGAACCCAATCGGGGTTCTGACTGATAGCTGCAGAGAAGGTGTAGCGCAGGCATTGCAACTGAACTGCGGGTGCTGGTCTTACCTTGGTGGTCCTGTCCTGATCCTAATCTAGTTTTCCTGTCCTGGGTTTCCATTCTGCACCTGCTGGCCTACTGGCGACAGCATTCCTTGGGGTTCCTACTGTCCTTAACTGACCCGTGGCCAGGGTTGGTCTCCACCCTGTTCTAGGTAAATATAAATCTATGAGGGAAATACACTTACGCTCTTTCTTGCTTTCTGAAACTGCAAAAAGTCTTATTTGCACTTTGTTCCTTTTCTTACCTTCCCTGTGCTGACCAATAATAAAGTTTTACACTTTTGCTGTTTATTAGCATGTTCCATTTTCCCCCATCCTTTGAGCGAATTATGGCATAGCGCGTTCCATTCTTTACCTTCCCTATAGCTACATGGTATCTCCAAATTTCCTTTAGTACCAATTGAAGTTCTTTTACCTTACCCACTTCGAGGGGTATTCAAACTGTGACATTCCAGCATGTTCCTTATCTTTCCCGTCCTTTAGACACGCCACACCGAGTCTAAAATTACTGAAAATCTTACTAGTGTGTTCCCTGTTCTTCCCTTCCCTTTATTGTTCTAAATGGTTGGCCTAATCTATTTCCTTCATGGCTACACTATTTTTATGATTTTGGTTATTGATAGCTTACTCACTATGAATTTCATGCTTTCTGATAATGAGAACTAGATAAAGGTTTTCAAAACTTCCTGAGTCTGTGGTTATTATAAAGAGTGCAAATATAATAAATGTTATTGCATTTTGGTGACTGCTTATCTTTTGCAGCTAGCTCCCTGATCCATTGTGATCATAGGTACCTGTGACAAGGATTGGTAAGTCAGGTACATTGGAAATAAATAGGAATGAACAAGGGTTACTGGTAGTAGTGTGTAGGTTACCCCGATTAATAAATATGGTAAATTGAATTTATGGGCCCAAGTGTGCATATGGTGAAAATTATAGTCGGGTGACCTGCGCGCTCTATCACAAGTATAGCGCCTATATGTGGCACCGCACTTCTCGAGTGGAACAGTGTTGTGGTCAAGCCACATCACAACGCAACAAGCATGAAAGTGTACTTCTAAAGATTTTCCGGATCCAGTCTTCTCTCATAAATAAATGATTTTTGACATAACAAATAAGCAGACATCGCTCAGTATTTACTTTTTTGCGTGCCTCGTATCAATCATGGTTTTCGACCATTATGAACCGAATAATTATTGGGATGATTTCATAGGTTACTGCTTCTGATCAGTCTGTGAAAGATATGGCAAAAATTAAACTTCCGATAAAGGATTTCATGGAGATATAAACATTTGGTATGGCAACAACAGAAGAGGATGAGTCTGGTTTAATACATATATTAGCCGGGGTTTGCCTAGTAATGGTGCAACTGACAAGTGAAGTACAATTGTGGTTAGTAGATGTACAATAGTAGAAAATTTATATGACCAGGGTAAGTTCATTGGCATGAAGAAATCGAGCAATAGTGGGCAAAGTGATGATCCCTTAGTTTGGCTTTTAAGTTGTGCCATGAGAGAGTAGCTCTTATGTGCTGGAAAGGGCATTCTAGATGATTGGGGTATTCCCTGAGAAGGTTTACTTAGTGATGGCCATAGTTTCAATTAGGTTTTTTGAGAAGTAGTGTAGACTGTTTTTTTTCCCCCCTGCCAGATAGTTTTCAAAGAGCTAAAGGAGGAATAGAAGCATACTAATACAGCTTTTAAGTGGGACAAGCTGTTCTATATATGGGATGAGATTCAAGTGTTAGCTATTTCTAGGAATTGGTGTAGTGTGGTTTTTGTCTGGTTTCGTTACTAGAGCTTTCCCATATAGGGTCCTTGATATTGAAGTTCAGAGGAGTTATCAATTTACTGAGTCATAGGAGCCGAGTTGATTATGCAATATTAGAGAATATGTCACCTGTAGTTTAGTAGTTCCGCCTGGAGGGGCACCTTACTTATGTCAGATAGCCAGTGCACTAGTGTGTCACTGGTATTGGCTATCACGTCCTCAGGTACAGCTGTGTATAATGTCTATGCATGCAAGTTGACTAATTGTGCAAGCTAGGATAGAATAGTGTGTCATTTCATATAGAGGCGCTTTCTGAACAATTAGGAAATTACCCATGTTAATGAATTGTTTTGTAACCGTTCTTCCCCCACATCACACTGCTCACACTGTCGTATACTAGTAGCATGACTTGGATCCACTCGAGCCTTATTAAGAGTTAATAAGCACTGAAGAGGGAAACGATCCACAGCACAACTTTAACGTGGACCATCTGGAGGATCCAATCTTGAAAACCCTACCCAGTGAAGACTTCTCCACCGGATGACACAACAGTGCATTATGCAGTCACCCGGAGGGCGGCAGATCACCATATAGTGAAACTGCATGTCATTGAGGAGGCAAAACCTTTTCTTGGCGGACCCATTGTCTAGAACAGAACGGTCTGTTCAGTTCCGTCCCATGCTGAAAAAAATGACCAGGTGTGTGGCAATGAACTTCAAAGACTCTCTGAAAACAAGAGTAATAACCCAGAGGGTCGAAGCAAGTACCAGCTGATGCCTTACGACGTGTTGTACATTAGAGGTCAGGTACTACTAGACTATAATGGTTAATATTGGTAGGAAGTGGCCTATGCTCAAGGCACTGGAGAGGCACCACAACCGGACAAGGAAAACCGTGCAATAGAAGCTGCAGCCAAAAGGGTAGCTGTAGGAGTGGCAATACAGTGGCGCATCACCAACTAGGTGGGCCTCCACCCCCAAATGTGGTAAGTACCACTGGAAGGAGCTAGAGCAGGTCATAA
Source organism: Lissotriton helveticus (assembly GCF_964261635.1). Classification (NCBI taxonomy): domain Eukaryota; kingdom Metazoa; phylum Chordata; class Amphibia; order Caudata; family Salamandridae; genus Lissotriton; species Lissotriton helveticus. Next base: position 1,930,016,739 of record NC_136061.1, read on the forward strand.
AATATCTGTCCGAAGCCTACTACAATAGAGTGAAAACATTGGTGCAAGAAAGTAAAATGTTTTTCAATGTCAACATCCAGTGCCCCATAGACTGCTTAACAAGAGATGAATGCAAGCAGAATCTTATTATTTTTTTTTTTAACAACATTTTTATTGCTTTTCATACAAAGTGTATAGGGCCGTTACGCCACAACCCTGTCCATCAGCAATGTTACAATCAAACTACTTGGAATACGAGTAGGGTAGTACATACCAAACAGAGCAACAGTCCGTATGGAATGTTGGATTAGCACGATACCCACTCTCAGTTCTGCGCATGTATTTGTTTTCAGTTCCTGCTACAAGCCCCCAACTACCCCTTTCCCTTCCCACCCCCCAGGCGTGTCACCTAAGTCCAGGCCCTTAATATGTGGTAGACCTACATACCCAGGAGTACGACGACAGTGAGTGAAGAATCACTGTAGGGGATCTCCTCCCAGCTAGGTAACCCAATGCCCTCTCTAGAAGTATGACGCCAGGTCGTAAGACCTGCCTCTCCCTGCAAATTAACATGTGTTTGCTGTGGGGTCCCATGTGGAGGTATCGGCTTCCCTGTCTTTGGGGGATTTGTGTGTTACAACAAGCGCTTCCCAAGGTCTCACCACTTTTAGTGCCTTCTCACTCCCTATTCGTTTTACCATCTGCAGCCTGGCCACCCCTTCACATTCAGCCCATTTAAGGAGCTCTGTCTTCCACCTTGCTATACTTGGACCCTGCTTCGCTTTCCAATGCATGGTGATATTTCGCTTGGCCAGGAGTAGCCCCAAATCTAGGAACTTACTTGTGATTTTATTCTTGGACGTGTGGGGGAATCAGTGCAAAATGCAGTGTTTCAGATACGGTTCTATATCCCTATCCGTGACATCGGTCAGCACCGTCGTTAACTCCTCCCAGTAACTGTCCAGGAACGAGCAGCCCCAAAACATGTTCTTAAAATCTGTACATTCTGCATTGCAACGCGGGAAAGCCACTGAGTGGGTTGGGAAATACTTGTTGAGCTTTTCCAGAGTAAGGTATGCTCTGTGTAGGATATAGAAATTTATGACTGGAACCTTGCATTCCGGGTGCTCTTCCAGGCTCTCGCCACCAACTTCCCCCAAGTCTTCTCTGAGGTTTCCTCCCCAAAGTCAGTCTCCCACTTGAGCTTCAAGTCAGACAGGGGAAGTAGTGCTTCCAACGACATGCACCTGTATAGGCAGGGCACTGCTTTGTATGTACCTGCTGCCATTACCACGTACTGGCAGCCCAGCGATGTCTTTGGTTTATTGAGACCTTCTCCCCAGTGCTTCCGAATAGCTGCAGTAAGGGCTAAATACAGCAGAAAATCTCCACTGGGCAAGTCATAACAAGCTTGTAGATCATTAAACAGGATCATGGTTCCCTCCTTGTACAGGTCTCCTAAACTGGCCAACCCTTGTTCCGCAAAGACCCCCAACCTATGCCAATTACCTCCATGTGGTAAGGCCCTACACATAAGTAATGGGATTTCCGGTGCATAAGAGCGTCTAATTTCAGCCCTACGCAGGTATCTGTTCCAGCACTTTCGTGCCGAGCTCTGTGGTGAGGGTTGTGGTCCTGACAAAAAGCTGCAAGACAATGCGGGACAGCAGTTGAAAGGACACAAATTCTTCTCTCTGTTTTTCCGCCCCCCGGTACTGTTCGCATCCATTGCGTGAGCCATTGAAATTGCGCGGCTAAATAATAGGTCTCATAGTTAGGGACCGCTAGACCACCCTCAGCTCTTAGTCGCAGAAGAGTAGCAAGAGCTACTCTTCGTCTACCAGTACCCCAAATGAACCCTGTGATCATCGGTCGGAGCTGGACAAAGTTTTTTGACGGGATCCAAATCGGCAAAGTGCTGAAGTGATATAGTAGCCGCGGGAGCGTGACCATTTTAAGCAGTGCCAACCGGCCCGTGACCGATAGCGGCAAGGAGCCCCTGAAGTCAAGGTTACTCTTTGTCCCCCTGATGGCCTTTCCTATGTTACCCTCCAGGATATTGTCTTAGTTATGGTAGATCTGCTTGCCCAAGTATGTCAGGCACCTGTCCGCACAAGTCACCCCCTCTGTTTCTTGTGGCCCTACTCTGCCCCTTTTCACGGGATACAGACAAGATTGTGTCCAATTCACTTTCATCCTGCGACTCTGCTGAGAGCCTAGAGCAGGTTATTCGCTCCTAATAGCTCCGCTCCCGAGAAAGAGCAAAAGGTAATCGGCATACAAAGCTATGTGATGGATCTGCCCATGCACATCGAGCCCCTGATATGCTTGCCCTGATATGGCCCGTACTGCCAGTTGCTCCACTGCCAGGGCAAATAGCAGAGGGGTAAGGTGAACGCAAGCATCCTCTTGAGAAGACAACGCATGGCTTAGGTGTCATGATGCTGTTCAGAGGTACATCAGCAGCTCATTAACTTCTCTTTCGAAAGGGGACCCTTGTTTGGCTGATGGTGGACTCCATGTTAGAAAAAATTATCAAGGAGGACACCGCCAATGTTGTGACTGAACTCAGACCCAAATTTACACGTGGGGTTTTTGGCACCAGGCAGCAAGAGCGAATGGCAAGACCGCAACACCACCACAGTTTCCTGCTTTTTACAACCGTAGTTTCAGGAAGGCCAGCATCCCAAAATATACTCCAGAGAGGCTTCGGAGTTAAAGGAAGAGGAATCCTAGGAAAGAGTACCTCTACCTTTAAGCAATGACTTGTCCTCTGTCCCTTCCAATCATACAACTCCTGTTGGGGAACAAAATTAATCCTTTCAAAACTGAGGAAATAACCTCCGTCAAGTGGGTCCTAGCCATTGTCAAACCAGGATATTACTTGGAAATTAACTCCACCAAAATCCCACCTCGCTATCATTTAATTAGGCAAGTTCATAAAATCACAGCAGGAGAATGTGGTGGCACTCTTCAACAAAGGTGCAACAGAACTTGTTCCACCGCATCGTAGAGTACAAGGCCTGTACAGAAAAGTCTGAGATGGTGGCACACCAAGAGCTTGTGGCAGGTGATGATTTTCATGTATACCTCCCTCTGGGTTTAGGGCACATCTAAATAACATGACCATCTAGAGTACCTGGATGCACCAACAACAGAAAATGAACATCAAATTCTTAGCACTGGCAGCTGTGCAAATTGGAGTTTTACATTCTAGGTCGCACCAAGCCAGTCCTTATTTGAATAGACAATATGACTGCAGGGTACTATATTAAAAAAAGAAGAGGGTACTCATTTTCCCCAGGTGTCAACATTGGCCCATGCAGTTTGGCATCGGGCCATCCGTTACCAGTTTTTGTTACTAGTGGAACATCTGCCGGGTATGATCAACAACTTTGCGAACCTTCTAAGCCAGGTGCATCAACACAAGTGGGAGATGAATCTCCACGTATTTCAGAAATGTGGGACATCCACAGTTGATATGTTTGTCAAAGTAGACAATGCAAAATGCCCAAGCTTTGCCTCCAGTTACTCACACAGTCTTTGGGCAATGCTCTATAAATAAATGGGTCAGGAATATTTCCTTGTACTTTAACTTTACTACCTTGAATTCCATTTTGTGAGAGGGTCATTGACCTACTACAAAAGTTTGTTATTCTAAAAAATCGAAAATTAATTGTATATCACTGTCACTTTAGACACAAACCGCCTCTTCAGTCCTCTGTTCGAGCCTCTCGCTTAGCATACAAATTTCTTAGTTTTCATTTAGCAGCGGTGAATGTTATATATAGAGCACACAATATAGTTCCCTACTTAAGATCACAGTTGTTAAATCTTTCATGGAGGGCCTTAAACAAGTTAATATTCCTCCTGGGATACCAGGAGTCCCTTCATGAAACCGTAATGCTGCCCTTAATCGAACCTTGGACCTCCCTTTGAGTCCTTACATTCTTGTTGAATGAAGTTTCTCTCATGGCAAGTGGCCTTCCTAGTGGCAATTAATGTCTTAAGTAGATTTAGCACATAGCGAACCTTGACAGAGGAGGTGCTTTATGGTTCCTAAGAATTGAGTTGTTTGGGGCATGGCCGACCGCTGTGCAAAATGGCCGCTTATTGGAGTGGCTCCGGCCCTCCACAGCCTAATCCCCTAACTTCCAACCACTGATCTGTTTCCTGCATCCCCACCACTGTAACTTTGGTGATCTGAGGCTGCAGGGATACCAAAGAGCTTTTTGTGGAGTCCGGCAGCACAAGCTTTCTGACACTATTTGGCAAGGCCTAGTGCAGCTGTGGCCTTGCGTGAGGAGACCATGCCAGGGGAGGCTGCAGACACTGTTTGTGGGTTCCGGAGGTTTTGGCACGCAGGCAGGTCCCAGGGGAGCCTAAACTAGTAGCGGAGCTTTGAACTTTGGTGCCCACGTGGATCCTGGCTCAGCAGGGCACCTGACCGGAGAGAAGGAGGTGGCGGCCCCTGCCTCCTACAGTGTTTCAAAGACAGGCTCCTGAAGGGACGCAAAGCGCCTCCGACACCTTCACTAGTATTCGGTGGCACCAGGGCACTGAGAGTGAGGCCAGCGAATAACGTGATCCAGCGGGCCCTTGGTGAGTCAGAGGAGGCTCCCAGAGAACAGCAAGTGGGAACACCCTTCTCAACACCCAGCCCCAACATAAACAGCCCGCTGAACCATGGCATGCGCCAAAATGTAGTAAATAAGGGGCCAGAGAGGGTAGCTGACTGCCAGAAGACTGATGAGATGACTCTTGTCTTGTGACTGACCAGGATGATGAGATTGACCGGTACCATATAAGTGCCAGGCTTGGTCCTTTTGCACCCACGGGGCAGTGTTTGCCAGCGACATTAAAGAGACCGTTATTGATGGAGGCTTGGACTTTAGTGACCACGGCGGAGAGCATTTACAGGCTGTGTATTAGCCAGAACTGTGGCGGCACCTTGGGCGATCTACAGATATGCAACACCCAGAGATTCTGACCCCCCTCTTCTGCACAATCACTGATCGGAGGTCATTGAGCCCCAGCAGAGGGGGGGCAGGAGTGGAGGGCTGCTGCTCCCCACAAGCCTTCTTGCCTGTGAGTCTTCTTCCTTAATATGCAGAACACCTCATCAGGCCTCACATAAGGCATCGGACTTTCGGGGAGCATACGGTCCGAGGGAGGAACCTCATTGGACAGCGCTCCTTGGCTAGCTGCAGTGACTACCTCTATGGCCCCATTTGACAACGAATGTGCTCCACGACTGCGGTGACTGGGTCCCCATCAAACTAAACTCGACAAATTCATACTCTCTGTGACGTGGCAGTTAAAGAGTTGATGGAGGGTGGGGTGAGCCCTGTGGAACAGCCCTCTCTAACCGTGAGATGCTCACACTCAAAGACATGTCAGCGATCAAGGGAGTCCGGGAATCCCTGGAGACCAAAATTCACAGTTTCCACAGAAGTCATGCTAGTTCAGGCGGACCTCTACAATATGAGTGCTAGGATGAAGGAAGCAGAGGACTCATGACCCTGAAGGCTGAGATTGCAGCCCCGCAGAAACAAGTCAAGGAACTACGTATCACCACGGATGTCTTGGGGGCAAAACTAGAGGATTTTGAGGGTCGCTCAAGGAGGAACAACATCTGTCTAGACAGGGTCCCTGAGGGGGCAGAGGGCCCGACAGTCAAATTCTTTTAGTGGAGGACCTCATTCTTAGTCTTGCAGCCTTGAGGACTATCTAACTATGTCTGTTGAAAGGGCTCACAGAATCTCTGGTACCATGCCCAAGCCGGGTGCACCACCCGGCATGATAATTGATTTCCTCTTAAATTTTAAAGATTGCAATGCAATTCTTCAAGCAGTTTCAAGTTCCCCTCCTGTCAAATACAAAAATGCAAATATCGTCTTTTTCCTGAACTTCACGCTTGGAGTTCAACAACTGCGCCATAGTTTTGTAGAAGTGAAAAGAGTCTGTAGGGAGCAAGACCTGGAATATTCTATGATGTTCCCAGCACAATTACGAGTAGTGGCTGGAGGCAAGACCTGGCACTTTGCAACCCCTGATGAGGTATGGAATTGGCTTGATGTATGTAGACCAGCTGGAGAAGACGACCAAGAAACCAGTCTTGCCAACAGCAACGCGATTATGACACTCCGGACAAAAGGGATGACACAGAAGTTATGAGACATGGACAACGAATGCTGCAGCAACAGGCCGGGAGGGCAGCACCTCAACAAGATATACGCAAAGACTGGTTTGACGGTGTGGGATGAAAGTGATGGACATTTGGACCTGTACTAGTGCAGAGCCTCACTGCAGTGAACGGCTCTTTTGCTTTTCCTATACAGGATGCTGGCCTGAATGCAAATGCTTCTAAGGATTACTCAGTTATTAACGAAGACAGATGACTCTTGGTAACACAAGAGCAATCTGAGGAGCGGTTATGGGGGGGGGGGAGTTTTAAGTCCACTGTGCAGGAGAGCAGGGAGGTGGGTACTGCACTTATTGTTTATTTTTGATGGTGGTGTTATTTTGCAATACCGTGGCACTGGCAATGCACATACACCCATTCCTCTGCCTTTCCCCGTGTTCTAGGGCAGAGGGGTGGAACTGTTGGCCCGCAAGGCCTCTAGCTCATGCATACACATGGGTGACTCCACTGCCAGGTCAAATATAAAAGTCTTATCCTGGAATGTCAATAGCCTATGAGATTAAATTAAAAGAGGGGTCATGATATTGTTCTGATCCAGGAGACCCAAATAATGGGCAACACATATCAAGCACTGAATAGATGGGGATACAACATGATCGCACATGCAGGTTACAATATAGGATTCGGAGGAGTGGGGATTCCTATAAGGATGTTAATATGGAAACAGTTGATGCTGATGTGGAAAACAATACTTTCATTTATGAGAAGGTAGTCAGGCAAGCACTAAAACCTAGGAATGAGGTCACTGAGCTGTCAAACAAATGCACGTACAGAAAACTGTAGATCAATCCCGCAGCGACACCACAGTGGTCAAGGGAGATTTGCCCCAATTGAGTACGCATGGCCGGAAGGGGTAGGTGCGCTCCTACAACACTATAAATTCAGATGCCATATTTAATTAAACAAATTGTTCCTGTTTTGCCAAACGCCACTTGTTTTTTCAAGGTATTTCATGATCAAGTAACAAGGAAGTCACTCTTGATTACTATCAAACAGATGTGGTTGGATACACATGGGATATATGCTGCCCTCACAAGGGGATGGGAGGTTTTAACAGTCAATATTTGCTCACTGTATGTCCCGCCGCGCTTCCACAGGATAGTACTACTTGACCTAAGCGCCCTATTGCTTCAAATAACTGAAGGAAAACTGCTGATTGGAGGGGGCACTTTAACTTGGTGCTGTGTGAGGAGTGAGATTGTTGCGCTTCTAGGCTGGCGTGATCCTCCTGCTGCCCAATACTTGACTTACTTGACTTTCTTACAGCCCTTGCCCGAACTGATCTATGGCATGCTCACAATCCCAGGGTACAACACTACACTTTCCATTCAGAGGCACATGGCAGCCTTTCCCGAATTGATCACCTTTTTACCCTCATGCTTTACCTTCATAATTTCTTGGACATCCAACACCAGTCCAGAGGTATTAAAGATTATTCCCCGATTTGGACAGCTGTTAGTCACCTGGAGGGCCCGAGCACCATGAGATATTGCTTAATCCCTGATATTTCAAAGTGCAGCGTTTTCAAGAGGGCAACATCGAAGTAAAGGGGCATTATTTCTCTGAAAATTAGGCCTTAGTTGCTTCACCACAGATCCAATAGGAGGTGTATAAAACAGTAATCAAAGGGCAGGGCCTCTCCCTGGTTGTTGGTCATACAAGAGGCAAAAGGGCTAAGCCTGAGACCATTGAACAAGAGCTTCAGGATTTGGAAAGCGGTCTTATCACTCAAAATACTACTGATGCTCATCATACCCATCATACCCTACCTACAATATAAAGACGAGGCTACTTATGCTGCTAAGGTGAGTCATAGAGCTAACCAAGACATGCCTTTATGAAGCGGGCAACATGTTAGAAAAACTCTTAGATTGGTTGGATAAGCAGGATGGCAGGCCGGTGCGTACTAGCGGTGACAACAGACCATGGAACACTGGTGAGAGATATACAAAGTGTATTAATATACCCAAGCGAAACCGCTTGCCCTCTATGCACTGTTGCGAATCCTAATTGGAAATAGTAAACACAATTCAAGAAACATATCCCATAATCTCGTGAAAAAACATCAACAACTCAAAAATTGTATTCTTTTGGTTCAATGCTTTTTTTACTAGAGTATTTTAGTCCATCAGAACATTATTATAAGTCATAACATTCCATAAACATGGTTACTAAAAATGCTTTTCTAGAAATCCATTTTCTTTTTCAAAAAGGAGCCCATGCCCAATGCATTTCGGGCCCTTCATCAGGGGCTGTACCTGCAAAACATAAAAAAATGTACGTATTCACTACATTGAAAAACCTTCAACGTCATAGGTTTACAGTTTATAACTTTGCTGTTTCATAAGAAACTTAATATCAGTACAAGTGTTTACTTTCAACGTATTCCCAATGTTTTAAACATACAGAAAATAATAATCATGAAAAAAACCTGAATGACAAGCAAACAGAAACATAACAGTGCATGGTTCAAAATCGCTCTTTGATTATGAGATCTACTCACTTATCAATTTAAGGAAATAATGATCCCTATGATGAAAAGAATGGATAAAAATCCTGTTCAAATCCGGAGTGATCCGGATTTGACTATAGCGTAACCGTTATCTGTGAACAAACAGAATGACTGACTATACTGTTCCATGAAGATTAACATACTAGGGTAGAACGGAAAACAGTCATAACACTGACCTGCGTGAAAGACAGCATTAATACAACGGGAGATGAACCAGGTATATTCAGTCACATCTAGAGCCTGGAAAGCATGAAAAAAATGAACCGTGTGATTCTCGTGAATCAACCCCATTAAACTGAAACTTGAGCTGATCGAAGTTTGACCCAAACTAACCTTCCGTAAAGAGATCTGTAGAACAGAATGACAGTGTGCCCTGCTCCAAATAACCTTTCCCCATACAATAATGCGTCTTTACAATTGGTGTAATTTCTGAAAAAACAACAACATGACAACGTTTTAATTTGCGAATAATAATCCGCCCTGTTGAACGATAAATGCATCAACCCGTTCACAAACTGACCTTCCGTGAGGCAATCAGATGAGCAAATTCACTCTATTCCCTATCCCAAATCCTCTGTCCCCATGCGACGTTGCGTCTTTGCTTTGTAAACGTTCTGCAGAAATAACAACGTGAAAACATTTAAATTCTGAACCAATATTCCAACCTGTTTAACTTTAAATACAACAGCCCGTTTCTCAAAATTCCACCGTACCTTGGAAAGAAGTTTACTGACAACGCCCAATGGAGTCAAAACGCCATAGTTCGTGGTCAAAGGGTTACACCCTTTGTGTTCAACGAAACTGAGTGACGTGCATGCGTATATGGCGACGAATGTAGCGATCAAAATAGGACTCTCACTGCTCGAAGAGCAACCTCAATATCGGGTGCGTGCGTGCGCCATGTTGCCGCATGTCGAATACTAATAAGAACTAGCGCTCTGATGTAATTGATATGAGAAGAAAACTATAAAAGAGTAATAAATGTAAATAATTCAGATGGATATACCTATCAGTTTGCCCTGATGAACAAAATGCGTGTATGGTCTAAAATCATGTATGGGAACACCATAATACAATGTACAGAAAAAACATCAAAAATTGTAACTAAACAGTGGTACTGTTCTCATGCATACCAGAATGGTACAGTAATCACAGGTAACATGATAAATCCACACTGTCATTGATCTCTTTGGGATCTTGTGTGTCTAAACGCTTGATCCAAAATACCTCCTTTTGGAATAAAGTCTTTGTTAAACACTTTCCGGGTGTAGATGTAACAACTTCAAGAACCTGAAATTTGACTTGAGCAATTGAATGTCTGTTGACATCCCAATGTACTGCCAAACTGCTATTTGCATTCTTGTTGCGGATCGTGCTCTTATTCTCGGAAATGCGAGTCTTGATTTTACGTTCAGTCTTCCCTATGTACAAGAGGCCACAGGGACATTTTATCGCATACATCACGTTCATGGTGTTACAGTCAGCATTGTGTCTAATTGGAATTGTCTCTCCTGTATGTGGATGTGTCACTGTATTAGTCACAATAACATTATTACACTGAACACAATTCTGACATTTCCTCATTCCCCTGTAAGTTACTTCAATACCTCGTGGTTTGGACTTCAGTAACTCCTTGATGTTCATAGATCTTTTGTAAGCAAAAATCGGTTTAGTAGCAAACAGATCTTTGAAGTCTGTCTCATTGATCAATAAATCCCAATGTCGGTAAATACTTTTCTTGATTTCATTGGAACTCGTGGAATATTTGGAAACAAATACTTGCCGTTTCTCTGTATCATTTGTCTTGTTTACCAGCAGAGAGTCTCTGACTTGATTTAGTACTTTCTCTCTTGTCTTGTCCAAGAGTGTTTGGGGATACTTTTTTGATGCATATCTGTTGACAATGGTATCTAAGTTGGTTTCTAAGGTCTCATTCTCTGAACAGATCCTTTTCACTCTCAACATTTGAGAATATGGTAAGTTGTTAATCAGATTCCTAGAATGAAATCTATTGTACATTAATGCCGTGTTCTTGTCAGTGGCCTTGTGATACACTTCAGTATGAATAACATCATCCTCAGTTTTCACCAGAACATCTAAAAATGGAATTGCTTTCATCTCGATGTTTTTAGTAAACTGAATATTCTCATCATATGTGTTTAATTGCAATATTTTTTGCTCGAGCATTTCCTTCGAGTTCTGCCATATCAAGAAAATGTCATCAATGTAACGACAATACAGAATTATATTGTCGACCCATTCCTTATCATTCAAGAGAAACATTTCTTCATATCTCGCCATATACGTATTGGCATATGCCGGGGCTCCAGAAAAACCCATTGATGTTCCTTTGTTCTGTAGATAAAAATCTTTGTCCCATTTGAAGTAGCTGTGATGTAGACAAAAGTGTAAGAGTTCCAACAGAAATATTTTGTTTGCTGGTAGTTCATCTATTTTCAAAAGTGCCCATTCTACCGCCTCTATCCCTGCTACATGGGGGATGGAGGTGTACAAAGCCTTAACATCTAAGGTGCACAAGATCATTCCTGTTCTTGGTTGGGTGTTCATCAATTTCTGCAAGAAGTGTGTGGTGTCTTTTGTATAGGAATACCATGATTGGACAAAAGGTTGAAGAAATTGATCAATATACTGACCCAGGGGCTCGAAGATGGTGCCACACCCGGTGACAATAGGTCTGAAAGGGGGGTTGGAAAGATCCTTCTGGATTTTGGGCAACATGTAGATTCCTGGTTGCTTAGGAAACAGTACAGTCAAAAATTGTCTGGTTTTTGTGGTGATCCACTTCGTGTTTTCAGCCTGTTCTAGGATGGTATCCAAGGTGCTTTTCGATTGGATCCTGATCAAGTTTGAAATAGGTGTCTGTGTCTGATATGTGTTCAACCACTTTAGATTCGTACAATTGTTGATCCATAACGACTATTGCGCCACCTTTGTCTGCTTGCTGGATATGTATCCTGGGGTCTTCCGCTAGTTCTTTGAGAACCAGTTTTTCTTGTTTGGAAAGATTCCAATTCCGCTTCTTCCATGTTTTAATGCGCTTGATGTCATTGAGTACTAGACTTTCAAAAGCATCTAGTATTTTATGTGAAGTGGGTGCTTGGAATGTTGATTTGGGTTTGAACTCTTGATACTCAGTAGGAATTGAGCTAATAGTTTGGTCAGGAAGATTTGAAAAGAAATATTTCAAGCGCAAAATCCTCATAAATTTAAAGAAATCAATTTCAGACTCCAATAAATTAGTATGGTAAGTAGGTACAAAATTGAGTCCTTTGTTGAGAACTTTAAGTTGTTGGGCAGTTAACTCGTGTGAAGAAATGTTAACAACTAAATTGGTCTCGTACTCCTCAGGTTTGGTTCTGTTCCCAGACCGGAATCAAGCATCCAAGGACCGGCTGGGAATGCTCAGACGTGAGTCCCAGGCTCTCCACACCACTGGAGTCAAGCTATCCAGGCTGATGAAGGCTGATAGCCAGAAACCGGTCCTTGGATGCTTGATTCCGGTCTGGGAAAGACATGGCTTGGTAGTTCGGACTGGACTGTTCCCATGAGGCACAGGGTCAGAGCTGATTTGCATATAGCCAGTGTCTACCCCAGGGTGGTGTGGAGTGCAAAAAACGATGGATTTAGGCCCAGATCCTTGTACTGGGGTGAATGTATGACATTGTTCTACATTCTGTCCATCAACTGTGTTTTTTGCAATGTTCACCCCGAGTGGCCTGGGTATGCTCAGACGTGAGTCCCAGGCTCTCCACACCACTGGAGTCAAGCTATTAAGGCTGATAGCCAGAAACCGGTCCTTGAATGCTTGATTCCGGTCTGGGAAAGACATGGCTTGGTAGTTCGGACTGGACTGTTCCCATGAGGCACCGGGTCAGAGCTGATTTGCATATAGCCAGTGTCTAACCCAGGGTGGTGTGGAGTGCAAAAAACGATGGATTTAGGCCCAGATCCTTGTACTGGGGTGAATGTATGACATTGTTCTACATTCTGTCCATCAACTGTGTTTTTTGCTGATACTGGATCAGACAGGACCCATTGGTCCGCTGTCTGCAAGGGAATGACCACTGAAACGACAAAATATTTTTATATACAGACAATATTCTACTATATATGACAGACCCGGTCAATACACTAAATAGGTTAATGCAGATTATGACTAATTCTGGCCGCTATTCGAGCTATACTATTAACTAGAGAAAATCTTTTATTTATTTCTTCCAGGGCCAGGCACCACGATTGCTCTGTAACTGCAAGGTGAGAATAGTTACTGAGGGGTTTTATTTCCTTGGCATTTATATCACTACTGATCTAGACTTGTTTTTCAGTAAGAATCTCTCACCGCTGCTAGACAGATTGAGGCGAGATGTTTCCCGTTGGAGGTCCCTACCCTTATCACTTCTTGGAAGAGTTCCTCTTTTTAAAAGGATGTCCCTACCCTGTTTCCTCTACGCGCTACAGAACACGGCTTATCCGGTGTATAGCTCATACTTTAAAGCCACCGAAGGGGATCTGGCGACACTGCTATGGGATAAAATCCCGGCAAGAGTGTTGCTACATAAATTCACCAGGGGGTGGTATGATGGTTGGGATGGTCGGGATGGTCGGGATGGTCTTGCCTGATATTCAGAAATACTACTGGGTGGCGCAACTGACCACCACTAACAGCTAGATTTTTCTCTCCCGGACGAGCCTGCATTCCGAATGGACAGGCTGATTAGGCAGCCGTGGGGTTATCACTAGGCTATCTATGGCTCAACTAGGAACACTACCTTCTATGGCCCAAAAGCAACAGTGGTGTCTATCTGGTACACAGATGAAAAAGCACTGGAATGGAGGAGTAAAATAACACAAGCTAAACCCCCATGGGACACTGCGTAATGGGGTACTCTGGGAGCACTGTCAAAATTTTATATATGGGACTTGTTGGACCTGCGATGGGTAAGCCCAGCACAAAGGGGGTAGCTTGGCTCAAGTGTCAAGGCAGTGAAGGCTGTAGGGCTAAGCCGGCTCTGACCCAATAATAACCCCCTGCACAGTCACACCAAAAAGAAGGACACCACACCACTGCTGTAGAAAAATACGATTCCTTTATATGAAAGTTCTCTGCTGTAAATAGGGATCAATTGGGGAAGCACATTCACATTTCATTTGTTACAGCACTCTGGGATTCAGGTTGAGAATAAATACAGTAAATAGGACTTCAGGAACACTGGTGTTACATAAATATTAGGACTAGCTCTATCAATACATAAAATGAATATCAGGTTTATATATCACCAATACATGGAATAATAAAGCCTGGTTCATTTAAATGCATAACCACATTTTCATTCTGGTATCGCTGCCACCAATTAAATAAATCAGGAAGTTTACATTTGCAAGATAAACCCACTTTGAAAAGGATAACAGTACTTGTGGAATCATGGGGAATGCATGCGGGCTTCTCTGGATTCACGGTGCACTGGGGACTCTTTTATGTTCACGCGGGGCCCATGCGCGTGTACCTAAAGACAAGGAAGCACGGTAAATATGACATTTGGCCCTCCGCTGCCACCGGGGAAGGATGTCCGCTTGCTGGTGTGGTTTACTTGAGCCTACGGCAATATCGCAGGCACCAGGGTAGCACAGTTCGAAGTCAGTAGACGAACGAACGGCTGCCAGCGGGGTCACTCAGTCTCAGCGCTCGCTCAAATCAATGCCGGTGCACAGTTCCTTGATAACGCGCACACCCCTCCAGGGGAAACGACCCACCTCACTACGGCTGCAATCGAATAGCGATTCAATCGGGGCACAGCACTTCCTACGCCAGCATCAGGGTTCTCAGGGGCTTCACGGACCTCCCTCCGACTTCCTCATACGGGGGCTGGTCCCGCCCACGGCAACAGTTTCCCGGGTCTCTGGGAAAGGGCAGGGACGCTAATCCCGCCCAATGAAGGCCGGCCTCTCCCCGCCCCGGCGCACCACCTCACCTTCGATCACTGCACAACCAGGAAGCACGCAACGCCGGTGCGGCTCGAAGACGTCGGAGTCCCCACCGATAGGTGCTATTCACGAAGGGGGCACTGTGGAAGGTCGCGACTCGACTTTTCTTCACGATTTTGCCACCAGGGGGGGGGGGGGGGGTAGGCACATAAACTTGGCCACAGTCTTTTGGGGCAATGAGGCACTAGCTGGGCAGGCGCTGTAGGCGCAAGGTTACTGGAACACGCCTGACTGGAACGCCAGTCAGGAATCAGGCTATTAACCCTTGCCACTCTACTGCCTGTGCTCTCAGCCACCTCAGGGGTCAGCAGGGCAGGTGTCACTCTGGTGTCAAGTCTGGAATCTGAATTACATCTAAAATGGCCGCCAGGGACTGGGCTTTATATAGCCAGTGCCCTGAGGTACTGGCACGAGCCAGAAGGTTCTAGAACCTTCCCTGGCTGTGTCAATGGCATGGCACTTTTGAGGTGTCTTTTGGTCACTCAGAGCCACCGTACTGGGGCTCTGGAGCAGCCATTTTGTGTACCTGAGGAAAGTTATGAAATTCCTGTCAGGAAAGCGCGTCAAAAGGTCAGGGTTCAAGGAGGCTCCAATCGGAGTCACTCACATGAGGGAAATATGTGTCCATCATTTTAAGGTTAAACACACACAGGTTGCCAACCTCAGTTTTCATGTCCACATGTTTCGCCAGGCGCCTTGTACATAGGTGCCAGAAACCTTGTGAGCAACTGGGTGTCAAGGAACACCTAGCCCCATGAAACAACACACAGAAACGTCCTGGTAGACAAATAAAAAGAGGCAAATTTTGGGAGGTTCAGGGGAACAAAAGAAATCATATTGGTGAGGGGACTCTCAGAAGCAGACGGGTCCAACACGCGTCCCCCCCCCCAGCCGAAATTGGGGAGAACTACCCAACCCCTTGGGAGTCCTCAACACTAAGGCGGAAATACCTGGAGAGACCGTCTGCATTGGCGTGGTCAACCTCGGGCCGATGTTCCACAGTCCATTCCCTGTAGGGAGATAGACCTCCTCAACAGTTTGGGGTTTTCCCCCTTCATCTGCATGAGCCGGTGAAGGGGTCGGTGGTCTGTCTGAACAAGGAAGTGTGAACCAAACAAGTATGGTCGCAGCTTCTTCAGTGCCCAGACCACCGCAAAGGCTTCCCGCTCAATGGAACTCCACCTCTGTTCCCGGGGAAGCAGTCTCCGTGACAAAAAGACCACGGGTTGATCCAGGCCCTCTTCATTGAGTTGCGATAACACCGCCCCAATGCCAATATCGGATGCATCTGTCTGGACAATGAACTCTTTCGAAAAATCTGGAGCCTTCAGGACTGGAGCTTTACACAATGCTTGTTTCAGAGTGTCGAAGGCTCGCTGGCAAGCCTCCGTCCAGATGACTCTCCTGGGTTGCTTTTTGGCCGTGAGTTCTGTAAGGGGTGCCACAATAGTGCCATACCCCTTCACGAACCGTCTGTAGTAACCTGTGAGGCCCAGGAAGGCTCGGACCTCAGTCTGGGTCTTGGGGGGTTTCCAGGCCATGATTGCCTCAATCTTCGCCTGAAGGGGCTGCACCGTTCCCTGGCCCACCAAGTGACCTAAGTACACTACCGACCCCTGTCCAATCTGACATTTGCTGGCCTTGATCGTCAAGCCAGCCCGTTCCCCGGCCTGGAGAACGGCTTGCAAGTGCTGCAAGTGATCCTCCCAACTGTTACTGAAGACAGCTATGTCTTCCAAGTAAGCAGCAGAGAATGACTCCATCCCAGTGAGGATCGTGTTCACCAGCCGCTGGAAAGTGGCAGGAGCGTTCTTGAGCCCGAAAGGCATAACGCAGAACTGGTAGTGTCCATCAGGTGTGGAGAAGGCTGACCTTTCCTTGGCTCCATCAGTCATGGGAATCTGCCAGTACCCTGCAGTGAGGTCAATGGTACTGAGATATTGGGCAGCTCCCAACCGGTCAGTCAATTCATCCGCCCGAGGGATCGGATGAGCATCGGTTTTCGTTACCGAATTGAGTCCTCGGTAATCCACGCAGAATCGTAATTCTGGTGTGGTGCCAGGTGGGGCAGCTTTGGGTACCAAAACCACCGGGCTGGACCAAGGGCTGTTCGAAGGTTCGATGACTCCTAGCTCCAGCATCTTGGCTACCTCGCTTCGGATGCTGGCCTTCACCTTGTCAGACAGCCGGTAAGACTTTGACTTCACAGGTGGGGTGTCTCCTGTGTCCACGTCGTGGGTACACAGATGGGTCTTACCCGGGACAAGGGAGAACAGCGGAGCGAATGTCCCCAGGACCTGGCGACATTCCTCCTGCTGCTCAGGAGTCGGGGATGGTGAGAGTTTTACTCCCTCCTCTGACCCATCCTTTTCTTGAGACGCAAGGAGGTTGGGGAGAGGCTCTGTGTCCTCTTCCTCCGATCCGTCAGTCACCATTACCAACATGACTTCGGGCCTCTCGAAGTGGGGCTTGAGGCGATTGGCATGTAACACCCGATGCGGATGCCGAGGGGTCCTTACGTCCACCAGATAGGTAGACTTGCCCATCTTCTCCAATACCTCATAGGGGCCTGTCCAACGGTCCTGGAGAGCACTCAGCTCCCCTGGCTCCATCACCCACACCTTCTGTCCAGGCTCCAACTCCACTGGGTGAGCATTGTGGTCATACCACGCTTTCATAACTGCTTGACTGGCTTCCAAGTTGTCAGAAGCTTGCTTCCACAACTTAGCCATTTGGCTTCGGAAGGCTAGCATGTAGCTCACCACATCCTGGGGAACTTTCCGGGGAGACTTTTCCCAGGAGTCCCTCACCAGGCTGAGAGGTCCACGTACAGGGTGCCCGTACAAAAGCTCGAAGGGGCTGAAGCCCACTCCCTTCTGTGGCACTTCCCTGTAGGAAAAGAGCAAACAGGGTAGGAGGACGTCCCATTTCCTCCGCAGGCTTTCGGGTAGACTTCTGATCATACCCTTTAAGGTTTAGTTGAACCTCTCCACGAGGCCATTGGCCTGTGGGTGATAAGGAGTGGTGAACCGGTAGGTCACTCCACACTCCTTCCACATTGCCCGCATATACGCTGACATGAAGTTGGTCCCCCTGTCAGACACAACTTCTTTGGGGAATCCCACTCGGGTAAAGATCCCCATCAGGGCCTTCGCCACTACCGGTGCAGTAATGGTTCTCAGAGGAACTGCCTCTGGATACCTTGTGGCGTGATCCACCAGTACCAGGATAAACCTGTGACCGGATGATGTCGGTGGATCTAGGGGCCCGGCAATGTCGATGCCCACCCTTTCAAAGGGGGTGCCAACGACGGGAAGTGGTTCCAGGGGAGCCTTCAGCTTCATCCCTGTTTTCCCACTGGCTTGGCATGACACGCACGACCGACAGTATGTGTCAGACGCCACCCTCATTCGAGGCCAATAAAAGTGGGGGACAAGCCGGGCAAAGGTCTTGTCCTGACCCAAGTGTCCTACCAAGGGAATCTCATGAGCCAACTCTAATAGGAAGGCTCGGTAACACTGTGGGACTACCAGGGCCTGTGACAGTCCGTGCACTGGCGCCCTGGGTTCACTGTAGAGGAGACCTTCCTCCCAGTAAACACAATGGTTCCCAGACTCGTTACCTGCTGCCTGGGCTCCAGCCTGTTGCCTCAGACCCTCGAGGGTGGGACATTCCCTCTGTCCCTTGCTTAGTTCCTCCCTGGACGGTCTTCCCTCCACTCGCCACTCAGCGGGGATAGGTAGGTCCTCCATCAGAACCATGTCCTCCTCCGCGGACTCCGGGTCCACCTCCACAGGTGGCCTATCCATCTCACGGGGCACGGACATCGAGGCAGGCTCCTCCTGTCCTCGAGATGCTCCCTCATCAGCAGCTGGGTGGGCCATTGTTCCAGGCTCCAACCCATGCGACTTCTCCTCCCGAGCAGCCGCAGACCTGGTACTCACACAGGCCCAATCAGGTGTACCCAGCATCTCAGAATGAGTCCGGTATTCCACCTCCTTCCAAGCATTGTGCTCCATATCATTGTCCAGTAGACAGTCGACTGGCACGGCAGGGCTTACGGCAACTCGAAGTGAACCTGCAACCCCTCCCCACTCAAAGGGAACCTCGGCCACGGGATAGTGGCACATTCTACCGTCAGCCATCGCGGCTGGGTGAAGTACGCCTGGAATCACCTGCTCTGAAGACACCAGATGACTCCTTACCATAGTCATACTGGCTCCTGTATCTCTCAGAGCTTCCCCTCTATGGCCGTTGATGGTGACCCACTGCCCATACTTGGTAGTATTTGAGGGCACCTGGATCTTTGGGACCATCTCCCGATCACCCAGGGACACTAAGGTGACACCCGCCCACTCCCCCCCCTTAACTAAGGGCATCTCCTCCCCGAGCCCTACACTAGCGACTCCCGGGGCTTTTCCTCCAGTGGGAGGGGGTGGTCTCTTTGGGCATTTTACGTCTCCTTTATAATGCCCAACACCACCGCACTCAAAGCAATGGACAACCCTTGGCTGCTGACTCTGGCCAGGATTAGGGTTCTTTAGCGGGTTAGCCTTAGAGTTGGGAAAGGAACTTTTCCCCTTAAAATTATTTTGGGGGCCTTTGGAGAACTCCTTTTTCTTGTTATCTCCCCCCTCTTTCTTCTGGGGAGCGCCCTGTCCGGACTTCTGAGAATCTCCTCCTGTCCCCCTCGTGGACACTCGGGTACTTGTCCAAATGTCCGCCTCCTCAGCAAGCTTACGGGGGCAAGTAAGTTTGCTGTCTACCAGGTGTTGCCTCAGCTCGGGAAGACATTTCTCGAGTAGATGTTCCTTGAGTATTAGGTCGTACAACCCTCGATAGTCTTCCACCTCACTACCTTGGACCCACCCATCTAGGGCTTTCTTGGCATAATCCAGGAAGTCAACCCAATTCTGTGAGCTCAGTTTGTGGCTGCCCCTAAACCTCTGCCGGTATTTCTCTGGGGTCAACCCAAACTTTCTGATGAGCGCCACCTTCATGGCGGGGTAATCTACCTGCTCCTCCCGGTCTAGGGCCAATAGGGCATCCCTACCTGTCGGAGGCATGTACCGGTATAATCCACCACCCCAATGCTTCTCATGGATCCCATGGGCTCTTAAGGAGACCTCATAGGCGGTCAGCCACTTGGCTATGTCGTCTCCAGCGGTATAACTGGTGACCACGCCCTTGGGTAAATGAGGCCTGGGCTCCCTGACAAATTCCTTTGACTCGACACCCCCTGGAGTGATGTTACGGGCCTGGAGGTCGAGCTCTCGTAGCTTGAGCTCATGTTCCATCCTCCTCCCTTCTCTCTCTCTCCTATCTTCCATCTCCAGCTTGGCCAACTCCCATCTGAACTGTCTCTCCTCTCTCCTGTCGGCTAACTCGGTCTCTGACAACCCTCTTGAGGATACACTGCTGCCCTCCCGTGAGGCTACCTTGGGGCTGATTGACATCTCACCCACCCCCAGGGGACATTCCGCAGTTCCCTCAATGACAGTACCTCTGTCTGACTTCTCCTCCTCTACCGTTCCCTCCGGGTGTGCTTCCACCCAGGCTCGCAGACTAGTACGGAGCTCCTCTCTTTTGGCCCCTCGCCTAACGAACACTCCCCTTTCCTGACAGAAATCCTTGAGCTGTGCCACAGTATAAGTCTCCAGCTCTGACATTTCGAATTCCATCTTGTCAGTGAAAAGTGTGGACAACCACCACGAAGTAGGTTATAAGGATATGAGACTCTGAGGGTCACCTCCACCCACCTCCAGAAGAGAATTTGGAAAAAACAAAATGTTAAATCAGAGGGCCGCTGGGAGAAAACTCCGGGTGTGTACCTGTGACGCACACTGAATTATTATGGGGTACAGAACAAGCACGGCTCGCAATCCCAACCGCTGAGCACCAATTTTATGTTGGACCTGTGATGGGCAAGCCTAGCACAAAGGGGGTAGCTTGGCTCAAGTGTCAAGGCAGTGAAGGCTGTAGGGCTAAGCCGGCTCTGACCCAATAATAACCCCCTGCACAGTCACACCAAAAAGGACACCACACCACTGCTGTAGAAAAATACGATTCCTTTATATAAAAGTTCTCTGCTGTAAATAGGGATCAATTGGGGAAGCACATTCACATTTCATTTGTTACAGCACTCTGGGATTCAGGTTGAGAATAAATACAGTAAATAGGACTTCAGGAACACTGGTGTTACATAAATATTAGGAATAGCTCTATCAATACATAAAATGAATATCAGGTTTATATATCACCAATACATGGAATAATAAAGCCTGGTTCATTTAAATGCATAACCACATTTTCATTCTGGTATCGCTGCCACCAATTAAATAAATCAGGAAGTTTACATTTGCAAGATAAACCCACTTTGAAAAGGACAACAGTACTTGTGAAATCATGGGGAATGCATGCGGGCTTCTCTGGATTCACGGTGCACTGGGGACTCTTTTGTGTTCACGCGGGGCCCATGCGCGTGTACCTAAAGACAAGGAAACACGGTAAATATGACATTTGGCCCTCCGCTGCCACCGGGGAAGGATGTCCGCTTGCCGGTGTGGTTTACTTGAGCCTACGGCAATATCGCAGGCACCAGGGTAGCACAGTTCGAAGTCAGTAGACGAACGAACGGCTGCCAGCGGGGTCACTCAGTCTCAGCGCTCGCTCAAATCAACGCCGGTGCACAGTTCCTTGATAACGCGGCACTCCTCCAGGGGAAACGACCCACCTCACTACGGCTGCAATCGAATATCGATTCAGTCGGGGCACAGCACTTCCTACACCAGCATCAGGGTTCTCAGGGGCTTCACGGACCGCCCTCCGACTTCCTCATACGGGGGCTGGTCCCGCCCACGGCAACAGTTTCCCGGGTCTCTGGGAAAGGGCAGGGACGCCAATACCGCCCAATGAAGGACGGCCTCTCCCCGGCGCACCACCTCCGATCACTGCACAACCAGGAAGCGCGCAACGCCGGTGGGGCTCGGAGACGTCTGAGTCCCCCGCGATAGGCGCTATTCACGAAGGGGGCACTGTGGAAGGTCGCGACTCAACTTTTCTTCACGATTTCGCCACCGGGGGGGGGGGACGGGGAGGCACATAAACTTGGCCACAGTCTTTTGGGGCAATGAGGCACTAGCTGGGCAGGCGCTATAGGCGCAAGGTTACTGGAACACGCCTGACTGGAACGCCAGTCAGCAATCAGGCTATTAACCCTTGCCACTCTACTGCCTGTGCTCTCAGCCACCTCAGGGGTCAGCAGGGCAGGTGTCACTCTGGTGTCAAGTCTGGAATCTGAATTACATCTAAAATGGTCGCCAGGGACTGGGCTTTATATAGCCAGTGCCCTGAGGTACTGGCACGAGCCAGAAGGTTCTAGAACCTTCCCTGGCTGTGTCAATGGTATGGCATTTTTAAGGTGTCTTTTGGTCACTCAGAGCCACCGTACTGGGGCTCTGGAGCAGCCATTTTGTGTACCTGAGGAAAGTTATGAAATTCCTGTCAGGAAAGCGTGCCAAAACCTCAAAAGGTCAGGGTTCAAGGAGGCTTCAATGGGAGTCACTCACATGAGGGAAATATGTGTCCACCATTTTAAGGTTAAACACACACAGGTTGCCAACCTCAGTTTTCATGTCCACAGGTTTCGCCAGGCGCCTTGTACATAGGTGCCAGAAACCTTGTGAGCAACTGGGTGTCAAGGAACACCTAGCCCCATGAAACAACACACAAAAAGGTCCTGGTAGACAAATAAAAAGCGGCAAATTTTGGGAGGTTCAGGGGAACAAAAGAAATCATATTGGTGAGGGGACTCTCAGAAGCAGACGGGTCCAACAGGACTTAATTAGCCTATCCCAAGCTGGGGACCTCTGGACTCACAGAGATGTTCTCTCCTGACTATCAGCTGGCCCCCACCGAGCTCTATCGCTACCTCCAAATACATCACACACTTGGGGTGGTATTGCTGAAAGGATTGGAGATGCCTGAGGCTTCACTACTAGAATATCAGCTGTTAGACGAATATATGTGTAAAAATTCACAAACTCTTGATTTGTAGTTCAAGTAGAGTCTAATGATCAACAGCATACAGTTACAGCATCCCCAGCTGAGCAGCGCTCACCAGATGTTGTCCTTCAAAATCCCAAGCTTCTATGCTCTGTCATCAATGACCTCATAACAGTCTATGCTCAGTCCATCTGTGTCCCTAACCAATGTTGACTGAGTTGGTAAGTGGGAAGGAGGTATTGCAGGGGTTGTCGGAAACTGATGTGCTAATGCCCCCTAACGAAAAGTCAGAGCAGAATGATGTTTTGTATTTGTTTTTTACTGTACTGTCAACAAACAGATTTATATGTATAAAAAAAAAATTGACTTGTCCTCAGGACAAATCCGTGATTTCTGTCAAAGGTCATCTCTCCGTTGCTTGTCAATCATACCAGTAACATACCATTATTTTTCTAAAATGTCAGCCAGTGTTATTGGGATAATTATGCACAATTTATATGGTGAGGTCACTAATGTATTATATTGACCGTACCAAATATATTTGCTGAACCCTCGCTTGGTTAGCAATATTTACAAGTAGGTGCTTGCAAGAGGGAAAATGAAGTGTGTACGGGTACGTTAAGCTAAAGCTAAATGTACTCTTCAGCCTAACTAGGGCACATAGCACTCTCCAGAATAAGGAGCCACTATAGCTTTCCTTGGAAATATACCACTTGCAGACCTATACAAAGCAGCCTCGTGGTGTACAACATACACTTTCACAAAGCATTTCTGTGTGGATATTCATGTCCGACATGAGGCACAGATGGTAAAAATAGCCCTTGCTGTATTGAGCCTTACATCTGCTCCCAAGCTGCCACTTTAGGAGGTCAATTACTTCTTTTTAGTCTCTGCAAAGCATGTGATGTCCAACTTCATGAGGTACAAATTAAAAATGTTATCTACTCCGGTAGGTGCATGCTCTCTCCCAGGGCACAAGTCCTAAAAAAAGAAGTGGTGGGACACTGTCACCGGAAGTGACGTCACGAATGGTGGCTTGCACCATCGGGCTCATTGCCTCCCCTCCTCACCCATTAGATGCGATTGCATCTGAGGAGTCAGCGCATGTGCAGCGTGCTGTGAGCTCCGAGCTCCTTGTCCCAGAGAGGCCAAAGAGTGAAGTCCAGCTGTTTGGCAGGGGGAGGGGCATCCACCCGGTAAAATAAGTGGGGGAACGCCGTCCACAGGCGTGGTACCCCAACTCTAAACCTGCTCTCTCCCACCTTCCGGGATGTGTGCTTATGTGTCAGATGGTCTGCATTGCATCCATTACTGATTCTTTCTCAATACACCTATATACATATACATTCCTGCTTCACTCTAGTTACTTCGACTGCCCATTTGTAGGGGAGGGAACAATCTGATATTAAATATTTGTCCTGTTGCATTGCGGTTTTTGATTATAGATCACTATTAGTCCCTCAAAACCAAAACTTATACTTCAAAGAAAAACACCTTGTAACGCCTGCACTCAACTCTAGATGGCAGGAGTGTACAAAGCATGTTAATCTGCAGCACTACAAGCCGATAGTTACAGACAAAAAAAATGTTCCTTTAAGTACATGTCAAAGTGTGCAGGATTATAGCATATGTCCTTTCTAAAGTTTTCTTTAACAGCACTGGAGAATTAACTGCTAATCTTTGCTACAGAGGCGTGATATGGTGTCACGATCTGAAGAGCTGTACCTTAACTGATCCATTCAGGGCAGAGGAGGTGAACACTTGTCCTCCCACTGAAGCCAGAGAATCCATCTGATGCTTCACCAAAAGGATTTCTATTTCAAGAGAAATTTCAATCTGCGATAGAAGAGCTTCACTTGCAGCCAGAATTGTTCCCATCCCTTCAGTCTGTGTAGCGAGCAGCATGCACGCTGTCATTCTCAGACTGAAAGTGTTGGCGTTTTTTGTCTCTGGCTGCGTTCATTGTAATTGGTGCTAGGGACATATCCCAGCCCCCAGAGCACCCTTTACAACGGAAGAGGTACCTTTGGAAAAGGGAGAATTTCGCCATCTACCTGCACCACCTTCTGCTGAAGAGGCACAGTGCAGGGGATGCTGATATCCTTTGAAAGTGGTGAGGCGAGAGAAGTGCCCCACCACTTCCAAAACAAAGCAAAATAAAACACCCCCTCCCTCCAAAAGACCAAAATAAAATACCCCCTCCCAAATCCCAAATAAAAACAGAACACTAACTACAAAATAAAACACAACCACTCTACTTTTATGCATTACACATATAAAAGAAAATGGCACTTGCTCACGGGCTGCGTGTCCTCCTTGGTGTTCTTCCCCTTCTCCGATACATGAAGAGCTCCCTTAACCAATCCAGATGCTGCTCTCATGCTGTTAACAATGAAGAAACAAAGTGTATCCTGACCTCCTGTCCAGGTGCTTCTCTGATGCTTGTTAACAGCATGAGTATGTAAAAAGGGGACTTGGTCCACTACAGTCAGGAAGGACCTACTAACAATGAACAAACAAAGTGTAACCTGACCTGCTGTTTGAAAAAAGACCTTTATCTTGTTCAAATGGTCTGATGCAATTTAATTACTTTGTACAGAAGGTCAGGTTACGCTTTCTTTGTACATTGTTAGTAGGTCCTTCTTGACTGTAGTGGACCAAGCCCCCTTATTAGATACTCATCATGCTGTTAACAAGCATCAGAGAAGCACCTGGATTGGATGGAGCGGGCTGGCTGGACGTCCCTTAAGGCCCTGGAGGCCTGTGCTTGGTCTTCTGGTGTTCACCCATTTGTCTGAAGACAGCTAGGTGGAGAGCTACAAAGTGCGCATGTTACTTTGAACGGCACAAAACAGCCAGACAAATGACATGCCCAATTCGAAGTGTCCAGTCAGCCCTTCTTCAGTCCTCTTATACTGCCAATTGGCAGCAGAGAACACACCCAGTAACGCACCCAGTATGTCTCTGGGATCGGGGCTGGCGCTGCTGCAGTGCGCTCAATGGCATTTTGATATTTTCCTGCGTGGCTTTCAGCGGGCCCCTGCCCTTGAAAAGAAACCGCCGCTCGCAAAGTGTGCATCCCTAATGTAGACAGACCTGATCCTGACCCGACTCGTCTGTTAGCAATGACTCTGCATATGAGGAAGGCCTCTAAGCCATTGATGACAAGCAAGGCCATGAACAAATTATTGAGTGCCAGATCATCGCGTATACAGCTGCCAGGGCCTTTCAATATTTGGATGCCAGGTAGTGCTTTCTACATAGGGCTCTAACTGTATTCTCGTCTTCCTTGTAAAGCCAGTGGTCGAAGAGTTTTACAGAGTAAGAATACGCCTGCTCCCCTAACTTCAGGCAAGGCCAAGAAGGCTTAGTGAATTGCTTTTGGACCGGTCATCTTCAACCTGATTCTATGAGACAGACTTCACAACAGTAGTGGGGGACATGGTTAGGAGGAAGATAAGGCTTCCCACCCTGCTAAAATATTCTGACCCATATAATCAAGACCAATGCTTCCTCTTACTGGTGACATTATTTCCAAAGGGGCAACTTTGGTGCCCCGCTGCTGCACAGTGATAATGAGGAAACTTTTTCCAGCGTAAACCATATATCTTCTAGTAATCAATTTTACTCCATAGTAAACCAGTGTAATGATCCAAATAGTCCCAGTTTATCAATTCACTCCGGAGACAGCCTGATGATAATAGAATGTTTATTCTGCATTTTCAAATATCATGTGTCGCCAAACGTGCTTAAACAATGATATGTGCTTTTAACATTCCATCGAGCCAGCACAGTGAAAGCCCAATGCATTTCGAACTCTTTTAGGTTCTTCCTCAGGGGCACTGTAATGAATCAGAAAAGTACTGTATAAA
Source organism: Lissotriton helveticus (assembly GCF_964261635.1). NCBI lineage: Eukaryota > Metazoa > Chordata > Amphibia > Caudata > Salamandridae > Lissotriton > Lissotriton helveticus. The sequence continues at coordinate 1,930,043,314 of NC_136061.1, forward strand.
CAATCAGACTGAGGCACAGAAGTGCTTTGCAGCTCTTATGAACTCCACCATTCAGGCCATCTTTGCCACAGCCTGCATCCCAAGAATCGCTGCGGGAAATAGCCATGCACCTATTAGGACCAATTGAGCACATCCCACCCACAAAGTGCATGGATTCTATTCCCACCACTTTCTTACAAGAAAAAAGTTGAGATCTCACCATCTTTGATCTTTATAATGGTGTCCAGTTCCTTCACCTTCAAAGGCTCAAAATGCTTACTTTGGTCCAGTGTACCTCTGGATTTTGGGTTGGAAACAAACATCCGTGCAGGACGCTGCCTTTTGAACACTATGCTGCTACTGGGGTTTTTACAGAGTAATGGGGGTCATGGCCACTGCCTTCTTTAAGCAGAAGTCATACTCCTACCTACATTATTTCCTCATTCAGGCAGAGGAAGTATGGGGTTAGCTTTGGACAGGCACTAAAGAACATGTGCAATTTTGGTTTCTTGACCTATTCATCAGTACCTTGACACTGTCCAGATATGCACATGCATGTAAATGTTGGAGCAACGTTTCTGAATGCTTTTTGCTAAACCCCACCCATTTGGAGAGGTTACCAGAAATTGAATGTGAGCCTGGGGTGTTCAATCGCAGTGGCTCTAGTCTGACCTTGCCAGATTTGGAACTGTTATCTACTTCATCTCCCTGACGAACACAAAAATGTGATGGGTATCACAGCCACTAGTAATTACTTAGGCTGCATCCCAATTTGTTTTTTTTTTACCACCTTTTTGCCTCAGACAGGAACCAGCCATATGCAATTCTGCAATTCAGTAGCAGTCTAGCCCGAACTGTCATGCTAGTAAGCCTATTTGAACACTGGATGTTTACGGGTCTATAGTACCTATAACTTGGATATGTAGCCTATTCTGCTTCGTGGGGAGAGGAGCAGACTTCACTCTTGCTCGAGATGTTATTGTTCACTTGGCGACAGCTTTGTCAGGATAGAATCAATAGTGATGTATGGACTGGGACTTCAGCATGGCAAAATGGGTGACCAAGCCACTTGGGTCTTTTGAAGACCGCATTACTGCAGTACAAAATCTACATTTTAATTTCAACCACTTTCCCTTCTGAACACAATTAGCAAAGGCTTTTTGTCATGTTACAGCTGTCTCAGAATGCTTTGTAACATTTGCCCACTTTCTCTATCCAGGAGCAAACTGGTGGCATAACTGATGATACTTTAACACCTAGATTATGGGAGCTCAATGTACAAACCTCAAAATATCCCCATGGTAGACTCCAGCTAATTTTCGGATCTGAATTTCAGAACTCTTGGGGCTCTGCACATACTTCCAAAACCCCTAAATATGGCTTTTCAAATGCCTTTGTCATGTTCACAACACATTGTCTGGCAGCCCAGCTTACCTCTAAGCCTAATTCCTTCTGTACTAGTTAACCAGATTACTGCATTTGGAATTCATACATCAGCCAGTACTCCCTTAGGTTAGGAAGAGCAGAGCACAAAGCTGTACCTTCTGCCGAAGTATGGATCTCATTGCCATTGAATCGCATCTTCAAGATCTATAATTGTTAAGACCATGTCGACTCAGCATCCTCCTCCAGCAATTGTTTTTTGTCATTCCCTGCTTTTTTTGTTCTTAGTATGGAGACATTCCTGGCTCCTGCTAAACACAATAAACACAAGCAAGCAAGAAACTTTGAGGTTTGTATCCTTTTCGCTATACAAATAATCTTCATGGCAATTTTCTCTGTAGTCTTCTTGGTCCATGGTTCCTCTCTACAAAGAATCACAGCTAGGATGCTGCAGGAAAGAAAATGTATGGCTCTCAGTGCATTGGGAGCAAGAGAATCCAAAGCTTTCTTTGTCAATTATAAAGAGATATACTCCAGTCCATGGGACGGATATAAAGGAGATTGTGGATGATGGAGTATTTGGTCATCTACCTGAGAAGTTCCACTAAGAATTTAGCTGTGTGATGTTCCATGGTGCTACCACATAAAGATCTTCACAGTAGCTTCTCACAGGTTTCTGGGTGGGATGTATGGATGGATTGTACTGTGCAGAGTGAGTTCAGGCCTGTATAAACACAGGCTTTTAATTTTGATACCTAGCACCAGATGCTAGATTGTCTTTTCTGATGCAAATGCATTATTTTATGCCAGGCAGGTGGTGAGGGCGTTATAATGAAAATGTAAGCATAAGCACTGAACAAGTCTGCCTGTATCAAAAGAAGAATCAATTTGTGAAATCTGTATCGAAGGGGACGCTAAATAGCAACACCATAATCGTGTTCAAACCCCTTCAGACCTCTTATTGGCGTCAACTACAGGAGTAAAAATGAAAAAAAGGCACTCAGTTATGTACAGCAGCTGGAAAATCTTCCAGTGCTCAAAAGCAATTGTTTACAACTTTCCTCCTTACTTCATGCCATCCAGACTTGATGGAAACATCAGTGTCACAGATAAATAGTTCTCCTTTTGATGTACTTCTAGTCAGCACATTTAAAATAGCTACCCCAAGAACTGACTAGTAAGTCATCCATGATTGTATTCCTTGACAGATCAGGCCTGCCCTAATCAAGCTTATACAGGAAAGAATGAGAAAGCTGATGGTCTTCTTAATTTGCCCTTGAAGGCATCGGATTAACATATATACTTGTCGCAATTTGTGAGTGGGACCACTTCAATTAAGTTAGACAGTGAATTCATATGCTTCCTGTGTGCCTGGATTACTGTCATTGGTGATTATCTTTAGGCATTATTGATGTTCCTTGATAACATCCAAGTGCCTACTTGGGGTGATGAAAGGGGGGAGGGGTCAGATCCGTTTATCAAACTCCTAATACGTTTTTAATAGCCAAACTAGAGTGTTCGTTTTGTTGCCTTTGTACTAAAACAATTGTCATTGTTCTAGAAATCTGTTGATACAGCTAGTATTCTCCTGGGCGGTGAACTCAGCTCCGTTCGCGGAGTTTGCAGAGTTTTCTGCGCTTTGCATAGCTCGCGGAGTGCAAAAAACACCGCTCTGCGTAGTGCAGCAGAGTTTTTCCCCCGCTTGCGAACAGGAAGTTGCCGAGTGCGAGGTGCCTTTCGGGTAGAATTTCAACCCGAGCAACAGGAAGATCAGTGTGAACGGCAGTTTGCACTGCACTGTGCCATTTGCAGAACTATGCTGACTTTTTTTTTGTCAGTCCGTGGAGTTCCGCGTAGTGAAACTCCGCGAACTACGCCCAGGCCTGATCTTTAGTGAATGGCTATGAGTAGAACTTATAGTGTGTGTTCATTGTAGGCTGTCTGATGGCATGAATAAAACTAGAATAGCTGAAGGAAATTGATGTAGCTAATTCCATCCAATTGGCATGTTGCTGCCCTTTAAAAGTCCGGCTGGATCTTGGTTGATTTTTTTATTTGCAAGCATGACAACCCAGCAAAGGTATGTCCCTTTACTATGGACCTGGACCTTCATGAGACAATGGCGATTCCTAATTTGAATAAAGATCTGACTTATGCACCTGCCAGCGCCCGCCCAGATGTGATCGGCTTCGGACAACATGTTCTTCCGGTGGCGCATCACATGTTTAAGTACCCATATATATATATATATATGCTTGATGGTAATCTCACAAGAGCAGTAAGGGCAACGCGATCTAAAGTCGCGTTCTGGACATCATTGCCTTTATCGGCAATGCGCCGGGTAGCTATATCTAAAATGGTGGTCCTTCCCCGCCTATTATATTTTTTGCCAATTTGCCAATACTGGTCCCACCATTCATCTTTCGTATACTGGACACCATACTCCTCGACCTGATCTGGGTGAACCTTAAAAAAACTGCAACTGGAACTGCATAAGGGGGGGACTGAGAGTACCAGACTTCAGAGCATATTACTATGCGAGCCAGTTGCAGTGGCTATCCTATTGGACCATGGGCAGAAACCTGCAGGAGCTAGGGTACACAATACAGGGCATTAATCGGGGGTCACTGCACACACTAGTGCTACCAAAGAGCAAACTCCCCCCGAATGCACCACCCTTGCTAAGAAGAGCACTGCGGTGCCAGAAAAAAGTATTGAAATACACGTCCCGCTCCATCCCCTACACTGAAAATGTTCCACTACTGGGGATACCAATACCTGGTGGGCGACTCACGAAGCGCAGGCTACAGGTCTGGGCTGATGTAGGAATTGAAACAGTAGGAGCACTGTTTCACGATAAAACTCTTCTATATCATGACACATTTGTACGTGTGATGGGTTGCCAAACCACTTGTACTTGACACATGCCATGGTACTGCATTATGTAAGGAAGTGTTGGGCCCCCCAGCCAATGGAACCTCCGCCACATGAGTTAGTTCGCTCATTATAGTACATGGGCGATGGACGTCACCTCATAAAATGGTTATATGTTGGTATCCGTGCCCATGCAGCAGTGCTCCTTACTGATCTGAGAACCAAATGGGCGGGAGGAGAGCTGGGGTAGGAATTGTCCAACAAGGAATGGGACGTTATTCTACAACACCCTAAACAAGTGACCCGAAATGTAAAGTTTAAATTTATACAATGCATGGTTCTTCACCGGTCCTATCTAACACCACGCCATCTACAACGGATGTTCCCAAGCACACAACATTGCTGTCCTCATTGTAAGAAGAATGAGGCGGATCTCGTCCACATGCTATCGGCATGCCCATGCCTCAGAGAATTTTGGGAAGAGGTGCACAGCGCTATAGAGGCAACCACACATTTGCGAGTTGCGGACACTATTGAAGAGTGCATATTAGGGCTACGAATACGCACAGGCTCTCAGAAAGTTCAGCTTCGATTTCTAGCCCTCGCCCTTATAATAGCAAAACGGTCCATAACTATGAGGTGGAAGTCAATGAGACCCCCTGCGATATACACATTGCGAGGCAGTACGTGTGAGCAGAGCCGAAAGTGCAGCTATAAGGCAGGAGAAGGCACAGGGGTTGCGCATACACCCGATATACATTGAATGGGATATTGTGCTGGAGAGCTTTAAAGCCATAGACCCCAATCCTCATCCTGACACCCCAACTACACAGTAAACACACGTCTAACCGCAGCACCCTGGCTGCAACAGAGAGACTAGGATCTACACGCACCCGCACAGCTCAGAGTATTATGCAAGTTGGTCTGGGAACCATCTTCACACCTGACAGTAGCCACGATGGGCCAGAATGAGGGCGGGGGAGGCCGGGAGGGAGGGTAGTTGTTTTTAGTTGATAAGCTTGTTCTCAATGTGGATGACTATAAATTGAAGCAATGTATTGAATGAAAGAATAAAAGTGATAATGTTAATCGCTCGCATAGCGGCAATGTAATGTACACTTTTAAATGCTGTTAGATGTGAGATAGCAAGAAACATAGTAGATAAATGTTTGTGATTGATACATGCGACATTGTGAAAACCAATAAAATTTGTTTAAAAAATAATGAACCTGCTAAAGAAAACTGGCAGCAATTGATAATGACTCTTTATATACCTATAATTAGGCTGTCCGGAATTCGGTTTAAACCGACTGTACCCGATAGTACCCTCCCGGATGAAAATCAGCTGACCCGGTTTAAACCGAGTGTCACTGATTTTCATAGTTGTTGCAGCACTTGGCCACTTGATGGAGCCAAAGGGAAGAGGTGTGGCGCCGCGGCTAGGGCGACTGACTCCGGAATCTGGGGATCACGGTTCGATCCCAGGCACCGGCGGCAGATCAGCCCAGCACCATGTGACTCTGGGCAATAGCTTGCTTAATCTTCCCGACGGCCCCCAGCGCCTAGAGACCCTTATGGGTGATTGTGCGCTTTAAAAAAAAAAAAAAAAAAAGCATCACAAACATTGGCCTGCCTGTGGTCGCCTGGCACAGAGGTGTCTGGGGAAAACACTGCTTCTGCACACAGGGAGCCGAGGTGTGAATGGCCTAAGGGCCAGAGCAACACCAGGCCCCCTGCTTGGCTCACTTGGGGGGGGAGGAGCTGTTGCGGTCTGCCATCTGTCTTATGACGGCTGCACCTGAGTACTTCACAGGTCTTTAAAAATACCATTTACTTAACAAGACATTAATGTCAGCGGCTGGGTGCATGTGTCCACGAGTAACCATTTCCTTTCCCAGCAATCGAGTTTGTTACGGCTGTGCACAAGGCTCGGACACTATTTATTCACCTCGGTCCTGCTGAGCTGGCAGTGCGTGGGAACAGTGCGGTCTTCAGTCACCCTTCTAGTTTTTCGATCCCCCTTGATTCTGTGTCTGGGCGCTCAGCACAGTCAGAGCAGCTCCCTTGCTTCCGTCTTCTGACTTCTTTGTTTTCCCGTCCAGGTCTGCGGAGAGAAGGGACTGGTGCCGGATTGTGGGCAGAGCTCTATCCTCTCGGAGGCAGGACGGGGGGTCTGTCAAAGAATGGGGTTGAATCTGCTGCCTGGTTTACTGCAGACCTAGATGGGGCTGTACTGGAGCATTACTGCGTGAGCTCGAGCTCTGTGCAAATCCGCTCTGCCAGCACAGGGAGGATAACGGTATCAATCTGTGTATTTTGCTTCTATACCCACGATTAACATTCGGGTTGCGTATGTGAGCTCGAGAGCTCCAAAGTTTCACTTTCTTGAATGCAATGTGGGAACAGCTATGTGCGCCACGGCAGCAATACTGGCATTGCTCTGTGTAGCAAGTCTGTGGATAATCAGCATGGACCAAGGCTTGAACTAGACCAGAGCTGGATGAGTCCCAGGGGAGCCCTCTCCTCACATGTGTTACTTGGTGAACTCTGTTGTTAAAAAGTTCCGCCTCCCCCCCCCCGAGAAGTGGGGCTTAGCCCATCCTAAGACACCTGCGCATGCAGAACATTTGCGAATATTGCATTTGTTTCGTGCAGTGTTGCATACACTACGGTAGGGTTGTGGGTCATGGGTTGCTAGTGAGCTCCAGCCTTTGAGCCCACCCACCAGCGCAAGGGATGAGCACCGTATGGAAATAAAGTGGAGCGACGCAGTGAGTGAAGACCAAGATGTGAGCAGGGGGCTGCCAAAGTGTGCTTAGCAGAGGATGGTTTGCGCAGAGGAGGCGTGAGACGTGAGCAGAAGACTGCGTGTGCGAATGAAGGTGCATGTGAGCAGAGGTGAAAAGTGTGCAGAAGCGAGAGGTGTGCCCTAAAGAGTCGGGCATGTGTAGGTGAGAGAAGTGTCCGTGAGAAGAGGAGACAGGTGTGGGGGAAGAGTGCTGATTGTGAAAGTGAATAGGGCGAGGAGTGTGTCGGAGAAGAGAGGAGTGCAGGTCGGCGAGGTGCACTCGGAGGACGAGTGAGCTCTGACTGGAAGCAGGGGAGGGGTATGAGAATTTGAGAGGTGTGTACAGGGGAGTATTGCATGTGTAAGTGTGTGTGTGGTATGTAATACAGAGGAGTGAGGTGTGAACAGGAGACTGAGATTTTTACAGACGAGTGAAGTGTTAGCAGGGTTGAGATGTGTGAGGGAGGTTGAGGAAGGAGGAGAATGGGGTGTGTGCTGGGGAGTGAGGTGTGTGAAAAGGGGTGAGATGTACAGACCAGTGTTGAGTGTGAAGTGGAATAAGCGACATCTCACGCAGTGCTTTGTGTACAGAGGGGCCATGTTAAGCGTGAGTGGGATTAAAGTGACTGCAGTGAAATTACTGTGTGTAAGGGAATGAGGTCTGTGCAGGAGAGGAGTCAAGAGTGTGTATGATGGGGGCTGAGTGAGGTATGCAGTTGTTATGTGTTTGCAGGCGAGTAATGTGTGTGCAGGTGACTTATAGGTGTAAGGGAGTTGTGTGTGCGCAGTGGAGTCAGGTGTGTTTGAAAATACTGACCTTCATTCAGTGCGGGCAGAGTATGACAAAGGAGCTACAGAGACAGCAATTTCTCTTTTCGCAGCCAGCAGCGGGGGCATGAAGAGCGAGCAGACTTTTCAATGGTGTCAGAGGCAAGGCTGCGCCTCCTTTCAAGGGGTTTTGTCGATCAGGAGGTCCTTGTGCTGCTACTGGAGCGGCCATGCAGTGGACCAGAGCTGCTGGGGAATATTCGGCCCCCTTCTCATCAGATGGGGGAGAAGCCTTCAACAGAGCTTGTGTGTCACCAATTACGAGGAGGCAGTGCTGAGGCTGTCCGGCCCAAACTGCAGCTTCCTCCCTCTCCGCCTACAGCTTTTTTCTTCTTCACAAATGTGATCTTTATTGATTGCCAGCTAAGCAAGAATTGTACTTTTTTACTCCCAAGTCTGTCGTCAGTATCAAAGAATCATTGAGTCACTCTCTCGTTCTCCTGCCTGTGCCGGTCCTCTCCTTCACCCGTGGAGGTGACCAGAGCCAGTGCGGAGGTCACAGCCGCCGAGTGATGGAACTCTCCCTAGCTCCATTGCTGTTTACTCACCATGGTAATTGAGTGTCATACACCTGTAGACGTACAAGCCTGTGCTTGTGTATTATGTGATGTGTGTGTGATATTTGTGTAGGTGAAGTCTTGTGCATGAGAGTGTCAGATTGTGCAAGTTTATCATGTTTTCAGTGTGCATGTCACTTTTTGTGTGATTATTTGGTACATACATGTATACTTGAATTGGCATGTCATCCTGTATTTGAAAAGTGAGTCAGATTGCTTATACGTGGACACTTTGACAAATGTGCATGTGGTGTTGGGTACTCTACACAAGTCTATTTTTAATTGTGTCAGTGACAGAATGTCAGACGCTATACATATGTGTGAAGAGTGCCCGATTGTGCGTCAAAGTGTCACTGGTCTTGTGACTATTTCAGCTGAGTGCCAAGTGCCAAGCCTGTGATTCATCAAAACCCCAGCCAAAAAGTGCTATTCTCGTTCGGTGCCAGCTTTAGCTCAGCTGCACTTTTATGGGGCTGTGAGGGAACCTTTGAATCTTTGCTCGTTGTTTTCCTAGTATCTCTGCCATATTAGAGTTCCCTGCCATCGTTCCAGACCCATAGCTCCGTGTTTGGCAGGGTTGCCAGAGAAACTAGGAAATTCATAATTTCTAGGACTTTCTGACATAATGATGGCCTTCACATTTTTTGGGGAAAGGTTGCTTACACGGCAGTGGTTTAAAATATCCAGGCAACACTAGCACACTTTTATTTTAATCTATTCAAATATTTTTTTTAATATAATTTTCATTGGTATTTTCACAGTACAGAATAAAGTCCCCCTAGAACGGCAGGGGGCACAGCGCTTATTACCACAGCAAGAACGGCCCCAGAGGTCAAGCGGGCAGGCCCAACCTCCCAAAAATTGCTGAATTCGTTCTTAGGGAATGCATGCCGTCCTTCACACACAGGCCAGTGTTACCGGCACCATCAAGTGGGAAGTGTTGATACAGACAGTACTGGGATTGTCTGAAGGGCAGCCATTCTAGTGAATCACCACTTAGAGGCAGTAACTGCACTAACATTTGGGCGCATCTCCCCAGCCGCGCTTGTACGTAGCGTAGGGTTGCACTGGAATACCTGAGATTGTAGGACAGAAGGAGGGGGTCACATTAACTAAAATTAGGGCACATTATCTCTGGTTGTTGGTGAGTGTGATATTTATAAAAGCAGAACAATCTGCACAGTGGTGCCTATAACATCTGACTGCAGTGCACTGGTTGTTCATGTGACATATCAGAGTGCAGTGTGTGTTGGCACCTATAACACGTCTAACTGCACTGGTGGTACATGTAAGATCTCAAAGTGCAGTACATTGGCACTGAGTATTGCGTTACACTACAAAACATTGTTTTTAAAGTGCTGAGCTGATACAGGGAACTTCCTTTTCAGCGGCGCTACGTGACTCGCTAAGTAATAGGCATTCTGTGCAAAGTTCTACAAAAAATAGAAACACAACATAGTTCTTTGTTTTATTACAGTGGGAAGAGTTCTTTGTTTTGTTTTATTAAGGTGGGAAGGGCATATCTTTACTAAGTGCAATAATGTTTAGCTGTTTACATCATGTGTTATGTAATGTTATAAATATTATTTATAGGCATCTCTGTACAATAGAAGGCAGCCATGACAGCACACCACGTCATTAAACTCCACTACATACCACTCCACAACACAAAATACCATTCGACATAATTAACCTCAAACACAGAATCCCACTCCACATAATTACAATACACTCAATTCCAGATAATTAGTATCCACATAATTCCAATCCACAAATCAACTACACACCACACAGTTCCACTCTACACAATTACACAACTAACTCATCCAATCCAACTCACATAATTCCACAGCACACCACATACATACACTCCATAACATAAGTAAAAAACATTGAGATTTACACTACTAATAGCTCCAACTCCAGCAAATGCGATACCTATTGCATTTCCAATGCTTGCTTCTTTGTGTAGTGGTTGTGCAGCTTTTCAGAGTCTGCGATGCATTATTTCTGTGGGAATTACACTTCTATGCTGAACCGTTGAAAATACTAAGCAACTCCCACCCTCTTTTGGAGGGAATCCCCCTTCTTGGATCCATCTTCGCCATCCAAAATGAGCAAAATGCCGCCCATCAATTTCATTGACCTCACCTGACCTGGTAACCTTCTGCACGTTACATAAATTAGTCCATCCTCCATGATTTCAGTGTGCTCACCCTCTAAGACGAGTCTTTCGAGTCTAAGGGCGAAGAGGGGTGCAGAGGTAGACAAAGGTGATAGAGTGGTGAGGGTGTACAAATGCGCAGCAGGTGCCAAAGGTAATTCCACGAGAATTGTGCAAATCCAGCCGCTTTCATTGTATTGCTGTAGAATTAACAATCTATGAGGAATTATACACAGTTCAAAAGTCCCTTTATAATCCTACAAACATCTACATGTTCTCCATGCTTCTCTGCATTAACTGTAAACAAATATGGTAATACACTGCCTCTTCCTACCCAGCATACTGATCCCTTCCCAAGCTGTCCACATGTTCCTGGAGTCCACAACGCACGCAGCCCAGCACATGGTGCACCTAACAGTACCTTGTTCCATTTCAGCAGTTGCTACACAATCCTGTTGGAGAGCAGTCAAAAGAGCAAAAACTACCATCACTGTTGGACAAAAAAAAATCAAGTGCAACAACAAAGCTCCAAATACTTATCATTTTTTTTGCTAGAGGAAGTCTTTTTCTTAACCTCATTTTTTTGACTTGCATGTGCCCCTTCGGCCACATTGCAATTTCATAATAGCATTTAAAAAAGTTCTCTACGTATATTTGACAAACACTTGTTGAGTGACCAATGCACGCTTTTATTTAAAACAAGCATTTACAATGCAATAGGTCTCGCATTTACGCAAGTTTGAGCTATTCACCTTGCAAATAATGCCTTTTATTTTTGTTTTCGTTTTTAAAACATAAATAAAAAGCGTTGTCATTTACAATGCCAATAGCTTAAACTCACATAAATGCGAGACCTATTGCATTGCAAATGCTTGTTAAATCTGAGCTGCAGAATCAAAGGACAATGGAAAGTATTTCATGACTTTATTAGTCTTCTGAGGAAAAATTGAAAAAGCAATCATAAAAGCAAAGCGTTTCATAAACACCAGCAAAACACTGTTTCAGTTGTTTTTTATGGCGCGAAAATGAGTAAACACTGAAAAGCACTGGTTTTTTTGAGGTATGCAAATCACTGGAAAACACTGAAAAAACACCACCAGAATTTACCAGAAATAGAAACTGAAAACAGGAAAGCCTACCTATAATTCAGCTATAAGACCTGAGCACAGAATTATAGAAGGAATTGAAATTATATGATTTTTCCATGATAAATGGGAATCTGTTTCATAGAGAACAGCGATTATTTTAATTTATTTATTTGCTTGCAGTCACAAATAATCTCTTGGAACGAAAAGGTGGACTGACATCCACTGTAATACATGGTAGGGATTCAACCTCTTGATCATAATGCTTCTTCCATGGTTCAGTAACCATGCTATTTGCTTACAGTTACAGCAATAGAGAATGTTTTTACGTATACAAACCAGTTTACATATGAAGGAAAAATTAGAAGAGGCCCGAGAATATAGTTGTATAGAATTGCCTCCATCCATTGTCTCTAATGTTTAAATGATAGGAATAAACAGTTTCAGACAGTTATTTACAATTTTAGATTTTGGCCACAGTCTTTTGGGGCAATGAGGCACTAGCTGGGCAGGCGCTATAGGCGCAAGGTTACTGGAACACGCCTGACTGGAACGCCAGTCAGCAATCAGGCTATTAACCCTTGCCACTCTACTGCCTGTGCTCTCAGCCACCTCAGGGGTCAGCAGGGCAGGTGTCACTCTGGTGTCAAGTCTGGAATCTGAATTACATCTAAAATGGCCGCCAGGGACTGGGCTTTATATAGCCAGTGCCCTGAGGTACTGGCACGAGCCAGAAGGTTCTAGAACCTTATTCAGCCTGCATGGTATAAATCTCAGACTATGTAACTCAAGGGGCCATACCTCATATTGGTTCACCAAGCGGCTAAATTAAACCAGTGCTGTGTTACAGGTCCGGACATGCCTTTAAGATATACAAAAAGGTGTGCACAGGATACATCACATAAAGAAAATATGTGTGAAAGCAAGGAAAGTACCTCACGGACGTAACACCCGAGGGGGTTCCCGGTATGCAAATGACCGGTCTACCCACTTCTCATAATCGGTTATTTTCCTTGCTGGGAGGATGAAAAAGTGCAAAAAGAATGTGCACAAGACAGAATAGAGGGACAGACAGGGAGTGTACAAATACACTGCCTGGTAGGACAGAGAGGAGTGCTCAAGAAAAAGTTGACAAGTACCTACACCCAACACCGACAAATATAAATTATATTATAAAATGGTGAGGTTTGGCTGGCTGAGTCGATTTTATTCTGGTGCTGCCACACTTCACCTTCTAAAAAATGGTTACATTGATACCATTCATTGTTATGACTGGACCGACATGTTTCATTGCCTTGTCATTGGCAATTTCGTCAGGGCAAATGGTTGGGTCTCTATTCTCAATCCTCCATTTTTCATATGGGAACCTTATGCTCGCAAATGCTGGATATACCGTCGAGCATCAGAAAGACGGCGTGTCAAAAGATCATGTCTGGCGAGACGTCGGAAGCGCCGGAGGGACTCGGCAGCGGTGACTCACATCTAGGAGTTTCCAAGACGGACTCGTGATCTTTTGACACGCCGTCTTTCTGATGCTCGACGGTATATCCAGCATTTGCGAACATAAGGTTCCCATATGAAAAATGGAGGATTGAGAATAGAGACCCAACCATTTGCCCTGACGAAATTGCCAATGACAAGGCAATGAAACATGTCGGTCCAGTCATAACAATGAATGGTATCAATTTAACCATTTTTTAGAAGGTGAAGTGTGGCAGCACCAGAATAAAATCGACTCAGCCAGCCAAACCTCACCATTTTATAATATAATTTATATTTGTCGGTGTTGGGTGTAGGTACTTGTCAACTTTTTCTTGAGCACTCCTCTCTGTCCTACCAGGCAGTGTATTTGTACACTCCCTGTCTGTCTCTCTATTCTGTCTTGTGCACATTCTTTTTGCACTTTTTCATCCTCCCAGCAAGGAAAATAACCGATGATGAGAAGTGGGTAGACCGGTCATTTGCATACCGGGAACCCCCTCGGGTGTTACGTCCGTGAGGTACTTTCCTTGCTTTCACACATATTTTCTTTATGTGATGTATCCTGTGCACACCTTTTTGTATATCTTAAAGGCATGTCCGGACCTGTAACACAGCACTGGTTTAATTTAGCCGCTTGGTGAGCCAATATGAGGTATGGCCCCTTGAGTTACATAGTCTGAGATTTATACCATGCAGGCTGAATAGGGCTTTTTGTTTCAGATTTGTTGAGTGGGGGGCTGCCCTAGATAGCCTTTCTTCCCCCTTTCATCCCCTTTTGATTGATTGGTTCTAGAACCTTCCCTGGCTGTGTCAATGGCATGGCACTTTTGAGGTGTCTTTTGGTCACTCAGAGCCACCGTACTGGGGCTCTGGAGCAGCCATTTTGTGTACCTGAGGAAAGTTTTGAAATTCCTGTCAGGAAAGCGTGCCAAAACCTCAAAAGGTCAGGGTTCAAGGAGGCTCCAATGGGAGTCACTCACATGAGGGAAATATGTGTCCACCATTTTAAGGTTAAACACACACAGGTTGCCAACCTCAGTTTTCATGTCCACAGGTTTCGCCAGGCGCCTTGTACATAGGTGCCAGAAACCTTGTGAGCAACTGGGTGTCAAGGAACACCTAGCCCCATGAAACAACACACAAAAAGGTCCTGGTAGACAAATAAAAAGCGGCAAATTTTGGGAGGTTCAGGGGAACAAAAGAAATCATATTGGTGAGGGGACTCTCAGAAGCAGACGGGTCCAACAGGACTTAATTAGCCTATCCCAAGCTGGGAACCTCTGGACTCACAGAGATGTTCTCTCCTGACTATCAGCTGGCCCCCACCGAGCTCTATCGCTACCTCCAAATACATCACACACTTGGGGTGGTATTGCTGAAAGGATTGGAGATGCCTGAGGCTTCACTACTAGAATATCAGCTGTTAGACGAATATATGTGTAAAAATTCACAAACTCTTGATTTGTAGTTCAAGTAGAGTCTAATAATCAACAGCATACAGTTACAGCATCCCCAGCTGAGCAGCGCTCACCAGATGTTGTCCTTCAAAATCCCAAGCTTCTATGCTCTGTCATCAATGACCTCATAACATTCTATGCTCAGTCCATCTGTGTCCCTAACCAATGTTGACTGAGTTGGTAAGTGGGAAGGAGGTATTGCAGGGGATGTCGGAAACTGATGTGCTAATGCCCCCTAACGAAAAGTCAGAGCAGAATGATGTTTTGTATTTGTTTTTTACTGTACTGTCAACAAACAGATTTATATGTATAAAAAAAGAGAATTGACTTGTCCTCAGGACAAATCCGTGATTTCTGTCAAAGGTCATCTCTCCGTTGCTTGTCAATCATACCAGTAACATACCATTATTTTTCTAAAATGTCAGCCAGTGTTATTGGGATAATTATGCACAATTTATATGGTGAGGTCACTAATGTATTATATTGACCGTACCAAATATATTTGCTGAACCCTCGCTTGGTTAGCAATATTTACAAGTAGGTGCTTGCAAGAGGGAAAATGAAGTGTATACGGGTACGTTAAGCTAAAGCTAAATGTACTCTTCAGCCTAACTAGGGCACATAGCACTCTCCAGAATAAGGAGCCACTATAGCTTTCCTTGGAAATATACCACTTGCAGACATATACAAAGCAGCCTCGTGGTGTACAACATACATTTTCACAAAGCATTTCTGTGTGGATATTCATGTCCGACATGAGGCACAGATAGTGCAAACAGCCCTTGCTGTATTGAGCCTTACATCTGCTCCCAAGCTGCCACTTTAGGAGGTAAATTACTTCTTTTTAGTCTCTGCAAAGCATGTGATGTCCAACTTCATGAGGTACAAATTAAAAATGTTATCTACTTCGGTAGGTGCATGCTCTCTCCCAGGGCACAAGTCCTAAAAAAAGAAGTGGTGGGACACTGTCACCGGAAGTGACGTCACGAATGGTGGCTTGCACCATCGGGCTCATTGCCTCCCCTCCTCACCCATTAGATGCGATTGCATATGAGGAGTCAGCGCATGTGCAGCGTGCTGTGAGCTCCGAGCTCCTTGTCCCAGAGAGGCCAAAGAGTGAAGTCCAGCTGTTTGGCAGGGGGAGGGGCATCCACCCGGTAAAATAAGTGGGGGAACGCCGTCCACAGGCGTGGTACCCCAACTCTAAACCTGCTCTCTCCCACCTTCCGGGATGTGTGCTTATGTGTCAGATGGTCTGCATTGCATCCATTACTGATTCTTTCTCAAGACACCTATATACATATACATCCCTGCTTCACTCTAGTTACTTCGACTGCCCATTTGTAGGGGAGGGAACAATCTGATATTAAATATTTGTCCTGTTGCATTGCGGTTTTTGATTATAGATCACTATTAGTCCCTCAAATCCAAAAACTTATACTTTAAAGAAAAACACGTTGTAACTCCTGCACCCAACTCTAGATGGCAGGAGTGTACAAAGCATGTTAATCTGCAGCACTACGAGCTGATAGTTACAGACAAAAAAAATGTCCCTTTAAATACATGTCAAAGTGTGCAGGATTATAGCATATGTCCTTTCTAAAGTTTTCTTTAACAGCACTGGAGAATTAACTGCTAATGTTTGCTACAGAAAACGACACTGTAAAGCCTACGGAACTCTATTTTGTTTTTTTAGTTTGAACAGACTGGATACCATTAATTATCCAGTCTTTAGACAATCCTTCTCCACACAATATTAATTGAAAAAATTATTCAAATAGAGTATCTCTCCAACCAATAGCCAAACGCACAAAGCAATCAATAGCCAATATATAGTTCGACTTTTTCTTTTACTCAAACCATTTTTGACCTCAATTATCGGTCTTTTGCTTTCGAAAAAACACTGTACACAATTTTTACATATATATATATACAAAAAAACACACATACACATATATTTATAACTTACATACATATATACATTTTTCGAGAACCAAGCTCACGGTTCTAATGCCCCACTTATTTGAACAAGGATGTCAATGTATAATTCTTCACATGACATTCCTAATTTAAAGATCACCAAAACAAGCCCAAAAACAGAGTGTGTATGAGGTTCTACCACTTTTGACCTCTCTTGAAATAGCACTCTCTTAAGTAACTCTTTCTTGATAATGTTCAGACAAATTCCTTGTTTTGGAGTCCTCCAATTAACTGTGTCGACGCGTTTCAGCCTCTGTTTGTTCCAGGCCTCATCAGGACTACGAGGGCAGATATACTAGAATTCTAAAGCAAATAAACAAACTCAATTTGTATTCTCATATAATTAACTGGGATAACATGTCACTTCCTATGCATAGACACCATTTGTGACCTTATGTACAATGTGATTTAATTTACACTATAAATTGTCCCTTCCTGAAGTGTATGGCAAGAGTTGAAATCCACATTAAAACACCACATTCAGAAACTAGTTCGTGTGTATAGAGAAGAATCAAATCCAACTCAAAACAGAATGATAGACCCTTCACCCAGACCAAGTAACCAACATATATACAACATATGTACAACACCTATGTGAGACCAATACATAGACCTCGCCCACCTAAACAAGACCTCCATGTCATAAGACATACATACCAAAATTGACTAAACTGTACACAGAGCTCCACCTTCTCACATGCATAATTTATTCGTCAAGGCTCTGAAGCAAGAAAATACACAGTAATTATAAGTATCAGTATCAGATCACTCTACTACACCCTTCTCTTAAAGTGTTACATATCATGGCTTACCTATCAACTTGAACTCCTTCACTCAGGGAATCTTCCCCACAACAACTGAGCCTATAATACAATCACAAACCACAGCGTCAAACAGTCTGTTACTTGAAGTGCTCAATAAAGCTACTAAAAGAGAAACGACAACGTGACCAAACCGGCCACGGACATTCTATATTCTTACCTCGAACAGCGTTCTAATTCGCATTCAATTCTTCCAATACACCGAGCTCTGTCACTACACTCAGGGCGCTAAACGCGTTTCCTGGTAGTTAACACCAAGAAAGGACTATGTTTTAAACCAGCCCTCACTCACGGCTGACTCGCGCATGTCTCGCGAGATAAACTCATCTTTTCATTATGAACTATAGCGTTGCGCGAGTCAGCCGTGAGTGAGGGCTGGTTTAAAACATAGTCCTTTCTTGGTGTTAACTACCAGGAAACGCGTTTGGCGCCCTGAGTGTAGTGACAGAGCTCGGTGTATTGGAAGAATTGAATGCGAATTAGAACGCTGTTCGAGGTAAGAATATAGAATGTCCGTGGCCGGTTTGGTCACGTTGTCGTTTCTCTTTTAGTAGCTTTATTGAGCACTTCAAGTAACAGACTGTTTGACGCTGTGGTTTGTGATTGTATTATAGGCTCAGTTGTTGTGGGGAAGATTCCCTGAGTGAAGGAGTTCAAGTTGATAGGTAAGCCATGATATGTAACACTTTAAGAGAAGGGTGTAGTAGAGTGATCTGATACTGATACTTATAATTACTGTGTATTTTCTTGCTTCAGAGCCTTGACGAATAAATTATGCATGTGAGAAGGTGGAGCTCTGTGTACAGTTTAGTCAATTTTGGTATGTATGTCTTATGACATGGAGGTCTCGTTTAGGTGGGCGAGGTCTATGTATTGGTCTCACATAGGTGTTGTACATATGTTGTATATATGTTGGTTACTTGGTCTGGGTGATGGGTCTATCATTCTGTTTTGAGTTGGATTTGATTCTTCTCTATACACACGAACTAGTTTCTGAATGTGGTGTTTTAATGTGGATTTCAACTCTTGCCATACACTTCAGGAAGGGACAATTTATAGTGTAAATTAAATCACATTGTACATATGGTCACAAATGGTGTCTATGCATAGGAAGTGACATGTTATCCCAGTTAATTCTATGAGAATACAAATTGAGTTTGTTTATTTGCTTTAGAATTCTAGTATATCTGCCCTCGTAGTCCTGATGAGGCCTGGAACAAACAGAGGCTGAAACGCGTCGACACAGTTAATTGGAGGACTCCAAAACAAGGAATTTGTCTGAACATTATCAAGAAAGAGTTACTTAAGAGAGTGCTATTTCAAGAGAGGTCAAAAGTGGTAGAACCTCATACACACTCTGTTTTTCATTGTTTTTGGGCTTGTTTTGGTGATCTTTAAATTAGGAATGTCATGTGAAGAATTATACATTGACATCCTTGTTCAAATAAGTGGGGCATTAGAACCGTGAGCTTGGTTCTCGAAAAATGTATATATGTATGTAAGTTATAAATATATGTGTATGTGTGTTTTTTTGTATATATATATGTAAAAATTGTGTACAGTGTTTTTTCGAAAGCAAAAGACCGATAATTGAGGTAAAAAATGGTTTGAGTAAAAGAAAAAGTCGAACTATATATTGGCTATTGATTGCTTTGTGCGTTTGGCTATTGGTTGGAGAGATACTCTATTTGAATAATTTTTTCAATTAATATTGTGTGGAGAAGGATTGTCTAAAGACTGGATAATTAATGGTATCCAGTCTGTTCAAACTAAAAAAACAAAATAGAGTTCCGTAGGCTTTACAGTGTCGTTTTTTTCTTGTTATATACCCAAAAGCCTATGGGTTATATGGGTGACCCCTGTATTTTGTCAATGTTTGCTACAGAGGCGTGATATGGTGTCACGCTCTGAAGAGCTGTACCTTAACTGATGCTTTCAGGGCAGAGGAGGTGAACGCTTGTCCACCCACTGAAGCCAGAGAATCCATCTGATGCTTCACCAAAAGGATTTCTATTTCAAGGGAAATTTCAATCTGCGATAGAAGACCTTCACTTGCAGCCAGAATTGTCCCCATCCCTTCAGTCTGTGTAGCGAGCAGCATGCACGCTGTCATTCTCAAACTGAAAGTGTTGGCGTTTTTTGTCTCTGGCTGCGTTCATTGTAATTGGTGCTAGGGACATATCCCAGCCCCCAGAGCACCCTTTACAACTGGAGAGGTACCTTGGAAAAGGGAGTATGTCGCCATCTACCTGCACCACCTTGTGCTGGAGAGGCACAGTGCAAGGGAAGCTGATATCCTTTGAAAGTGGTGAGGCGAGAGAAGTGCCCCACCACTTCCAAAACAAAGCAAAATAAAACACCCCCTCCCTCCAAAAGACCAAAATAAAATACCCCCTCCCAAATCCCAAATAAAAACAGAACACTAACTACAAAATAAAACACAACCACTCTACTTTCATGCATTACACATATAAAAGAAAATGGCACTTGCTCACACATATAAAAGAAAATGGCACTTGCTCACGGGCTGCGTGTCCTCCTTGGTGTTCTTCCCCTTCTCCGATACATGAAGAGCTCCCTTAACCAATCCAGATGCTGCTCTCATGCTGTTAACAATGAAGAAACAAAGTGTATCTTGACCTCCTGTCCAGGTGCTTCTCTGATGCTTGTTAGCAGCATGAGTATGTAAAAAGGGGACTTGGTCCACTACAGTCAGGAAGGACCTACTAACAATGAACAAACAAAGTGTAACCTGACCTGCTGTTTGAAAAAAGACCTTTATCTTGTTCAAATGGTCTGATGCAATTTAATTACTTTGTACAGAAGGTCAGGTTACGCTTTCTTTGTTCATTGTTAGTAGGTCCTTCTTGACTGTAGTGGACCAAGCCCCCTTTTTAGATACTCATGCTGTTAACAAGCATCAGAGAAGCACCTGGATTGGATGGAGCGGGCTGGCTGGACGTCCCTTCAGGCCCTGGAGGCCTGTGATTGGTCTTCTGGTGTTCACCCATTTGTCTGAAGACAGCTAGGTGGAGAGCTACAAAGTGCGCATGTTACTTTGAACGGCACAAAACAGCCAGACAAATGACATGCCCAATTCGAAGTGTCCAGTCAGCCCTTCTTCAGTCCTCTTATACTGCCAATTGGCAGCAGAGAACACACCCAGTAACACACCCAGTATGTCTCTGGGATCGGAGCTGGCGCTGCTGCAGTGCGCTCAATGTCATTTTGATATTTTCCTGCGTGGCTTTCAGCGGGCCCCTGCCCTTGAAAAGAAACCGCCGCTCGCAAAGTGTGCATCCCTAATGTAGACAGACCTGATCCTGACCCGACTCGTCTGTTAGCAATGACTCTGCATATGAGGAAGGCCTCTAAGCCATTGATGACAAGCAAGGCCATGAACAAATTATTGAGTGCCAGATCATTGCTTATACAGCTGCCAGGGCCTTTCAATATTTGGATGCCAGGTAGTGCTTTCTACATAAGGCTCTAACTGTATTCTCGTCTTCCTTGTAAAGCCAGTGGTCGAAGAGTTTTACAGAGTAAGAATACGCCTGCTCCCCTAACTTCAGGCAAGGCCAAGAAGGCTTAGTGAATTGCTTTTGGACCGGTCATCTTCAACCTGAT
Organism: Lissotriton helveticus; assembly: GCF_964261635.1. Taxonomy (NCBI): domain Eukaryota; kingdom Metazoa; phylum Chordata; class Amphibia; order Caudata; family Salamandridae; genus Lissotriton; species Lissotriton helveticus. The sequence goes on from NC_136061.1 coordinate 1,930,064,339, forward strand.
TCTATGAGACAGACTTCACAACAGTAGTGGAGGACATGGTCAGGAGGAAGATAAGGCTTCCCACCCTGCTAAAATATTCTGACCCATATAATCAAGACCAATGCTTCCTCTTACTGGTGACATTATTTCCAAAGGGGCAACTTTGGTGCCCCGCTGCTGCACAGTGATAATGAGGAAACGTTTTCCAGCGTAAACCATATATCTTCTAGTAATCAATTTCACTCTATAGTAAACCAGTGTAATGATCCAAATAGTCCCAGTTTATCAATTCACTCCGGAGACAGCCTGATGATAATAGAATGTTTATTCTGCATTTTCAAATATCATGTGTCGCCAAACGTGCTTAAACAATGATACGTGCTTTTAACATTCCATCGAGCCAGCACAGTGAAAGCCCAATGCATTTCGAACTCTTTTAGGTTCTTTCTCAGGGGCACTGTAATGAATCAGAAAAGTACTGTATAAACAATCAGACTGAGGCACAGAAGTGCTTTGCAGCTCTTATGAACTCCACCATTCAGGCCATCTCTGCCGCAGCCTGCATCCCAAGAATCGCTGCGGGAAATAGCCATGCACCTATTAGGACCAATTGAGCACATCCCACCCACAAAGTGCATGGATTCTATTCCCACCACTTTCTTACAAGAAAAAAGTTAAGAGATCTCACCATCTTTGATCTTTATAATGGTGTCCAGTTCCTTCACCTTCAAAGGCTCAAAATGCTTACTTTGGTCCAGTGTACCTCTGGATTTTGGGTTGGAAACAAACATCCGTGCAGGACGCTGCCTTTTGAACACTATGCTGCTACTGGGGTTTTTACAGAGTAATGGGGTCATGGCCACTGCCTTCTTTAAGCAGAAGTCATACTCCTACCTACATTATTTCCTCATTCAGGCAGAGGAAGTATGGGGTTAGCTTTGGACAGGCACTAAAGAACATGTGCAATTTTGGTTTCTTGACCTATTCATCAGTACCTTGACACTGTCCAGATATGTACATGCATGTAAATGTTGGAGCAACGTTTCTGAATGCTTTTTGCTAAACCCCACCCATTTGGAGAGGTTACCAGAAATTGAATGTGAGCCTGGGGTGTTCAATCGCAGTGTCTCTAGTCTGACCTTGCCAGATTTGGAACTGTTATCTACTTCATCTCCCTGACGAACACAAAAATGTGATGGGTATCACAGCCACTAGTAATTACTTAGGCTGCATCCCAATTTGTTTTTTTTTACCACCTTTTTGCCTCAGACAGGAACCAGCCATATGCAATTCAGTAGCAGTCTAGCCCAAACTGCCATGCTAGTAAGCCTATTTGAACACTGGATGTTTACGGGTCTATAGTACCTATAACTTGGATATGTAGCCTATTCTGCTTCGTGGGGGAGAGGAGCAGACTTCACTCTTGCTCGAGATGTTATTGTTCACTTGGCGACAGCTTTGTCAGGATAGAATCAATAGTGATGTATGGACTGGGACTTCAGCATGGCAAAATGGGTGACCAAGCAACTTGGGTCTTTTGAAGACCGCATTACTGCAGTACAACATCTACATTTTATTTTCAACCACTTTCCCTTCTGAACACAATTAGCAAAGGCTTTTTGTCATGTTACAGCTGTCTCAGAATGCTTTGTAAGATTTGCCCACTTTCTCTATCCAAGAGCAAACTGGTGGCATAAGTGATGATACTTTAACACCTAGATTATGGGAACTCAATGTACAAACCTCAAAATATCCCCATGGTAGACTCCAGCTAATTTTCGGATCTGAATTTCAGAACTCTTGGGGCTCTGCACATACTTCCAAAACCCCTAAATATGGCTTTTCAAATGCCTTTGTCACGTTCACAACACATTGTCTGGTAGCCCAGCTTACCTCTAAGCCTAATTCCTTCTGTACTAGTTAACCAGATTACTGCATTTGGAATTCATACATCAGCCAGTACTACTTTAGGTTAGGAAGAGCAGAGCACAAAGCTGTACCTTCTGCCGAAGTATGGATCTCATTGCCATTGAATCGCATCTTCAAGATCTATAATTGTTAAGACCATGTCGACTCAGCATCCTCCTCCAGCAATTGTTTTTTGTCATTCCCTGCTTTTTTTGTTCTTAGTATGGAGACATTCCTGGCTCCTGCTAAACACAATAAACACAAGCAAGCAAGAAACTTTGAGGTTTGTATCCTTTTCGCTATACAAATAATCTTCATGGCAATTTTCTCTGTAGTCTTCTTGGTCCATGGTTCCTCTCTACAAAGAATCACAGCTAGGATGCTGCAGGAAAGAAAATGTATGTCTCTCAGTGCATTGGGAGCAAGAGAATCCAAAGCTTTCTTTGTCAATTATAAAGAGATATACTCCAGTCCATGGGACGGATATAAAGGAGATTGTGGATGATGGAGTATTTGGTCATCTACCTGAGAAGTTCCACTAAGAATTTAGCTGTGTGATCTCCCATGGTGCTACCACATAAAGATCTTCACAGTAGCTTCTCACAGGTTTCTGGGTGGGATGTATGGATGGATTGTACTGTGCAGAGTGAGTTCAGGCCTGTATAAACACAGGATTTTAATTTTGATACCTAGCACCAGATGCTAGATTGTCTTTTCTGATGCAAATGCATTCTTTTATGCCAGGCAGGTGGTGAGGGCGTTATAATGAAAATGTAAGCATAAGCACTCAATGAGTCTGCCTGTATCAAAAGAAGAATCAATTTGTGAAATCTGTATCGAAGGGGACGCTAAATAGCAACACCATAATTGTGTTCAAACCCCTTCAGACCTCTTATGGGCGTCAACTACAGGAGTAAAAATGAAAAAAGGCACTCAGTTATGTACAGCAGCTGGAAAATCTGCCAGTGCTCAAAAGCAATTGTTTACAACTTTCCTCCTTACTTCATGCCATCCAGACTTGATGGAAACATCAGTGTCACAGATAAATAGTTCTCCTTTTGATGTACTTCTAGTCAGCACATTTAAAATAGCTACCCCAAGAACTGACTAGTAAGTCATCCATGATTGTATTCCTTGACAGATCAGGCCTGCCCTAATCAAGCTTATACAGGAAAGAATGAGAAAGCTGATGGTCTTCCTAATTTGCCCTTGAAGGCATCGGATTAACATATATACTTGTCGCAATTTGTGAGTGGGACCACTTCAATTAAGTTAGACAGTGAATTCATATACTTCCTGTGTGCCTGGAATACTGTCATTGGTGATTATCTTTAGGCATTATTGATGTTCCTTGATAACATCCAAGTGCCTACTTGGGGTGACGAAAGGGGGGAGGGGTCAGATCCGTTTATCAAACTCCTAATACGTTTTTAATAGCCAAACTAGAGTGTTTGTTTTGTTGCCTTAGTACTAAAACAATTGTCATTATTCTAGAAATCTGTTGGTACAGCTAGTATTCTCCTGGGCGGTGAACTCAGCTCCGTTTGTGGAGTTTGCAGAGTTTTCTGCGCTTTGCATAGCTCGCGGAGGGCAGAACACACCGCTCTGCGTAGTGCAGCAGAGTTTTTTCCCCGCTTGCGAACAGGAAGTTGCCGAGTGCGAGGTGCCTCTCGGGTAGAATTTCAACCCGAGCAACAGGAAGATCAGTGTGAACGGCAGTTTGCACTGCACTCTGCCACTTGCAGAACTATGCTGACTTTTTTTTGTCAGTCCGTGGAGTTCCGCGTAGTGAAACTCCGCGAACTACGCCCAGGCCTAATCTTTAGTGAATGGCTATGAGTAGAACTTGTAGTGTGTGTTCATTGTAGGCTGGCTGATGGCATGAATAAAACTAGAATAGCTGAACGAAATTGATGTAACTAATTCCATCCAATTGGCATGTTGCTGCCCTTTAAAAGTCCAGCTGGATCTTGGTTGATTTTTTTATTTGCAAGCATGACAACCCAGCAAAGGTATGTCCCTTTACTATGGACCTGGACCTTCATGAGACAATGACGATTCCTAATTTGAATAAAGATCTGACTTATGCACCTGCCAGCGCCCGCCCAGATGTGATCGGCTTCGGACAACATGTTCTTCCGGTGGCGCATCACACGTTTAAGTACCCAGATATATATATATATATGCTTGATGGTAATCTCACAAGAGCAGTAAGGGCAACGCGATCTAAAGTCGCGTTCTGGACATCATTGCCTTTATAGGCAATGCGCCGGGTAGCTATATCTAAAATGGTGGTCCTTCCCCGCCTATTATATTTTTTGCCAATTTGCCAATACTGGTCCCACCATTCATCTTTCGTATACTGGACACCATACTCCTCGACCTGATCTGGGGGTCCGGGCAGCAAAGGGTGAACCTTAAAAAAACTGCAACTGGAACCGCATAAGGGGGGGACTGAGAGTACCAGACTTCAGAGCATACTACTATGCGAGCCAGTTGCAGTGGCCATCCTATTGGACCATGGGCAGAAACCTGCAGGAGCTAGGGTACACAATACAGGGCATTAATCGGGGGTCACTGCACACACTAGTGCTACCAAAGAGCAAACTCCCCCCGAATGCACCACCCTTGCTAAGAAGAGCACTGCGGTGCCAGAAAAAAGTATTGAAATACACGCCCCGCTCCATCCCCTACACTGAAAATGTTCCACTACTGGGGATACCAATACCTGGTGGGCGACTCACGAAGCGCAGGCTACAGGTCTGGGCTGATGTAGGAATTGAAACAGTAGGAGCACTGTTTCACGATAAAACTCTTCTATATCATGACACATTTGTACGTGTGATGGGTTGCCAAACCACTTGTACTTGACACATGCCATGGTACTGCATTATGTAAGGAAGTGTTGGGCCCCCCAGCCAATGGAACCTCCGCCACATGAGTTAGTTCGCTCATTATAGTACATGGGCGATGGACGTCACCTCATAAAATGGTTATATTTTGGTATCCATGCCCATGCAGCAGTGCTCCTTACTGATCTGAGAACCAAATGGGCAGGAGGAGAGCTGGGGTAGGAATTGTCCAACAAGGAATGGGACGTTATTCTACAACACCCTAAACAAGTGACCCGAAATGTAAAGTTTAAATTTATACAATGCATGGTTCTTCACAGTTCCTATCTAACACCACGCCATCTACAACGGATGTTCCCAAGCACACAACATTGCTGTCCTCATTGTAAGAAGAATGAGGCGGATCTCGTCCACATGCTATCGGCATGCCCATGCCTCAGAGAATTTTGGGAAGAGGTGCACAGCGCTATAGAGGCAACCACACATTTGCGAGTTGCGGACACTATTGAAGAGTGCATATTAGGGCTACGAATACGCACAGGCTCTCAGAAAGTTCAGCTTCGATTTCTAGCCCTCGCTCTTATATTAGCAAAACGGTCCATAACTATGAGGTGGAAGTCAATGAGACCCCCTGCGATATACACATTGCGAGGTAGTACGTGTGAGCAGAGCCGAAAGTGCAGCTATAAGGCGGGAGAAGGCACAGGGGTTGCGCATACACCCGATATACATTGAATGGGATATTGTGCTGGAGAGCTTTAAAGCCATAGACCCCAATCCTCATCCTGACACCCCAACTACACAGTAAACACACGTCTAACCGCAGCACCCTGGCTGCAACAGAGAGACTAGGATCTACACGCACCCGCACAGCTCAGAGTATTATGCAAGTTGGTCTGGGAACCATCTTCACACCTGACAGTAGCCACGATGGGCCAGAATGAGGGCGGGGGAGGCCGGGAGGGAGGGTAGTTGTTTTTAGTTGATAAGCTTGTTCTCAATGTGGATGACTATAAATTGAAGCAATGTATTGAATGAAAGAATAAAAGTGATAATGTTAATCGCTCGCATAGCGGCAATGTAATGTACACTTTTAAATGCTGTTAGATGTGAGATAGCAAGAAACATAGTAGATAAATGTTTGTGATTGATACATGCAACATTGTGAAAACCAATAAAATTTGTTTTAAAAAAATGAACCTGCTAAAGAAAACTGGCAGCAATTGATAATGACTCTTTATATACCTATAAATAATTCAGCTATAAGACCTGAGCACAGAATTATAGAAGGAATTGAAATTATATGATTTTTCCATGATAAATGGGAATCTGTTTCATAGAGAACAGCGATTATTTTAATGTATTTATTTATTTGCTTGCAGTCACAAATAATCTCTTGGAATGAAAAGGTGGACTGACATCCACTGTAATACATGGTAGGGATTCAACCTCTTGATCACAATGCTTCTTCCATGGTTCAGTAACCATGCTATTTGCTTACAGTTACAGCAATAGAGAATGTTTTTACGTATACAAACCAGTTTACATATGAAGGAAAAATTAGAAGAGGCCCGAGAATATAGTTTATAGAATTGCCTCCATCCATCCATTGTCTCTAACGTTTAAATGATAGGAATAAACAGTTTCAGACAGTTATTTACAATTTTAGATTTTGGGAGCTCCATCAGTCCTACTGGCACCTGATTTTCCAAATTAATTAAGAGTTTCTCTACTCTCTACTAATCAGAGAACCATGTGTGACTGGGCCATAGACAAAGGAACTGGTGTATCAACATCCCATCTAGCAAGATATTAGAACACAACGGGAGACCAGCTATGCAAAATGAGCTCGACCAACCACAAATGGGTGTTGAGGAATCGCCAGTCTTGTTTTTTCTTTTTCTGTTAACCTGTAGTAAGTTGGGCAAAGCTTTTTTGCACCCCCAAGCCAGCATGAAAGTGTCCAGAATCTGCTGACCAGAACCATGACAAATGTGATCACGTTGCCTCTCACTGGTTTTATCTTTTGGCTTGGTTCATGTTTCATCTGATCCCTCTGAGGCAGAGATCTGCAGCCTAAAGCTCTGGTCTTCCTCACACCTCACTGAAGTGTTCATGCTTGGCATTTGGATCTATTTCAGTTCAGCTCAGGCCGGACTGGCCATAGCGGGCACCGGGCATTTCCCCGGTGGGCCAGAGGGATGGGGGCTGGTTTTGTCACTGGGGGCCAGTTTTACAGCTGTGCGGCAATATAAGCCTCCTGTAACAAAAGCGGGACGGTGCTTCTTGCTAACACCCCATCTCTCCTAACCCCACTCCCTTTCCAGGGCTGGTCGAGTAGCAATCTGCCAGAGCTGGTTGCTGTTCTCACTCCAGCCCTGGCTCATTTGTGTGCCACTGTTGTCACTTCCACGGTGGAGAACTTTGCTTTGAACCACAACAGCTGATTCTTTACTATCATCTTCACTTCCAACTTTCGTGTTTGGAACCGGACAAGTTTACCCTCTACCTATGATTTTCTGCCAGAGGTTATCAATGTCTTTCTCCAGACGAGGCAGCTGTCGAATAGAACACATTATTCCCAAGAAGCTTTGTGATAGTCAATTCAGACTATCAGTTAAAAAACAAGCAATGCCAATGCCAGTAGGTCTCGCCCCTGCAAGAGCTGGCGGTTTAGTATATTTTAGATGTGATGCACATTACTGTGGCTGTACAGTATGTTTAAAATGTTCTTCTAAATTGTTATGAAACAGCCATTATTCTTTTTTAGGTATTAATGTGTGAGGGATGGGAAGAGTTTGGAATCAAAATGTGAAATGGAAGGGAAGTACAGTGCATGGATAGGCCTACGGCCACCCATGGCAGCCCCTGCTATTGCCGCCCGCGGCGACCTAATTGAAGAGCGGGGTAAAGAGGGGGCGTGCTGGCAATTCATGTGGCCACGACGGAAACGGAATGCCACAGAGTGTGTGTATCTAGCAGGCAAGCAGTTCTCCAAATGTGATAATGTGTGCTTGAGCTAATAATGAATGTTATTTCTTTTTTTTAAAGTGTGTCCGTGAAGATTGTTTTTTTGCCACAGTAAAGTTGAAAATAAAAGTTAGGTTTGTGGGTGAGGTGCAGTTGCAAATATTGTTTAAAGCTGTCTAACTTAACAAATGAAAGGCAGTATTATCCTAGGTGGAATAAAGGTACATTTAAAGCTTTAGTGTTAATGTTCCCCTCTTTGCTGCTTTTTGGACACCCATAAACTAAAATAAGTGAAAGGTAACATTCTTCCGTGTACCTTTCGAACATGCTATGTTTTTGCAGTCACCACTATTTTTTAAATCTCTCTAAGAAAACAATTGAAAGGCAGCATTGTTCGAGGGGAATAAAACTTAGGTTGTGGTTGAGATACAGTCCCATATATTGTTTAAAGCTGTCTGAGGTGGAATGGAGGTAAATTTAAAGCTTAATGATAACGTTTCCCTCTTTGCCGCTTTTTGGACACCCATAAACTAAAATAAGTGAAAGGTAACATTCTTCTGCGTACCTTGCACACATCCTGTGTTTTTGCAGTCACCACTATCCATTTAATCTGTCGTAAAGAACTGAAAGGCAGCATTGCTTGGTGGGAATAAAACTTGGAATAATTGTGGTTGATATGCAGTCACAATTATTATTTAGAGCTGTCTAACTTAACAAATCAAAGGCAATAATGTCCAAGGTTGAATGAAGGTAATTTTAAAGCTGGATGTAAATGTTGCCCTCCTGGTTTCTTTTTGGGCACCTATAGGCTTAAATAAAGGTAACATTTTCCCATATACCTTGCACACATCCACTGTTTTTGCAGTTTCAACTATTGTTTAAAGCTTCCTAAAAGAATTGAAAGGCTGTATTGTTCAAGGGGAATAAAACGTATGTTTTGGTTGAGGTGTAGTTTGAAATCTTGTTTAAAGCTGTCTAACTTATCAAATGAAAAGCAGCATTGGCCAAGGTGGGATAAAGGTAATTTTTAAGCTGAATGTAAATGGTGCCCTTTGGTCGCTTTTGGACATCCATAAATTAAATTAAATAATTGAAAGGTAACATTCTCCCGTGTACCCTGCACACACCCTGTGTTTTTGCTGTCAAAATTAAAAACTGTCTAACAAAATAATTGAAAGGCAATATTGCTCAAGAGGAATACAACTTGATTGTGGTTCGAGATGCGGTCACAAATAATGTTAAAAGATGTTGAATTTAAGAAACGAAAGGCAGTATTTTCCAAGGTGGAATAATGGTAAATAAAGAAACCCTCACATGCAAGGTCTATTTCGTTTGAGATAAGAAAATGTGCTTCCCATGCTGCCTAAACTTGCAATGTTAAGAGGGGAAGGAGAGCTGGAATATTCTGGTTCTTAAATGGCCACAATAACTAATTTGGACGACAATCACAAGAAGTTGTGGCACCAATGGGACTTGAGTTCCCCAGCTTCAAAGGACACAGCTCTGCATATAACAAAACACACAGCAATGTGTGATCTTGTTATCTGCGGGTCAGTAGCCATTGAAGCTGGGAATCCTGTAAAAGTCCTGCAAAAAAGATAAATGAAAATTGGAAGCACATTTTCTTATCTCAAAGGGAATGGAATGCAGCAAGTGTGTGTATTACATTCAAGCAGTTCCCCGAATGTGATAACGTGTGTTTGAACTAAGAATAAACAAAAACTCACATGAAAGGTCCCCTTGCAGTCACGCCCTAAAACACATAGACTCAGCAAAATAAAAATTGTTTAAAAACATAGCAAGGATGTGGCCGAGATGCAGTTTCAAACAGTGCTGAAAGCTCAATAAACAAGTGGGCACAGGCAACGGGAGAGTGGGGGCACTGCAATGGGTGGTAGGGAGGGGTGAACAAGCAAACACCGACAACGCAATGGAGCAGACGACAGAACCAGCTACGAAAGAGTCACTCTGTAGAGTGGCTCAACCAAAAGAAAAAAATAGCTCCCAAAAGTGCGAGCATTGTAAGGACACAAGTACTTGAGCCAAGCTCTAGGATAGGGTTACTAGCAAAAAGAGCGAAGTGCTGACAGCAGAGCTGACCAGCATGAAGCAAGCAATCGAGAGTGGCTTTGAAGGCCACCTTTCTTAAGTAATGGGAGGGCTCCAGATCCACTAACAGTTAACAACATTTCTCAAAAAGATAGATCAAGCTCTGTCTACGCGAGACCTAAAAAAGTTAAATAAACAGTTGGAAACAAAACCAAGTGGAGTTAGTCCATAGTGAATGAAGGTAATACATGATGAGTCAGCTTGTTTACACAGTAAAATAAATATAATTCACCAACTGAGTTATACTAAAATACTCTCCAAATCATAGATACTCCAAAATATTAATAGTTGGCAGGGATGGCATGACGTTCTTAGTGTATGCACTCAGTTCAGACGGGGTACTACTTGGTACTGGTTAGATGCAATATGTATACTGTAAGAACTTCTAATGACCAGCAATTCAGGACATGGTAAGAATAAAACAGCTTTGATTCATGGGGGTTTTCATCTTGCTGAGAGGTGAGTCAAGGAACTTCCAAATAGATGTGTTCAGAGTTTTCCATAGGGATTGTGATAGTGAGATGTTGTTAGTGCCCCTCAAAAATAGAAGCCGCTCCAACCATGTGGAGTAGGAGACTATCGAGTGGGAGAATGAGATCTAGAGGAATTGATCCTCAGCTTTAAAATTGGGGTCAAGAGAGCCAGTAATTAGAAAGGAGAAATCTTGTGACGTGGTTATCTGCAGGGTTGATTGGATTAGGTTATGAATTAAAGACCAATAAGTATTCAGAAGGGGCCAGATAAAGAGCACATAAGGGAGGTCTCTGATGGCTGTGTTACAATTCCAACAGGTAGAGCCGTTTCGATGGCCCAGTCTATGTAAATGTTGAGGGGTCCAGAATTTTTGGTGGAGAATCATAAATTTAGTTTGAGCAAATATAGGAGTAATTTTGCATTTAAACGAATATAACATGTCACAACGCATGCTATTACATAGCGTTCCTTTACAACGTGGTTGTTACAATGACCACATTGTTAGAACGCAATACCTGTACCACGCAAGTCATTAGATCGACTTGCTGTATGGGGCGTGCTGGACTTAGGAATAGTATAGTTTACTATTCCAACTCTAGCCTGCGCAACACTAGGGAAGGTGTTGGAATAGTGAATTATACTATTCCTTAGGTTGGAGTGTCCCCTACAGCAAGTCGATCTAATGACTTGCGATGTAAAGTCATCGCGTTCCAACAATGATGTAATGACAGCCCTGTAAACGCTGTTTCCAAGTTTAAACCATTGGCATCTATGGAGAGTGGTGAGGCGGGCAAATGGGTGGTGGGTAACAATAAAATAATAAAAATCCACTTACCTTCTACAAGGCCTCTTCGCTGCACGTCCTCCTACTGCTGCTGCAGTCGGTGTTCAGCGCGGGTCCCAACCAAATGCCTTAACCAATCCTGGGGCTGCTCTCATGCTGTCTCAGGTCTCGCTCATCTCACCAGAGGGCATTGGAGGCCTGCACTTGCTCTAACCCAGATGTCTTAAGACAGCTGGGTTAGAGCTTTCAAAGTGTGCATGTCTGGCTGGCCGCAGCTAGAAGTCCAGCCAAAGGGACATGCACACTTTGAACTGAAGTGCCCAGACAGTCCACTGTCCCCACTGCTGCTGCCATTAAACAAACTCTGCCCTGACCCTTGGTTTAGGACAGGGGGGAATAAAATGTTAATTAATTAACTTCATTACCATTTTATTTTTAATCTCTGAGGCTTTTGGGTACATTTTAGTTTGCGGGGCAATGCTCCTCTACCCTCATGGAAGAGTTGCCCCTGGTTCAAATGGCAAAGACTAAATATATTTCCAAAAGAGATGTTGGCTAAGTATAAGACACTCCTCTTTCCCTTTGGATTGAACTTAATGCAGTAGCCTGGGGTTGTTAGATTGAAGGATTTTATGTTTTTGGGGAGACCAAATGCCCCCATTTGTATAAATTTAATGTGAAAGAGGGAAACGAGGGGTCGTCATCACAAATCGTAGGTGAATTCAGACACAATGTTAACTTTAAGAAGTTATACAAATTAATTGTTTTATAAGTACTATGATTCTTTCAGATTAGCAAATGTGTTTTTATTCGGTTTCCAAGATATTTAAACAGAAGCGAATGGCAAGAAGATCCATTCAATTTGATTTTCAGGTTATACCAAACAGAGGCTTTGTTTCAGTTCGCAAATTTGGTTTCTAATTTCACAACAGTTCTTATTTGGCTGTTTTTGAATTGTCCATGATAGGTTTCGAATGAGAAAGGGAGAGTTTGTATGTGGTGAGATACAAAAGACAAGTGAGCGGGTGAGTGAGCTTTACATTTTTAACCAGAACAAGTAATAGTCATCTGGTTGAATGATCCATCTTGAGCCTTGTTTGAAAAGAAAGAATATTTGGTAATTCTTGGAATTTGAAGAATTGGCGCCCCACCCCGATCTTTGGGTAGTTATAATTTTTTTAAGGCTATTCTGGGATGTTTGTTTTGTCTCATGAATTTGTTGATTGCTATATCTAGTTTTTGTCAGAAGTCTTCTGACAGCACCACTAAAGGAACAGTACTAAATAGATAATTAGATAATTAATTTAAGGGCTAATCATAATTGTTCTGTCTCTATCCTTCCAAATCATAAGAGCAACTTAAGGGACCATTCCTTAAGGAGCTCTGTAACTTTCTTAAATAATATTGATTCCCGATGTTTGTCCAAAAGATTGTCTTCAAATGATATACTCAAGTACTTCAGATGTTTAGGTTGCCATGTTTGGCCAGATTTCCCTAACCTATCTTTAGTTGCCAGTAGGTTTAAAGCCATAACTTCTGTTTTATCTCCATTCAGAGTGCATAATCAATTTTTCCATTAATGAGGTGAGCCACATCTTTTGTGAGTTCTAGAATGTCACCAGAATATGTGATAGAACTTGACGCCTGTGATGTTCTGCTTTGTTCTTATATTTTGAAATAGGCGTTCCAACCCAGCAGGAATAGGGCTGAGGAAAGAGGGCATCCATGCCTGTTTCTGTGTGACAAGTTAAAGAAATTCAAACTCATCTCTGCTACTCTTACTTTTGCTTTAGGCTTCATGTTAAGGGACATTGCCATTTTAATGGATTTTTCACAGATATCTACATTATGGAGGGTTGACTTAAGGAAGGACCACAGATATATGCGGCGGATTCCACGATCACGGGGGATTCCTTTCTCCCTTATCTCCAGGGTCTAACCCTACAGGCGCTCTCACGGGAGGATGCGGAGGAATTGGATACGGTTTTCACGCTCCGGGAGTTGAAAGTAGCAATAGCTGGCCTGCCGAGAGCTAAGTCCCCGGGCGGGGATGGTTACCCCTCTGAATTTTACCAGGCCTTTGCGGATGTTCTTGCCCCACCCCTCTTGCAGGTGTACCTGGAGGCATTCGAACGGGGGGCACTTCCGCCCAGTATGAATCTGGGGGAGATCTGCATGATCCTGAAACCGGGTGGGGATGCTGCGGCATATCGGCCCATCGTGTGAAAAGGTAACTTACCCAGGCAAAAAAACACAAATGTACTGATACAGTTCAAGCAATAACAGTTAAAATAAACAATGATAACAGAAAACAAGCACAAAAATTAGCATTTAGAGATTTAATTTCATTAAAATGATAAAAAGTGGTCATAAAAATGATCAATAACATGAAAAGAATTTTTTAGCAATTGATAAAAAAGATATTTTTCATTTCATTGGGGAGTCAACAAATATACATTGTTTTATGTGTGGATATTCCCAACGATCTGTAAAAGAGATGGCTTTCGTCTACGCGTTTCAACACCTAAGTGTCTTCCTCAGGACGCTACCATCTTGTAGCATGTGTGGTTGATATTTGGTATTGATGAAGGTATCCGTGTAATAATCAGTCTGTCCACAGTTTTTACGTCATCTGCGAAAAGATGTTTGTAGTGGCTCCTATATTTGGAGTGGATTCTTTAAAAATATGATGATTTACGGTAGGTTGTTAGGCGGAGCCAGAAAACTGGATGTAGTTTGAGTTCCAAAGAGAAATGGCCGCTATAGGTTTGTAAAAATCAACCAGTTTTATGACGATTTGTTACGACGGTAGTCCCGTGAGTTGGTTAAAGTGGGTGTTCAGTCGCTAAACTGCAACTGATAAGTGACTCAGGATACAGGTATGTGCAGCTGGCGAGCCGGGATAGGTGTTAGGTTGCAAGCCAGACGTGTAAAATGAGGAGCTGATGCGGCGACTCGGTACTGGTTGAGGCTGCACGCTCAGGCAGAGAGTAGAAGTACGGGCTTGATAGCTTGAGCGGGTGCTGATAAAGCAGCTCGGCGTTCAGAGAACCTCTTCTGCGTGGCGTGTACAGCTTCGGGATAACAAATGGGCACATCGGCCCATCACCATGATAAATACTGACGTGAAGGTCCTGACGAAACTTTTGGCTGCCCGGCTGGCACCGCACATGCTGCACCTGGTGCACACGGACCAATGTGGGTTTATCCCTGGCCGCAATTCCGCCATGAACTTGAGACGACTGAACCACATCATCCACGAAGTACGAGGCAGAGAGGACCAAATGGTCTTGGTGTCGATCGACATCACTAAAGCCTTCGACACCGTAGACTGGGGGTACCTTTTGGAGGTCCTCCGGATGGTGGGATTGGGCCCCGGATTCTGCCGGTGGATACGCATCTTGTATACAGCCCCCCGAGCCAGGGTGCGACTGGGTGCGGCGTGTTCGGAAGAATGGCCCTTGGGCCGGGGCACGCGCCAGGGATGTCCCCTCTCGCCGCTTCTTTTCGCTCTGGCGATCGAGCCTCTCGCGGTCCAGCTACGGGCAGACATGGCACGATGGGGCATCGCAGTGGGCGACACATGTAATGTGATCTCGCTATACGCGGATGACGCCCTCTTCTATTTAATGTGCCCACAGGAGTCGGTGCCGGTCCTTCTCCGGCACTTGGACTGATTTGGCGCAGCCTCGGGCCTGCGACTTAACTGTGGGAAGTCCCTGATTTTCCCTTTGTCGGGCTACGGCGACGGGCCACTGACAGACCTACCGAATCTCGGGTTGAGGTGGGAACAGGAGGCGTTCCGGTATCTCGGCATCCAGGTAACACCTACGGAGGCACAGGGATTGGCCCGCAATATTGACCGTGTTATTCGGTCCTTGCAGCAATCGGTCACTTTCTGGAACTCCTTGCCATTATCTCTTATGGGGAGATTGGCCGTTGCGAAGATGGTGATGCTCCCCAGGACGCTCTATGTCCTCCAGAATTCCCTATGTCCACTCCCCCCACGGGTGTTTCGCACTCTAAACACGCTGCTAACGTCACTGCTGTGGGCGGGTCGCCCTCCACACCGTGGTCCGAGCGTGGGAGGAGGGGGGGCTGGAGGCACCCAGATTTGACTAATACTACTATGCGGCGCAGTTGTTGCCAGCGGCACAGTGGTTTGCAGATGGAGACAGCTGGGAGTTGAGTCTGTTGGCCAGCAGGGCTACCGAGCAGGAACTACAGGTGGCGCTGATGCGAGGACGGGGAGCCGATGGGGGCTTACCATATGTGGTTCGCCACGCGGCTGCGGTTTGGCAGCGGTTTGTGGAGAAAATACTGCGGCGAGCCCCCTTTCATAGGGAATTACCGGTGTGGATCTTAGCCCCAGTGGTGGACATGGTGGAACACATGTCCTTTAGGAATTGGAGGGCGGGAGGCTGCAAGATTCTGGCAGACATTTACCCCGATGAGTCCTTCGTGTCCTTTGAGCAGGCCATGGATACCTTTGGCCTGGGGGAAGGACAACACCTGCACTACCGGGGACTTCAGGAGGTGGCGAGAGCCGCGTGGCCCCAGTTTCCGGAGGCGCCCCCGTTGTCTCACACCCTGAACATCCTCCTCTCTTGCGGGAGAGGGCGGAAGTTAATTTCTCTGCTATATTCGGCCATGAGACAGGACTCAACCCCACCGGTTCCGCCTTCCTGGGATGCCTGGGAGAGTGACCTGGGTATCGATCTTTCCTCGGGACAGCGCAAGCGCATAGGGAGTCTTACCCGCAAAGTGTCCTGCAATGCGAGATTCAAATTGACGCATTTTAACTTCATGCACCGCACCTATATGACCCCGCTGGCCTTAAAGCGTATCTCAGGAGATAGGGAGGACAACTGCCCCAGATGTAGGATCGGGGGAGCGGAGTTTCTACACCTGGCCTGGGACTGCTCCTTGGTTGCCAACTTCTGGAGAGGGGTGGTGGCTCGTATCCGGGCCGTAACTGGCCTTCGGCTGGATCTGAGCCCGCTTCACTGCCTACTAGCCCTGGTCCCTAAACCCAAAAAGAGGAACCTTTCCTACAAACTTTTGCAATTAATGTTGGAGCTGGCGAGGCGTAGAGTGGCGATCACCTGGATGGGGCAAAGAGCACCGGAGTTGTCAGCGTGGCGTAGAGATGTAAAAGAATGGTCACTAGCTGAGGAGACACATATGCAGAGGTCCCGCAATGATGCGAAGTTGCCTGACGATCTCCTGGCATGGAGAGTTATGTGTGCCTCGGAGATGTCTCATAGCGACTCGGATGGCACGAGTGCTGAACTTTTTTCCTCAGGGGATTCGGAATCAGAGGGGGAGGGGGGAGGGAGTCGGGAAGTTGGACCCACGCCAATGTAGGTGCAGAACCTGTTCCTTGATTGACTTTCATGCGACTGTTGTGGTTATCATGATGCTTATGAATACAGCCTGTACTGAACCCACTGTACCATTTAGTGCCAAAATGAGATTACAGTATTGTGTACACCTACTGGATGAACGATGCCAAGTTTCGGGGGGGGGGGGTTGTTTTTCTTCCATGTTGTAAAATCAAAAATAAAGATTTAAAAAAAAAAAGGAAGGACCACATAACCTTGTTGATCGCTTTTTCAGTCTCCAGTGCTCGCGCTACTGTAAAGCAGTGTTTTTTTAAACCTTCTATGGTTGGATTCATGAATGATGGAAGGATGGAATCTAATCGGTTTGCCAGGATTTTAGAGTATATTTAACTGTCTAGGTTATTGAGGGAAATAATTCTAAAAACTTTTGTGAGCATGGGGTCCTTCCCCTCTTTTGGAATGACTCTGATTATTGGTTTTGCTGGTGTTCCACACACCTGCCCAGCATTAGCAAATTGGTCAAATAGTTTAAGTAGACAATAACATAGTACAGTGTAAAATATTTTATAGAACAGACCAGAGTAGCCATCAGGTCCCGGGGCATTCCATTTTTTTACGTTCTTAATTACCTCTACAACTTCTGATGTTGTTATGGTGGAGTTTAGTTGTCATTATTTTCTTTAGATCATGTCAGGAACTTTAGATTATTTAAATGCTGTTCAATCTTGTATCGTGGTTTGGAGGTTATTGGAATATATATTTTGATAGCAATCAACTAAGGGTCCGTTCATACTGTAATGGTTTTTACTCTAAGAGAAGTGATTGCATTCTTGCGCTGCTTAAATTTCAGATTGGACGCATGTATTTTCCCTGCCTCTTTAGATTCATAAAGTTTGAGGCTTTTCTGTATGTTAATCCATGTGCCTGCCCTTGCGCTCAATATTTTGTTGTATTTGTATATTTTACAAAGTATGGAGAGAATTATTTCTAGAATTGATGTTTGGTTTCTAGAAGCTTTATTTCTTTTTCTAGCTTCTGTACGTTATTGTTTGCAGATTGTTAATTTTCCACCTAAAATTGATCAGTTTACCACTGATTGTGGCTTTTAAAGCTTCCCATATGAGTAAAGAAGAGAAGTCGGGATTGGTATTGTCATTCAAGTAATCTACAATAGCTGAACTAAGTGTTCTCAGGGATATATGATTTAATCATTCAGGATAAAGTTGTGCAGGAATGGCCTGACAGGTGTCTCGGTTCAGTTGCCAAATGTTCTATGCTGTATATGAGCTTATTACGGATAAGAATATAATCAATTCTTAATATGAATTGATAGGAGATGAGAATAAAGTAAAATCTTTGGTGTCCAGATGTTGTAATCTCCAAGCATCAGTTAATGGAAATTTTTCACACAACTTTTCCATTTCTCTGTGTGCACTCGGAGGGCGATATTTACATTTTGATTGTCTGACTAGCACACAATCCATAGGAGGATTAAAGTTGCCTCCTAAAATAATGAATGCATTATCCAGAATCATTTGCATTTTTCTGGATAAATTAGACGAGAAAGCTGGGTAATTTTTATTAGGGGTTTAAATGTTCCCTACAAAGAGTTCAGTCTGCTCTTTTTGCAGTTTACCAATCAACCATCTGCCCTCCTCATCTGCAAATGAGGAGAGGATGTTGATTTTTGATCTACGCAAGGTTAGAGTGACCACACCGTTATATTTCCTCTTAGCTGGTGAGCATATATTATTGAACCAATTGTTCCTACAAGACCCAATCCTTCTTCCCTATTTTATTTCGTTTCTTGGAGCATTGTTATGTCTCCTTTCAATTTCAATAAGTAATCCATGATTTTGCATTTGTTCACAGAAGGTTCATGACCTTTATGTTTAAGGAAATAATGTTCAAATTATTCTTTGTGAAAATCTTTCAGCGTAATTAGTGTGGTCGTCGGACTTGAGTGCACTGGCGTAGCTAAGTCAATTGCATATCGTGGGGATAATCTCATGTCTGTGAGAGAAGAAATTAAATTAAACATAACAGAAACAACAACAAGAAATACAGAATAAATGCACCGTCATCTCGCTTTCTGAACCCACACCCCTCGACCACCCAAAGTTTGCCAGAAGCTGGGAATGGTGAAAGAAGGGACAAACTCAGTTCCATGCCCATACATCAGAAACAAGAACTTACTCAGCATTATTCATAGCATACATAACATCCTACTTAAGTTTAAACTCCAGCTTAAGTTTACCTAGGATTAAGCCACTGAAAGAAGTGAACAAAACAATTCACCTTATGGGTTGGAAACTTTTGAACTGCACACGTAGATATGTGTGCATAATCCGTTATTGGTATACTTAACAAGTTAATAATTTCAAACGATGACTAGCATAGGCCAAACAAGGGTAATCTAGGTACAAAAATTACCATCAAATACAATGAAAGAGTTATCAATGTAGTGTGGTATTTCAATATGAGAGAACTCTGTTGAGATCTGTGACAGAACTGTATTATGGGAATAGGTAAGGAGCAAAATGGATCATACAAGAAACTTGAAAATCAATATTAAAAGGCTGCAAGTCAAGGATCTTCTTAATGTTCCTCAAAAAAACATCAGTCTAGCAGTTAACAGCTAATAGCATCTAAAATCTAACACATGTGTCTCCAACCAGTCGATCACGAGCTATCCGTAGCTCCCAGACACCTTTAGAGTAGCTCGTAGCCTTGAGTTAATTTTTAAATCCACACAGGATGACATTTTTTTCAAAGTTAAGGGAAGGCTGTGTTTATTTTACATTGTTATCATCAGTCTGCAGATGGCAGGGCCAGATAATTAACAGTGCTCAGTCAGATGTATGACCCTGACCAGAGCTGGGGAACAGAGGTGAAGAACTGAAGCACTGAGGTATTTAACTCTTAAATAAAAGTCCTTGTCAACTCAATATTGGAGTGTGAGAACAAAATTATGTTTCTGAATGCTTTTGATGGAGCAGGGTTTTCGTGAAATAAAACCTGCTCGGATTGAACCCTCAGTAACATTTACTAACAGTGTGCAGTGGAATATTAATGTGGAAAATGTATTTGTTATGAGTGAAAAAGTA
The DNA here is from genome assembly GCF_964261635.1 of Lissotriton helveticus. Lineage (NCBI taxonomy): Eukaryota > Metazoa > Chordata > Amphibia > Caudata > Salamandridae > Lissotriton > Lissotriton helveticus. Next base: position 1,930,083,867 of record NC_136061.1, read on the forward strand.
TATTGCACAAGCGTGTATTAAAAGTACTGAAGTAGGCTGCAAAAATTACAAAGCCACAAATGCTTTATAACTAATGAAAAATAAAAGACTAACGCTGCTTTTGTATTTGCTAATAAATTAAAACTAACACGGGTTGTGCCTGGTTAGATGCACTACTGGGAGGGCGCGTAAATGAAAAGCATTACAAGTGAATAATAATTTGTGTGTTTTATTTCTCATAGAGAGTATGAGTTTCTATTGTGCATGAATTGAGGATTAAAATATATTCTAGAGGAAAATGGAAGAATTAGAGGGAACGTGCAGTGAACACTGAACATGTCCTTTAGAGAGTCTTGAGTGCCTGCCATACGTTTGTCGGCAAGCAAAGGGATGCCTTCTTTCGAAAGGCGCAGATGAAGAAAATTATACAAAGTTTGCTACAAAACTAGAGAAAAGGAAATTGAAGATGTAGTCGATCCAATAGAATTGAATTGAAAAAAGCATGAAGGCTTTTGTCGAATTGCAAGATTGTCTTTGTTGAGCACTTACATTGAGAATGCCAGATTATTGTAAAGATTTTGCATTATTCTGCTGTGAGAAAGATGGGTGTGCACTTTCCATTTTAACACAGACACAGGGAATGGCACGTCGTCCAGTGGCATATTTTTCTGCTACTTTGGATTCAGTGGCTGGAGCGTTGCCTGGTTGTTTTAAAGCAGTGGCTGCAACCTGTGTGAGTTTGGAGCATTGTGAAGGAATTGTGATGGGACATTCATTGGAAGTGTATGTGCCTCATTCTGATGAAATTTTGCTGACAATGACACAAACACAGTGCATGCCTAGTAGTCGCTTGACTAAATATGAGAGAGTGATTTTGGGTGCTGAATATGTGACAGTGACAAGATGTACAACATTGAACCCAGCAACTTTGTTGCCAAGTTTAAGTTGTGAAGAAATAAGAACAGAAGCTGAACATTACTGATTTGAATGTGACAGAGTTGTGTACAAAACCAAGGTTTGACATAAAAGATACACCATTGCCAGAATCAGATTGTGTGATGTTTGTTGTGGATGGTTCTTGTTTGAGAGATGAAAAGGGTGCATTACGTGCTTCATATGCAGTATGTACTGTGGCCATGGTTCTTGAAGCATCTTATCTAAGAATGGTAAATTCAGCACAAATTCTGAGTTGGTCGCATTGACCAGAGCGTTCATAGTTGGCAAAAAATTGAGAGTAACCATATTCACAGATAGTCAATATGGTTTTGGGGTGGTACATGCTTTTGGACAATTGTGGATGCAATGTGGATTTCTGACTTTTTCAGGATCACCGATTAGAAACAGCAAAGATGTAAAAGATCTGTTGAATGCATTACCATTGCCCAAAGAGATTGCAGTGGCGAAATGTCCAGCACATAAATCGGGAAATGATTGTGACTAGTGGGAACAGATACACAAACAAAATGGCTCATTTGTGTGCACAAAATTCAGTTTCATTTAACAGAGGAACAGACAAAAATATAACTAATTGTCACTTGATGTTCTAAATTGTGGAAACATGGAATGAGATTAGACAGTTGCAGGAAGAAGTAAGTGAGGAAGAGAAAGACATCTGGATAAAATCAGGTTGTACACACAGAGAGGAGGACGAAATGTGGATTTGTTCAGATGGGAGACCAATAATGCCAGATAGTCTGTTTTCTCAGATGGCAAGGACATATCATGGGTTGACACATGTTTGTTAGAGATGCAATGATCAGTCTTTTCAAACAGTCATGGTATAATCCTAAATGTAGGGATATTGCAGAGAGTCTATGCCAGAGGTGTGTAGTGTGCCAGCAGCAAAATCCAGGAAGGAAGACAGTTGTTAGTTATGGGCGGATTGGAAAAGCAGCTGGACCATTTACAAGGTTGCAGGCTGACTTCATTGAGCTCCCTCCTTGTAATGGACTCAAATATGTGTTGGTTGTGGTTTGTCTGTTTTCTCGTTTGGTAGAGGCTTATCCAACAAGAAGGAATGATAGTCTAACAGCCGCTAAATTGCTTTTGAGAGAGATTATTCCTAGATTTGGATTTCCAGTCTCTTTAGAAACAGATAGAGGGACTCATTTTAACAATGAAATTATTTGGATGATTTTCGCAGCATTACAAATTGAGCAAAAACTGCATTGTTCCTATTTTCCAGAAGCCTCTGTGGTGGTTGAACAGTTTAATGGCACAATAAAATCGAGATTGTCAAAGGTATGTGCATCCACAGCACGGAAATGGCCTGATGCTTTGCCTCTAGTGTTAATGAGTCTAAGAAGCATTCATGATAAAAAACACTGGATTATCCGATCATGAAATAATAATGGGGAGAGCAATGAGACAGTTGATTGTACCAGCAAATCAACTGATGAATATTACTGATGATCTAGTGTTTTTTTATTGCAAAGGATTGGCTGATGTGGTGCGTTCTGTGTCTCATCAGGTTGGTGAAGTTGCAACCACAGCACAGCAAGAACAAGAATAGGATTTATGTCCAGGAGAGGTGATCCTGGTGAAAAAACACGTAAGAAAATTGTGTCTGGAAACTAGATTGCATGGTCCGTACCAGGTAATTCTAGTGACGACGACAGCAGTGAAGTGTGGTGGCATGCCCAATTGGATTTATGCGAGTCATAGAAAAAGAGTCCCAAGTCCACTTTAAAGACAAGAAGAGGAAGAACAGCAACAGGCAGAGAGACAAGTAGAGCCTGAAGTTGAAGCAGAGACTGGAACTGCATATGCTGAAGCTGTTGAACCTATGATTTAATCAGAACAAAGTGAAATAGAGTGAGCACCAGCTACTGGGTCTCAAGAGACTGCTGTTGAAGTCAATGATGAAAACGTTGTGAGTGAAAGTCAAGAGCAGATACAACTGAAGAAAGAATCAAATAAAAGAATGTGTGAGACTGACTCGGACACAGAAGAAACTGAGAAAGTTAAAAAGGCGAGAAAAGGTGATGTGTGGCCGAGAGGAGTGAAAAGACTGAAATACAATCTGAAAAGATCACCTGACACAATACTAGAGGTATCAAGTCAAACAGAGCAAAATGACTCAGAAGAAGATAAAGTTCAGAAAACCAAAAGATAAAGGTTTTCGAATAAGAAATATTTAGCACCAGATTGGACATATGTACTGTCTGAAGAAAAAGAAGAGACAGAACGGTGCAGAATTGAGTGATGCGAATGGTTGCGAACCACCTTCAAAGAACTGAGTACATAAGGGTGCAGAAAAATTGAAAATCACTCAGGAGAGTAAGCAAGAAATAAAGGATGAGAAGAATAAAAAAAAAAGAAGATGGGAGAAGTAAGAAGGCTCAAAGAAGTGCTGGGATACACACATTTTTATTTTATTTTTATTTTTGTGTTGAGCTCAGATTAAAGTAAGATTTTTGCCTTATAAGATGGCTAACCCAAATATTATAAAGACTGGAAATCAAAATCAGAATCTAAAACGTAGATGTTTTAATGCTTGCTTATTTAGTATCTTGTTACTAATGTTGGTGTGGTTAATACTAACTGTTATTGTGCCTGTTCTAATGGTAACTAATCCTAAAAATAATACTAATGTGTGATAAGTGAGAAACTAGTTACTAAAAGCTCTAAAGACGTTCTAAATACTAACATGGAAAAGATGGAGGATGATAGCATTTACCATCATGATAAATCAATTAATGACTTTTCGTTAAATGTCTTTACTAAACTGTTGTATGAGTTTTTTGACACAATGGATGCGAGAGATTGTTATGGGCGCATGCAATTGCCATCATCTGTATCTGAGGGAGTGAATTACCACCACTTACCTCTTACGTATGGTGTGTCTTGTAGTGTATTAACCAGTCTCTTTTACGAGAGAGATACTCCAGTATTACTATTCTAACAAGGATTTAGTGTTTTCAGACATTCCTATAAGAAGAATGATGAATAAAATATATGGTGCTAGAAATGCGGAGTATATGGGAGATTTTTTCCAGGTAACAAAAACAATAGATGTAGTACATGCATATAGGCACAATTTGACATGTAGTTTGCGACATGAAGAAATAGAATTAACTAACATGGTGGAAGATAGAAGACAAGATTTTCATAAGAAGGCTGTTGAGCTAAAGTCACATGTACCTTCATGGGCTTTCAGAGAAGGAGATTATAAGAAGGGTGAGACTTACGCTGCAATTACCCTATATTGGCATCATATAGGGAAGCTTTGTATACCTAGGTTAAAGACAGAACAAAAGTTATTTCATTGGTTCTAGTGAACGTGATCATACTTTCCAAATTACGGGATTATGGGGATTAAGAGGAGGAACCGATCCTGTTTTCCCAGGAATTTATTTGTAAAAATGCATGTTATAGGTTGCCTGCACATTGGTATGGATGTTGTTATATGGGTATAGTATTTCCTAAAGTATACCACATGGATAAAAATAATAGAATCAATTAAATAAGGAATGTACTAACGCGTAATAAGAGAGGAGCTAGTTTTTCTGAAACAGTTGGTGATATTTTTGGAACATTGATACCTTCAGTTGGTGTTATCTTGAATTCACACAAAATTAGAAAATTGTATACAGTGGTAGATCGTTTATCGACAGATACCGCTGGTGGGTTTTTAATGATTGATACTGAAATGGTTGCAATTAGGTCTATGGTTTGACAGAATCGTCTTGCTCTTGATGTCCTATTAGATAACAAGAGAGCAGTCTGTAGTATGTTGAAAAATTAACAATGTTGCACTTATATCCCTGACAAAGGTAAGAGTCTTGAGGGATAAATTAAAAATATAACAAGTATTCATGAAGATTTGGCTGAACTGAAGGTTGATGGTGCTTGGAAGAAACTTGGCAAAAGTTTTTCCTCAGTGGGAAACTGGTTTTCTACTTTTGGGAATAGTTTGTAAGGAAAAATACTACCACCTAGCAGGAGTTACAGTAATACTAATGATTTTCCTGATCTATAAATGCTGTAAGTGTAGATGCAAGAAAGAAACACTTGATGAGAAACGATGACCAAAAAAGAGAAAGAGAGAAGAAATAGAACTAGAAGACAGGAGAGGAAATTATTAGGAAATCATGAAGGATTTAGATGGACTAATGATAAAACGAGAGAGAACAACAGCTTTTTAATAAAGTGGCAATTAGTATCAGTAGGTCTTTGGTGATGGCTCAAAAATGCCATCAAAGGGGGGATTGATGGAGCAGGGTTTTTGCAAAATAAAACCTGCTCGGATTAAACCCTCATTAACATTTACTGACAGTGTGCAATTAAATATTAATGTGGAAAAAGTGTTTAATATGAGGGAAAATGGCTATTGCGCAAGTGTGTATTAAACGTACTAAAGTAGGCAGCAAAAATTACTAGGCCACAAATGCTTTTTAACTAATGAAAAATAAAAGACTAACGCTGCTTTTGTATACACTAATAACATTTGCTAGTAAATTAAAACTATTATGGGTTGCGAATGGTTAGATGCACTATTAGGAGGGCGCGTAAATAAAAAGCATAACAAGTAAATAATTAATGTTTGTGTTTTATTTCTCATAGAGAGTATGAGTTTCTATTCTACATGAATTGAGGGTTAAAGTATATTCGAGAGAAAATGGAAGAATTAGAGGGAACGTGCACTGAACACTGAACATGTCCTTCAGAGAGTCTTGAGTGCCTGCCAAAATGTTGTCCCCGAGCAAAAGAATGCTTCCTTTCGAAAGGCACCAATTAAGAAAATTATACAAAGTTTGCTACAAAACTAGAGAAAAGGAAATGGAAGGACAACTGAGGCATAGATTGTATTTCCTGGGGTGGACGCTATTGACGTAATCAAGGAGAGAACAATAAGAAATTTAGTGAGATGAGCGCATTGAGTGTGGTGTGACAGTACATCCCTTTCCTTAACCAATCAAATCTGAAATAAACTTTTGTTTAGAAACAAATGTGGGTTGGACACTTGGGTTTAGGGTATAATTTAGGTGCCCGGTGGGAGGGGTTGTAGGAAGACTTGCAGATCGACGGGAGATCATCGCTGTCATCGGATTGTTGTTCACCTGTTTGCTGTTTCCTGGCTTAGACTTTGCCACATCAATTCTTCTTGAGGGGCCTTACTGCTCTCGTGGTCAGAGGGTAGTTTTCTCTCTTATTGGGTTAATATAGCCAGAAACCAGAATTTGAATAATCAATTGCAAATTTATTTTATTTCTGATACTTTTATCTCTTCGCCTTTCCACCCCTTCACTGCATTTCTGATTTGTGATGTATTTTTTGTCAATATTTCCTGATATTGTTCTTCTGTGATGATCTATGATTTGTTATGTATTTGGGTACTGAAGGAGCACTTTTTTTTACATTATTTAGATATACATTATACATATACAAATGAGTCTGTCTTTATTAGAGTTTATTTAGTTCTGGGTAATCAACCAAGAATTAGTTTGTCAATCCCTATCATTCAATAAAAAAGATTCTGTCACCAAGAATTGGTATGTCAGAAATGTGGTCACAATTTTGTCATTGTTAAGTTTGGTAGCTTGTTTAGAAATTCACTAACCCAGCATGAAGGGACTTGGGTGGGTAGTGAGATTTGGGCCTGGTTTGTGGAAATTTGTTTGTCCCTGAGCGCTGGATCAGTTTCAAACGGGAGAAATTTAAAATGAAAAGTTGCCTTAATCATTTTAATTGTCTCCCATTTGAAAGTGTTGCATTTACAAACAGCAGGCCTCTTGCTCCCAGTGGCCAGTAGACACTGTGCCATGTGTATAACTGAAAAATACAGTATTTTTTAAATAGGAGAAATTTCAAGGGTAGAAAAATTTCTCCCATTTAAAAAATGGTTCTATGTTTGTGGTATACATTTAATGCTGCCACATATGGTAAAATGAATGTCCTGTGCCACAAGTACATATGACACAGGGTCTAAGCCACCTATACACATAAAACACATTCATACGTGCAAATCTTCATACATCTTCAAAGATCACATTCTCACTGACCTACATGGCAACCCTGTCATAGTGCCCCTGGTTAAAATATTTTGTTAAAACCGTAGTATCTGACTCTATGGACATAAGGTTTAAGTTAAGGTCATTAAACTTTGCGTTAGGGTGTCTGGTAACAATACACAAGTTGTTTGGCCTTCAGTAGCTCTTGATGTTTTTATTGATCAGAAGTAGCTCTCACTATAGAAAAGGTTTGAGACCCATGAACTACACCTCAAGGCTTCCGGAATGGTGGAAAGGCATCTTGGGCGGTGACATAGCAGACAAGACTTAGACCAGCTGTTTACACTCGGTGAAATAGGTTTCAAGTGACGCAAGATTTAGGTTTATTCAATCTAATTTTCTCCGGCATACTTTTGTGACCCCCTGATAGAACAGGAAAAATGTACTCCGGGGCACAGACTTCATGACCCCGCTGCGGAGAAGATGCTGCAGACTTTATGCACATATTGTGGGACCTGTCCGTCAAAGAGTTCAGTTTTCGTCCCAGATGGTGCTATGTATATCGGCGGTGACTGCATGTTTCCTCCTTTTACACCTGCTTCAATGCTTATTGGATGAGCAACCTGTTCATAACAAGTGAAAGGACTAGCGTGCTTTCATAGCCTGGCCTTGATACTTGCAAATCTATACATAGCCATGAGCAGGACATTTGTAGAGGGGCCACAACTACACTGCTGGTGCACTAAATTGGTTAAATGGGCTTGAGTAGAACTGGCAGTTTAAACTGTAATATGCCCCAGGAGTAGTGAAACAGCCCACCTTAACCTGTGGGATAATTACTTATACAATCTAAACTCTAAAACTGACGACCGCCCAACGTAAACGGAACAGGTACTGTTTTGCATGCAATTGGCGACCAGTGATGAGGAGAAAGGATGCCAAGTCGGACTCTATTGTGAAGGGCAACGGGTAGGCACCGGGCGGAGTGGTGGGATGACTGGCATCGGTGAGCGCCGAGACCTACTGGGAGCATAGCCGGGAGGATAACTTAAGAGCGGGTGCAGGAAATGGACACGTGTGGCATGATTGAAGTTGGTTGAGTGATTGCTGTTAGTGAAGACTGCTATTTTGTTTTTGCTCTTTGCATGCAGTACAGGTACACTGGTCCTTTGCCCTGGCCTTGGCCCACTCTTTGGAGGGGCTGGGAACAGGAATATGCTAGTCTGGGCCTTTCTCTTTATACCAGTGCTCCTTTGGCTCCTTGGATATGAAACAATCAATAGACATGCACCTGTAACAGGGGTTGTCTGGCAAGGCGATTTTGTATTGAAAATGCGAATAAAGATATATATTAAAAAAATAAGTAGCAAAACTGTCAAAGATGTGGGAACATGAACATGGTGTTGCTCCATGATTCACTCCCTGAGAGAACATTTCAACCACAGTTTGATAATTCTCTGTTGAATGTAATTAGAGTGAAGGGAACTCAAGTGACTGCAGAAAAAGGTGAAGAGACTGTGACACGCAATGTGTCATTCTTCTTAAAGTTCGAAAAAAGTAATGCTCCTGATTGAATAGCACTCATTACAACGCATGTGTTTACAACGCAAGTCATTACAATGACTTGCTGTAGGGGCAGGGGGTGATGAAGTTTGGAATAGTATAATTTACTATTCCAACTCCAGTGTGTGCAACAGTAGGGAAGGTGTTGGGTTGAAAATCTAACAAATCCAACACCTTCTGCCCCCTACAGCAAGTCGTTGTAACGACTTGCGTTGTAAAGGCATTACAATGTAAGGCCTGAGTTGTAATGGATGTTTTCCTTCTGATCGAGATGGTGGGTTATTTTTGAGTGCCTCAGTTTATAAGGATCGGGAAAACTGTGACATTCTGATTCTGTGTTTAAGTCATCCAATCCAATTAGGCTGGGGGAAGACAGGCAATCAAGTCCTGATACTTTCTCAGGTGACACCCCATGGGAGGTCAAGACATCTGAGGTGCCATTTGCGAGACAACCCTTAGTCTTCACAGCGTTATAAGGACTTTCCTCAGTGATATTGTCTGTTGTATGTTTTCCTTCTGTTATCCTAAATATTGGGAGGAATGTAGTGTTGCACGTGTGCATCTCTAGTGTACTTTGAGGCAAAATGGTTTTTCCCCTTTACAAGAAGAGTCGGGTTGTCTAGCCCTATTATGTAGGGTCATAACTAGGTTGCCCATGGTCTGGATCACCCGTTCCGGAGTAATAATACACACAAAAGGTGAAGGGAGACCACTGGCAATCGCTCGAAGTAGTATTCTAACCTATCATTTTTGCCCACTGTTCCACTCTAGACAAAGACCTACCTTAGGCAAATCAGTACTGACCCTTCTCCTCATGGGAATAGTTCATCCCAAATTGTGTGGTGAGGCCCCCTCCAGAAAGAACCACAAGCAATCCCGCCTTCTTTGGCCTCGTCAGCAAGGTAGTACTTAGATCATTAGAAACAGTGAGCAAGGGACCCACGTCTGGACATACCCTTGGCCACTTATGGTGTTTCACAATACACACAAATTGCAAATGGTGAAACCACTAGCAATTGCTCAGGGTAGCATTCATACCCAATATTTTGTGCACTATGTCACTGTAGACAAAGGACTGCTTTCTGCAAATCGGCATTAAAGCTGCTCCTTATTGGAATAGTCTATTACGAGCTGCCAAGTCCGACCCCCTTCAGAAGGGACCACAAGCAACCCCAGACTGGTTTATTAGGCATCGTCAGTGGTTGAAAAGCAATGGGTTAGAATGCACCCAAGCGCTTGTCAATGCTAGACTAGTTGCTAGCATTCTTACCATCACCTTTGTGCGTTCAGTTCCAGAGCAAGCCAAGCTACATACAAATATATCAGTGTGCTGGTTTTTGTGTCCTTTCATGCATACTAATTCACCACTAATCCTTTCTGGGTTCTGAATTAGCATGCTACTTGCCGAAAAAACACTTCAACACCCATTCAAGGGTAGCAAGCGCTATATAAATGCAAATCTTTTTCCCTCTTCTATCCCTCCACTATCCTTCTCAATCTAAATAACTGACTAACATATCCACCACTCAAATTACTTTCATGTTTTCACAGTACTAATTCACCACTAATCCTTTATGAGTTCCGGAGTAGCGTGCCACTCGCCAAAAAAAGCGTTTTCACGCCTCTTCATGGGTATAAAGCGCTATATAAATGCAATTACAATTCAATACAGTACAACACAGAGCCTTCGCTAACAAGGGGCCCACAAAGCAACTGCCTAAGATTCTGGGTGCCAACAGTGGAAGTTTTTAGCAGTCTGATCCAGACTTTGGAATGTGTGGCTGCTGCTTGAGGGAGGGGGTTCCTTATGCCTTATGAATAAACACTCTTCATACAGCATCTTGCTTGGAAGCATTTATTCTGCTGATTTATTGTTGATTCAATTACAATGGGCCTGATTCCCAAAAGTAATCTGAGACAAAATCCTAACGTTACGACTTTCGGTATTCCTCTCCGGACCCACGCAGACCAACTGCGGAGTTCCCCAAGGATCATCGCTCAGCCCGACGCTCTTCAACATCTACATGGCCCCCCTCGCCGCCATCGTCAGACAACACGGGCGCAGCATAGTATCATACGCTGAGGACACCCAGCTCATCCTCTCCCTCACGAAGAACCCCGAAGACACCAGACGCTGTTTCCAAGAAGGAATGAGAGACATAGCTGCCTGGATGAAAAGCAGCTGCCTGAAGCTCAACTCAGAGAAGACCGAGGTCCTCATCCTCCGACCCTCCACCTCCGTCTGGCACAACACCTGGTGGCCCTCTGCCCTCGGGAGTCCGCCCATCCCTGACAGACCATGCATGGAACCTCAACATTATCCTTGACTCCTCCCACACCATGACCCGCCAGATCAACTCCATTGCCTCCGCCAACTTCAACTAACCTTCGGATCCTCCGCAAGACCTTCAAATGAATACCCCCAGAATGCAAAAAAACATAACCCACGCTCTCATAACCAGCAGACTGGATTACGGCAACGCCTTCTATGCCGGAATCAACCAAACTCTTCTCCACAAGCTTCAAACGATCAAGAAGACCGCAGCGAGGCTCGTCTTCGGAACCCCACAGCACGAACACATGACCCAACACCTACATGACCTTCACTGGCTCCCCGTCGAGAAGAGAGTAACCTTCAACCTGCTCACCCACACTTACAAATCCCTCCACAACATAGGACCTAAATACTTCAACGAGGGAGTCTCCTTCCACATACCCAAGAGGAATCTTCGCTCCGCATCCCTCGCCCTCGCAGAGACCCCCCGCATTCGCAGAACCAGAGCAGGCGGAAGAGCTTTCTCCTACGTCGCAGCCAAAGTCTGGAAGGAGCTCACTGTCAACATCAGACGCTCCCCCACCCTCCACACCTTCAGGAAGAACCTCAAGACCTGGCTCTTCGACTGAACTGGAGCTGCACCCCCGCCCTCCCCAGCGCCTTGAGACCCTCACGAGTGAGTAGCGCGCTTTATAAATGCCCTGATTGATTGATTGATTGCAGAAAAGGCATTTAGAAGTAGTAAAGTTAGGATTCCTAACTTTACTACTGCAAACCTGAGACAAAACCCTAACTTTACGACTTTTGGTATTCACAAAGGCCATTTAGGAGTAGTAAAGTTGGGATTCCTAGCTTTACTACTGCTAAACTGAGCCAAAATCCTAACTGTACGACTTTCGGTATTCACAAAGGGCACTCCTAAATGTCTTTTGTGAATACCAAAAGTCGAAAAGTTCGGATTTTGTTTCAGATTACTTTTGTGAATCAGGTCCAACGTGTTTACTTTGAACATGCAGTTGCTGGTGGAGCCCCAGGTACTAATTTTTGAAGACTTGCACTTATTTTTCCTCACTTAACTGATTGGAGCAGTAGAAAAAAAACGCAAAAGGGAAACAGAAAGATAGTAGAGAAAGGTAGAAAAAAATGACAAAGGGGGAAAGTGGGGATGATAAAAAGATGCTAAAGAAGCGGGGATAGTCTGTGGCTGGGTTAAAGAGGCCTGAGGTGAAATGAAGACTACGCAGCCTTGGTATTCTGCACCCTCGATCTTTGATAGCGCCGGACGCGACCTTCTGAACAAAAAGGTGGGGCCCTAGGCAAGTACCCTTTTATAATCGAAGTGTTGGTACATACACGTCTGCTCAGGGGTATTATACACAATTACGACTGCCCCCGGTGGAATGTCGTGTGGGCACCCCGCAACTAACATAGCTCGCATAAATGTATTAATCTTAGACTGAACAGGCCCCCCAGGTGGGAGACCCTTGCGCCGCAGGAGTGGCTCGGGGAGTTGATTTAGTGGCTCTACCATGTGGTTCTCCTGTTTCAGCAAAAACGTTTCTTTGTGCAGGATGTGAGCTGGAAAAGAACGTTCTAACAGGCACGGCACGCTTCCCCGTGACATTAAGTCACTGATATTCAGAGTTTTTTTTGTATCTCTGTTCCTTTGCCAGTGAATAGAGACATCGCTGCTTTGTCTTCTTTGTCAGCATTTGCACGGTTCGCCACGCTTGCACGAATACCTGTGCAGGTGCACGCCAGGGAACCTCTGCGATTATTAGAAGGAATAAACAATTTATAAATCATTATTGGAAGAAACAGAGCTGGCTGTCTGCTTCCTGTCCGGTGAATGCAGCCGGTGCATTATTCATGCGCGGGTGAAGCGGCGCCGCTCCGCTGCGGGCACGTGCGGCCTGTCCAGGATCAAACATCTCCCAGACTCTGACTTCAGTCTCTTCCCCTTTGTTGTAGCAACGGTGCGACGGGGGCCCTCTGATCGAGCAAGCCTGACTCCGGGCTTGTGTGTGTATTTATGGGATTTGGGAGGCGGCAGGGAGGGGTTAGCGTTTCATGGACGGGTCATGTGTTGGGAGTCCCTGCCTGAGATATACCATTTCCAATGCTGTTCCGCTGTGTCTTATTTATATTTGCTCCAAACATAGCGTGAACGGGGCAAGTGGACTGTGCATTTCTTCGAAAGTATGAGGTAATTTGAGCAGTGAGCTCACAGAAGAGACTAATCACCTCATTGGCCCAATGTTGTTTTCAGGAAGGGAGCGACAACGCAGCTAGGGATTTTCCTGTCTGAGACAATGATATAGAAACATTATGCTGGGTCCTGCCAGTGCTCCGCGCCGGTAGCTCTAAAAAGCAGGTTCTGAGACTTGCCTCTGTCGGGCTCTCCATTTTTGCCCCCAAACCTCAGAGTGAAGAAAAAAAATCTTTTAACTCTTCAGCAGTACCACCCTTCACTGCTTTTGATTTAATTTCAAAGAGACTGTTTATAGTTCTTTCACAGTCTCATCATTTCAGATTTTGTTTGCCGTTTTACATAGCGAACTCGAACCGAAGGTGCACTTTATATTAGCATCAGTTCCATTACACAAGGATATATTTATTTCAATCACAAGAGATTAAGCCAACATCAAGGCTCGAACCTGATTACCCAACTCTAAAGACGGCCGGTCTTGCCATTAGGCCACACTCTGTCCCACAAATAGTGCAGTATTTTCCATACTGTATACCTCGAAACCATAGATGTTGCTTATCTTATGCAACTACCAACCATTGAGAAAGCCAATGGTCCTGATGGTAGTAGGTGTAACATTACTTGTATATGTAGCTGGATGGAATGACAGAAGCAGCAAAATTCCTGTTGTGCAGCGCAGTAAACTAAACATAGATTTTCAGCTTATGTGTTTTTGAGCCACGCCCTTAAATACATCGGCTATGTCCCTTTGAGAGACCCCCAGTTTTTTTAACCCACTTAACGCCCTGAAAGCACCATAAAATACATAATGCTCTCCCTCTCCTCGGACTCTGTCTTCAATTCTTTTGCTTACTTTCTCTTTGTGATCTTCATGCATCTTTCATCTTTGACTCTTTACTTTCTTCTGCGCTCCTTTTCTCCATTTCACCTCTTCTTTCTCGCCTCTTCCCTCCTCTTTTTTCTCCTTTACCATATTTTACCTCTCTCTCTCTCTCTCCTTTTTCACCTACTGTCCCTCTCCTGGTAAGGATTAAAGTCCAGTGCATAAGTTATGCGCCAGCACCTCCCTGTTTTTTTCCCCTGAAATTCACCAGCTTGACCTTTTGTGCTCTGGCCTGACCAAATGACCCCATAAAAATATAGGGTCGCCAGTGTGCCACTTTGTTTGACACACCGACGGCGCAGTATACCTGACCATATGTACAAGGCCATGTAACGTCACCCTGCATGACTATTCATGGCCTTGTAAATATGGGCCTCTTTAATGCATTTCTCCTCGTTTTTCCACTTTCTATGCGTGCTGCAAATGTCATCAGTGATTGTTTTTGTGCAGAAAGGTGTCCCTTCCTGCACAGAAACAATCAAACCCGCAATGGAATTGGAATTTAGCACATTCAGAAGTGTCATGTTTTAACAGCACATCTTGCCTCACGTTTTGTAATTGATACGGCAAGGAGCCATATCAGGACACATTGGTACCTATACAGATAACTTGGTATGTATCCCATGTAACAATGGATGAATGGATGCAGGTAAAGTACCCTACATCATATCATATAGAGGCATATCAACATTATCATATTTGACCTGTAGCAACTCTAAAGTGGACCATGCCACCATTGAATACCTGTACACAATATATATTGGCATGTGCAAATGACATGCATGTTGTAGCATTCACACCCACATCATGATCTTTTGTGCATCCAATACAAAATACATTAGAATTGTCTGACACTAGGATTGTGGCTCCCCTGACACACAACTTTCATGTTGTAATTCCTGATTGCCAAAATTGAACGATCTGGAGCGTCTGCCGCTGGGGCCGCCGATACTTCCAGCGGCTGCTCTGCCGTGATATCGGCAATATCCACCCCTGGCGATAACACCTCAAGATGGCGCCCGAGGTGAAACGTAGGTAGAAGTGGGGGGGCGCGGTGAAACGGACCCACGTTTTGAGGTAACAATGCGGGGGCAGCGACATCAGGAGCGGGCCCCCTGCTGCCCTTTCATCTTCCCTGGCGGGCGTCCGCAGCTAGTGCAGCCCGTGGTCGCCGTATCTGCAGCCTCCATCCGCCTGTGTGGTCCGACCGCAGTGTGTGGATGGGGGCCTGTGGCCACAGCGGACGGGCGGGACAGGTTACACCACCGGGAGAGGATTTTAATTGCAGCGCTCACCCCCTACATATGACGAAGCCGCTAAAGCCCCCCTGGGAGAGCAAAGATAGACATCAGCATTTTGTTGAGCATGATAGCTGAGTGGAGACCTGGGGTTTTGTTTTAACACCCCTCCAGCTAATGACACGGGTGGACTGTGGTGCCCAGTACAGGAGCGTGGGAGCATTTAGACCAGGGATCATGTGTGTGCAGCAGTGGTGAAAGGAAGTGCAAATACTGAATATGCTCCTCCTTTTGACTGTCTGGCTCCTTTTGTTCTTCCTCCATTGGGTCGGCTCCCTGGTTTTCTTTGGACTTGGCCCTCGTAACTTTTGGACTGGAACTCGTGTGCGCCCCGCCATTTTGGGACCCTCTCCTGTTGTCGCTCTTGCCCTGGGTGAATCTTGCCATGTTGAGATGGGTTCCATCGATGCCCACGACCCAGTTCCGACATTTTGTTGATTCTTGTCCTTTCCTTTGGTCCCTTAGATTCCATCCGGCTAACCTTCAGACATCTCTCTTACGCTGGACTGCCTTATCTCTTTCTCCCACTCAGGCCCCCTCTCTCCTCTCACCAATCTCAGCCTCCAACTCTTCTCCCCCACATACCGCTCTCTACCCTTTTTTATTTTAGTTTTATTGTATTTTTTTCTATTTTTATTTCTATTTCAGTCTCTAAATATTTGATATATACTTGTCCAAGCCGAATCGCTGGTAAAATGGAATCCTGAGAAAATCTACTATTTGTATATATATGTATATAGAGATAACTCTAACCACTAGTATATGTAGTAGACCTTTGTACTCACTACCATTCCTGTGTGATTCTTAGAGTTTATCCATTTGTATCTCTTCCTTGAGTGACTTTACAACTTGTACATTTGCAATTTTTTTCCTGTTTGTATCTTTTATGTAACTCATGTAATCCTAAATCCTTATGTATCGCAACTGTTTCTTTTGTAAAACACTCTGACACCTTTGGGTAATGTTCGCACTATAGAAAAACACATTAAATAAATAAATAAATAAACAAATACTCCTCGACACTAGTCGGAGGCTGATAGACATGCAAGACGTTACCACAACTTTCTATTACCTATTCCTCATCTTCAAAAAGTTAAATTGTGAGAAGGATGCACAATAAATCAAACAATTACCAAGACATCTGACATGACACTTACTCCTTGCACTAAACTTATTGCACAAATGAAGGCACTCACTGGTGAAGTTCGGGTTGATGAAGTTGGCCATCTCAGGGTCTGTGTAAGGGGGAGGTCGAGCTACAAGACATAAAGAATAAAGCACATGACTAAACCTTTTACACATATATATATATAAGCAAAAACAGCACAGTACATATGCAAGGCTATTGGCCATGTTGCCTTTCAGGTTGTTAGTGTTCACACTTGACATGCCTGGATGATACACATTGGTTAAGGGTGGCTAAGTGAAACATACATGAAATTTCTTACACATGCACCATTTGGTAATTTAGCACAACCATGTGCTGAATGGCATCACTACCTAACTACACAAAGGTAGCTGACTTGGATGATGCTGTGCACCTACACAATTCACATACTATACTCAGTAAAGTGATGGTATCCAGAGCCCCTCAGTA
Organism: Lissotriton helveticus; assembly: GCF_964261635.1. Lineage (NCBI taxonomy): Eukaryota > Metazoa > Chordata > Amphibia > Caudata > Salamandridae > Lissotriton > Lissotriton helveticus. Next base: position 1,930,100,624 of record NC_136061.1, read on the forward strand.
AAACAAACACCAATTAGTAAATATGCTACATACATCTCAATCATGCATACTGGTCAACTAAGAAACTTGTGAATGCGACCTGTCAGTGCTGCTGAGTGCATGTCATTGTACACTTATATTCCATGCATCCCTAAATCGATCGAAACAGATAAGAATTAGAGGTGAGCTAAACAGTGTAAGCCATGGCAGACATCATAGACGTTATCCAAGTCAGGAGAGGTATGCCAAGGAGTATCAATGGCACATCACTATAGTATTCCTTCACAGGACTCTAGAGCAGCCTCAGCATATATTATTACGTTGTAAGAAGGGAAATGACAGCTGTGCAAGGGCCTTGTAAATAAGCCCCTTTACGTATGACATATGTACTGTAATGCACCATCAGAAATTGACATGACAAATGTCTGCAGAGGAAAAAGCAGCTTTGTTATGTTATGTTATGTTAAAAGTACTTATTCAGCGCACGGACACCAAACGGTTTCATGGCGCTAGAGACAACAGGGAGGACAGGGATGCAGAATTACACAAAGGCCTGCCGTAAGAGATGAGTTTTCAGTGAACATCTAAAAAGAGCGTAGCTGGGAGAGGATCTAAGTTCACTCGGAAGTGACTTCCATAATTTAGGAGCCAGAAACGCAAATCGGAGGCCACCATGCTTTTAGCGTTTCGCTGCTGGAATGGTGAGAAGGTTATGATAGGAAGAGCGCAAATCACGGGAAGGAATGTACCTGCAAATTTTGGAAGCAACAAAAGCCGGACCCTGAGCATGTAGCGCCTTAAATATGGTGCAACCGAGTTTGAAGATACACCGCTTGGCAACCGGCAGCCAGTGAAGTTTCCTTAGCAGCGGAGAAATGTGTAGATGTTTTGGCTGGCAGAAAATTAACCTGGCTGCCTGATTTTGCACGAGTTGCAAACGGCGCAACTGGTAGGCAGGAATGCCAGCATAAAGAGCGTTGGCGTAGTCAATGCGAGATGTAATCAAGGCTATGATAACCAGCGAAAGAGCCTCCGTGGGCAGAAACCTGCAGATTTTACAGATCCTGTGAAGATAGAAAAAGCAGGCCGAGGTGACAGTGCTAATCTGAGGTTTCATTGAGAGGTCTTTGCAAATGATAACGCCAAGACTCTTTACAGAGTCAGCTGGAAGGGGAGGGGAGCCCAGAGAGGATGGCCAGAAACTGGCATTCCAGGGGTTGGCAAGTCCTCTGGTTAATACAAGTTCCGTTTTATCGGGATTTAACTTCAGCTGGCTCTGATACATCCACTCGCTAATAGAGAGCATGGTGGATTGAAAATTAGCACGGGATGTAGAGGTGGATTCAAGATTAAAGACCAGCTGGAGATCATCCGCGTAATTAAAGATGGTAACTGGGCTATTACGGAGAGAGGCAATCAGGGGCTGCATATAAAGATTGAATAAGAGAGGCGATAAGGCAGAACCCTGAGGGACCCCGCAAGTCAGGTTGGATCGAGGTGCTACAAAGGTCGACAGATGGACCGCCTGAGTAGGCCGATGTAGAAATGATCGGATCCAGTCAAGGGCCCGACCCTGTACACCGGCGTTATTGACACGGTCGATCAGCAGATCGTGATCGACCGTGTCAAAGGCCGCAGATAGATCCAATAGCACAAGTGCCTGGGAGATGTTGTTATCAGCACCCTTTCTTAGCTCATCCATTACCGCCAGAATGACCGATTCGGTGGAGTGGGCTGGCCTAACACCTGCCTGCTGAGAGTCGAGGAACTTAGAGTTCTCAATAAAAGAACTAAGACAGTTGGTGACGTGGGTCTCCAGGATCTTACCTATGTAGGGGAGCATGGAAATGGGGCGAAAATTAGCCAGGACCAGAGGGTCAGCGTTGGGCTTTTTCAAGATGGGGACCACAGCTGCGTGTTTAAAGGAGTCGGGAACAATACCTGTAGCTAAGGATTCATTAAGGAGTGTAAGTGGAGGGTCAGGGCAGGCAAGGAAGGCTGCTTTAAGAATCTGTGGAGGGCAACAGTCATATGGCGAGCCCGAGCTCACTTTGTTTAGTAGAGCCGCAAAATCGCTTTTAGTGATAGGGGGAAAGGCAACCAATGAAGATGAGTTCTGAGAAGGAGGGGTCGGAGCAGAGGGGAAGGAAGGGCTGGGGATGTTATTTTTTATAGTGATAATTTTATCAATGAAATATGAATTAAGGGAGTCACACAGTGATTGTGAGGGGACAACTTGGAGAGTCACCCTATCAGGTTGTGTGAGCTCGTTCACAATGAAAAAAATATCTTTTACCTTGGATGCAGAATTTAGAATGTTTTGAGAAAAGTGTAATTTTTTTGCCTGAAGGATGGAATTTTTGTGTAGTTTTAACAGCGCAACATATGCGGATTTATCTTCAGGTGAATAGGTGCGGCGCTCAGCTTGGCGGAGTGTCAGTTTATCCTTTTTTAGTTGGTCGGTAAACCAACGTTGGGCGTCGTGAGGACGTTTAGACTTAATCTTTTTCAGGGGGGCCACCTGATCGCTGGCAGCCTTAAGCCAAGAGTCGATGCGAGAGGCCTGAGTGGTTATAGAGGCCTGGTCACAGGGGGCAGAGGCAGCCAGTATCGAGTGAAAATCTTCTAGGTTAGCCCGTTTCCAATTGCGGGCTGTGATATTGGTTGGGGGGGGGGGGGGTGAGAGGTTCAAAAGGAATGTAGGCCAATACAAAAGAAATAAAGAAATGATCGGACCAGGAGCAAGGGTAAATGGAAGGAGGGGTGATATCAATATTAGAAGTCCAGACTTGGTCAAGAGTATGACCTTTTATATGTGTGGGAACATGAATATGCTGGGAGAAGTTCAGACCCAGCAAAAGATCGGAGAATTCTATCGAGAGATTACTCTCGCGGGTGTCAAAGGGCCAATAGTTGAAGTCACCCAGAATGACAACCCTAGCGTGATTAATTACCAGCTGAGAAATTAAGTCCCCGAATAACTGAGGAAAAAGGGGCATAGGTTTAGGTGGACGGTAAAACGGCACAAACAAGGGAGGATCTAGCAAAGGAAAGTTTCAGGATGAGGCTATCGACCTTGGGGAGAGTAACCTCTTCCAAGATCGTGAACTTAAGTCGATAGCGAATGATGGCTGCTACACCTCCACCCGCTCTGCCTAGAGGTCGGTTTGTATGCAATATATAATAGCCAGAGTGAATGGCGGCAAGAATATCAGGGCTGGACTCTTCGGACAACCAGATTTCTGATAAGAAGAGAATATCGATAGTATTTGTATTCAAGAGCTGAAAAATCTCGAGTTGGTGCTTGACCAAAGACCTAGTATTCAGGTAGGTGATGGCAAGAGAGTCTGGATTTGGAGATGAGCGTTCCGAGGGCACCTGAGGGAGCGCTGCAGGTTGCCTACACAGGGCACCAGGGCCAAGGGGGCAACACGGGGGAGAGAAATACCACAGGCCATAGCTACCTTCTCAGCTTTAGAGCTCAAAGTCCCACCGATTTGAAGGTTAAACAAGTCGGTGGAGGAATAGGTGAGCAAACGGGCAGTATCACTGGCCCGGGTCCCGGCTGGGCGCGGACGGGCGCAGAAGGGCTTGCCTTCGGCGCGCCCGGTGCGCCCGCCCGCTGCGCCTGCGTTTAATCACCATGTTAAATAGTCTAGGATGAAGAGGAACAACTAGCACGCTAACCTGCGTGAAAACTGTGGCAGGCAGGAAGTAGTGTGGGGCGTGGTGCTCACAAGAAGACCGTCCGCTCGATCAGCACACAGCCGCGGCGGAACGGGGTCAGGAGCAAGAGGAACAGCAAGTAAGTTTTAGGCAAGTTTTAAAATCACATCAGATGAGCACAGTGTCGTAAAATCACACAAGGAACAAAAATTAAAGATAGCACAAATGAGACTTAGCGCTATGCGCACTTCAGGCAGCCTAATCGCTGCAGTCGTCACAGGGAACGCGTAAGCCAGCCCCTAAAAATAGCCTTAGATTCGGCAACAACTAGCACGCTAACCTGCGTGAAGAGTGTGGCAGGCAGGAAGTAGTGTGGGGGGTGGTGCTCACAAGAAGACCCTCCAGCTTTGGAGCACATCTGTACTACCAGCCATGTAATCGCATGAATTTTCTAGACATGCTATGGCAATGTTCATCAACTCCTAGCTCTCTCACCTCCGGTAATAGTGACAATAGTGTGGGCCACACTGTGTCACAGAATGCACTGGTGCACATATTGTTCCTGCACTATAGGAATGGCATTTCCCATTTTGTCATGGCCGCAAGACAAATCAGTTCAACACATCATTGTGAACCATACTTAATGATCGCTAGAAGAAACAATGGTCACATGAGAAACATAAGATAGCGTACTTACATGTTTTCCACCAAATTCAATGTCCACGTATTGCAGGAGGTAAAACTCCCTGCCAACCACATCTGCTCAGCAATGCTTGAGTAGTAGGGTCTCATGGTCAATACCATGGATTCGCAGCATCTGTTGAACGATGCGCTACCAGACCTTGAAAGTGTAGCCTGGTTCCCACATCCCAACATTTTCGGCAGGTAATGGCAGACCAGCCAGAGGAAAGTACCCGAATCCTAAGAATTCATAGGCTGAGTACCAGCTATCCTAACTCTAACAACAGCCCCACCCCCAAAACACCCTAATACCCCAATGACAAAAGTACACCAAAAGACAACACCCAACACTTTACAGGGCAATTAACAACAATATACAGCAAATTAGAACCACAGACACACAACAGGGGACAGCAGACACAATGCACAAACTCCTCAAAATCCAAAAACACTTTCCAACAAAACCCATACACCACTACTCCCAAGCACAGACAGTAAAATTGTGACTGATTTTGAAAGTGAAAGTAACTTTATAGCTCCTTGTTTGCAGCATCATGATCCGTTTCATCTCTTCCCCTAGTTCGTTACTTCATTTCCTGGGTGAATGCGGAACGTTTTCAGCCTTAGTCTGTGTGTGTTTTTTTACACTAGCACACATTGTTACTATTTCATTTCAGGCCATTGCATTGAAAAACAGTGTAGATATTGCGCGTCCAAATCAGAGCATAATTTTTTATGTATGCCGTGGGAAAATATTTCATGCTGAGTGGTGTTGCGTCATTGTTTTTAACATGAGAGCTAAAAAAAAACCTGTTTACATTTTGGGATGAATAGGTCATGTTCATATTGACAGTGCTGTTTTCTGTGTGATGTGTATTGTTGGGCTGTTGCCATTGATTGCACATGTGTTGTGTGTGTGTAATTAAGTATACGCATGTGTGGGATCATCCGGCTCATGGTTCAAACTATGCATGATGCACAAACACACTAGTAGCACATTGGCACTCTTTCCCATGGGTGCTATGTGTGCTAAATTGTTGATGTCTACCAATGACATTGTATGTGCTTTCACGTGGGATGCAAGAGACTACCTGCGCAATGGCGTCAATGAAACACATCTACGACTGTTTTGTGCAAGGGCAATAAGCACTATGGTGCACAGTGGAGGCATCAGGCTGTAGTCCTAATGTGAAAGTGTGCAACTATTGTCTGCACACACATGTAAGGGGGAGCTTTTCCCTGGCGGCAAAAAACTGCTGCTAATGGGACCAAGCTGCAGTTTTTTAAAATTTGCGACATTTGGGAAAATCATTTTACATATGGAGGCGTCAGTTTTGCAGGTGTTTTTCTAAGGGAACGCCTACCTTGCATACCCTTTTCGAAAAAAAGCCTCTAGCCGAATTGGCATTGAAAAAAATAGGCACTAGCAATGGAACAGTGACGCTAGAGGCATCTTGTGTCTCTTTGTAAATATGGTGTTAAAAAAAAACAGCTGCCGCATTTAAAAAATTCAGCTGATCCTTGTAAATATGCCCCTTAGTATCTACTATGTAGAATCAAACTCCTGTTTAAAACCTTTTCTGTAGTACCAAAAAGCTTGCGTCGAACATAATGAACACAGGTCATCAACTGTCACCTGCACACAGAGTTACTCTTGAATACAAAGAGTTGTAACATGTTCAATACCTCTAAAAACCTATGGTACATTAGAAGCAGATGTGTTTTGTAAACACTTACACCTATTAGCTGGACCTGTGCTGTATAAAATTAGATAGTCAAGTAATATGGAACTTGCCCACCACTATCTAAACTATAAAACAAGCACACTCACTGGATGATGTCATCAGTGATGTCATCAATTGTGCCATTTGAGATGTCAACAGTGATGTCATAAATTATATCTTAGAATATGTCATGAGTGATGTCATATGTGAAGTCATAAGAAGTGCATGGTGGGGGTGCAAGTCATAGTTAGTGCTGCTACCTGTAACTGCAGAAGTTCTGTGTTTTTTTCTGTTCCAAACTTTAATGCTGTCACTGAGAAATTTGCCAAACTATAAAATTACCCCATCGTATGGGCTAAGCCAGCGACCCGAATTCTTTGAGATGCGGCCAGACACAGGGGGACTTCTACCATACCATTTGGGATTGCCACATCATACAGTCATACTGGGAAATGGTGCTGGGGGAACTGAGCAAGGTTTTATACAAGACATTGCCCCTAGACCCCAAATTCATATTGCTGGGCATACCCGGGGAAGAAGATCTGGGCCGTCCGGAGCTTATCTTTGCAAAATTGGCCCTGGTAGTAGCGAAACAAGACATAGCTCGCACATGGGGGTGGCGTTACCTCCCCAGCTCCGAGAATGGAAGATGGGGTTGGATATGTACATGGCGTCAGAGGGGTCACATGAAAAGCGAGAGGCTGCCCGCGAAAGTTCCGTAGAGTATATGGGAAAATGGAGGAAATATTATGGGCTTGATGGAGGACTTGGTGATGATTAGCTGGCAATGGAGGGAGCCGTACTACACTTTTTGTCAAGATGGCCGGCCGGCCTGTCTTCTGACTTTTTGGAACAGGACAGCATGGGGATGCTGCTACAGGGATCAATGATTGAGTGGGACCTACAGACTCAAACAGCCCGTAAAGGGGGGGGAGGGGGAATTTATGTGATGTGGATTATATATATACTTCTTTGCACAAATGTTATCAAATGTGACATGCTATTTTTCATTTTTTGGCTGATACAACATGAAAATAAAAATATATTTTTTAAAACTATCATGTTACTTTAACCTTTGTTTTTATTTCAGTGAATCTATATGTATGTATGTATGTATGTGTGTGGTAAAGGTAAAAGCATTGCATGGTAAAAGCTTTTCCGTATTCCGACATGTCTAAGAGATCATAAACTAAGACTTTTCTTGACAGCAAATGCCTTCCTGTTTTTAAGACTTACTGAGATGAGGTTGAACCGTCATTGGCCAAAACCTTGTATATTATGCCAAGACTTGGCACCTTGCATCTCAACAATTTCATTTATAAATCTTTCTTTTTACTAAATGCCTGGAAAAAAAGGGAAATGTTTTGTCTGAAATATCTTAAACATCTCTCCTTTGAGTGTACTGCATATTTTTATAGAAATGTTTTAAATAGTTCCCAACAGTTTAGCTTGTCTACTTGTGGTGTTCATGTTATTTAAAATGATGTTTAGTGATTTTTAAAAACCCTTTTATGTTTTTATGGAAATTGTCCTGAAATAAACTACTCCTTACACTTTCTATAATTCAGAAGAGAACATGCAGCATCATTTTTGAAACTGCAAGCTGTTTCCAATCAGTGGTGGACAAAATATTTAGCCCCCAAAAAAATGGCAAAATCTTCTATTTTTAAATAAATTCCATGAGTTTGGAAACAAAATCCCTATTATACGTTGCGTAAAGAAACAGATGGATTATGTACACAAACACAGAAAACCCTCTATGCTTGGCAATGCTAAAATAGGAAACAGTTACTCCAGGAACCTATAAATTGGGGTTCAATGTGTAGGAGAGGAAAGGGGGTGGAGCTATGAAAAACAGAGCCTGATATTTAGCTTTACGTTTAGTAATTAAAAATCTACAGCAAAGAAAAATGGCAAAAGAGGACCTGGCTTGGCAGTTCGGGCTGGACTGTTTTCATTGGAGCAGGATCAAGACTGATTTGCAAATAGTTAAATCAAAACTGAGATGGCATGGTGGGCGAAAAATGATGGATAGAATGCTTGAATTAATCTCAGCCACTGGCAATCATTCGGACAGCATCCCAATCCATCACCCTGTTGTTGTAGTATTGAGATAAATGAAGTTAGCATATACCAGTCTAGATGTTATTAAGGCATGGATTACTGTCCTATGGGGAGGAAATGTAAGAACTTTCTAATAGCACAGAGTAACGTGAAGCAGCACCCCATAACAGACAAAATCTGAGATTAAACTGAGAGATTGTCTACCTTCAATTGTCCTGGAATCAGAAGTAGGTGCGGGTGGAGAAGGGAGATCCGGCGCCCAGCTAGAGGTTAACCAGTGCTCACTCACTTGCTCACACAGTAGAATCTCTGTTTTATCAGCATTGCATTGCAGATGGCTTGTGCAAAACCAATGCAGGACATCCAACAAGCATAAGTTAAAGATCCTACAATTCATGGAGGCCATGTAGATATTGAATAACTTTGGGCAGATGGACAAGTACTGAGACAACCCGAAAGCTAGCTGCTTGCTGGAACCGACATAGGCGGTAAGCCAAATTTCTTGCTTTTCTCTCCCCAAAAAAGATTTAGGCAAACATAAGGCCGTACTACTGATGTCTAATTCCAAATTGCTCTGAAGCAAGATGCCATGAGAGAAGGTATTGAACGCTGACGACAAGTCCAACAGAATGAAGTCAAGGCTTTTGTCCTCATCAAGGGCAAACTTAATCACTTCTGCCACCCCAAGAAGGGTCGTGTCTGAACTGGGATGCAGGCAGCAGCCCAATTGAGTACAATGGAGAAAATCATGCTTTTCCGAATAGGTGAATAGCTGGGTAATACTTTCCGTTTGGATGGATTGCATGCTTTATTGGCAGAGATAGAGGGAACACCTGCCTCCTAGCAACCTCTATTGTCATTGCATCCAGATTTTACATCCCTATCATCAACGGATGATCTTAGAGTGAGTGAGTCTGGAGGGTGCAAGAACCAGCTTTGTTCTGGTTGGACTTGAACAGAAGGTGGCAGCCATCTATGCCCTGGTGGGTCCTTCAGTGTCCTGGTCTAATCTGGGCCTGTGGGGAGCATCTTCGCAGGTTCTGTAGATCAGAGGTTTTCTCGTCAGCTGGTGGGAGGTCGGTGTTTCGTGCTGTTTTTTGGGAGGATCTATTATTGAGGACCACCATATTTCTGAAAGAGAGAAAGGACCAATTGAGGAAATCACGCACGGCACAGGCCCGGGGCAGCAGGCCGTGGTGGACTGAAGGAGGCCCGATCAAGACGGATACTCTACTGGGTGGGAGCAGGGCCGGCTCTAGGCTCATGGTGGCCCTGGGCAAGGAGCGTCGGTAGGGAGCCCGGAAGAGGGGGTCCGGGCAGGGGCGGAGCACGCAGGCCAGTAAAGAGGGGAGGGGGTCAGGGTGTTTAGAAGTGAAACAGAGCCAGAGGCCGGCAAATATGTATCCATCCTCAGAGGATTAACATATTAAGGATATATATTGGCGTGGTGGCCCATGGGGTTTGGTGGCCCTGTGCAGGTGCACAGCTTGCACATGCCTAGAGCCGGCCCTGGTGGGAGCGGTCGGGCGCAGGCGGAGCAGGCCTGCATTATTTAAAGGCCCGAGTGTGTGAGAAGCTCCTTCTCGCGGAGCTGTCTGCAGCCTTTGGTACAAATTTAATGAATGGGCTCCTGTTACTCCTGGGAGTGGTGCTGGGTGCGGCCTTGGACGCCACGCTCCCCTTTCACACCAGGTCGGAGAAGGCGTCAGGCTCCCGTGATTCCTAGACCTCCGAAGAGCCGAGGACCTGCGTGCTGTCTACGCACGAGCTGGACGCCGCCTCTGCGCACGGAGGGTGGCAGGTGCTTGATTTTTCGTTGTATTTACTGAGGGATTCCGAAGAATATTAACGGTATGCACTAAACAATTGGCGTTTGCTCACGCTTAGGTTCTCGAAAAGATGCCCGGAAGCTGCTTGGACCCTGTGGCGCTGCACGGACCTGCAGAGAGGAGGTGGACCACTGCCTGAGCAGGTGAGGGCGCGCAGGGGGAGGCCTTGGGCCTGCTTTGGAGTTTGGCGGGAGAATTACTCCATCACAAAAGTGGAGGACATCCCGTGCCCTGTATTACAAGTACATAAAATCCATGGCACTTATAATAAGGCATGGAATAAAGGTCCGGAGCCCCCCTCCGCCGAACTCTAAACCAGGCCCTAATATTATCACCTTCATGTCCTATTAAAACTGCGTGTGCTCAAAGGCTATCACCAGTGCAATTAATTTGTAATAACAGATCAGCTTATCAGCATAATGAGGTGAAATACCTAAATGGAGATTATTTTTCCACACAGACGTTGGCAGCTATGAGGGAGAAAATGAAGAGTTACTGGACCATGGGACACGGCAAACTCACAGCCTTCATCGTGCTCTCCGTCATTGCAGGTACCAAAGCCTTATAACCCCGTACCTTGATGAGCCCTCTTTCCAAAGGTCTTGCTGTCTACCCAGTTCTCCTTCCTTCTCTTGACGCCACATCTTCCTAAAGCTACACCTGTTTTTCCACATCATTTCGATCACACTCGTGACCAGGGGAGTAGCTTCATTGGGGGTTTGGGGTGTAACATCCCCCTAATAAATGTATTTTCGGATTAATAGTTGGGTCCAGGTGCTTTCAGTCACGTATTGTGAGATGCGAGTCAGAATTCACCAGGGAAGTTTATATTCACAGACAAAAACGCACAACCACTCTCTCCATCACTGATTCGAAAGTCTTCAAAATGTTGGTTATTTTACAAAATATTGTGTTTTCTCTCTTAGTACCCCTACAAATCTGCATTCCTCTCCCTTTCCATTGCCCCTTTAGCCCCTCCCATGCCCCCTGTTTGTCATATAATGTATGTGAACATTTACATGCCAGTCTGATTATTGGAAAATCTGAAGCTCACACCCCACCCAAGCTTACTGATCAAGCTACACCCCTGCTCATGACCCCAGGGAATGCTGACTCTATACCATGTAAGCCCCTTCCCCTCATAACCAGACTCTCCCATAACTGCTCCCTGGACTTACAGTCCTACATCCTGAGGACTCCTCACTATACCCACAACTTGCTCTAAATCCCTTACCCTGCTGAACCCCCACCCTCCCGACTCCTCCCATTGGTCCACGAGAGTCTGAACGCACTCCATTCAGGCCGCTCCCTCTTTGTACTATATTTTCGAAACCACACGCTCCTCAGAATAAATGACCTCCTGACCGTTCCCCTGCCTGCGACACTCCTAATCCATCACCCCATCATCAAACACTTATCGGGCCCCACATTTAGCAGCCTCTTCTACTAACCCCAGTACTCTCATTGTCAACTGATTCATCTCTGGGACCCATCCATTCTTAAATACCCTTCTCACGGCCCCTCCCCAGGCATGTCAAAGCGTCTTATGGGGGCCAGGCCAACAAACTGAGGTGGTGCCCTTCATGGAATAAGGACCCGTTTCAAAGTTTAAAAGAATGTCATAGAGGGAATGAGTAAACAGATCCAGCATTTGGTGCCTTCTAGGGGCATTAGCCATTTAAGCTTCTTCATCATTATTAAATAGCACTGTATAAAATCTGTAAATAAATGTTACCGCTCGATTATGTGACCCTGGAAAATTGCTGGCCCTTGAGAATAACGACCTTTTGGCCCTCCACTACTTTAACCCCTTTCTGACGGACCTGCTTTTTCCACCAACCTCCCACCATCTTGGCCAGCACTCTTCTAACCATGCACTTTTGGTACATCCTCCTCATCCCACACCACCTGCACAATCTAATCCCTCCTGACCCACACAGCATGACCCCACACGCTCTGATTTTTCCCTGTGATCCAACACCCTCCGCTTTTCCCCCATTCCCACCGTCTGGACCCATGACCACAACCTCCTGATTTCTCCCTCTCCAACCTCGCCTGACCCTCAATCCCTTGACCTCTCCTCTGACCCATATCTCTTAAATGCCTATTTTATTTATTTGTTTTTATAAAGCTCTCTCTTGTGATAGAAAACGATTATGTAGTGCTGAGGAATGTAAAAAGGAAGGCTTGATAGTGAAAGGAATTCAAAGTTTCATGTGACTCTGAAAAATATTCTGCCAACCCAGTACATATGTGCGTATGGAGGTTTCTATGGGTTGAGCCAAAGTGGGGAACAACGGAGCAGTGCACTTCAGGGGCTCTGAGAGATATTACCCGCTTGAGTATGAGTTGTTCCGAAGGGTATCCCCAGGTGGACTCTTGTTCTACTAGATCAAAAGAGGCCTGGTGTGTCTACACCTGGATTTTCTGGTTGCTGAAATACTGGGATTGGTTGAAGCGGCCTGTCAATCCGCTGGTAAAACCTTGGGCAGATTGTGCTGAAGCTGGTCTGCGCTTATGCTGGCCGCCCCTGCCCTATCCTCATTTTATTTTATCAGCAAAGTTTCTCTATTCATGAGGCGGCTGCCTGATTAGGTCCAGGGGGGATATTTCAATACGTTTACATTAGAGGAACATCCTTCCTTGCTAGGTGATGTCCATGTCCTCTTGAATATTTCTTATCTTATGGTCTACGTTATTGCTTATAATGGATTGCTGTCAGAATCCATGTTCAGGCCTAGCAAACTGTCAGGATTGGAGTCCTGCACATCCAGCCTTCAATGCCAATCTCAAACATCTAAAAAATCTAGCCTGGAAACTGAAATGGAAATCTATTTCCAAGAGTACACCTAAAGGGGAAGCAAGAGGGTAACATGAACAACAGACTCGAGTGGAGCTGGAACATGGACTGCACAGCCACGGATGTATTGCTAGAAGGACTGGGCTCAGTGTCACAGGGGGGGGTTGGGTATCCTCTGCAGACCATAAACTGCAAAATATACCCGTGTGCGATTAATCCCAAACGGAACCACCTTACCATATCCACATGTATTTATACAATTGTTTCGGTTACCTATTTCTACAAGAGGAAGGCATTGATGAGCTCAGGAGTGACAAGGATACAAGCCTCACACACAGGAGATGCAGGATGGAAGATTACAGTACAAAAGGTACAGAAACAAGCAACCGATAAAACTAACATGAAGGAATTAAGGGACAGAACAAAACAAAATACATGGGAATTAAATTCAACAGGCATAGCAATGATAATTATAAAACATTGATTACAAGGATATTTTCCGAGTTGACTAAGTGACATACAGAGTGTGCCACTTTAGCCAAAGAATTCCAAACATCACAGCATTATAAGGTCAAAGGATAACTCCTTGGTATGATTGGTAAAGGAGACTAACAGTGCAGAAGAAATGCCACATATGAACCCAAAAGTTAATTGTGAGTCATCAACAGTTCTAATCACTTGAGGAGTCTTTTTAGGTCTCTTAAGATGCTTCTTCTTTATGGCCAAATTCTAGTCAATAAGCATTCCACAGGCACAACTATCTAAAAAGGCAGTGGTATTAACACCTTTCCTTCTTCTGTTCTAATAATTTAAAGGAACCAATGGTTATCAGCTTTCTTCATAGAAGATGCAATATAAGGAAGCAAGTGCACTCTAGTCTTCTTCTGAGGCGAGGATTGAAAAATGTCAGCATTTTTAAATGCCCTTCATGACAGGCCTCCTCATTTGGACAACACTACCTTATAGAGAAGTCATGACCCGATAATTGCAAGTTCTTGAGGAAATTCCTGGCTTTAGCTCACTCAAAGTGAAAGTTGCAATCCATTCTCTAGGGACTAAGATTGTCTCGCAAACATACAGGTCTGTTTTTATCAGTATTTTTGATATTTTTCAGCATTATTGGGTGATTGAGCGGCTGTTTTTGGTGCATTGAGTGAGGAGGACTGTTTGAACTCTTTAATCTCACCCAAAGAGATGGCTGTCTCATCTTGGTGCAGGTTGATCCAGGGTTTAATATACTAGGAAGAAGTTTGGCAATTACATAAGGAATTCTGTCTAATGTGCTCTAGATGCCACACAGCAAAAAAAAAAGATTTCTTCCAAACAATGTGGAGTTGTCAAGACACTGAATCTTTCTAGGTGGATGTTACCAAAGCCCTGTCATAGGTGTTTGGCTAGTCCATACTACTATCCCCAAATCAGCTATCCTCCACGTCTGTATGCCAAAATAAATGCTAAATGTCTTTAAAATTGGGGATTTGTACTCGACCATGGAGACATTACCCTGCTTATTTCTTAGGCATTTGCAGGTGCATGGTCTTAGAGAAGCGCATTTATGAAACCAGACATTTTTTCAAAAACACAATAACATTTGGGGGCTCTTGTAGACACAGTTTGGTTACATGTAATGTTAAATGTTATGCTGGAAACTGATTTATATGTGGGTTGGGGGTTTGAATCTCTTGTGATACCCTCTTTTTAGTCTTTTTATGATTGTTATGAGAGCACTTTGCTCAAGAGGACAGCTAGCCTATTTTTCTGTTGTACATTGTCCATTTAGAATTGATTTTTTAAAAATATTTAATAACGCCAAAATTCAAGTGGGAGATTTGTATATACTTTGTTGGGTCGCTTGCTACCTGTTAAGGATTATTTTAATAGTGGGTGTACAAAAGCTGATTTAAATTCTGCCCATTTATATCCAGATGACAGTGAGCTGTTGATCACTTTCATCAAAAGAGGACAGGACACTATAGTTTTGACTAATAGCTGCTGTCATTAGTCAGATTTTTGAAAAATGCATGGGCACTAGGTTATCAATAAAATGAACCTGAATATTATATTTGGCTATTAAACTGTGGATAAGGTGTGTGTTCTTAATGGCATATCTTTTGTTAATCAGACCAGCTTAAACATTTGATTCCAGATTTACTCAAGTACAAGGAGTTTTGAGAACCCAGAATTAATGATTTTTAAAGAGCTAGGGTAACATTCCCTTTGTGTCCTCAAAACAAGGAAGGACTTGTTGTAAACGGATAAGAAGTAGAGAAGAAAGCAACCAAAGACACAAAGGAGACACAAAGACAAGCAAGAGAAATGCAGTTAAATACCTCCATAATGGTTGGCTGCTAGATATGAACAAGTGAATATGGTTTACCTAAGAGACAGAAGTGGTGCATGTCAACAGCATGCCCACACCATGCCCGTGATAACTGGAGCAGGTGAAGCCAACGCTAATGGAGGAAGTGTTTAGCAAGCAGGAAGCCCTGCCAATGCAAAACATATGTCAGACAACAAAGAATGTACAATACCATTAAAGAATGACTATATGAGCTCACCGCTCCAATAGTAACTGTCACTACAGCCAAATGTTTTCAAACCACAATCCTTTGACACAACAGTCCTATCCCATTTATATTCTACACACTCCTCTTCCTCAAATTCAACACACATAGATAAGTGATACTAGTGGGGCTGCTAAGCGAGGTTATGGTTAGCTTTTGGTTTAACATTTAAACATACGTTAAAAAAAGCTCAGAAATTCACCGAAAAAAAAGTTACGGAGAAGTTACAGTTACAAACAAAACTTAAACACCACTGAAATTTGACAGTTGTGGTTAGATAAAGTAAGTATAATGTGAACTCCCCTTATGCATTGCTTATGACCTCACATATGATATCATTCATTATATGTTAAATGGCATCATTCAGGACGTTTGAAATGATTGATGTGACAACGTCCTTGATACTGCTTGACATTTGTATTGGTTTTTATAATCATGTGAATGATGAATTTTTATATTTATATTATATTTGATATGAATACAATATTTTTTAGTAATGATTTGTTTTTGATCTACTATTCGTGATAAAGTATTCTTAAAAAGTAATGGATAGATTTTCATTGGTTATGTTTATAATTTTGAAAATATCATGGTGGATCTCTTGCTCTGTAATAATAGTTGTATGTTTGTGTACTACTTATATAGGTATATGTTGCGCTGTGTGTGATTAGCTACTGCGGAGAGGGTATGGGTGTGACTCTATGTTTATGTTTGTTTGGTGATGTTAAAGTTAGTGTGCTAAATGGTGAAATTGTATATGATTATATATCTTTTGATGCTTGTTGTAGTCAGACAGACTGCGTTTTTCTTTGTGTTTCTATGTATCAATGGATTTGTGGTCATATGATACTGATGTAATGTTCATGTCACATGTGACTGTAAATCATGAAGAGTGTGTTGCAGTATGATATTGACTTTTCATTTTTACAGTAGCTGTGTTGTATATTATAGTGGCTGTTTCATATTATGATGGTGCATGTGTTTAGTGGTTATTGACAGTTGCATATTGGTGTTTTATTTTTAAACAACGCTTTTCATTTACTGGTATTAGGTTAATGTATGAAGTGCAGTAGTATATGTGTAGCTATGGTTACAGTTTTATTCCATGGTGTAGTTGTAGGACATTTATATAGATTATTACATATTCAATTAGGGTATTATTAATTGTTATAACATTAGTTTAGGTGAGCAACTCATTTAATAATAATATATATAAAATATTTTTCAGTAAGGGAAATGAGCAGCATTTTCTTACCAAGGAATCATGTAATCAGGGATGTCATTTGAAACGTCATGAGTGACGTTATCAATGATGTCATTTAACATGTCATGAGTGATGTCAGATGTTAGGTCTTAATCGGTGCTTGACAGGCACAAGTTATTGTTGCTTTACCTATTGTTGGAAATTGTGTTACTGATTAAGGGGAGGTGCAACCCTAATCAATCAGAAACTATAATCTGTGTCAAGGAGAAACACAAGCCAACTCCAAATTAACCTGTGCTTAGCACTCTGATAGCTTGGCACAAAAGCATTCAGACTTAACTTAGAGGCAATGTGCAAAGCATTTATCCAGCACCTCGAACAGTAATGAAATTAAATTATAACACAAGAAAAATACCACAACAATATAGAAACATAGAGTAAAGTGTAATACATTATTTGACACCAAAACAACACAAATTCAATCAGTAGAACCAGAGATATTACATTTTAAAGATTTCAGATAAGTAACATGTCTAAAAGCACAAAACGCCACTCACTGGTTGTGCGAGATCAGGTGAAAGTCATACGTTCAGGCCGATTGGGATGGAGCGTGGACCAGATACAGGGACCAAATTAGTCCAGCATAAAGAGTTACCTTCAAAGCAAATAGTTCTGTTCATGGTAGAAGAGACCACGAGGAGCAGGGACTACATTGCGTACTGTAAATGCTGTAGCACGAAGATCCTGTCGGGCGTAGCGGTCGTTGCTGGATTTTTGTGTTGGAGTTCACGGTGAGCTGTTGATGTTGTAGCACAAAATCCAGACCTCGCGCTGCCAGCCGTTGTTGGCAGTCGCTGTGGGGCAAAGAGTCGTGTTCACTGGTCTTCCACGTTGGCGGGGGGTGCAGGCAGCAAGATCTTGGTACAAACTGGAACATTCTAGGTCATGAAGAGCCCAAAACTTCAGGATTTCTCCTTTACTTTGAGGAGTAGCTCAACGGAGGCCACACCAAGGTTACAGGACCTGAGGGGCAGCTCATGAGAGTCAGGAACTCACTTCAGCAGAGGCCATCAGGGGCCAGGCAGGCTTAGTTGCAGGTCCCGCGGCTGGTCCAGACAGCCAGTCAGCTGGGCTTTTGCATGGAGCTTCTGAAGCTAGGTATGTCCTGAGCTCATAGTAGTAAGTACATCTACTTACCCTTTGAGTCACCTTAGCCTGGGATGAAAGGTTCAGGTCCAGTCTTCCTTCTCAGCCAGTAGGGAGAGTAGTAGTGTAGCAGAGCGGCAGTTCTTTGGGCATCAAACCAGTAGAGCAGTTTTTTTTCTGTAGCATCCATAGGTCTAGCAGCGTACTGAAGAGTTGAGTTTGAGGGTTCAATATTTATATCTGGTCCCCACTTTGAAGTATGAGAACTTTATAGAGAATTACCTTTGAAGTCCTTTATGTTTTCATGCCTTCCCTGTTCTGGCTCCAAGATGGCTGCATGAACAATGCAGTGGTGACAAGTCATTTGTGTGAAGGAAGTGCCCAACCTATTAATTTGCAGCTGGGGCTGTGCTCAGCTCCCTCCCATCCTGCCAATTGATGGCCCATACAGGCAGACCTAATCCCTCTATTGTGTGACTGCCAGGGAGAAAGAAACATAGTCCAGCTGCCAACTACACACAGTCAAGTGACCCAGGAACATGCTGCGGGAACCAAATAGGGCAGGAAAGTGCCAACTTTCTAAAAGTGGCATTTTCAAAATTGCAACTTGAAATCCAACTTTTTAAATACACTGTAACCTGCCATATGGGCTGTTTAGGGCCTACCCCAGAGGAGACTTATATGTATTAAAAAAGAAGGTTTAGGTCTGGAAAAAGATTTATTTTGCCAGGTCGTAATGGCAGTTTAAAACTGCTACACACAGGCTGAAATTGCAGGCCCTGGGACACGTTTAAAGGGCTACTTAAGTCGTGACACAATAAATGCTGCAGGTTCACGAGTAGCTCTTAATTAACAGGCCCTGGATAAATGTTGTACCACTTTACTGGGGACTTATACGTGACTATGCCAGTTGGGTGTGAGCCAATGTTCCCATGCTTAAAGAAGAGAGCACAAGCACATCATCACTGGTTAGCATGGTTAAAGGGTGCAGAGTCCTAAAGCCAGCAAAAACCGGTTCAGAAAATAGGAGGGTGAAGTCAAAAACATTTGGGGATGACCTTGCAGAAAAGACCAAGTCCCACACCCAATCATAACTGGTGAATTTCAGCTGTCTTTAGGTTTTATTTTGTTACCGTATCTTAAATTTTACTGTGTATTTTTATTGAATGTTTGGTATTTGTTAATATCAATGGCTAGGTGTTAAAACCAAAGCTAGCCACAACTTCACTTTATCTTTAGTGTTTTCAGTTAATTTGTAGAATGGTTTGA
This sequence comes from Lissotriton helveticus, assembly GCF_964261635.1. Taxonomy (NCBI): domain Eukaryota; kingdom Metazoa; phylum Chordata; class Amphibia; order Caudata; family Salamandridae; genus Lissotriton; species Lissotriton helveticus. The sequence goes on from NC_136061.1 coordinate 1,930,119,550, forward strand.
TCCTATACGACATCCACTGTGCCTATCCTGCTGCAGTCAGCCAACCTGAGCTGCACAGAGTGCAGCTGGGGTTGCTTTCAAGACCAACTCTTGTGAGCGCCCAACACACCATGGGTAGCCACCTCCAGCTGCACATTGTCAAAGGCCTGGGCTATGGCCAGTCCCTGCACCTCTGAGCGTGGCCTTCAGCCTTGCCCCTTAGGCACTGCCTATCCACAGCCAGGCCCTGTTCCCAACCCAACATGGAAAAACAACCCCTGCTGTGTGTGACCTTTTGACATGTGCAGCTTGCAAAGCCTTTGGGATCCACTACCTGATCCAGGGGGCGAAGATATGCTAGCCCAACCCCTATTCTCAATTAAACATTTATTTTTTAGGACTCTGGGACCCCAAGTCCTGTAATAGAGGCTGCAGCTGCTGTTACAGGACTGCAGCAGATGTTCTGGCCTGCCGAACTGACTTTGGATTTGCAAACCTGAAAAGAGATGACGCGAGAATCCAACCAGATTTGAATTTCTTTGGATTTTTAGTCTGAGTTACCTGCAAACCAAGTTGCACGTCCTATCGTCCTATCTCTAATTTAACCCTTTTAAGCAAAGATAAAAATAGTAATGCTAATTTCACAAAAGCTGCTGAATGGATTTACACCAAACCAACCAAAAGGAACTTTCTTGAGTAAAGTTTTAGCTTCATGCCAAGTTTGTTGTAATTCTCTTCAAGTGTATTTTTCTGTATTAGAGAGCAAAGCATCCTATGGGAATTAAAGTGGGAAATGTTACTTTTTTGATCCCCTTTGCTACATTGATCCCGTTTGCTACATTTTTCGACTTCCACTTGATGGATCTTTACAAGATATGCCATGTTGAACCCAAATTGGATAAACCCTTTCATTGGAAACTTTCATGCAGTTCATCAAAATCCATCAAAGGTATTAATAAAAACAAAACACCTTTTCAATAGATATTCTGACTTAACCACTTCTATGCAGTAACCACTACTATGCAGGCACTATTTCTGTGTCTTTTATATATATGCTGCTGTGTCCACCCACACTTTATGTATGTATGTATATATATATATATATATATATATATATATATATATATTACCTACTGGGGTCGCCAGTAGGTATATATAGTTAGGATTTTTTCTCTATGGGATTTTTGAAAATTCTATGTCTAATAACTTTGGCGTTTTTGGACGGAATTGGCTGAAATTTTCAGGAAAATGGAACATTTTGTTTCTGAGCAGCCACTGAAAATTTGGGGGGGGGGTTCGTCAAGGGGGGGCCGAGAAAAAAGGGGGGGTCCCAAAACGCGTTTTTCCCATATTAATTTCCATAGGGCGGTTGGCCTCACTTTTAGCCCGAACGGCTGAATGGATTTGCACGAAACTTGGCAAAATTGTAGGGACTGTTAGCCCGATGTGCCTTTGCTAGGTCTCAATATATGTGCTCCAGTGGATTTTGAGAAATTAACGTTCAAAAAAAGATATATATCTGTAACAGCGCTCCGGGTAGCGCTCCGGTTCGCGTACTTGACGCGTAACGGAACTTCGCGAAGCGAAGCTGATTGGCTCTCCGGTGTCTGTCAACATTCTAAACAGTCCGGAGCGGCTGCCATCTTGTCTCTCGGTAGGATCGAGAGACAAGAGGAGGCCAAAACAAAGGGGGAAATGACCATAAGGGGGCATAGTAGATCCTCCCTGACCCCCTACGTTTGATGTGGAGGCTTTAAAAGGGCCCCGCGGGGCAAAAAAAAAACAAAAAAACATCGGTTTTTTTCGTGGGGTGCGCCCGGTACGCGTAACGGAAAGCGGACTGGGGAGCGTACTACAAGGAAACAAGAATGATTGACTTTTAACTTATTGTATGTTTATAGACTTTTTTTTTTTTTTTTTTTTTTTCTGCTGAGTGACGTCTCGGCCTATCTCCACGGGATGCAGTCCCTACCATCTCGGCGTTTAAGCCCAGGGGGACCGGTAGTGTGGGAGAGATAACGTCTGTTAACGTTCGATTCGAAGGAAATCAGGAAGTGTTGAAAAACATTGTCTGCGCCATCTTGCCTTTTTTCAAATGCCACACTTTTGTCGTGCACGGCAGCCATTTTAGATGCCTTGACCAGACCCACTCTCTGCACGCTGTCGATCCTTAGCATGGCTCCCCACCCTCGCAAGCCTCTCCCCCAGGCACTGGTCACCCCCGCTCTCTGTCTTATGCATGGGCAATAAACCTCCCCCCATCTGCGCTGCTCTTCCTTGAGAATCACACCCTGTGCCCGCCCGACACCTCCCTTTCGCCCTATTCACTACCGCACCCTCTGACACTCCTCTTCCTCTGTGTCCGATTGTCCAGGCCGGTCCCAGGCTATCACCTAGCCCTGCAGATGTAGTTTATGGCCCCAGCTGTAAAGAATCACCCCTCTTCAAAGGAGTTACAGTAGATCAAGGCCCCCACCCGATGAGATCCGTCACACCACACACGTTCCTACTATCTGAAAACCATCCTGTATTGTGATTGGGGAGGGGACCGAGCCTGAAGCGGAAGATTCCAGGGATGCCTCTTTGTACATCAAAGTTTTTACAATTATGTGTCACATTAAAAATATATAGCACTCCAACAAAGTAGTAGGATTATAAAACTTTAATAACTTATAAATATATACAACGCAACAAAAACAGTAAATACATTTAAACATTTTTTTGAAAAAAGAAGCAATAATGGTCAGTAGCTGTGTTTTGTGCGAATAGTCCCAAGGCAGCACAACGTGCTGAGTTCTGGACGGCACCCAGGTGATGTTACCTGGGTGCCGCACTGGTTTTTGGTATCCTACAATGCAGCTCCGAAAAATGGCGTGGGGCGTCCCGGGGGGTGCGGGGGGAGGCCTCGTCAGTAGCGGTCTGTTGTGCGAATAGTCCCAAGGCAGCAGAACGCGCTGAGATGTGGATGGCACCCAGGTGATGTCCAGTAAGTTGCCGCACTGGTTTTGGTATCCTACAATGCTGCTCCGAATAACGGCATGGGGCGCCCCGGGGGGGCGGGGGGGGGTGAGGCGGCGTGAACGGGCCTCCCCAGGTGGAGGCTCGTCTGCTGTAGTGGGGCGCCCCTTTACCGTTTCAGTTGCCATTCCGCCCGCTTTTGGTACACTGTGCCAAAATCCGCCATTCAGCTGAGTTGCGCCCACTCTTGCGGTGCAGCGATAGGCGGCTGCCACAGGACTCTCAAAATGGCGGCAGGCTCTTTCCTTTTTGGGCCTGGTCCACTGAAATGGCCCTGGGACACCTTGGAACTCGGACGCTTGTCTGCTAGGTCTTGGACCCCATTCTCGAAAGCGTCCCCTCAGCCTTGAAGATTCTACAAAAGTCTTGGGGGCCCCCGACTCCTGCAGGCTTCCGGTGGGGAGCGGCTGCCATGATTGCTCGCGGAATGACCACGACGGAGCCACGAGATGGTGGTGCTTTCATGCTGACGCCAGCTTCAGTCTGAAACATCCAGAAACAAGGTGGGGCTTTCATCGTTTGGGAAAAAAAAATGTTTTAATCCAATGAAAAGTGTTATTTTTAGGTCATATGATCAAGCCTTCCATCATTAGGAAACGAAAAGTAAAATGAACCAATGAAAAAGTTTTATAAACAAGTCACATGACCTGTTATGCGGCATAGGGCTATAAAAAGCGTAGAAAATCCGTTGGCACGTGAGGCGGCGTCAGTAGCGGACCGATGTGCGAATAGGCCGAAGGCAGCACAACGCGCCAAGATCCGGATGGCACCGAGGTGGTGTCCAGCAAGTTGCCGCACTGGTGTGGCCATCCTACAATGCTGCGCCGAAAGTCGGCGTGGGGCGCCCCGTTGGCCTGTGAGTTCGCGTCAGTCAGTGGGGGCTGTTTGAGGATCTGACTGCATTGGAAAGCAATGTGATGCTGTGCGTTGCCCCCAAGATGGAGGTTCCTCGGCTGCAGTGGGGCGCCCCTTGGTGTTTCACTCGCTATGCAGCTGAGTTGCGTGCGCACTTGCGGCGAATAGGCCGAAGGCAGCACAACGCGCCGAGATCTGGATGGCACCGAGGTGGTGTCCAGCAAGTTGCTGCACTGGTGTGGCCATCCTACAATGCTGCGCCGAAAGTCGGCGTGGGGTGCCCCGTTGGCCTGTGAGGTGGCGTTAGATGCGGACCGATGTGTGAATAGGCCGGAACCAGCACAAGGCGCCAAGATCCGGATGGCACCGAGGTGGTGTCATAGTTGAGAGTTCTGAGCAGCGCTTGTAACACTGTCTGAAGCTTATTTGCACCTGCTGCAGCTTCACTATTGCCCTGGTGTGGCCTAAGATCGCCCATGACATAGGCGGCCGCCTCCCGGGGTCCGGCAGAACTTTTTTCCTTTTCCTTTGTGCATCTTGTCCCACAATCCGTTTGACCTGAAGACACGACCAGGTCCCTGAATGTGTGCAGGGGGACGCTATTGATTGAATCAAAATGGCGGCTTCACACAAAGCTGACTCAAGCGTTGCTGCTGATGCTATACAGACAAAAACTGGTTTTCAGTTTGTACATTCTTCAGGATTTTTCCATCCAAGGCTGGTTGAGAGTTTGTAGAACAATGTCTTCAGATTTTCAACATACTACTCTTCAACATTCTTCCTAAATGTAACAATGTGAGACTCACTAGGAGAACGGTGTAGTGAGGGCCACAAACGGCTGTTTATCTTTCCTTTCAAAATGCTGCCAACAATATTTTCGGAATGGAAGACACCACAAGGCGCTGAGATTCGGTTGGCACCGAGGTGGTGTCCAGCAAGTTGCCGCACTGGTGTGGCCATCCTACAATGCTGCGCCGAAAGTCGGCGTGGGGTGCCCGAAGGGGGGGGGCGGCGCAAACGAGCCTCTCCCGCTTCTCCATGTGGAGGCACTTCATCTGCAGTGGGGCGCCGAGATCCGGATGGCACCGAGGTGGTGTCTAGCAAGTTGCCGCACTGGTGTGGCCATCCTACAATGCTGCGCCGAAAGACGGCGTGGGGTGCCCGAAGGGGGGGGGGAGGCGGCGCAAACGAGCCTCTCCCGCCTCTCCAGGTTGAGGCACTTCATCTGCAGTGGAGCGCCGTCTAGCTGAGTTTCGCCCGCTCTTGCTGCTACAGCGACAGGCGGCTGCAACAGGACTCTCAAAATGGCGGCCTGTTCTTTGGATTTGGGCCTGGTCCACTAAAATGGCCCTGGGACACCTTAGAACTCGGACGCTCGAATTTTTTTTCCTTTCCTCTACATGCAAAAAAGGTAAATGCCCGGTACGTTACCTGCCTCATCTGCCACGATGTACTCTCCAGAGGAACCGAAAAAAAATATAGTTATGGTAATTATACCATGCATCGTCATATGGAGAGGTGGCACCGATTAATTATAGTGCTGCACAAAAGAGAGATTTGGAGGACAACCCCCGACCTGCCAGTACATTCACCAAAGAAGTGGCACTGACAGCATCAGAGGCAAGGGAAACGGTCCCAAATATTCAGAAGAACTTTGGAAATATTAAAATGACATGTTTAGATTGTGGCAAATTAATTTCATGTGGACAGATGAGTGTTACTCTAATAAATACAGCATATGAACATCATCATAGTCGATGGTTGGTGGAGACATTTTGACTATATCCTGGACCTGCCCGTCCTCGCCCAAAATGGCGCCGGAATAAATGGGACTCGTAACTCCTTGTTGTGTACTGGTTGCACAACCTTGATATCACGAGATACGTATGCAGTTTTGAAGCACATGGCGGGCGGGGACGAGAATTGATTGAATATTTCGACATCCCTATTGATATTAAGTTCTGATGTGTTATTGATTACTGTACTATTGAAAGTTCGAATTAACATCACCCATGGTACTTGCCCGCAAATGTATATCTAGATATTTTTATTGTAACTGGCCCTGTCGTATTTTAATTATAAAATGTACGTCCACCGATTCCGCAACTGTTAGACACCTTAGTTCTTGCAACCTAATGGCCCGCCCGTTACGTTCCTCTACAGTGTAAATGTCTCCTCATCATATACGATTACAGTTTGCTCCGTGGCCGGCCCACGTGGTTATAGGCCCGTATTTGTATACTGACATTTTCACAATAAAGGTTTTTAAAAGAAAACATGGTAGTAGTATTTACATTGGTAAAGTTTTTAATAATAGTCACTGTTTTCGAATCAGTAAAAGGCAAGTGAAATAAAGCAGTCCAATTACATGAAGGGTAAAAGGTATAATACGCAGGAACGCAGTAAAGATAAATGGTCAAGGGCTGTTGTGTTTTCTACTCCTGCAACATAAAGTGATCGATAAGAATCTGATATTCAGGCGTATCGGCGACTAAGACAGCAGGCCGAGCCTCTTTTGCTCAACGGCTCCGTCATGGGACGAAGAAACGCCCTTTTTCTCGAAAAAGGAATATATTTTACTTGCAGGACAGTTGTAAATTTTCCGGGAAAGTACATTAGCCTGGAACATTATAACATATATGTTTAAGAAAAAATAATGTTCGAAAGTAATAAAAAGTGTAATTTTTAGGTCATATGACCAAGCCTTTCATCATTAGAATAAGAAAAGTAAAATGAACCAATGAAAAGTTTTATTAACAAGTCACATGACCTGTTATGCTTACGTTACGCGCTGCGCGTCGCGCCCCGGATCGCTTCCGGGAAGCTGCGCTTCGCGCACCGGAGCACGTCATATGACGCATTACGCGACAACGCAGGTCCAGAATATAGTCAAAATGTCTCCACCAACCAGCGGTCGGAACACAACCCCTTTCAGCAGGCTAAATAGTTCTGTTAAATGACAACAGAAGGGAGAGGCAACAAGAACCATCAGTCAAAGAGGGGAGGGCAAGTTCTTCTCTACCGGGTCACGTTGGGGCGCTACCGGAACTGATCGAATTGGTAGTCTACAGTGTTTCTGGATGTTTCAGACTGAAGCTGGCGTCAGCATGAGAGCACCACCATCTCGTAGCTCCGTCGTGGCCATTCCACGAGCAATCATGGCAGCCGCTCCCCACCAGAAGCCTGCGGGAGTCGGGGGCCCCCAAGACTTTTGTAGAATCTTCAAGGCTGAGGGGACGCTTTCGAGAATGGAGCCCAAGCCCTAGCAGACAAGCGTCCGAGTTCCAAGGTGTCGCAGGGCCATTTTAGTGGACCACGCCCAAATCTGAAGAGCCGGCCGCCATTTTGAGAGTCCTGTGGCAGCCGCCTATCGCTGCACCGCAAGAGCGGGAGCAACTCAACTACATGGTGAGCGAGACGCTGTAGTCTCAAGAGCGGGCGGTAAACAGCTGAATAGCGGAAGAGGCACAGTGTAGCAAAAGCGGGCGGAATGGCAACTGAAACCGTAAAGGGGCGCCCCACTACAGCGTGTCTTTAGGTCAAACGGATTGTGGGACAAGGTCAAGAATGGAAGAGTCACCAAAAGGCAAAAAGTTCCGCTTGACCCCGGGAGCCGGCCACCTATGTCGGGGGCGATCTCAGGCCACACCAGGGCAACACGACTTGGGGAGGGGGCCGGAGCCAAGCGCCCCCTCCAAGTCCGCGCCATCACACCGTCCCTCGGGGGCCTCCGTCTAGCGGTTCAGGGAGGCACCGCATCACATTGTTTTCAAATGCAGTCACGTCCTCAAACAGCCCCCACTTACATTGAGAATAGTGAAGCTGTAGCAGGTGCAAATAAGCTTCAGACAGTCTAACAAGCACTCCTCAAAACTTTGAACTATCAGAGTGCATGAGTTTCATGCTCGATCGATTGAGCTAGCCGGATCGGGCAACAAAAAGTATAAAATAGTTATGTAAATAGTTATTTAATAAAATGTTTTACCCTGTTACTTTGCTGGTGTGTTGTATATATTTGTAATATTTGCATAGAGTTTATCGTTATTTTGGGCGGGGTGGGTGGCGGAGCCGAGCTGTCTTGCAGCCATCATGGTGTGGAGTCAGTTCATCTCACTAGTTTCGTATTTCTCATGAGGGGTTGTTCCTAATGTTTCTATTTTAGCGAGGTCAAAAAGAGATCCCATTAGTGGCCTACTGATTTTGATCTATTCCTTTTGTTTTTTTACACGATTTTTCACTATCTGCAAAGACTAAACAGAGTATTGCGATTCTGTGCTTGTTTGTAAATAGAGAAGGAACCAAAGAGAACCAATTCTAAAACAGTAAATGCTTGGATAACAATCAATCAAATGGAGAGAGAAGCAGGCACGACGGATTACAACGGGGGCAAAGGCCTGTGTTAACTACCCTTCACTATCTGCAAAGAGAGAGTACTCCTAATAGAAATGAGGGGGGGGCAGCATTCAAAGCAGATCAGTGTGCATAAACACGAAAATGTTTTTACTTACCACGTACTTGACATTCGACAGCTTATGATATTTGCTATTAAAAAACCATTGAAATTCACTGAAAAAACCATAGGTTAGAGACCATATATAGTTAGGAATTAGCATTTACAAAACCTTGAAAATTCACTGAAAAAACCATAGGTTATAGACCATATATAGTTAGGGATTAGCATTTACAAAACCTTATTTTACTCACACAAAACCATTGAAATTCCATATATAGTTAGTTGCACTAACTATATATCGCGCACCCGCAATCCACTGCTGATCATGTCACATATTACATCATTCATGACATGGTCAGTGACATCACTGATGACATCACTGATGATATCTCAAATGACATCACTGATGACATCACTGATGACATCTCAAATGACATCACTGATGACATCACTGATGACATCTCAGTTGACATTACTGATCACATTACTGATGACATAATTCATGTGATAATACGATGAACCTCTTCAGACTCTAATATAACCTTAGATACACTCAGTGTAAACAGACACTCACAGACTGTCACTCATCCATGAAGTTACACACACACCTACTCAGTCATGCAAAGAATCAATCACACCTCCATTTTCTCAACTATACAGTTATACACACCTTACTTATTCAAACATATACTAACACATATTTACTCTCTTATACAATCCCGGATACAAGTTCACAATGATCCATACAGCCACTCACACATTCACTGGCTCTTATGCATAGTTATTTATATATGTCAACTCTCACATGTACTGTGTTTTACATATGTACTTACTTTGACATGTAGCACTGAGATATCCATTCACTCACCAATACACTCATGCACACAGTCAACCGCCCATACAGCTGTTTCCACATGCACTTTTGAACCCATACATCTAGTGAATCAACTGCTCACACATCTATGCACAGAGTCATACACCTCCCAGCCACCCACACACACACTCAGTCTCCCATACAAATACTTGAGCAACCAATCAATAACCCATATAGTTACTCATATAGCTACTGATCAACACATGCAGCAGTTTACAGAACAACAGACATAATGATGCACAAATTAAGACAGTTTAGTCGCTAACCCATGCTCTCAGTGAGACACATTTAATCACTCACTCATACAGTCAGTCACGCACCTACTAAATCCTTCGTCCAGACACTTATACATCCACTCATTCTTCAATATGTAAGACATATTTTAACTTTACAGAAACATACAGTCACTGGATGTTGTCATCAGTGATGTCATTTGAGATGTCATCAGTGATGTCATCAGTGATGTCATTTGAGATGTCATCAGTGATGTCACTGACCATGTCATGAATGATGTAATATGTGACATGATCAGCAGTGGATTGCGGGTGCGCGATATATAGTTAGTGCAACTAACTATATATGGAATTTCAATGGTTTTGTGTGAGTAAAATAAGGTTTTGTAAATGCTAATCCCTAACTATATATGGTCTATAACCTATGGTTTTTTCAGTGAATATATATATATATATATATATATATATATATATATATATATATATATATATATATATATAAATATATATATATACACATATAAATCAGTATATATATATATATATCAGTATATGTATACATATATATTATTTTGTTCACCTAAAAACCAAAGGGTACAGGGACGTTATAGTTAGGTTAAGCTTTTACACTCACAAAACCATAGAAATTCAGCAGTTATACTTATCTCAAGTAAATATAACTTGTGCCTGAAGATAACTTAAACTTGCATCCCCACCATGCACAGTTTGCTCATCAATAATTTCACTGCAAATGTTGCAGTGATATTATCAATGATTTCATGAAAGATGTACTGCGTGGTATAATATGTGGGATAATTAACAGTGCATGGTGGGGGAGTGAGTTATAGTTACCTTAGAGCATGAGCATGTTTCTTCCCAGCCCCGAGGACCGCCACGCCCGGGGCTTATTTTAATAGGGTGGGGGCTTTGAGGCCCCCCAACCCCGGGAACCGCCACCCCCGGGGCTTCTTTTTTATGATAATGGGGGGCCCAGAAGGGACCCCCAGCCCCGGGAACCGCCACCACCGGGGCTTTAATATTTTGTATGCAGGGGGGCTCTCGGCCCCCCTGCAGCCCCAGGGACTGCCACCCCTGGGGCTTCTTTTAAAATAAAATAAACCTGTGTGGGGGGGCTGAAATCCCCCCACACACCCTGGGGACCTCCACCTCCCCAGGGCTCTAATATTTAAATTGGGGGGTCCGTGATGGACCCCCCAGCCCCGGGGACCACCATCCCCAGGCTTTACAAATGATGGAAACCTGCTCTCTCTTTCACATAGGATAGCATATTGCTTTTCTTCAGGGGGAGCAGCATGTTAGCTGCTCTCTCTGACGAAAAGCAATGCCGGCTCCCGAAGGACGCGGGGAGCCGGCTGGGACTGTGGGGCCTTGGGGTTCCCCCCGCGGTCTCCAACATTGTATTTGAGCCCCCAGGGATGGGGTCCCCGGGGATAATAAAAATTAGTGATAGGGGCTATTTTATTTTTACGGTAAATTTCCAGTACGCGTACCAAGCGCGGCCGGACGACGTACGGTGCGAGGTTCCTAAGTCGAGTGTTGTACAGTGTGCTGAACTTTTGACCTCTGTGGACAGTTGCCTTTTGCATGATGTGTTGGGGGTAGGGTTCAAAGTTATGTGAGTTGGAAAGGGTTCAAATGTTCAACCAATAGAAATGTGTGTTTGGTTTTGAATTAATGTGTGAAGCAATTTGATTTGTTATTAATATGTATATATGTGTAAATTGAGAGGGAAAATGTGCCATTTTTTGGCTTTACTGCGAACACTGAAGTAGAGATATTCTGTATAAGAATATCTGCTGTGTGACTGGTAGTCTTCCTAATCTACAAATCAATTTGAAAGGTGAGTTGATAACTTGTAAGGGAATGTATGTGGTGCATTTTGTTTTTAGTAAGAGAAATGTGTTTATCCTTCTAAAGTGTGTAGAATCACATTCTGAGTTTGTCTGCATTTGGATAACTATTGTGATAAAACCATTTGGTAAATTAATGTGTGTAAGCTTTGTGCAATAAAGTGCAGTACTAAAAAATTTAGAATGTGTGTAGTCACTTTTTCAGTTGTAGAGTAGTTAATAGTGTTGGTTGTTTAGAATTAGGCTTGTGTTTTAAATCTACAATTTTCCAGTCAGTATACATACACTACTGTAAATTCTCTGGGATATATTTACAAGCCTCTTGTGCGTCTTTGTGCTGCCATTGCGTTACTTTTTGGATGAAATGTTCGCACACATAATGCAGCAAATTGTTTATGTATTTGCAAAATGACTCATGGTTGTACAGTAACATGCAGTAATTATATTTCTGTAATGTGTGCACTCATATTAGCCCTTTAAGAGTAATTAATTGCGTTTTTCTCTAGAATCAGACTTGTGTTCTAAATCTACAATTTCCCAGTCAGTATACATACATTGCTGCATACATTCTGGGCAGCCGCGGGCCGTGGAGGGAGTTATGGTGGGGCAGGGAGGCGGGGACGGGGAGGGGCGGTGTGGAGGGTGCTAAAATCAGGCATATGGATCATTGCAGGTAAGTACACTATTTAATTAATAAAACGAAATTAGTAGCGCGCACTGCATGGCAAAAAGCAATGCTGTGCGCGCTACGAAAATGTTCCATATGCCTGTTTTTAGCACCCTCCACCCCGCCCCTCCCCGCCTCCCTGCCCCATCGTAACTCCCTCCACGGCCCGCGGCTGATTCTGGGGCAGATTTACAAGCCCCTTGTGCCTCTTTGTTTTTGTATTGTGTCAGTTTTTTGATGTAATGGCACAAACAATGCATCAATTTGCTTATGTATTTGCAAAATGACTCAGGGTTGACCACTGAAATGTAGTAGTTATATACATGGAATGTGTGCAGTCACTTAACTGTTTCTAGACTAGTAAATGTGTTTTGGTAAGATGCAAGATGTAATATTTTTTGTCTAGAATCACACTGTGCGTCTGTGTGGATTTAGGAATTGTTCTAAGAGAAGCATTTTTGTATGTTTTGTGTTTATAGATATATAAGTGCCTATAAAGCTATCCTTTTTTATAGTTTTTATAGAATTAAAAACCGTTTATTGGTTTTGTATTTCTAAAATCACTCATGGTTGTACGGTAAAATGCAATAATTATATTTCTGTAATGTGTGCAGTGATATTAGCCCTTCAAGAGTAATTAATAGTGTTGTTTGTCTAGAATCAGACTTCTATTCAAAATGTAGAATTTCCCAGTAAGTATACATACACTGCTGCATACACTCTGGGGCAGATTTACAAGCCCCTTGTGCCTTTCTGTTGTTCTATTGTGTCACTTTTTGGAAGTAATGTTGACAAAAAAAATGCAGCAAATTGCTAATGTATTTGTAAAATGAGTCAGGGTTGTCCACTGAAATGTAGTAGTTATACATGGAATGTGTGTAATCAGTTAACCGTTTTTAGACTAGTAAATGTGTTTTGGTAAAATGCAAGGTCTTATATTTTTTGTCTAGAATCACACTGTGCGTCTGTCTGCATTTAGCAATAATATTCGCCCCTTATTCCACATTCTTCCCTCTTTCTCCTTCTACTCCCTCCTCTTTCCTCATACACACCTCTCTCTCCTTATATTCCCTCTCTCTCCTCACACTCCCCCTCACTCTCCTTATAGTCTCCCTAAAGTTCCTCCTCTCTCCTCATACTCTCCACTCTCCTCATACTCCCCTCTCCCCTCATAGACCCCCTTCTCCTCATACTCCCCTCTCTCCTCATATCTCTCCTTTCCTTATACTCCTCCCTCTCTCTTCATACTCCTTCACTTCTCATACTCTCCCATCTCCTCATACTCCTCCCTCTCTCGTCATAGTACCTCCTCTCTCCTCATACACCCTCTCTCTTGTTATACTCTTCTTTTGTCCACATTCTCCCCATTCTCTTCTCATACCCTCCCTTCTCTCCTCATACTTCCACCTCTCTCCTCATACCCCCTTCGCTCCTCATACTCCTCCATCTCTTCATACTCCTCCCTCTCTCCTCCTAGTACCCCTTTTCTTCTGATACTACCCTTTTTCTCCACATTCTCACTTTTTCTTCTTATACTCTCCCTTCTCTCCTCATACATACCCTTCTCTGCTTATAGTCCTCTTTTCTCCTCATACTTGCCAATCTTTTTCATACTCCCCCCTCTCTCCTCATACTCCTCCTCTCTCTCCTCATACTCCCCCTCTCTCCTCATATTCATCTTCTCTCTCTTTATACTCCCTCCTGTCACCTGATATTCTCCTCTCTTCTCATACTCCCCCTCTTCTCATATTTTCCCGTCTCTCCTCTTACTGTTCCCTTTCTTCTCATACTCCATTACACCCCCTCTCTCCTTATGTTTCTCTTTCCTCCACATTCTCCCCATCTCATCTTACTTCTCCCTCTCTCCTCATACCTCCCTCACTTCTCATACTTCCCCCATCCCTTCATACTCCTCCCTCTCTTAATACTCACCCTTTTCCACATATTACCCCCTATCTCCTCATACTCCTCTTTCTCTCCTCATACTCCCTCCTCTCTCCTGATATTCCCCCTCTTTCCTCATTCTCACCTCTCTCTGCTCATACTCCTCCCTGTCCTCATACTCCCCCCTCTCCTCTTACTCCTCCCTCTCTCCTCATACTCCCCTTCTCTTCATATCCCCCCTGTCCTCATATTCTCCTCTCCTCATACTTCTTACTGTCTTCTTATAGTACCCCCTCTCTCCTTATACACCCCCTGTCTCCTTATATTCCTCTTTTCTCCACATTTATTCCCCTCAGTCTTCATATTCTGTCCTCTCATATTCCTCCTCTCTCCTTATTCTCCCCCTCTCTCCTCATATTCCCCCTTCTCTTCATACTCCGTTCTCTCTCTTCTTACTCCTCCCTCTCTCCTCATACCTCCCCCTTAACAATTTCCCAGTCAGTATATATACAGTGCTGTATGCACTCTGGGGCAGATTTACAAGTCCCTTGCGCCTCTCTGTTGTTCTATTGTGTCACATTTTTGATGTAATGTTGGCAAAAATAATGCAGCAAATTGTATATGTATTTGCAAAATGAGTCAGAGTTGTCCACTGAAATGTAGTAGTTATATACATGGAATGTGTGCAGTCACTTAACTGTTTTAGTCTAGTAAATGTGTTTTGGTAAAATGCATGGTCTTATATTTTTGGTCTAGAATCAGCCTGTGCATCTGTGTACATTTAGGAATTATAGTCTCCCCTTTTTGCATATTCTCCCCCCTCTCTCCTTATACTCTCTCCTCATACACACCCCTCTCTCCTCACACTCCCTGTCTCTCTCCTCATACGCTCCCTTCCCTCCTTAGACTCCCAACTCTCTCCTCATACTTCCTCCTCTCTCCTTATACTCTCCACTCTCCTCATACTCATCTTCTCACCTCATACTCCCTGTCTCTTCATACTCCCCTCTCTTTTACTTTCCTCCTCTCATCATACTCTCCCCTCTCTCCTCATACCCCCTTCACTCCTCATACTCCCCCTTCTGCTCATACTCCTCCCTCTCTCCTCATACTCCACCCTCTGTCCTCATACACCACCTCTCTCCTTATAATTCCCTTTTCTCCACATTGTCCCCCCTCTCTTGTCATACTCTCCCCTCTCTTTTTATACACACCTGTCTTTCTTTATACTTCTCTTTTCTCCGCATACTCGCCCATCTTTCCACATACTTCCCCCTCTCTCTTTATGCCCCTCCTCTTTCTCCTCTTACTCCTCCCCTCTCGCCTCACACTCCCTCTCTCTCTTCTTATACTCCCTCTTCTCTCCTTATACTCCTCTCTCTCCTCACATTCCTCCTCTCTCTGCTTATACTCTCCCTTCTCTGTTCATACTCCCACCTCTCTCGTCACACTCCCCCTTCTCTTCTCATACTCTTTACTCTCCTCATACTCCACCTCTCCCCTCATATCCTCCTCTCTCCTCATTCCCTGCCCTCTCCTCATATTTCTCTTTCTCCTCATATTCCCCCATCTCTCCTCATGCTCTCCCTTGTCCTCATACTCCCTCTTCTCTCATCTTATTCCTTCCTCTCTCCTCATACGTCCCCCTCTCCTTATACTCTGCCCTCTCCTCATACTCCCCCCTCTCTCCTCATACCCCATCTCTCCTCATACTCTCCCCATCTCCTCATAGTCCTGCCTCTCTCCTCATACTCCCTCCTCTCTCCTCATACTAACCCCTCTCTCCTCATACATCCCTTCTCTCCTTATACTCCCCCTCTCTTCACATTCTCCCCCTCTCTCCTCGTACTTCCCCTTCTCTTGTTATACTCCTCCTCTCTTCTCATACTTGCCCCTCTCTCCACATATTCCCCCTTATCTCCTCATACTGCCAGCTCTCTCCTCATACTCCTTCCTCTCTTTCCCCTTGTACTGTTGTAGTGATGCATGTAGTAGCATGTACTAATCCATTCACTGATTAAAAGTTCAACTACTGATAAATTGATTAAGGTACTCTTCTTTCAGATGTAGTTCTTGAAAGTTTTATGCAGTATGTATGCACTTCTGTTATCAGTTACACAGTTGTTTTTTTACACTTAGTCATTTTACATTGTATTTATTTAGTAATAGAATAGTATATTTCATATATTTATTTTTATAATGTTATATATTATTTTATAACAGATTCTATTTATCAACACTAAAAGAAATCCATCCTTCAAAAAGTGAAAAGAGGAACCAACATAATAAAGCTTATTATTTAAAGAGAAGTTATCCACAAGATTTACCTGAACAAGAATGTGTGAACAAAAAGAAAAAAACTCCTGGTAAGACAACGAAGATTTTTTTGAAGAACTTATCAAACACTAGGAGTAGTGTGGACAATGTCAAAAATACAAACAGTGCATCTGCAACTAAAAAGAAAAACAAGAGAAAAGAGAAAAACAATGGAAAATCATCTTGTAAACAAACACTGTATAGTAAAAGGAGGAAGAATCAATTTCAGGAAATTAGAAAAAGAATGTTTTATAATACAGTTGTGTCAAATTTGATAAAGGAAACGAAGAAATGTAAAAGAAAAACAGCATTTTATAAGAAGAAGAAACTTATAGAAAATATAGTTGAGAAGGCTTTCAAATTGAAAAACAAGTTGTTTGTTTTAGTAATCAGTAGAATTCGATCACTAGATAAGCCAATCCATTTAATGAAGGCCAAAAGTAAGTGGAGAAGAGTAATTAACAGAAGTAATTTTTCTGATTTTTTTTGGGTGAATGGAAACATAGTTCAAGTTCTGAGCCTTTTTTTAATGAAGAGTTATTTTCAGAGTAATAATTTGTTGCATGCAGTTGAGACTAGTGGTCATGCTTATGAGGTTAGAAATGGTTGTCCTATTGAGAAAGAGAAAATTGTTCCTAGAAATGTAGAAGTTAGATGATGAAGTTTTAGGGAGATGTCCTAAAGCTCCAGTGTACACTTGGAATTGCAATAGTATTTGTAGTGTACAGCAGGAATCTATTGATATTTTACGCAATTTCTTACGTGAGTATACTAAGAAAAGTGTTAAACAAAAGATTAAGATGTTGCAAGGACTAGGCCTTTGCAGAGTGAGAGAAAATACTGGTTTGCAAGGTTATTCTCTTGCTTGTCTTTCTAAAAAAGTATGTCGAAGTGTTTTTCACCATTTCAGGATGTTAGCAGTATATCCTACTCAAATGCGGAAATTAGTCAGAACATTGTATTATGCAAAAAGTCCAGCACTAATGTTAAAAAAGTTGAACAGTGCTCTTTTGCATGGATCTTTATCAGATGTAATGAATGTTTGTTATGAAATTCAGGTTAGTTACTTTGGTCCTGAGAAGACAGTGCAGAAACTGATACATTAATAGAAGGAAATGTGGAAGAGAATGTATAACATTGTAGTACAGAAAATTTTGAGTAAGAAATTATGAAGTTTAAGTTGATTTCAGGTGAAAGGCCAAATTATTCTTGTATTTGTTGTCGACGAACTCATTATAAAAATCAGACCAGGACTGTTGGTTTGTATTTAAAAAGTGAAAAGGAAAATAATAATGAGTGGAAGGATTTTGCAACTTATTTGTTGGTAGAGAATTGTTTTGATTTAGGTTCTGATCAGCGTATTTGTAAATATTGTTATAACAAATTAGACGAGAATAACATGCCTGCTAGAGCTATGTATAATAATCTTGAGTTGGTAAATATTCCTTATGAATTGATGGATTTAAATACCTATGAGTCTATTCTTATTCAAAGTGTGCATCCATTTCAGGCTATTGTTCATATGGAGCCTAAGACAGGGAAATTGCCTCCTTCAGATTTACAGAGAGGATTAAAGGGTAGAGTTGTATATTTGCCTCTAGATTTAAAGAAAAATGTTGAAACAATTGGTATAGAAAATGTAGAAGATGAACCTTTAGTTATTCTTGTTAATGGCGTTCCTACTAAGAGTACGAAAATCTGGCAAGAATTAGTGGATGCTAGGAAAGTGAAAAAGGCAACGCTGTATCTGGTAAAAAATAATCAATACGATAAAAATGTGTATGTGGGAGAAGAAGAAATAACTGTAGAAGAAGATAGTGACTCGTCATGTGGACACATTGAAAAAGTGGATGTGTCCAGTACTGAAGAAATCTATGAACATTACAGTGTTCATCCACTTCATTCCAAAGAAGTGATGGGGAATACTATAGAGTTATTTCAAATGAAAGAAGCTAAGGGAAGTCCCATTAGTGTATTGGAAGAAAGCTTGGAAGCTCGTTGTTTCCCTCAGTTGTTTCCAACAGGAAAAGGCGGACGATATGAGGACCGACCTGTGCAGATTCCTGCATCTAAATACCGGACATCAAGATTATATGCAGAAGATCCAAGATTTCGACAATGTATTCCGTATTTGTTTCATCTTTTGTTTGAGAGTGACTTGTCTGGACTTTCTTATGCAGTCAACCATATATTGAAAACAGGTGTACATCTGCAAAATGTTTTGGCAAAGGAATTTATAGATAAAGTACAGGAGAAAGATAATGTTTTGAAATCTCAGCTGATTAATCTCATGGCATGTCAGCGTGGTACTAATGAGTACTGGTACCGTCGTCATGGAGAACTTAAATATATGCTAAGGAACTTAGGAACTCCTACATGGTTCCTTACTCTAAGCTGTGCTGAATATGCTTGGGATGATTTACTTCAATTTCTTCAAGAGGCAAATCCAAATATAGTAAATATTGAATACAAGACACCAGGAGAATTGTGCTCTTTGGATCCAGTTAATGTATGCAGGTATTTCAATCATAGATTTGAAGCTATGATGTCTTTTATCACCAATAAAAAAAATCCTCCCCTTGGAGAGGTACTGGATTTCTTTTGGGGAAAGGAGTATCAAGCAAGAGGTGCTCCTCACATACGTATGCTAATATGGATCAAAGATGCTCCCAAATTTGGAACAGATTCGGATGATACTGCGTTGTCTTTTATTGAAGATTATGCTACATGTGCTATACCCAAAAGCACAGAAGAAAAGGACTTAAGACAACAAGTCTTACGATTCCAAAGCCATCATTGTGGGAAATACTGTTGTCGAAAGTACAAATCTAAGGACACCTTCTACACCAAATGTCGTTTTGGATTTTCACGTCCTGTAATATCGAAAGGAAGTGTGAACAGTTTTATGTCATCTTTGCGACATACTATCACAAGAAAGTCTCCAAAAAATACCTACAACTAAAGAAGAAATGAAGAGTCAAAATACATAAATGACTACAAACCCAGTTATTCTGTCCATGTGGAATGCTAACATAGATATTCAATACGTTGCGGACAATTCCATTGCTGTTGCTTGTTATGTAACATCCCACATAACCAAATCAGAAAAGACGGAATTGAAGGAAATTTGGGAAGAAATTTCCCACGAGAAGAGTCTAAGAAACAAATTATATAGCTACAGTTTGAAGATGTTATCTCATCGAGAAATTGGAGCGTATGAATGTTCGGATCACTTAGCATCTGCAAGTCTATACTCCAAATCTAGAAGAATCATTTGGGTGAGTCTAGGTCCTGCTGCAACACAAAATCGAGAACTTAAATCTGTACAAGAAATTGAATATTTAGCTGAAAAAGAGCCAGAAAGTCCAGATATTGTGAAAACAAACATGTTAGATACATATTATCCAAATAGAAGTCATCATCTTGAGAACATTTGTCTCAATGGAGTGCTGCAAAACTATATTTTTAAACGGAATATTACAGAAAACATCAATAATGGTATATATGATGTGATTGGTTTTGAAGGATGTTTGATGAAACAAAGAAAAGGACATTTGATTAATCACCGTAAACTGAGTTGCGAAACGCCTGACAAAAGTGAATTTTACTATTTAGCTCATTTGCAACTCTTCAAGCCGTGGCATTCAGAATTGGAATTACTTCGAGATTTTGAGATCTATGAAGTTTGTTCAACGCAAGTAAAGATACTATACAATGTCTTGTTTTTGCTAATTATGTGAAAATGTTGAACGACGAAATTGAGAAAGAAGCTATAACAGCAGCTGAGATTGCTAGAGACAGTTCTCAAGACAGTCAAACTTCTGCTCCGTTGAGTCAGGATCCACTAGGAGAACCAATTGGTCAAAATGAAGCACCAACTGCTATGGAAGAGGTGGAAACAGCAATGTATCAAGCTCAAGAAGATGTAGCAAACTTAGGAAACTTAGAAGAACAAATAAATGTTGAGCAGAAACAAATATATGACCAAGTGAGAGAACACATTGGCCATGGATTACTTCATGAAAAGAAAGAGTGCTGTTGCTCATCATTTCAACCTATCCGAATATACGTGAGTGGACAAGCTGGAACAGGAAAAAGGTTTTTAATTAAAGTAATTACAACTTATCTACAGAAAACAACTGAGTTGCATTTGTCTTGTGTTGTCACTGCTCCAACTGGGTTGGCAGCACACAATATTAAAGGAATTACTTTATATCATGTATTAATGTTACCATTAAAGCATGCAAACAAATTGGAATACCACAAGCTATCTGGAGAAGCTTGTTGTGAAGTTTCAAGAGTCTTGAAGAAAATGAAACTTCTCATTATTGATGAGGTAAGCATGGTATCAAACTTAATGCTTGACTTTGTGCATTTAAGAATGCAGCAAATTCTTAAAACAGAGTATGACGTATTATTTAGAGGAAAACACATCATAGTTTTTGGAGATCTCCTACAACTTACTCCTGTAAAAGGACAACCAGTGTTTAAAACAATTACGCATGAAGAAACCAGAAAGTCTTTGGGGAGCATTGGAAATGTTAATATTTGGTCATATTTTGACTATAAGGAACTTATTACAAATATGCGGCAGGCAATTGATGCTGATATAAGAATTGGAAAAGTGACTGAACATGGCAAACAAGCGTTATAGAGAAGATTACTTTCCAATTTGTTTCCAAATTAAAATATTGTTCCTGAGAAAATATATATGAGAATAGCAGAAAACAAATCTGTAATCTGCTTAATCCCAACACTGCATGAATGTTCTATTTTCAATGAAGAAATTCTAAAGTTGGAAAATGAAGAAATTATAAAATTGGAAGCTATTGATAAAATAGAGCATTAAGGAATCACTATTATTTTGACAGAAAAGTTGAAGAGGAAATTGGATTCTTTAGAGAAATCGATAAGTAAAACTGCTGGTTTAGAAAAGAATTTATATGCATGTGTAAACTGTAGGGTAATTTTATGACGTAATTTGAATGTGGAAAAAGGTTTAGTAAATGGAGCAAAGGGTAAAGTTGTTGATTTAGTTAATTATGTAAATAGAGATGGTATTGAATTTTTGAAAATCAAATTTGATCAAATTGAAGAAGTACAACAATTTAGTCATTGTTCAGCTTGGTTTTTGCTTGTAAAAGATTTGTATGTTCGCAGAAAACAGTTTCCTGTTTCTTTGGCGTATGCGTTGACTATTCATAAATCTCAAGGTTTAAGTGTAGATAGTGCTTTAGTGAATATTGGAAGTCATGTGTTTAAAGAGGGTATGGCATATGTTGCTTTGTCTCGAGTGAGAACTTTATCTGGATTGTACTTGATTGATTTTGATGAGAAAAAGATTAGTGCAGATGCAAATTGTGTGAAAGAGTATAATAGGTTAAGAAGAGAATATGCACCCAATTTAGGTCAATATCCAGTATTTGAAAAGCGTGTGGTAGGTAGACAAAGAAGATATGAGAATATCTGTAGTGAAGCTGTAGAGAAAGAAAAAAAACAAGATGAAGTTGTGATTGCAAGCAAAAAGAAAAAGGACACTGTTGAAGAGATTGTTGGTTATCAGTTTGAAAATAGTTCTGCTGTCAACTGCTATGCTAATGTAGTTGTTAATGTTGTTTTTTTTTCTTGAAAGTTTGCAACAGCAAATTGTTGAACATCAGGAAAAAAGATTCTGTTCGTTGTTGTATTCTGTTTATGAGAAATGTAGTAGTGATAAAAGTAAAATACAGAGTGTTTCTGATATTCGAAATGTTTTGTTCATATGTTCTGGTTCTACTCAATTTACACAGAATATTCAGCAAGATTGTCAGGAATTTCTAATGTATATGCTTGTTGTATTGGAAGATGAAGGTATAGATATTGAAAACCTTTTTGGCCTTTCTTATAAATGGCAACATGACTGTGAAAATTGTTTGTTTACATGTAGCACTAACATAGACACTGAAAGATTTATATATTTGACTTTACCAGACTATGAATCAGTGTCTTTTAACAATCTAGTTAGAGGAGCAAGTCAAAAAATGGAGTGTAGCCAATGTAAATCACAAATGTCATCAACATTATTTATACAAAGATATGGACAGTATGTAATTTTAATGCTGCATCGTTGTAGAGCTGGTGGAAGAAAATTGGAAATTTTAATAACATTTTTTGTAGCTACTCAACTATCAATATCAGGAAGAACTTTTGTAGCTGTAGCAATTATTTTTCATGATGGTCCTTCTACAACATCTGGACATTACACTGTTTATTTAAAATGTCCGAAAGGTTGGATACATTGTAATGATAGTCAATTGGTTTTTAAACAACGTTTGCCTAAAGAGTTACCAAATTCTTACCTAATATTTTTAAAGCCAACATTTTAGGAACAAAATTTGGCCTTTCAGGATTACTGCTCTTAAGGTAGGTTGGTCTGGTGTTGTAGAGAACTTTGTGAGTGAGGGTGAGGAGCTTGAAGATGATCCTCTTGTTGACGTTGAGGCAGTGTAGGTGTATCAGGTGGTGGGTGATGTGGCTGCAGCAGGGGACATTGATGAACAGTCGAGCGGAGGTGTTTTGGATTTGTTGTAGTCGTTGTAGGTGTTTGGCTGGAATTCCTGTGTAGAGTGTGTTGCCATAGTGTAGTCTGGTGCTGATGAGGGCCTGTGTCATTGTTCTTCTTCTTTCGGTTAGGATCCACTTGTAAATGTTGCGGAGCATGCATAGGGTGTTGTAGCAGTATGAGGAGATGGTGTAGACTTGCTTACACATGGAGCGGGAGGAGTTGAGGATGAATCCTAGGTTATGTACATGGTCGGTAGGTGTTAGTACTGTTCACAGTGTAGTCGGCCACCAGGAGTCATCCAGGCTGAGGGGGTGGGTCAGAGAATGAGTATTTCTGTCTTGTCCGAGTTGAGGTTTAGAGAGCTGATCGTTATGCAGTTGGCGACGGCTTTCATTCTCTCGTGGAGGTTGCTTTTGGTGGAATGTGGCTCCTTGGTGAGGGAGAGGATGAGCTGGGTGTCATCGGCTCAGGAGATAATGTTGAGGTTGTGATGGTGGGCCACTTGTGTGAGGGTGGCCATGTAGATGTTGAACAGCGTAGGGTTGATGGATGAGCCCTGGGGGACGCCGCAAATGATGTTGGTGGTTTTGGATCAGAAGGCTGGGAGGCGGATGCAGAGGATTACTATTGAACAACTTCTAAGGATTTGACATATAGTATTTGGCCATGAGGAAAAGTATGTAAAACCATTAAGGACTTTTTGTTGTATATTTTGTCAGCATATATTTGTAAGTAACATTATTTACAGTGTATGAAAATTAATGATAATGTTTTGTTATTTTAAGATTGTTTGAGATGTCTCATATTTACGTAAGAAATTGCTCTTAGAAAAAAACATTTAATATATGTTTTAATTCTATTTTTTACATTGTTATTGAGAATGATGAATTTATTTTTAAGATAATCTTATTGATTGTCTGTTTTTTTTTGCCCGCTGTTATGTGATGAGTACTATTGAACTCACTGTTTCTAGTGAAATTCAATATATTCTGAGTACAGCAAAAAAGGCAAATGAAATTCTTTACAAATTATTTTGTGTTGTAAAATATATATTGTAACTGTATTTTTTCTTGTCTTCCACAGATGCTAATTTTATAATATATACTTCTTTTATTATTTATTATGTTTAAGGTAAGTATAAGTAACTATTAAAAATGGTCAATGGGATGTGCTTCTACAGAGCTGAAGGAATAAAAGATGGATGGAGTACATATCTGTGCAAAGATGGTTTGTATCTTTTAAAGACATTTGAGAAAGTTAACATATATACTGAATGTACCTGAGGACCTACTATCTTTGAACATATATTTAAAAAATGCCAGAGACTTTTATTATTGAGATTTTTTAACTGAAACATGGCTTCAGAACAGCTTTCTGCAACATACCAGTATGGTATTGAACAGAAAGACATGCTTGACTAGTAGAGACAAGAGAGTTTTAGGATTAAAAGAGATCAAATTATTCTCCATAAAATATGTCACAGAGACTGTTTTCAAATACTCTTTTATGTTTAGAAGGACAGGCTAAGTTACTGTGTGTAGTTTTTATTATCTATGTAAATATGTCCTCATCATACACAATACTTTCTGTTGAAGTGTTGTTCTATACCTGTTGCTGTGAGTATTTTAAACTTATATAAGGAATCACTACTTTCTTATTATGTTAAAAGGTGAGTACTGGATAGGTCTTAGAATTAATGTGTGTGAAAACACATGAAGTATTCAAAAAGTAGTGTGATAATGGTACCTAAATATACACAGATACACAGTGTTATTCTGGACAACCAACAGTATTCCTTGCATTTTACTAAAACACATTTATTAGTTTGGAACGGGTAAGGTGAATAGACATATTCTATATTTTTTAGTACTGCATTTTACTATAACAGCCTGAGTCTTTTCCTATAGTCATAAGGAGTGACTGGTTTGAAAATTTAAGAAAACGTAAGAACAGGATATCCATATAAATAATTATATTTATATAACCTTATAAAGTACTAGACAATGGTATTTATATAATATTTTTTTAAGGCCAAAATAGTTGATAAAGCTAGTTTTGTATTATGTATTAGAAAAACTGATAAAATGAAGTGTTTATGTTTTTATACAAGGACCTACAACATAAGAAATTGATTATGGAAAGAGAACAGAACAATACAGAGGACAGTTTGGAAATTAGCAACAGTCTCATAGAATAACTAAACATACCTTTCATAGGCAGCGAGAGTGAAGAACAAGAAATGAGTGCTGCAGATATGAGCTGTGATTTCCAAGACGAAAGCTTTGATGCTGATTTTGTGGAAATATTAGATGATATCGAATTTTTTGAACGTATAAATTCCGAAATTGCTAACCAGGAAATTGATGTCAATGAAATACCTGATGAAATTATTTTAGAAGCTCTGTTAAATTATGATATGATAGAAGAATACATTTATTGTTTTATAATAATAATGGTTTGAGTACTATCTACTAAAGCATTCACTGTACTAAAAGTGAAGCACTTATAGATTCACTTATACATTCTTTACATTATTCTATTGATTCAAAGTATACAAAGTAGGTCTCAGGGCATGGACTGCTTCAAATCCCTATACACTATGCATGTACTCTTCTATGCACCTGATAACTTGTGTTTTAAACCTCCAATTGCCCAGTCTGTATCCTTATACTTCCTCCAAACACTTTGCCACTGCTGTTTCAGTATTGTAGTGAGCCATACAGCAGTATGTGCTTATCTATACACTGTGCTAAAAGTGAAGCAGTTATACATTCAGCCAGACACTCTCCTTGCAGAACTGTAATCATTCAGTCAGTACCCAAGTACTCATGCAGCAAAGTAGGCCTTAGGGCATGCACTGCTTCAAACCCCTATAGACTATGCATGCACTCTTCTATGCACCTGCAAACTTGCCTTTTAAACCTTCAATTGCCCAGTCTGTATCCTTACAGTTCCACTAAACACTCTGACACTGCTGTTTCAGTATTGTAGTGAGACATTCAGCAGTTTGTGCTTATTAATGCACTGTGCTAAAAATGAAGCAGTTATACATTCAGCTCAACACTCTGTTTGCAGAACTGTAATCATTCAGTCAGTATCCAAGTAGTCATGCAGCAAAGTAGGCCTTAGGGCATGGACTGCTTCAAACCCCTATAGACTATGCATGCACTCTTCTATGCACCTGCAAACTTGCCGTTTAAACCTTGAATTGCCCAGTCTGTATCCTTACAGTTCCACCAAACACTCTGACACTGCTGTTTCAGTATTGTAGTGAGACATTCAGCAGTTTGTGCTTATCAATGCACTGTGCTAAAAATGAAGCAGTTATACATTCAGCTCGACACTCTCCTTGCAAAACTGTAATCATTTAGTCAGTACCCAAGTAGTCGTGCAGCAAAGTAGGCCTTAGGGCATGGACTGCTTCAGATCCCTACGGACTATGTATGCACTCTTCTATGCACCTTCAAACTTGTCTTTTAAACCTTCAATTGCCCAGCCGGTATCCTTACACTTCCTCCAAATACTCTGCCACTGCTGTTTCATATTATAGTGAGCCATACAACAGAATGTGCTTATCTAAACACTGTGCTAAAAGTGAAGCAGTTATACATTCAGCTCGACACTGTCCTTGCAGAACTGTAATCATTCAGCCAGTACCCAAGTAGTCATGCAGTAAAGTAGGCCTTAGGGCATGCCCTGCTTCAAACCCCTATAGACTATGCATGTACTCTTCTATGCACGTGAAAACCTGTATTTTAAACCTTTAATTACCCAGTCTGTATCCTTACACTCCCTCCAAACACTCTGCCACTTCTTTTCAGTATTGTACTATTGTATCATCCAGTATTGTAATCATCCAGTCAGTACCCAAGTATTCATGAAGCAAAGTAGGCCTTAGGGCATGGACTGCTTCAAACCGCTATAGACTATGCATGCAGTCTTCCATGCACCTGCAAACTTGTCTTTTATATCTTCAATTCCCCAATGTGTATCCTTACACTTCCAGCAAACACTCTGTCATTGCTGATTCAGTATTGTACTGAGCCATTTAGCAGAATGTCCTTATCTATGCACTGTGTTCAAACTGAAGGGCTTATAAATTTAGTCAGGCACTCTCCTTGCAGAACTGTAATCATCCAGTCAGTACCCAAGTACTCATGGAGCAAAGTAGGCCTTAGGCCATGGACTGCTTCCAACCCCTATAGTTGGGGAAATTTGTAGAGCGCGCGTATACCAAAAGGTTTCATGGCGCTAAACAGACGGCAACAATACGGGGTGACAATTAGACAGCAAAAGCTCCAGTAAACAACCAGGTCTCCAGACCCTTGCGGAACTCCAAGTAAGATTGAGAAGATCGAAAATGATCGGGGAGGGAGTTCCAAAATTGTGGAGCCTGGAAGGAAAAACTCGACCCCCCATGTTTCTTTCTAACAAAGCGAGGAATAACCAGAAGGTTCTTAGAAGAGGACCGTAAATCCCTAGAGGGGTTATAGGTAGATAGTCTAGAGGCTACATAGAGGGGAGCTGAGCCAACTAATGATTTCAAAATGAGACAACCTAATTTAAAAAGGCATCTATAAGCAACCGGTAACCAGTGTAGTTGCCTCAGCAACGGAAGGGCCTGATGGAATCTGGACCGATTATAAATCAGCCTAGCCGTCTGGTTTTGGATAAGCTGGAGTCGGCGTAGTTCATAGGCCGAAATGCCAATATAAAGGGAATTGGCATAATCGACCTGAGAAATAACTAGGGCAAGGAGGATAGCCTTGAGAGCATCAATAGTGAAAAAACGAGAAACCTTGCGAATAGTCCGGAGAAATAAAAAGCTGGAAGAGACAATCATACTAATCTGGGTATGCATTGAAAGATCGTCGCTGATTTTGATGCCTAGACTCTTCACCGACTTAACAGGGGAAGGGGCGGATCCAAAGGAAGAAGGCCAAAAATTAGAGGACCAGGGATTGGGTGAGCCTCCGAACAGGACTAACTCCATTTTGTCGGGGTTTAACTTTAAATGGATTAAGCTCATCCAGTCCTGGATGAAAATCATAGTATTCTGGAAATGGGAAATAGAGTCAGAAGAAGAGGAAAAGGTAAAAATAAGTTGAAGGTCATCAGCGTAATTAAACACTGAGACCTCCCGATTGCCTAAGGCAAAAATTAAAGGAAGAATATAAAGATTGAAAAGAAGAGGGGAAAGAGCAGAGCCTTGGGGAACACCACAAGATACTGTGCGGGGGGGCGAAGAATAAGGGGAAAGCTGAACCGCCTGTTGGCGGTTCTCCAGGAATGAGGAGACCCAACTCAGGGCCACGTCAGAAATGCCAGCTGCCCTGACACGGTCGACCAAAAGGGAATGGTCGACCGTGTCAAAGGCAGCCGACAGATCGAGAAGTACGAGGGCCTGAGTGGCTCCACGGTCAGCACTAACTCTCAGTTCATCTAGCACTGCAAGAGTGACCGTTTCCGTAGAGTGAGAAGGGCGAAAGCCGGCCTGATAAGGGTTAAAATAATCAGAGGCCTCTATGAAGGTGCTAAGGCATTGGGTGACATGTCTCTCCAAAACCTTACCCAAAAAGGGAAGAAGGGAGATGGGACGAAAGTTGGAGGAAATAGTCGGATCGGCTCCCACCTTTTTCAACACTGGAACAATCATGGCTGACTTGAAAAGGTTAGGAACAGCACCCAAGGCCAATGATTTATTGAGAAGGGTGAGCGGAGACTCGACACAGATCAAAAAAATCTCATGGAGGATATGTGAAGGGCAACTATCAGTGGGGGAGCCAGATTTGATGGAGCTCACCAAACTGAGAAAATTCTCTATCAGAATAGGTGGGAAATGTGAGAAGGAATGTGCACTAGAGGGGGTAGAGGAGGGGCAAAAAAGGAGGACGGAGGAGGAATGCAAGACTTAGTAGTGGAAATTTTAGTGAAAAAATAATCATGGAGGGAATCACACAGGACCTGAGAGGGTAGGAGTTTGACGGTTACTCGATCAAGTTTGGAGAGACTATTGAGAACAGAGGAAATTTCCTCAGACTTATTGGAAGATGAAAGTATCATTGCAGAAAAATAGACTATGCTTGCAGTCTTCTATGCACCTGCATACTTGCCTTTTATACCTTCAATTCCCCAGTCTGTATCCTTACACTTCCACCAAACACTCTGTCACTCCTGTTATAGTTTTGTAGTGACTCATTGATCAGTGTGTAGTAATCCATTCACTATATTAAAACACTAATGGGCAGATATACAATAACTGGCACATCCCCAGGGATATGCCAGTTATTGTTATTGTGTTATTGTGCACTGTGACACCACCACCATGGATGCGCCGCATTTACAATGTGGTGCACCATGGGGCAAAAACGGCACAGATATGTGATGTACCTGTGCCGTGAAGGCGGCGCATTGCTTGAGTTGCTTTGCAAGTGCAACGCATCTCCAGCAATGCTCTGGGTGCCCTATGCTCAGAATACTGTGTCAATCCTTACGGCTGCTTCAAGCAAGTGCAGGGTTTTGACGCAGCATGAGCTCAAAAGTGACAAAGTGAAATCTTGTATATTTCACTCAGCCACTTTTAGGAGGTATTCCTGTCCTGGAACGCCCCGTGTAGGAATGTCTCCTTCTGGTACTGGAATTTACAATGTGACGCACCTCCCAGATGCAGCACATTGTAAATACTACACACCAGGGCGCATCTTTTGCACCACCTCTGCGTCAGAAAAGTGATGCAATGGCGGTGTAAAAGAGGCACAAGGAGGTTGTAAACCTTCCCCTAACACTTTCAAATTCACCCAGGCAGTTTCACCAGCAGTGCAAAGGGAAGCATAGACTTGTAACATATTTAGGCACATATGTTACATTCAAGTGCTTCGGAAGTACTACAGTATACTATAAGTAAACACCTTATAGATTTATGCTGGAGCACTTCCTTATAGTTCGGCACTTTCACTTTCACCATACACTACTAATGTATTCATTCATTCATTTATGCACTACACATTCATTCAGACAAGGTTTTACACACTATCATAGAAATATAGCTCTTTTTTGACCAGTGAAGGTAGTTCTGAAAAGAACAGTTTTTTTTGTTGTTTTTTGAAGTTTTGTATTTTTTTTTTTTTTTTCTTGTCTTTAACGAAAAAAATTAAACTGCAACCAAAAAAGTGTCTAACATGAACAAATAATAAAAAATAAAAAAATGATGTTAACAACGGTGCTCCCGTTTCCTCCGAATAAGCAAGTAAATCGATTGTTCACCATAACACAACATCTCATTGCAAAATTTGAAATGAATGATGAGATCCGCAAAATCAGGTTGGATAATTGGGTGCGGACTGCTTGCCTGAGGTGGTGGTGCAGTAGATGTGATTGGAACAGGAGGTGGAGGGTTGTCCCGCAGCCTTTGTGTGCAAGCTCTTGTGTAATTATTAGGGTGCAGAGTTTTCACATGGCGCACCATGCTCGCTGTTCCGAAGGAATATCTTTTGCTGGGGTCGCCCCTGGAGAGAGTTGTGTCACATGTCTTACATGTGACTTTTGGGGCATTGACCTTTTTTTGACCTTCAGGGAAGGTCAAAAATTTCCATATCACAGCCTCTTTCCTTTTTTGCTGAGGCTGCTCTGGAACAAATTCTTCCTCTGAAGAGTGGTCAGAAGAGGACTCCACAAGTGCAGCCATACTGAAGTTTGGTTCTAAATTGACTGGAGCTCCACAGAAGAGATGGTTCTCCTGAGAAAGTCAAAGAAGAATGATTAAAATGGGTGGGGTCTTTCAACAGTTGGAAAAGGAAGTGTTATGAACCAATCAAATCTGTTCTTTGTCACATGGCTTTGCGTACGCTTAGGGTGCCGCGTACCGCCGCGATTTCCGTAATTGCTTTTAAAAGTAATATACGGTTATTAAAAGTAAAAAAAAACTATTTTCATGATTATCCCAGATAATGTCTTCCCTTAATATTTACATTAAATACATAAATATATGTTTTTAAACAATTAGAAACTTTCGCGCCGTACGCATACGGGACGCCGTACATGACGTCACACGGAAGCGTTGATGCGACGCGTAACGTCAAAGCGTATTCATAACATATGCGCCGGTACCTGTACCGTACGATTACCCCCCAAAAAAACGATGAACAAGGAAATTTATAGAATTTAATTTTAATATATTGAAGAAAAAAAAATTATTAATAAAAAAAATATTTTTGAATTTATTTTTGTCATTATTTTACATTAAGAATATGAAATATAACTTAAAAAATAAAATAAATAATTATAATAAAAATGTACGAAATTAGTGTAAAAAGAAAGAAATATGATAATTAATACATTTAAAGAGTATCATTTACAAAACCTTTGAAATTCACTGATAAAACAATAGGTTTCACACACGTTATAGTTAGGAATTAGCATTTAAAAAACCTTTGAAAGTCACTAAAAAAACCATAGGTTTCACACACATTATAGTTAGGAATTAGCATTTAAAAACCTTAAAAATTCACTGAAAAAACCATAGGTTTCACACATTATAGTTAGCTGGACATTTCACTCATACAAAACCATTAAAATTCCCCCGTTCTAGTTAGTTTAGCTAACTGTAACTCGCGCGCCCGCAATGCACTGCTGATGACGTCACATATTACATCACTCATGACATGGTCAGTGACATCACTCATGACATCACTGATGACATCTCAAATGACATCAGACTGTAAATTCATTAAAAATAAAGTTGTGATCCTGCAGGTGTTTGCAGAATAATTTTCTTAAACCCGTGTTTTCTCTGAAAATATACATATGAGTCAGAATTATGCATTGTTATTTCAAAATTTGAAAATTCTCATTTATAATTTTCTTGAGAACATATAGAGGCTTGACATAATGGAAAGTTTTTATTCATTTTTAATTATAATTTGAAATTTTTAACTTTCCTTGCCACTCCACGGGTTCTTGCAAAGTATTTATGCATCAGACATGGTTCCACAACAGTCAATGTGCTACATGCTAAGATGGCCGACTCAGTAATCATGTATTGGGACATTCAGTAGCCTTCTTTTATGTTCACTAAGATTTTTAAACTTGCACTTGCACTTTATAATGGTGAAACTTTATCAAAGTCATTGACATTGACAAAGCCAGAGCGGTGAAACGCGTCTGTCAAATGCTGGAAGGGGGATTTTCATTTTTGGAATAAACACATTGAAAACTGATTTACAGCGTGCTCCTGTTTGTTAGCTGACTTGATTTCAGCGGACTGTGTTTCCCCCCCCCCCCAAAAAAAAAAAATATATATATATATATATATATATATGAAATTCACTGAAAAAACCATAGGTTTCACACCAGTTATAGTTAGGAATTAGCATTTAAAAAACCTATTAAATTCACTGAAAAAACCATAGGTTTCACACCAGTTATAGTTAGCTGGAAGTTTTACTCGCATAAAACCATTGAAATTCCCATGTTATAGTTAGTTGGACTCACTATAACTTGCGCATGCAATGCACTGCTGATGACGTCACATATTACATCACTCATGACATGGTCAGTGACATCACTCATGACATCACTGATGACACCATCCTTGTGACAGAGTGACATACCTCCTTTCACTGTAATGTAACCCTTGAAACAAATATTCAAAAATAGAAACTGAAATATTGAAAAACATGGAGATACCCATACCACTTACAACAACCAATTCAATAATTCCAGCTTCTATATACACATGCACTAATTCACCAACAGTTCTATATAGTCACTCATACATATATTCACTCATCATATGTAGTGATACACCTACACATCCTGTTACACACCGACAGTCATCCAAAAGTTACTCACACACATACTCACACATGCAAATAAACTATTGAACATCCATTTATTTGCATATACAGATATACACACACTACCACTTTACTTCTAAGGAAACTTACACATACTTACTCTCTTAAACAATCACTTATAGAAACACATACTAATTTAAACAGGAACTCTTACAATCCCTCACTCTCACATATACTCACTTATATACATCAATATTCACATATACTAGATTAAAACATATGTAGTTACTGATAAAGACACTAATAAGACAGTCATTCACTCACTAACACAGACATATACACACTCATCCACCCATACAGTCCTGCACATATGCTGTCTTCAAAACACATACAAAGAGAGAGTCAGTCATTCATGCATCTATGTGCTAAGAAATACCCCCACTAAACAATACAGACACTCATACTGATACTAAAAAAAACATCTAATAACCCATATACATACACATGTAGCTACTCACCAACCCATGCAGCCACTTATACACAAAGTGAAACACTAATACATATTTAAACATTACTCACTAATATTTATTTTTCAGAAAGACAGCCATTCACTGGATGGTGTCATCAGTGATGTCATGAGTGATGTCACTGACCATGTCATGAGTGATGTAATATGTGACGTCATCAGCAGTGCATTGCACGCGCAAGTTATAGTGAGTCCAACTAACTATAACGTGGGAATTTCAATGGTTTTATGCGAGTAAAACGTCCAGCTAACTATAACTGGTGTGAAACCTATGGTTTTTTCAGTGAATTTAATAGGTTTTTTAAATGCTAATTCCTAACTATAACTGGTGTGAAACCTATGGTTTTTTCAGTGATTTTCAAAGGTTTTTTAAATGCTAATTCCTAACTATAACTGGTGTGTAACCTATGGTTTTTTCAGTGAATATATATATATATAAAATTTCTATGGCAAAATTAAACCCCTCATTTTGTTCCTTTTCAAATTAAATGTATTAAGTGTTACCACTTTATTCCAATCAAGATGACTTCAGGTGTGCCATACTTTTGTCATAAGTAAGACTGTTAGCGTTCTAGTTGTTCTTTAGAACACTCTGGGACATTCTGTCATTGGGCTATAGTTGGGCTACATCTGGCTGATATTTGGGCTACATTTGGGCTCTTTTGTCTCTGGTGGCCATCTTGGGAGACTGCATATCAGAATTTTTTTAATGAAATATAAGAGGATTTGAGAAGTCACTCAAAATGTGCCCTAATTTTTCTTTCTTCAGCACTAATCATAATTTCTATGGCAAAATGAACCCCCTCATTTTGTTCCTTTGCAAATTAAATGTTTTAAGTGTTAACACTTTATTCCAATCAAGATGACTTCAGGTGTGCCATACTTTTGTTATAAGTAAGACTGTTAGCGCTCTAGTTGTTCTTTAGAACACTCTGGGACATTCTGTCATTGGGCTATAGTTGGGCTACATCTGGCTGATATTTGGGCTACATTTGTTTTTTTTTGTCTCTGGTGGCCATCTTTGGGCTACATTGGGCTACATTTGGGCTCTAACATATATATAGCCCAATGTAGCCCAATATATATTTTTTCAAAGTTAATTTTCGTAAAAACCACTGGAGCACATATCTTGAGACATAGCAAAGGCACATCGGGCTACCAGTCCCTACAATTTTGCCAAGTTTGGTGAAAATTCATTCAGCCGTTCGAGCTAAAAGTGAGTCCAACCGCCCTATGGAAATTAACATGGGGAAATCACGTTTTGGGACCCCCCCCTTTTATCTCGGCCCCCGATTGACGAATCCCCCCAAACTTTCAGGGAAGGAGCGGAGAGCCGCGAGGCAAATTTGAGCAAAATTTTAGGCAGATTCCTCAACCGGCGCCAAAGTTATTCCCAATAGAATGTTGCGATTTCCCTATGGAAAACAATCCTAACTAGAACTACCTACTGGTGACCGCCAGTAGGTAATATATATATATATATTTACTTACTTATATGTAGTTCCCGTGGTCGTGCAAAATCAGAAATAGAGTCATCTGATTGGTCGAGAAGGCTTGTTTTCCATCAGCCATCTTGCTCTCGTGGGAGCAAGAGGCACCTGGAGTCCTTCGGGAGCTTGCACTCTGAATGGCTGACTGTTGGAGTAACAGAATTGAAATCGCTGTCATTACTGAATACGGGGAAAAATCCTGGTGTTTTGGAAATGATCAGAAAAAGCTATATAATGGGGCAGGGTAAAGGCATCCTGGCCCCCTAGTAATTGAGCGGAGGTCTATGCAGCATTAATAGTGTGATTAGGCAGACTGTAAATTCATTAAAAATAAAGTTGTGAACCTGCAGGTGTTTGCAGAAAACTCTCAAAAGACTCTTGCTGGAACATTAAAAAAGGGAGTGGCCAGTCCATCCCCACACCCTATTATGCACACCTGTCGCCTTGGGATATGGTCTCAACGGAGAAGTCAGTCCCTCCACACACTCAACTGTGCACAGCCACCCCCCTGGGTAGCCATCCCCCTGGGTAGAGGTCTGAGTAAGGAGGACAGTGCCTCGCCTCCCGCACCCTACTACACACGTCAGTCACCTTGAGCTGAGAGTGCAGCTCTTACTCACACTTAACTATACACACCCATCACAGAGGGGAGAAGTCACAGTGAGGAGGGCACCTGACCATGCATGCCTGTCACCCTGGCCAGAGTTGTCAGTAGAGGGGTCAGTGCCTCCACACACCCTACTATGCACATCCTTTACCTTAGGGAGAGATCTCTGCAGAGGGCAGTCCCTAGTTACACCCTACTATGCATACCCGTCATCCTAGGGAAAGGTCTTAGCAAGAATCCAGTCTCTCTACACACCCCTGGATGCACCCCGGTCTCTCTGGTAAGTGGTTTTAGGTAGGTGAACTGTCCCTCCCCTCACCTTACTACACACACCTTTCGCCGTGGGGAGAGGTCTCAGAGGAGAGGCCAGCCCCTTCCTGCGCTCTACTACACACACTTGTGGTTTAGTGAAGTGGTCGCAGTGAGGGGGGATCATCAATTCCCACACCTTACTATGCACACCTGTCACCCTGCAGAAACTTGTCAATGGAAGGGCCAGTTCCTCTCCACACCCAACTACACACACTTGTCGCCCTGGATAGAAGTCTCAGCTGAGAGGCCGGTCCCTCCCCAAACTCTACTATGCACACTTGTTGTCTAGCGGAGTGGACTCAGCGAGGGGTGACGTCCATTACCCAAACCTGACTACGCACACCTGTCACCTTGGGGAGACATGTCAGTAGAAAGACTAGTTCCTGTCCACACAATATTACACAAGCCTGTCACCCTGGGGAGAGGTCTCAGTGGAGAGGCCAGTGCCTCCCCACACTTTACTACGCACACCTGTTGCAAGTTGTGCATGGCCAAAGGCCATGTGTGGAGGGGGCTTGGCATCCTGCGGGTGGTTGGACGCAGGCCCCTCAGCCAATCCAATGCTATGCACGGCCAAAGACACATATGCCATTTAGCATTTATTTACATTTTTCAAAGGCTGTGCTAGTTTGTAGAGTAAATTGAACAGCAGTATGGTGGATGATGACATTTGAGATGTCATCATTATCGTCACTTGAGATGTCATCAATGATGTCAGCAATTATGTCATTGAACTTGTTATGAGTGATGTAATATTTGAGGTCAGAAGCTGTGCATGGAGGTGAGCTATAGTTAGCTCAGTGAACTATAACTGATGAATTTCAGTGTTTTCTTGTTTAAAATTGTATTTTCTAACTGGCTTTTTCTCCTGACTATAACCTTACTTTAACCGTTGTTTCTATTCAGTGAATTTCTAAGGTTTTTCTTAATGTAAAAGTAAGCTATTATTACCAGACCTCACTATCACATCACTTTTTTTAAATTCAAATCATTTTTATTGAATTTTATGAAACAACCAAACAAATGACAATGGAGAACAAATGGCAGGGAAAATAATTACAATAATACATCAAATAAAGACAGCATCTAGATACCCGTACAATAAAGTTGTTACAATGGTGAAAAGGTCAACAACGGTGACCATAATAAATAGTCATCATGATAAAAGTAATAATAATAAATAAAATAACAATAATAATAATAATAATAATAATAATAATAATAATAATAATAATAATAATAATAATAATAATAATAATAATAATAGTGTCATGATAATTATAATGATAGTAGATACTCAAGTTCCAAGAAGGGCCTTCACGGCATATCATACCCACAATCGTCTACAGGTTACCAAGCAATAAGAGCATATTTCACAAAGGCACGGCAATAGTACGTTCCAGAGGAGGAGTATAGAAGGCATACTGGTCTGAGGCAAAAATTAAGATGTTCGCGGGGGGGTCATAAGATGAATTGGATGCGTCAAGGGATTTCCACAGTTTCTTGTGGGATTTACGCCAGGGGGAGGTATGCAGGAATTCGTTGTCTGCCCCTCTTAGGGAGGAAAGCCATTCCTGCCATGCTCCAAAAGATACTTCGCTGGAGTTTTTCCATTTACTCATGATAACTTTACGTGCTAGAGTGAGCATAAGGTCTAATAGGTAGCGAACCTGCAAGTCTTTGAGCCTATGATCCAATACTCCTAGTAGAATATAGGAGAATTCCCTAGGAGGGAGGATGTTAAAGGTCTTATTTATGTATTTGTAGATCATATCCCAGTACGATTGTAAATTCGGACAGTAAAAGAGCATATGGGCAAAGCTGCCAATTTGGG
The DNA here is from genome assembly GCF_964261635.1 of Lissotriton helveticus. NCBI lineage: Eukaryota > Metazoa > Chordata > Amphibia > Caudata > Salamandridae > Lissotriton > Lissotriton helveticus. The sequence continues at coordinate 1,930,156,807 of NC_136061.1, forward strand.
ATTTACAGTTCCAGCACGTGGGAATATCGCTGAGCTTGAGTTTAAAAATTCTGTCTGGCATCCAATATGTCCTATTTATCAACATTAGTTTTGTTTGTGAAAGTATGGGTGATATTTTGTTCGAGAATGGTGTCAAATGAATTTTCTCCCACTCAAATGGGATGTTACAGTTTCAGTTTAAGCATCTTTATTCGATTCACAGAATCATCAAAGTAATAAAAAAACACATTTACATAAAAGACAAACAGCTATTCTCTTTACAAACAGTTTCTAAAACTCTGGGTTATTAGCAGCAAAAAGGAAAACAATTTGGTACACACATTATCTTGCTAGGGAATATCTACAGATGCAATCTTTTAGATTAAGGGATGTAAAATAATATTAACAAAGCAAGAAACCAAGGCAGCAGTCACTTTTTAAATACAGCAATTAACCCCACTATTCAAGTTTTTGCGTATTAGTGTTTCCATATCTATAAATAATTAAAAATTAATCTACAGAGTCTTAGATATATAAAGTGCAAGTGCATAGTTAAAATAATCCATAATTTAAGAAATGTTAACAATCAACTACAAATGAAAAAAGTTTGCTACCTTTACATACAAATTCAAATATATAAAATTACATTCATTAAAAAGCAAACGAACCATCATAAGTGATTAAGTGCATTGTTTATCAAAACCTTAAGCCTCGTTTTGTTCTTATAAAATTAACAGCCAATAAAAATCTGCTTATTCCAAATACAACCAGTCTGGAGGTATCAGACTTAAGAATGCGTAGCATCTCAATATATTTTCTGATACCAAAGTTCCTGCCCCGAGGTTTAATCCATTTTTTCTTGGGAGTTTCATACAGTTTACAAAAAATAAAACGAGCGATATCCTCATCTCTTCCCAGGGAACACTCTGTGCAAATACAATCCGCTACCTCGTCACTCCATTTCCCCCATCTGGATGTAAATGTTTTGATTTGCAATATGCCGTATCTAAATTTTAGATACAGCGTTTTAGCTAAAAAAGGCTCCACCTCATCTAAAAAAAATTCAAACGAGGGATTAATTTTTAGACTCAAAAACTGGGTTGTAAGTGATCCATGGCTAGAGCTTGCTATAACACTTTGATCAATAAAATTCCAAAAAATGGTTTTACATTCAGTTTTGGAATCAGGAGTGAGCAATTCAGGGTACTTCCAATATCTGCTCAGACCCAGATTCAAAAGCCAACTACGAATATAGACCAACCAGATGAACGTGACAAAAGCGTCCAAGCTAATCAATTCTTGCAAAGCTTGTCTGTAGACAAGCAGTTCCTCCGTTGTCCATATTCTAATCCAATATGAGAGGGTCATCCAGATGGCCCTATGCTCAATACGTTTTATTCCAAAATCCAGCATGAGGGGAATCACTGATGTATTTTGCGGGAGGCCAGTGAATCTTCTCATAATTCTGTTTTCCCCTATAGTTATTGCTGATAATACCCCCCCCATAACTCTGAACCATATAGAGCTGCTGTCTGTGCTCTAGATTTATAAACTTGCAGTGCCAGTGTGATCGCTTTTGACGTTGTGGAGAAAAGTTTTTTATAATTGGAGACGCGTTTTGGATAAGAATCAATTTAGATTTCGAAATCTGGGGGTTCCATGATAGTTTGGAGTCAACGGTATACCCAAGATATACGAAATTAGGAACGTGCTCCAATATTACGTCGTTTAATCGCAATTTGTTTGTAAAAGAGTTGTGGGGTCTGATGGTCATGTATTTGGTTTTTGCTGGATTGATTTCAAGACCCTTGTGCTTGCAATACTAATCCAACGCATTTAGAAGATCCTGAAGGCCTCTGGTCGTTTGTGATAACAAAATGGTGTCATCCACAAAAGTTAGCGCACAGATGTGCTCACCTCCTAATTTTGGTGAATCATGGGTAGATTTTTTAAGAACTTCAATCATGTCATTGACGTAGAGTAAAAATAGGGTTGGCGCTAGGACACAGCCCTGGCGCACACCCCTTTGTACAGGTATCTCTTCCGTCAATTCTCCAGATTTCCCCCATCGCACTTTTGCATTTGTGTTAAGCCTAACCAGCTGCATTACAATGTTGGTCGGAACACCTTGCCATAGTAGGTTAACCCACAGAAGGTCTCTAGGAATAGAAACAAACGCGGCCTTCAAGTCTATGAAGGCCACATAAAGGTGACCATGCCGCAACCTTGTATATTTCCATGATAAAATTAAAAGCCTAAAGCCCTGATCTATGGTGCTTATTTTCTTCCTAAAACCAGCTTGGCAAGGGGAGAGCACGTTATTAACTAGGATCCACTCACTTAATCTATCCAGGATCTGTTTAGCGTAAACTTTTTGCAAGATATCTAGAAGACTAATTGGTCTGTAATTTGCTGGCTCATCCCTCTAGCCTTTCTTGTAGATCGGAACGATCTCCGCTCCTCTCCATGAATCAGGGATGGGCTGGCCGCTAGCTATTCCGTTTGAGAGAAGTTTGATGTAGGGAGCCCCGACATCCACTGCATGTTTGAATAAATCTCCCTGAATTTTATCGGGTCCGGGTGCTTTAGACGGTTTAATGGCAGTGATTGCCTTTATTGTATCTGCCATTATAAAATGTAAAGGAGAAGACGTATTATCTAACAAAAGAGAGCTGGTATCAGTTATAGGATCTAAATTTGAATGTTCTGGAGCAGCATATAGATGGGCAAAGTGGTTATACCAGGATTTAGGGTCCAAGTTATAATCCTGGGCCGAGGCATTTGCCTTCGAGCCGTTGGCAATGATCTTCCAAAATAAAAACTGATCACCCTTCTTAATAGCTACTATCAGGTCCTCCCAGTTGTCATCTTCCCACTTCCTCCGTGCCACTGTCAGGGCTGTCTGATATAGATCCCTACACTGCCTAGTCAAAACTGAATTCCCTACTCTCAGGGCCTTGCCCAAGTTCTGTTTAGCAAATGCACAGTTGGAGTCAAACCAAAGATTGGACTGCTCAGACCTAACATTGATTTCACTATTACCAAAGACTGCTTTGGTCAAATTAGGTTTTATATTCTCCATTAGCGTATGATGTACCTGTGTTATAGTTAATTGACCAGAATGATTTTCTAGGAAATGTAATACAGAGTCAGCAAAGATATTATAAACACGTGTTAATGGTTCAATCTTCCCTAAAATAGAAGGCCATCTTAATGCCCTCCTGTTATTGGAAACCACTGGGGCTATCACATTTAAATCCATGCCTAGTTGGGGGGAAGCATGAAACAAAAATACTTTCCCCTTCAGCTCTAAACACAGGAGAAAGTGATCGCTTTCTCTGCTACTCGTATCAACAGTAAAACTTTGGACAAGTGACCAGTAGGAGATACTTATCATGATGTAATCTACGTGAGAAGATGAGGACCCTCTTGAAAAGGTGTTTGAGAAATTATAATCTAGTTGACTTCTGCCATTACATGATCTAAACCCCTTCTCAATGGTGAAATAAAAAATTTGTAGTGATGAAACAGAAGGAGCCATCATTTTTTCTGTTGCCAGTAGTGGAGCACCGATTGCTAGGTCTTGTTCTTCGGTGACCGTATTTATTTCTTGCAATGGCTCGTAGCAACAATTAAAATCACCTCCCACCACAACAACATCTTCCGGATGAATAGTGTCAATAAGATCCTCTAACTGGGTAATAATAATTGATTCCTTCGAAGGGTCTCTGGGTCTTATGTATATATTAAACAAGTAAAGTTTAAATTTGTTAGGAAATTCAAATCTAAGACCCAGGATGTCATCAGAGGCAGTAGGAATAGTGGCTATAGAGGCATTGATGTTATTTTTTTATCCAGATTGTGAGGCCTTCAGATGGCCGCCCTCTGGCTGGTTGGTACGCCTCTAAGCTAAACGACCTGTAGCCACATTTGAATAATGGAAGCAACGCCCAAGATTCTTGAAAAAGGCAGATATCAAAAAGGTCGATATGAGTCTGCCAATCCGGTTCTTGCAATTTACTTGCAAGACCCGCTATGTTCCAAGATACCATCCTAAGATATGGAGCTGTGTTATCAGAATTATCTCCCATGGTAGATACTTCAAGTTGCATGTTAAGATTAGAGGACATTACTTCCCCCAAGACCACATTATTATTTAACCGGTTACCCTCGAGCCAACAGCCTTCAGATAAGAAGGGCCCAATAGGTGGTTCAACAATTGGAGTCAAGGAATGAATTGTGACATTTGATTCAGGATAGGTGGGCACGGATTGTGGTAGTCAATAACTTCAAGATCACTGTAACCTTGTTGATTGCTGAATTTATTCCAATTGCTGGATCCATCAAATCTACTTTGCCTAATACCAATTTTGGATTGGCAAAGGGAGTGTGATCTCAAATTCATAATGATTAGGTTCTCAGCAATATCCTTAGACCAAAAAGAAACAATTATATTATCGAGGTTCCCAGTATCCTGGGGAATCCTTTCCACATTCTTTATGTCGGATCTTATTATGGAACGACACTGCCTTACCTTCCTAAACCAGTGGGTTACTTTGTTTACGAGGGAGTCCTTATCTTCTCTAGAATTCTGGGCTAACCTTGGTACATTGGTTAGATAAACAGAGTGCGATTTTTGCTCATGCATAGGTTTAATTTGTAAAGATTGGGGGAGTCTACAATCTACCTCCCTAATACCAGACCCCCTCCCCAACCTAGTACCCCTGTTCCAGCCCCAGTTGGCAAATTGGTCTCCCAATTTCTATTTGCAAACCTATCAATTCTGTTTCCTATATTATTTTGTCCTCCCTGGTGGTACAGGTTCATTGTATCGGCGGTGTTAAGAAACTCAGGTTGTTCTATTACTGAAGCTTTCTTATATGACCCCGAAGTTTTCAAAGGACTGGTTCGCGACCTTTACAAGAGGCAAGGCTTGTGATTGACTGTCTGATTGGTATTTTGATTTTCATTACGACTATCTAGAGTTTTAAAGGCCTGCTTTCTTACATTTGCGGGGTCAACCTTCTTTCCCCTGTTACTTTTATCACCTGATTCAATAACTCCTATTCCAGGGTCGGTTGAGGGTAATTTCATTAATACTTCAATCATTCTTTTAATTGCAGAAACCTCATCTTGGACAGTACGGAGTTTTGCATATAGATCCTGCACCAGCTTGTAAGTGAGATTTACTTTGTTCTGCGTTACTTCCTCTACCGCGACTTCACTTACTGGATCATCACCTTGATTTCCTTCTTCACCGGTCACTAAGGGCACTAAGGGCAAATATCTATTTGAACATTCTATGTCAGTTACTTCACTATTAATTATACTTTCCTGTTCCTTTCCTAAAGTAACATGATTACTTAAGGCAGGCGAGGGAGTTGTTCCCGTGGCCTGTCTTAAAATTGGGGGAGACATACTTAATGCTTGTGAGGATGTCTTGTTATGGGGTTGATGGATAATAATAGTAGGGCTTTTTACTTTAACAGTTTCAACTTTTTATTTCCTGGTGTAATAGGAGGAGATCTTACTTTTTCTCTTTGCATTAATCTCTTTCCCTGTTGATAACATACTTTCCACCTCCTCAATCAGCTCATAAATAGCGTCAAGTGTGCAATTCTCAGCTGCTGAACTAGCTTTTTTTTGCTTTTTAGCAATCTTTTTCTTCCCCATAATCGTGTCAGATGCTTTCCTTTGCCCCATTTCGTCTAGACAATTAGGAGATAACACCTCAACTCTATTAGATGAAGTAGTTAGACCTAAACAAGCAGAAATACCCCACGATGGATAGATTTGGGATATGTTATCTAGGATAGTTCGTTATATACCATTAAAAACATCTATATCTGTGTCATAAAAGGACTACAAACTATCTAACAAAAGAAATAAATTCTCACTACAAAAAAGGTTTACAAACAAGAAGTGAATCCAGATGCTTCTCAACTAAAAATAATTATAATGTCCTCAAAATTAATGTTCGTGGGATCAATGTGCTCTTCTTATAGGTACATATAAGACTCTTCAATCTTACCGTCCTTATACAAGGTCCGAAAAAGAAGAGCCAAAGAATATGGCCCAGCCCAGCCTTCTCCGAGCTTTGACGGGTGCGGACGGGCCCGCCCTTGGCCGGGCCTTCGCCCGGGCACGCCCGCGTGCATCCTGCGCTGCGGGAGCCCTGATGGTAATTTAAGCGCCTCCTGGCGAGCACTGTGATGCTGGACTCTCGCGCCTCCGGGGATACCTGGAACTGGAGTCCCCTGGCGCTGGCGATACGATTACAGTCCAGCGGACTGTTAGCAGGCAGCAAGGAGCAGCAAGGAGCGTTGCAGGGCAGTAGTGGGATGTTACAGGAATTAAGTTCAGATTCCCATTTCGCTTCACACTTCTTGTGTTGTTTGTATATCTGAGAGACACTAGCTGGGACATCTTGGGGACTATCGAGGGGTCGCAGGGTTTGATGGAGCGCAGCGTGAGAAGAGATTTTAGTTTTAAGAACTTGTAAAAATCTAGCGGTGTAATTTCATGACGGTTCTGGAGGTCTGAAAAAGGCAACGGTAGTGTGCCTGTGTAGAGATCTTTGACTAGATTCATTCCATTTTTATACCAGTGTTCCCAATACAGAGTCCTCCCATCTATCATTAGGCTCGGGTTATGCCATAAGGAGGCCAGCTTGGACTTATTGATTCTATATTTGGAGAACTTGTCCAGGCGAAACAGGGCTCTTTTAGTGTTGAGCAAAATGTACTTTGAGTGGGGAAAAGTGGAAGCGTCCACTGTTAAGAGAGCGGTCAGAGGCATGCCGATTGAGAGTGACCTTTCTATGTCCAACCAGACTGGTGTATAGTCTGTCTGGGGGGTTAGCCAGTTGGAACCTTGTTTACAAAGATACTCTGGTAGTTCCTAAAGTTTGGGAGACCCAGTCCACCTTTTTTTTAGGTAATTGTAGCTTATTCAACAATATCCTGGGTTTCTTGCCTTGCCACAGGAACGTGTTAAAAAGTTTATAGATTTTATTCAAGAAGTTATTTGATAGCGTCATTGGGAGCATGCTGGCTAAGTAGTTGACAAGGAGGGTTATCATCATTTTTAATGTTTCAGCACTACCCCACCAGGACATGAATTTTTGGGACCAGCCGTCAAGCAGAGTAGAGATTTTCTTATAGAGGGAGTTTTTGTTGGTTTTTAAGGTGGTGATAAGATCTTTTTCAAAATCCAGGCCCAGGTACTTGAAGCATTTAGGTTGCCACTGAAGACCGGAGTCGCCAATAATTTCTTTACTGCCATAGTTGTTCAAAAGTTTTACTTCGGTCTTGTCTTTATTTAATTTGTACACGGAAACCTCTGCAAAATCTCCTATTGAGGACATTAGAGCCGGGATGGCGGACTCCGCATTTATTTTCAGAGACCACTTAAACATCATCAGCATAGGCTGTGATTTTGACCGTGCAGTCGTCAAAGCAAAACCCTGTGATCTGGTCGTTATTTCTAAGATGGAAGAGAAAGGGTTTGATTGCAAGTAGAAATCGAGAGGGGGCAGCCCTGTCTAGTTCCCTGTTCCAGCTTAAAGGAGGGCGATAGGCAACCACCCGCTCTAACTTTGGCCAAGGGGTTGTAATACAGTGCCATAACCATACGCGTAAAGTTCTCTCCCAAGTTGAATTTGCCTAAGGCCGCTTCCAAACAGGACCAGTCTACTTTATTGAAGGCCTTTACCGCGTCTAAGATAATAGCAACTGTTGGGGAATCCATAAGTTTGGCCTTCTCCAAAACATGAGACAGTATGCAAGTATTGTCACTGGAAAGTCTGTTCTTTAGAAAACCAACTTGTGAGGGGTGGATGAGTTTGGGTAAAACATTTTGAAATCATTTGGCAAGGATCATAGCATATATTTTGCAATCTAGGTTAATTAGGGAAATTGGTCTGTAATTATTTGGAATTGTTGGGACTTTTTTACTTCTTTGTGAATAACTGCTATAATGGCTTCTGCCGGAGTTCCATTAACCTGACCAGAGGAACAGAATTTGAGGTATAAATTTAGTATAGGGAGTGTTAGGACTGATGAAAAGCATTTGTAAAACTTTGCATTAAACCCATCAGGGCCGGGGGCTTTCCCGAGTCTTAGGGCCTTGATCGCAATATCTATTTCCTGGGCAGTGAACGGATTGTTGAGCCCTGCTTGCTCCTGGTCTGACATCACTTTAACCTTTCTTTTTCCTCAGTCAATTTCTAGATTTTTTTTTACTTAAAGTAACAGATTATTACCACCCCTAACTGTAATGTCACTATAACCTTTGGTTTTTTTCAGTGAATTTCTAGGGTTTTTTTACTTCAAAAGTTTAGATACAAATAAAAGATTGGCATACAACACAGGATGAATGCAATCCGTACAGTGTGTATTGACAGATCAAGACATTTCTATAAGATATATTTGTTGGTATAGGGTAAAAAGTAGGGCAAAAAGAGAGGTATAACATGACTGCAAAAGCATAAGGTGGGAACTAAATAAAAAAAGAATTGAAGAAAAGAAGGAAAGCAAGGAACTAGAGAGAGAGAGTAGCTAGAAAAAGGAAGATGATTACCTAGCTTATCTTTCGGAAGTGCTCAAGATCCAACCAGGATTCACAGACAGTGACTAAGATTACACTCAGAGTCCACATGGGGTAGTGTAGGTAGTACAGAAAGAGTGGGTGTGGCTAATCCGTTTTATGAAAGATTGATTATCTCCAGATATCTATCAAGACTGGACATTATCTTTTGCCCATGTTGAATAATTATTTGAATGACTTCTGACATTCCGTGCAATCTGCCGGTGTGCATTGTCTACAGTCTGAAGTGAAGTCTGTGTGTGGCTGGGAGCTAGTACGGGTGACGGGGTCATGATGTGTGCGTGGAATTTGAAGGAAGCCAGGCAAGGCAAGCCAAAGCACATTTTAAACTTTATTTCCTATTTTAATTTATGCCTGTGATTTCAGGGCCAGGCGCACACGTACTTCCTTGAATTTAGTTGCAGTGAAGGCCCGCCTGAGGCCAGCAGGAGCAGCTCCATTTCCTCATACGTGCTGGATGCCCAGTTTGCTTCTTTCTGTGCCGGCCATCCACATGATGTTCGCTCGGGAGGTGGGGGTGGCACTGCTGCAGTCAGGGGTCATGGTGCTATGGTGCTCCCTTGAATAAACTACCAGGCCGCCGTAGTGAGAGTCCAACGGCCGCACAGTTCAGTTTAGATGCGCAGAGTGTGGGCTGGAAGACAGCCTGGCGTGCGGCGCCTCGGGCTGCCCAGAAATTAATTAATTAATGCAGCCAGGCTGGCAGGTGGCTGAGGCCGCAAATGTAACATTGTAGCACTGCGCCCAGCACTCTCAGTGACTCACTCAGCCAGAGCTGAGGAGCACAAGAATTTAACTGTTTATGAGCCACACTGCCAGAACTTCTGGCGGCAAGTCTGAAGCAGCAGAGCTGACGCGCTAGCACCAGCCCAGAAGCCAGTTTCAGTGGCATAAAAAATGCGTGACAAAGCATTTCAGTACGGTGATGCGGAACACCACACTGAAATGTGTTAGTGTCACATGTGATGGGTAATACTTGGCAGGACTGAAGTGTAGACTTTAGGTTGCTTTCTGAAATGAAACTCTGTTCCTGGTTTTCTAGGTAGCTCCACATTTCTTCACGATGCACCAAAAGAAAATCATCCATAGCTAAACAATACACAAACAAAGTTGAAAAAGCAGATTTGATAAGAGGATGACATAAGGGCAATTAAATCACAGATGTACATACCCATTGAGTTCCTTTGTGTCGTATAAGATAATTCACCCTCATTCAATGTTCACAAAGCTGTTTCTCAGTCACACACGCTCATCATTCTAGGAACACAATCAGTCACTGAATCTTTTATGACATTTGCATTAACTTGGTGATATTGGTAGAAGTGACGTGCCACTGGATAGTTCTTATCGACATTCTTTATGGCACGAATATACAATAACACTTTTTTATGTACTTACAGAATTGTATCATCAATATATTTATTTAGGCAAGGATAAATCAGCATGCACACTGCATACTCAAATTAGATTTTTTTAACTTCTTACTGGTTGTTTTTGACTGGGGATATTTCCCATCGTATATCTTTTAGATGTACGTTCTTGTGGTGTAAAATATTTCAACAATTTTAGTTTGTGAATAAAGTTACAGATATAAATCCGAGTTTGGCCTTAGTCGAAATATTTTTCTTAGCAAAAATGACAATCCTAAAGCTAATATTTGGTTAATGCCTCCACACTCAATTTAATTATCGTATTCAATTCTACCTGGTACCAAGAGATCTTTTCACATTCATTACCTTCATTTCACTCTGCCCCTCTGATACTTTCTCTGGCGGGAGGCCATCAAAGCTGCATGTGTAGGATTTCTAGCCCCCTCGAGCAAGGACTCAATCAATACCGTAATATGATTTAGAAATCCAATTAGACTGCAACCCATACAAAACCCACTGCAAAATACTGCACCGGAAATGTTTCATGTGATGATTAGTCCCACAAGATTGGGCAGGTACACACTGGAACACCAAACCTCTGTCGTTATTGAATAACACGCTCAAAAATTGCACTAAGAAACATAAGAAGAACTTTAAAAATATTTATTTCAAAATGGTTGTATCTTCTTACAACGAACTCCGTTGTAACGCATGCCTTTACCACGCATGCGTTACAACGGAATGCTATTTCACGCATATCCTTCTCCACGTAATTTTCCGTGGTGACGTCATACGTAATAAAAAAACCGGCTGTTTCCTTCCTCTACGACGCTGAATGCCTGCACATCTCAACTAAAGGTTAGTGTTTTTTGGGGGGGGGGAAACCCCCCCACCCCAATTGTACCTTTTACCACACATGCCTTTACTACGTACCTCGTAGTAAAAGTATGCGTCTTAAAGGCTTTCGTTGTAACCACGCATGCGTTGTAATGCATGCGTGGTTAAGGATTTCGTTGAAACGGCCGCGTTGTAGTGGCCGTTTCCCCTTCAAAATCCTAGTGCAGTGCATAAAATATCAACGTAACCAGACAAAATGTGAAAAGAAATGCAGCGATGCATGTATGTATTGTTCAGCGAAAAGTGCAAGAACCTCTCTAACATGGTTCACAAGTTCCAGACATCTTAATACCCTAAGACTGTTTTTATGTGCTATGCTAAATTTTTGCAGAAGCCGTAAGTAAACAAGCCTGCGTCTCGGGTTTCGTTAGATGAAGTGCATAGCATACCAGTTTTGGCTAGAAATATAGCAACTCAGCTGTTCTACATCACAGCATTCTCCAGGAAATAACGAAGTGCCAAGCTGAATGCCACTTCTCTGCAGTGCTACTGGTGCGGTCCCAAGTGGGGCTGGCTGATGCTGCTAACTGGTGTGGACTCTAGCTTGATAGTCCTAGCGCGAAATCCCTCTAACGCATGGCAGAGACCTGCATTTTTATAGTATCAGATTGCTGATCTTATCTTTATATTCATAAAAAAAAGATGCAATTATAGACACAAAATTATAAACAAGACTAAACAATATGGTGATAAATGCTTTATCTGGATTCACATATTGATTATATTATCCTTATAGCTAAAATAATTTAAAAAAACATGATAGTTATCACAGTGTACCGCCATGATATTATGGCATCATCCATAATTAGCAAACACGATGCCAGCATTTCTGTGTGAGACTAAGAAATTCACACTTTATGAAAAGAGATAAAAGACTCTGAAACCAGGCATTGGATGAAAAGAGAAGAGGCATAAAATAGGAGCTGCCATAGTGTTCGCCACACCTCCTCATTCTGGTATTCAATTGTTCTCCTCTCTGCAGTTCCGAATCCTCTTATCCTACAATTCCTTTTTTAGGTCTCGCTGAGCCACCGCATGCACTACTCTGCAATTTAGTGAGTTGCTTTTTGAAAGTGCTACCAGAGACTTTTGCTGGCATCAAGCTTGCATTCACGCGCGTGTGCAGCCGCCATGTGGGTTTCTGTCAAGGCTCATTAAGCCCTGCGTGCCTCTCTCCGCCTTGCAATTCCCCCCTCCCTCCCCCACCACAGATCGCGTCACTCTGCTGGCCTCCACTCTTCCCCCCCATGCTTGTCTCTGGGGAGTTGTGAGCACATTCTTTCATCGTTCGCACAATGACGAACAGAGGAGCCATCTGGCTTTCCTCTCGTCATGGTGCGTGCACGTTCACTTTACTTTCACTTTTGCTGCCGCCACCTCGCTCCGCACCTCCCCCACCACACAGCGCGTCCCTGTGATCAATTTCAAGGCCGCGCAGCCGCGTTACTTTCACAGCCACACCGCCAATGCTTGTTGTTAGATTGGAGCCTGCACGTCATGCTTAAATGCGGCATTTGAAACAGCCCACATGGGATGACGGGCGCAGTTAAGTGCTGCTGGAGAAGTTGCGAGGTCTGTTTTTGTTGCCTGCATTTACTTTTAAAATGGTGAAGACTCGCTGCCATTCTGCATGCGCAGGATCATGCCTTTCTCAGTGTCACTATCACGTGTCTCAATCTTGACACAAGTGCATTCTCATAATCACTCCCCACACGCCTCTTGTATGTAAAGGTTGCGTACTTCCATCTTGCTGCAAGGCACAAAATGCGACTTGTGCTCCGTTGTGATGTGCTCCTAGAAGCTTGGTAGTGTTCTGTTCCTGCGGTGCTCACATATTCCTGGAATCCTGCTTGCCTCACTTAAATGTGCCTTATCGTGGCCTACACTGCCGTTCCGCTCTGCGATGCTGGTGTACAAAAGCCCTACTACTACAACGCCATTCATTTAGTGATCTCTGGAACAACCCTCTCTTCTAGCTGGTAACATAGAAAGGGGATTGACTACACTTCACTTTAATCATGAAAACAGGACTTTATTTCAATCTTCTTTTCTCAACAGGTGGATGCTCAAGTACTTGGTTCTTGTGCCTGCATTTTTCTTCTCTATATTTTTCATAAAAATGTGCCTCAAGAATTCCTCATGTAGAGGTATTCCAAAGATTGGTGACACACACACCTATTGATAATTGTAATGTGCATGACTGTCACCTATGCCCGCATGGAGGAAATCGTTTTAAGGTACACTCTTGACTTATTAAGCACTATCCAGGTGGTCTTGTTGAGATTTACAAACGTAAATGTATTGCGTGAGAAACAGTTTCTAAAACCTAACATGCTGCCCTTTCATGCCTCCTATTTTCGATTCTGAAAGGATTGCAAAAGTATCAAATAATGGTGGGCTTTTGTACATTATGAAAATCCCTTTTGAATTTGCAACCTCTGTGATTTTGCAAATCACAGGATTTGAAACCACAAAGATGCTTTGTACATCGTGCCCTTGGTATTCAAAGCTGCTGTTGTTCTCAAAGTATTGAAATCCAGAAGCGGTTTAAGATCAGTATCTGCACATGTGCTAGCCCTCCCACATGCTCTAAATGCATACCTTTATTTCCTCTTCATGCCTCGCGGTTTGTTTCTACTAGTTTGAAGATTGAAAAATATCTTGCTACAAACTATTACTTTGGCAGAACATGACAGGCTTTGTTTTTAATATCACATTTGTTTGTTGGGCTGCGTAATTATTTTTTTCTGCAATTTGCTGTTGGCCCGGCCTAGTGTGAAGAAACCATTGAATTGCGAGAAGCATATTGTTGATGGTGATACATTGTACCCACGTGTGATATGTTGCCTTTGTAGTGTCCACTCTTAGGTATCCACCAAGTTGGTGGTATTTTGCTAATTGACCAAGTGTCAGTTTTTTTATTTTCATGGTCACGATTTTACGTAAAATGCATTTTTGCGCAGATTGAATGTTTTTCCTAAATAGTACAACATAATAAACAAGCATTGGCATAGCCAATAGGTCTCGCCTTTGGGACCTTATAAATATTTAGTTATGCAGCACAATATCCTTGGTGCAACAACATCAACTGTTGCATGGCTAAACACTTATAAGGTCCCAAAGGCGAGACCTATTGGCTATGCCAATGCTTGTCTCTTTACTTTCAAGGTTCTCCTTTTGTTCTGCGTACATCCAGTTGTTTGTTGAGACTGATCATCCTGAATTTTCCTACAAAAGACACTTTTTTGTTGCTGGTTACATGTGTTGCATCCTCTGATATTTCCATATCTGTCTCTGAGCACATGATCCTGAGTCTATTGTAACGGATGATTCCCGTCTTTGTTGATTTAGTTCTCCATGTCGTTCTTTCCAGAGATAATCAAATCTCCAGGAAAATGTGTATACACTTCCATTACTATAATGCAATTTTATCTCGTTGGCACTTCTCTGCTTTCAATTTTTCTACAGAATTTCGTTATAGTTTCTTTATTGGATTAATTCGACAATGTTTTATACAGTTTTTCAATTTCAATAAGAGTTTTTTCTTTCCATACCAGCATATTTTACCAACATCTTCAGGCTATTCCTTGATGCTTTGGTGTTGTTTTGTTCCCATTCCAATAGCATCTCTTGGTTGGGGGTCTTATCTTCCTAACTAGGGATTAATAGGATGCGTAAGCCACGTGGTACTCTTTGTATCTCTGCAGTGAGCTGCTCTTCCACCATTTAATCATTTTAATCTTGCTCAGTTTTTCTAAATTTTTGTCTCAGGTTTGTTTGACTTAACTTCAGTAACCTGTGTCACCTAAGGGAACGAGCTTCCGTCTTCCAAGAGGTATGCATCTGTGCGTGAATGCGACTGTAAGCTGATTACAAGTATTTAGAATGGCTCTCGGCTCTTCCAGATCCTGACAACAGAGTTCTTTGTTTGTTGTCAGGTGACATGCAATCCAGAGGCTGAAACATAAATTATAAGATTACCTGTGAGAACACGGGCAGTTAATTCATAATGAGAACACAAACTACTAATGGCAGGCTCCAGTGTCAAGATTAAAATGCCTTCCTAGCTTTAGATGTGAAAGCAAGGATCCAAGCACCCATAGTGTGAACAGTCAGAAGTAGTAAGTTGTAAGACATCTTGAGCCCTGAACATAGGCCATTCGAAGCTTAACATTATTTACAACAAAAAGGCAGCTTTTTGATCATAGGTGGAACGATTTTAGTTAAATAATTCAAGTGGGGTAAATGAAGTACAATGGCCGCTGGATTTCCCTGCAGGTAATTTGTCACAGTAAAGGGCAGAACAGTCACAATGTGGCCACTAGGCACCCAAGAAAGACATAATAATAAAAGCCAGTCATTCCTCGTTTTTCGGATTAACTAGTGCAAACAAACTGAATAGTAATTTGCTGATATACAAATACTTGTAAAAGCACTTAGGTGTAACTGTAAGTAAGAATAAAAAGCACTTTAACAGGATATGGAGGTCATGTTAATGCATCCATCCCCTTATTTACAGCACCGTGTTTGAGAATGAACTTTAGGGATTTTCCCAATGTCGTTTCTTGCTGACCTCATAATTTCATTTATGCTTTGTGATTGTTCTCACTGTCTTTTGTTTTCATACTCCTATTGTATTTTTGTTTGTACTTCTTGTTTGGGGTTGTTGATTCTTTTTATTGATTTGGAAGGGACAATGCGTTGCAACAGCTGTGCGTGTAACCCTACGAAAAAGAGGCCAGATTCACAAACTGCACTTAGTGGTAATTTTTGTAGTTCTACAGTATTACTACAAAACGTACTATAAAGTGCTATTCACACACTGCATTTTGTTTTAACTTACACTTTTGAGTAAGTTTGTAACTTTTCAGTATTACTTTTGAAGTAACTTTCACTTTTGCAATAATTTACACTTTTGTAGTAATTCCCTACCTCCAATTATTTTCAGTGGGAGTTTGTGACAGTGGTTGGCCATGTGTAGTGCTGGACTTACTACAAAAGTGTAAGTTATTGCAAAAGTGAAGTTTATGAATGGCAGAAAGTAGTTAACTTACTCAAAAGTGTAAATTACCTTTTTGAATCGGGCCCAAGGAGTCTATTGTTGCACATATCACATGCCTTGGCCCGTTCTTGTTCAATGGACTTCATAGGTTTTCCACTGAAAATTGGAGCTAAACAACAAGCCCTAATCTACAATATGATATCACATTTTTTTTCTATGAGTTGTTCACACAAAACCTATACCCATTTCAAATTCAGCACCTAAAGTCACAGCTGCAGTTGACAGAGTGGCTCGCCACAAAATAAAGACAAATCTTCGGCTTATCCATTGTAATTTTTAACTGGAACCCTGCGCTTATTTCCGAAATAAACACTTTATTACAAGCTCCCCCAAAAATCTCTTCAAATGGGTTGAGCCCATCCAGGTGGTATTCACCTACCCGGTTGAGAGGAGGAACCCATGATGAAGCATACCGCAAAATGGCGAGTGAGGTGTCTCCTCTAATACGTAAAGGATATCCCTATAGGACCAGATAGGAATCTTCGTGTAGAGGACTGAGTAATTTTAGGCTATTGTACACTGTGTGGCATAAAGTGGCAGGGCAAGGTCAGTGTCAGGATATGAAAGTACAAGCCAGGGGTAGCATCTACGGTGACTACACCTAATTGACATATTTGGCTTAGAATAGTGTTCAGTACAAACTACCTCACAGCATCTGAAATATTTTTTGGGTGCTAGTACATACTGTTCTATGAGCCCTTAGATCTGTATGCCTGCACCCAGAACTGTGTATAGCGGAGCATGCGAACAAGACTGGCTCCCAGTGAACAAGGCCACGGAGGAGGTCAGAACGCCATTGCCACCATGAACCTGGAGGTTCATCTGCTTGCTGAGAGGATGGGGAAATGGCAATAGTTTTAAGCTGTAAAATGCATGTGTCTTTTATAGAGTGAGCTTTCAGGTATTAGACAAAGTTTTGTCATCATGAAGCGGGAGGCACTTAAAGGTACTTGATTAATCAATTGCTTGTGTTAGCCTACTTTTCCATGGGATTGGTCAGTAAAGTTGCGTGTCGCTCTGAGTGGAAGAGAGTATAAGATGATCTGCTAACCGGGATCATGCCTCTCTCTTTTCTTGGTTCTGAGAAGAAGAAAGAGAAACATCTGTGGATCAGCTCAATATAAGACTTTGCAGCAACATCTTTGACAGTTTCCACGGAGGGTTGTGGTATCTGAATATCATTATCAGAATATTATCTCACATAATCGTCTTCAAAAATTGGCAACACCTTGCTGGTCTGATACCAAGTGATCTGACGAGAAGCAGAACCACGGTGGGGTCAGAGGCGATGTTTACCGATGCCCGGACCCGGCCGCCTGCGCAAGATGGCGGTGAGGCCCATACACTGAAACTACAAGGCCTGGTTGTCGGCGTGGGCCAAGGCCTGGCGGAGGTGTCCCAGGCCGTGGAATCCGAAGCAGATGCACCTAGAGTGCCCACCTGAACCAGTGCAGGATCTACACGGCAGTGCACCGGAGCACAGAGGTAGTAGCCCAGTTCTGGCACTGGCGCCGCCTGAGAAAAGCACCACTGCGGCCTAGGTGTGGACTTGGAGTCTACCTGCGGCCTTCTTCAAGCACGCAGCATTAAGGAAAGTTCGGGGCCCGGAGCTGTGCCCAGCCATGGTCCAGACTTGACTGCACTGAGGTGATCGTGCCCAGGGCTCCTGCCGACAGACCAACTGGGAGATTCCCCTAGCCCTGAAGTGCAAACTGCATTGGGGCCTGGACTGACACAGCTGGCCCGGCGCGGCCTGGCACCTGACCCCCGTGTGCCTGCACACACCGTGCCGAAGTGCCCAAGTGTGGACGGCTCAAAGAGGAGCGGCCAGGGCCTGGACATATGTGGATAACTAGAGGGATTGCTCCGGAACAACCGGGAACAATCCTAGGTTAAATACACGGGAGGGCAGAGAGGCCTGATCGTGTCTGGAGGAGCGGGGATGGCCCGGGGGACCCGACCCTCGGAGCCTTGCCTACGGTGATGAGGCAGAGACTGGAATGACCTGCGGCGATCTGGCTGGCCCTGTGCCACCACCGGGATACCCGGCAACCGGGGCCACCTCAGAGAAGGCCTGAGAGACGATCCATCTGAGGCGGGGCGGAGAAGCCCGGGCAGTGCAGGAAGATCAAGGTGGTCCCGGCAGACTGCAGCCTGGGCTGTAATGGGAAGCAACGAGGTGACTGATCTGGTGGACCGGCAGTTGGTGGCTGACCAGGGTCCCCCCCCCGCTCCTCTAGAACACTCCGGTAAGCAGTCGGGTTGGGGCTGAAGCACGGATAAAGACCAAACCCCCACCACGCAGTGACTATCTAGTCGGCCAAGGCCAAACCAAAGGGGCCCAATACAGATTCATGCCCCCTGGGGGCTTCCTGCTTGCTGTGACTGAAAGAAGTTGGCCTAGTATATGATGTTCACTATTCTAGTGAGCACCTTGCACCAGTCCAAACAACCCTTATGGTGATGGTTGTAAAGTCAACCTTATAGACCAGCTATCCTAGTGGTAGCATGGACAAAAGCAGTCTTAGGCTAAACTCAAGAGGGCATGTGAAGCCAGATGTTTTACCATATGCAAACCTTTTAATACCAAATGAAAGGACACCACACAGGTTATATATTCAAAATATATATGTATTTATTTCTAAATTAATACCCTTAACTCTTTATGAGCACAGGAGCACAAGCGTATAACAAATAACTTAATATAACATACAAAAGTTGCACAAATATGGATAGGCCCTGGTGGCCCGCTAAACCATATACTAAAATAGTGGTATAAGTACCACTTCACGAACAATGGTAAGGCCTAGGCCCTTGGGAATCGCTGGGGCTACACTGGACTAACAGTAGTTAGGGAGCAGGAGGCCCACAGGATGCGGGTGCAGTGTCTAAATGCACACGTGTGCACCTATAGAAGCCAATGGGTGCATAAAGTTAGAAAGTTGCAGATTTGGAAGTCTTCCGACTGGACTAGAACTTAACCACTTAAAACTAGGACACTAGGAGTTCTATGGAGCCTTGGAGAAAAGATGCTGCAGGCGACCAGGAGAGAAGAGTACGGTTGGATCCAAGGGTGGATCGAAGATTAGAGTACCTGAAAGCAGAGGGGACAGAGTCTGGGTCACTAGCCAGTGACCAGGAAGGAACCAGGAAGGAACCAGGCGATGTCGGGTTGCGATCAGGTGATGTTGTGAAGCTTGTCTCCACTGCCACGTGGACCAGGGGGTGTCGACGATGACCAGGAGCTGGACACGGACTGTCCCACGAAGGTTCTCGCTGATGGCGGTGTCGGTTCTCGATTCGGAATCAACAGGCCTTGGCAAATGCAACCCACGCAGGAATCGAAGATGGCTTCTGGATCAGACCAGCAAGGTCTGATGGGCTGCTCCTTTGCAGGGGAGCAAGGGCCAGTCTGGAGCAATTAGACCAGCATTGAAAATTCAAAGGTTCGTCGTCACAAAGGCCACTAGCCAACGGGCAAGTGACCGGACAGACGCGTCAAGCAGGAAAATTCAAAAGGGCCCCACGCAGCACTCGGTGAGTATGGAGAGGTGATCTTCGGTGCAATGACTGCTCGGGGCTGGGGCTTCTCAATCCCCAATGCACAACTTCGAGGGTGCCTCGGAAGCTGCACGGAAAGCAATTCGCTGGTTTTCCAAGATGGCTGGTCCCACGTCTCTCGTCGCCTCCACGCGTCTCAGCTTTGCTGTGGCTGTGGATCGGGCTGTTGGATGTTTGGAAGTTTGGGTCTTGTCAGGCTCTGTAGTTCGAGCTCCGGCGGGAGCAATGACAAAGCAAACCGTTGAACGCTTGATGGTGCCTGCTTGCACAGGGTGGTCACTCCTTGACCACAAGGGAGATTCTTCAGTCTTCTACATCGAGTAGGATGTCGAAGGGTCCAGAGTTTCGTATCAGAGTTTCAGTCAGGATTATCTAAAGTCTAAGGACACAGTTCCTACCTATATACCAAATCTAGGGGCTGGATTACCTGCTAGGTCCCTCCTATGGGTGGGGCCCAGGAAGGGGGTGGTTACACCCCTTTCCCTTTGTCCAGTTTCGTGCCAGAGCTGGGGCTGGAATGCCCCAGCACCGGCATGAACTGGCCTATGCATGGGACACCTTGTGTGCCCCAGGCAGTGTCTCCTTTCATTCAGCTCTCCCTGCCCCATTCCACTATCTCCTGTCTGGGGTGGTGCTAGCACCTCCCTGTGACAGGAAACCTATTGTCCGAGCCTCCCTTGCTGGAAGGACTCCTAGCAGCAGGAGGTCAGACTTGTGTCTGTGGCAGCAGCATCCATTTTGTGATGCTGATGCTCTGGTTAACTTTAACTGGGATTAAGGAAAGTAACATGTCTTCTCCCTCTAGAAGGGTGGAATGCTACCCCTGTCGCCAGGACTGGCGAGGGGGTAGTATTCCAAAGCGTATGACACCTTACACAACATGTTTTGATAAAGCCAAACCAAAGATAGCATTTAACCGCGAGGTTCATAATGCACTTAAGAGTATATGGTATGGCAATACCCTGGAACAGCTAGAAGGACATGGTTCCGAAAGCTGCAGACAGGCTCAGCTCATGCTAGAGCACCATCTCACATAAAACCAAGCACTCTGCCTTCAGGATTGTTAAGGCCTGCCATAGGAGTGACTTATAGGTGCATATGTGTCCAGATATAAGGTTAGACATAGGTATACTATATCTAAGCAAGGGGTGATTACACGACCTTGCCCCAGCTGAGTGACCAGCCAGTTGTGTCAGTTTGGATGGCCAGCCAGGGGTGGCAAAAGATATGCTGCAACCCCTGGTAGGCTTTGGGTGCACCTATACCCTGGGTACCTATAGTACACTGTACAGGGACTCATAACAGTGACCCAAATCCCAATTGGTGATGTACCTAAAGTACATGGTGTGAAATTTAGAGAGAGAACAGCAGGGCTGTGGGTCTGATTAGCAGGCCCACAGCCACATTAAGTCTGAAACCAGTGAAGCAAAAAGCAAAAAATGGGGTGACCATAGGATAGCAGACCCTACTCTCCTACAGCGACCTGCAGCCGACTCCTGTGCTTCCCTAACCCCCCCCCCCCCCCCATGGGTGATGGCTGGCGGTTAGCAGGAGTGGCGTGGTGAAGCTTCTGGGGCTCGGGAGTGCAGGCCACCGCCTGGGAAGCTCACGTTTGCCTCAACAAGAACTTACAGCAGGCTCATACCAGACCCCGTCCTTCTTCAAGTGTTTGCTTTGACTGCAGTGTCCTAAGGGGACCCTTAGTGGAGCACAGCCACTCCTCTACCACCCCGCCAGTGGCAACGGAAGGAGACTTCCCCCCTCCCCTTGTTTCTTACACCTTGGGACATATAACCGGACACCGACCCAGGGCCCCTACCCGGGGCCCGACTCACGCACCCTAACAACACTCCCTGGGGGTGCGGGTCAAAAGAGCAGGCAACCAGATGACCGCCGGTGCTCCAGAAATTCTCCCATTGCTCTGTCTTCATACCGCCACCTACCTGCAGCGCAGTGGGCAAAACCCTCGAGCTTCGGACCTGGATGTTCCCCTCTCCTGCACACAATTCAAGGTCACAGGGTACGTCTCTCTTCTTTGGACATGACAAGCCGCAACCTGAAGTAGCCGGCACAAGTGGGGCGGACACCCAGCCGTGGTCATGGGGAAGGATCGAGGGCCTAAGCCTCCGTAACGCAGACCAAACTTGACTAATACACAACCACCCAACTGGGGGCGGTGAGTGGGCCCACAGAGAAATCCACCCCCGGCGTGGCTGACCTCAATATAGTTCTGCAAGCAATTTGCACCTCACAAACCTCAGTCGAAAACAAAATTGGTGAAGTCCGGGTAGACATGGCTCTCCTCCGACAAGATCTCTGCAACATGACAGCCGGGATCAAAGAGACTGAGTCCCACATTTCCACCATCAAGGACGACATTACTCGGTTAAAAAAACAAGTCACTCGCCTACAAACCCACACTAAGGAGCTGCATAAAAGAGCAGAAGATGCTGAAAACAGATCGAGACATAACAACCTCTGCCTAGTGGGATTCCCAGAGGCATCAAAACAGGGGCAAATGGTCAACTTCGTTGAGCAATGGATAAGATGCTGGATGTCTAAAGATTCCCTCTCCACATGGTTTGCGATTGAGCGGGCACACCACTCTCTGGCTCCAATACCCCCGCCTGGAGCACCACATAGGCCCATTATCGCCAGGATCCTTAATTTCAAGGATAGAGACTCCATCCTAATTGAAGCACAAAACCAAAAAACTCTGACATACAAAGGGCAACCAATAATGATCTTCCCAGATTACACACAGGCAGTCCAGCCCAGAGGTGATCATTTGTTGAGGTGAAATTGAAACTGCGCGCCCTGGATCTCCAGTACAGGCTGCTCTTTCCGGCTCGCCTTCGAGTAGTGTTCCAGAATAAAACTCAGTTTTCGATTGCCCAGAGGCAGCCTGGACCTGGCTGACCAAAGAACGCTCTCTTAGAGCAAACGCCCTGCCTTTGTCCTCAGGTGCTCGGGCCGGGGGTGCCCAGACGGGATCGCCCAAACCGAGCAAAAGACACACACGTTCCCGTAAGGGGCGGGGAACGTGCCGGGCCAGCTCAGATTCGCCCGCAGGCCCTGGACTGCACCCTAGAGACCGAGCACTACTGAATAATTCCCACTCTCTAGAATGATCTGGCTCCATGGACCACTTGGAACCCAGAAGCATCTTGCCCAAGACTCCTCACATGGACTCGGCTGATTCAGACCTCTCTCGAAGTCCGGCACTCCTGGAATGATCGCCCCAGCCAACAGTGGACTACCCAAAGAAATATTGAATGAGACAATTTTAAGTAGACGCATCTCGCTACAACTCATAGACCTTCCCTACTGCGATGATAAGTATCCTTATGTAAGGAGGGGTCCTCCACGCAACTCCAAACCCAAGAGTTCTAGTTTGGTTACTCACCTTTGTTTATTTGGCATGACAAATGCTTCTGTTCTCGAAGTATATCTTGGAACAATTTCTGTTGTACTATGTTCATCACGCCAGAATTCCTACTCAAAATCAGGACAGTCGCACGTATCACCCACAGTACGGAAATGCACTTGTTGCCCCGCAGCCTGCGTACATCGTAGTAAATCCCACACCCAACCCAAGTCAAGCAGGCCTCCACTTACACCCTCATCCACCGTTACAAACATATGTAATATCAGAGATCCACTCCACATACTATCCTGGAATGTCAGTGGGTTACTGGATAGGGTTAAACGGATGGCAGTCTTTCGATATGCCCAACGCCAAGCGTCTGATATAATCCCACTTCAAGAAACCTACCTTATGGGCAACATCTGCCCCTTTCTGGCAGGATACGGCTATGACAGGGTTTGGCACTCAGGGTTTGCCCGAGGATCACAGGGCGTGGCAATCCTCATACAGCGCAATCTCCCCTTTGTACTCACAATGGCCACTAGTGACCCCCACGGATGCTTCATGGCCCTAGGAGGAACTATATGAGGAAACACTCTTAAGTAGTCACCATAAAGTCCCCTCCATCGATGCTCATATCGCCTTTAAACGCATTACAGACCTTATCGCCTCTCTACCCCCAGAGTTGTCAGTAATTGGAGGCAACTTCAACGCAGTCATGCACCCAGATCTTGACACCACAAGTTCCTCCTCCGCCACAAGATCCACACACGCTAAACACCTAACAAACTGGGCAAGTACCCTACGTATCTGTGACACCTGGAGAATCTGGCATCCCCATAGCAAACATTTCACCCACACCTCTGCAGCACACCACACCCACACTCAAATTAATAATATTTTTATGCCTGCACTAGACTGTCAAAAGATCAGAGAGGTCGTCATCCTTCCCAGGGGCATATCTGACCGTTCACCCATACTCTTGAGAGTGGGTGACCCCCCTGACCTGCTTCGCCCGACGTGGAGGATGAACGCATGGTTCCTCCAAGATAAAGACTTTAAGAAAAATGTGGGGACAGAGCTCCAACAGTACTTTCTCAAAAACCATAGCTCTCTCTCCTTCCTTGGTACCTAATGGGAAGCAGGTAAAGCCCCTATCCGCGGCTTCACCAAGCTCCAGCTCAAACTCAAACGCCTAGCCCAAGACACCCAAATCACTCTCTTGGAGGCCCTGGCAACTCTCCTTGAGAAACGTATCCTGGAAGGCACGGCGATACACAAGAGAAGCAGCTCGAGCTTTTGTGAGATAAAATCAAGCAAGTCTCCATGAAAGACGCTAAACTACTATGGAGATCCTCTGTAGCCGGGGTGTATAGGTGGGGGACAAAAATGATAAAATCCTACATAGATTAGCTACGCACCCTATGACCAATCGCATAATCCCGAAGGTTAAATATGTAAAAGGCATTGTCCACCGCTCACCCCCAGCGATGGCCCAGGTCTTTGCCACTTATTATTCGAAACTCTACTCAGCACAGCGCCCTGAAATCTCCCTTTCAGAGCTAATCAGCATGGAGCACCTCCACCTTCCTCGCCTTAGTACAGCCGAAACAGCTGAGCTTGATCTTCCTATTACCCAGACAGAAATTAATGACGACATATCGCGCACTGCATCAGGTAAAACTCCAGGCCCAATGGTCTCCCGCAAGAGTACTATACTGCCTACCAAGAGATACCCGTTCTGCATCTCTCTGACGATTATACCGAAGCTGTTGAGAAAGGCTCGTTTCCACCAGAAACAGATGGCGCTTCCATTGTGGTCATCCCTAAAACACAACCTCCCTCACCAAACTGCACTGAATATCACCCAATCTCCCTCATAAATACAGAGGTCAAAATATTTGCCTCAATCCTAGCCCACCGATTGAGGCCCTAGCTCACTAAATTGGTCCACCCCGATCAATGAGGATTTATGCCATCTCGTGGGACATGCACTGCCTCGGAGGCCTTCATCTAGTCTTAGCAAATCGCCAATCACTACCCCTCGATTTAGCAAACCTCCTCATTGATTCCAAAAAGGCCTTTGATTTCCGTAGACTTGCAGTATCTGGAAGATGTATTGGTCAAGATGGGTTTGGGCCAGCACTTGGGTAAAGTAATATATTCCCAGCCGCAAGAACGAGTGCTCGTCAATGGGGCGCTATTGGAGATTTTTCCCATTAAGAGGGGGACAAGGCAAGGTTGCCCCCTCTTACCTCTCCTATTAACCCTGGCGATGGAGCCCTTGGCATGCTTTATACGGTCCGCCAACCAAATTCAGCAATGGAAGTGGTCAAACTCTGAAGAAGATAACATCGCCTTATACATGGATGATGTTTTAAATACAAAAATGCAAAGGTGCACCACACAATTGAAAAACTACAATGTTAATAAACAATAGACCTAGGTTTTCTTAGATGTGATTTTTCTTTTATTCCAATATAAAGTGTACAGGCAAAACACAGTTGTTCGCAGCCGACGCGTTTCGTCCTCAAGGGACTTCTTCAGGGCAAGTTGCTTTGGGTATTTGCAATCGTTGTACTGGATAAAGTATTCGAAGGAGGGAAAGTAGGAAAACGATACATTCCTCAAGGATGACTCTTATTCAAGTCCTAAGTTCCCTGCATCCTCCTTCTTCGTCTCGCACCTCGTCAAATAAACGGCTTCCTTCCCGAGGTAGGGCGTATCTTTTTCCTACTTTCCCTCCTTCGAATACTTATCTATACAACATAAAGAAAGATATAGTGCAACTAAACCGTCAGACGACTGAAATTTTGACTCTCAAATTCGCATGTACAGATAAGCCTAGGGCTTCCCATTACTACTAACTAAAAAGATCTTTGGAAACAACTTTCTATAAAGAACTTATTATCCAGTACGACGATTGCAAATACCCAAAGCAACTTGCCCTGAAGAAGTCCCTTGAGGACGAAACGCGTCGGCTGCGAACAACTGTGTTTTGCCTGTACACTTTATATTGGAATAAAAGAAAAATCACATCTAAGAAAACCTACGTCTATTGTTTATTAACATTGTAGTTTTTCAATTGTGTGGTGCACCTTTGCTTTTTTGTATTTACTGTATAAGTTCTTGGATGAACTAGCATTGTGACAGTGGGTGTTAACCAGTGTGCACACATCTTGCCCATACAAACCACTAGGGGCGATTGTATAAATTGGGGGTGATTTGTGTTAGGTGCTAAAAGTAGGAAGTCTCCACTGTCGCTTTTGTTTTTTGAAAATGGATGATGTTTTACTCTTTCTCTAGTGGAACCGGCCCAATCTGGCCCCTGCTGCCTCCGGGCAGGTCTCTGGCCTGCAATTAAATCCCAGTAAGTCTGTCCTGGTCCCTCTCCACATATCAAGAGATTGCTTCGATTTGCAGTCCACAATACTTATCAAAATACCTGGGAATCTGGGTGGCCTTGCTCCCTGACCTTGCCTGGTCACTCAATGTTACCCCACTAGTGTAGAGAGCTCAAGACTATATACGCAAATGGCAGACACTACCGCTTTGTCGCCCTCTTCAAAATGATGATACTTCCGAGTTTCCTCTATATGATTCAAAATACCCCATTCCATTTCCCACGGACCTGGTTTAAAGAACTAGACAGCCTAACCACTAGATTCCTTTGGGGTGGGCAAAGACCTTGGATGGCCCTGTTGCAGTGCCGGAGTCCACCCTTCGATGGGGGCATAGGCATGACCAATCTATACCTGTACTATCTGGCAATTTGCCTCCTTACGCTACATGATTGGTTTAATGGAGGCTGGTCTGACCCGGCGTACAGAGTTGAGGTGAACAACCTGGGTCTGCCTAGGATCTAGGCGATGATGTACGGGAGACCTATCCCTAGAACTCTAGCTATAGCGACAAAGGTGGGTCTCCTGGCTTGGCATGCCTCCTTGTGCCATATCCAGTGGATGAGCAAACTGACCCAATACACACTGCTCTGGCAGGGTACCTGGCTCCGGGATGTCAGAGGACTGGGGTTGTTCGGGCCTGGGACCTCATTGGTATCTCACAGCTTGGAGATATATAGACCGGTGACCACATGCCTACCTTTCGGGACTTGCAGGCTCGATACTCCTTACATTCCTCACAATTCTATAGATATCTGCAAGTGAGCCATGCTCTCCACATGCAGGTACCAAATGGCACATCATTACCAGAATATAGCCCCCCTGAGGCACAAACCATGACGGGAAACCTGGGAAAGGGAGGGATCTCACGTATTTACCTCTCTCTAACTAAGAATACTCCAAATACACTTGACCAGCTTAGGAGCCAATGGGAGGATGGATCAGGCCCCTTGAAGAGGAAGATTGGAGAGATGCACTGATGGCGCCTGAAACAGTCACCACCTCGGCCAGACTCCGTCTGGTCCAACTGTACTACCTACACGCTGCCTACTTAACCCCAAAACGCCTTCATAGCGCAGGTCTAAAACCAACCACATCATGTACACAATGTGAACAAGACCAGGCTGACTTCTTTCACATGGTATGGACTTGCCCCCTCATTGCGCTATACTGGGACTCCATAGAAAGGGAACTCACAGAGGTTCTGGGTTGGGAGGTCCCACACAATCCACTAAACATGCTCCTGGTAATCACAGATGGACTGGACGGATCCATAACTCATAAACTATTTCTTAATACAGCCATGGGGGTGGCTAAGAGGGACATTGGTGCCAGCTGGAAAACCCCTGTCCCGCCTAGTATATCGTAATGGCGAAGGGGGTGGACTGATGCGCAGCACAAGAGAAGCCTATGTATGAAGCCAGACGATGACCGGCTAAACACCGCAAGGTTTGGTGCAAATGGTTGGGTCAGATAGAATAAAAGCGCCTCACTTCCGGAACTGTATGTATTATGTGGGATTCTATGAGATCATGTACTCCAAATATACTCTTTTCCGGACATATAACTTGGTGACGTCCTATAACTACTGTAATATGCTGTATTTGATTATTGTTGGTATTCTGTTGTTTAAAAAAACAATAAAATTGATTATAAAAATAAATAAAAATTATGGGGATTGGAATTATTGGGCATTATTACGGGCCACTCGTAATCAAAGTCCTACCGTTCCACCAGCAGGCAGAGTATTCCACTGCCCATATGAGTTAATGAGAAAGCTAGCTGTCACAGCTCTGGATAGCAGGACTAGCCCACAGAGCCTGATGTTCCATTGGGCTGGTTGCAAACAGTATGTGCAAACTGCACACTCACTGGATTCTGCAGTACAACCAATGTAGTACAAGAACGGCTTCCTCTTTGCCAATCAGTTTCTATGAATCAGTTTCTACCCCAATTTGCTGTCATAATTCTTTGATACATACCACGCTCAAGATAAGTAGGGGACACTCCTGTACTATTCTTCTCTTGCAACCCTAACATTTGGATAAGGGTTGCAAGAGAATAATTACTTTCCCAATTCCCAAAATGTCTTTTGCTCATTGCTACATTGCACAAAGGTGTTTTTAAGATTCCAAGCCTTGTGATTTTGTGACTTGCAGGCTTTGTAACTTCAAAAAAAAATTCATACATCAGGTCCTAAATGTCTTCATGACTGTGAGCCTGACTTTGTCTGTTGTAAGGGAAAGCCATAGTTCAAAAGGGTCTGCTGGATCAATGGAATAATGTATCTGGGAAGAATCCTCCATCTCCTGCTGCCTTGTCCATAGAGACACAGCTGGCTCAAGACTCTTCAACTCTGCTTTTAAACTCGCCCCACCCCGAGGAGTCCAAAATTTCACTTGTTCTTAGCAATTCACACCCATTATCAATTTTAAGCTGGAATATTGCTGGTATCCACTGAAAGATCTTACTCCCAGAGTGGCAGTCATTTATAAACACTTATAATATTCTGTTATTTCAAGATACATGGGATATTACTCTTATTGCTTTTGATGGGGTTGCTTGTGTTTCTTGCCCCGCAGTACCAACTAAATCAGGGAAACCATCAGGGGGGCTTTCTATTTGGGTAAATCAACTACTCAAAGGTAGAACAGAAGCTCTTGTAGTAAAGGAGGGAAACTTTCAAGTAGTAGTATACGGGAGATGGATTTACACATTGTGAATTTCTATAATAACGATATTCACAGTACCCCCAGCAAAAACTTTCAGGCTGTATTTGATTCAAGGTGGAGAAAAAGGTAAACGCAGAGAGCCAACTATATGTTTGCCTGGCAGGGGATTTTAACTCCAAATTCCCAATTAGAAGCAATAGTCCTACTGCAATGGCTGACGTGGGAGGGGATACACGGGGCAAAGAGCTAGAGACATTAATATACCTCTCAAATATGCACAATGCTTTAGAGATAGCCGGTAGGGATAGCATAACGATTCCAACATTCAGAGACAGAAATTGTGCAACGATCATAGATTATATATTTATCTCTCGAAATCCGACCAATAGGCTAAACTATACCTCTATCATACCGACCCAATTCGGCGATCATAATATTGTCATAGTAGAATTCGATATTTTAGCCATAGAAAGCCCCGTACTCGCAGCAGGTTCTAGTCAAGTATGCCTATCCGCCGATAACATGCGAGTATGCTGGAAATTGGCTGACCCCAAACAATTCTTGTAAAAGGTAATCACAGAGAACATTGCCTTGGCGATGACCTGTCTAGAAGTGCTTAAGGAACAGGGGAAGGTAGTCAGTGCCTTTGTAGGCCTGTGTGAGAAGATTAAAACTTCTCTGAACAAGCCTCTTAGAACCATGCAACAATGTCCACGGTGGTCTGACCATGCATGCTCACTGGCCAACTGTTCACTACGTTTTAGGCCTGTGTAAGAACTCCAGAGATCATGAAGAGATGACCTGTATGAGGAGAAATTATAAAAACATGGCCTTGGGCAGAAGAAACAAGGTTATCTCTCAGCTGCGGAAGGTTTTATTTTTGTAAATTCTGTACGTTATACACTAAAAGTTTTTTGGTCCCACTAATGAGAGCGAGAAACATACAATATAGTGCCCAAGCCATGCTTGCATTACAAGGTCTCTCAGATGATGAAACATGTATTGCTCTAATTCGCTTTCTCCATAGCTGCCAAGGTTTCAAATTCCTATGTGTGACATTTTAATATTTTCAGTGTAATTATGAGTGACATTTCAATGCTTATGAGTGACACTTTTTCACGAGCGAAATCAAGCAATGAAGATGAGGGACACATATAAATATCAGAAATTACACCCATTTGAGCAACAAAAAACTCCAGGAACATCTTAAAACTCCTGCAGAGCACCAGAAATTTTCTCTGTCGACGTGGGACCTGGCCCAACAGGAAGGATGTGTGAGGCTACAACATAAACAAGTCACACAGAGGCATCTCAGCTGGGTAAGTGCCACACACTCAGCTGATTCACGCGCAGACAGGCTGACGAGCACCATTTTGCATTGTCCAGTCACAGGCTGAGGTTTGCGCAGTAATCTCCAATACAACATAGCCGACACCTTATTATTGTCAGAAACCTGCTTTAAATTACCCCCGGCGGTTTTGAGAAATAAACCGCAAACGTAAAGGAGGAGACAGAAACACACACCTGGTCACAGCTCTAACCACGGCCGTCAGCCAGTTGCCCATTAGCTATTCTCATTCTTTTAGCATTACATTTACAACGACAGTGACATTGCAGACTATACTGTCCTGTTTTGAACATGCTGTAGATTACAGGCTGTTCATTAAGACATCACATGCCATTAACTGCAGATTACACATGTATACATTTGTAAAAGGTGGAGGGAGAGGGATGAAAAGAAAGAAGAAAATAGGAGGCGGTAGAAGAGAGGGAAGGAGGGAGACAATGGGAGTAGGGAGACGGGGTAGGAGGTAGATAAAAGGAGGAGAGAGTTGATAGAGGGAAAGAGATAGAAATAGAAAGGATATAGGTGATATTGGAGGAGCGAGAGAGATGGGCAAAAATCTGAAATGGAAGTGGAAAAGCAAATGTGAGGCATTTGACATGGCTATTGCAGAAAGTAAATATAGCCAGAGGTGGCTGGCCTTCTTGGTTAATTTATAGATACGATCTCGGTTATGGGATGGAAAACGAATGTGCTGCTCTGCTGTGAATAACTGTACTGTTGCCTGGAAGCTGGACGAGCACCCTGCACCTTCCGATAAGTAGTGTCTGTGGACCCCCAAATGTTGGTCATACAAAAGTGTTCCATCTTTGCTGAAGGGACCCTGTCTTTATGGGCTCTACAGGTTCCGCTGTGCATCCTAAAGTAAATGATCATTGAGCATTGAGGTTGCCAGGGAGTGGTGAGCAGAAATGGTTCAAGTGCAACAAGTAATCCTTTATATGTTTGCTTTGTGCTGTACATTTAAAGAGACAGTTGGCAGTGAGTTTTTGACTCCTCTCCTTCGAGCCGGTGGAAATTGCTCTAGCACTGAGCTCATTCCCAGCTTCTGACTGAAAAATCCAGGGTTACCAGACCACAGACAAGAATGTCGATTTTTTCGGAAAGCAGGCTGCATGCATTAAACAAAATTCATTCGCAGCTCTGTGGGGGTCAGTCAGGGTGAAGGGGTAGTAGCTGGATGACAGGTAGCGATGTGCAGGCACCAGTGGGCACGCCGCCCATGGCAGACGTCTCACCCTCAGACTGCACCCCGAGTCTGTTTCTCCGATTATTATATTTTTCAGCGTGAGGCGGAGGGGCCGGCTGAGAGCTTCCTTCTGTTCTAGGCCTGTGACTGTGAGAGGCAGCCCCTGGACCATAGTGCAGCGTGATCGGCTCTATGCCTACAGAGCAAAACTGGAGGGGATCACGGGGATGGGTCATAAGGTACAGGTCAGCTCAGAGGCATGGGAATGAAGGTTAGTAATTAGGGAAAGTCTCAGGTAGGAAGACAGCGAGCAGGTACAGGTCAGCTCAGTGAGCCTCCCCCTGGGCATGGCAGTTTTAGTAATTAGGGAAAGTCTTCAGGGGAGAATCCAGCTGGGCCGGTATGAATGCAGTGTGACGGAGCAGAGTAAAATTATATTATCTATACTACTATTATAAAGAGAGAACTGTGACCTTTGAGCCAGGTAAATTTGAAAACTACACCACCAATCCAAACACCCAATACATGTTTAAAAACGTCAGGACAAGCAGAAGGACATAGGCTATATAAAAAAAATATATATACCTTATTTAAAAAATGTACCATAAAAAAAAAAGTAGTCCCTTGGAAGTAGCGCCGGCCGGCCGCGACGTGTGTGCTGACATCAGCAGCGAAGGGAGGAGCGGCGTACAGGAGCCCGAGGAACAGCGGTGGACATGAGCGCGGGGAGGAGCTGTGGAGCGGCGAGAAGCGGAGGAGCAGTGGAGCGGTAAAATCAGCAGCGCGGGGAGGAGCGGAGGATGAGGTAAGAGAAGCATCCACGGGTGCGCACCGAGGGACGGGCGGGGGCCATGAACACTGAGTGCTCAAAAAGCCTTTTCCTCAAAGTCGGGACGTAGGGGGAAACAAAGCGTGGGCAGAAGCGGCCAGGACCAACGATGGGCGGGAGCCATAAACACTGAGTCCTCAAAAAGCATTTTCCTCAAAGTCGGGACGTAGGGGGAAACAAAGCTTGGGCAGAAGCGGCCAGGACCAACGACGGGCGGCGGCCATAAACACTGAGTGCTCAAAAAGCATTTTCTTCAAAGTCGGGACGGCAGGGAAAACAAAGCGTGGGCAGAAGCGGCCAGGACCAATAAAACGGCTGCTCTGCTGCGATGCTGCCACCAGCCCCCTTCTGCCCCGGGCAACGCCGGGGCGGGCTGCTAGTTTATATAATAAAGGGTGTCGATCGACATTAGATCATGCAGCCACGCCAGGACACTACAGATCTTCTGCGCCACTGACTGCAGGCAGCTGCTGATCGCGCGCTGCCTGAAGGAATTGTTCAATCGCACATACCGTGTTTTAGCTGCATTTCACCACTTTCTCACGTACTTCTCTGCCAGTAATTCTTGCAGCGACTCTGCTCTGCGCGGTAGGCTCAGGCGGCAGGCCTCGAGCCACCATGCAATTACCGATTGCCGTCCTGCTTACTCAGTCCTCCGAGCCAGGCCATTCAGGTCCTCCAGTGACAGTCCTGATCACTGCTGCTGCAACGGTCACTCCTGTATGGCTCTCTTTGCAATTTTATATGAGGCTCAAATATTTACTGCAGCTTTCTGACTGAGAAGCTGAGCCACGCGGCGGCCAGCGGTGCCCACAGACAGCGCTGCTGCGCCATGACGTTTAGACGCAAAGTAGCCCAGCCCCCTCCCTCAAGGTAACTCTCAATCAGCAGGGCATGACCCCCCGTCCTCAATGCACACAAGTAAATGTTTCACTTTCAGCCACTAATAATTCGGCCAGGCGCGAGCGAGCCCTAAGCATGATATAATGAGAGCAGTGCGCGCTGCCAGCTGCCACTCCATTTTAATAGTTTTAGGCAGCTCTAACGGCTTGAGTGACAGCTGTGGCGCTATGCCTAAATGCGTGACAATACATTTCAGTGCGGTGATGCGGATCACCGCACTGAAATGCGTTAGTGTCACACACAATGCGTTATACTTGGCAGAACTGTTTCTCTGTGCTGCTGTTCGACCACGCAGAACTATTTATTTTATTTAAAACATGTTGTAACCGCCGTTAGGGATTACAACTTAGAAAGAATTCAAGTATAGAGTTTTAACATCTAGCTGCAAGAAAGGTAATTTTGTAATATTGATAAAGGATGAATTGTTCTTAATGTTTTTTCTTTTTTAATCTTTATGGTTGCATTAATAAATTATTAAATATGAAATGCATTGAACAACCAAGAGTAGTATCAGGTAATCAATCCATTAATAGGACGGGCCACAAAGTAGGCTTGTAGTATCCGATTTACGTAGCCTGAGTTACTATATTCGAACTAACTCCAATTAGCCATCAAGGAGCGGGTACTGAGACATGTGATTCTGTTCTTAAGCATCAAATGTTTACATGTAAGACAATAATTATATGTTTTTCTGTGCACTTTTATGGTTTCCTATGCAAAACCAAATAAAGATATTTTGATTTGATTTGATGTAGCCAATAATCTGTATTTGACCTCATGGTCACAGAAGGCCCCAGATGCCAAAGTAGAACTAAGAGACCCAAAAAAACTACTAAAGGATTTACAGGCATATGGCTGTAGATACGATAACCCAAATACCTTTTTAATTTCTTGTTTTAATTTCCTGAACCATGAACATGAGTTACGGACAGTGCCATCCCCTTCCTTTAATTTCTTTTTAATGCACTTCATAGGCAAGTGGCAGTTTGTAAATGATCCTTGTCATTATATTTGCATTTGGAGTTCCCCAGTAGGGTTGTTGTGTGTGTATCTGCTGTCTCGAAACATTTCTGCCTCTGTCTGTATTCCTTTCGTGCTCTCCTTCTATGTATCCCCTTCCCTGATTTTCCTTCAACTATTTCTCTCTCTCATCTTTACCTCCCTTCTCTTTTTCTGTCCATGCCATCTGTTTTATTGTTGCCCTTTTTTATATGTACATTATTTATTTTCTTTTGCTGCATATCTATCCTGTCTATCGTGCCATCACTCTTTCCATTTTATTTACTTAAACCATCTTCTCTCCCTCAGCCTCCTCTCTCTAGCAGTCTAATGTGTCCTACTCTTATCTCTTCAGAGACAATGTCTGCAGGCTCCCCAACCATGATCCATCGAAAACCACCAGCTGAGAAGAAGACTGTTGAGTCATGGGAGAAAGGCCCAATTGCTGCTGATGGCAGCAGTAGCCAAGCACCATCCCTGCAGGATAGGACTGGTGACCAGGCATCAGTTTCTGACAGTCATAGCTCCAGATCCAATAATATAACAGCAGAGAGAGGCTCATCCAAGGAGGCCCGGCTCCTTCTTGAAGGGTCGCTGCAAGAAGATCTGGTTCTGGCCACCTTGGCCAGCTTCCTTGGAAGATCTGCGATGTCAGGATACTTGAAGATGTTCAAAATATTGCCTGAGCTCTGGAAGCCGAGCTCTCCAGAAATATCTCAACAAGCACTGGAAACACTCACAAACTGTATACTGAAAGATGACTGCAATCTGTTCATCTTGCCCCGTGAAAATCAGTCCTCCCCAACCTCGGGTGCCACCAACTTCAAAAGTTTAGAAGCACCAGCAGCATCATGCCCGGCGGCAGCTAGCAGTAGAGCTTCTTCTGTCCTGGATTCCTCCAGCAGCACTGCTTCCCTGGCTGCAACGCTGGAGTACTGGGCATCGTTCCAGAGCAGGTTGGCCAGTGCCTTTTCCATCCTGCCAGCGTCCTTGTCCCAGCGACTGCTGGTTTTCTGGGAGATCTTCAAGCTCAGTGTATTCCCCCTCTTTGAGAACTACTTCATCACTGTGGCCAAGGAGTCAGTTCTGGCAGCGGTAGCATTCCTGATGGATGAGATGCAGCTCTTCGTCCCTATTCCTGCTCTGAACAGCCAGGGGCAGTGCACACAACAAGGTAAGTGGAGCCGTCATTTTGTGGAAAGTTAGGGTAAAAAACCAGGCAAGGAGGGACCTCCGCTGCAGAAGAGACCCCGTAAGGGTTAGGTTTCCTGGCCTGGTTGAGGGGGGATAGTGCTCCATGGAAAAGAGAAGGTTTCTGTTCGATGAGGGGTGTGCTTCAGGGAATAGGGTTCATGCACCTGAAGGTATGTTTTTTCTTTGGAAAGTATTTGGGTGAGAAGGGTTCTTTTGAGCGAGTAGTGGCAGAGTGCCTAAAGCAACAGGGTTCCTCCACTGGATATGCAAAAGCGATGCATCTGTCATTCAGGAGTGGTTCCCATAAGTAAACAAATCCATTGCCCAACTACTCACAAAAGGTTAGCACAATAGGGCAGCACGCCCTGTGTAAACCTGTGATGGAGCAATGCGCACCCTACGTATGAGTGGTGATGGGAGGGCTGCCTCCTCCTGACCACCACAAGCGGATGCCCTGGACCCCACATTAACTGAGAAAAAAACCCATCCACCTCTGCAGTAGGCAATCCGAACCCCATATCAAATGTTCCACCCTTCCAGTGCTCCTTACTTTTCCTTGTAAAGGGGCAAGTTGTAGTTGCCAGGTGAGCACAAGGAGTCGCAGCCGACATGGAGTTTAGTGATCTTTGTAGTGACAACGAGCCTTTTCCAGCACTTGTTCCAAGGAGCACTGTGGCCAAATGAGCTTCTTCTGTAACTCACCATTGCGGAGCTCTCAGCTTTGCACCACTATACATCAGGGTGCACAAATGTCACAACCACTCCACAAACGTGATTTTCCCCAAACAAGCCATCTACACGTGTTTGTACAGTAACCTGACCCAATGGTGTGGCCTATGACTGGGCAGTCATGGGCAGGGCACACAACAAGGTAAGTGACACAGTCATATGTTTGTGGCTTGAATGGTGAGTGTATCAGATACAGGCCCTCTTAACAAGGTGGATTAGTAGTTATGACGCATTACAAGCAGGCAGGAGCAGCTGATGCTGCCAGTGTGGCCATAAAAGGAAGTTGAACGGGTTCTAAAGCCTTGCCTTAACTGCACAAGCAGTAGAAAAGGATCCATGACACTTTCAGCCCTATCACTCCCAGCACTGTCTGTCTGGTGAGGTTGAGAATCTAGGTAATGCACAGTTGTTATGTAGGTAAAGAACTACACCTACATGCATATTAAGCTGTAAATGTACCACTAGGCGCACAATTCTTGTACACCTCCTGTCTTGCGTTAATTTCCTCTCACACAAAATACACATATATATGTACGGGTGCCCCGGGGGTTGTGGAGAAATGCAGCCTGACAGCACAGTATGAACAATGCTGTTAGTATCTCTAGAGGTGTAACCTGCACACCGGCCTCTGAGGGCACCCTAAAGACCCAGCGAGAGGGTGAGTGAAGTGTATAACCTTGTGCGCCCTGGTGTTGCACTCTAGGATTCACTCAAGGCTTCGTAGCGCTTCTGCAGAGGAGCACATTCTGCTTCCCTGCTAAGCTTTTCCTAATGCATGCACCAGCAGAGAGAGCGTGAATTAAAACAATGATACAACATTGTCTGGTCACTACCAACGAAGACCCCAGACCTTCTGGTGAGGAAACTGCTCTTATATCACGAAGGTCTATCGTGAGTGCATCTGCCCCTAACACTTCCTCTAAGCGCTGTTCGAGGCCCCTGTGCCTCGCTCCGCTTCTGTCTCCTTTTTTGCCTGCTTCCTTGGTTCCTTTTTATTTTGCCTCCCTCTGTTTGCTTGTTTCCTTTATTTTGCCTCCCTCTGTTTGCCTGTTTCCTTTATTTTGCCTTCCTCTGTTTGCCGGTTTGCCTTTATTTTGCCTTCTTTTCCTCTGCTTTCCCTTTCTCCTTTATTTCTCCCTTTTCCTCCTTTTTAGCCTCTTTTATTTTGATTTTTGCCCGTTTTCTCCTGCCGCTGCTGCCCCTGTGGCCCTTCCCCCTCCTGCGTGCTCCCACTCCTGCCTACCAGCTGTCCCGCCCTCCCCCCTGACCCTTACATAATTGTGGCCGCTGTGCAGCCGCACTAAGCGGGTGCTCCGCTGGCGTGCCAAAGGCAAGCCCATCTGCGCCCGTCCGCAACCTGACCACGACCAGCTCCAGGGACCCTGGTCCTCCGACCCGCCTGCGCTACAGCTCCTTGGCTCTCTAAGCACTCAACGCCGGTAAGAACAACAACTGCAAGCTTTCTTCACCTATTGACACCCATGGGCCCTTCACCTCCCAACACTGCCGCCACTCCTTCTCCTTTGCCGAGACCCAGGACCTACCTTCACCCTCCAGCAATAACTCCATTGCACCTCAAACCCTGCAATGCATCCTCCTCAATGTCTGCTCCCTCCATAGACACGCTGTGGAAATCTGGGACCTCCTCGACAGCACCACCCGGACGTTGCCTTATTTACAGAAACCTGGACGACCGCCGCCTCAGGACCTGACATCGCGATCCCCAAAGACTCTAAGATCACCTGGAAGGACCACCCCAACCTCCCAATACCAAGGAGGTATTGCCATCGCTCACAAGCCCAGCTCTGACTGAGCACCTACATCGACGGGCCCACAGACCTGATGGAACACCTCCACTTCAAGAAACAGTCCAGCCCGACCACCACCCTCTGAGACACCCTCATCTACAGACCTCACACACCCCGCGTACCTTTCTCCAACTCCATTACCGACATCATCACCCCGCAAGCCATCACCTCCACCGGCTACACCTTGCTGGGAGACCCCAACGTCTACTTCGACAACCCCCAAGACAGATTTTGTACTATAACTGGACCTAAAGCCGTGTTGTGTGTCATTAAGCAGCCTGTGCTCAGTAAAAATCAGTAAAAGAATCTGAGAGTTGTATATTCATAGCCTTTTCAAGACGTTTGCAGGCAGGGGAGCCGGGAGATGGGACAAAAGTTATTTATATCATTAGGATCTAGATAGGGCTTCTTTAGGATCGGTAGAATAGATGCAACTTTCCATAAATTGAGAAAGCATCCTGCACTAAAAACGGAGTTGAACATTTTTGTCAAATCGTCTTGGCCGTGGCAATAAGGTCTCCTACTTGGGTGTGATTGAGATTGGCAAATTCAGTGAAGCCTGGATCTTTTTGAACCATCGGAGGGTTATGATCGAAGCAAGAAGTGGCCCCCTCCCCCATGACCATAGGTTGATAGACATCATTTAAAATAGTTTCAACTTTATTCAAAAAGTGTTAAGCGATCGTATCACAATGACTGTGTAGGCACAACATATGGGATACTCTGGAATGTAAGGGACAAGACTATATTAATCAAATCTTTGGAAGAGTTTTTAGCTCTTTCAATCTTCTGAGTAAAATATTTTGTCTTTCCAATGGCTACCTTTAGTTTATAATTATGAAGACAGACTTTATACTTTTTCTTCTCCCCAGAATCATGTGCAGATCTCCATAGACGTTGTTGTTTTTAACAGGCTAGCTCTTATAATGCGCAGACATTACCCAGAGGTATTAGAGAGCTTTACAATAGAACAACAAATGTTATATGAGATATTACAGAGTAACAGGGCTTGTAGGTGACAATTCCAGGCACCTCCATGTGGGCGGAGGAGCATCACCCCACTGCTTTCTTGCATTGCGAGATGCAGAAACCTATGTTTCTGCTTCTCGCACTGCGAGAAAGCAGAAGGGTTTGGTTGAGAGCGGGTGGGTGAGCAGTTCTGCTAGAGGGCATGGTAGAAGTGGCTAGCCCAATGCTGCGGGCCCTGACTGTTTGGTCGGCCCTCTGTGGCCGACCAAACCAGTCATGCGCACTCTCTCTTTTCTCCATGCAAGCTGCATGCAGCCTACATGGAGAAAATGGCCTCCCCATAGAAGCCTATGTGGTCGGCGTCTAAACCAATCACAATGCTGCTATTGCACTGTTGTGATTGGCTTAGGGGAGGGGAGGGAGGGAGGATGCCTGCTTCCTGTTCCTGTGGAAGCAGGAAAGCAGGGGCAGACCCAGCAGTGAAGACTTGGAACCCGGGAAAGGTAAGTTTTAATAACATTTTTTATTATTATTTAACCCCCTCCCCACGTGACCCCTCCTTCCGTCATGACCACTCGCCTGTTGCCCCCTTATACCACGCGACCCTGCACCTGCCACCCCACCCGTAAGCCTTGCGGGCCGCGACTGGACAATTCTTATAGCTACTACGGTTAATCTTGGTGAAAGTTACGTTTTTACAAATTACATATTTATTCAGTAGCGGCCAGCATCAGATGAGATAGTCGGGGTGGAGGAGTGAGCAATGGGGTGACGACAACAACAACAAAAAAGGGGGGAAAAAGAACATACTTGCTGCCTGCAGCCCGCTGCATCGCTGCATCACCCGTCTTCTGCTCCTCTCGTTGCTTCACTGATGGCACAGGCTCCCAGCCTCCACTGCTGCCAATCCTGAAACTGCTCTCATGCATGACAGCAGCATCAGGATTGGCCTGATCGGCAAGAATTTGCGCTCTCAGGGAGACTGGGAGCCTCTGCTTTGCTGTCTTCAACTCAGCAAGGCAGCTGGGCTGGAGAGAGTTTCAGTGCGCATGACAGTTCGGCCGGCCTGAGACAGCAAGCCAAATCATCATGCGCAGTGATAGCAGTGCCCACCTCTACCGGTTGGTGATTTCATCCCCTTAGGCCCGCCCCCAAGACTGGGCCTTGGAACAAAATAAAACAGTAGTGAACCGGGGTTATTATTATTTATTTTAAATCTGCTGGCAGGGGTGCAAGGCTCCTCCCCCATGGCGGAAGAGCCACCGCTGTATTTATTACAGATGGTATATTTAGAAAATTTAACACGATTAAGGTTACACAAATACATATTACAAATTTACAGAGTTAAAGCAGAAAGGTTGTTATAATTTCTGGAATGTTATGCAACAGTCAGGGTCATGCCATTAAATGAGGGCATGCTTTGTGAGGAGTGATTATTGAGCAAACATTTCTTTGGAAGAGAAGAGTTTTAAGGTCCGTTTTGAAGCTCTGGAGAGAGGTGGTGGTTCAAAGATCTTTTCTCCCTGTAGACTAAACACGCAGCCAAGTGAAGGATGGATTTTAAAGGAGATAAGTGGGTCTTGAAGAGGCCTGCAAAGAGAAAATTACAGTTGTCCAGTCTGGAAAGCACCAAAGATGGAGAAGAGTTTTCTGGTCCTGCTCAGGAATGTAACGTCACATCCCCAGAGAAGGCGCAGGTGGAAGTGTGCATTCTTGGCCTTGGTGTTGGTTTGAGATTGGAGGTATAGGGGCTTATTACGATGTAGGTCGTAAGGCCTCCGACTATAGATTGAATGCCTTACAACTGACATCATCAGTTTCAATTCCGACCGGCTAATTTTGATTCAGCCGGTCGGAATTAAAACAGCATGTCATTCCGGCTGGCTTCTGTCGGGCTCAAGGAGCCCGTAGGTCATTCAGAACTAGCCTGTAATCCAAATGGACAGCGGTTTCCACCGTCCGGATTATGATGTATGGTTTCCAG
This sequence comes from Lissotriton helveticus, assembly GCF_964261635.1. Classification (NCBI taxonomy): domain Eukaryota; kingdom Metazoa; phylum Chordata; class Amphibia; order Caudata; family Salamandridae; genus Lissotriton; species Lissotriton helveticus. Next base: position 1,930,197,672 of record NC_136061.1, read on the forward strand.
CAGGGTTTCCATGTCAGTCTTTCTGACAGAAACCCTGTCGGAAAGCATGTATTGGGGGCCTGTAGCTGGTCCCTCTTTCCTTTGATGCCTCTGGTTGGTGGCCGAGGGGGCACCTATGGTACCCCTCTGTTAATCCCTGCATCCTGTGGCAAGCATCTCAAGGTGCCCGCCACGTGGTGCAGGGATTAACACCACCTCACATATTCTATGGGAGCATGTACTACAGCCGGTTTATGACTGTAACACATGTTCCCATAGTGTGGCCTCATCATAATGAGGTGGTAGGGACCGCCAACCAGAGGTCTGTTGGCCCCGCTTCCAAGAAGGTGCATTCACCTGACATCGTAATAGACTCCAAAGTAATTTGTCCAGGATGACATTTAGGGATTTGGCACTGTCAACAATGGTAGGTTTATTGTTAGGAACATTCAGTTTATCCATCCATGATTAAACAGGAGGTGGAGAATTTGAGGTGGAGATAAGAAGGAAATCGGTTTTAGAGGGATTCAGTTTTAGATGATGAGACGTCATCATTTCTTGGATGATGGTTTGAGTGGTGGCAAGAAGAGGGTGTTATGTGCGGTGCACACTTTGAGGTAGAGTTGGGTGTCGTTAGCTTAGAGGTGATAAAGGATCCCAGCCTCTTTTAACAGGACTCCTAGCGGTTCAATGTAAAGATTAAATATGGTCAGAGCATGCCACACCGAGCGCTTCCTACATCTTGGCAAGCCCCTGAGTGTCCAGAAATTCTTCCTCTAGACACTTGGGGGCTTGCCTTGGCATAGGAAAGGCTCGGTGTGACATGGAAAAATATTGGTTTTCCCTCCATTTGCAGGGTTGAATTGAGAGTCGAATTCTCACAACTCGTGCAGAGAGTATTGTTAGAGATGGACTAAAGCCAAAAACAGGAGGGTGAAGGCAAAAAGTTTAGGGATGATCTTGCAGAAAGGGCAAAGTCCAACAGGAGCCCAGTGTGGGCAGTGGCAGTGGATAGGATTACTGCCTCAGGTCTTCTACTGTCGGGGCACCAACATTAGACTGTTAGAACTGCTGTTCGAGTGAGAGGATCCCTTCTGTGTCTGAATGGGTGCTCAATACCCCTTGCTGCTCCGTCATGGGTATGACAGGCTATTCCACACCAGCTTCATGTGGGGCTCCTGAGTTTTAGAAACCCTACTTCACTGCTCTTTTCCTATAGTCATTATCTGGTTCATTTCCGATGACCGGGGACACTCCCTCGCCCTCAAGGGTAGAGTGGCGGGACAGGGCCTCAATCGGATGTGCATCTGCACCCTCCCTTGACTAGTGAGTCATTCTTTCACATCCTAACTAACCTTCTCCAGATGCTCCCAGGTGGCACCATGGTGGTGGTAGGGGTCTTCAATGTTGTCCTGGATTCTAGCATTGACTCCACAGGTGTCCCATCTAGACACATGTGTCCTAAGGCCCTTCAGTTATCTGGGTGGGTGGACACCATGGGATTGTGCAATGTGCGGAGGCTGTGGCATCCCAGACAACAGCAATGCATGCATACTTCAGCTGCCCACCATTCTCATGCGCGCATAGACTTTATATTCATTCCGGTCAGTGACTGCTAGCATGTTTTAGAGATACAAATTCTCCCTAGGGGGATCTCTGACCATTCCCCTGTGCTTCTCCGATTCAGAGGCAGGACCCCTCATTAATGACCCATGTGGTGCTATAACACCTGGCACCTAAAAGATGAGAACTGTTCATGTGCTCTCGTCAAAGAACTGATGGCCAAATTTGAAATCAATTGGGATCCGGTGGAGTCGGTGGGCACACTGTGGGCGTCCTGAAAGGCTGCCATTAGAGGGTATGCCAGGAGCGTTAGCCGAAAGAAGGAACAAGATAGGCTCCTGCGCATGAACTGACTGGAGACGCGTGCCCCGCGGTTAGAAACACGACTCCCAGATGACCCTCATGGTGAGATTTCTCACCAGATAGCATTTCGATGTGCCAAGATTCTGCAAATATCACTAGAAGAGGCACGCCAGGTCTGGTGCGTTTCCACAGCAATAATATATACATTTGGAGACAAAAATGGCAAGCTGTTATACTGGCTTGGCATCAGACCCTTAGCATCCCATGCTATCCCTGGGTTGTTGAATACTGAGGGTGTACCCGGCCAGCCTACCCCAGTCATAGTCCAGACATTTGCGTACAACTACAGAGAGTGATACGTGGCAGTTCCGAGACCAGAGGCTGAATGGACCCTCCCTTTATTGGACAGCATTCCCCTGCCTAAGATGTCACTGGCTCAATGACACGAGTTACACAGAGCAATCACAGTCAACAAGATGGCCACTGCCATCGCTGACTTGCCGACCCGGAAAACACCCTGCCCTGATGGCTACCCCACAGACTTTTATGGCACATACAGAGACATCCTTTCCCCACTCTTGCTCACACTTTCGGAAGAAGCTACAAAAAAATGTCACTTCCGGTAGGAGCTTGACATGGTGAAAATTGCGGTGCTTCCAAAGTCAAACCTGTCGTCCAATGCCTGTGTGACCTACCAGCCCACCTCACTGATCGATGGGAAAATTAATGCTTTTGCTAAGAAACTAGTTACCCAACTGAAAGCAGTCCCTAAAACCCTTATCCACCCTGACCAATGCAGCTTCATGCCAGCTAGGGGCACGAGGCACTGCCTTTGGTGACTCCATGTTGCACTGCCTATCCGAAACCTCCTGACGCCACCTATTGCCCTACTACTGATAGATTTTGAAAAAGCATTTGACACAATGGCCTGGTCTTCTGTGGCTACATCAAACTGCTTTACTCAAACCCCACAGCCCGGGTACAAATTAACTGAGAAGTATCGGACCCATCCCTATTCAAAGGGGTACAAGACAGGGCTGCCCCCTCTCTTCCCTTCTCCTTGCCCTGGCTATAGAACCACTGGCATGACTTGTTTGCTGTGATGCACAGGTTGGGGGCTTGATGTGGGATACAGGCCATGATGACCGTATCCCTTTATATGCGGATGACATCCTCCTTTCTCTGTCTGACCATTTAGAGATGGACCCATGATGTCATCGCATTCTCCAGCTCTACAAGGGGGCATCTGGTTTGAGGGGCAAACATGCTAAATCGGTGCTGGTCCCACTCCATCCCTCTTGGGCATGCGTCGAATGGCAGATGTCCATTCCTGAGATGCTTGAGCTTCCACTACTTGGGGATCCATATTGCTCTCCTTCCCGAGATGGAATGGAATCTCAACTTTTCTCCACTACTCCAAAGAGTGAAAGCAGATCTGAAGGTGAAGGAAGGCCCTCCCATTCAATAAAATGGGAAGGATAGCACTCTATCAAATGATGAAACTAGTACAGTTTTGATATCTTTTTCATAACTTCCCACAAGTGGTGTCCTGCCAGTGGGTCAGTGAGATGTACTTAATGGCAATGTCGTTCCTCAGGTTCAAGTCCAGGCCAAGATTGGCATTAGTCAAATGTCAGCATGCACCACACGACGAGGTACTGGCCACGGCTAATGTTTATCTTTACGCCCTGATGTCTCAAAACCTTGTTATCAATGATTGGTTGGACAGGGCTGGTCATATCCGGCATACACGGTCGAGCTGACCTTGATGGGTATCAACACCGTGATGGGGATGCTCTATGGTTCTCAGTTCCTCGGACACTCCCCGAGGTGACCAGAGTGGCTCTTCTCAGCTGTCATGGTAGCACTGCAATACACGACTTAGAACTCCAAACTAACATTGCAGGCCCCCTTATGGAGAGGAACGTGGCTGCACGAAACAGCTGACCCGGGAAGGGCAGGGGGAGGGGGGGGCTTTACCCTATTGGACAAGAAAGGTATCTCTCTGCTGGGGAAACGCCTGGTCCGGTACCCATATACACCCCTTTCAGGAGCACCAGAATTGAAACTCCCGATAGGTGTGCTATTAAATGAGGACATCTCCCAAATCTACTGCTCTTTAAACGTTAGGCCTCTGACACATTTGCGCCACTACGAGCCCGGTGTGAGGACTTAGTGGGACACATGGAGGATGATGACTGGTGGGATGGCCCCCTGCCCCATCACAATCTCCTCTAGTTTGCGGCTTGTACAAACTTACTACCTCTCTTATGTGTATCTCACTCATAGCTGTCTATACAGTGAACATCTCCTTCCCCGTCCACAATGCTTCCAGTGTCCTCAAACCCTAGTTTATTTTTATAATATGGTGTGAAAATGTCCTCTCATTATAAGTTACTGGAGTAAGGTGGGAGGTGGAGCTGTCACTGAAGATCGTTCTCCTAGGGATTTTTGAGGGGATAGGTGGGGGGTACAAGGGCCTACTGGGTACTGACTGGAGTGGCCACTATGGTTGCAAAACGGGACAAAGCTTGCAAATGGAAATCACCCACTACGCCTGTAGTGTTGCAATGGCGCCGGGAGGTGGATTGGTGTGTGCAACAGGAGAAGCCGGTGCACTAGGCCCTGGCTGCCTTAAAAAGCATGATAAGATTTGGGGCAAATTGTTGGACCATTTTGGGCTTGGTATTCAACTATAAATGTCTGAACATGTGCCAGTGTGGACTGCTGATGTTAATGCTAATTTCATACTGTTGGATGTACATGGAAGTTCTCCTATTGCACTTATAGTGGGGGCCAGAAATAGTGGTTATGGTATATTCACGTAATAAAAACTTAATTATAGAAAAAAAAGAAAGTCGTAGTCCAACACCAACTCCGCAGCCATAGAATTTCACTGATGGATCTCCTGCTGCGCCGACAAGCTCGCACCCCTTCGCCACCCCGCCAAACAACGCCCTCTGAAGGCCGCCTGGTTCACCACAGGACTACAAGAAGCCAGACGCTCCTGCAGATGCCTAGAGAAAACCTGGTGAAACCAGATAACCACGAAGCATGGAACAACCACAGAAACGCCCTGAAGGAATACCACCAGCGCATAAGAGACACCAAACAGATATTCATAAGAGACAAAGTCCAGACCAACGCGACCAACGCCAAGGAAATGTTCAACATCATACAGCAGTTCGCAAAACCCACCAGCGAAGCTCTGGACATCACACCTTCCCAGGAACTCTGCGACAAGCTCAACTCCTACTTCCATCTGAAGATCAAGGTCCTCTACGACAACTTCAGTGAACCAACACCGGACACCACCACCCCCCTACCCGCCGCCACTGGCAAGCCAGCCATCATGACCTGGGACCCGCCACCGTCGAACACATCACCGCGACCATGAAGAAAAACCACTCAGGAGCCCCAATGGACCCCTGCCCACCGCACATATTCCACAGGGCCGCCATTGCACCCGAACTAGGATGGACCATCAACGCCTCCTTCAGATCCGGCATCTGCCCAGACGACTGGAAGCGGGCTGACGTTAAACACCTCCTCAAGAAACCAACGGCCGACCCAACGGACCTGAAAAACTTCAGGCCCATCTCTCTCCTCCCCTTCGCGGTCAAAGTCACTGAAAGACTCATAAACGCCCAGCTGGCCGCCTTCATCGAAAAGACCTCCATCCTAGACGCCCCCCAATCTGGATTCCGCAGCAACCACAGCACCCAGACCGCCCTCCTCACCGCCACTGATGACATCCGCATGCTACTCGACCAGGGACACAGTGCAGCCCTCATCCTCCTAGACCTCTCTGCAGCATTCGACACCGTTTCACACCACACGCTCGCAGCCAGACTTCACAATGCTGGGCCTCCCTCGATCCAATCCTTTCTCTCCGGCAGAACCCAGAGGATCAGACTCCCTCCCTTCCTCTCCGAACCCCCCAACATCAACTGCGGAGTACCCCAATGGTTATCGCTCAGCCCCACGCTCTTCAACATCTACATGGCCCCCCTCACCGCCATCGTCAGAGAGCATGGGTTCAGCATTGTATCCTACACAGACGACACCCAGCTCATCCTCTCGCTCACGAATAATCCCGAAGACAACAGATTCTGTTTCCAGGAAGGAATGAAGAACGTGGCAGCCTGGATGAAAGACAGCTGTTTGAGGCACAACTCAGAGAAGACCGAGGAGCTCATCCTCGGACCTTGCACCCCTGCCTGGGACAACACCTGGTGGCCCTACGCCGTTGGGAGCCCACCCACCCCTGCAGACCACGCACGAAACCTCTGCATCGTCCTCAACTCCTCCCTCTCCATGAGCCGCCAGATCAACGCCGTTGCTTCCACAAGTTTCAATTGCCTGCGCATCCTCCGCGAGACCTTCAAATGGATTGCCCCTATTGCAGAAGGACTGTCACCCACACGCTCAAAACCAGCAGACTGGACTACAGAAACAGCCTGTATGTCGGAATCAACAGAACTCTTCTGAACAGACTCCAGACCATCCAGAACGCCGCGCCTAGACTCGTCCTCGGGGCACCCCGTCACCAACACATGACCCAACACCTACGAGACCTCCACTGGCTCCCCGTCGAGAAGAGGGTCACCTTCAAACTCCTAACCCACGCCTACAAATCCCTCAACAACATCAGACCCAAATACCTCAATGAGAGAGTATCCTTTCATGCACCCAAGAGGAATCTCTGCTCCGCCGACCTCGCCCTGGCAGAAGACCCCCACATCCGCAGAAACAGAACAGGCAGGAAATCCTTCTCCTACATCGCAGCCAAGACCTGGAATGAGCTCCGTGTGAACATCAGACGCTCCCCGACCCTGCACACGTTCAGGAAGGACCTCAAGACCTGGCTCTTCGACTGATCCAGAGCTGCTCCCCCCATCCCCAGCACCTTGAGACCCTCAAGAGTGAGTAGTGCGCTTTATATACCACTAATTGATTGATTGATTGTAGCAACACCCTTATTTGACTGTGTGTGGGTGTAAGTAAGGAAAGTAAGAGGGATTTAGTTTAAGTATAGTTAGGTTCATGGCTTTTTCAAACTCAATTTTTATTTTAAGTAGTGAGTAGTTGTTTGTTTGTTTTAATTTTAATTTGGTTTAGTAGTTCGTAGTAAGTGCTACTTTGTTTATTCAGTAGAAATTGTATATGACTCGATCATTAGTGTTTTGATATTCACCATGTATGGCGTATAACTGAGTGAATGGTTTAGGGCACATTTAGAATGTCTCATCTACAATCCATCATCAATGCATTTTTCATTGTTAAGATTGCCGTGTAGGAGGAAAGGGTCTTCATTTTGTATGGTGTTCAAGTGTTTGAGAATTTGACTATCTTGGTATCTTCTAGGGGCAGGAGGAGTATCACTGGTGGCTATCACTGGTGGCTTTTTTAGTTGATGCTAATATTTCAAGGTGGATATAGCTGGCAGCTGGCCTGTGATGTGTTCGGGCACTTTAGGGAGTATATATTTTAGTATTTTTATATTGGGCTTTTGGAAACTTGTGCTTACCTTTCTTAAATCTTGAAGTACATGTCTTTCTTCGATTTCAGTGACATTTGGGGCGTGGTTGTGTTCTCTCACATTAATAACAGCATTATCTTTTATGGTAACCCTCCCATAGCAAACATGTTTTTTAAATTTCCAATTACATTTTTAGTGTTGTACTTTCTTGACTATAAATGTAGCCAACGTGAGAGAGAGTTATTGTTTCCCTTTCTGTGATGTATCTTAATATGTCTGACATTATGTCTGGCAATAGTTTAATAATATAATTAATTACGTTTTAATTATTTTACTTTACATTTATAGTGAACATACAAAATTGTGGCTTTCTATTTTATACTTGCATATGTATTCTTAATAGAAATTGCAGTCCTTTTTTTCTGTTTTCCTTTGGGTTGTTGTAATGTGGATCAGGTAGCTTCTTTCTGTTGACAAATAAAAAGTTGTTAACACATGTACCTAGCGCTAGTGTTAAGGGAGGGGGAAGTTTTGGATGAGTATGCAACAACCATCAAAGATTTAGATGCCAGGTTCAAGAAAAAAAGTTATATAGAAAGACACAAATATTATATTAGGCAACAGTTGTCTGGTGAATCTGTTGAATCTTATGTTTGCATTTTGAATTATGGATGCTACCTGTAGTTTTGGGGTGTTCGAGGAAGAAATGATCAGGAATCAGATTGTGGCAAAAATCAAGAACATTAAGATTTAGGAAAAGTTGTTGACCATGGATGCCCTAACCTTGGACATAGCAGTGGAAGTCACTAGTAGCATCAAAACTATTATGAGTTATATGGAACAAATGTCCCTTGGGTCATCAGTACATGGTATCCAGGTGGGGGGATTCTGTGAAGCGTAAGGATGAGAAAAAGGACTCTAAGAAGAGAGTCATGGAATGCTACAGATGTGAGAATAGGAATCACCTTGAGAATTCCCGAAGTGTCCTGCTGTGGATAAAACATTTGCAAAATGGAGGGAAAGGGGGTATTTTGCTAACGTGTGCAAATCTGGCAGAGGGGTGATCCCAATCCCAAACATATTAATATAATTGAATACAACAGCTACAAGGATGATTCGTCTGAGGATTCGGATGGTGAAAAGGTTGTATTTTGCGTACAAAAGAGGGAGGATGGCCTGAACAAAAGTTTGATGCAAATTGGATCTGAAAAGGTCAAAAGGCCATTTTGCCTGGTGAATTTAGTTGATGTGGCGGTCAGTATGATGACCGATTCTGGTTCCTTTTTCACCCTTATTTGTACGAAAAAATGGAAATGGTTCAAAGATATTGGGAAAGGAAGTCCATTGTGCAATCTATTGCACATCGAGGAAAAAAGATGGATGCCTATTTGGGTAGTTAAAGCAGAGAAATTTGAGAACAATCCTTGATACCAATAGCCCAGAGCAGGTGTTGTTGAAAGAGGAGTATGTGGCAACTGTGTGTGCTTGTCTGTGGGTCAAAGCTTTCCCAGATTTTTTCAAGAAAAACTGTGAAAACGTAAAGGTTTTTCCCATCAAATCATATTAAAGTCTGGGGTTATTCCAGTGGTGCACAAAGTGAGGTGTGTGCCACTAACCATGAGAGAGGAATTCAGAAAGGAATTGGATGCTTTGTGTTGGCATTGCATTATTGAGGCAATTGAAAGTTCTCAATGGTTGTCCCCCATTGTGTTACCAAGAAAGGCTAATTGGACTTTGAGGATGTGCATTGACTTGAGGGACCTCAACAATAAATTCTGGGCAGATAGGGATCCCTGCCCAATATAAATGAAATGTTGACCTTTCTTAAGGGTACCAATGTGTTTACTGCCTTAGACATGAGTGCTGCTTATCACCAAATTTCACTCAAGCGTGAGTTGAGGCATTTGACTTCTTTTATCATGCCGGAGGGTGCGTTTAGATATAAACACATGCCTCCTATACCAAGATTCCAGTCCCAACAATTGTGCTATGATGTCCCAGACTGACAGAAAGCACAGTTAATATGTAAGACATCATCTTAAAACTGCATTTCACAGTACAAGATAGGCTGCGGCAAAATGATTTAGCAGCTAAGATAAAACAAATGCTTTCAAAATATACATTTTAGTAATAAGCAATTACACTATACCTAGTGTAAACATTTTCCATTGACCAATATGAGGGCAAACTCCAGAACTCAGTTGATAACACTCATATTACATCTCACAACAAATACATCTTTCCATCCATAAAGTCTTAAATGACTATAAAAATTAAAGCCATATACTGGTTCCCAAACAGCCTTCACCTTTGTTGATGAACTAATTGCACACATTTACATTTCTTTCTGCAGCTGGCACCCTGGAAGGAATGCTTGTTGATGTAGTGTAAGTGGGAACAGTTTGTGCAGGGGCAGATCCACGATTCACTCTTGCGCCCTCCGGAGGGGCTCATATCAATCCTGGCTAAGGTGTCGATGTCCAAAATATATAGAGAAAAAAGGAGAGGTGCTAGGAAACAGCCTTGTTTAGGCCCATTTTCTAATGTGACCTTTCGAGGAAGGCAGATTTATCTGACAGTTTGAACTGCGACCACCATGTTTTGGAGTGTAGAGGGGACTACAAGATGTAACCGAGTGCTATCAATAAGTAAGGAGATGCGTTTGGACAACAGATGGTTCACTTCGTCGGCCTTTTGTGATGCAGCACCTTGTCTATAATAGGTGTTTATGCTGTTATGTTGTATACTGTTGCCAGGGTTGGATTGGGGTCAAAAATAGGCTCAGGCACACTAAATAAAAGTAGCCCACATTTGCAGATTACCTTTCCGCAAAGCACTGCTTCAGGGAAGTTTAATTAAAAGAAGGGGGTGGGGTCTCAGACAGAGGCATGTTTTTCTAAATTCACTTAGATAAAGAAAGGCATGGATTACTTCACACTGGTGAACTATACCTGAATACAAGTGATTCCATTTCAGCTTAGAACCCCTACCCTACTCAATCTGCATACACTAATGGGCCAGCCGAGCGACAGACTGGGAGTGACACCTCCGCCCCATTGGTAAAAGGGAGGTATTGGAGGCACATCTACCTCCAGAAAGGCCAGTCAGGACTCACTGGGACGCTGGTGCCATCCGAGCAGCACAGATACCGCTCAAATCAGCCCCCATGCTGCCAAAAAAGCAACCCACAGCTGGAACTCGGATATTGGCCCCTCGACCATTTCCCGAGTGCCGGTGTTACCAATCTGACCCAGGCCTGACTGTTGCACATCTGGTTCGAAAACCTGCTTGAACAACTGACAAAACGTTGATATTTGTTACCTAGTCAGGAGATATTTCACATATAGTTTCCCTTCCCTTCAGAAGGCTTTAAGGTGGAAATTAGCCAGATTATTTCTAGTTCTTTCTTTATAAAGAGGATCAAATATAGACCTTTGCCACGAAGCTGGTATCTGTCCAGAGGAAAAAACATGATTAAAAACAAACTTCCGAACCTGACTCCACAGCAGTGGATCATGCTTCTATACTGCTATTGGGATCCCATTGGGACCAGAGGTTTGCAAATTTGTACATTGTGTTATAAATGAGATTATTTCCTCCTCCGTTATTTCCATACCTTTATATTTGTACATAATGGATAGTCTCCCTATAGAAGTTGATTTACATAGGTTTTCCCAGGTTTCAAAAGAGCTAAAATGATCTGCTTCAGGCCTGTAAGTAAAGGTTATTGTCCCAATTAGACACCAGAATTTGTTTGTGTGGTAATTGTGTTATGCAGCTCAGCCCATCATTCATCTCCAATTCAACAAATGAATGAAAAATAATGAATTCATTATTATGTAGGTAGTTAGCCTTTCGATGAGAAATGATCTACATAACAACAAACCACATTACAGAAGGTGATACAGAGCTTTGATGTAAAACAGGAATAGTTGTGTAGGTTTAGACAGCTGGAGAAATGTTAATTTGGCCAATAAACAGATTAGGCTCCCAGTACCCTCAAACTTATTAGACTCATTATTCAATATAGAGATAGTATCTTTACATTATGGGATCTTAGAGGAGAATAGCTGTGCACAGAAGAGTGAGTGAGAGTTAGTTAAGTCCACTTTCCAGCTTTCTTAATTTAGATTCTAAAGCGGTCTTGAAAGTGGTAAGAGCATGGAGGGAGTATATTTGAAAGGAAAGTTCCATGTAGCTGGAAAGAAATGAATTGTGCGACAGCACTTGGAGGTGTATGGGAAGCAAAGAAGTTTTGGCTAGTCGAGCCAAGGTTACTTTACTTGAGGTGCACATATGTTCAACGTTCATGATAGATAACCGGCAGATAGATTGTTTACAGGTTTAAATACCAGAATAAATGTTATGTTATAGTATTTATAAAGCACTTCGCTGCTCCAATCAACAGAACTTCCTAGCGCTGGATCTAGAGAATAGTTGTGCTGCATTAGCCGGCTTATTGAGGGACAAGGAGTGAGGAGATACTAAATCGAAAGAAAACAAGTCTTCAGGGTTTTCCTAAAATGCAGGTGGTTCTCAGTTTTCCTAATGGAAATTGATAGCTAATTCCAAGGGAACAGGGGCCTTGGCGCAAAAAAGAGTGGCCTTCCGCTCTTGCTCTCCTTGTTCGACGGACAATGGTAAAATTGAGATCAGCTGAACATAAGAAGCGGGAGGGTTAGTAAGGCAATATAAGGTTGGACAGGATGGGAGCCCCCTGGGAATGCAGATTTTTATGCACAATACACAAGGTTTTGAAGTGGATGCGCTTATCCACTGAGAGCCATTGCAGTTTATGAAGAAGGCTGGAGATAGAGCAGAATTTTGGGAGGTATTAAAGCAGCCAGGCCGCAGCATTTTGAGCCAGCTGGAGTCTTCTAATAACTGACTTGTTGGTTCCCAGATACAGGACATCACAGTAGTCTAGCCGGGACAGGATTATCGCCTGGATGATGGTCGTCGAAAAGATCAAGGATGGGCTTGAGGCTTTTCAACAACCCAAAACAAGTGTCATTTGGCTCGAGCCTCAAAGGCCAGGGTGCTATCCATGAAGATACTTATACTTCATGAAGGAGAATTTAGGTATGGGAGGGGGCCCGAGGGAGAAGGCTAACAGTGTTTACTGTAGAAGTGGGTATGTTTCTCAGTAAGAGCACTTCTGTTTTATTTGCATCCAAGCCAAGGCAGTTGGTGTTTATCAACTCCACAGCAGCTAACAGTCCTCTCATGAAGTTTGGCTGGTCAAGCGTGGGATTATCTGTGAAAGAGAACACCAACTGAGTGTCATTGGAATAGGTTAGCAGCACCATCCCAGTGTATTTAATAACATGTGCCAGTAGTTTAATTTGAACGTTGAACAAAGTGAAGGTCAAGGTTCACCAAGGCTAAGTGAAGAGCCTTGGTGAACGCTGTGATGTAAAGTGTGGGGTTGGAAACTGTGGAGGGGAAAATTACCTGGAAGGAGCGTTCTGATAGAAAATACGTAAACTAGAAATTGCCACCCCACCTATGCCATTGCCTTGTAAGCACTGCAGTAAGATTTTATGAGACACTATATTGAATGCGGCACTCAAATCAAGCAGAATCAGGGTAGAAGATCAGCCTTCGTCCAGGGTACTGCGAAGTTGCTCAGTGACCGCGAGAAGTGCTGATTCCGTGCTGTTTTGGGAGAAATTCAAGATGTGGTTATCATCTAGGAACTTGGTCAGAATACCATCTACACGTCTTTCTGTTACCTTCACCAGGAAAGGCAAAAGGAAGATAGGGGGGAAATTTCCAGGTTTGGAAGCATCCAAAGACGGTCTCTTCAGGATGGGGATAACCTTGCCATGTTTCCAAGGGCCAGTTACGTGGGCTGAAGATAAGGAAAGATTGATCAATTCTCAGCACAGTGGGATGAGGGGATCACAAAGCTAAAGAAATATCTTGTTTGAGCAGATCTGCAGGTGAACTAGATTTGACTTTACTACAAAGGATAATCAGGTCAGGCAAACACAGGAGTGGAAACAAATTAAGTGCCCGCATAAAAACTGCTAGCAGCAGGCGGTGCTGTATCATTTAGCCTTGCAATGGAAGCATCCAAGGGGAAGTGCGAGTAGATACCTTCTATCGTGCTGATTAAATATTCAGCTAAATTCTCACAGTGTGCACTAGAGGAGTCAATGTGATCGGCTGGGAGCACAGCTTTGATAAGGCTGTATTCAGCCTTCGCTTCCACAATCAGTTTACAGTTGGATTTGATGGCTGCTCTATGTTGTATATTTTGTAGTGGATAGTAAGCTTTCGTTCAGGAGTGTTCTAGAGCTTTGCTGTGCTTTTTGGCCACAACGAGGGGTTTGTTGTACCAGGGCGTGGCGTGTGCCTTCCTTCTGGCGACCTGCCTGGCAGGAATGAAGACATCTAAGACTGAGGTAAGCCAAGATTGCAGAGTATTGTTAGGCGCCTCAGCGTTGGAGGCAATATGAGGATGGTTAACCTGAATAATGTCCCCGAATGTTTGAGGATCGAGCTAGCTGGTGGCAGGGATGTTTCATAATCAGATCAGAGATAGGCGTCCTTATTTGACAAGGCAGACGAATGGCCAGAGGAATCATGAAGTGACCAGTCCAAAGCATGGAAATAGGGTTGCTGCCCATAGGGAGCTAAGGTTAAAAAAGACCGGTTCTAAAAGGTGACCAGCTGAGTACGTGGCACCAGACACAATTTATGTTAATTGCAGAGAAGCAAGATCATCTATACAGTTAGCAATATCACAATCATGGGTGGCATCTAAATAAAGATTACGGACTCCCAGGATGTTAAAATTAGCTAATTTAATGATGAATGGAGCAATAAAGTCAATCGGTACCACTCTAAAAGCTTTGGAGGGGCCGGGACGATGATAAATGAGAAGACCTGAAAAGATGAAGTTGCTATTCAAAGATATTTTGAAAACAGTTCTTTCACAGTCTGGGATAGTGCAATGTGCCAGACTACAGACATAGCTCCCTCTATAGATCACAGCAATACCACCCCCTCTGCTATTGGTTCTGTTGATGTTATTCAAGTGGTCAGTGGCTGCTGCCACAAACAGAGGTAGTTGGAGTGGGTGGGGGAAAAGCAAGGGTAGGGGGTGCAGGGGGGTGTTAGTTATTATATATATTTTTCTTAAAACCGAACTGACCTGAAGCCGTCTGCCACCAACCCGTGTCGCGTCACACTTCCTTTCTATACCTGGTCTCAGCAGCCCCTGGGACAGACTCCAATCCGATCCCTGGAAAGATGCTCCACTCAGACCAGGGAGGATGTGGGGTTTCTCCAGTCCGGCTGTTTAATGCAGCCAGGAAGGAGAAACCTAAGTTTGCATGTGTGTTTTGCCTGGCCTGAGACGTCGGCCAAACACATATGCATACTTAGTGAGTGCTAGCACTCGTCTTCCCCCTCCCACGCCTCGGCCCACCCCTCCCTACAGCACTGGCTCAGAGCCGGCATATGAAAAACAAAACAATGCTAGAACATCATTTTATTTTTTCTTCGCTGGCTCTGAGGCATGCAATGGGGTAACGGTCCTCCACCATTGCGGAGGAGCCGCTGCTGCAAGTGGTAGCTGGTTGGGGGAGCGCTAAGGCAGGTTCTGCTGCAGTGACCTGGCTTAGCCATGTTTCTGTGAGAAACAGAGCATCTGGGACATTGTCTTGGATTATATTGAAGATATTGCTGTGGTGTTTAGGTAGGGCATGAGAGTTAATGCTGTAAAGCTTGTACTCTGTGGACTGCACAGGGATCTGAGAAGGTGGCCTAGTGATAGGTGTGGGTAATTATCAAAAACTACAGATATTGCAACACAGAGGCAGGTCATCAGGGGCCCACTTGTGCTCACTACAGAGGAATGAGGGATTCCTATAAGCACGGAGCACATCGTAGGGATAGAGTAACCCGTGGGAGTTGAAAGGGGCAGTGTGCCTGGCCACTGGCGCACTCCAGGTGTGGATGGGTGCAGACATGTTTGCCTTTGGCGAGTCTTTGACATGCCCGCTGCTGGCGTCCTCTGCTTGTTTGCGCTAACGCCTCCATAAAATACTGGGGAAGCTCTGACTGGCTCCTCCCACGCCCATCAGTGATTGGTTCTCTCTGGTCCAAACTCGGAATAGCAACTAGCATCTCAACAGTCAACATATTAGTTCCCCTAAAAATGCCCCCCAAATGTTAAAAGTGTGCAACAGTTTCTTTTTAAAAGATTACAGGCTAAATGGTATATTTTAACTCTCTATTTTGTTGATTTCCAGCCGAATCCATGACTAGGAAGTTTATAGACAGTTCTTGTGACTTGAGGCCAGATGTACGACCATTTGATTTTGCGCCTCGCAATTTGCGACAGATTGCAAGTCTCAAATTGTGAGGCACAAAATCAAATGCACAACAGTGTGTTTAGCACTGTTTTGATTCCCAATAAGGTCGCAAATTGCGAGGCTCATTAATATTAATGAGCCTCTCACAATTTGCAAGCCCATTGGGAATGACAGGCCCTAGGAAGCATTTTAAAAATAAAAAAATGAAACGTTTTTGTTTCATTTTTTAAGGGCAGGCAGTGGTCCCTGGGACCACTGTCTGCCCTTAAAAAATAATTTTGCATGCATTTGCAAAGGAGAAGGGGTCCCCTGTGGACCCCTTTCCCTGTGCGAATGCATTACCACCTACTTGAAGTTGGTGATAATTGCGAGTGTTTTGCAACTGCAATTGCGGTCGCAAAACATTAGTACATGGGTTTGAGACTCGCTATTTGAAAGGGAACGCCCCTTCCAAATAGCGAGTTTCTAAACACTTTTTTACGAGTCGCAATTCATTTGCGACTCGCTAAATTGTGTTGGTACATGGCCATGAACATTTTAGCATGCGGAAATTAGTCACTAGCCCATTTGCGCATGCTAAAATTGTTTGTAAATCTGGCCCTAGGTTTAGAACTTTGTCCAGTAGTAGAAATGATTGTTGATGAAGGTTAATTAGAAGCTTTTGCAGTAATCCAGCTTGCTTAGGGTGATGACCGAGAGAAGTGCTTTAGCTGTTTGGTAGGGTATGTGGTAACAGATTTTGCAAATACTGAGTACCTGTGAATGTGATAACTAATTCCAAGTTCATATTTTGGTTGCCTCGTATCCCAACGTTTATTCCTAAAGTTGTAGGGGTGAAGCGGTAGGGAGCAGGAGTAGATGTTCTTTGAACTTCTAGAATTACCCATTTTTGCAGAAACATAGCTCTGTATCTCAGTTTCCTTCAAAGTCAGGATCTAGTGTTAGATTCTGGAAGAAGCCCTACTGCTGCAACCTCTTCTGAAGAAGACAACACTCTACTGTCCCCTCTGTAGAGAGGAGCGGGCTTGAGATGTGAAGGGCACGCAACAATGTCAAGCTGACTGAAACCCATGGGGTTGCTGTCTTATGGAAGTTAACTGCCCGGGATGAGCTTACAACCCAGCTTTCCAGAACTGACTGAATGACATTGTGTGACTGGGGAATCAGGAACATCTACACCGTATTCCAGGACTGCAAGTGCGATGAGCCTCCATCACCTCTAACCCTTCCTGATCCATCTCTGGCATAGTGAGAGGCACTACATTACTCTATGCTGTCTGCAAGGGACATGGAGAGCTTTCCTCTTCAACCTAGGCCTTGTGCTAGTGTGCCAATGGCTCAACCAGGTGCCTTGATTCCAGTGGGATTTTAACCATACTTGCAGCCTGTACGGTGCCACAGTTATCATGGTTTAACGTTGCTGGCCTTGGATTCGGGTTTCCTCTTCCATATCCAGGTGGTTATCTGGTTAGCCTAGTTTGTGCCTCTGGTATCGTAGTTACCCACCCCAGCTGTGAAACTTAACCACAACCTTCCAGAAACCTGGATGTTTTCATACACCCAGGAGATGTGCGTAGACCTCTGGGCTAATATCAGCACCAGTAGCCTCGGATGACAGTTTAAACCCTTTCTAGCATCTACTGGGACTGTTACCTGCTGTTTGCACACTGACCATCAGCCACAAAGTAGCTCAATTAACTCAACAGGGAGATATGTTGTCTTTGAAACTAACTCCTAGTAATTTGAAACCATCACCGTTGTCTTGGGTGGGACCCATGCTCATTTTGGGTGCTGGGTTTTGGAGTGACTATAGTTTTTGGATCTGTTTTGCAGAGCTTAAGCACACTGAGTGGGCCAGCCTCCAGCTCACCAGGGCAAAGGCTGGACTTACTATAGGACATTTGTTGCATGGTAACAGGCTCCCTGTCATTTTCACTAAACTGACTGAACATTGTAAATACTGGCCATAGTTAAACATGTGAGACCTGACAGCTTCCAAGTTTTGTCTTAGAAACAAAGCTTTCATATAGTATAATATTGGTCATAGGAACTTATGTGATATGCTGTACCATGTGTGTTTGGTTGATGTCTTGGCACCACAGGCTGCTAGGAACTTCTGGCTTTCTATGGTGTTCTTTATTTTAATTGCTCCACTTTCCTACATGTAAATAAAAGACCAACAATGTTAAGTGTACAATAGGATTAATACGGTTATCCAATTGATGTTTAATAGTGTCAGGGGCCTGGAACAGCAGTCATAAACAATAGTACACATAACAGATGGAGCCCAGTAATAACTGACTGCCTCAGGATCCACAGTAAAAGGCCTCAAACCATGAAAAAGTGGGCATTCCGTGCATAAAGAGGGACTGTTTTGCTTGTGTACCTAGGGCCAGTGTAATATGGGATTTAGAGGATTTACCATGATGTGCCTAACACCAACACAGCTCAGTCACATCTGGCATGTGGCTGATCAATCTAGCTCTTCTGGTCACTTTTTGATGGGGGTTGAGGCATGTTCTGTTTGTCATTTTCTAACTCTGTTTCTCTTTTTCATTCATTTAGGGGACCTGAAGCAACTTCTCCTATGGTAAGTTGCATGAGTGGCAGCAGTGGTTTGAACATGAGTGTATTTTCCCACAATAAACACTGGATCAGACCTTTGTCTAGGTTATTTCTGAAAATGGGGAGACGGTGGTGATAGGGATAAGTCTGACAGCAAAGTGGGAAGAATATGTGAAGGATACTGTAGACATTGTTACACCAAAATGCCAGGGGGTAATGAAATGGAACTCCCTCATGTATGTCTCGCTCTAATGTGCTAAATCTGCATGCGTCAGCGCTTTTTCACCTTGTAGTTTTGCTTTGATGGCAATGAGGTGCTGTAGTCTAGCTTAAATGCAAGTTGGAAACATGTTCCAAAGTCATGAAATCTAAGATAACATTTGTGATCAACAAGATGTTCGGAATCTTAGGAATTCTAATTTTACTCATGTAAATGTATGAAATTGCAATTTTAATGCACATAATGACCTTTCAACTGTAAGACTAGCCAGGGTAATATCTGTCTTGGGCCTTATGTATACAGAATAACAATGCAATGTGCTGTCCTTCTGCATATGACTATCAAATTTCAGTCCATTCCTGGATGGGCCTTGCTTACTTATCATTCTGAAAGAATGTATCCTTTCACACTGCATTGTATACATATTTATGAAGTATTGTTTAACTAGAGACTGAAGAACATTTTGATAAGAGCTGCATGCAGATGCAGAGGCTTATTTACAAGCCCCTTGCGCCACTGGTATGTCACGTTGCGTGATGCACCAGCGGCACAACCTGATGCGTGATATTTACAAGCACACGTAAAGCTACCCTACGCGGCTTTACATGTGCTTGTAAACATCGCCCCTTTTCATGCAACACTTTGCGTGTTAGAGGCGTGACATGGGTGTTACTGTGGGTATGTTAAGGGCGTGACATGGGTATTGCTGCGGGTGTTCCCACCCAACACACATGTCCACTGATACATTTCCAGATTTAAGAGCAATGACAAACCTCAGAATGCTATGCCACCCCAGTGGTGGCTTAGCGAGGTGCAAGGAGGAGAAATGCTTTCATTTCTCTTCGTTTTTTCCTCTTTTAATGCCTGCTGTATTCTACTTTGCAAAAAACACAGTTGATGGACAGAATGTAGAACAATGTCATACATTCACCCCAGTACAAGGATCTGGGCCTAAATCCATCGTAACTGGGGTGGCAGAGTGGGCTAAAGAACGGTGATGGATTCAACCCAAATCTTTTGACTGGGTGTGAGTGTTTGATTGGTTCAGATGCTCCGTCCATCACCACCCCCTTTTTGTACCGCTTTGGCCGCCATAAGTGTGGCAGGGTATGC
The DNA here is from genome assembly GCF_964261635.1 of Lissotriton helveticus. Classification (NCBI taxonomy): domain Eukaryota; kingdom Metazoa; phylum Chordata; class Amphibia; order Caudata; family Salamandridae; genus Lissotriton; species Lissotriton helveticus. Next base: position 1,930,217,224 of record NC_136061.1, read on the forward strand.
TCAGACGTGAGTCCCTTGCTCACTTTGCCACTGGATTCAAGCAAGCCGGGCTGAAGACGGCTGTAATGCCAGAAACCGGTCCTCGGAAGCTTGTTTCCGGTCCAGGGAAGGCATGGCTTGGCAGTTCGGGCTGGACTGTTCCCATGAGGCACAGGGTCAGACTGATTTGCATATAGCCATGTCTGAACTGGGGTGGCAGAGTGGGCTAAAGAACGGTGATGGATTCAACCCAGATCTTTTGACTGGGTGTGAGTGTTTGATTGGTTCAGATGCTCCGTCCATCACCACCCCCTTTTTGTACCGCTTTGGCCGCCATAAGTGTGGCAGGGTATGCTCAGACGTGAGTCCCTTGCTCACTTTGCCACTGGATTCAAGCAAGCCGGGCTGAAGACGGCTGTAATGCCAGAAACCGGTCCTCGGAAGCTTGTTTCAGGTCCAGGGAAGGCATGGCTTGGCAGTTCGGGCTGGACTGTTCCCATGAGGCACAGGGTCAGACTGATTTGCATATAGCCATGTCCTGAACTGGGGTGGCAGAGTGGGCTAAAGAACGGTGATGGATTCAACCCAGATCTTTTGACTGGGTGTGAGTGTTTGATTGGTTCAGATGCTCCGTCCATCACCACCCCCTTTTTGTACTGCTGTATTCTACAGCACACATTGGAAGAGGAAATCGCCTCAATTGATTGTTTTTGTGCAGGAAGGTGCTCCTTCCTGCACAAAAGCACTCTCCCCACGACGCAGGCATCCATGCACCATTGTGAAAGGGTGCCTGCACCGGCGCATAGCAGCAGTTTCTGCACCAGTACAGGGAAAAGCACAGAGATTCAACATGTTTTAAATATGTTGCATCCCTGTTCTTTGAAACTAATGCAGCTCGGCACAGCAAAATGACTTGCGGCACCGCGCTGCATTATTTTCTCGTACATAGGGCCCGCAGTGTCCCTTTCTGCAGTGCCATGGTCCTATGAAATAATTTTCTGTGTTGTCATCGTAACAGCAAATAGTGTATGCCAGCACTTGCACTAACCTTGGAACTTTGGTGAATAAACATCCAGGCTTTTGACCTCCAAAGACATCACAAAGTTCACCCCCTTATCCTGCCTTTATCCCCAATAGCCTCCTATTTGCCACAGAGGGCTATCATAAGAGAAGGGAGTGAAAACTACAGAGTAAAAAGGGTTACTGCTGCCCTGTTTGCCTTCTGTTAATGTGGCAACCGTCATAACCCTTGAGACAATGGCAGTGCGTGAAGGAGCAATGAGCAAGCCAAGGGTTTTAGCTGGAGACATGGCTACTGCTAGTTGACATCCATGACCACTGTTTCAAACTCAGTGGCGTAACAAAACTTGAGGGGGCCTCATCACAAAGTGTACAAAGCGCCCCCACCCCTCTGCCCCACCCCTTGGACCCAATTAGGAGCTCTCAGGCCAGGAGCCCGCCCCCTCTGCACAGTGCCAATGGGGGCTAATATTACCCCACTGGTCAAACTACCTTACTGCAGTACACACTTGGACAGTATCTTCTATATTTAAACTCTCAAACACTAAAACATTATTTTGACTTCTGCTAAACTTAAAACTGTTACACTTTAACTTCCTCCTGCATCTATGGCTTGCAAGCTAGGCACCATCTTTGATTCCGCCTTCTCAGATTTCTTTTGTGCTGTTGCTCATGCTTGTTGGCATCATTAAGACCTGAATTGCATGGTTCCACCTTACCCTGAAGCTAAAATCCTTGTTCTCACTTTGTGTTTCCACGACCTGACTATTGTTCCTCTTTGTTTCTTGGCCACCTGGCCTGCTCTCGTTCACCCCTGCACTTTATTTGCTACCCAGGTTACCCTCCTTATTTCTCTGCAGTAGCTTCCTTTTCAGTATCATTTCAATTACTGTATTCAAATTTGCTCCTGGACTTGAGCATTCCTGTTTGTGGTTTGATTCCTGTTTATGATATGTGTCTGTCATCACATACACATTCTCAGATTCAATTGCTTGTTCCTTTGTTTGTGTTCAGTCATGTTTCTCTTCCTTTTGCATTAATGCCCCTGAACACTGGAATGGTTTGTTCTGTTTCTGCTAGCTGCACTCACCTCTCATGTAACTAATGGAGCCTCAACACAACTCCCTTGTGACACAAATGACCCTCGCAGTCAGGGCGGCAGGCACTTATGCAGGCCTAATGCGGCAATACAGACCCCTAGCAGCCAGCAGACTGTCATTCAGTCATTGTAATGTGAATAGGGTATAGCTTTGCCCAAACAGCATGCCAGTGCCTTTCAACAACCCACATACACGCTGAAGATGATCTTTGTGGTTACCTTTCAGTAAATGTTAGCTGTCATCATTGCTTTGCTAACGCGGCCGTGGTCAAGCATTGGTGGGGCTAGCTGATACGGTATAACGTGTACTTAGGATTTGGGTACACAGCCATCTTTGTGATTATGGTATATGATGTTATGTTACATAAACAGAGATTAACATAGTGCTGTCTTTCGAGTAGTACAGCCTCCCAGCACTGTGTAGTGCCCTATGGTTTCAGAAGAAACAAAATGGCATAGCTGTTTTATGAGTCAATACCATATGGAATATGCAGGTGCTCCATGGTTCCTCATTGACAGAACCTGGTGAGCGGGCCCTGACACCCAGTATTTCAAGCTGTTTATGGCCAGGTGCCATGGCCTCCTATTCTGATGACTGTTGACCCCCTTGAATTTCCCAATAATTCTCTAAACTGCCTGGTTTGTATGTCTACGCGTGCAAAAGAGAAACATGCCTTTTCCAAAGAAGATTTAATTTTTAGGTCAAACCTACCAGACAGTGCAAGGTGTCTGGCTGAGAAAGACCTTTTGCTAATTTACTGTGGGGTTACATCCCATCCTTTTGATTGGCTGGCTTGTATCCTTTCACTGCTCAAATGTAGGTAATTGCTATTTTCTTTTCCATTTAGCATTTCATGACAATGTATTTGTTTTCTAACTCAATCCACTCTTTCATATGCTGCTCCCCCTTTGTGTGTAAAAGCACAGCGACAGAGATATTTTTACCAGCTGAAAAGCAGGCATCAAGGGTTGTTTTCGCTTAATTTCCTCCATTTCACATATTGCATGAAAGCACAACCATTGTCATTTAAAGGCTTTTATGGTACTGGGGAAAGGGCCTTCTCCTGCACTCCCTTAGCTGGCTTCTGAAGCAGAGGTGTACTTATAATAACACATCTCCCAGAGGCCTATAAATCACCTCCCTAGGCTGCTACAGAAGGACCAAATGGTTGAACTCTATGGATGGGGAGAGGATGTGGCATAACGGCTAGGGCGGTCAACCTCAAATCTGGGGATCCGGGTTCGAGTCTCGGCAACGTGCTCAACATCCTGTGATTCTGAGCAAATCACTTAATCTCCCTGTCCCTAACAAAAATGAATGTGTCCTTATGTAACGCCACTAGTGCTCATCTAAAGTGCTCTGATACCTTTGGGTCAAGTTTGCTCTATATAAACCTCTGGAAAAAATGTAAATTAGGCCTTGGTGAGTCTTTTCTTTTGATTCTAACATTTCCTTATTCTTTTTAAATTCTGTTCAGCTTCCTGAGAGAAAAGTATTGAAAAATAAGCCATTTCTGATTAAAAGTATTACCTTCACAGCACAGTGTATAGATAACAAAGGATATGTTTGTTTTTCTACAATATTGTGAAATGTTTTTCACTTTTAGTTTTTCAAACAACACCTCACAGACTGTCAGGAATCTATCATACTGTGACTGGATGTCACTCACGTGTGCTCTTTGGGAACCAGCCATATAAAACTTTATAAATAAATAAATAAAACATAACTATAGGAAAATATGCATGTCTCCACTTAGCTTACTTAGTTTCTTTTCACCTACCAGCCCAGGTTTCTGTCCCACTTCCCTGATGCAGTATAGTCCTTGTAGTTCCTTCTCTCATGAGACCCTTCCTAGAACACGTCCTGGTGGTGGTTCACTAGCTTGGCTCCTGCATCCTATTGTTATTCTGACCATTTTAGATCTGCATTCTGAACCTTTCTCTCTCAGTTCTGATTCATACTCAGTTCCATGCTTTCCTGTTTTCTCTCTTGTGCCTCCTGGTTTTGCTGGTCTTCCCCTTTCCAAGTCTCAGTTCATTGGTGATTCCCCGATTCCTTGCACACAAGAGGGTGCTAGAAAACACATGCACTTGCATAAAGTGCTAAAACAAAAAGTAAAAAAAATATATGGGGCCAATTCACAGAACTAACGTAAGACAAAATCATAAATTTACTACATTTGGTATTCACAGAAGGCATTTAGTAGGATTTTGTCTTAAATTATGATTTTGTCTAAAGTTAGGATTTTGTCTTAAGATAAACTTAAGTTTAACTTAAGTTTGTCTTAAGTTTAATTTAAGATAAAATCCTAATTTAAGACAAAATCCTAACTTAACGCAAAATCCTAATTTAAGACAAAATCCTAATTTGAGACAAAATCCATATTTAAGACTTCTAAATGCCTTCTGTGAATACCAAAGTAGTACGTTTATGATTTTGTCTTAAGTTAGTTCTGTGAATCGGGCCCTATGTTTTTTGATGAATTGCACGAAAAAAAGGGTGTCTGCTTCGACAATCTCTCCTTGGTAGTATCCATTTCTTTACACAGATTTAATTGAGATCATTGAGCTGAGAAAATGAAGTTCTGAATTGTAGGACAAGGGGGGCCAGGATAAGGACAAGAAAAAGGAGGAGGTGGTGGACCAGGACCAGCTGGATGAACGACAGGACAAACAGGAGGATCACAAGTAGGACGGGGAAGTCCAGGAGATGGAAAAAGGTGACATGAAGAACCGCCTGGATTAAGACCACCAGAAGACTCTGAACCTTAAAAGGTTCAGGGTAACAAGGATCAAGGCTTGGACCACATGACCAGGAGTCTGGATGTGGATTTAGGCCACGTTTTAGGACATAGCACACCCCTTAGAAACAGTCCCTAAATATGCTTTGTAGGCCATGGTCACGCCTTTTTCAACCCATTTAAGCACTGCTTGAAACCCCTAGATGTGCCCTACCAGCAAGTGCAGCAAAATGGAGATGGCAGAGGAGTCAAGGAGAGGCTCACAGATTCATATGACGACAGTGAAGCACTTTTGACATGTTTTGGAGAAAGGACGTCAATGCAGCCAGGACCTCTTCATCAACCTCTGCTGCATCGGCATTCTTGGTGCCTATGTGGTGTGTTGCAGTTTCTTACTCTGACCTACCCTCCAGCAGCGGGCATCTTTTAGATGGGCTCTTATAGTAAATGCTTTCACAGGTAATCCTCATTCTCACTTCATAAATGTTTATGCACCAAAGCTGATGCTGGTGCACTGCTTGTGCAACTAGCATCAAGGCTGTGGTGCTAACATTACTGTCCTGGTTTATTCTCAGTGCAGATTATTTGCACGGGGGCCTTTGTGAATTGTATCATGTTGGTTTCCGGACCAACATGATACAATTCACAAAAGCCTCAGTGCTCATTTTTTGCTGCATATAACATATTGGACTGTCTAAGTTCCTCTTTCAAGACGACCTTCCCATGGCTACTTGAATAAGTCTACCAAGCCTTTTGTAGCCTCTGTCTAATTCTCCCAATCCATAAGCTAAAACCATTGATTGCATGGGTATTTTCTAAAGGAAAAACAGGAGAAAGGATACACTTTTTTTTTACACACCTGCACATGTTAGATTCCTTTTTCATTGAAACCTATCTTAGCACTCTCATGACAGAGGCAATAAAATGCTTTGCACAGAATAACAATACCCTCTTCTGAGTAATTCCAAAACAAAATGAAAATAAAACAAAACGAGGCTTGCAAAATAAAAAGTTCAAATAAATAAGTGTGCACTGAACATAGCAGAATAAGCAGATTAGAATATGGACAGTGTTAACTTGAAATTTTAACTGAAAGATTTTCACAACAAAATCAAGGGTTCATTGAAAAAAGCAATAGTTGGACTTAATTACGGTGAGAGTAGAAACAACTTTTAAGTAGGCTTTTTACGTTTTCAATTAATCCAGTGAGGCATGGCACTAGTATGGTGGGGTATTGGTAGTTCAGGTATGTGGCTAGTTAACTTCAAAAGCCTGTGTATAGATTCTGGACCTCTGGTAAATGGAGATATTGAGGTGTCAGAGTTTTACTGTCCATAAATCTCGAGCCACCAGAGGTCAGCCATTTTGAGACAGGGTTTCTAAGCTTCTTCAGTGTGAGCTTTTAGAATAGCTTAGGTTAAAAGGCTTAGATTCTTATGATCCATTACCTCAAATGTTTAACATAATTTGTTGATGAATTTCACATGCTGATTTGTTATTATATTCTCAGAGAATCCTACTGGTGAAAATCTCACCAAAATGCCTTGACTGCTATTGTGGCAATGCTGGGGTACTATTACATTGACTACTGTCAACTTAAATCCATCAACACCAACATCTTTGTTTGCCTATATTGAAGAATCCAAAATAGTAAGGGACCAAATACATTTCTCCTTACTTTTGAAATTAAACACTGGCCACTAGGATACCTCAATATAGGCCTCATTTACCTTTTTATGATCTCTAACCAGTGGAATCTAGCTCATGCAGAAGAAACAGCCACAGAGGGGTAGCAGTAGAGGGGTGGGAAGTGAGTGAGGAGTACAAGGAAAAACGCTTGGGGGAGGTTGATTCTAGATAACAGAGAAGAAAGCTGCTGCAGTAGATGTTATACTTTTACATTTGTTAGTTTATTGTTTAAATTTCTTTAAAATCATATACATTAAAAATGCAAAATATAGCACACATCAAATTCTAAAAGTCATTCTTTTTAGAAACACAGGTTGGAAAAATACGAATCAAGTAATATATTTAAAACGTTCTTTCATCACACAACCATGTGTTGTTCGCGATGTCCCCATAAAACAAAATCTAGTGGCACCATTAATTGTTCTTAGTCGATTCTCACTGAACAATGGTCTTTAAAAAAAATTCTGAATATCAAGTAATTTAGGTCGAATTCTGAGGACATGTTCAACTGCTTCCTTACTATAATGACACAAACGTCATTACTGCATCTGATTCATTGATTTATTCTGTAAACCATCAAATTGGATGAGTGGAATATCTAATAGACGAAACCTTAAAATGTTATGATCACAAAGGTATCATTGATGAATCTAAATAATCCTGTCTTATATGACCGTAGGAATCTAGACCAGGCAACTCAAGCAAATTGCTCTTGAGCTACTAGTAACTGTCCAGCTACCTTTGCTTTGAGTAGCTCTCCTGCATGCATATCAGCCTACTAAATTTGAAGCTTTTACTAGGCTGAATCAATATATTTATAACAAAACTGAAAAATGTTTATTCAAGATGAAGATTAGTGCGTTTTCAGAACTCATGAGATTATGATTGGATTTCCAAAATACTTTTAAAGCTTAGTGATAGCCCATGTGACGTTCAGGTGACTTATTACTAATATGATTACCTCAGTGCCACAAGCATTGAAGCTAAGGCAGTTATGGAGTACCTATGAAAAAGGATTCCAAAATGATTATGCTTTTTTAAGTTACTGCTGGCAACCTTGACTGATGCAATGAGGTGATCGCTGCCGGTAGCCACTAATATACCTTTGTCTGATGGGCTCACTATTACAAGGCCAATAATATTAGAAGCTCTGGATACATTTTATAAAACATAAGTAGCTCTTATTAGAGAAATGATTGGAGACCCCTGATCTAGGCCATTCCACTTCTTTTTTAAGCCCAAATAATTCTCAATATCAGTTTCAAATTGAGATGAAGTAATTGTTTGTTTAATTGACTGTTTATGCTTCTTCAAATCAACACGAACAATTGGTAATGGGAGATATTTGCTTGTCAACAAAGCATATACCTTATAATTAGAAAACATATCTGTAGACCTACTAATGGAGAAAATGTTGGACCTGATCATAAATTTTACTGAATATGACATACATTCAGAGATGTAATTGAGCATATTGATGTTGCTCCGAGACAAAATAAACAGTAACCCTAATTCCATTAGCAGTTTATCACTGGACGCAGATTGTCTGAGTAACTTCTTCACACACTGTACAACACAATATCTAATTTATATAAAGAAGCATAATTAATTATAACAGATCCATACATAAGTGGGGAAACTATTTTTGATTTAATAACAGTAATAGTCGAACCGATAGCACCACCTCCGTATTTAGAAGCAAAACGTTTAATTGCTGTTGTTGATTTACTACTTTATTTAGTAGATGTTACCACATCTTACAAATTAGTTAGTATTATGTCCAATGATCCTGACACAGGAGTGATTACCATGTTAATTCATTTAGTGATAGAAGTGCGGAGTTGGGTAAGTAAATCTTTATTTCTGTATTTTGTTTTAAATTAACTCACTGACAAGCATTGTGAAAAATTCGTAGGGCCTTCAGCCTCAACTACATAACTCTCAATCATGGCCCGTCATAAACCATGTTTGAAACGGACCACAGTTGAGAGCTTTGCCACGGAGCCTAAGGGCACTGCTGTCTTTTTTTTATCAGTGCATGTCAGTGAGTTAAATATTCACCCACTATTTATGTTTGCCACTGACCGCCACTACATCTAAACCACAATGAACAAAACAAACAATTGCAACCACAGTGTTGATGGTACCTGTAACGAACAGAGACTGTTTTAGAGTGTGTGTGTCTGTGTGTGTGCGTGTGTGTGTTTGTGGGTGTGTGTGTGTAGATTGATGGGCACAAATCTGGTACATCTGACAAAAGATGTTGATAAGGAGACATTAGGGCATATTTACATGAAAATGGCGCAGCGCGGTGCAACAAGCAATTTCGTTGCGCTGAGCTGCATCATTTTCAAAATGCAGGGATGTGCCGAATTAACAAGAATACAGTGCATCCCTATGTTCACATCTTTGTTGGCGCTTAAAAAGCTGCTTAGCACCAACACAGGCACTCTTGCACCATGGTGCCAGTGTGCCAGCATTGCAGAGATGATTGTATTTGTGCCGGAAGGGACACCTTCCTGCACAAAAACAATCATTAGTAGTGTTTTGCTCTTTCGATGTGTGCTCCAGAATGCAACTTACATATGAAGAGCAAAAAACAAGGAGAACAAAAGTTTTTCTCCTTGTTGCGCCACTTGATGCCTCCTTTTGAGAGGTGTTCATTTTTGGCTCTACCTCAGATTTACAGATCCTTGTACATCTGGAGCAGTGTCAAAAACCCATGTGTGCTGCTGGGAACGCCCACAGCAAAACCCATTGCATGCCCGATTGTCACAAAAAACTGCATTGCAAAGGGCCATATTTGCAAGGCTGTGTTAAGCCAAGCAAAGTGGCTTAGCACGTCAGTGTAACTATGAGGTTGATTACAGTACCATCGCAGCATAAAAAAAGGACACTCTGGTGGCACTAGGGGCTTGTAGAAATGCCCCATTGTCCACAAGACCGGGGTCCTCATTTACAAGACCATAGTACTGCTGGTGCGTCACTTTTTTGGCGGCGCAGTGTGCCTATCCATATTTACAAGGCCACCTAAAGTCCCTTGCGTGACTTCTCATGGCCTTGTAAATATGGGCCCATTTCACGCATTACTCTGTTTGAAAGGGGCATTCCATGGGTGTTGCTGTGGGTGCTCCCACGCAACATCCATGAAACCTGATACAGTCCCAGATTCACAAAGTTTTCTAAAGCTGGGAACGCATAAGAGTGACACAACGAGGAGAAATACTTTTAGTTCTCTAATTTTTCCTCTTTCTATGCATGCTGCATTGTGCACCACGCATAGAAAAAGTACAATGCTGTCAATTATTGTTTTTGTTCAGTAAGGTCTTCCTTCCTGCACAAAAACAATCATTCCCACAACACAGGCACCCTTGCCACATGAACAAACACAAGGAGATGATGGACGGAGCACTGAAACTTTTCAGACACTCACTCCAGTCATAGATCTGGGTTGAATCCATCATCGTTCTTTAGCTCACTTCGCCACCTCAGTTCAGACCCAGCTATATGCAAATCAGTCCTGACCTTGTGCCTCATGGGAAGAGTCCAGCCCAAACTACCAAGCCAGGTCGTCCCTGAATCAGAAACAAGCATCCTGGAACCGGTTTCAGGATAACACCCCATATCAGCCAGGCTAGCTTGAATCCAGTGGCCAAGTGAGCAAGGGACCCATGTCTGGGCATACCCTGCCAACTTAGGGCGAATAAAGCAAACATAAGGAGATGATGGACGGAGCGCTGAAACTTTTCAGACACCCAGTCACAGATCTGTGTTGAATCCATTATCGTTCTTTAGCTCACTTCACCACCTCAGTTCAGACCCAGCTATATGCAAATCAGTCTTGACCTTGTGCATCATGGGAACAGTCTAGCCCGAACGGCCAATCCAGGTGGTCCCTGAACCAGAAACAAGCATCCTGGAACCGAAAGAGCACTGAAACTTTTCAGACACTCACCCCCAGTCACAGATCTGGGTTGAATCCATCATTGTTCTTTAGCTCACTTCACCACCTCAGTTCAGACCCAGCTATTTGCAAATCAGTCTTGACCCTGTGCCTCATGGGGATAGTCCAGCCCGAACTGCCAAGCCATGTCATCCTTGAACCGGAAACAAGCATCTTGGGACCACTTCAGGGTAAATCCCTCATCAGGCAGGCTAGCTTTAATCCAGTGGCAAAGTGAGCAAGGGACCCATGTCTGGGCATACCCTGCCAACTTAGGGTGAACAAAGCAAACACAAGGAGATGATGGACGGTGCGCTGAAACTTTACAGACACTCACCCCCATTCACAGATCTGGGTTGAATCCATTATCGTTCTTTTGCTCACTTCGCCACTTCAGCTCAGACCCAGCTATATGCAAATCAGTCTTGACCCTGTGCCTCATGGGAACAGTCCAGCCCGAACTGCTAAACCAGGTCGTCCCTGAACCAGAAACAAGCATCCTGGTACCGAAAGAGCGCTGAAACTTTTCAGACACTCACCCCCAGTCACAGATCTGGGTTGAATCCTTCATCATTCTTCAGCTCACTTCGCATCCTCAATTTAGACCCAGCTATATGCAAATCAATCTTGACCCTGTGCCTCATGAGAACAGTCCATCCCAAACTGCCAAGCCAGGTCATCCCTGAACCGGAAACAAGCATCCTGGAACCGGATTCGGGCTAACACCCCTCATCAGCCAGGCTAGCTTGAATCCAGTGGCAAAGTGAGCAAAGGACCCACGTCTGGGCATACCCTGCCAACTTAGGGCGAACAAAGCAAACACAAGGAGATGATGGCCGGAGCGCTGAAACTTTTTTAGACGCTCACCTCCAGTCACAGATCTGGGTTGAATCCATCTTTGTTCTTTAGCTGACATCACCACCTCAGTTCAGACACAGCTATAGGCAAATCAGTCTTGACCCTGTGCCTCATGGGAACAGTCCAGCCCGAACTGCCAAGCCAAGTCGTCTGAGTGTTCCTGTGACCTGTCAATAAACGGAGCAACTCTTCATGTGAGTGGCTTTTTCATCAGAGCAACTTGTGTTTTGGGATATTAGCGGTGCAACCTAACCGCGAAAACGCCCTGCTGCCAATTAGCAGCCCGGCAGCGCTGGAAACCCGGCATGCTGAGAGGACATGAGAGTCCATTAATGCCGGATTTAATATGCAGTACAAACAATGTTTCTCCACTCTTAGGAACCCACTGGGGTAGAGACTTTTGTACTACACAAAACACGGCACCATCCACTGTGAGTAACTGTAGGGGACTGCGAGTACCAGAAGGCATTGCTGCATTAACGCCCACTGGGGCGGGGACTCTGAAACCTCTAATTGATGTTCCCGAATGGGTGTTGTGACTTTGTGCTCACCAGTGATCAAGGAAAGAGTGTTTTCTGAAATGCGTTTGGCTATTTCTATGTACCTGGATGTGGGGAGCTGAGGGTTGCTGTGACCTGTCAATAAACAGAGCAACTCTTCATGTGAGTGGCGTTTTCATCAGGGCAACTTGTGTTTTGGGATATTAGTGGTGAAGCCTAACCGCGAAAACGCCCCGCTGCCAATTAGCGGCCCTGCAGTGCTGGAAACCCGGCATGCTTAGAGGATATGGGAGTCCATTATTGCAGGATTTAATATGCCGCACAAGCAGTGTTTCTCCACTCATAGGAACCCACTGGAGTAAGAGACTTCTGTACTACACAAAACACGGCACCATCCACTGTGAGTAACTGTAGGGGACTGCGAGTACCAAAAGGCATTGCTGCATTAATGCCCACTGGGGCGGGTACTCTGAAACCTTCAATTGATGTTCCCGAATGGGTGCCGTGACTTTGTGCTTGCCAGGGATCAAGGAAAGAGTGTCTTCTGAAACGCGTTTGACTATTTCGATGTACCTGGAAGTGGGGAGCTGATTTGGTTGTCTGAGTTGGTGTGACCTGTCAATAAACGTAGAAACTCATCATGTGAGTGGCGTTTTCATCAGGGCAACTTTTGTTTTGGGATATATATATATATATATATATATTACCTACTGGCGGTCGCCAGTAGGTAGTTATAGTTAGGATTGTTTTCCATAGGGAAATTGCAACATTCTATTGGGAATAACTTTGGCGCCGGTTGAGGAATCTTCCTGAAATTTTCCTTAACTTTGCCCCGCGGCGCTCCGGTCCTTCCCTGAAAGTTTGGGGGGGATCCGTCAAGCGGGGGCCGAGATAAAAGGGGGGTTCCAAAACGTGTTTTCCCCATGTTAATTTCCATAGGGCGGTTGGACTCACTTTTAGCTTGAACGGCTGAATGGATTTTCACCAAACTTGGCAAAATTGTAGGGACTGGTAGCCCGATGTGCCTTTGCTATGTCTCAAGATATGTGCTCCAGAGGATTTTGAGTAATTTGGGTGCAAAAAAATATATATATCTATAGCCGCGCCCCGGTACGCGCACCGGGGAGCGCACGGGGCGCGCTACGCGACTTGCGCACGGAAAGCTGATTGGCTCTTGGGTGTCTGTAAACATTCGAAACAGTCTGCAGCGGCCGCCATCTTGTGTGTCGGTAGGATCGAGACACTAGAGGTGGCAAAAAACAAAGGGGGAAATGACCAAAAGGGGGCAGGGTACACCCCCCTGACCCCCTAGGTTTGATGTGGGGGCCATAAAAGGGTCCCGCGGGACAAAATACAAAAATAAAAAAATCGATTTTCGCAGGGGGAGCGCCCGGTACGCGCACCAGGGTGCGTACCTTGGGGAAAACCCAGTGAAATAGGAAAATAATAATTTAAAGTGATTAGAGGTAGGGTAGCTCTGCATAGAGTTGTTGTGTTGTTTGGGTGTTTTAAGTACCAATATGTAGGTACCAATGCTGAGTCTTAAATTTAATGTAGGTTTATTTTTATAAATTAAAGGTAGTTCTAAAAAGAACAGTTTTTTTCTTCTTTTTGTTGTTTTATATATTTTTTTGTTTTTTTGAACATTTTGTACTTTTTTTGGTTTTTCAAAACAGTTTTATATTTATTTTGTATTTTTTATGGGGAGAAACAAAAAAAAGGGAATTGAAAATGGCTCAACTGGAGCAAAAAACAAAAAACTGAAAAAATTAGGGTTTTTTGGGGCAATTGTGATTGTCACCAGCAAGGACGATGAGCTTTACGCTCTTTTCACCATAGGAGATGAGTTTGCCACAATGAATACATGTTATTCTAAAATCTTCAAATCGTTGTTGAATGCAAGGCATCGTCTCCGTTGTTTCTGGTCCCGATGGAGTGGGTTGCTTTCTTTTGGAGGTGGTCCTTGAAGACTGGGGGAGGTTACTGGCCAGTTCCCTGATCTCTGCAGCAGAATAGTTGTTTGGATGCTTGCGGGTCATATGTCTAATCATGGTATTATTACCAAAAGAATCTTTTTTGTTCGGGTTGCCCCTTGAGAGTTCCATGCCACAGATTAGGCAAGTTACCTTGGCCGCATTGACTTTTTTCTTGCCCTATGGGATTGAAAAAAACTGCCATACAATGTGTGGCCTTGGCTGGTATGGGGTATTGTCTTCAGCCAGCCATCTCTCATCTCCTCTCCTCTCCTCTTCCTCCTCCTCCTCTTCTTGACCACCAATGTACTGTTGTGGTGGTCCTCTTGGTGGTGGTGCAGATGCTCCAGCTGTTGCTGCTACAGTAGCCATTGTTGAAACTGGTCTTCCTCAGTCAAAGGACAAAGTCAGAATAAGGAAAAAAGGTGGAGTCTTTCATCATTTGGAAAACAGAACTGTTCTTGACCAATGAAAAGTGTTATTTTCAGATCACATGACCCGACGCGCTTACGCTACGCGCCCCGGGGCGCGCCCGTAGTCGCGCTCCGGGGCGCGCCTGGGGGTGCGTAGCGTAAGCGCGTCAGGACGTTGCGTGATCGTATGCGCTCGCGTACTTCCGGGTGCGCTTACGCAGTGTGTCATATGACGCATCACGCGGCTACGCGAAACGTCACGATGTTGTTTTCGTTCGCGGGAATAGCGCTAACGGGACGCTCCCCGGTACGCGCCCGGGGCGCGCTGTAACATTGCGCTTACCCGTGCGTTCACCGGTACGCGCCCCGGGAGCGCCCCAGGGCAAAAAATTAAAAATAAAATTAAAAAAATTACATAATTATACAATATAACATTCGTTATAAAAATATTACTTTTCATACCAATAGAGATTTGCTATTAAAAAACCATTGAAATTCACTGAAAAAACCATAGGTTTCACATCAGTTATAGTTAGGAATTAGCATTTAAAAAACCTATTAAATTCAATGAGAAAAGATTAGGTTTCACACCAGTTATAGTTAGCTGGAAATTTTACTCACATAAAACCATTGAAATTCCCACATTATAGTTAGTTGGACTCACTATAACTTGCGCGTGCAATGCACTGCTGATGACGTCACATATTACATCACTCATGACATGGTCAGTGACATCACTCATGACATCACTGATGACACCATCCTTGTGACAGAGTGACACAGCTCCTTTCACTGTAATGTAACCCTTGAAACACATATTCAGAAATAGAAACTAAAATTTTCAAAAAAATGGAGATACCCATACCAGTTACAACAACCAATTCAATAATTCCACCATCTATATACACATGCACTCATTCACCAACAGTTCTATATAGTCACTCATACATATACTCACTCATCAAATGTAGTGATACACCTATACATCCTGTTACACACCGACAGTCATCCAAAAGTTACTCACACACATTCTCACACATGCAAATAAACTATTGAACATCCATTTATTTGCATATACAGCTATACACACACTACCACTTTACTTCTAAGGAAACTTACACATACTTACTCGCTTAAACAATCACTTATAGAAACACATACTAATTTAAATAGGAACTCTTACAATCTCTTACTCTCAGATATACTCACTTATATACATCAATATTCTCATACACTAGATTAAAACATATGTAGTTACTGATAAAGAAACTAGTGAGACACTCATTCACTCAGTAACACACACATATACACAGTCATCCACCCATACAGTCCTGCACATATGCTGTCTTCAAAACACATACAAAGAGAGAGTCAGTCATTCATGCATCTATGTGCTAAGTAATACCTCCGCCAAACCATACAAACACTCATACTGATACAAAGAAAAATATCTAATAACCTATATACATACACATGTACCTACTCACCAACCCATGCAGCCACTTATACACAAAGTGAAACACTAATACATATATTTAAACATTACTCACTAATATTTATTTTTCAAAAAGACACACATTCACTGGATGGTGTCATCAGTGATGTCATGAGTGATGTCACTGGCCATGTCATGAGTGATGTAATATGTGACGTCATCAGCAGTGCATTACACGCGCAAGTTATAGTGAGTCCAACTAACTATAACGTGGGAATTTCAATGGTTTTATGCGAGTAAAATTTCCAGCTAACTATAACTGGTGTGAAACCTATGGTTTTTTCAGTGAATTTAATAGGTTTTTTAAATGCTAATTCCTAACTATAACTGATGTGAAACCTATGGTTTTTTCAGTGAATATATATATATATATATATATATATATATATATATATATATATATATATATATATATATATATATATATATATATATATATATATATATATGTGTGTGTATATATATATATATATATATATATATGTATATTGATATGGATATATATATATATATATATGAAAGCTCCAAGGTTGCCCAGCTAGTAGGGAAGCACTCAGGGAATCAAAATGCCTGACTCTGTCATCCACGAAATGCAGCCTGACGCGTTTCAGAAAAATCTTCATCAGAGGCCGTTTTCATGAGTTGAATGGCAAGAAGCGCCACACCTTTAATCAACATGCTGCCTCCTGATAGGCTCCCACTCCCAGAGCAGTTTGTAGCAGTCTCCCACAGCCTTGTGGTATATGTAGTGTGGCGCAGATTAAACCTATATAGGTGCCATCAAAAAATGTCAACAAATTCATGCCCTGGATGGGCTCCGTGAATGACAGCGTCTTGGATTCCGGCGCTGACACCCTCAGTGCAAACAGTGTTAGGATCACAGTTCGCCGACCCGCTTCTCTTCTCGCGGTGGTGCATCCCTCGCGGCAAGGCGTGCCGCGTAAGTATGAAAGCTCCAAGGTTGCCCAGCTAGTAGGGAAGCACTCAGGGAATCAAAATGCCTGACTCTGTCATCCACGAAATGCAGCCTGACGCGTTTCAGAAAAATCTTCATCAGAGGCCGTTTTCATGAGTTGAATGGCAAGAAGCGCCACACCTTTAATCAACATGCTGCCTCCTGATAGGCTCCCACTCCCAGAGCAGTTTGTAGCAGTCTCCCACAGCCTTGTGGTATATGTAGTGTGGCGCAGATTAAACCTATATAGGTGCCATCAAAAAATGTCAACAAATTCATGCCCTGGATGGGCTCCGTGAATGACAGCGTCTTGGATTCCGGCGCTGACACCCTCAGTGCAAACAGTGTTAGGATCACAGTTCGCCGACCCGCTTCTCTTCTCGCGGTGGTGCATCCCTCGCGGCAAGGCGTGCCGCGTAAGTATGAAAGCTCCAAGGTTGCCCAGCTAGTAGGGAAGCACTCAGGGAATCAAAATGCCTGACTCTGTCATCCTCGAAATGCAGCCTGACGCGTTTCAGAAAAATCTTCATCAGAGGCCGTTTTCATGAGTTGAATGGCAAGAAGCGCCACACCTTTAATCAACATGCTGCCTCCTGATAGGCTCCCACTCCCAGAGCAGTTTGTAGCAGTCTCCCACAGCCTTGTGGTATATGTAGTGTGGCGCAGATTAAACCTATATAGGTGCCATCAAAAAATTTCAACAAATTCATGCCCTGGATGGGCTCCGTGAATGACAGCGTCTTGGATTCCGGCGCTGACACCCTCAGTGCAAACAGTGTTAGGATCACAGTTCGCCGACCCGCTTCTCTTCTCGCGGTGGTGCATCCCTCGCGGCAAGGCGTGCCGCGTAAGTATGAAAGCTCCAAGGTTGCCCAGCTAGTAGGGAAGCACTCAGGGAATCAAAATGCCTGACTCTGTCATCCACGAAATGCAGCCTGACGCGTTTCGGAAAAATCTTCATCAGAGGCCGTTTTCATGAGTTGAATGGCAAGAAGCGCCACACCTTTAATCAACATGCTGCCTCCTGATAGGCTCCCACTCCCAGAGCAGTTTGTAGCAGTCTCCCACAGCCTTGTGGTATATGTAGTGTGGCGCAGATTAAACCTATATAGGTGCCATCAAAAAATGTCAACAAATTCATGCCCTGGATGGGCTCCGTGAATGACAGCGTCTTGGATTCCGGCGCTGACACCCTCAGTGCAAACAGTGTTAGGATCACAGTTCGCCGACCCGCTTCTCTTCTCGCGGTGGTGCATCCCTCGCGGCAAGGCGTGCCGCGTAAGTATGAAAGCTCCAAGGTTGCCCAGCTAGTAGGGAAGCACTCAGGGAATCAAAATGCCTGACTCTGTCATCCACGAAATGCAGCCTGACGCGTTTCAGAAAAATCTTCATCAGAGGCCGTTTTCATGAGTTGAATGGCAAGAAGCGCCACACCTTTAATCAACATGCTGCCTCCTGATAGGCTCCCACTCCCAGAGCAGTTTGTAGCAGTCTCCCACAGCCTTGTGGTATATGTAGTGTGGCGCAGATTAAACCTATATAGGTGCCATCAAAAAATGTCAACAAATTCATGCCCTGGATGGGCTCCGTGAATGACAGCGTCTTGGATTCCGGCGCTGACACCCTCAGTGCAAACAGTGTTAGGATCACAGTTCGCCGACCCGCTTCTCTTCTCGCGGTGGTGCATCCCTCGCGGCAAGGCGTGCCGCGTAAGTATGAAAGCTCCAAGGTTGCCCAGCTAGTAGGGAAGCACTCAGGGAATCAAAATGCCTGACTCTGTCATCCACGAAATGCAGCCTGACGCGTTTCAGAAAAATCTTCATCAGAGGCCGTTTTCATGAGTTGAATGGCAAGAAGCGCCACACCTTTAATCAACATGCTGCCTCCAGATAGGCTCCCACTCCCAGAGCAGTTTGTAGCAGTCTCCCACAGCCTTGTGGTATATGTAGTGTGGCACAGATTAAACCTATATAGGTGCCATCAAAAAATGTCAACAAATTCATGCCCTGGATGGGCTCCGTGAATGACAGCGCCTTGGATTCCGGCGCTGACACCCTCAGTGCAAACAGTGTTAGGATCACAGTTCGCCGACCCGCTTCTCTTCTCGCGGTGGTGCATCCCTCGCGGCAAGGCGTGCCGCGTAAG
The DNA here is from genome assembly GCF_964261635.1 of Lissotriton helveticus. Taxonomy (NCBI): domain Eukaryota; kingdom Metazoa; phylum Chordata; class Amphibia; order Caudata; family Salamandridae; genus Lissotriton; species Lissotriton helveticus. The sequence goes on from NC_136061.1 coordinate 1,930,236,034, forward strand.
TATGAAAGCTCCAAGGTTGCCCAGCTAGTAGGGAAGCACTCAGGGAATCAAAATGCCTGACTCTGTCATCCACGAAATGCAGCCTGACGCGTTTCAGAAAAATCTTCATCAGAGGCCGTTTTCATGAGTTGAATGGCAAGAAGCGCCACACCTTTAATCAACATGCTGCCTCCTGATAGGCTCCCACTCCCAGAGCAGTTTGTAGCAGTCTCCCACAGCCTTGTGGTATATGTAGTGTGGCGCAGATTAAACCTATATAGGTGCCATCAAAAAATGTCAACAAATTCATGCCCTGGATGGGCTCCGTGAATGACAGCGTCTTGGATTCCGGCGCTGACACCCTCAGTGCAAACAGTGTTAGGATCACAGTTCGCCGACCCGCTTCTCTTCTCGCGGTGGTGCATCCCTCGCGGCAAGGCGTGCCGCGTAAGTATGAAAGCTCCAAGGTTGCCCAGCTAGTAGGGAAGCACTCAGGGAATCAAAATGCCTGACTCTGTCATCCACGAAATGCAGCCTGACGCGTTTCAGAAAAATCTTCATCAGAGGCCGTTTTCATGAGTTGAATGGCAAGAAGCGCCACACCTTTAATCAACATGCTGCCTCCTGATAGGCTCCCACTCCCAGAGCAGTTTGTAGCAGTCTCCCACAGCCTTGTGGTATATGGTATAATCTGCGCCACACTACATATACCACAAGGCTGTGGGAGACTGCTACAAACTGCTCTGGGAGTGGGAGCCTATCAGGAGGCAGCATGTTGATTAAAGGTGTGGCGCTTCTTGCCATTCAACTCATGAAAACGGCCTCTGATGAAGATTTTTCTGAAACGCGTCAGGCTGCATTTCGTGGATGACAGAGTCAGGCATTTTGATTCCCTGAGTGCTTCCCTACTAGCTGGGCAACCTTGGAGCTTTCATACTTACGCGGCACGCCTTGCCGCGAGGGATGCACCACCGCGAGAAGAGAAGCGGGTCGGCGAACTGTGATCCTAACACTGTTTGCACTGAGGGTGTCAGCGCCGGAATCCAAGACGCTGTTATTCACGGAGCCCATCCAGGGCATGAATTTGTTGACATTTTTTGATGGCACCTATATAGGTTTAATCTGCGCCACACTACATATACCACAAGGCTGTGGGAGACTGCTACAAACTGCTCTGGGAGTGGGAGCCTATCAGGAGGCAGCATGTTGATTAAAGGTGTGGCGCTTCTTGCCATTCAACTCATGAAAACGGCCTCTGATGAAGATTTTTCTGAAACGCGTCAGGCTGCATTTCGTGGATGACAGAGTCAGGCATTTTGATTCCCTGAGTGCTTCCCTACTAGCTGGGCAACCTTGGAGCTTTCATACTTACGCGGCACGCCTTGCCGCGAGGGATGCACCACCGCGAGAAGAGAAGCGGGTCGGCGAACTGTGATCCTAACACTGTTTGCACTGAGGGTGTCAGCGCCGGAATCCAAGACGCTGTTATTCACGGAGCCCATCCAGGGCATGAATTTGTTGACATTTTTTGATGGCACCTATATAGGTTTAATCTGCGCCACACTACATATACCACAAGGCTGTGGGAGACTGCTACAAACTGCTCTGGGAGTGGGAGCCTATCAGGAGGCAGCATGTTGATTAAAGGTGTGGCGCTTCTTGCCATTCAACTCATGAAAACGGCCTCTGATGAAGATTTTTCTGAAACGCGTCAGGCTGCATTTCGTGGATGACAGAGTCAGGCATTTTGATTCCCTGAGTGCTTCCCTACTAGCTGGGCAACCTTGGAGCTTTCATACTTACGCGGCACGCCTTGCCGCGAGGGATGCACCACCGCGAGAAGAGAAGCGGGTCGGCGAACTGTGATCCTAACACTGTTTGCACTGAGGGTGTCAGCGCCGGAATCCAAGATGCTGTTATTCACGGAGCCCATCCAGGGCATGAATTTGTTGAAATTTTTTGATGGCACCTATATAGGTTTAATCTGCGCCACACTACATATACCACAAGGCTGTGGGAGACTGCTACAAACTGCTCTGGGAGTGGGAGCCTATCAGGAGGCAGCATGTTGATTAAAGGTGTGGCGCTTCTTGCCATTCAACTCATGAAAACGGCCTCTGATGAAGATTTTTCTGAAACGCGTCAGGCTGCATTTCGTGGATGACAGAGTCAGGCATTTTGATTCCCTGAGTGCTTCCCTACTAGCTGGGCAACCTTGGAGCTTTCATACTTACGCGGCACGCCTTGCCGCGAGGGATGCACCACCGCGAGAAGAGAAGCGGGTCGGCGAACTGTGATCCTAACACTGTTTGCACTGAGGGTGTCAGCGCCGGAATCCAAGACGCTGTTATTCACGGAGCCCATCCAGGGCATGAATTTGTTGACATTTTTTGATGGCACCTATATAGGTTTAATCTGCGCCACACTACATATACCACAAGGCTGTGGGAGACTGCTACAAACTGCTCTGGGAGTGGGAGCCTATCAGGAGGCAGCATGTTGATTAAAGGTGTGGCGCTTCTTGCCATTCAACTCATGAAAACGGCCTCTGATGAAGATTTTTCTGAAACGCGTCAGGCTGCATTTCGTGGATGACAGAGTCAGGCATTTTGATTCCCTGAGTGCTTCCCTACTAGCTGGGCAACCTTGGAGCTTTCATACTTACGCGGCACGCCTTGCCGCGAGGGATGCACCACCGCGAGAAGAGAAGCGGGTCGGCGAACTGTGATCCTAACACTGTTTGCACTGAGGGTGTCAGCGCCGGAATCCAAGACGCTGTTATTCACGGAGCCCATCCAGGGCATGAATTTGTTGACATTTTTTGATGGCACCTCTATAGGTTTAATCTGCGCCACACTACATATACCACAAGGCTGTGGGAGACTGCTACAAACTGCTCTGGGAGTGGGAGCCTATCAGGAGGCAGCATGTTGATTAAAGGTGTGGCGCTTCTTGCCATTCAACTCATGAAAACGGCCTCTGATGAAGATTTTTCTGAAACGCGTCAGGCTGCATTTCGTGGATGACAGAGTCAGGCATTTTGATTCCCTGAGTGCTTCCCTACTAGCTGGGCAACCTTGGAGCTTTCATACTTACGCGGCACGCCTTGCCGCGAGGGATGCACCACCGCGAGAAGAGAAGCGGGTCGGCGAACTGTGATCCTAACACTGTTTGCACTGAGGGTGTCAGCGCCGGAATCCAAGACGCTGTTATTCACGGAGCCCATCCAGGGCATGAATTTGTTGACATTTTTTGATGGCACCTATATAGGTTTAATCTGCGCCACACTACATATACCACAAGGCTGTGGGAGACTGCTACAAACTGCTCTGGGAGTGGGAGCCTATCAGGAGGCAGCATGTTGATTAAAGGTGTGGCGCTTCTTGCCATTCAACTCATGAAAACGGCCTCTGATGAAGATTTTTCTGAAACGCGTCAGGCTGCATTTCGTGGATGACAGAGTCAGGCATTTTGATTCCCTGAGTGCTTCCCTACTAGCTGGGCAACCTTGGAGCTTTCATATATATGTATATATATATACATATATATATTACATATATATATACTCACTGAAAAAAACAAAGGTTACAGGGATGTTATAGTACCCTAAGCTAACTATAACGTATGCCCCGCAGAAATGCACTGCAAATGACCTAACATATTATATCACTCATGACATGGTCAGTGACATCACTGATGACATCTCAAATGACATCACTGATGACATCATCCAGTGAGGGTGAGTTTCATAAAACTTTGTTCAATTTAAAGATATATACTAAACTACTACACAAGTTAAATTAGTATACTTTCTGTATTGCCAGTGAGTGATATTATTTCTAATATATGTTATCTCAGTGGCTGCATGACTGTATGAGTGTGTGAGTGGGTGTCTCAGTGAGTGTGTTTGAGTGGCTGTATGGGTCTGCCAGTGGGTGTGCCAGTAGCTGTGTTGCTTTTTCAGTGGTTGTGTGAGTGGCTCTATGAGTCTATGAATGGATCAGTGAGTGATTTTCTGGGTGTAAGTATTTTTAAAGAGTTTATGATTGTTAAGCGTAAATGCTAATCTACTACAAAAGATAAATTAGTATACTAGGTGTACTACTAATTAGTGATACTACCTCTAACATATATTATGTGAATGCTGTGTGACTGTATGTATCTGGGTGCAAGTGGGTGTGTGAGTGGCTGCTTGGGTGAGTGAGTGGCTGTATGGGTGAGTGAGTGGTGTGTGAGTGGCTGAAATGGTTAGTGAGTGGGCCTCTGAATGTCTGAATGTCAAGATTATATATATATATGGCCCTGGGGAGGTGGTGGCCCCTGGGACCCGTTTGGGCATGTGGCCCCCCTCCTTTTTTCTATAAAGCCCCAGGGAGGTGGAGGCTGTTAGAGCCTCAGGAGAAGGGACGAGCAGTCCTCCTCCATTTTGTCTGGACTTGGTCAGCCCCCCGAGGAGGTGGCGGTACCCAGGGCCAAGATTTGCCATGGGGAGAAGGGCCTCGTGTGCCCCCTTTCCCTTATTTAAAGTTAAAGTAAGCCCCCGGGACCTGCCCACCTGTGGGCAAATCTTCAAAGCCTGTGCTTCTTTTTTTTGCCACGAATTTGTGACTCCATCGTGAGTTCACAGCAAACCTGTAAAAAAAGGCTTTTTCGCATTGGCGAGGTCCCTAGGGTCCCCAGTACCTGTGCTATGGGGTGAGGGTATTCCTATCCTACCCCCTTTTCTTTTTTGAAACATTTTTTGGGGGGACTCTACTGAAGCTGAGTTCCAAGATGGCTGCCAACACTTCCTGGTTGAAGAGTTGGCAGTCAATCAGATTTTAAAAACAAGGACTGCCGGATCCTTGGAGGATTTTTCTTTAATATCTCCAAAGCTACTGAACAGATTTACATCAAATAACAAAATAGGAGCCTTCCGAACCAAGAGCTGCCTTTCTGCTAAATTTGTTGTATTTCCTTTCAGTGGTTCAGGGTATAGTCATGTCTAAAATCCCTATGGGAATTAACATGGGAAATGCACTTTTTTTTTTACCTCAACCTTATTCCCAGCCCTCGCTTGCCAGATCGCCCCGCAATTTTCCATGTATACTTTGCTTAGAAACTTCCGTGAAGATTCGTCAAGTAGCACAAAAAATATAGGCAAGCCAAAACACGCTTTTCCTATGGAAACTAGGTCCTAACTATAACTACCTACTGGTGACCGCAAGTAGGTTTTATCTATACATACACACACACCACGCACATATATATATATATATATATATATATATATATATATATATATATATATATATATATATATATATATATATATATATATTTGCAACAATGTGATCCAAGTAGCTTACTGAGAGCGCTCCACAGCGTGTGCTCGGCCCAGGGGTCGGATCCTGACCCAATATAATATTTTTAGAACAAAGGAGGTGGCACAACCAGGTACTTTGGAAGCCTTTAATCCAACGTTTACCCCGTTGGATTATAGGCTTCCAAAGTACCTGGTTGTGCCGCCTCCTTTGTTCTAAAAAATAAATAAAATATATATATATATATATATATATATATATATTTTCCACAAGTAAACAAGTGAAGGCACTCCAGTCAGTAGTCCATTTTCAAAGTTATTTATTCAAACTGTGTTCGCCTACACGTTTCGAACTATGAGTTCTTGATCACGGCAGTTTTTTACAGTTTGTCCCTTGTCTCTTTCTGTATTTATACTGTTTCTGCATACAGTGCATTATGGGATACATAGTTTCTAGTGTTTGTATCACATTTTACAATTCGATATTTACAAGTCTTATTCATAGATATTTTGAATTTAGAAGACTTAATCAATTGGACATATTGGTTCACCGTCCTATTTACATCATATATTGATCCATATTGATTTCGTGTTTTTACAACTGTATGATTAGATGTTACGAATATGTTTCATCCTATTTGATGAGTGTGCCCATGTACTCGATGCTTGTTTGGCTACGCCGTGTGTGGCCCCCTCACACTTTATTTATCAGATGTGATAAATAGTATTAAGCAAATTTGATACCTCCTAGTGACAATAGATGTCATCTCGCTTTACACATCAATAGACCACGAAATTGGCATTAAGGCTACCCAATACTTCCTCCAACAACGTCCAATATCTGATTACCAACATTCGAAAATGCTGATACAAATGTTCACAATGTGTCTCTACAACAACGTTTTCATATTTGACAAGAAGGTGTATGCGCAGTGCTGCGGGACCGCTATGGGCGTCTCTTTTTCCCCGAGCTACGCAAATCTCGTGATGGGGTGGTGGGAGAGATGCTTGGCTTGGGGAGTGGAGAACGACCACTACATGGCGGACGTAGCACTGTGGCTGCGCTTCATTGATGATTTATTTCTCCTATGGAAGGGCACTGAAGATGGATTCAAGAAATTCTTTGACACATTGAACAATAATAATGTGGGCTTAAGATTCACATACAACTTAAGTGCAAAAGAAGTGGAATTCTTGGATACCAAAGTATATGTCAAAAACAATAAAATCCAGACAACTACCCACCGGAAGAAAACTGCCACAAACAGTATATTACACGGCCAAAGCTTTCACCCGGTCAATTTGAAGCAAAGCATACCATATGGTGAACTCTTGCGAATGAAAAGGAACTGTTCGGAAGAAAATGAAATGGATAAAAAATTCTCAGAGACAAAAAAACGATTCATACAAAGAGGATACAAGAAAACGGATATTGTGAGAGGAGAAGCCGCAGCCAGAAACAAAAGTAGAACGGATTTACTAATGAATAAAACAAATAACAAAAGTGACGATGAATCAACAATCACAGAAACTAAAAAACAAAAGAACAAGCATAAAGAAAAAAACACAACTAATGATGAACAACCACGCATGATAATAAGACACACCAAAGAAAGCAACAAAATCAGACAAATCATGATGAAGTACTGGCATGTATTGAGAAAAGACCCAGACATTGGAAAAAACATAGGAACATACCCCAAAATAACATACACAAGAGCACCAAACCTTGCTGATCATTTGGTACAAAGCCACTACCAAAACAAAAAAACTAATTCTTGGCTAGATAACAGGCGGAGGGGCTTTACAAAATGCCAAACATGCAAAGCGTGTAAAATCGGAAGGAATCTAAAGAACCTGCAAGATGTCGCTCGCAAGAACTTCATCATTAGGGAAAATATTACATGTGAGACATCATTTGTTGTATATTTGTTACAATGCAAATGCGGAAAAAGGTACATAGGGAGTACCACTTGTCCCCTGAAGAAGCGAATTTTGGAGCACATCCGTGCTATAACGAATAGAGACCAAACATATGCCATGGCCAAACACATAGCAAGCCATGAAGGAAAAACATGGCTGGACATAACATATTCGGGACTGGCAGCTGTCCCCCAACATGAACGAGGGGGTGACAGAAAACTTAAATTGAGGAGGTTGGAGTCCAAACTCATCATGAAATTCAAAACAAAACAACCGCTGGGACTGAATGGGGACGAGGAACTGTATGTTCATCTATGAACATGATGTGAAAATTCATTAGAAAGTCATCATTTTTTGTAAAAATTATTTTTTGTAAAGATAATTCCGTTGAAAATTTAACTAACATAGAATGAAAAGAAACAAAGATGATAAAAGATGTGTAGAATGTTCAAAAATGATTAACTGCCAGAAATTCGTATTGTGTTTTCATAAAATACCCTCATGGAAACATGCTTACTTGGTCAGCGGTGCAAAGGGCACTCAGCCCTAGAAATTAAAAAAAAAAACAACACACAACATATGGCATAAAATGTAAATTACACAAGCCAATCAAATTTGCTTAATACTATTTATCACATCTGATAAATAAAGTGTGAGGGGGCCACACACCGCGTTGCCAAACAAGCATCGAGTACATGGGGACACTCATCAAATAGGATGAAACATATTCGTAACACATCTAATCATACAGTTGTAAAAACGCAAAATCAATATGGATCAATATATGATGTAAATAGGACGGTGAACCAATATGTCCAATTGATTAAGTCTTCTAAATTCAAAATATCTATGAATAAGACTTGTAAATATCGAATTGTAAAATGTGATACAAACACTAGAAACTACGTATCCCATAATGCACTGTATGCAGAAACAGTATAAATACAGAAAGAGACAAGGGACAAACTGTAAAAAACTGCCGCGATCAAGAACTCATAGTTCGAAACGTGTAGGCGAACACAGTTTGAATAAATAACTTTGAAAATGGACTACTGGCTGGAGTGCCTTCACTTGTTTACTTGTGGAAAATTTAAACGGGACACTGCCCTGGTCCTGGTGACGGCACTGACTGAAAAAGTGCTCCTTCTGTAAACAGGGCAATTTGTGGAATTATATATATATATATATATATATATGACAAACAACTTACTTTTAAGACACAAGTCAATGCCCTCTCCTCCTCAGTCCACTGGATAATAAAAACAATAAGGAAAATTCTCCCCTTTCTCTCCATTAGCAGTAGGAAAACTGTCGTGACAGCATTAGTGCTGTCACGCCTCGACTACTGCAACAGTCTGTATTTACAAGCACAGCAAGGGATCCTGAATAAGCTACAGACGCTGCAAAATGCTGCTGTTCGCTTAATCACGGGTCTACCCAAGTTTGCCTCCGTTTCCGGGGAACTGAGGAAATTGCACTGGCTCCCAGTACGGAAACGTATGATGTTCAAAGCGTTGTGCATAGTGTTCAAGGCAGTGAATGGACTAGGTCCATCTTTCCTTCAACAACACTTCCAGCTATACAAGCCAGGCCGACATTTAAGATCATCTAACAAATGGCTTGTCAAGACTGATCGCATTAGGAAAGTCCGATGGGGAGGCCGCAGTTTTATCTCCGGAGCAGCTGATATCTGGAATAAGATGCCCCTCCCCCTAAAACAAAGCACTGACCTAATGACATTTAGGAAGAACACTAAAACATGGCTTTTCAATCTATAAGGACTAACATCGCATGGAGAAAGTACATCATTTTAGCGCCAGGACACCTGCCCGGTAACAGTGCGCTCAATAAATGGTAAAAATAAATAAATAAATATATATATATATATATATATATATATAGAAGCTCCAACGTATGCAGAGTACAGCACACACGGGCACTCCGGAAAGTTTCAAAAACACCTTTAATTCGCAGACGCGTTTCAGCAGTGAGCTTTCATCAGTGCGCAAGGTGTTCAGGATATCAATCGCTCGCACACAGCGTTCCGTTTTTTTAAGGAGAAGCACATCTCTCTTGATTGGGTAGATCTCAAGGTGTGGCAATTGAAACAGGACTACGCCAAGGTAATGTTTGCAAGTTTGAATAAAGTTCGTTAATTCACAGCACAATTGCATAATGTTTATTTGCTGTGTGTGGCGTTTAAGATATGTCCGCTCCAATGTCAGTTACCCCAGCCGCTGTGTGCGCTTTTCCTCGCCAAGCCTCTTGTTACAGGTCGGGACCGCAGGCAACAATTAATAAAGTTGTACCGTGAATTTGGATAATTCTTGACGTATGGTCACGGGCCCTTCCATGAAGAGACGGTTCAGCGTCTGTATAGTTTGACGCTCCAAGTTCCTTCGTGGCAGATATATATATATATTCACTGAAAAAACCATAGGTTTCAGGCCTTATATAGTTAGGAATTAGCATTTAAAAAACCTTTGAAATTCACTGAAAAAACCATAGGTTTCAGGAGTTATATAGTTAGGAATTAGCTTTTAAAAAACCTTTGAAATTCACTCAAAAAACTATAAGTTTTAGTGGTGTTATAGTTAGCTGGACATTTTACTCATACAAAACCATTGAAATTGCTCCTATATAGTTAGTTGTACTAACTATATTTCGCGCACCCGCAATCCACTGCTGATGATGTCACATATTAGATCATTCATGACATGGTCAGTGACATCACTGATGACATCTCAAATGACATCACTGATGACATCACTGATGACATCATCCAGTGAATGTGATTTGCTTCGTTATTTAAATATGCATTATATATATAGCAATTTGCATTGAAGAATAAGTGGATATATATAAATAAATATTTGGATGGAGGATTTAGTAGCAGTGTAATTGACTGTTTACTTGACCAATTTATAATGTCTCACTAAATATAGTGGATAGTGACTAAACTGTGTGAATATCTGTATCACTTTGTCAGTTGTTGTGTAAACTGATTCTACAGTTGTTTACTAGCTATGTGAAAGTCTATATTAGTTATTGATTAGTTAACTGAGTATTTGTATGGGAGTGTGAAAGTGTGTGTGGTTCGGTGTGGGGTGTGTGACTGTCCAAAGATGTGTGAATAGTTGATTCAGTAGATATATGAAGTTAAAACTACATGTTCTAAAAGTTGTTTGGGTGAGTGAATATCTTTATGGGTGTGGTGATGAGCAAATATATTTCTCAATGGTACAGGTCCAACAAACTAGAAAAATAAAAGGCAGTGTATGTGTCAGTTGTTGTATATAAATAAGTATACATAAGACACAATGATTGTGTGAGTGACTGTATGGATAACTGTATACTTGTAATAATGATTTTATAATTCACTAAGTATGACTTACTATCTAAATGAATAGAAGAAGTGGTGTTTGTAGAAGTGTTTTGCTAAGTAAATATGTAAGTATGATCCATTGTTTGCATAAGTGAGTAGGATGACTTTATATGTGAATAGGATGCGTGCTGTTGTTTATTGTCGATATAGATGTATACGTATTTTTGATAGTGTTCTATTGTTCATTGACAGCATGTATGAGTGAATCCATAGGTAAGTGATTAGATGTGTGTATACATCTATGAATCACTGAGTGGATTTTTAGATACTTGTATTGCTGTGACAATGGATTTAAATATGATACTCTGTATTTTAAAAAGAGTGATGAAAAATTGTAATAGTGTATGAAAAGGTGTATGTGATTGTCACGTGGATGATGTCATCAGTGATGTCATCAGTGATGTCATTTGAGATGTCATCAGTGATGTCACTGACCATGTCATGAATGATCTAATATGTGACATCATCAGCAGTGGATTGCGGGTGCGCGAAATATAGTTAGTACAACTAACTATATAGGAGCAATTTCAATGGTTTTGTATGAGTAAAATGTCCAGCTAACTATAACACCACTAAAACTTATAGTTTTTTTAGTGAATTTCAAAGGTTTTTTAAAAGCTAATTCCTAACTATATAACTCCTGAAACCTATGGTTTTTTCAGTGAATTTCAAAGGTTTTTTAAATGCTAATTCCTAACTATATAAGGCCTGAAACCTATGGTTTTTTCAGTGAATTTGCAAGGTTTTTTAAATGCTAATTCCTAACTATATAAGGCCTGAAACCTATGGTTTTTTCAGTGAATTTCAAAGGTTTTTTAAATGCTAATTCCTAACTATATAAGGCCTGAAACCTTTGGTTTTTTCAGTGAATTTGCAAGGTTTTTTTCAATGCTAATTCCTAACTATATAAGGCCTGAAACCTATGGTTTTTTCAGTGAATTCGCAAGGTTTTTTAAATGCTAATTCCTAACTATATAAGGCCTGAAACCTACGGTTTTTTCATTGAATTCGCAAGGTTTTTTAAATGCTAATTCTATTAGCGGATAACGTTTTTATATATTAAAACGTTTTTTAAATCTCAAATGCCTGCTTTGCTAACAGAGTTTTTAAGCACAGGCTCTTTTGTCTCTGGTGGCCATCTTGGGAGACTGCATATCAGATTTTTTTTAATGAAATATAAGAGGATTTGAGAAGTTACTCAAAATGTGCCCTCATTTTTCTTTCTTCAGCACTAATCATAATTTCTATGGCAAAATGAACCCCCTCATTTTGTTCCTTTGCGAATTAGATGTTTTAAGTGTTAACACTTTATTCCAATCAAGATGACTTCAGGTGTGCCATACTTTTGTCTTAAGTAAGACTGTTAGCGCTCTAGTTGTTCTTTAGAACACTCTGGGACATTCTGTCATTGGGCTATAGTTGGGCTACATCTGGCTGATATTTGGGCTACATTTGGCTTTTTTCGTCTCTGGTGGCCATCTTTGGGCTACATTGGGCTACATTGGGCTACATTGGGCTACATTTGGGCTCTAACATATATATACCCCAATGTAGCCCAATATATATTTTTTCAAAGTTAATTTTCGTAAAAACCACTGGAGCACATATCTTGAGACATAGCAAAGGCACATCGGGCTACCAGTCCCTACAATTTTGCCAAGTTTGGTGGAAAACCATTCAGCCGTTCGGGCTAAAAGTGAGTCCAACCGCCCTACGGAAATTAACATGGGGAAAACACGTTTTGGGACCCCCCTTTTATCTCAGCCCCCGCTTGACGAATCCCCCCAAACTTTCAGGGAAGGACCGGAGCGCCGCGAGGCAAAGTTAAGGAAAGTTACAGGAAGATTCCTCAACCGGCGCCAAAGTTATTTCCAATAGAATGTTGCGATTTCCCTATGAAAAACAATCCTAACTATTTTTTAAATCTCAAATGCCTGCTTTGCTAACAGAGTTTTTAAGCACAGGCTCTTTTGTCTCTGGTGGCCATCTTGGGAGACTGCATATCAGAATTTTTTTAATGAAATATAAGAGGATTTGAGAAGTCACTCAAAATGTGCCTTAATTTTTCTTTCTTCAGCACTAATCATAATTTCTATGGCAAAATGAACCCCCTCATTTTGTTCCTTTGCAAATTAAATGTTTTAAGTGTTAAAACTTTATTCCAATCAAGATGACTTCAGGTGTGCCATACTTTTGTCATAAGTAAGACTGTTAGCGCTCTAGTTGTTCTTTAGAACACTGTGGGACATTCTGTCATTGGGCTATATTTGGGCTACATTTGTTTTTTTTTGTCTCTGGTGGCCATCTTTGGGCTACATTGGGCTGCATTGGGCTACATTGGGTTACATTAGGCTACATTTGGGCTCTAACATATATATAGCCCAATGTAGCCCAATATATATTTTTTCAAAGTTAATTTTCGTAAAAACCACTGGAGCACATATCTTGAGACATAGCAAAGGCACATCGGGCTACCAGTCCCTACAATTTTGCCAAGTTTGGTGGAAAACCATTCAGCCGTTCGGGCTAAAAGTGAGTCCAACCACCCTATGGAAATTAACATGGGGAAAACACGTTTTGGGACCCCCTTTTATCTCGGCCCCCGCTTGACGAATCCCCCCCAAACTTTAAGGTAAGGACCGGAGCGCCACGAGGCAAAGTTAAGGAAAATGTCAGGAAGATTCCTCAACCGGCGCCAAAGTTTTTCCCAATAGAATGTTGCGATTTCCCTATGAAAAACAATCCTAACTATATATACCTACTGGCTATCGCCAGTAGGTAATATATATATATATATGTCCATGTATATATATATATACATTTTTTTCAGGTTAGTGATTTATTTATTTTTTTGCGACATATTACATTTTATTATCAATGCACAACTAGGGTTGTTGAGAAAAAGTTCCTTTTGTTTTAAGAGATCTACTTGACCTGGATTTTATCAGTCGCGGCCGGCATTGCTGGCAGATGGGGGGCAGGGGGTCACACGGGGGTGGGTTCATTTAATAATAAAAAATAATAATAATTAAACTTACCTTTCCGCCAACCGGGTCCCACATCTTCTCTGCTCCTGCTCTCCGGCCTCGCAGCGTTGTGATTGGTCCAGTCTAGACCCAGCTAGGGGCTTATGGGGAGGCTATTTTCTCCATGCAGGCTGCATTGCAGCCTGCATGGAGAAGGGCAGAGTGTGCCTGACTGGTTTGAGCTGCCCCGTGGGGCTGACCAAACAGTCTTTGCGCACTCTGAAGTGGGCAGGCACACCACTCCTCCCCTGCCCTGCTCTCAGAGCAGCCCCGCCCAATAACAACCAAACATAAAATGGTAATAACTAAAAGTTATTACCATTTTATGTTCTGTTTCTCGCACTGTGAGAAAGCAGTGGGGCGACGCCTGGATTTTATATGTGTTAAAGAATCTCCATCGATATGCAATTAGGGTAGCGCAGGTTAATGAGGTGATACGTGACCATTTAGTTATGTTATAAAATCATGAAAGCCTGAGGTGGCCTGCAATAATTGGGGTATTTTATTCCCTATAGAATGAGACCCTCAAACGTTGTACACGTAGAGGTATTTATCAGCATCAAATATATGCTATTTCTCCAGGCAGGATCGCTCTAACATTTGCTGAGATTGAGAACAGTAGTTGACAGAGCAAGCAATTTAAGACAAGTGCATTCATTGTTTAAAATTTTGAAATAGGAAGTCTCACAATTTCATAACAAAATGTTTCATTAGAATTGCATGTGTTGTGGAAAACCAAAGCTTTATGCAAAGATGTCCATGCAATGGAAAAGTAACAAGAGGAGTTTCTTTTCAGAGTATACTCACTTGCCATTTAGAAATTCATTCTATGTTGGAACAGTGTGCCATAACTGGGCTGTCGAACAAAACAGCTCGATTTCAATAACAGTTTTTCGGTGTTACCACTTGTAACCATTTTTCATTGCTTTTGGATAATGTGTTTAAACCTTTAAGTGACCAAAAATTAATACTATATCATCTCCCTGGACTTTTACTCTCACAGCCGGTGAGAGTTGACAGGAAGAGTAGTGTGTTGGCAGCAGTGAGTGCTCTGTACTGTTACTCTAATAAATTAATGCAGGTAAATCTCACATAGAATAGCTGAGCAGGCCTGTTGTGAATAAGTGTATACTACTACGAAGTATAGTTATTAAAAGTTATTCTTTATTCCACCATAGACGCATCTCATGAACACCTGCCAGTAGCGCCTCACAGGAAAGCTACCTCACTACCAACTGCCACACTCATAACATTCTACTCTAGTCAGGAGGAATGAACCAAAGGACAGGGTAAAGAGAGGGGGGGTTCTAGGAAGGGAAAAAAGAGCAGAGAAAGGCATGGGTAAAACGGCCACGTTGACAATAAGGTCTATAGAAATAGTACCAAATCCCACATATCTTGACAGAATAGAACTATACCCACCTGACTTGTTGTGCATTCATACTCAGCGTCTGCAGTTGCAGATTGCCCTATAGGAAAATCCTGAGTGTTTTGCAAGAGGATGGTTGCCCTGAAAAAGTCAGCTTTGCAGTGGTAAATCTGTGATCTCAATAGTGGCTGTCTCTGAAAGGCTATACACCTTTCTATGGCGGAGGTCTACTGTTTTTCCTCTAGGCCAGTAATCCTGTCTGTCTGCCTGCTATTGCTTGACATAGTGTCTTTTTGTCTCCCTCAGGGGCATGAAACACAACTTGAAGTGGAAGTTCAAGGATTTGCCATTGGCTACCTACCAAGCAGCGGCTTCTGCAAACTCAAGTGAATGCCAGGGGGCGTGGTCTTGCTCCAGAATGATGTCCTACACATCCTACCAAGAACCCTTTTCCTTCCTCGAGGCCTGCCAGAAAAAAGCTTTTACCCTGCTGAAGGACAGGGTCTGCAGCCAGGTCCAGCAGCTGCATCCCAACGCCTCACGCCTGGAGGCCTTGTGCACGGTCATCGGGAACATTCCAGACTCTCAAGGAACCATTCTGCTGGGAAAGTTCTGCTATCGTGTGAGCTTTGCTTATGCTGATTTCCTGACTCTGCCTCAGTCGGTTATTGACCCGTGCAACCAGACAACCAAAGGAGGTTTTGATGGAAGGAGCATGTCTAAGTCCTCTTCTATGGTTTGCGCCTATGCAATGTGGCAGGAATCCAGCTCCGTGGATCCATCCATTGTCGCCACTTGTAGCGAGAATGACAAAGAGAACTTCATCCGTGCAGTATGCATGGACAGTGTAATTTTCAAGAAGCTGTCTGGGATCTCAGATAATGATTGGCTGCCCGGGTATTGTGCATACTACACCATGAATGGCTTTCGTTCCACCCTCCAGGATTGCAACTACCTCACCTGGACAACCCCGGACTCCTCTACAGTAGCCTACTGTTGGCTCTATGACGAGGTGAACTTCTCAAGCTACCTCTGCATGAACCCTGATGTTCTGCAAAAATTAAAGCTGGACCCTGATAACCAGTGGCTTGAGCCTAGCTGTTCACCAAGCGATTCCAGCTCCCTGCCAGTTGCGGCCATGTGTGCCTATACTCAGTGGGACTTGACCACTATTGAAACATCCCAGGTATCCTTCTGTGCACAAAATGATGGGGGACAGTTTGCTGCAACCATCTGTGGAAATCAAGTCACACTAGACCAGCTGTTGGTAAATCCAAGTAATTCCTGGATAGCCGAGTTTTGCATCAACATCAGTACTAACGTGCTTAGTACAGCATTCCCATTTAGCATGTGTGTCTATTCAAGCTGGCAGCAGAGTTTGCAGGGCAACTTCAGTAATGGGTCCTCTTTGGCTGTCGCAGTAGATCCTTCCACTGTGAAAGACTGCAGTACCCTTGACCAATCTGATTTTGTGAATTCTGTGTGCAATAATCCTAACCTGCTGCAAGTCCTGGCCTGGGACCCCAGGAACAGCTGGTTGAAAAAGTTCTGCTTCAACTTTGTGTTTATCCTGGAGGAGGTGTGTAATTATTCCACCTGGCACAGCCTTGCTCCAAATTCTTCCCTTGTCACCTACTGCTGGATGTTTGATGAAGCTGGCTTCTCTGACTATCTCTGCGTGAATGCCCATCTCCAGGAACAATCCTGGGTAAATTCTGAGAAGAAGCTCCTTGAGCCTAACTGTAGCACATCCAGTGGAATGGACGGAGCAGGCTCCCTGCCTATTTCCATTCTATGCAACTACAGCTGGTGGGACCCAGCAACCACTGATTTCACCAAGGTCGGCTTTTGTGCTGAGTATGATGATGCCAGTTTCCAGAACATAATGTGTAACAATCCACTCAACTTGCAGCTGCTGCTAACTAACCCATACAACAGTTGGCTGAGCCAGCACTGTGTAAACTTCAGCCTGGTTATTGGTAGCTTGTCAAACACAAAGGAGCAATGCAGGTATTCTGAGTGGGCTGCATGGTCAGCTGACTCCATACTCGCTCCCTCCATAGACCCAGCCAGCATTATGGCGTGCAGCAAAAGTGATAAGGAGAACTTCACAAACGCTGTGTGTAGAAATGCCAGTGTGCTGCAGGAGCTGATCAGGGACCCCAGAAATGAATGGCTGCTGGACTTCTGCTCAAATTATTCAAGTCCAGACCTACTCACACTTTTGGCCACAAAGGTCTGCTTCTACTCCACCTGGACCGCAGAACACCCCAGCCTTCTTTTGGTGTCTTTTTGCTGGATGTATGACCAGGTCAATTTTGTCAATGTTTTGTGCGTGAATCAACCACTCAATAATCAAATAAGCATGGGCCCAAACTACCTCTGGATCCAGCCAAACTGCTCCTTTCTTAGTCCACATGACGGGGTACGCTCTCTGCCCACACCTCAGAAGTTGTGTGTCTATCCCCTGTGGAATCCAGCTTCAGTTGATTATGCCACAGTTTCCTTTTGTGCACAGTATGATAAAGCCAACTTCACCAAGATAGTATGTGCTAATCTCACCACTGTCAACATGTTGGCTAACAACACGAGCAATAGCTGGATCTATGATTATTGCCTGAAGTCAAGTGGGAATCTTCCCAATTCTTACCTGGCAAAACTTTGCAACTATGCTGATTGGTCGACGAAGGCAATAGGCTCCTCCGGCACAATCTCTGTAGTCCCCACACTTCTGTTAGCCTGCCGGGACAACGACAAGTGGGATTTTGGAGTCTCTGTTTGCAATGATGCCGTTCTTCTTCAGGCCCTCACCAAAGACCTGAGGAATGATTGGCTTCTGGACTTTTGCATAAACGTATCTAATCCAGACATCCTCAATATGTTTATTGTCTGGCGGTCCTGCATTTATTCAACTTGGACTTTGGACTCCATTGACACATTTTTTGTCACCTACTGCTGGACGTTTGATGAGCTTAACTTCCTTAGGTACCTATGTAACAATAGCCAGATATTGAAAAAAATTAAGGAGAATCCTGACAACGTCTGGCTAGAGGTAGATTGCAACTCCATAGTTGTGGCCGTGGATAAAAATGTGTTTGAAATCCGTAAAAATCAATGCACCTATGAGACATGGAATCCATCCACCGTCGACCACAGTTTAGTCCGGTTTTGTGCCGACAATGATGGAAAAAATTTCACCAATGCAATATGCACCAATGTCACTGCTGTGAGGCAGCTGAAAGAGAATCCCAACAACACCTGGATCCCGGAGCTGTGTGCAGCATCCATCTCTGTTGTTTTCAACAGGTTCAGCACCCAGCAGTACTGTACCTATCAAGTGTGGAAGCTGCAGGTCGTCAATTCTTCCTTGCTTGAGCTTTGCTGGGTCTATGATCAGAGCAACTTCACCCACTTGGTTTGTAACAATACACTCTTGGTGGAGAGGTTGATACAAGACACCGTCAATGCCTGGCTGAAGCCCGCCTGCCATTACAAGAATTCTTCCTTCTCCAACAGCATCCAGGATGCCGTCCATTCCCTGTGCCAGTATGCAGAGTGGCCAGCTCCTGCCTTGGTAGATATCTCCATTGTGACGTTATGCAGCACCTATGACCAGCTCAACTTTGTAGATATCATCTGTGGCAATGTGTTGAATTTGTTGGGTGAACATGGTGGCTCTTCTATATCTGCTCTCTGCATCAACAACACCACTCCTGGGGATCCTTTTGGTTTTTTACCCAGTGACATGTGCTTGTATGACACCTGGATGGACGATAACACTGATCCTACTATCTTGGCTCTCTGCTGGGATCATGACCAGGTCAACTTTGTGGCACATATTTGTCAGAACAAGGATTTGCTGTCCTACTTGATCAGTCAGCCCGATAACCTCTGGATCATGCCTTTGTGTGCAAATGCAAGCACATCTGTCAGTCCAGGTGACTCTGAAGCCCCTTTTTGCCTCCTTGAGATGGTGAAGACACAGTTCAACTGGAGCTGCAGTGTGGATTTGCCTTCAGCCTGTCAGGGCGGTGGTTTGTCAGTGGGCAGCCTTCTACCAATCATGCAATGCGGCCTGGAGAATGCTGGACTACCCCTACAGGGCTCCTCCCTCGCAGACCTGAGCCAGGCCTACGATGGGGCCTTGGATGCCTTGGTGCTTCTGCTTCTGGTGCTGGAGGACAGTCAGATCATCTCACTGACCAGCTCAGGGGCAGTGCAGACAGTCATGCTACAGTCAGTGCTCAGCTACCTCCAGAAGGCCGGTGAGTCGGACAGTCAAAGGGAGCTCCTGCAGTGCTTTGGGGTAAGAATGTATTCAAATATTTTATACCTTGCTGCATATGTGCTGTTTTTGTTTGAGGACATTTGCACTGCCAAGGCCATGATGCATCTCTTCTGAATGTGATTGAAGCTTGCACTGCCGCTGTCTGTCCTGTACATGTACTGTGTGCGGCTACTGCCTGGGCTGTACCTGTTTGGGAGTGGGAAGCTTAGACTGACACTGCATTTCACCATGTGAGAGGGAAGCTTGTGCTGCTGCTGTCTGTCCTGTACACGTTCTCTGTGCAGCTACTGCCAGTTTTTGTGTGGAAACGTAGACTGACACTGCATGTCAGTGTGTGACAGGGAAGCTTTCATAGCTGCTGAAGTCTGTCCTGTACAGGCTTTGTGTGCAGCTAATGCCAGGACTGTACCTGTCTGGGGTGAAGCTTAGTCTTACACCAAGTGTCACTGTGTGAGAGGGAAAGTTGCATTGCTGCTGTCTGTTCTGCACACATTTTGTGTGTGGTTACTGCCAGGGTTGTACCTGTTGTATGTGGGATGCTTAGACTGGCTTTGCATGTCACTGTGTGAGAGGGCAGCTTGCACTGCTATTGTCTGTCCTTTACAAGTTCTATGTGCAGCTTCTGTTAGGGCTGTACCTGTTTGTGCGTGGAAACTTCGAACTGACGCTGCATGTCAGTTTGTGAGAGGGAAGGTTGCACTGCAGCTGACTGGTCTGTGACATTCTGTGTGTGACTACGGCCAGGGCTGCCTGTTTGTGTGTGGGAAGCTTAGACTGACACTGTTAGAACTGGGATTTCTGGTTAACTTTTGTATTGTCAAAACACATCAGATAGTAATCACACAATATACATTTGTGCCAACTGGCACGGGCAATATTCACACGGGATTATTTACACCAGGACAGGGCCACATGGGCCACTGTCAGAATCAACACTTAGCAGAAATAGCACTTCTAGAACTTAGAATAAGTGTAGCACAAAACAACAATTATAGGTCACAACCAGTAACCACTGGTAACAGGTAGGTACACACTACGCAATACTACTAACCATAGGCCTAGATCACGCATGGACACCTAACCTCTCTAGTATACCATACTAGGCAAAGCAAACTTCTAAGCATGAGCACATTTAGAAGTATAACACAAGCATAAAGGCAAAGCACATTATGCAGAAATCACATTTAGCCTTAAACCGTAGAAATACAGTAGGCAATCTCCTCACTAGTCTAAACACATTAGACTCTGCCTCCTAAGAATAAATCACATTTAGGGGCGTAACTCACAGTGAAACACAATCTCACTAACATTAACCTACATAGGTAAAATAACCTCATAATCATAGTAACATCACATTGCGCAAAAATCACATTAGGCCATTACCATTATAAACATAGTAAAATCACATTGCGCAAAAATCACATTACTGCCTTGCGCCCTACCCACATACCAGCCCCCTGGCCAACTGGTCATCTCAAGAAGGGGCTCAAATGCCCTGTGTCCAGAATGTCAAGGCACGCTGCCATCGCAGCGCCAGTCAGGGGTGTGCCACGGCGCAAACCTAAACGTTGCAGCTGCCCACTAATTGCTGGGCAGCTGGGAACAGTAACAGGGCCTAAACGTTGCAGCTGGCACTAAGTGCTGTGCAGCTGTAGAAGGCCTGGCACCTCTGCGCCATCTCCGTCCCTCCCAGGGACTTTCACTCACATTGCGCCTAAACGGTGCAGCTGCCCACTACTTGCTGGGCAGCTGTGAATCAGCCAAAACTGCGATAGGGGCCCTCACTGGCCCTTAGAACAAGGACTGCGCCAAAACCTGGGAGCCCTCTAGGCTCTAAAAATGCATTTGGCGCACTTTGGAGCCCTCTAGGCTCTCAGAACAAACAGAGAGGCAACCTGTGGGAGCCAACTAGGCTCTATTAATAAACATGCCCATCGTTGGAGCCCTCTGGTCTAGAAAACAATTGCCCAACCGTTGGAGCTCTCAGGCTCTGAATCAATACTGCGGGCATGTCCATGGGGTCCCTCTGGACCCTTTTATCAATTATGTGCCCCTTGGTTGGAGCAACCCCCTATCAGGGGGGCCGCACGGGAAAATAGGCGGGGACACCATTGTGCCTCACAAGGCACAACAACACACGCCCGGAGCTCCCCCCCCCACAGCCGTCTAACTTACCGGCTCTCTCGTTGGTCACGGGGCGGCTGCAGGATGTTTCCGGTGGGGCTTCCCTCGACTCCGGGGAGCCCCGCTCTGGCCTGGGGCTCTACTTCACCCGGGGCACTCCGTCGTCGGCTGCAGGAACCGCGGGGCTCTCCCAAGCGCATGGAAGCCCCGCGCCATTACTCATGCCGGCGTCTTCCGGCTCTCTCTCGTCCCCTCCTCGCTGGGGGACAGCAGCACTCTCCTTCGGCCACCCGGGGAGGTGGGGTAGGCTTGGTGGGGTAGGCTCCCGACCTCCCCACACAGCACCACCTTTCCTGGGCGGCTTCTCGGCTGGCGGCCCCTGGGCTCTCTCCACTTCACGGGAGCCCCGGGCCGCGGGAGGACGCAACTACTTCTCGCTCTGGGCTCGAGGAGGCAGGGTGGGCTCCCGACCTCCTCCATTGAGGCAACCACTGCCGGCCGTACTTCCTCTTCCGTCCACGGCCCCGCCCACAACCAGGCGGGCCGCGGACGCGGCGGCTATTATTAAAAGCGGCTCGGGCCGCCGCGGCGATTCTCCTAGTGCCAAATGAGGGGTGGGCACCCTCGATTTTTAAAAAATAAACTCAGTAGCACTACAGCGCTCTGCCCAGGAAGGTAAAATAAAGCGCTCTCAAGGCGCTAGGGGCATAGGCAAGCCCACAGGAATGATCCCTATCACCAGAAGGGCCCCAGAAGCACAGGATGCGAAGACAGAGGTCCTGGGGGCACAGTGAAGCAAGGAGGACCCCAAGAAAGCAAAGATCCTCCAGGCATTCAGGTCCATCAGGTATCCAGGGGCTGGGCAGGGCCCAGGGAGGCAAGCCTTCCCCTGGGCCCAAGCAGCAGCACGCCCCTGGCAGGATTCAAGTCAGAAACAAGAACATCTTTAGGGTGTCACATCACCCTTTTTATACAGCAACAGCCTTTGTCTAGCAGGGTGTAGGCAATGTGAGAACCAGCTACAACTGGTTATGGGGAACTCCTTTCACTGGCCAGGCTAGGGACATCAGACGCAGCACAGGGGTGGAGCCAGCATTGTGGAGGGAAAACCCAGCCCTATTCAGGTCCCAGGTGTACCCCTCCCTCACATCAGCATGCTAATCTCAACACTCACCACTGGGCAGACCCATCCTGACTCCTGGAGCCAGGCTCACCAGCCAGCTCCAGCCAATCACACGCCAGACACAAATTACACTAACATGCCAACTTCTAGAAGTGGCACTTCCACACTAGACACAATCATGCCGCATACATCATTACGCAGCATTCAATCTCACGAGTTCGCACATACCAAACTTGACCCTGCACTCCCCACACATTAGGAACTACCATGGTCACACATATTCCCCATGGGAGGGCAGGTCACTCACCACACATGCACAGAGAGCTCACGCACTTTACACTGTACCACAGTGGAAAAAGTGCGCAGAGGCCTAAAATCACCAACACCAGGTTACAGAAACAGGCTAGGAAAAAGCAAAAAGTTTCTGGGTGAACCTGCCAAAAAGGGCCGGGTTCAACAGACACTATGTGTCAGTGTGAGAGAGAAGCTTGCACTGCTTCTGTCTGGCCTGTAAATGATCTGTGTGCAGCTATTTCTGCCAGGTTTGTACCTGTTTGTGTGTGGGAAGCATTTTATGTATTTATTTATAGCGTTTTATATAGCTTGGACGTGACCCATGGGGGTATCAGAGCGCTTTACAATAAAAGAATATAAATGGATGAAGTGGTATGCACACAAATAGAAATATGAAGTATATACATAACAAACATAGAGGACCGAGATTCTGTAGGACGTTGTACACTAGACAGTTACGGACGTTAGGAAAATGTGCTATCAGACATATACAGATACGGAGCAACAAGGGTTCTGATGAAAAGACTTATACTCAAAGACAACCCACAATTAAAACTTAGGACAAGACTTTGTTCATTAGTAGTCTTTTTACTTCCTTTTTGAAAGCAGTAAAGGAAGTTATTCCACGCACTAGTGGAGGTAAAGAGTTCCAAATCTTTGGTGCAATCCCTGAGAAAGCTCTACCGCATGTTTTCTTCTGGAAGGATTGGGGTTTCAAAAGGAAAGAGCTCGCACTTCGTAGTTGTCTAAACCTCCATATTTTTCCAGCTCTAGCGCCAAGTAACTGGGTGTATTGTTGTGAATTGCTTTGTGCGTCATGCATGCCACTTTTAATTGTATTCTTGCCTCATAAGGCAACCAATTCAATGCAATGAGATGTGACTGTTTATTTTGGTTCCATACCAGTCCAGCCGCGGCATTCAGTGCTGCTCTTAGCGGTGCCAACCTGTATTTAGGAAGATCACAGAGGGTGGTGCTTCCGTAGTCTAATCTTGGCAGTACTAAGGCTTGTACTGCAATTTTTAGATCTGCCTGAGGGAGGAAGGGTTTGAGTTTCCTTAATATGCTCATCTTGTGATTAGCTCCTTTGGTGGCAATAGAGATTTTCGACTGCATATTCAAATGTTTGTCAATGGAGATACCTAGGGATTTTGCCCAGTCTATGATGAGGGGGACACAGTCAAAGGAGGTTAGGTGTTTTAACCAGAGGTCTATCTTTGGAGTGTGGTTTGGAGGTGAGATTAGGAAGAATTCCGTATTTTTGGTCTTCAACATCAGGTAGTTGTTAGTGAGCCAGCTTTGCGTGTTCAGTAGCATAGTGTTAAGAGCAATGAAGTCATCTGGCGAGGTGATTTTCATGTACAATTGGATGTCATCCACGTACAGGTGATATAGAATGTTCGTTGATTTCAATGCATTCGCCAGAGGCTCCATTAGGAGATTGAAAAGAATGGGTGAAAGGGCATATCCCTGAGGCACACCAAGTGTGACCATGGATGGTTGCGAGAGTGAGTTCTTCATCTTGATTCTTTGAGATCTGTTATTCAGGAAGGAGGAGAACCATTGCAGCCCGAGAGGCCCATCCTTCTTTCCAATAGGGACAGGAGGTTGTCGTGCTTGACAGTATCAAAGGCGGAGAACAGATCAAGAGGCTTGTTTCATTACAGTCAAGCATAATTAGTATATCATCCATAATGTGTGTGAGTGCAGATTCTGTGCTGTGTCCTCTTCGGAAGCCCGATGGGTGACTGTCTAAGAGGTTGAAGTTCTCAATGTGATTGGATAATTGAATTTGAACACATTTCTCCAATAATTTCGCCACGGTTGGGATGTTGGTTATAGGACGGTAGTTGTTAGGATCGGATGGAGAGGCGTCAGCTTTCTGTAGTATAGGAGTGACCTGTCCTATTTTAAGACAGTCCGGAATGACACCTTGACTCAAGGATGCGTATACAATTTTAGACCATAATGGAAGTATAGATGTTTTTAAAATCTTGAACAGGGCAGAAGGCAAGGGGTCCAAGAAATGATTTGAGGGGTTGATTGCTTGAAGAATGTTGTCAATAGTTTGTTGAGAGATTGGCGAGAAGGTGTGCCAAGAGGCATTATTTTTTGTGACTTCCCTAGGATTATTAAAATGAACTTCGAATGAAGCACCCGATTTGGGAGCTTGGACCATAGATTGCGGGAGGGCCAACTTTGATTGGATGTCTAGCTCAATGGTCCTAGTCTTTTTGTGGAAGAAATTGGCAAGCACATCACATGTAGGCGTGGCTAGGTCATTTAATTCACTATAGTTCGTTGTATTGCATGATTACTGCTTGACGATTTCAAAGAGTTTTTTTGGTCGGTTGCTAGCTTGGTTTAACTGAGTGCGGAAAAAGTCCGCCTTTGCCTTAAGAATCTTCCTATTGCAGGAATTCCTTAATCTTCTAAGGTGCTCACGGTTGTCAGTGTTAGGAGCCGATTTCCAAAGACGTTCAGCAGCTCTTAGCTGTCTACGCTCCAAATTCAGACGCTCATTGAACCAAGGCTTGGACATCTTAGGAGAGACATTTTTTCCTGTAAAGGCGCTGTGGAGTCCAGAGTTTTGAGTATTGTGTCATTGTAGAAGGTTGTAAGGTCATGTACATGAGTTATGTCTGTCATGAGGGTCAGAGCAGAATTGCACTGTTTTACCAAGGAGATGGGATTGATATTTTGTAAACTCTGTTTCCAAATGCCTTGATTTTGAGGGTTGTCCCCTTTTTTGAATAACTTCGATATTGATGGAGAAGAGGATGCAGTAATGATCAGACCAATCGCAAGGGATGAAGGAATCAAG
This sequence comes from Lissotriton helveticus, assembly GCF_964261635.1. Classification (NCBI taxonomy): domain Eukaryota; kingdom Metazoa; phylum Chordata; class Amphibia; order Caudata; family Salamandridae; genus Lissotriton; species Lissotriton helveticus. Next base: position 1,930,261,671 of record NC_136061.1, read on the forward strand.
TAGGATGATGTTTGATTTTGCAATGATGAGGTCCAATGCCTCTCCCTTGTTATGCGTTGGGCTATCACAGATTTGGGATAACTCCTGTTCCGACAGAAATTCTTTAAAACAGCCTACAATATGATCATTTACGTTGTTCCAATGGAAGTTGAAGTCACCTAAGAAAATATGAGGAACCAGAGAGTTGACAATGGATACCATGATCTCCATAATCTCATTGATACAAGTCAAATTATCACCTGGGGGGTGGTAAAATATGTGTAGCTTAATGGTGATACGCTTAGCATCCGAGATATTAATGCATAGATAATCACACGAAGATAGTTCAATGGAGTCTGCTTGCTTGACTCTCTGCTGCTGTCTGGCCTTCACATGTTCTGTGTGCGGCTACTGCCAGGGATGTACTTGTTCGTGCGTGAGAAGCTTAGACTGACACTGTGTGTCAGTTTGTGAGAGGGAAGCTTGTGCTACTGCTGTCTGTCCTGTACACGTTCTCTGTGCAGCTACTGCCAGTTTCTGTGTGGAAACTTAGACTGATACTGCGTGTCAGTGTGTCAGAGGGAAGCTTGCACTATGGCTGCTGTTTGTCCTGTACATGTTTTGTGTGTGGCTACTGCCAGGACTGTCCCTGTTTGGGTGAGAAGCTTAGACTGACACTGAATGTCACTGTGTGAGAGGGAAAGTTACATTGCTGCTGTATTTTCTGTACACATTCTGTGTGTGGCTACTGCAAGGGCTGTACCTGTTGTGTGTGGGAAGCTTTGACTGACACTGCATGCCACTGTGTGAGAGGGAAGCTTGCACTGCTATTCTCGGTCCTTTCCATGTTCTGTGTGCAGCTACTGCCAGGGACGTACCTGTTTGTGAGAAGTTTAGGCTGACACTGTGTGTCACTATGTGAGATGAAAGGATGCACTCCTGCATTCTATTCTGTACACATTCTGTGTGCAGCTTCTGTCAGGGCTATACCTGTTTGTGCGTGGGAAGCTCAGACTGACACTGCATGTCAGTTTGTGAGAGAGAAGGTTGCACTGCAGTTGTCTGTCCTGTACATGTTCTGTGTGCAGCTCTGGCCAGGTCCGTGCCTGTTTGCATGTGGGAAGCTTAGACTGACACTACATGTCAGTGTGAGAAAGAAGCTGGCATTGCTACTGTCTAGCCTGTACATGCTCTGTTTGTGGCAGGTGTGTACCTGTTTGTGTGTGGGAAGCTTAGACTGACACTGTGTGTTACTGTGTGAGAACGAATTTTGCACTGCTGCTGTCTGGCCTGTAGACTTTCTGTGTGCGGCTACTGCCAAGGCTGTACCTGTTTGTGCTTGGAAGCTTAGACTGACAATGAGTGTCCCTGCTGCTGCTGTCTGTCCTATACATGCTTTTTGTGCAGCTACTGCCAGGACTGTACCTGATTGTGGGAAGCTTAGACTGACACTGTGTGAGAGGCAAAGTTGCATTGATACTGCATGTCCTGTACATGTGCTGTGTGCAGCTACTCTCAGGACTGTACCTATTTGTGCATGAGAAGCTTAGACTGACACTGTGTTACTGTGTGAGAAGAAATACTGTACTGCTGCTGCTGTCTTTACTGTACAGGTTGTGTGTACAGCTACTGCCAGTGCTGTACCTGTTTGTGTGTGGGATGCTGATGCTTACACTGACACTGTGTGTCACTGTGTGAGAGGAAAGCTTGCACTACTGCTTTCTGTCCGGTACGCGTTCTGTGTGTTACTACTGCCAGGGGCTGTACCCATTTGTGTGTTGGAAGCATAAACTGACACTATGTGTTATTGTCATTATATCACTTTTAGGGCACCCTGCTGCAGCTGGCGCTGGCTGAACCGTCACTGCCCACCAAGAATGTGGCCCTAATAAAGGTAGGCTTGTTGACACAACCACCTGCGTCTGGCGGGCATCAAAAGATGGGCCTGGAAGTGGCTGTGAGGGAGCCGGTAGTGGTCTTGGCCTAGGGGGTTAATGGAGAGTAGAACACTAAGCCCTGTTTGATCTGGAACTTTCTTGTCCTCAACTCATGTGTCCTGTTCTGATGCAATGTAGTTTAGTATTGTATGCATGCAAAACAATTCTGTTATGTTTGTTTTGGGTTTGCAAACTAAGCTATGCAGTCGGATTCATACATCGTTTGTAAGCAAAATGCATCAAGCCATGACGTTGTGCATTGACAGGCTTGTCTGGGTTTGAGGGTATTTGCCCTGGACTAGCAGATCATGCTAAATTAAAGGGCAAGATTTTGGTGCGTTTGCAGAGTTTTTTTGGGGCACAGGGTTACCAGAACTGGAATGACAAGGGTTATGGCAGGTCAGGGACCATAGAGATCTGTGGTCCATAGTGCCCCGCTCTTGTGACTGACATCATACATTATTTACCTACTCCTTTCCACTTGTTCATCCCTCTCCAGCAACAGGTCAGCATGTCTCCCTGAAGGTTGAATAGAGGGACAATTTCACTTCCACAGAGGGATGCAGACCCATCTCTCCCCAAGAGGTTTGCAACCACTCTGAAATTTGGTGATAATTTGGTTCATATTTAATACACAAAAGATTAAATATTGTTTTCAGAAATTAAAATAATGTTGTGGAAGCATTCTCGAAACTTCACCATACATTGCAAAGAATCCCTTTGTCCTACGGAATTTCATGGTGTATTGAGAAAACATATGCATCAGCTATTCGTGCTTGCGGTCAAACCCTTCCCCTTCAAACGATGTAGTCACCAGTGCCAAGACACTCACAGAGCACTCCAATGCAACTGCTCTAGGTACTTGCTTCTAATCCACAATGGAGACATCACAGCAGTAGTAAGGAGGGATACCTTTTATATCAAGCAATAGTGACAGTTGTCCTGCCCTCGGAAGTCCCATTACTGGGCTTCCGAACCCCTGGGGCCCTTCCCGACAGTGACGTCACTTCTGGGGGTAGGGTGGTCATGTGACTATGTTGGGTCATGTGTGTTGTTACATCACCCTGGAGATGTGCAAGTCACATGCTTCTGGTTCTACCATGTGTTTAGGGCTGTGCAACAGCCCTCAATGAGCTAGAGCCCCTGGAGATCTGGTTACCATGTTGTGGTGTAGAGGAGTAAACCCCATTGTTTGATGCTTAGAATACATATAAGGAGCCCCTAAGAAAATGCTGAGCCTCAAGGATTTGCAGCAACTCATATCCTCTATTAAGGGCTCTAGCAGCGACAGCGAAGCTCTGAGTATCGATGCAAATGCTAGAAACAATTTCATTGACATGGAAGATGGTGAAGAATCTATAACAGCTCCTAACTCCCCAGTTGATGAAGATATGGGGTTTCTGGAGGAATCGTCTCAGGAGGCTATCATCGTGTAACAGCTGTGCACAAACTCTGTCATCAATTATGCCTCGATGGACCCCAGCGATTCTCAAGATTTGAGGGCCCACGAAATGACTAGGTTTTGTAGAAATCGTTATAGACGCTTACTTGTACCGTATATACGGCTATTTTTTATTTTTAATGAATAGTCTGTTTTTCTTTCTTTTTTGAACTGTTGACACATCAACAAAAAGAGCTGTGGTAAAGGGGACATCTCCAAAGGTAAACAGCATACATTTTTACTGCTTATGCTGTTCAAAACAGACTGAAAGTTCCACAATCCAAAACAAAGAGCTGCGTAAGAGATGTTTTGTACCTATAATATCACAGATTTTGAAAAGGAAGCTCCAGGCATACACTACGATGCCATATGGCCTGTTAAAAGCTTTCATGTGATTGTTGTGAGCACATGTGCCAGACATGACTATTATAACCTCTCTTACGGCCATAAAATTAATGATCATCAGCAGGAGGCTCACAAGTGTTTATATGACTCATACACTTCAAGAACAATCCGTCATATATGTAGCTTGCTAGACCCGAACAAAGTATATAAACTGTAAAGGTAGGTGTATGATTTGTCCGAGAAAAATAAAAATGGCCACCTTGATATGATTCAGGTCTTGTCGACCATGCTCAAAGAGATCCGATGCTCGAGCGAGCCAAGTTAAAACTCTGTTGTATGCAAGCTTTGTGTACATATTTTGTTAGAAGGCTGGCAGAAAGCTCTATAGAAAGACATATGTGCGATATTTATTTTAAAAATAGATGAGTCGGATCTATAGTCCACAAAAACTGTTTTAAAAAAACATTATGAGTCCCCCGGTATCGTGTCATTATTGTATTATTTGAATAGTGGGGCTAGAGGGTCTCTAGTCCCATCCCTTAATTGGCACACAAAAATGGTTGTCCTTCCTTAGAACAAGAAAGAGACTTTCATTCAATGTTCATTCAGATTTGCTTTGATGTTTATTTCATGATCAAGTTCATTATTTTCAAAAAACTGTTCTGATCATTTCACGATCATTTTCAACATTGTAAATCCAAGCACTGTCTTACAAGCGGGTCCAATGCATTTCGGGCATTGTTAATATGCCCTTCATCAGGGAATTGACACTGAAAACAATGATATGAGCATACGTTAGAGCTGTATTTGGTAAGTGCAAAAAATCATAAAGTAGCATACATCATCGTGCAAAGAAAGATATAAAAAACAATCGTTTAACATGTCAAAAAAACATTTGTGAATGCGTAAAAAATGAACACTTATGATATGTACATGCATTACTGAACTCTGGAATGAGACGCCGTGTCACTTACGTGCCTCTGATGGAAAGTTATCGGAATCTAAAAAAGAGGGTGAACGAGCTCTCATTAAAGTCTGGCGGTTATGTGAATGCCATGATCTGGATGGGGTAGCTGGGAGACTAGAGACTAACCTGAAGTTAAGCGGCAGTACGCCTGGGTCCGATGTTTGACTCTGGAAGTCGCCGGCAAAAGATTCACATTTGCCGGTTAAGATACATTCAAATGGGGGTGTCATGTGATCGGTGACGTGTGGATCTACATGGTAGAAAGACTATGTGTGTCCGTGATGAGCTGTATTGAGGTGTGGGCTCAAAAATATACTTTGCCGGTATTCCCGTGGACCGGTTGCAAAAAAAGGGGTGTAGGAATGTAATGATAAGAGCAAGAATAATACTAATAAAAATAGAAAATGTTGAAAAGTTAAGATTAAGAAGCTCGGGGGTTCGAACCGGGGTCTATGGGGTTGTAAACCCAATGATTTAGGTTAAGTAGCTAAATGGGGGTGGAATGAAAACGAGCTGATTAAACAGTGTCAATGGGATTGTAACTTGGAACGTACACATTAACAGCCAAGTAGGTGTACAGAGCAATTAAATCATAAATAACATGAAAACTCAATTCTGTCATTAAGGCCCATTGGTTTCTGGGTCGACAGTTTATATATCCAATAGTTCTCTCGTCTGAGTAGAAATTTATTATTCTCTCTTCCTTCTGTTTTCATGACTGTTTCAAGAATGATAAATCTGATCTGGGAAACATTGTGTTGTGCTTCAACAAAGTGAGATGATAACGCTGATTTGGAATTTTTCAGTCTTATGTTGGACTTGTGTTCCGTTAAGCGCACTTTGATGCGTCTTTCCGTTTTACCGATGTAAAACTTGCCACATGGGCATTTGATTCCGTATATCAAGTTGCTGGTGTCACAAGTTGCATTCACTCGTAGTTTGATGGAATGACCATATCTGGGGTGTTGAATTGTGTTACCTTTAATGATGTTGTTACAATGTCCACAACTTAAGCAAGGTTTTGTTCCATGAAAAACAGAAGTTATTGTTTGTTTCTGTTGTAACATTTCGCCTAGGTTTTTGGCCCTGGTGTAGGCGAATATCGGTGGTTGGTTAAATGAATTAGCAAAGTCAGGTTCCATGTTGAGAATCATCCAATGCTTCATTATGCTTTGTTTAAACCTTCTACTTGCTGTGGAATACTTTGAAACCACTACAGTCCGTGTTTGTTCAGGCTTTGTGGTAGGTGAAAGTAGTTTGGATCTGTCTATCTCAACAATTCTGGTTTTGGTTTTTTCCACTAAAGGTTTGGGGTAACCTCTGTTTGTAAATTTGTCGGCCATTTGGGACAGTCTGACTTTGAGAGTGGTCTGATCAGAAGAAATTCTTTTTACTCTCGCCATCTGTGAGTATGGCAGGTTCCGAATCAGGTTTGGTTCATGGAAACTGGAGTGTAGCAGCATGTTATTTCTATCAGTGGGTTTGACATACAAGTCGGTGGTGAACCCTTGTGACGTGATTGTAATTTTTACATCAAGGAAGTTGACGGATATGTCAAAAATATCCCAGGTCAATTGGATCCGTTGATCTATGGCATTAAATTTGTTAAGTTCCAATTTTAATGTCTCTTCAGTTCCAGTCCAGATGATAAAATAATCGTCTATGTATCGGTTTATCATTTTGAGGTGCTTGGTCCAATCTTTGTTCGTGAGGATATGTTGTGTTTCGTACCATTGCATGAAAATGTTCGCATATACAGGGGCTGCAGAATTGCCCATAGCCATCCCTGTTAGTTGCTGGTACCATTCATCTTGAACTCTAAAGTAGCTGTGGTACAAAGTAAAGTACATCAATTCCATCAAAAATAGTTGGAAATCTTGTTCTAAATCAGTCTTCAACAGGGCTGCTTCCATTGCTTCTATCCCCATATCGTGGGGTATGCTTGTATAGAGGCTACAGACGTCCGCTGTGCAAAGGTACATTTTCTCAGTTGGGTTAAACGGAATTTGTTGCAATTTGAGTAAGAAATCCGTAGTGTCTTTTATGTATGTTTGCATCGATTGTACTGAAGGTTGGAGATATTTGTCGATGAGTTGACCTGTTGGTTGGTGCAAGCTACCTCTGGTAGAGACAATGGGTCTCATGGGAGGGTTTTTAAGATCTTTGTGTATCTTGGGTAGCATTCTTAGAGTAGGACTTTTTGGGTTGAGGGTGGTGAGAAAGTTTTTCGTTCTCTCTGTGATGGTTCCTTGTCTTAATGCACGATCAATGATATTTCTCAATGTTGTAGAGTATTCCATGGTGGGATTGCAAGCTAATCTGTTGTAAGTTCTCGTGTCACTGGTATGTTCTTTGATTTTTTCATTATACATGCTAGTGTTCATGATGACGATTGCACCCCCTTTGTCCGCTCTGGTGCATATGATTTGGTTGTTCGATGCGATTTTATTCAATGTGTCCAAGTCTTTTTGTGTGATATTTCTCTTTTTTGGTTTGATGTGTTTCATTTTACTGAGATCCTGTTTGACTAAATTCTCGAAAAGATCAAGTGTCTTGTGGCTTGTGGGAGCTTGAAATGTGCTTTGTGACCGTAAACCCATCAGTTGGTCTTTCTCCTGTGGTGGACGTGCAGGAATGATGTTATCAAAAAAGTGTCTGAGTCTCAGTTTGCGCATAAGCTTGAAGAAACTGACTTCAAGTTCAAGATGGTCAGTGGAAGTCGTAGGTACGAATGAAGTTCCTTTCTCTAATAGTTTTAGTTCGTAAGAACTGAGATTCTGGTCACTGATGTTGATGACTAGGTGCTCTGAGGTTGGTTCTTCTTGGGTTTCTTCTCCTTCTCCTTGGACGTCGCGGTTGTACTGCGAGTATTCGGGGGGTCCCTTTCTTTCTCCTTTTCCTTTTCTTTTCCCTCTCCTGGGTCGCCTCTTTGTGCTTGGCCCTGTTCTAAAAAAGGACTGCTATCAGGAGTTCTGCTGGTGGTGGGTTCTTCCGAGGGTATCTGCTCCTGAGGAGTTCTAGAAGGCGGTTGTCTACGTTGTTTTTGGGTGGAATCACTCTCGTTAGATGAGGTATCTGTATTCGAATTGTAGGGACGATTTCTGCGTTTCTGGGCGTAGATATCAGCCCATGAGTAAACCTCTCCTAATCGGTAATCCAAGGTGTCACGTTTAAATTTCCGGATTTTCCGTTCGTTAATTTCTCTTGAGTGGCGGTCGATTTGTGTTTTGATATCTTCTAAAGTCGTTTTCAGATCGTCTTCAGACATCATTGTAGAGAGTTCTGTTGATGTTTCCTGAATTTCAACTGTTAGTTCCTCTAAAATTGTGGAAAGTTCTTGTATAATCAAGAGAATTAAATCCAACGAACATTTATTTAAAATCTCATACCAGCGTTCTTGGAATTTTTTTGAGTGTTTACATAGAGATGGTTTAAGAGCTATTCTTAAGCCACGAGGTATGCGTTGGTTCCTGTGGTACTTGATGAGTGTGCTAGCGTGAAGTTGTTGGTTAGTTCTCCTTTTGGATAAGTAAAGTAGCTGTTTGATGTTTTGCTCTTTCGACCTGCTTGGAGTTTCTTGTGTGAGTTCCTCCCTGATTAAAGAGTAAATTTGGTCCACATCCTTTGTTTCAAATGCGAAGGTGGAGGCTCTGGCCTCAGTGCTTTTTGAAAATAATGAACTTGATCATAAAATAAACATCAAAGCAAATCTGAATGAACATTGAATGAAAGTCTCTTTCTTGTTCTAAGGAAGGACAACCATTTTTGTGTGCCAATTAAGGGATGGGACTAGAGACCCTCTAGCCCCACTATTCAAGTACTTTGTTCGACGTCGGAGGACCCTCGACGTCACCTTATTGAGCACCTATAAGTATACAAACTCCAGCTTAACCTCTCTCATCATCCCGCTGTGCATCTATCTGCCATTCTGATTATTGTATTATTTACCATTACATAGTTACTCACTTTTAGGCCAAGCATCAGAATGTTGGTGCACAAGATGCTTCTGAGTTTTTGTCCAGGATACATATGTTTTGCCAGATTGGTATATGTGTTGCTTAACGAAAGAATAGGTGAAATAAAACCCGTAACTCTGTGCTATCTGAAGCTGGGTGAGCCGCCCACGGCGATGCAATATGACAGCCCTATGTAAATAGCCAACTAGTGTATCAATGCGTGGCTACCTACAACGGATGAATACTGGAACCTGTACAAATGCCATATGAGGGAGTTAATACTATCATTGATGACCAGCTTACATATCGCCTTGGAGCTTCTGACCAAAGATTATTTTAGAAATAAAGGTTTTGTATTCTACGATAGAAAATTGCACAATCGTTTAAATACCATCAGTTCCTGAGTGTACAGGGGTGAGAGGGAAGTCCTGAGCCATTGAGTTTTAAGCTAAAAAAATAAATAAATCTTGTGAGACAGAGGCAAATTATCTTCTGGACCTAGTAATGTATGTAGCGTGTGTCATATTATGTATATGGAGTGAAAAGTCAGCAAATTGTCCAACAACAACGACAAGACATGTACCATGAAACTGTAAAGTATACCCTGTTTATGTTTTGCTAACATTCTTTATTTTTAAGAAAATGCCCTTACACAAAATCATTGTCTTTCATTTCATGGGATGCGGAGACTGATAACATATCGGGGGATGGGTTAAGTAAGCTTTGTTACAAGTGGGGTCGGAAGCTTCGAAAGCGCCAAAGGTCTGTTTAGAAGGGCGCTAATTGAAAATGAGCCAGTAAACAGAGCACACGTGAGGACCTGGTTATCTGGTGAAGAGGCGTATTCACTCCACAAGCCAGCCAGGAGGCGATGTAAGAGAAGACTGACCATTGTTAATGCGCAGCTAGATTATCATAGGCAAGCAGACATAATCAGTCTTCACGATCTAGCCAAGCATAATAACGGAGCTCAATATATATTAACAGTATAGATGTATTGTCCAAGTAAGCCTTTGCAGAACCGCTAAGCGATAAAAGTAGTACTCGCATCACCACGGCCTTCGAAGCCATATTCAGGAAAGGGCAAACCTCTCAAAAACTGCAAACAGATACCTAAAAAGAATTTTGTGAAAATTCATTTCAGAAATTATTAAAACAGCCGCTGTTCATTATTTTGTAAAGCACACAGAGGTAAATGCTGCTGTTATAGAGCGTTTTAACAGAACTTTAAAATCTAAGATGTGGAGACATTTCACGGCCTACAACACCTACCAATATGTGGATGTTGCACAGACGTTTATAGATGCTTATAACGCCAGTTATCACAGAACCATCAAAACGTCTCCTGTAGAGATAACGACCGAGAATTCCTTTGCGGTGTGGAGAATGGTGTACGGCAGCCGTTTTGCTACCAAAGTAAAGAAGCCTCTTTTGAAAGAAGATAATCATATTAGGGTTTCAAAGTTGAAAGAGGTCTTTATGAAGGGCTACCAGCAGAATTTTAGCAATGAAAGATTTATAGTGGAGAGTGTAGAGCTTAACCCTTCCACGCGGCCCTAATTTCCCCGCGGTGCGGGGGGAGGGGTGGCCGCGCGCAGCGCCCCGGTGCTCGTGACGAGCACAGCTCGTCATGTTACACAGTGGAGCTGTGCTCATGATGATCTGAGCTCGTCACGACTCCGCCCACTCCCATGGAATGCCCGCACAGGAGAGGAATTGGCCCCACGTGGGCGTTCTGCGGCAGTTATGATGAGCTCAGCTTGTCATGAGCACAGCTCCACTGTGCCTCATGACGAGCTGAACTCGTCATAAGCGTCGAAGGGGTTAAATAAGGTATATATATTTACAAGTTAAAGGACTACGATGGTGAAACGGTGTCAGGTGCCTTTCAAACCAAAGAGTTACAAAAGATACCGGACGTTCCACACATTTGAAACAGAAAGATAGCAGGGCTAAGAGACAGGCCTTTGTCACGTGTAGGGGGTGGCCTGAGAAATGTAACAGTTGGGTGCTGGCCATCTCTCTCCAGGGTTTGTGAGCACGGGGCTCTCTGAAGGCGACAATATGGAGACAACGTCATTTTATATTACCTTGCCATCCAACACCTCGAAGAACATGTTCCTCAACAATCATATTTCTAATTATACCATGAAACTCGCTAAACCCGTGGACTTAAATGAAGACTGGGATGTAGCCCTAACTGAAAGCCAGTACCCTAGAATGTGGAATAAATTTACAATGCTCACTGCCAAATTTATTATAAAGCGTGATCACGACCCCTTGAGCATCCACACTGGCTTTCCTCATGGCTATTACCCCAGTGTCGCGGCTGTTGTTGAGGCCATCAACAAATCCATAGCCAGCATCGAAACATATTTGAATATTCAGCTAGTGTCAGATAACTTTAGAAGGAAAGTGTTTCTTAAACTCAAAATTGCGATACAGAGTTTAGCTGTACGGGTACATTACGAAGAGTTTTAGGCACAGTACAAAATATAAAAAGCCAGGTAGAGTTAGACCCAATGTGCCCCAATATTAATGGAGGGTTCTGTACACTATGTGTATAGTGACATTGTGGAGCCACAGAGGATCGGGAATAGTTATTTACCATTGCTAAGATGGGCCTAGGTGAAGGGGGAAAATAAAACAGTGATTAATATTAATATTCAATATATCAAACCTGACTACATAGCAAATTTCTAACAACCCTTTTGACACTTCGATGATCAGTCTGAGCTGGTGTCCTTTAAATACGGAAAAGTTATTGTTAAGCTTCATTTAAGGCTGTGACCTGACACCGAATATTAAGCAGTCATCATGGTGATGATGAAAACATACAGTGACCCTGCTCTTTACAGGGACTATTACAGACACCAGGCCGGATGTGGAGGGCCACGAATTCTTGCTCACAAAAGAATGCGTCAAATTAGGAGTTAGACTTGTTTTCTCTTAAGGCCTCCCAGCCGAGTATCAAAAACAGTTGTTCATTAAATTATCGCCTTTAGCCTCTTTGACACCATTGGTGCAGATAAAGTTTTTTGTTTCAGGGTCCACGGATTTGTATCTGGACCTCAACAATACTCTGCTGCATCTTGTTTGTAAAACGGTAAATGCAGAAGGTGCCAACATACTGCCCACCGGGGAGCGGAGCTAGCTTGCAACTAAGATGGCTGCTTGAGCCGAGAGCTCCTCCGTACCAGTAACTATCCTACATTTATCCTCCGTGATATACTGTGCCCGGATGCCCGTTTCTGCAGGCTTACGTGCCGGAACTGCCACAGAGCATGGAAGACACAGGTCCGAGCCTTGAGTGCCCCTGCTGCGATCGGAACGAGCTGTGCGGCCTCGGAGCACAGACCGCAACTGAGGCATGGTGCTGCCGCCGAGGGGCGGGGGTGCTGCATGATCCTCTGCCCTAAAGGCCTGACCCGGGTGGAGGGCGCCTTTTTGACCGTCGAGAGGCGAGGGGGTCACTTTCCCCCTGTTGCATGGAGCGCGGCTGCAGCCCGGAGGAGGTGTGTGGAGAGGAGCCATCTGGGGGACCGTTGCAACAAGAGACTTGAGAGGCCGGCTCCCCGGGGCTTACCGCCGCAGCCGGCAGCGGTGCCTGCTTCTGGGGACGAGACCACCCCAACCGTTGAGAGGGAGAGTGCTGCATCGAGGAGGGGGCCGTGCTGGAAACCGGCTCGAGTGTGCTGTGCGGGCTCCCTTGCCTTCCCGTGACTGTTGTGGGCCGCGGGCTCGACTGGCCGGAATACGGCGATGTGAGACGCGGTGAGGACGGAGGGCCTTGGAGCGGAGTCCTGGACTCGCTGCCTGCACAGAGGAACCCCCCTCTGCCGTGAGCGGAGGATCGTCACAGTGAGTAGTTCACCGGGACAGTGGGGGGCGGTATGGGGAGCTGTGAGCCCCCCCTGAGGTGAACTGTGCTGCCGGAGCTGGTATAGTCTGCGACTATACAGGGGACTGCCCACACGTATTAGCACCAAGGCGTGGGGGAGACTGCTGGTGGTGAGGCGAAGAGACAGGGATACCACCTTCCCCCCCCCTTCATTTTTTGAGTGCAGGAGTGGCGGTATTGAACTCACACCCAGGGGAGTCAAAACAGTGGCAGAAGGGGTTGCCCTTGCGAGAACAGACGTTGTATCCTTGCACTACAGGCGATATGGAGGCTTAGTGGTGATTGCCCCCCCGGTCTGGGAAGCTGGCCGCCTGGCCTTGCTGGTGCGGGGCTGCCTAAGGAACTGGCATAGACGCCATCACAATTGACTGGATCAGGCCGCCTGACTGACTAAAAACGATTCTGCTGGGTTGGACTCACATCTGAATGCTTACCTGATCACTGAGGAGCCAGGGCACGTGTGGACTGCGCCGAAACCTACGAGACGCTCCTGCGGCGGTGTATCTGCTGCATGGGGGGGCATATCGATCCTTGTAGTTGCCCCTCTAGTGTTTTCCCGCATTTCCCACGCTAGTAAGGACACTTAGAGACTTAGAGCCCAAATTATCATTTGACCCAAAGAAGTCCAAAGCTGGTGGGAGCGCATCGGGGGGAGACCATGGGGACCTGGAGGACGCGGAGGAGCCACCTCCACAAGACATTCGCGGCCTATTAATAGCCATGGAGAAGGGCCTTCAGGGGGGATTGCCACATTGGGACGCATTAACCTATCGGATGGACCGCATGGCGGAGAGACTTGATAAACAGGCGGAGTAACTAGACATGTCGGAACGCCGCCTCACTGAGGTGGAAGAGGCACAGATTTCTCTGGACGCGGCACATAACCAACTGAGCAGACTGATGTAGGTAATACAGGATAAGACGGAGGATTTAAAAGCGCGCTCCCGGAGATGTAATCTTCGTATCACAGGCCTTCCGGAAAACACACAGACCGGGAACATGGACGTGCTCGTGGAAAACCTACTGAAGAAACTCCTTGGAGATGAGGCCTTCTCTGGTATGTTTGTGGTTGAGAGGGCATACCACTCTCTCGGCCCGAGGCCGAAACCCGCGGCCCCGCCGAGGCCTATCATCGCCAAGTTGCTTAGTTACAGGGATCGCGATGTGGCGTTGAAGCTCGCAAGAGAGAAGCAGCCGTTACAGTATGAGGGATCAGTCCTTTCATTGTTTCCGGACTTCACTGCTAAAGTTCAAGACGCTCGGAGGCAGTTTGTGCCGATGAAACGCCAACTCCGAGAGATGGGCGCAGATCATGCGATGCTGTACCCCGCGAAGCTGCGGGTCAACAGGCAGGGGAAGTCCATGATCTTCACTGATCCTAGGCCTCTGCAGAAGGCCCTCAAAGACTGGCGCAGAGAGGGGCGGCCCTCCCCGAGCGGAGTGCGGCAGGCGGAGGGGGCGGGAGGTCCCCTGGACGAACAAGATTAACTGTGTAGTCTGTTTTTGGGGTGTCTGGTTTGGGTTCCTCTGGCCGGGAGACTTGGGCAGAGGTCACTGAGATGTGTGTTATGATATGTTCTGTGCTTCTCTTTTTTCACTTCACAGGATAGCCCAGTGGATGCTGCGGGCTGCGGGGGGAAGCTGAGGTCTGGTAGAGATGGTTGCGACAAGATACGTAATTGGGATATCAGCTGTGACACGGTACGGGAGTGCTTACTGATATACCTAGGATGTGCAGGTAGCCAGTGTATAGACACTCCGCTAAGGTCGGTAATTGTGGGACCCTATGGAAGGAGGGTCCAGCTGACACTGAGACTGCTACCTCTGCTGACTGAGACATTGCCCGTGAGCGCACTCAGCATTCCCGTGATGTACGCACTCCTGGGTGTGGGTTGCGGTTTCATGCTTGATATCGCTGTACTGGACGGGGAAGGGATGAGCGGCCACATGTCTTTGATTTCCATAGAGTTTTTCCTGCTGGTTACCTACGCCCTCGCGTGAACTCCACTTTCTTTGAACTGGGTTTTGTATGCATCTTTTGGTTTTCAGAGTTGGAGGGATGGGATGGGATGGGTAGAGAGGGAGGTAATGTTGGGGTGAGGGGATGATCGCAGCCTGGTTGGGGTTGGGCTGGTGTGGGGGGTGCTGAGAGAGGGGTGGGGCGGCACTGCGGTGTGCCGCTTGAGTTGGGAGGGGATTGTTTGCTGTTTCAAAGCGTGTTTCACGAGCTGTCAGGCACAGAATTGGCAAGGCACGGCATGAGGACATACGTTCAGACCACTTTGCTGAGAACTAGACCCCAACTGTTGCAGACAGGATGATCCCGCCAGGGGAAACGTCGGACACACTCACGCTAGTAACATGGAATGTCCGTGGTCTTAATGACCATAGAAAGGTTAGAAAGGTCCTACAATATATTTGGAGGCAAGGTGTTGATATCGCGCTCTTACAAGAGACTCATCTTCACCCAGATAGCCACATTCTGCGATATAGGGGCCTAATGGGTAATATACACGCGGCGGGATTTACGTTGCATGCCAGGGGGGTTCTCACGTGGGTCAACCCTGAGACGTTGCTGACGATGACTCCACTACAGACGGACAGGGATGGAAGGTATACTATTATGAAAGGTTGCGGGAAGGGTATGGAGCTTTGCATAGTAAACACCTACTGCCCTAACTATGACCACCCCGGCTTCTATTCGGATTTGGTGGCCAAGATTCTAGTGCACTCTAGATGCAATGTCCTCTGGGGGGAGATTTTAAAATGACGAGACAACCCAGCATAGATAGGTCAGATGGCCCCGAACGCCGTCCTGCGGTTTCCACCAGGGCGCTGGAGGTGGCAAGGATACGACTGGACTTGCGGGATGTGTGGAGACACCATCATCCTACTTTGGCGGGCTACACGCACTACTCAGCTCCACATAATATACACACTAGGATTGACTACTGGTTGGCCACTGCCCATTTGACTCACAAAGTCCAATCTTGCACGGTACTACCACGCACATACTCGGACCACTCGCCCTTACTGCTGACAGTTACTGCACCAGCGAGGTGCATTTACGCGGCGTTTTCCCCCATACTCCCTACTAGACGGCTCCTTTAAGGAGGAGTTAGCTACGGCCATTGAGATGTTTTTTTACACCAACGTGGGCACTGTGGACTCGTTCCAGACTGTTTGGGAGGCCTTTAAGCCGTACATCAGGGGGGTCACCATTTCTAAGCATTCGGGCGTTCTTAGATCGATCCAGGGTGCGTTGAAGACTCTGGAGAAAAAAACTTAAGGAGCTAGAGGCCGACGCCTGCGGGACAATAGTGAGGCCCTCGTGCCCAAACATTGCGCGACTACCACAAGGAGGCCGACTCCGAAGTAAAACACGTAGGAAAGTATGCCACTGCTAAATCCTATGGTGAAGGGGAACGTCCCGGATTGGTTCTTGTGCAGCTCGCTAAACAGCGCAGAAGCAGGGAGTCGGTTCCGGATTTGAGGTCGTGTCCATTGGACGAACCACTTTGGGATGAACAGGTTGCGGAACGATTTCGCGAGTATTATGCGGCCTTATACGCCTCCCAAGGGCCTGCCCCGGAGGAACGAATACTCGACTATCTCTCCTATATTAAACTGCCCTGGCTGTCTAACTTGCATCGCAAATTCCTAGTTCGCCCGATTGAGCGGGAGGAAATTGTATGGGCTTTATCCGCTATGAGGGCCAGGAGCGCCCAGGGGAGTGACGGGCTAACGGTAGCCTTTTATAAGGCATTTGCAGATCTCCTGATTCCTAGGTTACTTACCCTCTTTGAGGACATGGCGGACACTGGCACTATGCCACCCACTATGCGGGAGGCGATATTGGTAGCCATTCTTAAGCTGGGGAAGACACCGGGGGACTGCGCCTCGTATCACCCCTTATCGTTATTAAACGTGGATACGAAGATATTTGCTAAACTGATCGCAAACCGCCTCAGCCCCATGGTTGCTTCGATGGTCGCCCTAGAACAGGTGGGATTTGTGCCCAGTCATATTCTCACGTATAATCTCAGGACGGTGTTCGCAGTGTTCCAACATACACACCCGGCGGTCTCAGCTGTCGCAGTCTTTCTGGACATGGAAAAGTCCTTCAACTCCGTCGAGTGGCCTTTCCTTAGACAAGGCCTAAGCCGAATGGGAGTGGGTGCGCTGTTCCTTCAATTATTAGCTACACTGTATACCTCCCCAACGGCCCGCACACGGATAGGATCGCTGACCACGGACCCCATAAATATTAGCCGAGACACGAGGCAGGGATGCCCCCTTTCCTCTACCCTCTATGTACTAGTAGCCAAGCCTCTTGCCTGCACTCTACGTGAGTACCAAGGGCACAGGGGTATTTGATTCCCCACATACAATTTGATTGTATCCACGTATGCAGATGATACCCTCTTATATGTTCGGAACCCGGAAGTGCATTTACCGGCGGTGCTGCGCGAGGTGGTCTTGTTTAGCTCCCTTTCGGGCATACATGTGAACTGGGGAAAATCCATTATGTTCCCACTCACACCGGCCACGAAAAGGTTTGACCCGGAATATCCTATTCAGTGGACTACTGAAGTGGTGAGATATCTAGGGAACCGCTTGCACACTGACTTGGAGGTAGTTATTCGAAAGAGCTATGGGGTGGCCGTCTCCAAACTGGAGGATGATATTGGAAAGTGGATCACTTTGCCACTGTCACTGTTGGGTCGCATCTCTCTTATGAAAATGATTGTAGTGCCACACTTGTTGTTCTTGTTTAGTAACATCCCTATGGTGCTGTCGCAACTATTCTTTCAGCAGCTACACTCTTTAATGATACGACTGGCATGAGCTGGTAAACAGCCAAGAGTGGCATGGAAAATTCTTATTCGTCCGTACGCGGCGGGCGGTCTAAATGCCCCATATCTTAAACTTTACTACCGTGCTGCTCAAAGCGCACATGCTTACCACTGGATACACGGCCCAGTGGACATTCCACATATACGCATAGAGTCAATAGTTGCTGACCCGGTTCCTTCACCTGCGTTGCTCACTCGACCTCGGGACCGACGAACGGGTATCCTGGACTCTCTGAATACAGTCACCCATGCATGGTATCATATGATGGATGTCCAAGCATGCAGTCTGCTGTATACCCCGAAAGCCCCTATTGACTGGTGTACATGGCTGGCCCCATGTAAGGACAAGGGGGTGCTTGCTGCGATGGATACATTGCACATACGTAATATGGGTGACCTCTTCTCAGATGGCACTGCACGCACTTCGGGAGAGATTGAGACGGAGGGTATTTCCTACCCGCTCCTATCGCGCTTTCAGTTCCATAGGGGGAGGAACGCGCTTAGAAAACTTTTGGGGGAGGATATGGCTGAACCCCCGGTGGTTACGGCTTTTGCTTAAATCATCAATGCAAAGACTCCTGCTAAATTGATAACTAACTTGTATTGCATCGCCCTCTCAGAGAAGACGACAGAGTATGCTAAGCCCCGCTTGGCATGGCAGAGTGACCTAAATGCCAACCTGTCAGAGGAGATATGGCAATACTACTGCTCTAGTACGAGGAAAATTTCCCTTAACGGCCGTCATAGGCTGATACATTTCAAATACCTAAATAGGGTATATTACACCCTGGAACGGCTCTATAGATATGGACTACGGGAAAGCCCTAATTGCGAGAGATGCAGGGCGCAGGTGGCGGATTTTTTCCATGTGGCATGGTCTTGCCCGGTAATCTCTGCTTTTTGGTGCAAAGTATATGAGGAGGTGAAAAGGATCATGGAATTAACGCTGACACCGGATCCTTTATTAGCGTTACTGGGTTATTCTAAACCCCTACTATGGGAGCACAGACGGCTGGTTGATATGGCCTTTCTACTAGCCAAGAGATGTGTAGCGCTTTCCTGGATGCGAGGCCCGGTCCCCACTCTATCCCAATGGAACAATGAGATGATTTATTGCTGCACACAAACTGAACTATATAGCGACTTATTGCCCCCTCGTAATAGACCAAAGAACTTCTGGTCAATGTATATAGACAAGAGGTAATCACTGGACACTCCGGAGGAGGAGGAAGTAGATACACATACACGGGTGGAGGATACGACTGGGGACATGCACGATATATAGCAGAGCAGCCAACCCTAATATATCGTCAGGTAGATGGATTGTTGGCCCACGGTGGGATGGTCTGTATTTGCCCCGGTCAGGGACAAATGTGGAAGATAGCCTGCACTTGATGGGCCTTTCGATATTATGCAATGTGGGTCTGAACTATTATTGTGTACATATAATGTTTTTCGTCATTTGTATACTTATATTGATTCTTGAACGAAGTCTGTATTCACAATGTTATCATTCACTGCCATTGTTTTTTTGCTTGTTTCTTTCTGAAATGCCAATATATATATATTTTTTAAACCATACCGCCCACCACTAAAATGGCGACAATCACTTACCCCATCCGACCTTGTTTAATCAGATGGACATTATCCTCAGCAATCGACTCATCACACAAAGTGATCCATGTATGTCTACAGAGCCTACATCAAGAGTATTCTAAATTATAGCAGCAACGCCCTTGATACAGAGCTATCAGCAGAGCTCTTCTACAAACATAATTATACACATTTAGAATACAAGAAGCTGGACGGTGACAATCATGGTTTTGTAAAACGAGCAAGTTTCGCCACCGGCAGTAGCAAGTTTGACCTCCTCGGGCATATACATTCAGACTTTTTCTTCCATGATTAACTGCTCATCAACAGTATTGAGCTGAAGATCAAACTTAACCGCAACAAGGACTCATTATGTCTCATCAGCAGGGATGCAGAACAGTATAAAGTAGACATACTGTCCACTAGTTTGTTTCTAAAGAGAGTGAAAGTGTCCCCAAATGTCGGACTGATTCACGCCGAAACACAGCAATCGAACGCCAGGCACGCCATTGAAAGAGTATCACTGAAGTCATTCAGAATCCCAGCCGGTACCAGATTAACCCAGCAAGCAACATTATTTTTGAGGCAACTACCGAAACTTATTATCATAGGTTTTGTCAACAACATGGCTTTTAGCGGTCTCTTCACCTCAAATCCTTTCAATTTCTAACATTACGACATCAAATATGCGGCATTGTGGGGGTGGAAGGGGCGCCAGAGAGCCCAGCAACAAGATGGGCAGCTTACGGTGAGACTCTGCAGGCCGGAACGATAATGTGGCATTTATTTTCTGACATTGTATTCACCTTGTGTGACCGGGCGGTGGAAGGACACCCCTATTGCTGTGTAGTGAGAGAAGGCTTGCTTTTCGCAGACAGAGCCCTGATTGCAATGCCGTGAGCCAAGTGAAGCGGCGTGGCCTACCTCTGGAGCATGAGGAGGCAGAAATGGCAGTGGAGGCAGAAATGGCAGTGACGCCTACAGCGTTGTGGGCGAGACCGTACAGTAGTGCGCAGTGGGAACGGCCTGCGCGGGCTGCGAAGGTCTTCTCAGATAGGAGCGCTAAGTGCATCTGACTGTGCCCTGCCGGGGGAGCGGAGCAGGGTAAGGTGGTCCTGGAGTGGAGACTTGGTGGCAGCCTACGGTGGAGGACGATGGTAGCATGGCGCAAGAAAAGCCCCTCCGCATGGAGAAAATGTTCAAATTAATCTGAAGTAAAAATGAGGACTTGAAAGCCAGGTCAAGGAGAAACAACATCAGAATCAAGGGAGTACCAAAGTCTACTTCCATGACACAAATCGCGGATTATGTTGAACAAATGTTTGGCTCGCTGTTTGGATCATCTCGGTCTACTGTGTGTAAAGTGGAGCAAGCGCATAGGTCGTTGGGCCCGAGTCCGTAGCTGGGGGCCCCGTCCTGGCCTATCATTGCACGCTTCTAAACTACAGAGATAGGGACACTATCCTCCGATTCGCTAGGGAGCAATGAACCACGTCGTATCAGTTACTTACTATCTCTTTTTATCCCAATTTTACTATTGCTGTGCAGACTGTACAGCAAGAATTCATCCCTGTGATGCGCTTTAAAAGACTGAGGATAAGTACTCCCTGCTCTACCCAGCGATGTTATGAATTTTCCATGCCGCTAAGACTGTCTATTTTTCTGATCCAAAAGCTTCTGTGAAGTTTGTTAAGGGTTTGCCACTGACTTGAAATCTGTCTCTGGCAATGAGGACCCCAGCAGTACTAATGATAATGACTGCGCACATTAAATTGGATACCTGGGACTTGTGCCCCTCCCAACTGGAGGCTTCTCCCTGGCAGGTTGGTGAAAGTGTGGGGTGTATCTTATAGTGTTGTCTTTATTGATACATGTATTTGAGTTCTGGTGGGGAGTGGCCCTCTCTTGCCATAGCTTGGCAATGCTGGAAATCCCATTGGTACCGGCCACCCAGTCCATTTTGGCTGGGCAGCGCGTGGCACCTGGTGTTCCCCCAGTGGGATGATTCCCATGTTGTTGTGTCGTGGTAGCTGATGCCTGCTGTTGCAGGGGAGTGTGGAATGTTTTCGGCCCGTTTGGGGGGCTAATGTGGGTGGGGCGGGAAGTTGAAGTAAGAATTTCACCTGCTGTCCTTATTTTTCTGGAGTTTGTCTTCCTTTTCTCAGATGGTCTTTCTGACTGCACTACAACACTTCACTGCACGGTGGAGGGGCTATGTGGCTACTGATTTAGAAGAGGAATCACATATGCAGCGCGACTGACTTAATTGAGCCCCAGAAGCTTATCACTTGGAAAGTGCATGGCCTGAATGACATTCGCAAAGCGAGATTGGTATTAACATACTTGAAACGCCGTAGCACCGATATTTATTTTCTTCAGGAAATACATCTGACCAACAATACTACGGGCTAGATTGGTTAGCAATATGTGGCGTGCTTTTCTAACGATGCGAGAGGGGTGGCTATCCTTATTAGGAGGGGGTGGCACTTGCGTACGTGATCAGTGGTCTGTGATCAACAGAGGAGGTATATGCTGCTGGCGGGCACCTTGGTGGCTTGTTTCTGTGTATGGACCTAATACCGATGACCCTGATTTCTTTGTGGAACCCTGGAGACATGTGCATGCGATTGGGCCCGGAGCTGTAGTGTGGGGGGAGATTTTAATGTCATTTTCGACCCACAATGCAATAGGTCAGGTGTCTCTCACCACGATCACCCTCAGGCAGAGGCCCAACTCCAGACTTTACTAACAGATAATGGGTTAATAGATGTGTGGAGGACCAGGCATGTTAATACAGCAGAGGGTACTTGTATATCTTTGGCGACCTCCTCATGGTCAAGGATTGATTACTGGCCCACAACTAGAGATGTGGATGCATGGGTAAGCGCGGTATCTTATTTGCAGAGGATTCTCTCAGACCATTCCCTGGTGGTACTTGAGGTCTTGTTCCCTAACTACCCTGATCGGGTGTTTACATGGCGACTTTTGCCTGGCGCACTGATGGATCAGGCTTTTCGCGAGGCCATACGTACAGCCCTGCTTACATTTTTTCGTCACAATGAGGGATCAGCGAAGTCCCCATCCATACTTTGGGAGGCTTGAAAATCAGTGAACAGGGCCGAGTGCATTGCTAAGCTGGCGGGAATCCTTTGGAAACTAAGACGAGATCTGCATCGCCTTGCGACCGAGATACGAGCCCTTCAGCGCGTGTACTACATTAATGGCGAACAGATCTGTTAGGCGGCATAAGCAGTAAAGTGGATGAATTTGAGGAAACTGTGTTGCGTGAAATGCGCTACTTGTGACAGGAAGCGTGAGCTAGATGATATGGTGAAGGAGACCGGGCGGGAAAGACTCTGGTTCGTCTGTTACGAGAACCTTGGGCTACCAATTACATTGGTGATTTGCTTGATGATGGGGAAGAAGTGGTCACTGGCCAAGCAGCTGTGCAGAAGGAAATGTCCTACTACTCTTCTTTGTATCAAACAACAGAAACAAAGGTCTCCCCTGATCTTAATGCATTTTTTGACTCAATCGAAATTACTGTGGCTTGGGGATGGGCATCATCGCTTTTTGGATGAACCCTTCACGGAGGAAGAAGCCATTCAGGTAATCAGGGCTCTCCTGGGCGATATGGCACCAGGTCTTGGCAGCCTGTCGGATGTGTTTTACACATAGTATAAGTATGTACCCCTTTCAGCACCACATATGTTAAATATGTTCAGCGAATCCTTGGAGAAAGGTGAATTTTCCCCTTCGCTTAGGGAAGAACTTGTAGTCACTATCTTGAAGCTCAGCAAATATCCACAGCGTTGTGAATCATACAGGCTACTATCCATGATTAATGTGGATAATAACATTTTGGCCAAGTTGATTACATCGCAGCTTCTCTTGCTGCTCCCTCTAATCACCTGCCCGGATCAATCAGGATTTGTTTGAGGGAGAGCTACCACACATAATCTGCGCACTTTTTTTGTGGTCCTTCAGGCAATTAAGCCTTCACTTGCAGCGGCTGCTTTCATCTTGGATGCCACCAAGGCATTTAATTCCCTTGAATTGCCCTATCTGTTCACCTTGCTGGCACGCTTTGGAATCAATTCATTCCACTGATCGGTTTTCTACATGCAAATCCCACAGCGTGCCTTCAGATTAATGGAGTAGTGTCTCCACCGTTTAGGGTTTCTTGGGGCAACTAACAGGGATGCCTGTTATCCCCTATACTTTTTGATATCGCTATGGAGACCCTTGCTGTATGCCTTCGATAACATTATGTGAATCAGGGCCTTGCGTTCACCCCACGGGTGGTGCTGGTTTTGATGTATGCAGATGACGTTATATTATATGTTAAGCACCCTGCTAGAAATTTAGACCCTCCATTTAGGGAATTTATAAGATTTTGCAGGCTCTCTGGTATCTCTATTACCTTGGCTAAGTCGTGGTCTTCCCACTCATGGACGCCACTAAGGAGTTTTCCTCAGATTTCCCTCTTCGCTGGGCAAGGAAACCAATCAAATATTTGGGAAGGTGGGTCAGCCAGGAGGTGGATGTTCTTGGAAGGCTAACTATGGGTGCGTGTGTGAGATCGACTGGTTGGAGGGTCAAGTGGCTATGTGGGCTTGCCTTCTTCTTTCAATGGCGGGGCAGCTGGCAATATTATGGCCAAATTTCTCTATTATCAACCTGCATCTGCTGCTGACGGGCAGCTTTCGGCGTAGGCTGCAGTCGAGCTTGGTGGCATTGGTGTGGGTGGGGAGGCAGCTCAGGATTGGCTAGGAGATTCTCACTCTACCAGTCGAACATTGGAGCTTAGGAGCGCTGGATATGGACTTATATTATCACAGCACGCAGGCACAGTTTCTGTTTTACTGGTTATATCCTACACACCTACACAGTTTATGACACATACGGCGCCAAAGCATGATCTTGTGGCACCACATCCATTACCTCGTCAAGTTACGCAAACTTTTTACATTTGGCATGGGACTGCCCTGACATTCTGAGATATTGGGATACTGTATGGATGCTATAGATGAGGTGACAGGGCTAAGTTTGATCGCACACCACTCATCTTCCTGCTGGGATATGTGAAGGAGGCACCCTTAGAGTTTCGCAAGTTGGTTGCACTGTCGCTGCTTGTGATTAATGGAGAGTGACGATGTGCTGGGGTCCCAGACCATGCCCTAGGCTGGAGGATTGGCTGAGGAACGCTTTGCCGTCCTAGAGTTAGTTAGCGACCTATTGGAATTTGATGCCGTCCTTCTCCCGCCCCAGAAATATTCCGAACCTATATGCACTTGAAGATACCGCAGATTAAGGCTGTGATATTGTGCCGAGCTGTGCGGTTCACTGATAGAATAATAATGCCCAACATATCCCCATTCACAAATATTGAGTCATAAATAGCAATGTAAAAAATATTGCCATTCTATATTTATAATGGTAAGTATAAAAATATCGGTCTAAACAATATCAATGTACACAATATCGATTTTTTTATATATGTACAAAATAATGTTAAATATATTAAATAATAAAATTAGCTTTATTAAAAAAATATTTGGATTTAATATACATTTTAACAAATAAAAGAAATAAATAGAATTTAAAAAAAATAAACATACATATATAAAATGTAACATATATATATTTACTTTAAAACAAATAATAGACTATTCATTTTAATTTATTTTTAAATAGTAAAAATATATAAAAATGTACAAATAAATATATACATACATACACACCTATAACATAAAATCTAATTAAAAAAACATTCTATTATAAATGAAAATATTTAATAGTCTTTAAACTTAAATTGTGCACTCCATTAGTGCAACAGTAGGGAAAATGTTGGATAGCGGATGGGTAAAAATAACTATTCCCACTCCAGTGAGTGCAACTGTAGGGAAAATGTTGGATAGCGAAGGGGTAAAAAATACTATTCCCACTCCAGTGATTGCAAAAGTAGGGAAAGTGTTGGGTAGTGTATGGTTAAAACTTACTATTCCCACTCCAGTGAGTGCAACAGTAGGGAAAGCGTTGGATAGCGGAGGGGTAAAAATTACTATTCCCACTCCAGCGAGTGCAACAGTAGGGAAAGTGATGGATAGCGGAGGGGTAAAATGTACTATTCCCACTCCATTGAGTGCAACAGTAGGGGAAATGTTGGATAGCGGAGGGGTAAAAATTACTATTCCCACTCCAGTGAGTGCAACAGTAGGTAAAAGTGTTGGATAGCCGAGGGGTAAATCTTAATATTCCCACTCCAGTGAGTGCAACATTAGGAAAAATGTTGGATAGTAGAGGGGTAAAAGTTACTGTTTCCACTCCAGTGAGTGCAACAGTAGAGAAAGTGTTGGATAGCGGAGAGGTAAAACTTACTATTCCTACTCCAGTGAGTGCAACAGTAGGGAATGTATTGAATAGCGGAGGGGCAAAAATTGGTATTCCAACTCCCGTGAGTGTAACAGTAGGGAAAGTGTTGGATAGCTGAGGGGTAAAAATTACTATTCCCACTCCAGTGAGTGCAACAGTAGGGAACGTAGTGGATAGCAGAGGGGTAAAAATGAATGTCCCCATTGGAGTCAGTTCAAAATTAAAAATAAACAAAATATCAACTACAACACAAAAGATTTTAAAAAAGAAAAAAGAAAACATATCTAAAAATATTTAAAAATTACAAAAGATAAAAACATATTATAATGTTAAAAAAATCTAACAAGTACCTAGAAAGATTTTTTACCAAAATGTTTAAATAATTTTCAAACAAATAACTATTTTTAATAGAAATTATTTATAATCAAAAACATTAATTATTACATAATTGTAATCTTGTTTATTTCCTACCCTATAACACCACACAATTCACAACACACATCTAAATTTAAAAGTAAAGAACTATAATTAATTAAAAAACAAATTAAACAGATAAAAAATAATTTACTCCCCAAATGTCACCCCTATAAAATGAAAACCCACACATAAAATAAAAATAAACAATTACCATAAATATTGATGAATATTTGAATTAATATTAATGTCCAACTAATTATTGATTAAGTAAACATAAATACCTTTCCACCCTCTACCCCATAAATACCACAACCCACTCCTAAAAAGCATTACACATTTTCCAGAACTAATTTAACATTATTAAATTAATATAAATTAATATAAAAGATATTACTTCCCACCCTTTACCACTATAAACCCCACAACTCACATCTAAAATTAATTACACAATTGTCATATTTAAATTTTAATTAATTAATTAGCATTAACTAACAAATAATTATTAATGAATTACAAATTACTTCCCACCCTATTCCCCTATAAACACCACCGCCCACTCCTAAAAAACATAACACAATTAACATAATCACCAATTAATTAATTATCAATAATTACCAAGCAATTCATAAATCATTAATAATAAATTAATTCCCGCAATTAACACTATAAAATATACATTAGATCAATGTTAATAAATACAAAATATGAATAAATGTAATATAATTACATTTCTTCCCACCCTATTCCCATATAAACCCATAACCCGCTCCTGAAAAAAAGACACAATTAACATCATTACCAATTAATTCATTAATAATAATTAACAACCAATTAATAATTAATTAATTAATTCCCACAATTAACACTATGAAATCTAAATTTAATAAATGCTAATAAATAAATTTCAAAAAATTATTATAATTAAATACTTTCCCCATACCTCTATAAACACAACCCACTACACACCTAAAAAAACGCAAAATGTCATTAAAATAATATTAATAACTACTAAAAATGTAACACATATATTAATAAATAAAAG
Organism: Lissotriton helveticus; assembly: GCF_964261635.1. Lineage (NCBI taxonomy): Eukaryota > Metazoa > Chordata > Amphibia > Caudata > Salamandridae > Lissotriton > Lissotriton helveticus. The sequence continues at coordinate 1,930,288,480 of NC_136061.1, forward strand.
CAATACTTATAAAAAAAAATGTTCACATACTTTTAAAATACATATTAATATACATAACACTAATTAAAACATCAATATTTTAAACTACTATATTTTTGCAAATGATATTAATGACTTAGATATTTTCAAAAACGATAATTCTTACCTCCAAGCCGATATTCTTGACCACGATGTTTCTGCATCAGGACATTTCCACTTCAATGTTTGTGTATGTTGACATTTAATACTCGATATTCTGTCTGTGCACCGAGCTGCGCAGCTCCCTTTAATGGGTTAAATTGGTGTAATGTTACGTTGTGCGCATGCGCACGCGCTAGAAGTTCAACGTAGGGGTTATCAGTGAAGAAGGACGGCGAGGAGGAGGGAGGAGAGCAGCCATGTCGAAGAGGAGGCAGCCACGGGACAGGTAGGTACCTTTTTATTTACTTTTAATTTTTGGGGGAGGGGCCTGCTAACTACGGTTCGCCACAAAGTCGGAGTTTTGCCTGAACTCCACGTTTGCAAATGAACGCGGAGTAGGCAAAACTACGTAAACTCCGCTGGTGGATCGTAGTTACCTGCACCTGCGTGATTCTGGAGTCATAGTGTCCTGGCGCTAAAAGGCAAGGTGGCACCTACGGATTTGACCTAAGCAGATTGTTGGAAAAACCAAGTCTTCAGGTTTTTTTTTTAAGATGAGGAGGTCTAATGTTAAACACAGCTCCCTAGGGAGCTTGTTCCAGTTAATCGGCCCTAGGTAAGAGAACGATCTGCCGCCCGTTCTAAACTGACAGATACGCAGGACTTTGGCCAGGTGTTCAGAAGAGGAACGCATGATGCAGACGGGGATGTACTCATGGATTCTCTCTCTCAGATAGCCAGCACCTGATCCGTGCAGGGCTTTATGCATTAAAGCCATGGCCTTGAATCGTATCCTAATTTTTATTGAAAGCCAATGAAGAGCCTCTAAATGAACGGTCATGTTTGATCTGGGGGGGAGGTTACGTAGCAGCCAAGGTATGAATCACCTGAAGTCTACACAGAAAATACTCCAGGAGGTCATGGTAAAGGGCATTACCGTAGTCTAGTTTAGAGATTATTTGCGCTTGGATGACCTCTATCATAGCAGACTGAAAAAAGGGGCAGAATCTTTTAAGGATCCAAAGCATTCCAGAGCAGGAGCCTATCAGAACCTGTAGCTGTGGTTGAAAGTAGAGGGACTATCAAATTTAATGCTTAGATTCCTTACGGAGCCCTGTTGGGGACCTGGAAGTGGGGCATCTGTTGGCCAGCAAGATCTCCAAAGTTTATTGGAGGAAGCGCCAAAGATCATGATCTCGGGCTTATCCAGGTTGCATTTTAGTTGGTTAATAGCCAACCACTGGAACACCTGAGAGAGGTAGTTTGTAATCGCCTCCCCATCTAGTTTCTCTCCTTTTCTACAGGAGAAGAGAAGCTGGGTGTCATCTGCATAAGAGATTACTTTCGCACCCTGCAGCTCTGCCAAAAGCGCCAGTGGTGTAAGATACACATTAAACAGGGTCGGGCTTAAAGCCAAACCCTGACAAACACCAACCGTCAGTGTACCAGCTTTGGACGAAAAAGGAGGCAGACAAACTTCTTGGCTTCTGTTGTCCAAAAAAGAGGATAGCCAATTCAGGGCTGTGTTCTTTATCCCTATTGCCTGAAGACACTCAAGCAGCCTTTGATGTGGAACGGTAGCAAAGGCCTCAGATAAATCCAGCATTCTCAGGATGGCCTTGCTTCCCATGTCCAAGGTGCCTCTAACATACTCCACTACTTCCAGAAGTGATATTTCCTTGCTGAAGTGTGGCCTGAAACGTGATTGACTAAGATGTAAAGTTTGTTCTCCTCCAGGAATTGCAACAGTTGTCCATTAACCGATTTTTCCAATATTTTGGAAAAAGCAGGGAAAAGGGAAATAGGCCTATAGTTGGCCAGCAGTTTCGGATCAGCTGTAGATTTTTTAAGCAGAGGTAACAGTTTTTCCCTTTTCAATGTGCCGTAACCTTGCCAGATGATAGAGAAGTGTTTAATATTCTATTTACAGTTGGATTAATCACCTGAGCTACATTAGTCAGCATTGCTGTAGGGCATGGGTCAGAAGGAGAACCTGAATTTAGGCTCTCAATAGCTGCCAAGGAATCCTCAAGGTATAGAAGGCAGAAACTGACCAAAGTGGGAATTCCCGTAATAGGGATAGAGATCTCTATTAAAGCAGGAAGAATGAAATCAGATTGCACTTTTTTAAGAAGATCTGCTGGAATGGTAGTGATTTTGTCATGAAAGAAGGTTTGCAGTCTCTAGAAATGACTTCAGGCCTAAGAAAAGATTTCACAATTTTAAAGATCTCCTTAGAGCTTCATCATTCTTCTTTCCAAAGAAGGCTTTTTTGGCTAGATGAACCTTTGTGTGGTAGTCCTTTAATACTTATTTATAGGTTGATGTATCCTCTAGATTGAAGTTACGCCTCCATTTCCTTTGGAGGTGTTTGCATTATTTTTTGCTCATTCTGAGGTCCTCATTAAACCAAGGGGCTGGACTGTTGGTTTGGTCCTAAGAGAATGGCGTGCCGAGAATGGGCCTAACCAACCTGGCAAAGTAGTGTCGGAAAGACCCCACACGCTCGTCTTTAACACAGATCCGCACAACATGGAAGGAACTTACTGGGCTGCCCTGTTTTTAGATAAAGGCAAGGTTACAGTGTTTGACAGTGCAGCGGCATTCCCCCAACATAACATCTATACAAAACCTATATTCATGTATGTAAAATAAAGCTGCTTCGCGGCAGAGTATAACAAAATACAGGTGCAGGATTGTCTCGCTGTCACATGCGGCAAGCATTGTAAATATATTATTAGTAAAATGTCTGAGGGTATGACATTTAGAATTTTTTTTAGTCTACATTGGCAGGACCTAGTTAACAATGAAAATTTTGTTATTAAATATGTGAAAGAAAACTCTAGGTCTACATCAAGCATTGTTAAAACAGAATAAGCAGTTTGTCGAAAGTGTAAGGTCGTGTAACACCTCTTATGTGCAATGATGGCTGCCTAAAATAAAAGATATAAAAGTATACTGAGGCAAAATCTTACGCCTGCCTCACAGCAGTTGTAAGACTGACGCAGGCATATTTAACACAGGACTTGCCCATGTGTAATGGCCCAATACTGGCCCAATACTGGAATTGTGTCACTTTTGCGACACAACTCCAGTAATGCGTCATTACTTTACTGCGCCTAAAGGTACGTCAGAAATACTGATGTATCTGTAACTCCTTGCGACATGGAGCGCCATACATTAAATAGATTCAGAAAAGGGGGTGGTGATGAAGCCGGAAGCTTGTTTCCCAGTGTAAGAATTGGCTTTTGTAGTCTGGTCTGGTCTGCCCTGTTCCCATGATGAACTCAGCCAGGGACAGACTAATTTGCATACAGCTAGGTTCTGAAACTGGGATGGTGCAATGAGCTAAAAAACGGTGTTGGATCTAGCCCTGATCTCTTGACTGGGTGAGAGTATTCTGCTTAATTCAGAGACTCTGTCCATCACCACCCCTTGTTGTAAATATTTTTGTCCACCCTAAGCGTGGAAGGGTATACGCAGATGTGAGTCCCTTGCTCATTGCACCATCAGGATTCAAGCAAGCCAGGCCGAAGACGGCTGAAATGCCAGAAACCGGTCCCCGGAAGCTTGTTTCCTTCCCAGTGTAAGAATTGGCTTTTGTAGTCTGGTCTGCCCTGTTCCCATGATGCACTAGGCCAGGGACAGACTAATTTGCATACAGCCAGGTTCTGAAACTGGGATGGTGCAATGAGCTAAAAAACGGTGTTGGATCTAGCCCTGATCTCTTGACTGGGTGAGAGTATTCTGCTTAATTCAGAGACTCTGTCCATCACCACCCCTTGTTGTAAATATACATTAAATAGGGCGCATCCATCAAGTCATAAGGAGGGCGCAGTTAAAACTGTTGTAGCGCTGTTTTCACGCAGCAATGCAACAGTTTTCATAAATGAGGCCCTGGGTTTTTAAGTCTACCAGTAAGTAACTGTCAGGTTTCTTGGTAGCATCGTTAAAGGCTTCCAAGAAAAACTGGATATTACCGGGCTACATCTGTTGAGCTATAATGGATGTTTGTCTGGGGAGGGGGTGTAAATAAAACTAGGTATGAGGTGTTAAGAGCTGTAGAACAACTGCTCTTACCCTTGTAAATCAAGTTCTGCACAATGTAACATGCTTTAATTGTGATGGCGTTAATATTGAGTAAAAGCTTTCTCTATCTCAGGGTGATCTCCACCTTCTATCATAAGGTTGTCCAAAATCACCATGTTTACAAGGACTGTACGTAACAATGAATTGTAGTTGAGATTATTTGATATTCCTTCTATGAATTTTATGTGTGTGAACCTTAGGAATAGTTCCGTATAAATAGATCTTGCCAGCACGAATAAAGCCAAACAATGTTGTTAGGGGTTTGGAATAAAACACTGGGGGGCATATTTGCAACAGGCAGCGATAATTATCACTGACCTTGTATACCTCATTTTTTTCTATCGCTGGAATACTTCACCAGGCTAGTATTGTATTAACAACGCTTAGCGCCATGGCGATGTATATTCCAGCGATATCGCCCTTTTCCATGAAACATCGCTGGTTTTTCAGCCATGTTCCATGTAAAACAGCGATATGCTTGATGATACGACCCTGTGGTCGTATCACATGAATCCACCTCCCATGTTAGGTATGCCTTAGTCAGGAATTTAACAGACGTTAAATTCCTGCGTTAAAGCATACTTAGCTCAATTAAAATAATCCCTTCCCAGCGTTTGAAATATCGCGAAGCTGTCTTCGCGATATTTACCCATGTTGTTTCCACAGACACGCCTACTTTGCATCTCATTAGCGATGCTAAGTTAGACGTCCTGGAAAAGGGAGAAAAACCAGTAAACGGACAATAAAGTGGCGATAAGTTTATCGCCTACCCTTGATAATATGCCCTAGGGAGCTTTCTCTAATTGTTTCTTTAAAAATAGCTTTTACCTCAATTTGAGGGGCCTGCTAAAGCACAGGAGAACAGGTGCAGCAACCTGGTGTGCATAGTCAAGGTTGTGAGACTCTGATGCACCTTCAATAACCCTACTGTAGGGTTTTCTAGTCTTGAGTCAGGACCCTTTTATCAAACACTGTGGGCAAGGTTTTATGCAACAGCTGGGTTGTAATTTCCCACTGTTTTTTTAACCGGACTATGATAGGTTGTTTTACATTGATTGTTTCATCATTTTCAAGGTCGCTCGAGGTAGAGTATTCGTTCACCAGATCCTTTAGACTGTCAAAATTGATTTTGACGCTGTTGTTTACATTCAAGTTGATGCCTTTTACTTTCATACATACAGCATTGTTAGAAGTTCTGTAACAATAGGTCTTGGGCCCGGTTGACTTAAACTGGACTATGTACTCAACCTTTTCTAGATCACTGGTCAATTTACCTAGGATAATCACTGAGTTGGGGATCTTCATCACCTAATTTATCCATGACATTGTAAAGTTCTAAACTAGCATGAGCAGTGGCGAAACAGGATCTGAAGATGATTTTATTGTCACAAGTGGAGGGGGATCTCTTTTGTGTATATCCAACACAGCACTGTAGTTTCATCATCGATAAACTCGCAGCTGGACACCTCCTAACACAGTGCCAAAAGATATCTAAACAGTCTGTCAGGATCTGTGGTGATGGTCTTGTTTCACAAGTTTGTATGTTGTGCAGATTTTTCCCATAAGGAATTAGGGCAGAACTTGGCTAGCTGTCGTATGGTGTAGTTGACGTCGATGAACTTGGGTCTCAAGCATATACCCTCCTCAGCGTAGTAATCAATGTATTTTTGATTTGAGGCCTCGTCAGTGCCCCATTCTTGAACCCCTGATGCCACCTTCTTGTCTCTGAGAAATAAGTTAATATACTCAGAAAAGCGTTAGGTTGTAGTCCTACCAAGGGGGCGTGGCTTGGACTCCGCCGAGCATGGTCACCTGAGCCCCGAGCTCCGGGCTGATCTCGGTATTTATCCTGACCGATACCCTCCCCAACGACGCAACCGACCCGGCGTGGTTCCTGAACGGCATGGGGCCCCTCGGCGGCGGCTGGGCATAAGGAGGGACCCGCAGCTGCCTTGAAATCGGCAACTGAAACGGGGCCCGGACTGCGGCGGTCGGCCATCTTGCCGAGGGCCTACTGCGGCCCTTTGATCCCCGGCCTCGATTACAGAGGTGCCGCCTGGAGACCCGTTCCCCCGTGGAAGAGCGGAAGTCGGAGCGGCCCGGGAGACTACCTTTTGGTGGGGATGGACGCGGACACCCACCGCTAGTGCCCGCGGACTTGCGGTCCCGACTGGCCAGCAGCTGCGAACGGAGGACCCAGCGAGAAGGGGCTGTGGCGTCGTCACACCCGGGCAGCGGAGTGGTCCCGGAAGGGGACATCAAGCACGGCAGACCCGGCGGGGCTGCTGCTGAGAGGTACCGCTCTGCTTTGCGGCCGGCCGTTTGGTGCACCGGAGCCACGGACCTCGACTGGGGAGCAGAGCCGCCTTGGAGCTGGGAGTGGGGAGCGGCGACTGGCCTGCTGGGGACACAGTAGCTGCGCTGGAAGACTAGAGGCCAGTGGGCTCGTGGATTGCCCAAGACCGAACTGAGGGGGGCCTTGCCCTTGGCCCGGTGCAGACACGGCTAGTGGCGCTTTGGTATCGTCGCCACGGGTCTCGGGACTTGGGAGAACTTCTGAACCTCCTGCCGCAGCCCCCATTGTGCACGGGAGAGGGCCTAGGGTCGCATTGGAGCTCCCCCAGGTGCAGTATCTGCCATCTGGGTAGCCCAGCACTTGTCGAGGGGCCGGGCGGATTGGCATCACTGGTGGACTTCGTCGACGGACGTGGGACCTAGCGAGTGGGGCCCCCATTGGAGCACCGGGCCCCTGTGGCCCTGCGGCATCACCCGGAGATATCTTCTGGACGCAGTCCTGGTTCCTTGCCCGGCCAGACCTGTGGGGTGGTGGTTCCCATCGCAACCCGGAGCACACCACGAGACAGACCCCTGGCGATTGGCATAGTTGCGAGATCTGGTGGCACACCATGGGGAAGCCACGGAAGGGAGCGGGCACGGCGCCACCGGACCAGGCTGAGGACTCCCTTGAGGCCCATGAACAACGGCTGACGGATGGCCAGGCTACAGGGTTGCAACAGCAACAGATGGACCAGATCCTCAAAACCATAGGGGACACGAGAGAAGCGCTGCGCCAGGACATCGCTCAGGTTTCCACTGGCCTGGGCCTCTTGAAGGCGGACCACGACAAGCTCGCTGACCAAGTCAAGTCAGCGGAGCTGGTGCTAGAGACGCTGGAACCGGCCCAGAAAGCATCAAACGCCGCATTGGAGGACCTAGCGCGCAGGGTGCAGCAACTGGAAAGGAGAGCGGCTGATGCAGAAGGGCGCAACAGGTGCAATAACATCAGAGTGGTGGGTCTGCCCGAAAATGTCGAAGGGGGCGACATGGTCTCATACTTGGAGAGCTGGTTGCGAGATGTGGTGGTCCCTGAGGGCCTGACGCACTTCTACACATTGGAGAGGGCTCACAGGGTCCCAGCACGACCTCCAGCCCCGGGCCGTCCCCACCGGCCTGTGATAGACCGGGACATTATCCTGCCGCACGCTAGGTCGACTGGCCCATACAAGGTGGACAACGCTTCTGTGTCTCTTTTTCCCGACTATTCCCAGGAGGTCCAGCGCTGCCGCTTCTCCTTCGTCGCTGTCAAGAGGGCTCTCCGCGACGAAGGGGTGCAGTACTCCCTACTGTTCCCGGCGCGCCTGAAGGTGCTGGTGGATGGAGTGGCGACGTTCTGCGACACACCGGACGACGCTTGACAGTGGTTGGAACGGTACCGAGCGGGCAAGGATGGCACGGGTACCTGGGCGGCGGCTGCAGAGGACCGGCCGAAGCCGCATAGGAGCAGGCGCAACCGGAGGCGAGAGCAGAACAGGCGGTCCCCATCGGCATCGCAGACGGAATTGGAGAGGCAGGCTGCTCTGCAGGCGGTGTCGATCATCTCTGGAGTGGCGACGGAGGCCCCGGTGGTGGACTCGGGCTCCCGGTTGGACTCTGATGAGGCGGAACTATGAGGCTCAGAGGGGGGCTCGGAGAAGGACCCTGGGGAGCTGCCTCAGGTCACCCCACAGACTGCCGATGGACTAATGGATGAATAATATCCAGGAAGCTGAGCGAAGGACAGTAAGGGGGTGTGATCAGCCTGTGGGGATGACATTACCGGGGAAGATGGGGTCCTGCTATCTGGGGCGCTGGGAATGACGCTTTCCCCTGTTTTACCGGGGTATTGCTGGAGCGCGCGGGAGCCCTAGTAGTTTCAATTGATCGGGTGTGCTGCTGGGGGGGGTGGGGGGAGGTCTACTCTTAGTCTGGATCGGCCTATCACGGTGTGGTGGGTCTCTGGCTGTCCGGCCGGCTGGTGTGGAGTCACCCCCTCTATCTCACATAACTTGTGAGTCTCTGGTAGTTCCCAGAGTTTCCCTCGTTTACGGGGGTAAGGTTTGGATGGGTAACAACTGTTTGGCGCCTGTTCTGGGGGTGGATGGGTTGGGGGTTGGTTGGGGTTGTTACATGTTGCAGGGGCTTGTCAGTGTGCCGCTGGGGTTGTCAGGGACTGGACTCCGCTATAGGCCTATTGATGGCAGCTAAATTGGAACTGATATGTGTTACTTGGAATGTGCGGGGGCTCAACTCCATGAGGAAGAGGTACAAGGTGCATGCATACCTGGTGCGCAGGGGGGTTCAGGTAGCTTTTCTGCAGGAAACGCACTTAACTCTGGCAGAGGGGCAAGCGCTGCAGCGGCAATGGAGGGGGCAACTCTTCTATACTACCTATTCCGCTCATGCTAGAGGGGTGTTGATTTGGGTGCGAGCAGGTGTCTCCTTCCAGCCCTTGACGACGAGGGTGGATTCAAATGGGAGGTTTGTGTCGGTACTAGGGCGGCTGGATGGCCGAGATGTTACACTTTGCAGTGTTTATGTCCCAAACTTTGATCAGGCCGCGTTCTTCTCGGTCGCTGTCGAGGAGGTTGGCGTCTATGTTGGGGGGCACGGTGTTTATGGGGGGGGACTTTAATTTGGTGGTAGATGTGGAGATAGATCGTTCCCATCCTCCGCTGGCTCAATCGGTGGTGCGCAGGGTGGCCAAGGCTCGAAGGAATTGGCAAGAGCAGTGGGGTCTCTTAGACGCCTGGCGGACACATCACCCCGTCGACAGGGACTACTCGTTCTATTCCGCACCACATGATCTCCATGTGCGCCTTGACACTGTTCTTTGTACGACTGGGGCCCAGGAACTCACGCGCAGCAGCGAATACCTAGCGAGGACCATCTCGGATCACAACCCTTGCTTACTTACGGTCCTCTGGTCCAGACAGCGGCAGCCGATCCCCACGTGGCGGCTGAACCCACTGGCACTGGAAGACCCGATATTTCACACAGAAGTGCAGGAGTGCATTGAGCGTTACTTTCAGGAGAACACGGGTACCGTGGCCACTAGAGCGATCGAGTGGGACGCCTTTAAGGTGGTGGTACGAGGCGCGTGCCTCTCGTCCTCGGCGGGGGTACGTAGGACACTGCTGGCTGATGTAGAGCGGGAGGAGGCCTCTCTGAGGCAGGTGGAGAGGGCTGGCCACGTGGAGGGGGGCAATAGGGAGGAAGTGTTGGCGGCTCTGGAGCGGGTAGCCACCCAAGTGGAGAGGCTCCCCTGCCATGATTACCGGGAGTACATGGTCCGGGCCCACGCCGAGAGGGACCGGGTCGGTTCGCTGTTGGCATGGTTGGCCAACCCCCAATCTAGGGGTACACCGATACTGTCATTGACCATGCCTACCGGGGACTTGGTTCATTCCCAACGGGAGATTAGTGACCAGTTCCTGGCTTATTACTCGGAGCTCTATCGGAGCAGACTGTCGGCACTAACGGCCGGATTGGATACCTTCCTGGATGAGGCTCAGCTGCCACGGCTAGACTCAGAGCAAGGAACTGCGCTGGGTGCTGCTATCACCCTGGGGGAGATTAGAACGGCGGTTAAACACATGGCCAGAAAGAAAACGCCAGGGGGTGACGGGCTTGTGGTGGAGTTCTACGCCGCATACATTGACCTCCTAGCACCTCAATTACATCAGGTGTACGGAGAAGCGTGGGAACGGGGCAAGTTGCCAGTGTCGGCGAGGGAGGCGATTATAGTGCCGTTTTTGAAGAAAGGCGGGCTTCCTATGGCAAGAACGGCGTACCGCCCGCTCTCGATGCTCATTGTGGACTATAAGGTGCTGAGCAGGATCTTGGCCACGCGGTTGTCTGTACATATGTGCTCTCTGGTACATCCGGACCAGTCGGGCTTCATCCCTACGCGGAACACCTCGACGTGTATACGGCGCCTGATAAGGGTCATGGACGTTGAGGGGGAGGGCCCCTCAGGCGCGGCTGTGCTCTCGTGGATATCGAAAAGGCGTTCGATAGTGTGGAGTGGCCATACCTGTTCTGCGTGCTTCGTCGATTCGGGTTGGGGGACGGTTTCGTCCGCTGGACGCGGCTGTTGTATGACTCCGCCACTGCTAGGGTCCGCACGGGCCGTTCGATATCCGCGGCTTGCGCAGTGGAAAGAGGCACCCGACAGGTTGCTCTTTGTCCCCGCTCCTCTTCGCCTTGGCGATTGAACCTCTGGCGGCACGGGCTCAACAGGGACGGTATTATGAGGGGGTGTTTGTTGTATTCCTACATTATGTCATTTCTAGAATGATGGCATGTCATGTAGAATGTGTAGCATGTCATGTAGAATGCGTGAGGGAAAAGGAGATGTCAGTTGGATGTGATCTGGTCGGACCTATCCTGCCTCCTGTGGATGTCTAAGTTGTTTTACTTCTACAATAAATCTACTTGGTGCAATTTCATGCGTGGACCCTTTTCTACATAATTACTGGCGACGATTGGGAGACCAAGCTGGAAGAAGAAGTTAAAACAACGTTCACATTTCTATTTCGCTGTTCACGAACTTTTACTCGCGAGATATTAATTTTGGACAAAGACCTTTCTTTACGGGATAATATTCCCTGCGTTGGAGTGTTTTTTTTTAATTGTTTTTGGAATAAAGAAAATCGTCTAGCAGTGCTTCCCAACCTAAAGTACCACATTGTCTACGTCTTTCTGCGTGAGCGCAACCAGTGGAAGCCGCTACCGGTGGAAGCCGCAACCGTGAGTTTGCTGTGCTAAAATTTACGAAGAAAGCTCTTCTTACTTGCGTTTTCTCTTTCCCACCGTTGAACGGCGCATTATTTGAATGGTGGCGGAATCCTGCGCTCGCTGCTCCCGTGCATCTGCTGCGCCCTAGCAACGCCGAAGAGACTCCATTTCGTAGTCCTTGGTCCCGCGACTGTAAGGAATTCTCCTGCGGATAAGCAGAGTGCATTCTGGGTACTACCCTTTCACCTTCCTGACGTCTGACGTCAGCAACGTGCCGCCATTTTGTTTGTTGTCTTCGTGGTTTTTACAGAAGATACTTTCACGAAGCGTTTTCTTTTCCATAGAAATATTGCTATTCCAACTCAATTTGTATAAAAAATTTTTTACTTGCGATCTACCACAATTACCAACAATCAGTAAGGTAGTAATATTTATTCTTTTTTATTTTTATTGGGAAAATTGTTGAATACAATGTCTAATATTGCTGCTCCACCTCACTTTCTTCAAACTGCCGTGAACCAAGCATTGAGTGGGATCTATGGTACCCAATGTTTTTAGCCTACGTTGATGTTTTGGAAAAGGATGGGTGCTCAGCAAAACGCAAGACATTGCCTTGGTGGAGCAGGGATTAAGGAATTTGACAATCTTCCGCCTATTGAAGGCGCTGGAGACATTGATGTTTTCGAAAAAGCTTCTAGACAAATGAAAATTCGTTTTGGCAGAAAAATAAATACCGTTATGGAACGTTTTAAGTTTTATTCCCGTACCCAGAAACAAGATGAATCGATTGAAGATTATGTTTCTGCCTTACGCTCATTAGCTTGTTCGTGTGCATTTGAAACTATTTCTTACGAACAAGTCCTCAGAGACCAAATAATGATGCGTACAAAGAGTAAGAAAATTCAAGAGAGACTTTGGTTGGGGACAGAATCCTCTTTGAGTGCTGTCATTAACATTGCGAAAGGGATTGAACAATCAGAATTATTTGTTTCTGAGATTAGAGGTCAAGTACCGAAGTCACAGGCTCCTGAAACTGAAGTCGCATTAGTAAAGGGTCAAACCACTTCATTTAGTTCTAATAGATTTCCTCCCAAGAAAGACAATGACAAAAAATTCCCAGAAAATAAGAATGTTGTTGATAATAAGTTTTCTTACAGGAGAAATGTGTCTTGTTATAGATGCGGTAGTTCTAACCATTTAGGGAACTACCGGGGGTGTCCGGCTTGGGACAGAGTGTGTGTCAAATGTAAGAGAAAAGGTCACTTTGCTAATGTTTGTCGTTCTTCCCAAAGGGTTAACTATATTTCTCAAGAAGAAGAGGAAGTTTTACAGAGTTTCAACTGCATTTTGTCTGTAGATGAATCGGAACAAAAAGAATTTCCTTCCTACACGATTTTAATTGATAATCAACCTATCCTTTTAATGATGGATTCATGCTCATGGTATTCCATTATTGGTCTAAATCTCTTTAAAAGTCTTTGGGGTGACAGAAAATTGTCATATCCTGATATTTCTCCTGGTGGATATTGTGGGCAGAAAATAAACATTGAAGGTTTTTTTTGGGCTGACATTCAAGTGGAAGATAGATACACCAAAGGGAAAGTGTACGTGGCTACTAAAGGTGTCGCTATTCTAGGATGGCCACATCAAGGATTATTGGGAATTAAACTCGACCCCAATGCCGATCCCCCAGTGTATTTGGGTGATCCATGCATATTGAGTGTAAGCGATTTAGGAGATAATACCCTTTTTGTGGAGAACACTAGAAGAAATTTTCCCGAAGTTTTTAAGGACACTTTAGGGAAATTTACAGATTTTAAACACAAGATCATTCTTAATGACAATGCTGTCTCGGTTAGACACAGGGTCAGAAATGTTCCGTTGGCCTATCGTGGGAAACTTAAAGAAATTCTTGAGGATCTGGTGTCTAAACAGATCATAGAGCCAATTGAGTCTTCCCCTTGGGTTTCTCCCGTTGTTTTATCCCTCAAAAGTTCTGGTGAGCTCCGCCTATGTGTGGACCTCCGCAGCTTAAATAAAGAAATTTGGATTGATAAACACCCCCTCCCTAACATTCATGAATTAATTTCCTCACTTACTGGTGCCACTGTGTTTTCCACAATTGATTTAGCTAGTGCTTACCACCAGGTCGAGTTGCATGAAGAGTCAAAGAAATTAACAGCTTTTGTAACTCCAGAGGGCATGTTTCAATACTTGAGAATGCCTTTTGGACTTGCCAGTGCTGCATCTGTTTTTGAGCGTTTAATGAAGGAAGTTCTCTCCGACTGTAAAGGGGCCATCGCGTTCCAAGATGATATCCTAATTTTTGGAAAAGATCTTAAAGATCATGATCACAATCTACATTGTGTGTTGTCAAATGTTCGGAGGAAAGGGCTTACATTAAAATTCAATAAGTGCAAGTTTAGACAGCCGAAAGTGGAGTATCTTGGACACGAAATGTCTAAAGATGGCATTAAACCGAAATTTAATCATGTTAAGAGCATTACTGATGCTCCTGTTCCTTCTTCTAAAGAGCAATTGCTGTCTTTTTTAGGACTCACTGAGTTTTATGGTAAATTAGTTAAAGATTACTCTACTATTGTGCACCCTTTGCGATCTTTGTTAAAAAAACAAGCTACATTTGTGTGGTGTAAAGAACAACAGACTTCTTTTGACACTTTAAAGGGTAAAATTATCAATGCTCCTTTCCTTAAACCTTTTTCTGTCCATAAGGAATGCGTAGTTTGTGTGGATGCGAGTAACGTGGGCCTAGGTGCCGTGTTGATGCAAAAAGACAATCTGGGAGAATGTGTAGTATCTTATGCGTCCAGGACATTGCGGGATGCTGAATTTAATTATTCCACAATAGAGAAGGAGCTTCTCGCTTGTACGTGGGCGACCCAACATTTTCGTCAATTTCTTTGGGGGACGAAGTTTACGCTGAGGACAGATCACAAACCCCTTGTAAATATGTTGTCAGCTGGTGGTGGGAGAACTCTCACTGCTCGTCTTGCCCGTCTTGCTGCTAAGTTGCAGGAATATCGCTGTGAGGTTGTTTATGTTCCTGGACGCTCTAATGTGCATGCGGATTGCATGTCACGTTTTCCTATTAGTGATTGTTCAAACAAGGATCTTTCTGATGAGTGTGATGTAGCTTTTACCTTGTGTGATGTTAATTTAATTGCTGGGAAAGATCAAGAAAATCTTATTACTGAAAGTATTTGGTCTACAGCTATGCTTCAAGATGTTGTGCTTGAGAAGGTTAAGGTTTTCTTAAGAAATGGTTGGCCTGAAGAAAGGAAAATGAATGGTGATTTGGCTTCCTTTTTTAAGGTTAAAGATGAGTTAATGGAAATTGATGGTATGATCTATCGAGAAGATAAAATTGTTCCTCCATGTGGTGTTAGAGACTCCATTTGTGGTCTGGCCCATGAGGGCCATATGGGGATGTCTACGACTAAGAGAAGGATCAGAGAATTTTACTGGTGGCCCAGTATGGACGCCATGATTGACAGGTGGGTTAGAAACTGTTCTCCCTGTTCTTTAAGTGACAAGTCTGTGAAACCAATTTCTACTGGGATTTCTCCTATTGAATTTGCTCTTGGACCTTGGAGGAAGTTGGGTATCGACATTATTGGTCCTTTTAATTATCAGTCGGGGAAAGATATGTTTGCTGTAGTTCTTGTAGATTATTTTTCGAAGTGGCCCGAACTGAAAATTGTTGAAAAGGTCAGTTCTGAAATTGTTGTTGAATTCTTGAATGAGGTCTTCTGTAGAGAGGGTTTGCCAGAAGAAATCGTTTCTGATAATGGACCACAGTTTGTGAGTGAAGTTTTTGTTTCATTTTTGAAAACTTGTGGTATCCAACATAAAAGGGTCTCGAATTATTCTCCACAATCCAATGGCCAGGTGGAACGCTTCAAAAGGGTAATTAAAGAGTCTTGCCAGTTAGCCTTGCGGAGTGGTTTGAAATGGAAAAAAGCCTTACAAACTACTTTGTTCACTTATCGCATGTCCCCCAACTCTGTTACTGGGGTGTCTTCTTTTGAGATATTGCGATGTAGGAAGCCAGGCACTAAAATTTTTCCTTGGTGGTTGAAGGCGAGGGATTCTGTGTATTCGGAGCTAGACATGAAGGATGTTAGAGATCGTGTCGGGAAATACCAAGAAAAGATGTTACAGAGTTTTCCTCAGAAATCTGTTTCTTCCAAAATATCTGTAGGTGACTTTGTGAGGGTGAAGTTTGGTGGTATTATTCCAAAGGGTGTTTCCAGATGGTCTTCTCCAGTTAAAGTCACTGAGGTTTTCAGCAAGGCTGTTAGAGTGGAGGGCGGCAAAATCTGGAATTTTAGACGCATTTCGATTTGCAGATCCAATGTTTTAGGAAATAAGAATGTTTGCTTGGATGTGAAATCTCATGAAAGTAAGCCGCTGTCTGAGGTTGATTCGAGTTTTCCCGGTTCGCATGAAGTTTTTGACAATTTGCAATCATCTCATGTGTTTGTTCCCCAGATTTGTACTAATGATTCTTCTTCACAGGTTACTTCTTCTAACGTGGATGAAGTTGTTTCCAACGAATATACTCAAGATTGTAATTTAGAACCTGTTTGTGTACGCAGCAGTTCTCGTGTGAAATATTTCCCTGGAAAATTTTGAGATTTTGTATGTTCTTAAATGTTTTTTTTCTTGTAGGATCTATCATTTTTTTTTTGTTGTTGTTTTTTTTTGTTTTTTTTAGGGGGGAGGTGTGTTGTATTCCTACATTATGTCATTTCTAGAATGATGGCATGTCATGTAGAATGTGTAGCATTTCATGTAGAATGTGTGAGGGAAAAGGAGATGTCAGTTGGATGTGATCTGGTCGGACCTCTCCTGCCTCCTGTGGATGTCTAAGTTGTTTTACTTCTACAATAAATCTACTTGGTGCAATTTCATGCGTGGACCCTTTTCTACAGTGTTACTGCGCGGCGTTCCGCATTATATTTCCTTATATGCCGACGACCTCCTGATGTACCTGGCTGATGTGGAAACTTCGGTGCAGGGTGCGCGGGCCTTGCTCCGAGAGTTTGGTGATTTGTCAGGGCTACGTGTTAACTGGTCCAAGACCTGTTTGTTCCCGTTGACCACCCGTTGTACCCAGCCTGCGGAGCTCGAGGGATTACGCTGGGAGGCGGAGTGTCTGCCATACCTCGGAGTCTACATTTATCACACCCACTCGCTCCTGTATGAGGGGAATGTGGGCAGAGCGCTGAGGGGCATTAGAGGCAGTATGGGGTTTTGGCGCACTCTTCCGTTGTCTGTGGCCGGACGAATAGCGCTACTGAAGATGGTGGCCCTCCCGCGCTTGCTTTATTTTTTTCGCACGCTGCCGGTGTGGATCCCGCTCTCTTTTTTCCGGATGCTGCGGTCGATGGTGATAGGGTTTGTCTGGGGCTCTGGCAGGATGCGTGTAGCTATGAACACCCTGCTTAGGTCACGGGAGGAAGGCGGCCTGGCAGTGCCGGATTTTGAATGGTATTATCTGGCGGCGCAGCTACAGTGGCTCACGCAGGCTGTGGCGCGGGAGTTTAGGGGCCCGGACGGCCCACAGGGCCGGATTATACAGCGACATGTCCTGTCCTTCATCGTGCTCCAGCAGGGGCTTCGGTTGGATCAGCTGACTTTGGAGGAGCGCACCCTTCGCCACTGCTGGCTTCGTAGCCAGAAGCGGGCGGGAGTTCACATTCCTTATGCACCGGAGATCCCCTTGGGCATGTGTACTGCCCTCCCGCATGGCGGGGATTGGTCGGCACTGGCCACCTGGGAGAACCGCGGGGTCCACATGATAGGGGACTTATATAGGGACGGTGCTTTGCTGTCGTTTCAAGACCTACAAGAGGCCTTCGATCTGCCGAGGGGTGACTTTTTGCTCCATGCGGCTCTAGTGTCTGGGATTCAGAAACGCTGGAGGATGGGACTGGTAGAACCCCCACGCCGCTGGGCTGCCAGTACGTTGTGATGGCAGCTGGCGCTTATAAGGCTATCACTTGCCTGTACAGGAGACTAGCGCTGGATGGACCGCCTCCCCTAGATAGGTTGCGGGAGTGCAGGGAGGGAGACCTCGGCCGGCAGATACCGGAGACGACCTGGCCCCAGCTGGTACGTAGGGCTTGGAAGGGCACGCGCAATGTCAGGTTCCAAATGGTCCAATACTTTACTCTACATAGGGCGTACTGGACGCCGGCCAAAATCCAACGGGTCTTTGGAGGGGCGCATTCGGTATGTCCTCGCTGTAATACGGAGGGTGCTGACTTCGGGCACATGTTATGGTCATGCGCAGGGCTTGGCACATACTGGGCTGATGTTATGTTTTGCTTGAATGAGGTTACAGGTCGCCAGGTTGACACGGACATGGGGGCTTGCCTCTTACTCTGGTTTCCGCACACCCCAGCTACGAAGATTACCAGTAAATCTTTCGATTTGGGGTTGATCCTGGCCAAGAGGGAGCTCACGCTGCATTGGAAATCTAGGGGGGGCCCCAGCTTCCTGAGGTGGCGGGGGTGTTTCCAGCAATGGGCGACTAGTGAAGGGACTCTTAGATTACAATTAGCTAGACGCGCCGCTAATGATAAAGCGCTAGATGTGGCCAGGGCATGGAGCGCGCTAGTGGCGGACCTACAATCACTGTCAGAGGCTGCTGGAGGTGGTGAGGTGTAAGCGCCAGCGAGTCAGGAGGGGACGACAGGAGTGGAGAGTACGGGGGCACTGGCCGGGGATGGTGTATGCTAGGCCTGCGTAACCGGCTGCAGGCGAGGATTTGAATGCTTATGCCGAGTACAATGGAGGATGGAATGGGTTACAAGCACTGTTCTGGGCAGCTTCTGGACCCCCACCCAGCTAGGGGGCCGAGACCGGGAAGGCCGAGGAGGAGTCGCCCACTATTCCATGAAGGTTTATGGTACGCTGCAGGAGTGACAGTAGAGGGCACACTGACAAGGGGGGGTAGGGGTAGTGGGGGCGGGGGGAGGGGATGGATAGGGCTTCATTAGTTGGGGTGTTATAGCAGCTGCATTAATGTGCACCATGGCGCTTGAGATTCATGTGGTGCGTGGTTGTAAGATGATGACACAAAATCAATAAAAGTTGTTTAAAAAAAAAAAAAAAGGTTGTAGTGCTACCTATGTGCCAAATTGTATATATTTTTTCCAAGTCGGTATCCTTTCTCTAGGGCCGCCTGTACTTCAATGCTACACCAGGTCATAGTGAGCACTCTTTGCTCGTCAGTGTGTCTGCTCTCGCTAGTCTCTTTACTCTCAGTGCATGTTCGACACAGAGGGAACATTAGCTTACCATTGACTCTGTACAGTAGTACAGGGAAGTAGAGCCTCTGGTGTTGGTGTCCCTGACATTTAACTAATCCAAAGTATTCGTCTATGGCTTTAAAGTCCCTATATATGATGCTGGGGTGACCTTAGGGGTGTAACTTCATCTTGTTCACAAATGGATACAGACTTGTGAAATCATAATAATGTATTTTCTCACCCTCTTCCAGGGCCCTGTTCAACTGTATAGCGTTTGTACGACCCCCAAATAAGGCATTGTTGGCTCAAAAGGTTCAAGTAACTCATTGCTCTTAATGAAGAAGCAGAGTTCCGCATCAGATGTTAACAAATCTAGCCACTCATGTTCCCAGAGGGATCTCAGAACAAAACCACAGTTTCAACATTTTGCGCCTTTAACAGAGTACAACTGTGCAAGTGTTCAAATTTGATACACAACAGCTTATTAAACTTGTTGGGTTTGTAGCAGTGGGGACAAACATGGTAAAAGCAACTGTTGTATTCATGGGCGGTTGACACTGTTAATTCCATCCTATCAATCTAGGAAATAAGGGCCCACACAGTATTCGCCACCTTGCAAGGCTTGTTGGATGAAGATTTTTCCTTGTCAGAGACTTGCCTGAGCGATACAAAAGGGGATGATGGACGGAGCGTTTGAGCAAATCAAACACTCACCCCCAGTCAACTGATCTGGGTTTAATCCATCACCATTCTTTAGCTCCCTCGGCAACCCCAGTTCAGACATGGCTATATGCAAATCAGTCTGACCCTGTGCCTCATGGGAACAGTACAGCCCGAACTGCCAAGCCATGTCTTCCATGGACCGGAAACAAGCATCCTGGGACCGGTTTCGGATTCATAATCCTCATGAGCCAGGCTATCTTGAATCCAGTGGCCAAGTGAGCAAGGGACTCACGTCTGAGCATGCATTGTGTGGGGAAAACCCAGCCTCACTCAGGACCCTCAAACCAGACGGTCGCCAACACCAGGTTCCAGAAACAGGCTAGGAAAAAGCCAAAAGTTTCGAGGTGAACTTGCCAAAAGGGCTAGGTCCAACACTCACTGTTAAAAAAGTGAAATGGCTGTTCTTTTGACACCCCAAATTTACACTGGCATTTTCTTAATTATGGGATGCTATCAAGAGCTGCCTTGTCAACATTAACACCTGTTACAGATTTGCTCAAAGCATATTTGAAATAACTCCTAATCAGCGCCCACACTAAACACATACAGTTTTCTTATTCCACCTCCGCCCTCTCCTGCCCGTGGCCCTGTAGCTCAAGACTTTTGTAAGCACATTCAAAGTATGCTGCTGACCTTTAATTCCTGGCGAACCATTGCTTTAAACAATAGATTTTATTTGTATATCTTTGTAAATGTGCAGATTTTCACGTAAGAAATGCAATGCTATGAAACAGGCAACATGGTTCAGCTAACGCACGTTTTTCTCGAGCCATAAAACAAGCAGACACAGTGAAATGCAATACATTTTAAAGGAAAATAAACAGCTAAATGCTGTAAGCTAGCATTGATTTTACCTGCAGTAGTAGTCGTCCTCTATCTCCCTGCTGCTCCCCGCACTTCGTCTCAAAGCTTTGCTCCATGGTGCGTGCTCCCCTCAGTCCACAGACTTAAAATAAGTGTTTCTCTGCTGCTTCTAATTGTGTGTGTGGGCCTTTGGGTGGCATTTTATACTTAGTAGAGTTTGCCATCTATGAGATGGGTACACTTTGAGGAGTTGAGGAGCACCAGCCATCTGCATATGGGTTTCATTTCAGAGCAGTCTTGATTCAATTATGAATCTGTTGAGACGTTTCTAACTTTGCAACATACTTCTGTCCAGACTTGAACAATGCACAAGTATTCCAGTAGTAAGACATCTGCAGGGCCCAGTTAGGGGGCGGCGAGGAAATGGTCCATTGCCCCTCTCTTCATCAGAGAGACAGAGGGAAGGGCTTCATGCCCTGTAACAGAGAGTGCAAAACCCCTGGCCAACAACTGGCAAAACCGTGCCTGCGATTCATCTTAATTACTCACAAATGGCAATGTACAATTGGGAGATTTGAGCGTTACTACCCCACCTAAACTGGCCTCTCAATCGGGAGGACTAATAACAGGCTGGCGCCTCTGAGTTACTGGCAGTGCTGAGGCCGAGACTCCTCTGGATACATTAAAAATTTTACTAGCCTTTCTCCACTCCCAGTGGTTTTTAGGTCGAGCAGACGTTCTCTCAATGCGTGAGCATTGAGAGTGTCTGTCTCGACAACTATTGTTGCCCGTTAATGGGAATGTGGACACCAATGTGCACGAGCGTTTCCTTCGCGGTTTTCACCACGGGAGCGCGCGTCTCACCCGCGCATGCGCAGAGTAACTCAGCCATTTTTTTTTTATTTTTTTTCAGCCCCGAACCGAATCAGGTATCAGAGCGCTTTACATATAGGCAGCCCCCACCCCCCACCCCTCTGCATGCGCACACACAGGCGAGCGCATGCACACGCAGGCACACACATACAGGCACACGGCACAGACACTCGCTCACACACACCCCCCTCCCCCACAGTCACACACACGCACTCCAGACACATACACACACGCACGCACACACACATACACAGCCCGCCCCCCCCCCGCACTCGCGCGCGCGCACACATGCTCCCCCCCCCCCGCTCAGCAACCCACTCATTCGTGCGGCGGCTCTCCTCAGCTGCAGGGCCCGGCAGCAGGACTCTTCTTCCCTCCTTCGGCACCCGCAGGGTAGGCTCCTGCCAGCTCCGGTGCTTCAAACGCGGCTCCGGCTCCTGCCAGCTCCGGTGCTTCAAACGCGGCTCCCATCGCGGCTCTTCCGTTGGAGGCGGGGTAGGCTCCCGCCCTCCTACTTCCTGTTTCCTGTTGTCGCGCCGGCCTGCCTGACTTCCTGGTCGCAGGCCGGCACAGTGACGGCGGTGATTTGCGGTACTAATTAATTTAGTTATTTATGCATTTTTATATAGCGCGGACTTTACCCGAAGGCGGGATTTATTTCTTTATGTATTTATGCATTTTTATATAGTGCGGACTTCACCCGAAGGCGGTATTTATTTTTTACTTATGTTTATCTGGTTACAATTGGGTTATAGAATTTTGAGTAACCCATGAGTGGTGTTTCTCCACAGCTCCAGGCCTCCTGGAGACGTCTTATATCAAATGTTCTTAAGTGGGTTTCTGATTCAGGCTCTAATGCAATCTTGCCTGCTCCTGCGATGTTCCACGGTGTCAGAGTAATCTTACTGTGGGGCATACAGTAGGCGCTCTTGTTGATAAGTGGATGCATGGATCGCTTGTGAAAAGCTTCCATTAGCCCGTTGGTGTTTAAGTTACTTGGTGTTACTGTTACCCGTCCCTTTCCTCCCACACGCGTCTGAATTACAGTGCCTTAGACTAGTGTTCCTGACACACATTCTTGACACACAGGTGCACGGGCTGCAGACACGGCCTTGTGACGCGCTTCGGGAATCCCGACGTGCCTCTGAGCTTGAGGCCTCTTCCACCCCCTGGTGTGCAGTGATTCTATATAAGGAACGTCAGCAGGGATGATGGAGTGGATCGAAGCTTGAGGCTGGTGCGCGTCAGCGCCGTTTCAGGCTCGTGCGTCTTCCTGCTGCGCGCGCTTCGTGAAAGAGGGGAGAGCCGCCTGTATGCTTTCAGAATAATCCATCACTTGATCCATATCACACAGCAAACGTACTGAAAGAAACAACGGCTAGTCTGGACTCAAGAGTCGTCAACAAACCATCTTGTGTTGCTCATTCACATTGAGCCTCAAAAACACCACATAAAATCCGGATCACAGAGCATCATCTCGGCGAGAGCACAGAGCATACCAAGCTACGGAATCACAACCTCAGTGCACGTGACCTCTCTGCTACTGCACAGAACATCTCAGTCATTTTAGGTGGCTTTATAGCCTGTGCGAGCCATATCACGACTGTTGTTCAGGGCTCCTCAACCGACGCAAAAGCCACTGAACAGTTAATCTCTGCAATGTCTGCAACACCTCAATTAGTGCGAAGAACATCCGAGTGGAGCACTAATGAGCGCAGTCAGAGCAGAGAGGGTCTCAAATATTGCACCACATATTTCAAACACTGAACATAGCGTCGCTGCCATTGCAAGAGCCTCTAAACCAAGCACTTGACCTCTTAATTAGCGCTCACATCTCAAGCAGTGCATAAAGCATCTGAGCCAGCACAAGGGGCCTCGCATTCAATACAGCAACTCAACCACCGCACATTGCAGTGCACATGGCATCACAAGGAGTGCACAAGGAACGACAAACAGTGCTCATAGAACCACAAGCAGTGCACATACCACCACAAGCAGTGCACATAGAACCTCAAGCAGTGCACATGGCATCACAAGCAGTGCACAAGGAACCACACACAGTGCTCATAGAACCACAAGCAGTGCACATAGCACCACAAGCAGTGCACATAGAACCTCAAGCAGTGCACAAGGAATCACAAACAGTGCTCATAGAACCACAAGCAGTGCACATGGCATCACAAGCAGTGCACAAGGAACCACAAACAGTGCTCATAGAACCACACGCAGTGCACATAGCACCACAAGCAGTGCACATAGAACCTCAAGCAGTGCACATAGAACCTCAAGCAGTGCACATAGCACCACAAGCAGTGCACATAGAACCTCAAGCAGTGCACATGGTATCACCACAATTCCATTGAGTACTCTAACCTTTAAAAATAGCATCTGAACTATTACACAGGACATTTCACCATTGCACAATTGTAAATGCACGTTGCACTGATCACATGTGCACAAGGCTTCTCACCGTTGCATGGATCTTCCTGATCATCACACAGAGTAGTTAAAGCACAGTGCATAGTTTCTCAGCCAGTGCACAGAACATCTTGACAACTGCACAGATCTAATTTCACAAATTGACCTCGCACACCAAAAAACTATATGATAAACACAATGTTAGTGCTCAATAAGCATTCGTATTGTAACAAAGATAAAATCCAACTGTCCTCCCAAGAAATTTTTCAAGTCAGTTTTCTTCATTTTATTCTTTCTTTATTTGTTCAAAAAAACTCGCAGATAAAAATAGCCAACGCGTTTCGTCCGAAACCGGACTTCTTCAGGGCTTTGCGCAGTGTGTTCTTATGTTAAACGTCCCATCCGCCATGGCAGGTGTATATGCAATCGGTTTTATAATTATATAGTTGGCAGATCTAATAATCATCCATTCGTTTAAGAATCCAGTAAAGTTAAGGGAAGATTAAAGTATATGCCATCAGTTCGGCATCGTCGTCGCGTGCGTGTGCGGTCGTCTGGTCTCCTGGTCCAACTGCACAGATCTGACATTTATTTGCACAAGACTTCTCAACCATTGCACTGAGAATCTTAACCCTTGTACAGTGTCTTCTGATAATGGCCCATAGTATTTAAATCATTGCACATAGCGCGTCAGCCGTTGCACGTAACATTACAAGCAGTACACATAGCATAACCACCATTCATGGAGCACTCCAAACTTTACGTAGCATCTGAACTATTACACAGGACATTTGAACACTGCACATATGCAGTTGCACGTTGTACTGATCACCTCAACATGTGCACAGAGCTTCTTAATCATTGCACAGAGGGGTTCAACCATTGCACAGATCTTCCTGATCATCATATATCATATTTAAATCACTGCGCTTAGTTTCTCAGCCAGTGCACAGAGCATCTTCACAACTGCACAAATCTCACATTTGCATAAGACTTCTCAACCGTTGCACTGAGGATCTCAACCAGTGTACAGCGCCTCCTGATCATGGCTCAGACCATTTCAGTCATTGCAGCTCAGCCAGTGCACAGAGTATCCTTCTCTAACTCCCTGTTCTATTCTCTTCTCCTGTGCTGATCTGCTGCTCTCTTCCACCCGCCTCCTTCTTTAACTCCCTGTTCTTTTCTCCCGTGCTGATCTGCTGCTCTCTTTCACCCGCTTCCTTCTTTAACTCCCTGTTCTCTTCTCCTGTGCTGATCTGCTGCTCTCTTCCACCCCACCACCTTCCTTAACTCCCTGTTCTCTGCTCTTCTCCTGTGCTGATCTGCTGCTCTCTTCCACCCGCCTCCTTCTTTAACTCCCTGTTCTGTTCTCCTATGCTGATCTGCTGCTCTCTTCCACCCGCCCCCTTCTCCAACTCCCTGTTCTCTTCTCCCGTGCTGATCTGCTGTTCCCTTCCACCGCCTCCTCCTCCAACTCCCTGTTCTCTTCTCCTGGGCTGATCTGCTGCTCTCTTCCACCGCCTCCTTCTTTAACTCCCTGTTCTCTTCTGCTGTGCTGATCTGCTGCTCTCTTCCACGTACATCCTTCTGTAACCGCACACACACATACATACAACCACGCACACACACTCATCCACACACATACAACACACAACTACGCACACACACATACAACCACACACACACAACCCCACACACACAACCCCACAAACACACAGAACCACACACACACAACCACACACACAACCACGAACACAACCACAACAATACACCTACCCACACATACCCACAACTACACCCAACAACACACACAACCACAACCACACACAGACAGCCACACATACAACCTCACACAACCACACCCAACCACACACACAACCACACCCAACCACACACACAACCACACACATAACCACACACACAACCACACACACAACCACACCCAACCACACACACAGCCACACACACACAACCACACACATCTATCTATCTCCCTCACTCTATCTGTCGCCCTCACTCTATCTCTCGCCCTCACTCTATCTCTCGCCCTCACTCTATCTCTCGCCCTCACTCTATCTCTCGCCCTCACTCTATCTATCGCCCTCATTCTATTTATCTATCGCCCTCATTCTATTTATCTATCGCCCTCTCTATCTGTCTATCGCCCTCACTCTAGCTATCTATCGCCCTCCCTCTAGCTATCTATCGCCCTCACTCTATCTATGGCACCACCACAGCATCACTCAGGGGCACCACAGCATCACTCAGGGGCACAACAGCATCACTCAGGGGCACCACAACATCACTATGCGCTACCACAGCATCACTGATTGCCACAGCATCACTCGTCGCCACAACATCACTCAGCGCCACCAAAGTATCAATCTGCAACCATTCAACAACAACTGGTTCAAATATGTTCTCTCAATGTTTCAAGCTTTATTACAAATGTCACAAAAAGATGTTAATATTTCACTTCTGTTCTTGGATTTTCATCGCAATAAAATACACTGAACATAATCTTCACAAAAGTTATTTACAAAAGTTTAAGCTATTGCCATTATAAATTACAATAACTTTTATTTAAGTATTAATTATTTAAAAAAATTTAGCCATTGTTATTTGTAATATCAATACATCTAAGTCACGTAAATACAAAACATGTTGCATTACAAATGCTATAGGTGTCACATTTGCAAAAGATAAAAGTATTGGCATTGTAAATGACAAAGCTATTAATTTCGCTATTTTCAAAACCAACACATAAATAAAAAATGTGTCATTTACAAGACCAATAGCTCTAACTTTCCTAATGCGAGACCTATTGCATTGCAAATGCTTGTTTCATGTGTGCTGACCTAAGCGAAACATGACAGTGCTTAATTTGTGAAAATAAGAAGTGCCAAGGCCCCTGTCTGGAGCCCACTGCAGCTCGCAACACCCATTGCCCCTGCCAGCGCTGCTAGTGACAGTACCAGCACAACTACTAACATCACACTCATACAAGGGCCACCCTAAACTATAATAAGAATGGCTTGAAAGGACTCCCCACTAATAATTAAATCTGCTTTCTTTTATAATGTAACAAAGCTAAGGCGCCAGGTACTCTATTCATGCTGCCTCCCGGAACATTTCCAGTTTATATTTGTTGTCTTCCAGCAGGACATTGGATCCAGTTGTTTTTCATTGTCATCTCATTTACTGCATCTTCCAGGTTCCAAGCAGGGATGTAGATTGAAGGGAGGTGAGGGGGGTGTATGGAGTGGGACTCCCCACTAATATTTATTAGGTCGGGCTGGGCCTGCAGTGCCAGGCGGATCGGCTGTCTTCAGCGACATTGATATTAAGTTACTGTTGCTGCAGACTGGGTAGAGGTTAATAAGTCGACATAGTTACAGAGAAACTTGCCCCAGAATCAAGGCAAAGGTTGTGTTTGGCTTTAAAAAACATGTGCAACAGTCAAGAAAAGAAAATAGTTGGGATGCAAATCAAGCCGCAAACATCATGTAAAAATATGATAAAGTCACTTTAAAAGAAGTGTTTTTCTTTAACATGTGGATGTGTTTCACCTTAGTATTTCAGATTATCAGTCATTTGTAATGTATATTAAGTTATTACACAACTGTTGTAGAGCACATTTCAAAATTAGAAAAACAATGCCACCATGTGTTGGACTGTTAAAAGTGCCGGCGTTGACAAGTAAGTGCCGGACCTCTGGCTCAAATTAAACAGTGAAACCACCTAATTTTGCCAAAGACTATTCCTCGGCCTGCAGGACACATTAAATGTTTGTTCCTTGGAACTGTGCGAACGGAGCAATTGAGAGACAAAAGTACAGGCAGCAGGATCTGGAAAAGCGAAAAGTGTTTCCCTTTAGCTTTTCTTGGCAGAGCACATGGGCACCTCTCACAACCTGCACACATTCTAGTGTGGAGAGTGTTTTTTTTCTGAAACCAATCTTCACCGCTGGAACAACTTCCTGCAGCACATGCGCAACTCGCACCACCTGCATGCATCCAGCAAAAAGCTGAAACCCCACCCATTCTACCTCTTTCTCATGACGCTTCTGTTCTTGTGCACTCTCGTGCAAGCGTCTAGAAGCACTTCAGTTATGCGGTATGCATGATATAAATGTTATACGTAAATGCAGGGCTCGAGTCGGGGTACCACGCGGGTGGACGGTGTCCCCCCACTTATTTTACCGGGGGGGTGGACGCCATCCCCCCTGCCAAACAGCTGGACTTCACTCTTTGGTCTCTCTGGGACGAGGAGCTCGGCACCTTTCGTGACATCACTTCCTGTTGTGACGTCACTTCCGGTGACAGTGTCCCCCCACATCTTTTTTAACGACTTGTGCCCTGCTTATATGAATAAAGTAACTAGATGTGTGCCAAGTGATGACTCATGAAAACTTTGATGCCTCTAACTGCATACCTCTTGACCCTCAGGAATACTTCAGTTTGCCGGTCAGTGAGTTTCAAGCCAGCGTGACGGGGCTCAGCCCAGAGGCTGCAAGGAACCTGCTCGCCATATTGAAGACCGCCCAAGGAGACCCGCAGGTAGGATGAGACTTTCATTGAAGCACTCATGGTTTGACACCAGAGGTACTCAGAGCATGCCCCAGGTGCAATTAAACATGGGCTCACCCACTGGATTACAGTGGGAAGCAGAAACGGGCATGTCCAGAAAAGCAAAAAAAGCAAAGGTAAACATCACATACATTTCAGAAAACATCACGCATATTGAGTCACTGATTATCACCATCAGCAGCTGAGTGTAAACCTAGTGTAAAGCCACAACATTTAGAAATCCTAAATAATGGGCTTTCTAGAAGGAAGCAAGCTCACACGTACATCTAACTGCTGGTATTTTCTATTTCTATTTAGGGGTTTTTGTAAAGCGCTTGGTGACGCACAACGGCGTGTCCCCGCGCTGAGGAGCAACTCTTACTGGAACCTATAGAAGCGGCGTACCTTACTGGGCAAATAGTGCAGTTTTAAGTTTGACTCTGAAAATTGATTCTGATGGCTCTAATCTCAGTGCCATGGGTAGTTTGTTCCATCTTGAGGCTGCAAGGTACCTGAAAGATCTTCCGCCCATTCGAGCTCTAGACACCTTGGGAACGACCAGGAGTCCAGAGCCAGAGGATCTCAACGAGCGGGACGGCTCATAAGTAGTCAGAAGTCCCTGCAGAGGAAGAGGGGATCTCCCGTTGATGATCCGATGGCACGTACATAGAGCTTTAAATTCTACCCTGCTTCTGACCGGAAGCCAATGCAGAGATCGGAGGGCCGCGGCCGATGCAGCTCGTCTGGGTAGTTTAAGCACTAAGCGGGCAGCGGCATTCTGTAGGACCTGTAGGCGGTTGAGGTTCTTCTCCAAAGTCCCTAAATAGAGAAGATTGCCATAGTCCATCTTTGATGTGACTAGTGCATGCACCAGGGTTTGTCGGGCTCTCACAGGTAAAAACTTCAAAGTCTTCCTGAGACTTTTAAGGGTCCCAAAACATGATCCAACCACCTGATTAATCTGGGGGCCAAAGGAGAGGTCAGTGTCAAACCAGATGCCCAGATTCTTTGCTTTCTGGCACGGAGAGGGTGTTGGACCTAGGCAGGATGGCCACCATGCCGACGTCCACGCTGATTGGCAGCCCCCCACGACCAGCACCTCAGTCTTGCCTCCGTTGAGCTTGAGGCAGTTGGCGGACATCCAGGCAGCTAGATCTTGCATGCAAGCTCTGAAGATGTCCGCCGAGAGACTGGGTGCACGCGACAGGGAGATCACCAACTGCGTGTCGTCGGCATAAGACACCAAGCGGAGGCCGTGACTCTCTACTAAGGTGGCGATAGGAGCGACATAAAGATTGAAAAGTGTTGGACTCAGGGACGAGCCCTGCGGCACCCCCTGGTCCAAAGAAATTCGCTCAGAGTAGTGGTCGCCCTGCCTCACTTGGAAGCCTCGGCCAGTGAGAAATGAATAAATCCATTTCAATGCTGCTCCTCTCACCCCTCCTTTGTTCAGACACTGTAGCAAGATGGAATGTGCTACAGTGTCGAATGCAGCACTGAGATCTAATAGAATTAGAGCCATGGTTTGTCCCTCGTCTGCACCCTGTCTGAGGGATTCGGTGGCCCTAAGAAGGGCAGATTCCGTAGAATGACGGGGCCGAAACCCGAATTGGGTAGGGTGAAGAATGTTGCCTTCCTCCACATACTTCATAAGCTGTTTGTTTACCACCTTCTCCGCTACCTTAGAAAAATAAGGCAGCAGAGAGATGGGGCGTAGGTTGTCCAGCTTCTCAAAGCTAATATTAGGCTTCTTGCGGAGGGGAAGCACCACAGCCTGTTTCCAGTCCTCAGGTATAGAACTGGATTGGAAAGAGACATCCAGCACGTGCCTGATATAGGGTTCAAGGGTCTCCAGACTGTCACTCAACCTTTTTGGGGATGCAGGGTCACGGGGGGAACCGGATTTAACAGATCTGCAGATTTTGACTAGCTCTGCCTGTGAGGGGGTGGTGAAGTTGAGAAGCAGATTTTGATCGTCTTCCATCTCTGCTAGGTCAATATATAATATATTCAAGGTGCATAAATGTGGAGTTGAAAATAGTAAATGTAGGCGAGCAGGGTCTGCTTCCTATGTTCACCCCCATTTTTTGCTGTGATTCTCTGTTTTTGTTTACTTTAGTATGGCTATGGGCCTGCTAATCAGACCCACAGCCCAGCTGTTCTCTCTGTAAATGTATACCATGTACTTTAGGTACATACCAGATTGGTTACTGGGTCACCCTTGTGAGCCCCTGTATAGTGTACCATAGGTACCCAGGACAAAGGTGCACCTTAGGCCTACCAGGGGCTGCAGCATGTATTGTGCCACCCCTGGTTTGCCTTCCAAACTGACACCACAGGTCTGTTCACACAACCTGGGTAAGGTTGTGTAATCACCCCTTACTTAGATACAGTATCCCTATATATACCTTTATATACAGACACATATACACCTATAAGCCGCTCCTATGGTAGGCCTCGACAATCCTGGAGGCAGAGTGCTTGGTTTTATGTGAGAGGGTGCCCTAGCATGAGCTGAGCCCCTCTGCAGCCATCGGAACCATCTCCTTATAGCTGTTCTATGATATAGACATACCATATACTCTTAAGTGCATTATAATCCTCGCGGTTAATGCTAACTTTGGTTTGGCTTTATCAAAACATGTTGTGTAAGGTGTCAAACACTTTGGAATACTACCCCCCCGCCAATTCTGGCGGCGCGGGTAGCATTCCACCCTTCTAGAGGGTGAAGACATGTAGTTACTGCTTTACCCGGATAAAGTTAAACAGGGCCTCAGCATCACAAAATAGATGCTGCTGCCAAAGACATGAGTCTGACCTACTGCTGCTGGACGAAACTCCTGTCCAGGGAGGTGCCAGCACCTCCCCAGACAGGGTTTCCTGTATTGGGGCTGGGAGGGCTGCATCAGCAGATGCTTTTTCAGACACTGCCTGGGGCACACAAGGTGCTCCATGCATAGCCCGGTTCAAGCCAGTTGCTGAGGCACTCCAGCCCTGCTCTGGCGCAAAACAAAGGGAAAGGGGTGTAACCACCCCCTTCTCAGGTCCACCCATAGGAGGGACCTAGTCAAGTAATCCAGCCCCAATCCCTAGTCTAACTAGAGGAGCTGTGTCCCTGGGACTTTAGATTATCCTGGACGAATCTTTGAAAGACATATCTTGGATCTTCAACATTCCATTCTGACTGGAAGACGGAAGACATCTCCCTTGTGGTCAAGGAGTGACCACCCTGTGCAAACTTCGCCGGTCTGCAGTTTCAAGGCTCCCTTCGGAACCCGAAGACTCTGTGACTCAAGAACTGGACTTCCAGACTTCTCTGACCCCACCCCAAATCCACAGCAAAGCTGAGACCAATGGCGGACACGAGAGACGTGGGATCGGACATCTTGGATATCCTGCATTTTGCTATCTGCACTCCTTTCCTGAAGCCTCAGTAAGTTGTGCATTGGGGTACGAGAAGCCCCAGCCCCGAGCACCATTTGCACCGAAGCCCAGGCCCCCACACTACGCGAGTGTCCCGTGGGCCCCGCCTTTGCATTTGAGCTTGGCGCGTCTTCCCGGTTCCTTGCCCGTTGGCTAGTGAGCCCCCTGAAGACGCTATCTTGAACCTAATTTGCTCTCCTGGTTGCTCCAGGCTTGGTCCAGCTTCCCTGAAAAGGAGAAGCGCCACTGACCTTGCTGGTCTGCAACAGAGCCTATCTCAACATCCTGTGTGGGTTGCGGTTGCCAAGGCTTGTTGGGTCCAATCTGATACCGACACCGCAGTCATCTAGATCCATCATGGGACAGCTCGAATCCTGCGCCTGGTCATCGTCGATGCCTACTGGACCTCGTGGCTGAAGAGACAAACTCACCTTCAAGCACCCAACATCGCCTGGTTCCTTCCTGGTACCTTCCTGGTCACTGGCTAGTGACCCAGACTCTGTCCCCTCTGCTTTCAGGTTCTTCACATCTCCGATCCACCCTTGGAACCACCTGCCTGCTTTCTAATTCTCTTGTGATGCTTATACCACTTTCTTAGTATATGGTTTGTGAGGCCCCTAGGGCATAACATGTACTGTGCAACTTATCGTATATTAACTGTGTGACTTGTATTGTATTTTGACCTCTGACCTCATAAAGAGTGCAGAGGGGTTGTGTTTAGATTAAATACATATATATTTGATATATAGCTTATGTGGTGTCCTTTCATTTGGTACTCAAGGGATTATATATGGTAAAACAACTTGCTTAACTCGCCTACTGCAGTCTTAGCCTGGAGACTGCTGGTTCATGCTACCACTAGGATATCTTTCTATAAGGTTGACTTTACAACCACCTTCAATAAGGGTCGATTAGACTGGTGCAAGGTGCCCACTAGAACTACTGGACATCATATGCCAGGCTAACTTCTCACATTGGTGTGCAGCGGTTGGGATAAGAGCTTGCAATTGTTTTACCAAGTAATCTCGAGATATCATCTGAAAGATCACATCAAGGTACCTGTAGGTACATATAAATCAAGTCTTATATACATAAGTTCTACTGAACTTAGTAGTTGTAGGTGGTAAGGGCTTAGCACACCCTGACTACAACTCCTAGAGAGGTTCTAATAGGAAAACAAGTAGTGTAGGTAGGTGCACACCACACCTCACTAGAAATGTCCTTGGAAGTAGGGCCCAGTGGGCCTCTACCAGAAGACAGCCAAAGGTTGCCTTCTAAGTATGGCACATTCTCTTTTCAGGAGCTGAGAAGCTTGTGTGTGGTCAGAAGACTGAGACAAGGACAGAGTCAAACCTTTAACCACCTGGTAGATATCTTAGTGGCTCATGATGTAGAGAATGCATCAGACCCAGGTAACCAAGGTAGTAGAGAGGGGGGGCATCCCTCAACAGAAGAGAATACTGGGGAGGATCCAGTGGTCTCTGATGATGAAGTGGATGCTGACCAGGATGAGGTTGATGAACCTGACCTGGGCAACACAGGACTATCTGGAGGTGGAGAGGGCCATGGTAGCCCCCCTCTAACCTTCCAAATAGGCCTAACAGTGGAAACAGAAGGCGCAGATCACAGTCCAGTGGTTCTGATCATTCTGATTCCTCAGTAGGGTCCAATGCCTCTGCTCTAAGGAGGATGTCTTCCCCTCAAAGAAGAGAGCATAAAGCTAGGATGAGAGAGGCCAAGCTTAGGATCAAGAGGCAAGAAGTTGCCCTTGCAAAAGAGACCCTAGCTCTTGAAAGAGAGAAGAAATTGTGTGGGCTAGAGCGCACTGGTGGCAGCATAATTCCTAGAGATAGGGAAAGGTCTCATGACCATAGAAACCTGAACAAGATTGTCCCTCCCTATCAGATTGGGGATGACATCCAAAAATGGATAACTGCTTTGGAGAGGGCTTGCAAAGTACAGCAGGCACCCCAATTCAGTGGGCAGCAATCTTGTGGCTCTCCTTTTCAGATAAAGGCAGAGATAAGCTCCTAACAGTTAATGAACAGGATGCTAACAACTAATATGTCCTGAAGAGTGCTCTGATAGATGGGTTTGGCCTAACCACTGAGCAGTACAGGTTGCTGTTCAGGGATACCCAAAAGACACAGACTCAGGACTGGACTGATTTTGTAGATTGTGCTACTAAGGCTCTGGAAGGCTGGTTGCTGGGCAGTAAAGTAAGTGACTATACAGGATTTTATAACCTTATTAAGAGAGAACAAATTCTTAACAACTGTCAAAACCAGTTATTGCATCAGCACTTGGTTGACTCTGATCTGACCTCTCCCCAAGAATTGGGAAAGAAGGCAGACAAATGGGACATAACCAGGGTGAAGCAGAAGGTACATAACCAAGGTGGTGATCAGAAGAAGCAAAAGCAAATGGGTGGGGAGAAAGCAAAAGACCAGAAGTCTTCTCAAGGTCCCCAAAAAGCTTCTAATGGTGTGGGTTCCCAACAATCTAAGAAGAAAGAAGGCCCAAAGAAACCATGGTGCAAGTTTTGTAAGGTAAATACTCACTAGACCAGTTGATTGCACCAAGAAGGAGGCAGCTCCAGCCACCATTGCCCCTAAGGCAACTGTTCCCCCTAGTTCAGCTCCAAGTGGTGGTTCTCAACAGAAGGGTGTAATAGGGTTAACCCTGGGAACTGAGATGGATTCTGGTCAGAATACCAACTCGAGCTGTTTTGATCTGTGATGGGGACACCATTCTGTCCTCTACTGTGAGTCCCAATAACTTGGGCAAGTACAGACAAACTCGTTTAATTAATGACAAAGTGGCTCAGGCCTACAGGGACACATGTGCTAGTGTCACAATGGTGACGCCTGGCTTTGTGGATCCTGGACAGATCATACTAGGTGAAAATTACCTAGTGCCAATGCTAGCAATGTCCCTACCACTCACAGTATGGCAATTGTTAATTTCTCCTGGGGAGGGGTAACTGGCCTCAAAAAGGTTGTGGTTAGCTCAGACCTCCCTGTAGAATGTTTGCTTGGAAATGACCTGGATACTACAGCTTGGGCTGAAGTGGAGTATAGGACCCAAGCAGAAATGTTAGGGATATCAGCACATGTCCTTGCTGTGACTAGGTCACCGGTCAGAAATTGCAATACTGAACAGGCACTGGATTCTGGAACAATGGACCAGTTGCCTACCAGGAGGAGAAGCACTAGGGTTAAGGCAGTGCCTTCCCCCTTGCCTCAGGAAGAGGATCAGCCTTCTCAGGAAGCTGATTGTGAGACCCAGGAGGAAACTGTCATAGAAGAGCTTGAGCCTGATCAGGTTGAGTTTCTTGGGACAGGGGGGACCCTCCAGGGCAGATCTGAGGCAGGCGCAGTTGGACTGCCCTTCTCTTGAACCCCTCAGACAGCAAGCTGCTGCTGAGGCTGCAGGGAATGCTAGTGGGGCCCACAACGTTTACTGGGATGATGGCCTCCTGTATTCAGAGGCTAGAGACCACAAGCCTGGAGCTTCCAGGAGGTTGGTCATACCTTTAGCATTCAGGGGCTTCCTTCTCACACTAGCCCATGATATTCACCTTGCAGGACATCTTGGCCAGAACAAGACTTGGGACAGACGTGTCCCTCACTTTCACTGGCCTCATATGTCAGAGGATACCAAGGAGTTTTGTCGCTCCTGTGTCACCTGCCAAGCCAGTGGCAAATCAGGTGGCACCACAAAGGCCCCCCTAATACCACTACCTGTGGTGGGGGTTCCCATTGAATGTGTAGGGATTGACATTGTTGGACCAATGGATCCCCAAACAGCCTCTGAGCACAGGTTTATTCTGGTGGTAGTGGATCATGCCACCAGATACCCAGAAACTATTCCCCTAAGGACCACAACAGCACCTGTTGTGGCAAGAGCCCTCCTGGGAGTTTTCTCAAGAGTGGGTTTTCCGAAGGAGGTTGTCTCAGACAGAGGTGCAAACCTTATGTCTGGATATCTGAATGCAATGTGGAAAGAGTGTGGAGTGAACTACAAGTTCACCACACCCTATCATCCACAGTGTAATGGTCTAGTTGAGAGATTCAACAAGGCCTTAAAGGGCATGATTAAGGGTCTCCCTGAAAAGCTCAGGCGAAGATGGGACATCTTGCTTCCGTGCCTTTTGTTTGCTTACAGAGAGGTCCCACAGAAGGGGATTAGCTACAGCCCTTTTGATCTTCTGTTTGGGCATCCTGTAAGAGGACCCCTTTGTCTGGTGAAGGAGGGATGGGAGTTACCTCTTAAACCTCCCAAACAAGACATTGTGGACTATGTACTTGGTCCCTGCTCCAGGATGGCAGAGTACATGAAAAAGGCATCCAAAAACCTTGAGGCTAGTCCAGAATTGCAAAAGACCTGGCATGACCAAAAGGCTGTGCTGACTGTTTACCAGCCAGGACAGAAAGTGTGGGTGTTGGAGCCTGTGGCCCCAGCAGCTCTCCAAGACAAGTGGAGTGGACCCCACACTACTGTTGAACAGAAGGGAGGTCACCTATTTGGTTGACCTTGGAACTCCCAGGAGCCCCCACAGGGTGCTTCATGTCAACAGATTGAAACCATATGTTGACAGGGCAGACATGGGCTTGCACATGGCTACAGATGAGGGACAGGAGGAACAGAGTGACCCTCTCCCAGACCTGCTTTCTCAGAACCTTGATGATGGTTCAGTTGATGGTGTATCCTTGGCAAGCAGCCTCACTGACCAACAGCAGCAGGGCTGCAGACAAGTTCTACAGTCCTACAGACATGTGTTTTCACTGACTCCAAGTCAGACCACCTGGTGCACTCATGAAGTGGACACTGGGGACAGTCTGCCTGTTAAAAGTAAGATTTACAGGCAACCTGATCATGTCTGGGACTGTATCAGGACAGAGGTCCAAAATATGTTGGATTTAGGAGTCATTGAGCCCTCAGAGAGCCCTTGGGCCAGTCCAGTAGTCCTGGTGCCTAAACCTCACACCCAAGAAGGTAAGAGAGAGATGAGGTTTTGCGTGGATTACAGAGGCCTCAATGCTGTCACTAGGACAGATGCCCATCCAATACCCAGGGCAGATGAACTCATTGACAGATTGGCATCTGCCAAGTTTTTTTAGCACATTTGACCTGACAACTGGCTACTGGCAGATCAGACTAGCTGATGATGCAAAGCCAAAGACAGCATTTTCAACCCCAGGAAGACATTATCAATTTGTGGTAATGCCCTTTTGTCTGGAAAATGCACCTGCCACATTCCAAAGGTTGGTGAACCAAGTCCCCTCAGGTCTGGATGACTACTGTGCAGCTAGATGATATTGCTGTTTTTAGCTCCACTTGGGAAGATCACCTGATCCACCTGAAGAAAGTTTTGGAGGCCCTGCAAAAGACAAGCCTAACTATCAATGATACCAAGTGCCAGATAGGGCAGAGTCAGGTTGTATACCTGGGCCACCTTGTAGGTGGAGGCCAGGTTCAACCATTGCAGAGCAAGATCCAGACCATAATGGACTGGACTGCTCCAACCACCCAGACTCAGGTCAGAGCTTTCTTGGGCCTGACTGAGTATTACAGGAAATTTGTCAAGGGGTATGGTTCCATAGTGACACCCCTTAATGACTTAACTTACAAGAAAATGCCAAAGAAAGTTCAGTGGACTGTCAGCTGTCAAAAGGCATTTGATAACCTGAAGCAGAACATGTGCACTGCTCCTATTCTGCAAAGTCCAGACTACTCCAAATAATTCATTGTTCAAACTGATGCTTCTGAGTTGGGGGTAGGTGCTGTGCTTTCACAACTGAATAAAGATGGTCAGGTCCAGCCAGTAGCTTTTATTAGCAGAAGGCTGACCCCTAGAGAGAAACGTTGGTCAGCTATTGAGAGGGAGGCCTTTGCTGTGATTTGGGCACTGAAGAAGCTGAGGCCATACTTGTTTGGTACTCATTTCAAGATTCAGACAGACCATACGCCCCTCTTGTGGCTAAATCAGATGAAGGGTGAAAATCCCAAACTGCTTAGGTGGTCCATGTCCCTACAGGGGATGGACTTTACAGTGGAACATAGACCTGGGACTGACCATGTCAATGCAGATGGACTCTCCAGATATTTCCACTTAGAACATGAAGACTCAACTGGTCAAGGTTAGTTTAATGGTCCTGTGTTGGGGGGGGGCAGTTGTGTAGGAGAGTAGGGTCTGTTTCCTATGGTCACCCCACTTTTTGCTGTGATTCTCTGGTTTTTCGACTTTAGTGTGGCTGTGGGCCTGTTAATCATACCCACAGCTCAGCTGTTCTCTCTCTAAATTGATACCATGTACTTTAGGTACATCCCAGATTGGTTACTGGGTCACCCTTGTGAGCCCCTGTATAGTGTACCATAGGTACCCAGGAAATAGGTGCACCTTAGGCCTACTTGGGGCTGCAGCATGTATTGTGTCACCCCTGGTTTGCCTTCCAAACTGACACCACAGGTCTGTTCACACAGCCTGGGTAAGGTGGTGTAATCAACCCTTACTTAGATATATTATCCCTATATCTACCTTTATATATGGACACATATACACCTATAAGCAACTCCTATGGTAGTGCTTGGTTTTATGTGAGAGGGTGCCCTAGCATGAGCTGAGCCCCTCTGCAGCTTTCGGAACCATCTCCTTATAGCTGTTCTATGATATAGCCATACCATATACTCTTAAGTGCATTATAATCCTCGCGGTTAATGCTAACTTTGGTTTGGCTTTATCAAAACATGTTGTGTAAGGTGTCAAACACTTTGGAATACTACCCTTCTGCCAATTTTGGCAGCGGGCGTAGCATTCCACCCTTCTAGAGAGAGAAGACATGTAGTTACTGCTTTACCCGGTTAAAGTTAAACAGAGCCTCAGCATCACAAAATGGATGCTGCTGCCACAGACACGAGTCTGACCTCCTGCTGCTGGACGAAACTCCGGCAGGAGAGGCCTGGACAATAGGTTTCCTGTCCCCAGACAGGGTTTTGTGTATTGGGGCAGGGATGGCTGCATCAGCAGATGCTTTTTAGGTCGAGCCTGGAATACACGCATCCGAAGGATGCGGGTCCAGGTGGAGAACTATAGCTAGCTGACTCGGGGGAATGAAGGACAAGAAACTGCCACGAGTTTCTCTTCTGGATTACACTGCCTGCACGCGCACGCCCAGCCGGCGCCGTGCACATCCCCTGCCTGGTGCGCGCTCTTCAATGAATGAAAGTGAAACTGGCTGCAGTGCCTCGCATCCATGCCGTGTTAGTGTCTTTAACGTTTATTTCCCTCCGCCTCTCTCGTGTCCCCTTCCCTCAGCGTCTCTCTCGCCTGCATCCTTCCCTCGGCGTCTCTCGCCTCCCCTTCTGTAGTTTCCTGTCCTCCCTCTGCCTAAGGCTCTATCCAGGTCCTTTCCCTACCTGCCTCTCCATGCTCCGCTCTCTGTCTCGTGGGCCGCGGTGCTCCTCTATTTCTTCGGTGTTGTTTCCCGTCCTACCTCTGCAGGAAGTCGCCGCTGCCCCGTCCTCGGCTCCAGCAGTGCCCCACCCTCTTAACTTCACGTCCCTCCCTTAGCTCCTCCCTGCGGTCTCCTCCCCTCTCCCTATCTCTCCCACCCCCAGGCTCCCCCAGCAGTGTCTCCACGGCTCTGCGACATGGGGCAGTAGCTGCTGGTTGAAGCAGATCCCGGAGAGCCCCCTCTGCTTCCCGGTGACATGACCCCCAGGGCCCCCGACCCGCCCCCGGGGCCTCCAGCCGGCAGAGGGCGCCTGCTGCTGGGCTTCCTGGCGCTATCTCTGGCGCTGCACCTCCTCACCCTCGGGGGCTACCTCCAGCTGCGGGCAGAGCTGCGATGGGAGCTGAGCAGCGGGGCCCGCACACAGCAGCCCCCCAGCAGCGGGACCCCGGTGACAGCGAGCGCCGCCGCCGTCAGGTGAGTCCTCTGAAGTCCTTTTATCATTGCATGTTTGTTAAACACATATAAAAAAAAACTTTCCCATTGCGGGCTATATTCAGATGCATTCATTCTATACGTACACTCACTTACACACCGCTTCACTGGCAGCCAGCACATTAATTTTAAGTACACGGGAGCTGTGCTTTGTCTCAACGCAGGACCGCTTTCAAGTTAGGAAAACATGAGCCATATTTTACGTAAAACATCAGTGACATTGATAGCCTACACTGTTCATATAAAACACACATAATGAAGCCTCTTTCTTGCTGTCGGGTTGCATCCCGCCAACGTTTGTTTCTGCACACACCAGCTGGTTGAGTGGCCTCGATACATTCACGTTATCAGAATTAAAAACGTAAGCATCTGTCACACTGTTAAAGTGGGACACTTGGCCAGTCTCTGACCGACCGACAGACACAACACCTCACATTACACCCCCTTTGTGATGAACAAATAATGGTAAAGTTCAAAGATGCAGCTTCGCCGGGCGCCAGAGCCTGTAAATCAACTTTGTTAAAATCCCATGGTACCATTATGGAGAAATGAATTATTCATAGGAAGTGAGGAGAAGTACGACCCTCCATTTATACTGTTTCATCTGTTAGAGAATTGCATCTGTCAGGTTCCACAGGTCAGAATGACCCAACTCCAGCAGGAGTCATTTAGCACTGGCGTGTACTGCCATACTCTTCCATCACAACATAGAAGCAGGCCTAAACTCACTGGCGCCTAACTGGGCATCACCAGTGGGGTGTAGCCGAAATCGCTAGGTATTGCATTGCACAGCCACAACAGGATGCAATGCCCACAAAGAGTTACAACCTAATAATTCATACAAAAGGAGGATAAATGCATGTATGACATGTATACCATTGTAACCTTTCACTCTCAGTTCTGCTTAGGAAAGAAGGCCCACGATATGCACTCCAGTCTGAATTAAGACAAGTCCCAAATACATATATGGGAAAGGGGTAACGTGCTTGGAAATTAATTATATCACCAGAAAATCCCCTGTGCAGGCCAGAAGAGCCCTTCGCCCTGGTGCCTTTTCAAGGACAGGGCTGTGCACCCAGGCCAGGGCGTGGAAGCCCCGGGGACACACAATGAGAATGTCAATAATGCTGTGCGGATTTCAAATCCAATTATGAGGACGTAGCCGCCTCGGGTGCCTTCTCTGGGAACGGGCTGTAACAGGGTTAGGTGGCCTGCTGCACGTGGACAAAGCCTGGCCGTGGTCCGAGGATTCGGGGAGGAGCTAGGATTGGAGGTCATGCTGGGACCTGTCTGCTGTGAACAGCGGCGCTGCTGGATTCTGCACCCTAATCTGAGTGAATGGAAATGATACAGTGGGTGATCCACCGACAGCCGATAAAGTCACCGTGAAGCAAATCAAAGCTGGAATGTGTAAAGCCGCGGGAAAATAGACGATAAAACTGGCTCAGCTATGAGAAGAGGGGACTGGCCTGAGAGTCCGCCCCGCTCTTTGCGCTACATTTTTATTGATTTTTAAAATACATATACAGTAATGAGGCAAACGTAGCAAACGTTTACTCT
Source organism: Lissotriton helveticus (assembly GCF_964261635.1). Taxonomy (NCBI): domain Eukaryota; kingdom Metazoa; phylum Chordata; class Amphibia; order Caudata; family Salamandridae; genus Lissotriton; species Lissotriton helveticus. Next base: position 1,930,329,343 of record NC_136061.1, read on the forward strand.
GTAAACGGACTGTAGTCGAGTGAGACAAATATTTTTACAGGAGCAGCACATTTCAAGAAACGAAAGCACGTCTTACTACCAAGCTGCACAGCAGGCATTTTATTATATGTGTATATGCACAGAAGAAACTTAAACAAACATTCGATAATCAATATGTGACTCGAGAAAGTCCTGCCATTTTTGCATGAATTTTGAAGGATGATCGGCTGTAGGGTGATCGGGTGGATGGTGACAGGCTAGTAATGCCTGTGAAGGGCCAGCAGTGCTCAGCCTGTCTGTCACACGTCAGAGGGGTGGCAGTGCGATGTGTCTAACTCTGCGCCGTCACTCGTATCACACTAATGTCCTTATGTCGTATGTGTAACAAAATAACGATACACAAGTCGCAGTAGCACCTTCTCTTTTCCTTTCCAGTACATTTATTTTCTTTTACATAGCAGCACATAATACTGTTGTATGCTCTAACCAATCTGTAAGGTGTCCTAAATTCGGGAGAAATGAGGCATAGGCAAAACAGACGCATGGCGAGATAAAGTGAAATCAAGATCAGAATCTAAATGTTCTTGTTCCAAAGTCTGCATCATAGTGACTCGAAATCAACTGTTCCATGTCCTCTTGTTGCTCCCGTTCCAGCTTCTGTCTTCTTTTATTCGTGCCTTTCTTTACTTCATCTCTTTGTTTTTTTAATTCTTTTCACTTGCTTCACTCCTCTTTTTGCGTCACTTTCCACCTCTCCTATTCCTCCCTACCATAAACATTAACACTGGTTAGATTTGTTCAACACAGAAGCAAATTATAGTAGGATAGTGGTTGGCTTTTCAATGAATTTCTGGAACTCTTCCAGACACTGGCCTTCTTCCCTGAGCCACGGTGAATGTATATCTACTCTACAGGGATCAGAGGACATTGTTGGAACACAGAAATTTGCATTTTGGAACGATCAACTCACCTCTAGGGTGCATAGCACATATATCACAAACAAATCCATCTCTAGGTACATTTGTCACTTTGGCTGGAATGTGGTATGGATCAGGTTTGCCTTCTAAGGGTTGACCAAGGAAAAGTAACTTCTACAATGTCACCTGCGGCCTAGGCTAAGTGCTGGCTGTTTAGGGCTCTTAAGAAGAACAACGGGTTGTAATCTGATGAGTGCCATAGCTCAAGTGCTTATATTGAATATTATTTGTCTCCTGGACACTTGATGTTGGACGGTGGGAGCAGTTGGACAGTGCTGGAGTTAGCTACCTTGCTTGTTTCACAAGTGACAATTCCAGTCAGACGCTAGTGTTGATTTTATTTATGTTTTTATTAGTCGTAGCATGTTAGCCGAAGGCAATCTTGATTGCCAGAGAAAGTGCATTTTGAGCTCTGACATTTCATACCTGCAACTGTCGACCTGTGATACATGCGACATAGACTCTGCAGATACAAATTGCACATGGTCACTGTTGACCTGCAATACCTGAGACCTGACCCACAAGGGAAATAATGTCTCTTTCTGGTATCGTCCTACATAAGATGCCCTCGATGGGGCTATATCCATAGCTAGGAGGTGCATTTGGTCAAAATTAATGACCTGGGTTCTTAGTATATTTTACTGAGTAAAGATTTTCCAGCAGGCACATTGACCCTTAGGTATAGCTTAGCGGTTAAATGGGAACTTGCAAAACGCTATTAAATCCTTTTCTAAAGCAGGCAATCAATCATTGTTTGCCAGGTTTCTTGAAAATGTTGACCCTTTATGTTACTTCAGTTGTAGCTGATTTAAGGAATGGCAGCAGCATGTGCCTGAAGAATTATCTAAATAAACAAAAATCAAAAACTATTTCAACATGGACTGTTCGAAAACAGCAACACAGTGATGTGCCAGGAGGTTTCTTAGCGGCAAGGATGACCAGCCTACAGAGAAGGGCCTGGGGAGACTTAGTTGAGTACCACGATACGTCTGGCTCTTCTATAATCCTGTTCGCCTCTCCGGGGCACAGATCTATTACAGACTCTTCACCAATGTTCTTTTAAAAGTGTCACCGGCCTTGAAAGGATGTCCACCCTCCCAACATGATAAATGCTTCCCACAGAATCTGAGGGGCTCACCAGCTCTGCAAATCTTCCTCACCCTCCAAAAACTGTTTCTCTTCTGTTAACATCCACGACCCACCCCCCAAAAGCCCCTGATTGCACCCTCCTTTGAGACTCAGTAGTGTGACAGGTGCAAAGAGTCACGGAGACCTGGAGACTGGCATTTTATATTTTCGAAGACAAATACCGCACATTTGCAGAGCAGCTTCAAAAGTCCTACCAAAACAAACCTGCTAATAATTTTTGGGATGAATCCCTCCTCTCCACTTCTATGGACGAAAAGCTCCGTCCTTTTATCTCCTGGGGGTGTCGGGCGTCCAGACCGAGCCCAGGAAGGCCCCTCCCACTTCTGCACTGCACTCCAGTGAGCGCATGGATGTGCCCCGTCTCCCCCCTTCCAGAGCAGAGATGTATTATAAACATACTTGGTTCTCAATGCTCTCGCAGGCCACATCATGTGATGACTGTGGAAGGAAGAATCTCTATTTTTAGGTCGAGCTGGTAGATGTCCAGCTGGAGACCTAATGTTGCCTGTCACGGGGGAAGGAGGACAAGAGGGTGTTACGAGCTTTTTTCCTGGATTTGTGTGCGCGAACGCGCACGTTCCGTCCTGCGCCGCGCCGTGCACTTCCCTCCCATACTCCCAGCAAGTCAGCATAACGCGCATGCATGCACACAGACACACACACGCGCGCACATGCACTTACACTTACACAGACACGCAGGCACCCAGACAGGCAACCCCCCCCCACAGTCACACACACACACGCATACACACAGACTCCAAGACACATACACGCACGCTCACACACATACACAGCCCGCCGCCGCGCGCGCGCACACACACATGCCCCCCGCCCTCGCAGCCCAGCAAATAACAAGGCGAAGCCCCACTCACCGGCTTCCTAGGTGCAGCGGCTCTCACCAGCAGCAGGACTCTTCCTCCCTTCTTCGGCACCGGGGCGCAGAGTAGGCTCCTGCCTGCTCCGGGGCTCCAAACAATCGCGGCTCTTCCGTGGGAGGCGGGGTAGGCTCCCGCCCTCCTACTTCCTGTTTCCGGTTGTCCCAGCCGGCATGCCTGACTTCCTGGTCGCAGGCCGTCGGCGCGAGCTTTGGACGGACTGCAGCACGCGCTCTCGCGAAGATTTCCCTGCCCTCGCAGTTGTTGTAAGGTAAGAGAAAACTGCAACAAATGCTTCACTTGGCTCCCTAATGCTTCTAAGCACTGTTCTGTTTTTGTGAAATACATTGTCTGGAAGGACGTTGTCTTTCCTCACAGAATCAATCTGTGCAACCATTCAACAACAACTGGTTCAAATATACGCTATCGATGTTTCAAGCTTTATTGCAAATGTCACAATTTTTTTTTTATATTTCACTTCTGTTCTTGGATTTTCGTCACAATAAAATACACTGAACATAATTTCACAAAAGCTCTTTAGAAAAGTTTAAGCTATTGCCATTATAAATTACAATAACTTTTATTTAAGTATTAGTTATTTAAAAAAATTAAACGCCATTGTTATTTGTAATATCAATACATCTAAGTCATGTAAATACAAAACATATTGCATTACAAATGCTATAGGTATCACATTTGCTTAAGTTATAACTATTAGCATTGTAAATGACAAAGCTATTAATTTAGCTATTTAAAAAAAAAAACATAAATAAAAACTTTGCCATTTACAATACCAATAGCTCAAACTTTCCTAATGCGAGACCTATTGCATTGCAAATGCTTGTTCAGACACTGCCTGGGGTACACAAGGTGCTCCATGCATAACCCGGTTCAAACCAGTTGCTGGGGCACTCCAGCCCTGCTCTGGCGCGAAACTGGACAAAGGGAAAGCGGAGTAACCACCCCCTTCTCAGGTCCACCCATAGGAGGGACCTAGTCAGGTAATCCAGCCCCATCCTTAGTATAAGTATAGGAGCTGTGTCCCTGGGACTTTAGATTATCCTGGACGAATCTTTGAAAGACATATCTTGGACGTTCGACATTCCATTCTGACTTGAAGATGGAAGACATCTACCTTGTGGTCAAGGAGTGACCACCCTGTGCAAACAGGCACCAACAGCAACTTCGCCGGTCTGCAGTTTCAAGGCTCCCGTCGGAACCCGAAGACTCTGCGACTCAAGAACTGGACTTCCAGACTTCTCTGACCCCGGCCCACATCCACAGCAAAGCTGAGACCTGTGGCAGACACAAGACACGTGGGATCAGACATCGTGGACATTGTGCATTTTGCTACCTGCACTCCTTATCTGAAGCCTCAGTAAGTAGTGCATTGGGGTACGAGAAGCCCCAGCCCCGAGCACCATTTGCATTTGCACCAAAGCCCAGGCCCCCACACTCCGCGAGTGTCCCGTGGGCCCCGCCTTTGCATTTGAGCTTGACGTGTCTTCCCAGTTCCTTGCCCGTTGGTTAGTGAGCCCCCTTAAGGTGCCGTCTTGAATCTAACTTGGTTTCCTGCTTGCTCCAGGCTTGCTTCAGCTTCCCTGAAAAGGAGAAGTGCCACAGATCTTACTGGTCTGCAACAGAGCCAATCTAGACATCCTGCGTGGGTTGCGGTTGCAAAGGCTTGTTGGGTCCAATCCGGATACCGACACCGCAGTCATCTAGATCCATCATGGGACAGCTTGAATCCAGTGCCTGGTCATCGTCGATGCCTCCTGGACCTCGTGGCTGAAGAGACAAACTCACTTTCTTCACCTTCAAGCACCCAACATTGCCTGGTACCTTCCTGGTCACTGGCTAGTGACCCAGACTCTGTCCCCTCTGCTTTCAGGTTCTTCACATCTCCGATCCACCCTTGGATCCACCTGGACACTTTTCCTGTGGTCGCCTGCAGCACTTCTTTGCAGCTCTCCATAGAAAACGACGACGAAACCCGACACGAAAAGACACCTATGCACCCGACTTCCCTGGGTGAGGTAACACGAGTACTCCGGTGCTCCCGTGGGTCTTGACTCTCGAAGTGTCCTAGTTTAAAAGGGTTCCATCCTAGTCCATCCAGACGTGTCCTTAAATTGCATATTTGTAACTTCTTCGTTTCCCATAGAAAGTCAGTGGTAACCCGCGACTGTGTTTAGACACTGCACGCGTCTCTCGTGGGCCTCCTACTTCCTAACCTTTGGTTGTTTAGTGTAGCCCCAGCGATTCCACATGCCCTAGGCCTGCTTTCTAATTCTCTTGTGGTGCTTATACCACTTTCCTAGTATATGGTTTGTGAGGCCCCTAGGACATAATGTATACTGTGCAAATTATCGTATATTAACTGTGTGACTTGTATTGTATTTTGACCTCTGACGTCATAAAGAGTGCAGAGGGGTTGTGTTTAGGTTAAATACATACATACATATATATTTGATATATACCTTATGTGGTGTCCTTTCATTTGGTACTCAAGGGATTATATATGGTAAAACAACTTGCTTAACTCGCCTCCTAAAGTCTTAGCCTGAAGACAGCTGGTTCATGCTACCACTAGGATAGCTTTCTATAAGGTTGACTTTACAACCACCATCAATAAGGGTCTATTAGACGAATTTCGTAGCGCACCATGCATCGCAAAATGCGATGCAGCGCGCACTATGAAATTCGTTTAATTTTTTTAATTGTTTACTTACCTGCAATTGTCCATATTCCAGTGTTTACCACTGTCCACCTTGCCCCTCCCCCGCACCGCCTCCCTTCCCCACCGAACTCCCTCCACAGGCCGCGGCTGGTGCAAGGTGCCCACTAGAACTAGTGGACATCATATGCCAGGCTAACTCCTCACAGTAAATATATACTTACGTGTATATACCACCACGATATTGTGTTAGTCGAGAGACTGGCTACAATATTTTGTGGACAATCGTTTTCTACTCCATACTCTGGCATACAATGCTCTATTTGCCGGTATCTTCACTTATATTTTGGTTTTGATATTTGAATGATATTGTTCAATATTTCTACTCGTTAAATCTGCTTTCTTTTATAATGTAACAAAGCTAAGGCGCTAGCCATCCTATTCATGTTGCCTCCCGGGACATTTCCAGTTCATATTTGTATCGTCTTCCAGCAGGACATTGGATCCGGTTGTTTTTTACAATGTCATCTCATTTACTGCATCTTCCAGGTTCCAAGCAGGGATGTAGATTGAAGGGAGGTGAGGGGTGTGCATGGAGTGGGACTCCCCACTAATATTTATTAAGTCGGGCTAGGCCTGCAGTGCCAGGCGGATCGGCTGTCTTCAGCGACATTGATATTAAGTTACTGTTGCTGCAGACTGAGTAGAGGTGAGCAAGCCGACATAGTTACAGGGACACTTACGCCAGAATGAAGCCAAGGGTTGGGTTTTGCTCTAAAAAACATGTGCGCAAGTGTAGACAAGAAAATATTTGGAATGCAAATCATGCAGCAAACATCATGTACAAATATGATGAAGTCACTTTAAAAGAAGTGTTTTTCTTTAACATGTGGATGTGTTTCACCTTAGTATTTCAGATTATATATCTGAATTTAGAGGCATTTATCAAAAGTAATAGTTTGAAAACATAAACTTAAAATGTTTCCTGCCTTACCTACCCTGCTGACATTCCACTACAGAAATCGTAGGAAAGTCACCTGTCATGTGTACCCCAAATGTACAAATAGCTGGAGCTGCATTATAGTCTGGTAAACATAAAAGGTTTTTATACAGAGCACTTTTCGAACTCACATATTTGAGTAAGTACTCTCATGTTATTATGAAGAACAAGGAGGCTTGGCAAAATAAAAAATGTGTTCGAGCAGGAAACCGGGATTGACCCCAGATTTTGTGATGTCTCACTGTGCAATCCATTTACTAGATGGGCATCTCTTTCTGTCGCCCATTTTACAACAAAGTCTTTGTAGTTAATGTTTGGTTCATGCGGTCACAACTTGGGGGCAGGTCAACGCCGCACAAAAGTTCAGCATGTATTGGGCTCAGGGGTCCAAGAGGATCTTGAGATAAGACAGGCATCTGGATCAAAATTTCTGTAGCTCACCCACCTCTAAGACTGGGCTTGGGATTAGCGAGTGACCTACGAAGATGTCTGTGGTATGCAAGCAGGATCTTATCAGGCCCCTCTTGATCGCCCCCACCACATCAGTGTGCCTCCTGCAGGGCTTTCAGTGTGCAGGCTCTGCTAGGACTCAGAAGCAGCAGTAATTACAAACTTTGAAATGGGCTCCTATCAGGTCCTAAATTCAGGTCCTTTACAGGCAAAAAATACTGATTGAATTCCCAACAACTGTAGAATGCCTTGAAGTCATCCATAGCAATGGTGCGGTCCCTGTTTACATTACATTTTAACTTAATTTTGCTTTCCCTAAGAGTATTGTTTTTTCCATCAATTGTGTTTCTGTAGTTTTTTCATGTTACACAGGACTCTTTTATGTTAACAGATGCTTTTAGGCTTCTTGGTGGGTTACAATTGTGGCTGAGTGACATGAGTGAGAGCTCTGGAGATGAAACGGAAGCCAGAGTGAACAGGGAATCTGCAAAAACGGGACCAATGTAGTGGTTCTTGTGGGGCATGAGCGTTTTTTTGGTGAAAGTTTTTCTTAGGGCAGGAACTATGTGTGTGTAGGATACATTCAAGTAGGGGAGTGTCGAAACAAGGGGCTCCACCTGCGAGTGGGTGTAGTATGGTGCAGATCTTTAAGTGCTTATTCGCCTGGAGCATTCAAAAACTGTTGTTATTCAAGGTGGTGATTCTTGTCCATTCTAGAGTGTGGTTTCTCGCATGATGATCATATCCTTTGTTTAATGCAAGTAATTGCTGGGAGCCATCTTAATTCGGTCCCCTGGGGATTGTTCTGAAATGGACAAGAATCACCACCTTGAATAACAGCAGTTATGAATGCTCCAGACGAAAAAGCACTTAATGATCTGAAACAGACCTCAACTATACCCACTCGCAGGTGCAGCCATTTTTTTAAACACTCACCTACTTGAATGTGTCCTGTACATGCATAGTTCCTGCCCTGTGGAAGACCTTCACCAAAAAAAACCACTCCGGACCCACAAGAAGGTCAACATGTGTTGCCGCCGTACAAAATAAAGTGGCTAGGAGATAGACATTCTACAATAAAGAAAGAAGTAATCCATACAAAAGGCAAAGAGAGTATTGATACATCTAGGACCATTAGAATGACCTCCCGCCACTAAATCGTCCCGCAGTATCTTTTGGATCACATTACTGAGGCTTACAATATGTCCCCAGCCCATTGCAGTATGTAACCATTTTAGGGTTAAAATATTTGACACTTTTTACAACACACATTATTTGTGATTATATATGTCGGATGCTTATAAATGTAATGTTATTATGTAATTATGTTGGAGTTTGTGTATATGTTCTTTTCTATTGTGCTGTCTGAATTTTGCATAAAATGTCTATGATTTATCTATTGCACAATATTGAAGGTAGTACAGGTAAAAACACTAAAATCAAGTGGAAAATATATTTCATATATGCCATGTCTTTTCTCTTTTTCTCTTTTCCTTTTTTCATTTAATGGTCTTTGATAGGTTAACTTAGATTCACATTAATAGCAGGTGTTAGGTAGCCGAATGAGCAAAGAAAAAGTTAAGAAAGGAATACTAGTCATAAATGACAATCACAGGAATGAACAAGTAAAGTATCCGTCTGTAAACTTAAATAGGATTTATGGTATTGGGAGTATACTTACTTGCTTAATACTTTTAGAAAGTTGGCATTTTCCTGCCCTAACTATTTGGTGTCTGCAGCTGTTCCTGGGTCCCATGACTGGATGTAGTTGGCCTTTGTTTATTTCTCCCAGACAGCCACACCATAGAGGGATTAAGTGTGCATGGATGGGCCATCAACTGGCAGGATGGAGGGCTGGAACTGGGCACAGCCCCACTTGCAACTAAATAGCCTGTGCCCTGTATTGACACACATGACTTGCCACCACTTCATTATTCATGCAGCCAGATTGAAGCCAGGGCAGGTGAGGTAGGAAACTTCAATGACTTCAAAAGTAATTCTCTAGAAAGTTCCCCTCCTCCAAAGTGGGAACCACATATAAATATTGGACCCTCAGATCCAACTCTTCAGTACGCACCTGAACCTCTGGACACTACAGAAGAAGGACTACTGTGCTGCTTTGCTTTAAATACGGACAGCACCGCTGCCCTGCGACTCTGCTGCTATGATGCCTGCTGCCCTGCTGATTGACAAGGAAAACTGGACGTGCCCCCTTTGTCCCAGGCTGAAGTGACTCCAAGGGTCAGTTGACTGTCCTCCTGCTCTCAGCTACAGGAACATAAGAAGCTCCATAGGCCCCCTGCAATGGCCAAGCTGACCTGCTCCTTTGGCCTGCGTGAGCCCTGCTGGCTTATGCTGGAGTGAGTTCCTGATCCCTAACGTGCCACTCAGGTCTTGGACCATTGGTGCGGCATCAGTTGAGCTATCCTCTCAAGAAAAGTAGAAATCCGGACGTTTTGGGCTCTTTGTTAAGGGGGCAGGTTGTGCCAAGATCGGGCCACTCGCACCACATCTCAAAGCCAAGCAAAGCTCTTTTGAAGTTGACTATTTGAGACCCAACAACACCCGGCATCACGAGATCTGCACTTCGTGCTATAGCATAAACAACTTGCGGTGCCAATGTGAGGCTCCAGCAATGACCATCTGTGACGCCTGACAGGATCTTTGCCCTACAGCAATAACCATCATTGACATCAGCCTACTTTTCGTGCTACATCTACGATGCCCTCCCTGCTCCTCATGGCCCCTTCCAACTTAAATGGAAGTTTTCGCATTGGACTTTGAAGTCCACTCTTTCAGCTGGATTAACTTTTTCCCTGTATCTGACCCTCGCTCCATCACAGTCAGCCTGAAATTGTGACTTTCACTTGGTCTCGCACAACCAGATAACAGTGAGTGGTGCTTTGTGCTTTTAGGTGCTTTACAGACCTGAAATCTTTAAAATTGCATAACTCTAGTTCTACTGATTTGATTTTTGTGGTTTTGTGTCAAATAATTTATGACATTTTATTCTATTTTTCAAAATTGGTGTGGGATTCTCGTGTTGTGTTTTCACTTTATTACTGTTTGAAGTGCTGCATAACTATTTTGCACATTGCCTATGCGTGGAGCCTGATTGCTTTTGTACCAAGCTACAAGAGGGTTAAGCGCAGGTTAATTTGGGGTTGCTTGTGACTTCACCATGACAGTAATTGTAGCTGCAGCATGAGTAGGGTTTCACCCCCTTCAACCAGTAACCAAATTTCCAACAGCCTGTCAGTATGTTATAAAGATGTTCAGACTTAATGCACATTCAATCTGGGCTACTGAAAGGCCTGCTCTTACTGCCCAGCATAAGCCTGTCCTGCTGATGTTAGGTATGGGCTTATGCTTGCCTGCTCTTCTGGGCCTTTCGTCCCTAGAGGAGGAACTGGACTCTGAGGAGGAACTGGAGTAGCATGGCAATATAGTCCAAACTATCACAAAGAGGCCCTACACTGGCTGACCTTTTCCAAGTAATTGAAAACTAACACTCATAACCCTATCCATTACCACTGTCCAGTGGCACCAGCCCATCCTATCCTTTTTAGTTGGGTACATCTCATTTCTTGTTGGGAAATCTCAGCATCACAACTCCAAACATTATTGACTAAGCTACGCCTCTGGTTCCAATACCTTGATTCCTGCGTCTGGTGCCTCTCTTTACATTAGTGGGAGGTTGCTGTAGTTATAGAGGGTCAAGATGACACTTTTCTGCGTGGATAGTGGTTGGACTGTGGCTGTGGGATAAGAGTGCAAACATTATTCCACAGAATGCAGCCCTTTACAGTGCAGTAGACAGTGTCCGGTTGCCTTAAGATAGATATAGGTTAACCTATTTAGGAGGGGCTTTCAAACTGACTAGTTTATACAGGATTGTTTTGCAACACAGCGCCATGGTTGGTGCATGAAGGGTTTCTGTGTCAGGCAAAGCTCAACATATTATTTGGAGTGACACTTTGAAAATACTTGCTAGATGCTGAACTATGTACCATGCATGTATTTTAAACATAAAAACGTACGATTGCAAAGTGTTTGAAAAACGGCAAACGTGTCAAAATAGCTGCCCTGTTTGACCCCTGACAGAGTGCCCAGTGCTAGTTTTACATTTAAATTGATGAAAGTTTTTCTCCCCTTGGTTTACTGCGGTTATGCAATGCACCCTCCCTCTCTTTCCGTGCCCAACCACAAGGCCTGAAAACAGCTAAGGGCAAAAAACCTCTTGGATTTTTTAAAATGTTCCTCTAACCGTGTGGCCTTCTGCTTGCAGGTGACGGAGCAGTATCTCAGCACGCTAGCCTCAGTGTTTTTCAAGAATCAGCTACAGTCGGACGTCACCCTGTTCCCGGATCTAGCCCCATACCTGCGCTACCTACTGCCTTTCGACATCTGGAGCCTCCCATCGCTGCAGGAGAACACAGATGTGTACGTGCTTATGGTCGCCAATCTAGTAGAAGTAATACTCCCAGGATCTTGAACCACATATTCAACATCAGAACTGCCCCAGCCCTTCTGCAATTCAGACAAGGGTTGAAGATGCACTTCTTCAGAGCACACTAGATCTCCAACCAATAGGATTCACCACCCAGCATCATGCTTCTTTGTAACCAATCAGGGCTTGTTCAGCGCTCTGTTGCTCTCTAGTTAGGTTTCCTCTCTACAGATGCCTACTTAGGTCTGTTGAATACTATTGTATTGCATTTATATAACACCAATCCTTGTGAGCAGTGCTTAATTTTAGTGCAGGTACCTGAGCATCTGCTCAGAAGCCGGTGGCTGGTGCATATAAACATTGGCACGCCGAATACCAAGGCTGGCAGTCTTTAATCCACTACCAGACACGCCCTACCCCTTTTTCTTGACCTTGTAGGTTTTGACTTTCTCCCTTTTGGGGCGGTTTTTAGGTCTTTCTCTTCCTCCATCTTTCCAAATTGTGTGTTTTTTCCTCTCCTGCACTTCGTAGATTATTGATCAAGAAAGATAAGTGCTGGTACACAAAAGTAAGTGCAGGTGGCCCCAACGGCAACCACCAACTCAAATTAAGCGCTGCTTGTGAGCAGTAGCGGCCGCTGGTATTATGAAGTGGTGAGGCGGGGAGGGGAAACACAAACAAAAAAAGACAGAATTATGAATATATAAAATAGAACTTAACTGCTACGACAGCCGCTGCCTTGCTCCCGATCCTCGCTTCCCGTCCGGGAACTGCTGCACACTGAGTAGGCTCCCAGTTGCCAATCCCAGCTCAGCTCTCATACAGGGAATACTATTGGTTTGGTCTGAGTGTCGTGTGCGCTCAGACATGGACTGGGAGCCTGGGTTGGTTCTTCACCCGGCTCTAGAACATAGCTCAGGTTAAAGAAAGGATAAGTGCGCATGACAGTTTCGCCAGCCCGAGACGGCCAGCCAAAATGGCATGCGCAATTAGCAGTGCACACCACTCACGCCTCCTCCTTGTGCTGATGTATCAGTATGGATGGCCACACCCCTCCTTCAGCTCGGCTGGCAGCCTGCAGGACGAAAAATAAAATATTAACATTATCAGTTTTTGTCCTGTGCCTCTGCTGGCTTTCAGATGGGTGGGCGACGCTCCTCCACCATAACGTAGCGGCCGCCCCTGCTTGTGAGACTCCAAAGTGCATTGATGGTCGTATAGCATGGTACTGTATGGTAGTGCTATGGTTGGAAGAGTGTGTTTGTTGTGTGGCCTATATGGGTAATATATATGGTGGGAGAAGATGGTTTTTTCTATCAGTTTTCTAAAAAAGGGTCAAATGAGATTGGGTTTAGCTAGAATTGTCTGCCGGGCATGTGGTTCTTCTTTGATGAAAGTCATTGCTCTGGATAGGAGGGATGCACAAACTGAGTGAACAACTTCAAACATTGTTCCAGAACAGTGATAGTCAAATCATCATTCCCTGTCTGGAAAATGGCTATAAGAGAAATCCTGAAACATCCTCAAATAGTTCTGAGACAGACTTCTCACTGACCCACATGGCGACACTCAGGAGAATGTCAGGGATGTCTTGAGATCCAGGGCTGCTGTCGCTGACAGCCTGTCTCACAAAGGTGAGGTAATGTCACCTGAAAGTTTTCTGTCACCTGCTGGAGGAGAGCTGTGGGTCTGTCTTCAAAAGAAGTCTATCTGGCCAGTTAAGAGACGGGAACAGAGGGAAACATTGCTAGAGGACCTCTGCACAGACGAGAAGACCAGTTTTCACATGGAAAAGGAAACTGCCCAGAAGGGTGGACCTGCTGGAGGGACATTGCAGGAGACAACCAAGTGAAGGAGTGAGTCTCTCTACTTCCCCCATTTGAGCCAGGTGTGCAACAGCAAAGTTTCCAAGCAGGAATGATGCCTGTGGTCACACCCGACCAGGAGAGACGTTTGCAAGATCTGACCCAGGTGCTGGAGTAGGTGTCCCTGCCTTCTCTGCGAAACTGATGCCATGTGCTTATGAAGGGAAGTTTTACCATGTGCAGCGGTCTTCTTTGTGCTGTGCTCCTGAGAGCTGTGATGCGTGCTGGTGCCACTTGTTACCCTAACAGACTCACTAGTGATCTGAGGGTGGGGTGTCCTAACCATTAGGGAGGCTGGTTTGAGTTTGGGCCTTAGTTGCACCACTGGCAATCGCAGTGCCTCACTTGCCGCCCTGCTGCACACCCCTGGCATCCACGGTACCACTTCAAGCCCTGAGATAGAAAATAGGTGCACATGCATGCAGTGCATCCTTAACCCTCTGTCTTACTATACCGAAGAGGATAAACACTAACCGAAGGTTGACGCAGAGAAATGCAGGGTATAGAACGGAGGATGTGGGTCTCATTTCTAATTGCCAAGAAACAGGATACCATTGAGATACAGACTGACCTGCCAGGCAGCTCTTAATTTGAACCGGTGGTTTCAGGTGCTCAGCACCAGCACTTAATTGTCAATACCAGCAATTTTGAGGTGAACAAAATAGTTGTTTAATAAGTCAATATTCATTAAGTATGACTAATTCCTGCCACTCAAGCAATTCGTATAACTTTGCGTGCCCTGGAATAGTCTGAATTGTCACACTTGTAGGAGTGTGATGGTTAGTAGTTGTGTTGGTATTGCCATTACCAGCACTGGCAAGGGCAATGGGTGGTGTAAGCTGTAGTGGCCTCACGCACAGTAACATGCTAACACCCCAGTTTGAATATTCACATGTGATTTGCCTTAATAACTCACAATTGTCTTACCTGTGCCACCTCTTAGAAACTTGTGTTCCCTTGCATAAACTATTTGTGTTGTATTACATAGTTGGGTGTAATAAATGACTTTCGTTTTTTCATAAAGCTAAAGCACTGGACTGGGCAGTCATTAGTGAGGGATATTGTGTGATTGTTGAATTCTAAGTCTCACTTCCCTAAGAGTCAAGTTTTGAAGGGTGCGCCTGGGGCTCCGTTTGCAGTGCCATAGTAGTTCAGGCCCCAGGACATCAGTGGTAAAAGACTTCAATCGCCTCGTTTTGGGCCCATAACCATTGCTTGTCACGGGGCCCATAAAATATTTCTGACAGTATCTAATAACATTATGCCACAATATGCTCCTGACACATGTTTCTCTTCTTTATCCTACAGGTTGCTTTCAATGCGCTCCAATCTGGGGAACCTTTCTGCGGTGCAGAAGCAGGCACTGGGGGTATGGCTAGGAAGCTCCTCCAAGTTTAGCAGCATCCCGTCTCTGTCTGCCTCCTACTTGAAAGACGTTGGCAGTCTCCTCTCCTTCCTCCCTTTGGATCAGTTTTTGCAGCTAACATCAAAACAGGTAACTAATATCAGTGCAATATTTATGATATCTATCCATTGGTCTGTTCATCTACCCAAGGGTTTTCCTATCAAAAAATATCTTGCTTTGCTGAACAGTGTGATTTCCTTCCTGAGGGTGGATGCCCTTTAGCCCTGGCTCCAGTCCTTCTTCATACCTCCACCTCATTCTGTGGTACTTCCCAACTGGTTCCTTGCCACGGTCCCTCGCGTGAAGAAGGCCCGCATTGGAAGTCGTTCCTTTAGGCTGCGGGCCCCACAGCTGTGGAACACCTTGCCTTTGGCATTGCGAAGTAACCCGAACCTGCTGGCCTTCAGGAAGGGCCTTAAAACTTGGTTGTTTGCCCTGTAGTTTCCCCCCTTTTCTTAGCTGACTCCGCTCTTGTTTTATCTATGTGTTGTGTTTGTCTTTCTCAGGATGTCAATAAAGCGCCGGGACACTCTTTTGAGTAGCCGTGCGCTATAAAAGACATAATTAACATAACATAACAATAGATCAGTTGATAGGCTGTCCAGTGTAAAGACATGTAACGATTTCCAATAGGAACCAGCCTGTGCTGCTCAGGCTCAGTGATGATGCAATCTTCGTCTAGGCAAAGGGGTCTTAAATACAGGCAGCAAATTTCAGCCTCCTGTCTTTATCGTCCCAGTCTTTACTTGGTGAGCCTTTGCCTCGTTCCGTAGGCAATGTTTAATCACCATGAAAAAATGAAATATACTTTTTAGGCTGTCCCTGCTATTGACTATTATTTGTTGTCAGCATTAGGAGGGAGGGAAGAATCGTGGGAATTTGCCTTTGTACAGGCTCCCTGTCCTGCGGGGCTGAGAGGGTGGAGTTCTTGGCCAGCAATTTCCTTTGAGCATGGTCCACTGAGTGCATGACTCCACCACCTTATGTGGTCTACTGAGGGCATGAGTCCACCACCTTCCATGGTCCACTGCGGGGCGTGACCAGGCCTGGGTGAAGTTCGAGGAGTTCTGCTATGCCGAACTCCGGTAAAAGTGACAAAACAATTCCGCCACGCTATGCAGAGTTCCGCAAGCGGTGCAGTGTGTTACCTCGCTTTGTTCTTGCTGATTTTCAACACTGGGTGTTTGTCCCACACTGTAAAATAAGCGCAAATGGCATAGCGTGCAGCCCCAGAGGGTGCTGCTTCTTTCTGCCACTCAAGAAGAAGTTCTACTCGAGCAGCAGCTTCTTCAACGCAAAAGGAAGGTTTCTCAACGTGAGTGGTAGCGACCATCCCTGACCGCCCACATTGAGAAAACTCGCTGGGAAGCGGTCTCCTTTTCCTTGCTCTCGCTCGCCAACTTAAAGTAGGTGAGCGAAGACAAAACTACGCTCTGCTATGTGGAGTGCAAACAACTCTGCAAACTCCGCGAACCGAGCAGAGTTCACCACCCAGGCCTAGGCGTGACTCCACCACCTTGTGTGGTCCACTGAGGGCATGACTCCACCACTATGCCTTTCTTCCTGACAGCAGCAGTCTTGCGAAACCTCAGCAGATCACATTATTTTGTGTCTACAGAAATGGGAGATGCAGGAAGAAGCAGCACTCTCCTTTTATGACAGCATAAAAAGAACTGTGCTAAAGCATCACATAGAGAAAACTCCTCCGTCCAATGATAAGGTGAAGGAGGATTTGAATTCCTCAGGGCCTGCAGAGAACATTGAGGTGTTTTGCCCAGTGTCAGTGTAAAGAGCCAGACTGCTTGTGTCTGCATTGTGCTATTAGGAAAGTACTGAACAGAGAATGGAAAGATATTTAAAAAATACACTTTTCTTCCCATCTTCTTGTCCAAAGTATACTCTTTGGAACATTTTCATGAGGCATTCCTTTTAATAGTAGTTAGGTGGACTTGCTGATGGCGGGTCTATCTTCTTGGGGATTGACCAGTTCAAAAGAGAGGTGTATGAAGCCCAACGGAAGAAAGAAGCGGACACAGCCACTGAGAGTAACAGACGTCCCACCAGTTGCGAACACCAGCAGCTTTGAGAGAAACTGTTCCCAACATCAAACTAATTCTGCCCCTTCAGACCCGGACACTACCCGGGCAGGCACAGCCACATCAAGCAATGGGGGGAAAAAGCCACATAGAACCAATACGACCCATCTCAAGCAAAAAAGTTGAACTAATTTCACCATACTACTCAAGGGGGTCACACGACATCTTGAATAGAGGGTCTATCGTAAAACTCTTAAAAGAAATAACAGCTCTGCGTCATATAAAAATCAGTCGATTTGGAATCAATTGAATTCAAACCAAACCCTCACCAAACTGGCTCAGACTCCACGATTATAACATGGACTGAATACAGCTTTACAGAACAAATTCTGCAGCTTAAGGAGGAATTCTCCAACCGGGGCATACAGTTAATAAAGGTGGAGCCCGCACGATACCCCAGTCCGCTCCAGAAACAAAGTCCGAAACGGAGCCTCCTAAAAGGCGCAAAAGGTGCAAACCAAAGGAACACCATGGCAGAAGAAGGCCACATTCCAAGGCAAATTACAATTACAATTGCCCAACATGAAGAAGTCTCACTTGAGGGGTACCCACAAGCACCCTCATCTCTAAAACAGAGGGGTGTAGAATGAATCAACTCAATACAAACATCAGGAAAAGAGCAGGGTTGTAAGATCTGTTCTTGGAACGTCAACGGGCTAAGCTCAAAGTTAGAAGAAGACGATTTCGCAGAGTTTATTACACAACATAACATACTTCTCTTTCAGGAGACCTGGCAGACAAAAAACTCGCCACTCGTGGGCTACAAAGAACATTTCATCCCAGCACATAAGGAGGCACAGCAAGGTAGGGCAAAAGGAGGGCTATCGACTTTTATATCTACTGACTTCCTTTGGAGAGATTCCAGCATTGACTTAAACTCAACATGGATGCAATGCATTAAAGTTGATATCTCCCTTCCATGGGCCTATTAATCCTGAATCTATATATGCACCCAGCGGGAAAACATTAAGGGCAAAGAATGAAGCAACTAATAGCAGCAATTACAACGCTGAAAAGCACCTACCCAAGTGACAACATGATAATAACAGGCGACTTAAATATGAACCTAATCCAAGGACAGGAGGGAAACTTAGCAAGCTTTATAGAGCCAAGACAAGGCAATCGAAGCAGACAAGATGCCATGGGGAAGAACTGTGCAGCAAAATTGGAAGACCTCTTTCTGCACACGCATAGGGGCCAATTCTGATTCGGGTCGAAAGGGCTTCGAACCATGTTCGGAGCCCTTCCGACCGAATCGGTCAGTGCCGGCCGGATTCCATTCCGACCGAGCCATTCCGATGGGCTCAGATTTCTGGATGGCCTACGATGGGCTCGGAGAGCCCGTCTGCCATCCGGAAATCCTCCAGTACTCCCCCGGTCGCCTCTTTACGGCCGAGGGAGTACGATGGCAGTTTTTCACTGCCTTTTCGTGCCAGTCTGTCCGGCATGAAAAGGCAGTTGGAAACTGTCTTTGGGGGCCCCCAGCAGGGCCCCATGGGTGCAAGGCTGCCAAATGGCAACCTGGGGGCACCTCTGGTGCCCCTCTCTGGATCCCTGCACCCGGTGGCAGGCACCTTGGGGTGCCGCCCACAGGGTGCAGGCATGAACTGCACCCCTGCTTTTCTCAATGCAGGCATGTATTCTGCTTGGAATGCATGCCTGCATTGTGAAGTATACGAATGCGACCAAACCCTGTTCGGTCGCATCGTATTAGCAGGGCCGTAACCCATGACATCAGGTCGGTGGGTTACTGCTCCTGACCGATGTCGGACGGACCTAGGTCCGTAAAACATCGTAATTGACCCCTAAATGGCAGAGACCCCTTAAACAGATCAGCAGCTTTAACATGGGTCACCAGGAATACAGCCACAACAATAGACTTTACATTAGCAGACCCTGATCTATTTCCTCACATAAAAGATTTCCATATCCTGGAATGGGTTGAAAGCGACCAGTACCACCAGATCTTCACATTATCTACTACCCCAAAACGGTCGGAGCAGGTGGATCCTTTAACATTAAACATGCAACTCTTTAATTTACAATGAATAAACTGGAATGAAAATAACATCACTAATCCAATGGAGACATGCGGCTCATTGCTATGCCAGTAGAAGCTTAACATACAGTAAAGGCTTGGGAGTCCTTTGTAGTGAACATCAACAAAAGATACCAAAACATGTACAGAGGACACAAAACAACAAGAAATGGAGGGAGGAAGGGGTATACGCCAAAAATGCGTGCAATAAAAACGCGGCTTAATTCACACCTAATGTCATTTCAAACAAAGTACTCCCAACTGTCACAACAAACTCTCATAACAATAAAAAACTTTAAAAGGAGCTAAAACGTGAAACCAAGGCGGCCAAGCAAAAATATAGGAAAAACCTTGGGACCATCACACTCCATGCCAGTAAGCTGCAAAATTGGAAACAGTTTTGGGCAAAAATAAATCTCATGCTTAAAGGCAAACATCAGCAGTTCAACACGGACATGACAGATCAAACTTGGAGCACCCACATCGACGAAACATACAATACCACACTGAACATGCGCACAGACAGTATAACCAACATTTCAACAGAGCTCAAACAGACTCTCATGTCGAGAAGCGGGGAATCCTAGTAAGCAAAAAGGTTCACCTCTCACCCTCAGTCTGGTATCAGTGAAAGCCTCAGCCACAGATCCAATAAAGCCATTCCAAATCAAATCACAAATCACAAATAGAGAAATCTGCAAAGAAAGCATTAAGCTAGCCATTCTGGAGCACAGAGAATAAATAGACCTAATAACTCCAAAACAGGTTCGGAGAACAAAAAACCACTTGAGAGCGGACGGGGCTCCCAGGCCAAATGGCCTACCCAATGCTCTATTTAGGCAAGATCCTACGTTTTGGTCCAGCGTCTTATCCCCCTTATTTTGCAACAGCTAAATTACCGGGAATATTCCTGACTCCTGGAGGGGCAGCATCCTTCAACCGATTCACAAATCAGGGACACGCTCAGACCCAAACAACTATAGGTTAATAGCCCTAATGGACTTCGAGGCCAAGATCTATGCATCCAACCTACTGAAGACCTGGAGACTTGGGTCAGAAGCAAAAACCTGATCCCAAAGACACAAACAGGATTCCGGGCCGGCATGGGCACCCTAACAAACTTATCAGCACTAACTCTTCTAGCTAAGAAAGCAATTGACAACTCTAACATCCTATATACATGCTTTCCAGACCTCAAAGCAGCTTTCGATGCAGTGCCAAGAGCCAAGCTATGGGCAAAATGAAAGCTTGGGGTGCCCCCCTAACGTATTGGGAGCAATCATCAACCTATATTTGAATTCCTGGGTCCAAATCAAAAAAGGGGACGGTCAGCACCTCACAAAGAAATTTCAAACAATAGGATAAAGCAGGATGTGTGCTGGCTTCTAGCCTATTCAACATCTATACTGCTGACCTAGAGAGCAACCTATGCACAATCCAGGGTGACCCACCGAAATTGGGACGAATCACAATAGCAAGCCTGCAATATGCGGACGATATTGGGCCTCTCTCTTAAATTCCACTTGGTTTACAACGGCTGATTTCACAACTTGCGCTGTACTTCTTATACGCGCACTTAACAATAAACCTCAAAAAATCTAACATCCTATGCTTCTCCAGCCTTTCGCAAAAAATGATCAAAATTTGTTTGGAGGATAAATTCCTGTACTTTTAACCAGTTGGATGAATATAAATATTTGGGCATCCTACTAGATCGCCATTTAAACTATAAACATTATTTAGACCATGGGAAAACAAAATCAAAACAACTACAATTCACCTTCAAAACGAAACAAAAAAAACTAAGTGGCAGCTCAACCAGTCACTTATTAAAGATTGTAGTAGCAAAATTTCTGCCCTCAATCACATATGGCTCGGAAATGATGGACACCAAGGACTCTAAAATGCTAAATCTAGCCCATTCAAGATTGTTAAAAAAACTGTTCTTAATTCCGCAGACATATTTCCCAAGCGCAAATACGCCTGGAATACGGAAATAACAAACCAGATACCGGCCAGACAAGTGGTCCTGGCCAAATATTACTGGTGAATGAGGGCCGCGGAAGATAACACGCTAGCCCACGACTGCTGGGAAGAGGTCGAAAACAGGCTAGGCAGACCAATTCCACATGCAAGACTCTTAGGCAAGCACTTATATCGCTAAACCTGGAAGAAGCTTGGCATTCACCGATGCCATATCTGGCTTTTAAACAAATCACTAACAAAGCCATCAAACAATCATTGTTGCAGATAGACAAAGCATTAATGGCTGGCAAAAGTCATACCTAGATTGTGATGCCAACATATAAACAACTGAAACAACAAGCCTATTTACAAGAATGCTTCAGGGATCACTACAAAAGGAAACTAAGTTTACTGAGATTGGGGTGGTTTCCGTCCAAAGACCTTACCCCAAAATGGTTACGGACTTGGCCATCTCTAGATTGCTGCCTCTGTGACAAGGGACAAGAGTCACTATTACAACTATTATGTATTTGCCCGGCCTTACACAATCTTAGGAAGATCCTCCTGAGGCCAACCCTAACAGAAACACAAGCCAGGACCTGCAGGGCAACTGTGATAAAATGCCTCAATGGGTTTTCGATACAACTTACCTGCAAAACAATCAAATTCCTGACATTTGCGGCTCAAGAGCTAAAAAAAAAAGGCAGCAGTAAAACATGAAAGGGGACATATGGACACTTTGCAGCCGGACCCAGATCCTCCTTGATGTACTTCACAGCCTACTCTCCTCACTCTCCTCCTTTATTCCAAGCACTTTACTTGAGACAAGGGGGACAGACACATTTAACCAAATATAAGCCCTAACATGTGCTGTTATCCCTTGTTATAACAGTCATTTGCTGGCCCCAATCTTCTAATGATAGGGCCATCGCCTTATAAAGTGCTACTCCTGTTCTTATTCTTCTTGTATATTTAAAAGCGCTCTCCTTGTTTTTACTCATCATGTACATTTGTGCAATGCTGTCCAGCACATGGGGGCATGTTTTATGCTATATGTTGTTGTTACCACATGGTGGTATGTTCCACCCTTTTACGATTTTAACAAACCAAATAAAAGTATTCCTACTCTACTCACTCCGTTATTTGGACTTTTCCTACAGAGTACCTATTATTGAGCAACAGGGCATATTTCTTTCTGGCATTTCATTTGACTGTTTATGTTTGTCAGCTGCTGCCTCCAGTTCAGTTATCGCAGCATGGTATCATGTATGGATGTGTGCATGAAGCCAAGGCCTCTGCAAAGCCATCTTCCATTTATAGAGGCAAAGCATTTGGGGGTTCATTTGTACTTAGTTATTAAAAGATCTGATGAGGATAGCAAATTAATGACCACAACTCGCCCTGTGGGTTGAGGGCGGTGGTTTGGAGCCTGAATACATTTTCCTTCTCAGTCCACCTCCAGAGACAACACTTTCGAGGAAGCGGGCAAGCCCGGGGAACCCTTCCACTGCTAAATCCCAGTTCCAGCCAGTCTCTGCGCTGCCCCTTACTCCTACCCCAAAGCATCACTATGGAGGTCGAGTGGGGATGGGGGGTGGGGGGCAGACATTGTCTGCTGCAGTTTTTCAATTATTGAAAGGAGTTTTTAGCAGATGTATGGGTACTTAACACCATTCCTGAAGGATATTGAATAGAGTGCAAAATGAACAGAAAAATTAGGAAAAGGGTAAATGACTCAACTTGGGCCAGCACTAGACCTTAAGATTCAGTGTCTCTCCCCAAACACTACCCAATTTTAATTCAAAAAGACAATTTAGGGTCAAGAAGGTTAGTAGGCAAAAAGTACATTTGTTAATAAATGGTTTGCTGATTACTGAGACAAATTTACAATCCAAAATATATGTATAATGTCCGGACTACAATTTAAGATGCAGCAGGACCACACTAAGTCAAGGGTACTAAAATCGCCAACACATGTTTCACAACATTTATAAAAAATCCTATATACATGCTTTCCAGACCTCAAAGCAGCTTTCGATGCAGTGCCAAGAGCCGAGCTATGGGCAAAATGAAAGCTTGGGGTGCCCCCGTAATGTATTGGAAGCAATCATCAACCTATATTTGCATTCCTGGGTCCAAATAAAACAAGCATTTACAATGCAATGGTTTTGCCTTTGTTAAAGTTAGAGCTATTGGCATTGCTCTTGACACTCTGAAGCTCCACTCTGAAGCTCCACTCTGAAGCTCCACTCTGAAGCTCCACTCTGAAGCTCCACTCTGAAGCTCCACTCTGAAGCTCCACTCTGCACTCTGAAGCTGCACTCTGAAGCTCCACTCTGCACTCTGAAGCTCCACTCTGAAGCTCCACTCTGAAGCTCCACTCTGAAGCTCCACTCTGAAGCTCCACTCTGCACTCTGAAGCTCCACTCTGCACTCTGAAGCTCCACTCTGCACTCTGAATCTGCACTCTGAAGCTCCACTCTGCACTCTGAAGCTCCACTCTGCACTCTGAAGCTCCACTCTGCACTCTGAAGCTCCACTCTGCACTCTGAAGCTCCACTCTGCACTCTGAAGCTCCACTCTGCACTCTGAAGCTCCACTCTGAAGCTCCACTCTGCACTCTGAAGCTCCACTCTGAAGCTCCACTCTGCACTCTGAAGCTCCACTCTGAAGCTCCACTCTGCACTCTGAAGCTCCACTCTGAAGCTCCACTCTGCACTCTGAAGCTCCACTCTGAAGCTCCACTCTGCACTCTGACTCTGCACTCTGAAGCTCCACTCAGAAGCTCCACTCTGCACTCTGAAGCTCCACTCTGAAGCTCCACTCTGAAGCTCCACTCTGAAGCTCCACTCTGAAGCTCCACTCTGAAGCTCCACTCTGAAGCTCCACTCTGAAGCGCCACTCTGAAGCGCCACTCTGAAGCGCCACTCTGCAGCTCCACTCTGCAGCTCCACTCTGAATCTGCAGCTCCACTCTGAATCTGCAGCTCCACTCTGAATCTGCAGCTCCACTCTGAATCTGCAGCTCCACTCTGCACTCTGAAGCTCCACTCTGAAGCTCCACTCTGAAGCTCCACTCTGAAGCTCCACTCTGAAGCTCCACTCTGAAGCTCCACTCTGAAGCTCCACTCTGCACTCTGAAGCTCCACTCTGCACTCTGAAGCTCCACTCTGCACTCTGAAGCTCCACTCTGCACTCTGAAGCTCCACTCTGAAGCTCCACTCTGAAGCTCCACTCTGCACTCTGAAGCTCCACTCTGAAGCTCCACTCTGCACTCTGAAGCTCCACTCTGAAGCTCCACTCTGCACTCTGAAGCTGCACTCTGAAGCTCCACTCTGCACTCTGAAGCTGCACTCTGAAGCTCCACTCTGCACTCTGAAGCTGCACTCTGAAGCTCCACTCTGCACTCTGAAGCTGCACTCTGAAGCTCCACTCTGCACTCTGAAGCTCCACTCTGAAGCTCCACTCTGCACTCTGAAGCTCCACTCTGAAGCTCCACTCTGCACTCTGAAGCTCCACTCTGAAGCTCCACTCTGCACTCTGAAGCTCCACTCTGAAGCTCCACTCTGAAGCTCCACTCTGCAGCTCCACTCTGCAGCTCCACTCTGCAGCTCCACTCTGAATCTGCAGCTCCACTCTGAATCTGCAGCTCCACTCTGAAGCTCCACTCTGAAGCTCCACTCTGAAGCTCCACTCTGAAGCTCCACTCTGAAGCTCCACTCTGAAGCTCCACTCTGAAGCTCCACTCTGCACTCTGAAGCTCCACTCTGCACTCTGAAGCTCCACTCTGCACTCTGAAGCTCCACTCTGAAGCTCCACTCTGCACTCTGAAGCTCCACTCTGCACTCTGAAGCTCCACTCTGCACTCTGAAGCTCCACTCTGCACTCTGAAGCTCCACTCTGAAGCTCCACTCTGCACTCTGAAGCTCCACTCTGAAGCTCCACTCTGCACTCTGAAGCTGCACTCTGAAGCTCCACTCTGCACTCTGAAGCTGCACTCTGAAGCTCCACTCTGCACTCTGAAGCTGCACTCTGAAGCTCCACTCTGCACTCTGAAGCTGCACTCTGAAGCTCCACTCTGCACTCTGAAGCTCCACTCTGAAGCTCCACTCTGCACTCTGAAGCTCCACTCTGAAGCTCCACTCTGCACTCTGAAGCTCCACTCTGCACTCTGAAGCTCCACTCTGAAGCTCCACTCTGAAGCTCCACTCTGAAGCTCCACTCTGAAGCTCCACTCTGCAGCTCCACTCTGCAGCTCCACTCTGAATCTGCAGCTCCACTCTGAATCTGCAGCTCCACTCTGCACTCTGAAGCTCCACTCTGCACTCTGAAGCTCCACTCTGAAGCTCCACTCTGCACTCTGAAGCTCCACTCTGAAGCTCCACTCTCCACTCTGAAGCTCCACTCTGAAGCTCCACTCTGAAGCTCCACTCTGAAGCTCCACTCTGAAGCTCCACTCTGAAGCTCCACTCTGCACTCTGAAGCTCCACTCTGCACTCTGAAGCTCCACTCTGCACTCTGAAGCTCCACTCTGCACTCTGAAGCTCCACTCTGAAGCTCCACTCTGCACTCTGAAGCTCCACTCTGCACTCTGAAGCTCCACTCTGAAGCTCCACTCTGAAGCTCCACTCTGAAGCTCCACTCTGAAGCTCCACTCTGCACTCTGAAGCTCCACTCTGCACTCTGAAGCTCCACTCTGCACTCTGAAGCTCCACTCTGAAGCTCCACTCTGCACTCTGAAGCTCCACTCTGAAGCTCCACTCTGCACTCTGAAGCTGCACTCTGAAGCTCCACTCTGCACTCTGAAGCTGCACTCTGAAGCTCCACTCTGCACTCTGAAGCTGCACTCTGAAGCTCCACTCTGCACTCTGAAGCTGCACTCTGAAGCTCCACTCTGCACTCTGAAGCTCCACTCTGAAGCTCCACTCTGCACTCTGAAGCTCCACTCTGAAGCTCCACTCTGCACTCTGAAGCTCCACTCTGAAGCTCCACTCTGCACTCTGAAGCTCCACTCTGAAGCTCCACTCTGAAGCTCCACTCTGAAGCTCCACTCTGCAGCTCCACTCTGCAGCTCCACTCTGAATCTGCAGCTCCACTCTGAATCTGCAGCTCCACTCTGAATCTGCAGCTCCACTCTGCACTCTGAAGCTCCACTCTGCACTCTGAAGCTCCACTCTGAAGCTCCACTCTGCACTCTGAAGCTCCACTCTGCACTCTGAAGCTCCACTCTGCACTCTGAAGCTCCACTCTGCACTCTGAAGCTCCACTCTGCACTCTGAAGCTCCACTCTGAAGCTCCACTCTGCACTCTGAAGCTCCACTCTGAAGCTCCACTCTGCACTCTGAAGCTCCACTCTGAAGCTCCACTCTGCACTCTGAAGCTCCACTCTGAAGCTCCACTCTGCACTCTGAAGCTCCACTCTGAAGCTCCACTCTGCACTCTGAAGCTCCACTCTGCACTCTGAAGCTCCACTCTGCACTCTGAAGCTCCACTCTGCACTCTGAAGCTCCACTCTGCACTCTGAAGCTCCACTCTGCACTCTGAAGCTCCACTCTGCACTGTGCTCCTGAAAGGACAGTTCTGGGACACCATGACGCACCACTACCCTTCGGTGTCAGTGTGTGACCAAGAAACGCAGGGATCCGTGATACACACGTGGGGGTGCATGTGTGCGTGCATACATGTGTATGTAACAGAAAGCGGTGTCGATCGTGTCGTGACAGAGTTGGTTCATGACAATCGTCTCGCGGTGGCTGTTCTAGTCTGACGGTGACCTTGGACGTGGTTTGTTTCTCTCGTCCGCTCATGCAATCCTGGGCCGGACAAGAGAACATTCAGACCTGTCACCGGTGGCTCTTGGGCGGCCGGGGACCCGTCTCTAGAGCTCAGGATGGGGGGCTGGGGACGGGAGGGGTGGGGGCCTGAGCGCTCTGCGCTCTCCGTCAGCCGCGGCCCACTCAGTACACGGGGCTCTGGCAATCTCCGTCACAGACTGCCTAGGACTGCCTAGGAGTGTACGGGGCTCTGGCAATCTCCGCCACAGAGTTCCCAGGAGTACACGGTGCTCCGGCGATCTATGCCACTGTGCATTAGAGCTGGTGTGTCTAGTAGTACATGGGGCTCTGGCGATCTCCGTCACGGACTGCCTATACGTGCACGGTACTCTGGCAATCTCCGCCACAGAATTAGGGAGGGGG
This sequence comes from Lissotriton helveticus, assembly GCF_964261635.1. Taxonomy (NCBI): domain Eukaryota; kingdom Metazoa; phylum Chordata; class Amphibia; order Caudata; family Salamandridae; genus Lissotriton; species Lissotriton helveticus. Next base: position 1,930,356,465 of record NC_136061.1, read on the forward strand.
AGCAAGGGAGGTGCCGGCAATGCCGGAACAGAATCGGGGGCGTTCCCGGCGTCGCGTGACGTCGGCAAAAGCCAAAGAATGTCGGGAACGCCCCCGTGTCTGGTCCGGCATTGACGGACAGGCCCCTCGTCCAATGGCAAGGCTCCATTTACGGAGCCAGCCAATGAATGAGGAGGGCCGACCCAAAGCACACTACAATTCTCATCAGGTTTTCGCCTGCGCGAAAAAGATGCGCAGAGCGCATCTTTTTGGCGAGGCAAAACCTAAAAAGGGGACGGTCAGCACCTAACAAAGAAATTTCCAACAATAAATAGGATAAAGCAAGGATGTGTGCTGGCTTCTAGCCTATTCAACATCTATACTGCTGACCTCGAGAGCAACCTATGCACAATCCAGGGTGACCCACCGAAATTGGGACAAATCACAATAGCAAGCCTGCAATATGCGGACGATATTGGGCCTCTCTCTCTCAAACTCCACTTGGTTTACAACGGCTGATTTCACAACTTGCGCTGTACTTCTTATACGCGCACTTAACAATAAACCTTAAAAAATCTAACATCCTATGCTTCTCCAGCCTTTCGCAAAAAATGATCAAAATTTGTTTGGAGGATAAATTCCTGTACTGTTAACCAGTTGGATGAATATAAATATTTGGGCATCCTACTAGATCGCCATTTAAACTATAAACTTTATATAGACCATGGGAAAACAAAATCAAAACAACTACAATTCACCATCAAAACTAAACAAAAAAAACTAAGTGGCAGCTCAACCAGTCACTTATTAAAGATTGTAGTAGCAAAATTTCTGCCCTCAATCACATATGGCTCAGGAATGATGGACACCAAGGTCACTAAAATGCTAAATCTAGCCCAATCAATATTGTTAAAAAAACTGTTCTTAATTCCGCAGCCATATTTCCCAAGCGCAAATACGCCTGGAATACGGATTAACAAACCAGATACCGGCCAGACAAGCGGTCCTAGCCAAATATTACTGGTGAATGAGGACCGCTGAAGATAACACGCTAGCCCACGACTGCTGGGAAGAGGTCGAAAAACAGGCTAGGCAGACCAATTCCACATGCAAGACTCTTAGGCAAGCACTTATATCGCTAAACCTGGAAGAAGCTTGGCATTCACCGATGCCATATCTGGCTTTTAAACAAATAACTAACAAAGCCATCAAACAATCATTGTTGCAGATAGACAAAGCATTAATGGCTGGCAAAAGTCATACCTAGATTGTGATGTCAACATATAAACAACTGAAACAACAAGCCTATTTACAAGAATGCTTCAGGGATCACTACAAGAGGAAACTAAGCTTACTGAGATTGGGGTGGTTTCCGTCCAAAGACCTTACCCCAAAATGGTTACAGACTTGGCCATCTCTAGATTGCTGCCTCTGTGACAAGGGACAAGAGTCACTATTACAACTATTATGTATTTGCCCGGCCTTACACAATCTTAGGAAGATCCTCCTGAGGACAACCCTAAAAGAAACACAAGTCAGGACCTGCAGGGCAGCTGTGATAAGATGCCTCAATGGGTCTTCGATACAACTTACCTGCAAAACAATCAAATTCCTGACATTTGCGGCTCAAGAGCTAAAAAAAAAGGCAGCAGTAAAACATGAACTGGGACATATGGACACTTTGCAGCCGGACCCAGATCCTCCTTGATGTACTTCACAGCCTACTCTCCTCACTCTCCTCCTTTATTCCAAGCACTTTACTTGAGACAAGGGGGACAGACACATTTAACCAAATATAAGCCCTAACATGTGCTGTTATCCCTTGTTATAACAGTCATTTGCTGGCCCCAATCTTCTAATAATGAGAGGGCCATCGCCTTATAAAGTGCTACTCCTGTTCTTATTCTTCTTGTATATTTAAAAGCGCTTTCCTTGTTTTACTCATCATGTACATTTGTGCAATGCTGTCCAGCACATGGGGGCATGTTTTATGCTATATGTTGTTGTTACCACATGGTGGTATGTTCCACCCTTTTACGATTTTAACAAACCAAATAAAAGTATTCCTACTCTACTCACTCCTCCATTATTTGGACTTTTCCTACAGAGTACCTATTATTGAGCAACGGGGCATATTTCTTTCTGGCATTTCATTTGACTGTTTATGTTTGTCAGCTGCTGCCTCCAGTTCAGTTATCGCAGCATGGTATCATGTATGGATGTGTGCATGAAGCCAAGGCCTCTGCAAAGCCATCTTCCATTTATAGAGGCAAAGCATTTGGGGGTTCATTTGTACTTAGTTATTAAAAGATCTGATGAGGATAGCACATTAATGACCACAACTCGCCCTGTGGGTTGAGGGCGGGGGTTTGGAGCCTGAATACATTTTCCTTCTCAGTCCACCTCCAGAGACAACACTTTCGAGGAAGGGGGCAAGCCCGGGGAACCCTTCCACTGCTAAATCCCAGTTCCAGCCAGTCTCTGCGCTGCCCCTTACTCCTACCCCAAAGCATCACTATGGAGGTCGAGTGGGGATGGGGGTTGGGGGGCAGATATTGTCTGCTGCAGTTTTTTAATTATTGAAAGGAGTTTTTAGCAGATGTATGGGTACTTAACACCATTCCTGAAGGATATTGAATAGAGTGCAAAATGAACAGAAAAATTAGGAAAAGGGTAAATGACTCAACTAGGGCCAGCACTAGACCTTAAGATTCAGTGTCTCTCCCCAAACACTACCCAATTTTAATTCAAAAAGACAATTTAGGGTCAAGAAGGTTAGTAGGCAAAAAGTACATTTGTTAATAAATGGTTTGTTGATTACTGAGACAAATTTACAATCCAAAATATATGTATAATGTCCGGACTACAATTTAAGATGCAGCAAGAGCACACTAAGTCAAGGGTACTAAAATCGCCAACACATGTTTCACAACATTTATAAAATATAATTGCTTCTTCAGGACATAAGAAGTCAATTTTACCATACTATTTTAGAAGCAGTCCAGAATACGAGCACAGGGTAAGATACCATATCAAAATAAAATTAGAAGGAAACAAAAAGCAAGTAACAAAAGGTGTACAAATAGAGACAATAAAATATGAAAGAAAATATAATTTACATTCTCAGAAGATTTCCAAGAGACCTTATTTTGATAAAAAAATGTATACTATTAAACCATTACAGTGTATAAGTATATAAATGTATAAAAAGATTGGGGATTTTATTAATGAATGAAAAAAGATTTGCCTCGTTTATATTTTCTCAATTGGGGTCATTTGAAATTACGGTCAGTAGATTTCTTGATAATTCATTAAAAGAGCTTGGAGATAAATCCTATATTTGTAGTAAAAAAACGATTAGGACACTATATTTCAGCAATTATTTTTAAATGATCTGAATTCCACATCATTACATTCATTGGAGAAATCTTTACAATTGCATCCTAAGATGAGATTTCATTCTGTCTAAAAAGGTATTTTTACTGGGGAACAGCCTTTACAACGAATTTTTCCCACGAAATGCAAGTACAACGCATGTTTTACATCAGAATTACATTTACCACGCGTGTCTTTACCAAGCAAGTCTTTACACCGCATATATGTTTTAATTGGTGACTATGCGGTGTTTAGTTTATATATATTTTAAGGGTAAATAAAAAAGGGGGGTTTGAGGGGTCTCCCCCCTAAAAGTAAACCTGTAATCGACATAAAGGTAATTTTTTTAAATGTATAATTTCGTTTAGAATATTGTTTAAGATTATTGTGTAATTTTTGAACAGTAGATGGCAGTGTTACACTATGACTGGATTTTTATGTAACTGTAAACGTGGTAAAAGTGTGCGTGGTAGTGGATTGCGTGGTAAAGGTATGTCAGATGAGACTGAATTTAAATGCGTGGTAGTGGTATGCATTTGACAATCTGGGTTGTAAAAATGTGCCTGGTAATGCGTGGTAATGTCATACAACCTTTTTACTGCCATTTTTAAATTATAACTCTACAAATGGAACCTCATGTACAGATTCCATCGGGCTGCACTGCCACACGTTAATTTTGAATCAAATGAATCAATTATTTCTGCTTTACTCTCATTTTTCAAAGGTGGGTTCCACATACAAAGATTTTTTAAGCGTTTCGATACGCTGATAAGGAAGGAAGAAATGATTTCTTTTTAACAAAGTGCGGTGACTAATAAGCCATGATGCTCCTGAAGAAGGGAATTTACTTCCCGAAATGCATTGGGTCGTTTTATTAAAAAATCTTTGTATGTGGAACCCACCTTTGACTCCTGGGCTTTTGTGAGAAATCTACGTTCTAGATGAACATGAGTAAATTGAATTGAACATGAAGAAAAAGCAATGGATTAAAATACGGTTAAAAATGATGAAAAATGAGAGTAAAGCAGAAATAATTGATTCATTTGATTCAAAATTAACGTGTGGCAGTGCAGCCCGATGGAATCTGTACATGAGGTTCCATTTGTAGAGTTGTCACGTTGCAGCGCAATGGGATGAAGCGCGAAGCGGGTTTAATTGCACGCCGTCAAAATCACAACGGTTAAAGAAGGATTAAAACAAGGATTAAAATAAGGAGAACGAGGAGTGCATCTCTTTCTACGTTTTTCATAACTATGAATTTTTAAATTAAAACCAGCATTGGGAAACCCAATTGGTCACGCCTTTGTGACCTATGGTCGTTGGCAATTGTTTTATCCAAGCTGCACAGTATCATTAATGCTACGCTGCATGGTTAACGAATTAAAAAAAAAGCTTAGGTGCGGCCGCTGTAGTGTTTTGTGAGTTAGAGATGACAGGACCCTTTCGGTTTCTGACAAAGTCCGTAGAACAGTGACGTAAGTGCGTGGGTGATAGAATTCATGATGTCGAATATTCAGTTAATGGTTACACGCTGGGGAATGAAGATCTGTAATACCAAGCTCCATGTGTGGTGTGATCATTTGCATGTACCCACACAGGGGAGGACGCTACAACTGGTGACAAGATATCGGTTTACATAAACCCCACAGCCCGAAGAATCGAGAATGCTCTATTGGAGGGTTCCATGTTTAAATATCGATAACAAAAATATAGTTTACAAAAATATAGATTTAAAAATATCGATTACAAAAATATCGACTCCCTATAGTTAAACAGGTAAGTACAATAATATTGACTCAAAAATATAGATGTAAAAAATATAGATGTAAAAAATATCGACTTTAAAAAATATTATAACTTAAATTAAATAATTAAATAATATTAATATTATTAACAAAATAAATTAAATTACATTTATATTTTAATTATTTATAACAAATAAACTTAATTTAATCAATATAAACATAATAAATGTGTACATATACATATATTTTCTTAAATACATTTTATTATTATCTTTATTTAATTTATAAACTTTAATAATTATATAAAAATAAAATAAGCATATATAAAACATTTTGAATAAAATAATATTTTCTATATTTAATTGACGATTAAAGTATTTAAAAATAATAATACATACATTTAATAACAAAATAAAAACATTAGTAGTTAAAGCATTTGATAGCGAAGGGGTAAAACTTACTATTCCCACTCCAGAGGGCGCAACAGTAGGGAAAGCGTTGGATAGCGTAGGGCTAAAAATTACTATTCCCACTCCAGAGGGTGCAACAGTAGGGAAAGCATTGGATAGCGTTGGGGTAAACATTACTATTCCCACTCCAAAGGGTGCAACAGTAGGGAAAGCGCTGGATAGCGTAGGGGTAGAAATTACTATACCCACTCCAGAGGGTGCAACAGTAGGGAAAGCGTTGGATAGCGTAGGGGTAAAAATTACTATTCCCACTCCAGAGGGTGCAACAGTAGGGAAAGCGTTGGATAGCGTAGGGGTAAAAATTACTATTCCGACTCCAGTGAGTGCAACAGTAGGGGAAAGCGTTGGATAGCGTAGGGGTACAAATTACTATTCCCACTCCATAGGGTGCAACAGTAGGGAAAGCGCTGGATAGCGTAGGGGTAAAAATTACTCTTTCCACTCCAAAGGGTGCAACAGTAGGGAAAGTGCTGGATAGCGTAGGGGTAAAAATTACTATTCCCACTCCAGAGGGTGCAACAGTAGGGAAAGCGTTGGATAGCGTAGGGGTACAAATTACTACTCCCACTCCAAAGGGTGCAACAGTAGGGAAAGCGTTGGATAGCGTAGGGGTGAAAATAACTATTCCCACTCCAGAGGGTGCAACACTAGGGAAAACGCTGGAACCCAAAACAATAAAAAAAAAAAACTATCACATTTTTTATTACATTTAATTTCCAATATAAACATAATTAATATATACATTTAAATATATTATTAATAACAAAGATAATAAAAAATAATTAATTACACATTATTTAACACTATAATATCCACCACACACACCTAAAATTAATTAAACAATTACATTTAATATTTACTAATTAATTAATGAAAATTAATGTATTTTTTAATTAATTAATTAATTATTTAATTGACAGCTTTCACACCATATACACTTATAAACACCACAACACAAACCTAAAATTAATTACACATTTACAATTAATAATTACTAATTAATTAATGGTAATTAATTTATAAAGTATTTAATAATTAATCAATAAAAAAGTAATTACTTCACACCATTTACACATATAAACTCCACTACACACACCTCAAATTAATTAAACAATTAACATAATTAATTAACATAATTAATTAATAATTGACTATTTGAAATTAATTAACAAATAATTATTAAACAATTATTAATAAATTAACACATTAATTAATCAATTCATGTTATATAATTAAATTACTTCCCACCCTATTCCCCTATAAACCCACAACCCGCTACGGAACTAATAACACAAAATTCAACATAAAATACATTAATAACTAATAAAATTCTACAACATATAATAAAATGACAAACAATTCTCATTAAAAACACTAAAATACATAACATTATTAAAAAATCGATATTTTTGTAAACTATATTTTTGTAAACGATATTTATTACAACTATATTATTGTTATCAATATTACTTACCTGTCAGTCCATATTCTGGTCAAACTATATTTTTGTTGTCGATATTTCTTCAACTCGATATTTCTGCGGGGATATTTACGTCACACGATATTTCTCCGTCGATATTCCTACTCTGCACCCTCTTGGAGAGTTTGCCGTGGTCCAGCAAACTGCTCATATGTGCCATGTGTTGCTCCGTCGAATAGAAAAATCAATGGTTGGCATATGTGGAGTCAAAGCGCCACTCCATCCAGTGCAGAGCCTGTGAAGAAAGTGAACGCCTTACAAAAAGTTTGTTTGTCAGCGGCTAGAAATTTGCTGGTTAAGTCAAGACAAGAGATACTGTGCCACAACCTGACTCAGAGCTGTCATTCATACAGTACAACAACACTAAAGGCAATGACAACCTGGTACAGAGAAGCAGTGAAGGCAGTGATAGCCAAGTGCAAGAAAGTGCGAAAAACAAAAACATTTCTGATGCAAAGAAACACTAAAGGTAGTAAAAACCAGATACAATGCAAAGAGGCAAGAAAGTCGAATAACCTGTGCAAGAAACAAAGCCGATACTTTCTGCCAAAGAAGACAGCACCTCGCAACCAGAGAGTGGACGCGGCAATCCAAATGTCAGCATGCAGCTAGTGCTTAACCAAGGTGCCGGCACAAGCGGGCAGCAGACTCTGGTGGAGTGAGCTCCACTCCCGACAGCAGAAAGTTACACAGGTTTTGATGCTGCTGGATTCCTAAAACCAAAGCATCCTGTCAATGCCACCAAAAAGCAAAATATTGGTGACAGGTGGACTGCCTGGATCAAAACCTCCAATGATTTTATTGATGCACTAGAAGAAGAAAATGGCAAAACTATAATTAAATATATAAAAAATTAGCAGGGGAAGAAGTAAAGGAAGAGATGCAGAAAATACCACAAGGTAATAAAGTGACGTACCGTCAAATCAAAGAAGCGTTAAACACCAAGTTCAATCCAATGCTGAATGTCAACTATGAAAGGTACAATTTCAGTCAGGAAAGGCAGAGAGCTGGTGAAATGATAGATGAGTTTGTAGAAAGACTTGATTAGCTCATCAAACATTGCAAGTTCAACGAGCTCAATGATGAAGAGACCATGCGTCTCAGTAATAGATGGTTATCTCTCTGATTCCTTCAGACAATGGATGCTGAAAGAGACACTCAGCTTGGAGCTAGTACTCATGGCTGCCAAAGTGGAAGAAAGAGCTGATAGCTTATATGGAGGCCGGAACGTCTCAAAATGAATCAGAGCTGAAGTGAAGAGTAAGTCAAAATAAAAGGTAGAAGGCCATAAGGTAATGTCTCCAAAGAAAAAGGTGTGTTTTTGATGTGAATTTCCTTTCCACATGAAGCTGATGTCTCGCCATTGGACAGGCTGCGGGAAAGATCAAGTGCATCACATCGAGAAAACAAAATGGATGAAAGATCAAGTGCATCACGTTGAGAAAACAAAATGGATGTTCCGGACGCGATGTTCCATGTGCGCCCACAAGGCCAAGCGACCACATCAGTTGAGGCAAGTAGAAACTGAACAACGTCGTTTGTAGTTAAATTCCTCGCCTAAAAGTTCATCACCATCATTGTCAAGCGGTAGTGAGGAAGATGAGTGTGCAATGTCAATGTTGACTGCTAGACAATGTGCACAAGTAGGATTAGGTTTGTGCAAGTAAGAATGTCAGGTTAGGCCGACAAGTAAAAGTGTGCAATTCTTTTGGACACTGTCCCAAGATCACACTGAAAGTGGATGAATGTTCCATTCCTTTGATCATAAACAGTGGTGCATCGATAAACACTAGGACAGTGGAAAAATGCAATGAACTGTCTCCAGTGCCCAGTTAAACCCTGTGGAAAACCAAACTGTGTATGTTTGCTGCATCAATGCCACTGCAAAGTCAAGGTTTTCTCATAGTGATTGTAAAGCATAAAAAGACGAAAGTACAAGCACCAATTCATGTCTTGCCAGGCACCTCATCAAGTGAAAAATTACTCAGTTACAGTACTGCTGCTGATATGGGGCTGATTTCTGTAAACTACCTGCATGTCTATCATGAGACAGTGAATCAGTTTCAATCCTTGTTTCATGGACTGTGAAGATTTAAGACAATGAAAGTGCAACTTTACATAAATGAGAACACCCGTCCTATTGCTCAATGACATTGTTGAATTGCATTTCATTTACAAGAGGCTGTTGAGAAAGAACTTGAAACACTCTTAAAGCACAACATCATTGAGCGATTCACTGGTCTGACTCTAATGGTATCATGCATAGTGGTAGTGTTGAAAAAGGATAGTAGAGGAACCGTGCGCATCTGCGTTGATATGCGGCACACTAATAAGGTGATTGAAAGAGAGCAACATCCAGAACCGCACATTGCTGATATGATTACGCAGCTGAATAAAGCTAAAGTCTTCTCCTACCTTGATTTGAACAAAGGGTATCATCAGCTCAAATTGGTAGAAAATTGCAGGTTCATTATTACCTTTTGCATCATGTTGGTTAATTTAAATATAGATTTTAGATATAACAAGACTATGTTTTGGAGTGTCCTCAACTGCAGCTTTCAGGTTGTCATTCATTGCATAATACAGCCAGTCAGAAATGCTTTCAATTACAGTGATGACATACTAGTTTTTGGGGCCATTCAAAAGGAACATGATAAAGCTCTAACACAAGTGTGTCGTATACTTGCCGATGCACGTATCACTTTAAATTTGGCCAAGTGTGAGTTTCATCAAACCAAACTGAAGTTCTTTGGTCATATCTTTTCTGATGGGGGAAGGACTCTGGATCCAAATAAAGTACAAGCTTTTTCATCCACTTCTCCCCCACAAAATGTAACTATGCTGCGATCCTTCCTTGGTATGACCAGATACTGTTCAAGGTGTATATGTGACTTTGCCACTTAAGTGCCCCATTGAGGGACTTAATGAAACAAAATGTCCCTTTTCAATGGTCAAGTGAATGTGAACAAGGCTTCAAGAAAATCAAGCATGAAATTGAGAATGCCATTGAAATGGCTGACGGAGGTTGCTGTTGATGCAAGCCCAGTGTGGTTGGGTGCTTCCTTGCCCAGCACACTGGACATCCCAATGCTCCAAGACAGATTGTGCTTATGCTATCTGAAGTTTGTCGTCAACGGAACGTGCCAATTCACAATCTGAAAAAGTACTCCTTGCTGTGGTGTGGGCTTGTGAGCATTTTCATGTGTTTCTGTATGGAAAGCACTTCACAGTTGTCACCAACCACAAAGCACTGCCCTCCATTTTCGGCAATCCTAAAGCCAAGATGCCCCCTCGCATTGAGAGGTGCGGGTTGTGATTACAGGAGTATAATTACAGTGGCAGCTGTTTTGGACCGGGGTGGTGAAGCGGGGGGAATTGGATGAAACATTGTTTTTAAAAACTTACCTTCTTTGCCGCCATCTCCACACGCCTCTCCTCCGTGGTCACTCTGCCGCACCGGAAGCACCCAGCCTCTCCCAGCCAATCACGATGCTGCATGAGCAGCTTCGTGATTGGTCTGAGCATTCTGTTTGGCCGCTCAGGCAGTGCCTGGGAGCCTGGACATGTTCTCCACCGGGCTGTGCAACACAGCCAGGTGGAGAACATGCTAAGTACACAATTGTTTGGCTGGCCCAAGAGGACCGACCAAACAAGCATGCGCACTATGGGAGTACAAAAACACTCCTCCCTGTGCTCAGCCCCGCTCCGCCCCAACCTGGCTCCAATCCCTCGCAGAAAAATAAAATGATAATAATGGCTTGTTATTATCATTTTCTTATTGTTTTTTGCACTGTTCAAATAGCAGTGGGGTGAGGCGACGATCCTCCGCCTTAGTGGAGGAGCTGCCACTTTATGATTACATAAGATTCTTTGCACTTCAACCACCCCCCTCGACCTTTGCCAGCTCCAGATGTCACAAGTGAGACTTGTCCACCTGAGAATCCGGAAAGCCCGATGACTGTAGCTGTGTCTCTGTCACCAGTGCCAATCATGGACTCTTCTTCTGTAACTCCATAACCTCACATGACCGGATCTGGGCAATTGATTTAAGCACCAAAACTACTTATTGAAGAGCTGTGATGTATATATGTATTATTTTTACTTTTTAATCAATAAAAGGGGGAGAGGTAATGTCTTGTGAGTTAGAGATGACTGGACCCTTTTGGTTCCTGATGGACTGCATGGAAGAGTGATGTGACTGCGTGGGTTTGGGTAATAGAATTCATGACGTAGAATGTTCCGTTAATGGTTACACGCTGCAGAATAAAGATGTGTAATACCAAGCTCCGAATGTGGCATGACCATTTGCATGTACCCGGACTGGGGAGGATGATACAGCTGCCCGTTTCATGGTGTAGGCACGTGCACCACAGATGCGTGTGCCTACAAAATGATGGAGGCCTTTTTTTCTGTTTAGTTCTCGATCCAAGTTGAATTGGTAACTGAAATTTAAAAAAAAACAAATTAAAGTTTGGGTTTTTTAGCATGCGAGGGGAAGCAATGGGGGCTAACGCAACATGAAGAGGACAAAAGCACCACATGAGAGAGCAACGAAGAGCAGGTGGGAAGAAGGTCTCTGGCTAGCAGGCAAAGGGGGGGATACAGGGTAGAATTAACGGGTGAGAGAGAAGTAGGGCACACAGGTGTGGGTAGGCAACCCAGAAGGAGAGAGCAAGAGTAGCAAATTGGGTGAAGCACACGGACAAGGAAACAACTGAGCGAAGTACCCGAAGCAAGCACAACATGAAGGTGGCGGGGAGAAGCACATGAACAACAGAAAGTAGTACAGAGTGCCGGGGGGAAGAGAAGTACACAAGGGAGGCAACTGGAAAAAAACATGCTTGACTCAAAGAAATGGTGACATTGTCCTTAAATTAACTTTCTATTCTCATATAGGCAATGACTTTTTTTTTTAATTACTACAGAAAAAAGAAATACATGTGTTTCAAGTAATACTATATAACAAGTCTTGGCAAAGCCAATAGGTCTTTCTTTGTCAGTAGTTTGTAGCTACGCTGCATATGTGATGTTATGCCACGTTGCTAAAGTTAAAAAAGAAAGCTTTTCATGTGATCACCTGCGTCATTTTGTAAGTGTATGCAAGGTGCATGCACACACCAACAAAATGATAAGGGTGCTGTTTTTTCCATTCTAGTTATCGATCCGAGTTGGGTCAGTAACTAAGAAGAAAATAAAACATGCTAAATCTTTTTTTGTAAAACAGCCAGGCTGGGGAGTAGAAGCAACACCAGGATAGTGGGGGGTCAAAGCAATACACAGGTTGAGGGAAAACGGTGAAGCAACAAGAGGGAGTGGAGGTTCAGAAGGAACATGGGGCGGGAGGGAGGAACGGCGAAACAGAAATCGATGGCAGGGAAGGTCTGGAGGGGACATGAAAGCAATGGGTGGGATTGAACACAACACGTGGTTTGGGGGAAAGCAACACGGAGGATGTGGGTGGGGTAAGCAATGGCTTGAGGCACATGGTGAGTGCAAGAGGGAGAAGGGCGGGGAGAAGAAATCAAGCAACAGAGAACTACACAGAGTGCAGGGGAAGAGCCCTACATAAGGGACACTGTTAAAAACATACATGCATTCTAATAGAGTGCTTCAAACAAAGGAAAAACACAGCGCTTGAAGAGTAAGCAGTGGAAGCAGCGATGCCAGCCAATCAAAGATATGTTAAAGAAGCAATGCTCCATTGAGGGACAAACCCAATATTGCCAAGCTGGGGCAAGACTATGAAGCAGGGAATGTAAGTGACAAGGAGAGCCAACCAATGGTAAGAAATGTGTAGCCTCCAATCCCCTCTATATTCTTTGTAAGCCACAATATGCGTTGCATCAGACAGCGTTTTCACTGTCTAGTAGGCTCAAAAGGACTGCACTTATTAGAAAAGATTTCCCTTATCTTGAGTTCTACTGGTAGAGTGTAATTGCTGCCAGCAGAAAGATATATGTAGTCCATCTAGCATATGGTTGTAGCAATTTGCAGAGATCGAGACATAAGATACGGAAATGCCTCGGTAAAGAAAAGCAGCATATGTCTTAAGAAAATGAAAATAATGCACTTGAGCTCATCTGCTCTCAGAAACAGCAGCACTGACATCAGGCAGGTTTTCTGCTTATTTTGTCTGTGCCCTGCTTCCAGGCACCTAGCAACTGAGGTGGATTCCTGCTATATGTAGATGGAACAGCATTCTTGGCAGCCAGTGTTTGCATTGCTAACTGTCCTCTTTCCTATTGAACAGATGCTGAATGAGCACTTTGTCGTTCACAGTGTGCGTGGGTGAGGGGTTTACCTCTACACAGTTCTAGAGCTGCAATGGGCGGTGCTCGGTGAAAGGATATTAGGGCGGAGATCCACTGCACTTCATGGTAACAACGCCAACAAGCACTGGCAAAGACAATTGATCGCCCCATGTCTTTTAGTGATGTAGTAGAGCAGCGTGGCTGCTGTACAGCATAGCTAAAAGTTATTACAAATTGCTATGACACAGGAACAGAAAACAAAACAAGCATTGGCATAGCCAATAGGTCTCGCCTTTGGGACCTTATAAGTGCTTAGCCAGAGGTTTTGGCTTGGCCTTTGTTTTTAAGCTATTTAGTAGAGCAGTGTGGCTGCTGTGCAGCATGTTGAAAAGCTATAATAAACAAAAATGGTCACATTCCTAGAGGAGCAAAAAAGATTAACCGAAGGAGAAAGGAGAGCAGGTCAGAGAAGAAACGGTGAGGGGGGCACAGAAAGGCAGGTACGGGACAGTGAGAGAGCAAGTGTGACAGTCAGCCACACGGAAAGAGAGGCAACAGGAGAGATGTAGAGGAAGGAGCTTCTCACAGAGTCACGTGGAGTGAGAAAGAGACAGATAGTCAGGAAGTAAAGAAGAAGCGAGGGGGGAGAAAAAAGAGAGACAGACAGAAAAAGTAGGTCGGAAGAGAAAAAGAAAGCGCAGTTGAAATAGAGCACCATAGACACAGCAGCCCAAGGATTTTATTTCTGCAAAGATGGTTGCTCCGGTATGTATTGAATTTTTGGTCATGCCGAATTTAACATGCCAAGCTGCTCTAGTCACTGGACATACTCATGTGCCGTGATTTATGTAGTCAGTAGGGCAATGATGCAAGTTTGCGGTGTTGGTCATTGTGAGTCATTCAAAGCTGGACTAAATGTTGTTGGGTTGAGATATAAATATACAGTACCGGTTCGTGCGGCTCACTCAATACTTGCAGTGCTAGAATCTGCAGTATTCATCAGTGGAATAACGAATTTAATATTTCTGAAGCACCGGTCTTTATTTATAAATGTGTAGGATTATTTCACTGGTTTGTAAAACTAAAATGTCTTGTGGGGTTAGCACTCCTGCTGCAGAGATCTGTGTGCCCAGCAGCTCAGAGGATAGATGATAACTCACAGCTGAAAGGCGCTTGATTGAGTTTCTCCGGATATGTGTGTTTTTTTTTGTAAAAGACTAAGTATTAGCTAAACGTAAAATAGCACAGAGGGTCAATGGGCCTCCTGCGAAGCACAAAGTGCAGCTTGCGTCACAAAGTTGTATTTGATGTGGATAGCTCCGCGGGTTACTGCTTTTGGCACAGAGAACCTTTTGTTACTCGCACTTACTAATCTGCAGTCCTTCTAATAAAGCAAAGTGAGCAGCAGCGCCAAGAAGCCTCGTGCACACTTCTAAGCGTGGGTTTAGAACCCTTTTGTTTTTCCCCTCCTTTATTGCTACAAAAAAGGTTCCAGTGGGTAGTGATAATGTTTGATTAGTGCACGCGATCCCCGCCACTTTACAGGAAGATTGCAGGTGCAGTAAATCAATAGGAACCGGCCTACAGCTCGCGTCACTTGCAGACATTCCCTTGCAGGAACGTTTTACATCAAGAGCGTTTCTGTGCAAAATTTTGTCTGAAGTACCAGATATCAGCTGCTGATGTCCTTTGCGAATTTGGAGTTTAATTAATGTGTGCACGGGCCTCAAAGCACTGGCAATTTTTCAGCTTTTTTGAAGCAATTCAGTTCAGATAATTCAATGTGTTCACAGAAATTCTCTGTCTTAGCTGGGAAATATTTTAGAGAAGAAAAAAAAGCTGTGCCGGCTCATGAATAGAGATTAGCGCATTTTTTAATAAATGGGTGGAGAGCTGTGGATGCGCTCTCAAGCTGGAACAAGGCCTTTTGTTTCAGATTGATTTGACAGGCTATCTCAATGAGCCAAACATCACAGGAAGTACAAACTGACTGCTGATGTGCGAAAAGAGCCCATGCGAAGGGGTTTGAAGCAACAGCGAAACTGTCTAAAAGACAGCTGGCTAAACAAGCGTGAGGGAGCGCGGCCTCGTACCCGTAGTCTGCTCATTTTCAAGCCCTGCACTTGTGCTTGTGGTGCCCCTGCTCGATCCCGCAAGGTGGATGCAGCCACAAGCATGAGTGTGTGCTTGAAAATGGCCAGAGCAACGGCTAATGGTCCTCCTATGCAGCGCATGTGTGCTGTGTAGGCGAGACCTAAAAAGCACTATGACGTGTGATCACTGGCCGCATCATAGCACTTTTTTTTCTTATGGCAGGTGGGGGGCACCACAGACAATGGGAGTGTAGGGTTGGGAGGGAAGAGGTAACTCAGACAATGGCAAGTTAGGGGGTGGGAGGCAAGAGGCAACTCAGACAATGGCAGGTTTAGAGGTGGAAGGCAAGAGAAACCACAGACAACAAAAGGGTGGGGTAAGGGTGGAAGGGAAGAAGCAATATGGACAAATTGGAGAGTGGGGGTAGGAAGGACGATGCAATATGGACAATGGGATGGTGGGGGGTGGGATGAAAAAAGCAGCACAGACATCGGGGTGGGGATGGAAGGGAAGAAGCAACACGAACAAGAGGGGGATGGGAGGGAAGAAGCAACATGGACAACTGCCCCAGCTATAAAAAAAAGCAGTATCTCAATCACAGTGCCAGCAGCAGAAGGACCTTGCTCAAGATCAAAGCAATCAGTACTCGGTCCATGCTCCACTTAAAAGAAGAGGAAGTGAAGCCAGCACACACTGCCCATTAAGAGGGAGCACATAAGAGTGACAATGAAGCCCACAAATGGTAAGCAATGGGCGGGCTCCAAGCACATTGTTGAAAACAATCATCTCTCACATGTGAGAGGCGACACCTAATAATTTGGTAACTAGTCTGGTTCGGTTGTAATGCGCTCTAGAGCATTGGACTAGGTTTGTGCCAGAATGAAAACTGCAAAGAGTCATATTTCTTCTGTGTTAAGGACTTCACCACTTTTACTGTATTGCCGTTTGCACAGAAACACATTACACAATCATCGCATAATATCAAGCAGCTTCTGTATAGCACTGCGTTCAACAATTCCTTAGCAAAACAAAATGCTGTTGTGCTCAAGACAGAGAGACATTTTAATTATAGATATAAACCTATGACATATTTGCTAAGGTGCATGTGCCACTTCTCACTATCCTATTCCATTTAAACAGGTGATTTTGGGCCATTCGGGTGGAGACTATGAGTTGTGGGTAAATGAAAGTTCATGCCTTTCGCAGACACTTCCAAAAAATAGCACATTAATTAGGTTCATAAATACGTTTTAAATACATCAATACAGCTTCCTGGGTCCAGCAGACTCAGTGGCACCTTGTGAGGGTCAGGACTTAGTCCCCCAGGTGCCCAGCAGTGGTCCAGGTTCTTGGTGTGGGCTGTCAAGGCTGCAGGCTCCTCAGCTTTTATGACTTAGTAGCTGTTAAAGGGAGTCAGCCAACTGACTCTTGAAATCACGTCTTCTGTCTGGCACACATGGGCAACTGTTCCACAAGTGGGCACTGCACAACCATCTCTTAGCCAGTCCTCAGGTTCTGCACATGCAGTCCAGTCTTTGATGCAGCCTCTCTTTGCTGGGTCCAGTGCAGTAGGGCAGTCTTTCTTTGATTTTCTTGCCAGTCCAGTAGTGATTTGAGATATGGGTGCCAGATGTGCCACTTGTATGCCCGCTACGAGCTTAGGGGTAGTGGCAACTAACTAGCAAATGAGCTATCAGGTGACCACTCACCTGATGACTACTTCCTGTGAAGTGTCATCTAACTATCCAAGAGTACACTTGTCTGTCCACTACCAACATGGCCAGACCGTTCTCTTGATGTGTTGAGATCCCTAGTCCAACCCATAGGTGTGGCTACCTGTAGGGCTACACTCTTCCTGGGAAACCGGTTTGACAATGGGCTTTCCCTCCTTGCTCTAGATGCTTTAGCCTGTCTGCCTCAACAAATAAGCAGCCCTTTCCAAATGTGATGAGCATTTGCCATTGAAATGTGGTTTTCCAGTTAAAGGTCACACCCACTCTGGCCATCCTGCCAGTAGGAGGTCACACCTCATCTGTCAGCAGGTCTTTTGTTTCCCTTCCTTAGAGTTGATCTCTAATCTCCCCAGGAAGACAGCAGGCTGTCTGGAGGACAGCAGCTGTTTGAAACTAGAAAACGTGGCCAAAAATTGGCAACTTTCTAAAGCTGCTATTTGAAAAAAATATGTAAAATAAATTCGACTTGGACAACAAGTTAGGTTTAATGGAACAATTATTTTGATACCCTGAAGTACCAACTTTAGTAGTCTCACTTACAAATTAGCATAGCTGGATTGTGAGCGTTTAACTCCATGTTAGCCAAAGGGGCTACTAGACTTGCTACAGTAAAAACGACAATGCAGGGTTTTTACTGTCAGGACATGTAAAGCCAAAAACATATGTCCTTCTTTTTAACATAATGCATCTTTCCTTCAGGGCATCAGGCCTACCTTAGGGGTGACTTATAAATATTAACAAGCATTTGCAATGCAATAGGTCTCGCATTAGGAAAGTTTGAGCTTTTAGTATTGTAAATGGCAATGTCTTTTTATTTATGCAGTAGTTAAGTTTTGTTTGTATAAAAAGGAACATATAAAATATGGCTTGTACAAAAGTATCAAATTTTAATGATAGATAGAAATAAATTTGATATGTACATGCGATTTCCAAACGAGGTAATTGTAAACATCACAAACATATTGTGCAAACTTTGCAATAGTGTTTTAGTTTTTTTAAGATACTTTTTTTGAGAACATGGCTTGTAAGAAAATTATTGGAAAAGTACAACACTCTAAATAAAAAGTACAATATAACAAGCATGTGAGGTTGGTAGGCCTTTTTTCTGCTTCATGAGGCAGATCGCTCCAGAGAGGCCCATTCACAAAGAGTTTACTACAAGTAGGCGCAACTTAGTATTGTTGTACTCCTAGAATTCAGGAGTAAGTAAGTAAATGCAAAAATATTGCTTATCGCTTCTTTGGTCTGTGGAAATACATTTTAAATCAGAGGTTAAACTGGAAAATAGAGTACATAGTCACACTGTTTTATTTTTAAAGTAGAAATGATTTTTGCCCGTTTTGTGTATAAAGTACAGTACTGTTCAAAGAGGTTAAAAAACAGGACAAAAGATGATTTTCGTGTCCCTGAGAAACAGTTCTAAAAATAAAGTAAGACATTTTGCCCTGCTCCATGCAGTAACAACCCCACAGAAATAGAAACGGATATGATTTTAACAGTGCAGCAGAATTACAGTAGGAAGGGAATTACATATTACATTTTAATTAAATGTGTTAACATACCTTGTTTTCACTACAGTATCACAAGTGGCATCCCTGGTTCTAAACATAAAGCTTTCCCACACAGCTGTGAGTGCCAAACTTCAAAAACTTTTGAACCGGACGCTATTATACCTGAAATCGAGCAATGTGTAATTTTACAAAAGGCAATTGTGCAACAGCTTCACGTCCCTTTACAGTGAAATGACACGGGTTCCCGCTCCACAGCTCTCCCTGGTTAAGGGATCTGTCCTGATTCTGAAACCTACAATTCAACTTTTTTAAATGTATTTCAATTCTTTGAAATATGAAAAATACACTGACCCACGACGTGTAACATAGTGAATTTTAAGAGCAAATGTTCATCTTTTGTTACTCAAAACATCACAAAAGATGAACAACGGAAAATCAATCAAGTCATCAAAATTATTTGAAAAACTTCGGAAGACTGAATGCACGCATGGTAAATGGCAAAAGAGGAGGTGCTGCGAGACCCCTGGCTCCAGACAAAGGGCATGGGCAGTTTCCGTGGAAGCGTCACCACGAACAACTCGTAAATATTAAAATAGGAAAGGCACTGGTTGTAGAGTCCGCGGCTCGACATCTTCCGTTTGCGAATTATTGAGCTCCATAAATTAGTACATTTGGGGGTATGGGGTTGTAAAATATCCCACGCAAAAAACACCGGTAAAAAAACATGAGCGTGTATGCAAATCTTCAAAATGGAACGAGTTCGTTCGGCGTCATTTTTCCCTAACGATCACGTATAGCATTATTTATTTAAAAGGTGCAAAATGGAGTAAAAAGATTTTTGCCTTTTACGGTTTATTTAAGAAAAAACAGGGAACGAAGTAAGCCAATTGACCTCAAAGTTACGTTTATCTTTTGCGTTTTCAAATGGAGCAAGAAACACGCTATCAAAGCAAATGCTGTTTTATTAGAAATAACTTACAACGGTTTGCCCGGCTTGAACAGGAAGCCAGGCAACCTGTGTTGGGACAGGGGCGGGGCCGCAAAAAGACAGGAAGCAGACGGGAGCCTACCCCGCGCTCCTGTGCTGAAGCGCTCCTGTGCCCGTCAGCCGGAAGATTTGCGTGTCAGCTAGCGGGGCTCCCGTGCTCGTGGAGAGCCCCGCCTGCTGCTGAGGATGACCCGCTGCCTGCCGAGGGAGAGAGGGACACACGAAAAGAACTCGGTAAGTGGGGTGTGAGGGGGGGGGATGTGTGCGCGCGCGCGCGTGTGTGTGTGTGCGAGTGTGTCTGTGTCTGTGTGTGTGTGTTTGTGCCTGTGTGTGCGCGTGTGTCTGTGTGTGTGTATGTATGCATGCATGCATGCGTGCGTGTGTAAAAAGAGCCGATGACTGGTGGGGGGATGGAAAGTGAAAGTAACCAGCGCGCGTGTGTTTCAGTCTGTGTGGTGGCTGGCTGTGTGCGCACGCGTGGACGGAGCCGACGTGCGCGTTCGCGCACCCAAATCCTGGAGAAAAGCTCGTAACACCCTTTTGTCCCTCATACCCCCGAGACCGGCAACATTAAGTCTCCAGCCTGGACGCATCCTTCGGATGCTAATTCCAGGCGAGACCTAAAAAGGAAGGTTTGGTCTCTGCCATGAGTTGTAATGACAAAGTCGAGTTAGCATTTCTAAAGGGCTGAACCAGTATGCAATTGCAGCCTGAGAGCCATGCTTTGCTCTGTCATGCTCATGGTGGCACAATAAGTGACTCAGTCCGCGAGCACATTTAACTTACAGGCCCTGGGTACACTTGTTACCATATATTAGGGACTTATAAGTAAGTTCATTTATGTTATTTAAGTGTCACACAATTATAAATATACTTTTTGTGGCTAAGGGCAGTGGCACTGGGGCTGGTTAGTAGGTCCGAGTGCACTTTCAGAGTCAAAAAGCCAGAAGCATCCGTCCAAACGTTTGGGGGTGATCATGCAAAAAAGAGGACGTTCCATACAATAGTGTTATTACAATCCATCCTTAAAAGCCTATTGTCTTTGACACATGCTTTTCTTAATAAGTAGATAAGGCCTACTGCATTGTGATAACATTTCATAATAATGAGATCAGACCTAAGAAATCTACATGACTTTTTCTGATGAAGCCTTTATCATTTACCACTTGCCATACACCTTGCCCAAGACCGGTCTATTCAAGTGTGCATCAGCTAGCAACCATCTTGCATACAGTTGTAAAATTACAAATATGTAGAAACATATAGCTTGTAGAACAGTATAAAACTCCTCTTGACAGGGCCTCACAAGAATCATCCAATTGAAAACCCCAAGGGTTGTCAGAGTTGTTGCCATTTCCAAAATACTTGCCTACAAGGGGAATCTGTGAGGTTCCATGTAACAAAATACCTATCTGTGGGCTTTAATATAGAGAAATAACAATCCAACCTTAAATGACTATTGACTTAAAGATATGCTTTTCACAATACATATGACAGGCCTAGTGCCTTTATCATAACATTTCATAATATAGAGATCAAGCCTGTAGCCATGATCATTGGCTTGCCATCATAACCAACTCAGTTCTGCTGTATTGAGTATTAGCTTTGCCACAAGTAAAGCAACTCAAGCAGTCTTTATAGTTAAATCACACGAGCATGTCCCTATCAAATCCTATACCCAGGGGAACCAACATATTGGTGGAGCCTAAACCCCTCTCTCTGAAATACCCTAAAAGCTCTATTTTGTTGATCGCATAAGGTCAAATGATAATTACCAGTCAAGCCAGACCTAAACTTCCATTTAGATTAGTGTTGCCTTGGGCCTACCATACTACTTCCCAACACAAAGTTGCACTCTGAAGTCTAAAGTTAATGATGGAGGTGGGTGGGACTGCAATGTATTCCTCATAACTGCCCTCTTCACATCTGTTCTGCTGCTAGAGAAAAACATTGTAACCTTTCTAGCTAACTAAGACACATTAACAGCATCACAGTGTCATGTGTGTGCCTCTGAAAGTTCAAGCTCATGCAGCCATTCTGCTGCTGGCTCTGGCAGCTGGGTAAATAAACAAAATAATCACAGCTGCATTTAGGGACAACACTTTTTTCTGATGAAGCACAAAACGTCTGTCCAATCATAACATGTACTCCTGGCTACCAACATGTGGGTGGAACCAGATTCCCTCTCTAAAGAACTCTGGAAAGCTCTTTTGTAGGTCCATCGCATCACATCAGCTGTGCTGTCAAGGCAAGCCACACCTTAAAAGGATCTTAAAAGTACGATTCTAAAATGCAGTGTGAAAGTGCAAAAGAAAAAGCAAAAAGAGCAGCTGGGTTATGGTAGAGGGCTTGGGGTGAGAAAAATAGTGCATGGGTTGTGAGATGTAACTTGAGTGAAAAAGAGCAATGTGGACCGCAGGGGAGTTCAGGAGAAGCACACTGAGGCATGGAACACATCTCGTGTGTGAGTGGTTGTGAGGGAAAGAATCACAGTGGCCAGAGTGAGTAATGTGGAAGGGGGAGAAAAGCACACAGGAGAAACACCTGAAAAACATATGTACACCTTTGGGGTACTCAAGTAAAAAGAACAAAGTAGTTCCTTAAACTAGATCAGTGGAAGCTTATATACCAGCCTGTCAAAGAGTTCGGTAAAGAGGATATGCTCCATGGGAGGGACAAATACAAGTTTGGCAAAACAAACTTAAATTAGGAGCAGCTAAAGGAGAGTGACAGGAAGTTCAACCAATGGTAAGTGTTGGGCGGGTCCAAACCCCTGTATGTTCTTGATAAAAGTAATCACAACCGCTGGAGGGCTTCAGGAAATTGGATCTTATTGGTATTTCACAGTTGGGGGACGTATGGACAGGAGACCATATGCGCTCCTTCCAGGACCTGCAGACCGCTTATTCCCTTCACCCGTCTCAATTTTACAAGAACCTGCAGCTCCGGCATGCCCTCACCTCACATGTCCCAACAGGTACCACACTTCCAGAGTTCAGTCCATTGAAGGCCCAGATGATGATGGGTAAGTTGGGAAGGGGTGGGGTGTCGCGGATCTACCAGTCATTGACCAACAACAGTCCGAACACACTCGACCCCCTTACACATTGACGGGACGCTTTGGTTGGGCCCGTTGTAGAAGGAGGACTGGTGTGATGCCCTATTGGCTCCTAAAACCATCATTATTTCAGCTCGGCTCTGTGTGGTCAAACTATACTATCTCCGCTGTGCATATCTAACTACTAGTTGCCTCAAAAGGGCGGGCCTACTAGCTACCCAGTCCTGTACGCACTGTGGGTCAGATCCGGCAGACTTCTTCCACATGGTATGGGTATGTACCCGTCTCGCCCCGTATTGGGATGCACTGGTGTCAGAACTGACTGGCGTCCTGGGCTGAGAGGTGCCATGTAATCCCCTGATCTTACTCCTGGGTGTCATGGACGGTCTAGACGTGTCCCTGTAGAGCGAACAAAACATTTTTGTGTTCAGCCACCACGGTGACCAAACGGGACATAGCTGCTGCCTAGAAAAGTCCCACCCCACCCAGCATAGCTAAATGGCACAGAGACGTCGACTGGTGTGCGTCACAAGAGAAGCCACTGTACAAAGCTAGAGGGTGTCTTTCTAAACATGGTCGGGTGTGGGGCAAATGGTTGGGTCAAGTTGGGTAGGAGAGTTTTGCTAATGGGTGAGACACCTCGGTCTGGCCCAGGCCATGATGTGCATTGTGAACAACTAATGAGACAGATATTACTGTATCTTGACTGTGATGAAATGTTGTGCTTTACTTGTTCTTTACCAAAATTCAATAAAATTAGTTATAATTTTTTTTATCACAACAGCATTGAGGGAAACGCTTTTTTCTGTTGAAGCACAAAACATCTGTCCAATCATAACATGTACTCCTGGATACCAACATGTGGGTGGAATCAAAGTCCCTCTCTGTAGTACTCCTGAAAGCTCTTTTGTAGGTCAATCACGACAGCTGGGCTGTCAAAACATACCTTAAAAGGATCATGAAAGTACGGTTTAAAAATGCAGTGTGCAGTCTGATAGACTCGACCTAAAAAAAAAAGAAGGTTAAATTCCATTAATCCATTTAAAATACACGGGGAGAGCATGTTATCAGTATATGTTGAGTTTGGAGTTAACCACATAGACTCCTACATGATAACTCCAACATCAAAGTAGTTTCCTAGTTTGCCTGTGGGCAAAATACCACTCATTTATTTATTTTATTTAATGCGATTTTTTATAGCGCGAACATTACCAGAAGGTGTGAGAGCGCTTTACATAAGAACCAGTTGCAATACATAAGGACTTCGGATTACATGTGTTACATAAAAGATACAAACCGAAAAGAATTGCAAATGTACAAGTTATAAAGTCACACAAGGAAGAGATATTCAAGGAAGGGATACGAATGGATATACATAGGAATGGTAGAGAGTACAAATGTCTACTGCATATACTAGTGATTAGAGTTATCTCTATATACATAAGGAAGGGATACGAATGTATATACTCTAAGAGTCACATAGGAATGGTAGAGAGCACAAAGGTCTACTGCATATACTAGTGATTAGAGTTATCTCTATATACATAAGGAAGGGATACAAATGAATATACTCTTAAGAGTCACATAGGAATGGTAGAGAGTACAAAGGTCTACTGCATATACTAGTGATTAGAGTTATCTCTATATACATATATATACAAATAGTAGATTTTCTCAGGTCAAGACCCAACAAACCAGGAGAGCAGAGTTCCATTAAGTGGGGTCGGAGGGGGGGCGCAGTCACAACACCAAGGGAGGGTGGGAGGGATACAAGGGTATGGAAAAAAGGCAAATCAGAAAAAGGAAGAAACATTTAAGGATCGTCAAGGGGGAAACGAGGGAAAAGGGGAAAGGACGAGGGAATGGACAAGATGGCGGGTCAGGGTCCAGAGAAAAGCGGCAGAGAACAGGAGCAAAACGGCGGGCAGGGCAAAAGAAAAAACGTAAAGAAGTCCATGAGAGTGACCCAATAAGTATGAATTAGAGTGCCAGGAGAAGTCTGGGGGGTACATAGTTTAGAGATCAAAGTCAGGAAGGGAGAGGAGGCGTGTAGGCTCGGGTCCACTGGAGTAACTTTGAAGACAATCAGCCGGTCATGGCTCCCTCGCCCCCATACCTGGGAAAAGTTCACTGGTTCCTCGCTCCTGCCTGGCTGCAGCAGCACTTTGTTTGACTACAACAGAAGTTGTTGGAGAGGGGGCATACAGGGGTTGAAGGGCTGAAAGAAGGTTGGGCTCAGCTGTCCTCACGCCTCCAGTCCCGGAAGCGGGGGCTGTGTTCTTAGACTCCTGGGTGGGGGCACCTCTGCACCCCTCAATCCGTGGTGGGACATTGTATACTGACAGCCATCTGAGCATACTGAGTGGTTCTTGAAATTCTACATCACTATTGTTGCCTGGTCCGAAAATAGTCATGCTACGTAAACTCTATGGTTTCATAGCTGCCATCCAAATACCCTCTATGTTTTTGAATCCACTTTTGAATAAACATTTTGGATCCTTCTTAACATGTATTAATAAATCATACTGCTTTTATACAAAAGACTTTGCTATACTAGACTATCCCCGGGTCTGACTATGATAGAGTTGCTGAATGCTGGGAAGCATGTAGTACTCCCAAGATTGCAGCCATGAAACCATAGAGTTTACTTAACCTGTCTACTTTTAAGCCTGGTAATGATATCAAATTGCATTCACAGTAAGAAGAGCTAGATGGAGATAGAATATGTTGATGTGGTCTTATCACTGCATAATATGAATCTGATGACCAGTCAGTTTATAAAAGAAATGGCTGGCAATAGTGTCCTTCATGTCAGAACCCATCAACCCATGAATTTACAAAATAGCACACCATATGGGTAGATGCTACAGGTGAAATATACTTGCAATGCAGCTGAGGCATACCCAGAGATTTCTGAATAGGATCTATTCTAGTAGGACACTAGTGAAAGCCTCAAAACGAGCAGATGAGAAGACAAGAAATTAGATCCTTTTCTCCTCTATGAAGGTTAAGAATAAAAAAGAGACACAAACCATACGTTTTTGTCAACTTTCCATAGGGACTCTGATAAGGTAATATCAAGTATGGGGAAAGATTGGAAAATACTAAAGTGAGCCAATGTAAGTAGTACTAAATTAGGTACTAAATCAGTGATCATTTATAGAACGGTGCCACTTCTAAAAGACATTTTGGTACATAGCTATTTTCGGCAGCAGAATGAATCAATGTGTTTGTCACTCAAGCACAATTTGACTAAGATTGGCAACTGTAAAGCCTGTAAACACAGCAGTAATAAGCAGAGATTTGAACTGTCTATGGAGGAAAGAAAGTATATCAGAATATACGTATTGTGCATCTCAGGTGTTTGTGGATACGAATTGGAATGCCCGTGCAAATTGAGATACGTAGGATGTACTATTTTCAAAAGCAACAACGGTGGACCTTCTGTGATGCACCTCGTACCAGTTCCTATATGTAAGTTCGCTGTGCAAACTACCCCTGCGCCCGCTGTTAAATGGCGTCACTGTGCTCCAGATTAAAAGATATTGTGATGAACGGGGTGCGCAGCTCAAGAAATCCAAAAGACCAAAATAGTTAGAAAAATAACTTCTTTATTCCAATAAATCTCTTTTTTTAAAAGACATCAGGTATAAGCAATCCAGCCAACGCGTTTCATTCCCATATAGGGAACTTCCTCAGGGCAAAAAATGTGTCACTAGTTAGGAGCACTCTGTAAGAGATGCCTTCAACGTTTGGTAACTGCGGTTATATGGCAGCCAGGGCCGGCTCTAGGCTCACAGAGACCCTGAGCAGGGAGTGTAGGTAGGGGGCCCGAGGCCGCCAAATCCCTGCCAGGGGCTGCCACACAAATATGTATCTAAGGATATATATTGGCGTGGCGGCCCCTGGGGTTTGGCGGCCCTGTGCAGGTGCACAGCTTGCACATGCCTTAGGCCGGCCCTGTGGCAGCGGTTAACTTCTGTTGTGTGTTCCTATGTATCCCTGTATTCAGCAGAAAAAGACTTCAGCCAGGTGTCTGAGACACGGATGTAATGAGGTAAGGTAACCCCACCAAAGCCAATCAACATCCACGAATGGACTGTAGTATCTGCCCTCCGCAGAATTTAATAAGTCGGTGTACACGCACATTCAACAGGAAAAGTGTTATGGAGCGCCTCAATGTTATCTAGCTATCCCAAACCAACTGTTCCAAAATAATTCCAAGGTTTTTAAAGTTTTCAAATGGTACAGTGTATTGCACCGTAGCCCATATACATTCTAAGTAGAATCTTATCTTCGCCACGAACCCGTCCTGTTCCGTAGTGTACACTGGCTGGATTGCTTATACCTGATGTCTTTTAAAAAAAGAGATTTATTGGAATAAAGAAGTTATTTTTTCTAACTATTTTGGTCTATTGGATTTCTTGAGCTGTGCACCCCCGTTCATCACAATACGTAGGATGTACTACCTTTCCAGTTCAAAAACAAGTTATGGAACTCTTGGGATCCGTGAGAAATTTAGATTTTTCACAGCCTGCTGGGCAGAAAATCTGGATTTTATTAAAGACACAGAGGCTAAAATAATGCAAATCTCCTTTATTGTCAGCTCACAGCAGCAACAATTGAAAAATATGGAATTTCAATGAACAGTCTAACAAAGTATAAAGGACCCCACAAGCAGCCATCTTCCTTCTTTGTGTAACAGCAAACAAGATAATTCAACAGAGAAGATTAAACTTCACTTGAAAACAACTTTCCAAGAGAAGGACGAGGAACAACATTTTTCTTATTCTGACAGAAAAGAATAGATTCACGTAATATCTTTAACAACATCAGGGTGGGTTATAATAACATGTGGAGGGATAATTTTACCCTTCGTATCCTTAATAAAATCCAGATTTTCTGCCCAGCAGGCTGTGAAAAATCTAAATTTTATGGTATGACACAGAGGCTAACATTATGCAAGTTCAAAGTGCATGAAGTGCGTTATCAATCGCACTAGAGATGGGGCTAAAATAACAGTTCTTAAACATAGTTTCATTCGACCAGTCTGCTGCCCGTAGGATTTCTTGCAGACCCCCTCCTAGGATAAAGGCTTTGGAAGCCGAAATGCCTCTAAGGGAGTGTGCTCCAAAAATAGAGACATCCACACCAATCAACAAATTTAAACATGTGAAATAATGGTGCATGTATTTATTTAACAAGCTGAAATTGAAAATCTGAAATTTTGGAATGTGAAATTCTGGCAGGAGAATTAATAACATACAGCCGACTCTGGTTAATTGGCGAGGGCCTCCTTGTCACATGTCTTATTCTGTTAGCTTTCCTTCAGAAACTGTCTCATTCCATGCTACGCCTCTGGCCTCAAGGTGGCTTCCCAGGTACTCATTGGGCAGACCTATCCCTACCCCCCTCTGTAAATCGCTCAGTTGGGGTAAAAGTGCACCTGACCAACGTTGTTTTCATCTTGCTTCCATCTTAAGTCCAGGAGGAGAGTGAAGCACACCACCAGCTGAGTCCCTCCGCTACAACTACACCTATTTGAGGCTAACTATGTTCCAGAATAACTCCAAGTTGTACCACACAAAACAATTGCAGTGTGAAGAAAGTGACCATGGAGCTAGTCTTCAGGGATTCTGTATGGCAACTGGGAGGCTTCAGCAAGAACCCCTGCTAAAGATGTACAAGTTCAATGTTTCTTCAACTGTATTATACATAGAGTACCTTACATAGAGTGTATACTGTGTGAGAAACTGAACTCGATGGATGAAACAAACATTAACATCTATTTTCCCAGTACGCCCGTCCTTATTGGTGCAGCCAATAACAGGTAAAGGCTTAATTAAGTGTGTATGCCAGTACCCTTAGAGCATCTCTAAGATGGGCCTATCAAATGAATCGGGCCTCTCACACCATATGAGAACTAATTCACATAGGAATGATCTCCACTACAACAGGTCCTTATCGTTTTCATAAAGACCTGAAACATGCCGCCCTATCACTAGGTATACAGATCAGTGTGTATCATAATCTTTTAATCTAAGCCATACCAAAAAAACTGGTTAAAGACCAGCCTTATCTGAAATAAGAAACATTGTACGTGCAATCAGAATATTGCACCATATTGAAGACTCTGCCATCTCACATTAAAAACAACCATAATTTATTACATTACTTGATCATAAATGGGGTAGATTGAGCACACACTCTCTTCCCCTAAGATCTTGTATGGAAGGCTTGAAAGGCTGAAGCTATCAGGAGTATATTTGTCCACAATGTAGAAAAGGGCACAGGATCTCGACTGTGTGTTATTTGCCTGCCCCTCCCTCTGGTTTAATCGTCTGAAAATGATGTTGCTGAGAGGAAAGACTTAATTCCGGCTCTCAAAGTCCTCCAACAATAACTGATGCATGTAGTACATCTAAGTTTTTCAGGAGTTTGTGGGGGAGGATATTTAAAGTGCCTTATGTAGATTCTGTGGCATACTCTAATACAGATGCATTTGGGGGTGCGTGCTCATCAGGCTTGCTTCTCTTCCCCTCGTAGTCTAAACCCCCATATTTCACCCCATGTACCTTCTTCCTTGCAGATCCTGGCAGTGCTGGGCCCTCTGCTGAGCATTGATGTCTCCCCTGCCCGCGCGCGGTATATCTCTGGAACTGTGCTAAGCAACGGAAATGCCACCTCCCAGGACATCATTCTGTAAGTACAGTCCGATACCTTCCTTATCATGTGCCTAAGATCCGTGTTTGTGAGCTCCTCGGGCGCCTTTCTCAGTGAAACAGAGGCTCGTGTTTGAGGGAACTCCGTCCATTGGTCATGTTTAATGCCCGAAAAAACTTTGAAATAGTTGAGTGATGTATTCAGTTTGCACTTTTAAAACTACCTTTTTGTTATTTGTTTTTGCTGTTATCATTTCGTTTTCCCCTGTTTTTAACGCGGGACTCTCCTTCTCCCCTTACCTGCACTATAATTGGTGTCCACCGCTATTGTTGCGGGTCCGGGTTCTGGGGTAGGAAAAGCATCAGGCGCCATCTTGGAGTGGTGTCTGCTGAGAGGGGGGCGTTGCCTACGAGCGGACTAGCGCTACAGGTGATCAGAGGCACGCCTACATAAGGAGACCGACCCAGGGTTCTCCCCTATCAAGGTAACGAAATTGCTGCATAGCGCCTCGCGCCTCGCGCTATTTACATCGCGCCTACTTTTAAAACTACCTTTTTGTTATTTGTTTTTGCTGTTATCATTTCGTTTTCCCCTGTTTTTAACGCGGGACTCTCCTTCTCCCCTTACCTGCACTATAATTGGTGTCCACTGCTATTGTTGCGGGTCCAGGTTCTGGGGTGGGAAAAGCATCGGGCGCCATCTTGGAGTGGTGTCTGCTGAGAGGGGGGCGTCGCCTACGAGCGGACTAGCGCTACAGGTGATCAGAGGCACGCCTACATATAGCTTCCTTGCAAGCGCAGCGGGATTGCGCAGCGGGTGCGCCTTCGTAGCGCCGGAGTCACGCCAGAGTCCAGCCCGTCAGCGTCCGGAGGCGACCAGGGCGACGGGCTGGGCAGGCTTTTTTGGGCCTCTCTAGTCCTTTCTATCATTATGCTCCAGTATTCGGCGCTGGAGCTACGGTCCCTTCAGAGGATGGGGGGCTCCTGTCGTAAGGTGTTTCCAGCTCGCTATAAGGGAAAAAATCGGTGTCCTGACTGTGGCTGGCCTCCTCAGAAAAGGTGTGCCCATGTACCAGCTAGGGAGGCACATAGTGTTAAGCATCTGTGTATGCTCTTAAATACTAGGTCCCTTAGCCAGCATGCCTTGGAGATTTATGATCTCCTGGCAACAGAAAAGCCGCTGTGCTTGATGCTGACTGAGACGTGGTTAGGAGAATTTTCTAACCCCGATATTGCGGCAGCCATCCCCTCTGATTACAATATTTTTAGGCAAGATAGGCTGAAAGGGCGAGGGGGGGGGTAGCTCTTTTGGTTAGCAAACGAGCCACCTGCACCATTATCCCTACGGATGGCATTAAGGGATGTGAATCCCTCGCTTTCTCCATAGCGTTATCACCGCATCAATCCTTCAAAGGGCTTCTTGTCTATAGGCCCCCCGGGCCGACGGGCATCTTTTTTGAAGAGCTGCAGACGATAATTTCATCACTGGTGCTCCGATCTGAGCACTGCATATTGGCTGGAGATTTTAATATTCATATGGACGATGAAATGGGCGCAGATACGATCAAAATGATGGACGTGACGGCCCCTCTTGGCCTCTCTCCATATTTTTGTGGGCCAACGCATGAAAAGGGCCACATCTTGGATCTGGTCTTTTCGACGATCTCTATTGAGATGTCAGCACCGCTACAGGTTCTGTGGTCGGACCACAGGCTAGTCAAGTACTGTGTGTCGGAATTAAGCAAGCCATCTAGTGTGCCTGCTCGGCAGCCCTGCAAAGGATCGAGGGCTTTTTATCGGGTAACGCCGGAACTGCTGGCGCAGGCATGTCTGGCTCACCCTTGCCTTTTGACAGGGGACTTGCATAGGGACCTTGAGCTGTTGCAAGTATGGCTCACGGAGAGGCTGGATGATCTGGCAACGGTGAAGCCCCCTCGCGACACTGTAAAACGGGTGTCGGCACCCTGGTTTACGGAAGCGCTGCTGGTATCACGAAGGCAGTGCAAGGTCGCTGAAAGAGCGTGGCGCCTGCAATACGATCCCGCGGCAAAACTTGCCTACAGAGCCTCTGTTAAAATCTACCATCGTGATATTCTTACTGAGAAAAGAGGCTATTTTTCCAGGAGAATTGAAACTGCTTCCAATTCGTGCAAGGAGGTATTTGCCATCGTAAGGGAATTTATGGCTCCCCGAGCCTCGGCGACCCAGACACCCCCTACGGAGGCGTGGATAAGCGCCCTTGCTAACTTTTTTACCTCCAAGATCAAGTTGATCCAGGATTCGTTCCCTCCGAAGGGACCGGAGGTATCTGGTTACTCGGAGGATGCTTCTGCCATTCCTGCCAGCGTAGGGCCGGTTCTGGCTGATTTTCCACCACTTTCCGCAACTTCATTGCTGGAATTGATGGCTGGCCTGAAGTCAGGATCACCTCTCGACGTATGCCCGGCCAAATTTCTGGCTAAAATGGCTGTAGTCATCAATCCTATCGTGAATCCTATCTTGAATCACTCTCTTGGAGAAGGGGTGGTGCCTGAGGTCTGGAAGCAGGCGATGATCATCCCTTTACTTAAAAAGCCCGGACTGGATCCAGAGGTGCTGGCTAATTACAGGCCTATATCGCTTTTGCCCGCCTTTGCCAAGATCCTTGAGAAGCACGTGCACAGGGTGCTCTCTGATTATCTGGAATCTCATGATCTGTTGCACCCCTCTCAATCCGGCTTCCGTGCTAATCTAAGCACCGAGACAGCTCTTCTGGAAGTCTCGGAGGCTGTTAAGGAGGTGCTGGACTCAGGTGGCAAAGCGATGCTTGTGATGTTAGATCTGTCGGCGGCTTTCGACACCGTCCCCCATGAGGGTCTCCTCGCCAGACTTTTTGAGATTGGTCTGAGGGGGACGGTGTTCGGCTGGTTTCAATCTTTTTTGGCCGGCCGGCGACAAACGGTCTGGGCCTCTACTAGCTCCGCCGTGATGCCGTCATTAGGGGTCGGAGTCCCTCAGGGCTCAGTGTTGAGCCCGACTCTCTTTAACATCTTTATGACCCCTCTGGCGGCTCTGGCGGAGTCCTTCGGGGCCCAGATCGTTTCCTACGCCGATGACACACAGCTCCTCTTCACCTGCCAGAAGGGAGCGGATTTCGATGGAGAGAGTATCCAGGGTTGCCTTGGGGCTGTTTTTAATTGGCTCCATCTCAACAGCCTTAAGTGCAACTCGGATAAATCAGAGGTACTCTTTTTTGGCTGTAAAACGGATCAAGACTGGCAAAAATGGTGGCCTGCGAATATGTTCCTCCTGCAGCCTCCTCCCGGATAGCCAAGAACCTAGGAATTAAGATAGATGACGGTCTAACTCTGCGTTCCCAGATTCTAGGGCTCGCTGGCACATGCTTCGGGCTTCTTCGGATGCTCCGTAAGTTCCTTCCTATACTATCGGAGGAGCATAGGAAAATAACCGTCCAGGCCATAATTGGTTCGAGAATGGATTACTCAAACATTCTCTATCTTGGCCTGCCAGAGTATCTGCTTCAAAGACTGCAGGTGGTCCAGAACTCGGCTGCACGGGCCATCTATGGATTATCTGGCCGTGCCAGGGTTTCTGGCCTACTGCAGTCACTCCATTGGCTCCCGATCCGGAAGCGGATAATTTTTAAGGCTTTGACCTTGGCTCACAAGGCTTTACATGCCTCTGGAGCCAAATATCTTCAGAGAAGGCTAGCCTTTTATCATCCTGCTAGGTCTCTGAGGTCTGGATCTCTGTGTCTTGCTGTGGTCCCTCGTATAACAAGCATTGGCATTGCCAATAGGTCTCGCTTGTGGGACCTTATAAGTATTTAGTTTTGCAGCACAATATCCGATTATGCAACAAGGATATTGTGCTGCAAAACTAAATACTTATAAGGTCCCACAAGCGAGACCTATTGGCAATGCCAATGCTTGTTGCACTTGGACCCAGTACTCATTGCCGCCTCCTCCCTTAAGGAACAATTGTGGTAGTTCTGTGAGGAAGTGAAGTGCAAATGTGTGTAGCCTTCGCGCCTTGCCGCAATAGTCGAAGAAATGCTGTCAGTCACTAGACTGACAAGTTCGGTTAGGAAAGACGCACAGCGCTGGTTATCTATTCTAGTAAAGCTGTAATTAAGCGATGACTCGGCATTCGTTGCGTTAAGCCTAGAGACGGAGCCGTCCGTGTGACGCCAATGGATTAGCAAATTAGGGCTGAACTCGTATTACACTGTGACTCAAAAAAGAGGTCAGGCAAAATAAATTAATAATTACTGACGGGGAGAAATAGAGAATGAAACACACTGCTATTCGGGGAAAAGAGAAAAGGAGTGGATTCGCAGAGAGGACAGGAAAAAGGAGGAGTGGAGAGAAAGGGTGAAATATAGAAACGAGAGGTAGAGAGAAAGGGTTAAATATAGAAACGAGAAGAGGTTATGAGTACATGGATGTTAGGGCAGGGGAAGGCGAGAGAAGGGGGAAGCCTGGAGTGGCAGGGTGATAGAAAGTGAGACAAGGGCAATCAATTTACATGTTTTAAGCGACAAGGGAGAGGAAGGGAAGAAAATATTTAGAGAGGAGTCAGTGTGGAGAATGTGGAAACGGCGAGACTGCAACTAGGCACAGGAAAAAGCAAGTGTCTGAGAGCCAGATTAGAAAGGAAATATAAGAAAATGAGGCAATAACAGACGATCAAGAGACTGGAGTGTTGCAGTAAATCTGGCTGGGGAGGGGGAGGAGAAATCCAAGGAAGGCTGTGCGGGAAACTGAAAGTACCGCCGGCCTGCGGCCGGCCATGATTCAATTAGGGGAGGAGAAGCTGCAGAGCGCACGCTGGGCGAAGCCCTTTGATGTGCTGTGCGGCAAATGGAGGGAGGCTGATGCGCGTTCATGTTTGAACACGTGGTTCACATGAACTTCATGAAAACGCCAGCAAAAAGCTGGTGGTTTCATGATGTTTTCGCCACTTGAATTCTCGCTCCGCTCGATGCGCATGCGCGCATCGATAGGTCGCGAGACCTAAAAAGGGCACGCATTGGAGGCCGGTCTTTTAGTCTGCTGGCTCCGCAGTTGTGGAACACCTTGCCAGTGGCACTGCGCAGTACCTCCAATTTGTTGGCGTTTAGGAAGGGCCTTAAAACTTGGCTCTTTACCCTGTAGGTAGCAGTTTTCTTTTAGTTAGGGTTTCTGTTTTTCCTTTCTGTTTTGTTTTTGCTTGTTATGCTGTGTTTTAGAGTTACAATAAAGCGCTGGGACACTCTTTGAGTAGCTGTGCGCTATACAAGTTTCAAATAACATAACATAACATAACAGAAGATTATTATTAAATTAGATTATTCTGGGATATTAACTGAAGCTTTCCACCCAGTGCATACCCTTTCGGCATTATTCTCATGAGTGCACCTCCTAGTACGTTTCTGACGGTCCATGAGGCGCTTTTTATGGGCTCGATATTGGGGTGTCTCACCGTGTGCAGTCTTCAATTTCCAATCTAAAGTGCAAAACTGAAGAAAATGGGCAGTCGGAGTGTACTTTCTGTCGGAGACAAGCTTGGCTGCTGCATGTAGCGCTGCTTATGTAGTAAACACTGAGGACGGAGAAGGCCTGCCAAAAGAGGAAGGGGCTTATTTACAAGCCACATGCGCCACTTTTGCGTCACTTTTAACATGGGGAAAGTGACGCAAAAGTAGCGCAAGGGGCTTGTAAATCTGCCCGCATTGTCTGGGTGTTGGAAAACCTCAGAGCATTCCCAGATATATGCAGGCGAGACTGTGTGGCATCTCAGGGCATCGCCATTCCCACTCCAAACCCATCTCATACCTCAATATTTGACAACTCAGAGCATGGTTATGCAAGTACAGCCCAACTGCTACCTTCACTGTACACTGTATGCAATATTCCATAAGTACACCTTAGACCTCCATTGGGAAATGCATGACATTAAAGGACTTTGTCACAGAATAAGGCTAAACTCTTACCTTCAGTGTGTAGCTCCTACTTGAATGTGTATCATTGGTATGTAAGTACATTTGAGATTTCTCGGGGTGTGACTTCCAAGTGCATTATTCTGAATGTGCAGCTCAGCCTGGTAACTTCCTCTGAACAGCCTGCTCTTTCTGAAGACCTCGAAGCAGGAGCAGATAGTATATATGTTGAGACGGGAAAATGCCGAGGCCTTTTACTACTCACGTCGCAATCCAACCTAGCGATAGAAATCTGTATCTGGGGCCAGGCAAAGCTCTTGAGTGGAATAGAGACACGGGGGTCACTCGCAGTAACACCTTTTTGCTCGCATGTACATATCATTAAAACGGTAGCAAAACAACCAGTGGCAGTTTTAATGAAAATAAAAAAATGCAACTTAATTACAACCAAAAATGGACAATTAAGAAATTATTAGAGTATTGCTGTTACTAGTTACCTTCAAGCAGAACGTCATTAACTTACATCCTGCCTTAGACGAATGATGGCTGGAAGGGACAAAAGAAAGAATTTATAGGTCGGTGTAGGATAAGTGCTTGAGAGAGGCAGCCTGTCTACCTACCCTAGGAGCTCAGGATGGGAATAGAGCAAGCTTCCTGTCCTTAACTAGGGGCAGGAAATAAACCTGTTGCTTTAAAGCCATCCCTACAGGACCCGTAAGACCTTCATAGCTACTGGTCGCCTGCTGGACGGGTGTGTGTACTCAGATCCCAGAGCACACACCTCCACCTCCAATGACATCACAGAATCCTTCTTCAGGCATCGAGCTCCCCATCCACCTCCTTTGCTTGGTCCCCAGATGGATTTGGTGCTAACAGCAGAGGAGCAGCCTTGGGGTAGAGGCAGGGCTCAACATTGGGGTTACTCTGGAGGCTACGCACAAGCACGAAGTAGGAACACAGTGAAGCGCGTGTACATTTACAGAATAGGCTCTATGTGGATGTGTGTGCATATTGCTGCCTCTGTAATATTAAAAGATGATGAAAATGCCACCCAGACTCCTAATTGCTGTATGACATCCCAGAGCATCATTCTGCAGTCCTGATAAAAGTAACTTTAGAGAGCGGCTCTTCCTGTGTTTTTTCCCCAGGGCCGGCTTTAGCACTGGTGGCGCCCTGTGCGAAAATGTTTGTTGGCGCCCCCCAATGACCACCGCTGCCACAGATTCCCTCACTACCACCATTTAACTGTTCCCCTCAAGTCTCTATAATCAGTCTCTCAGATTAATTTAGTTTTATAGCGCCACCCATACCAGTGTGAAGTGTGAGAGCACTTTACATCATTCACACATTTAACAGACAGAGGCAATCACACATGTAAATCAGTGTATAGGAAATGTTACATAAGACAGAGGATTACAAAATGTAGGAGTCAAATGTCATCCATACTGGTAGGCAGCATAGCTTAGGAGTCCTTGGTCTAGAAAAACACAAATTCAGAATTTAAAACTTAACACTAATTGTTAGGGGTGCTCTTTAATAATAATAATTCATTTCTACCCAAATAAACCCTTTTTGGAAGATTAGGTTAAGGAAGGACAGGGCAAAAAACATGTAGGTCTAATATACACCTTGCAGTTTGCATGCACCTCTTTGATGACAATTAATAGCTCATTGTTCCATATTAGGATTTTAACTTATAAACTGCAAGTAACAAAAAAAATCTCTCTGACAAAAGCAGTAACCCACTGACCTATTGACATTATATGCACTTCGTGATCTGCATTGCACACGTTCTTAGCAGCAGAAAAATTAACCTGCTGAGGTACCTTAGGAGGAGTCGAACTTCCACTAGACAAAACTCCTCGCTCTTCTCCAAGAAGAGCATTAATCACCGTAGTTATCCTGACGTTTTTATTGATGTCTGAAAATTGCTGGAGGCACGAAGCGGGGAAGCCATAATAAATTTGCAAACAGGGCGACCCCACCCATAGTCAACGCCCGGTGCGGTGGCACCGATCGCACCGCCCTAGAGCAGGCCCTGTTTTCCCCCACTCATGTAATCCCTCGTCTCCTGAAGCCACCATCATTGCTAGCTGGTGATCCTCATGCCTGGTCTCTGGTGACTAATGTTCTCGTCCATTATTTAATTTCCAGGCTGGGTAAACTTCTGTGTCTGGCCAACTCCTCAGATCTCGCCCCCTTCAAGCAGAACGACACAGTGTTCCGGGCCCTAAAGGCTCAGCTGCTGCAGTGTATCCAGAATGGGACCATGATCCCTGATGAGACGGTAAGCTGGCATGCCTTTGGTGCTGGAGAGATGCTCCTGTTACTGTTCAAGGGCATTTGGCGGCCTCTGTGGAAAGTGGTGGACATTGTTTTAGATGCACGCGTCCTAGAAGCAGTCATCATATATGGCACAAGTTGTCATTCTCACATCATAGACCATATCTGTGCTCCCTGAATTGAGAGAAGAGATGGTGGATAGGAACGTTATTATAGGAGACTGGCAACACATTAAATAATCTCCCTACGTCCTTGGGATTCTATCTTGAGTAGACACACCAGCTGGTATTGTCTCTCATGTCAGGAAGATATCACTTTACAGCGGAGTCAAGTACTGAAAAGGTTTGCTTACACTACAGCTGATCCAATAGAGAAGGGTCAAGGGTTTACTGGGCATGAGCATGGAGACTGGACTCCATAGATATGCACAAGAGGGGTGACTATGGTCAAACCCTGAATGTATTCATCACTCGCCCAGGCAGACACTGTGGGACTGTGGCTTGCAGACACAGTTGGTCACAGGTACTAGGTCTAGTCTTATTTCTCTCTTTTGGAAGTGTGTGATGTAGCTTAGCTTCACACAGTGTGCATATCTGTACTGTAAAACTTCCTGTGGCATGTTACGCTCATGTTGTATTCCTTCCATGACCCTTTGCGATTTGAAGCTTCATCTCACTCATTATCCAGACGTTTGGTTTCATACACTCCATGGGATTGTGTCAGATGGAGAGCAGTCTCACACAGGGACCTCTCTTACGTCACTGGTCCTCACATAGTGGCCAGACCTGTGACTCTCCTTTTGGATTGTGTGATGTGGCGTGGTGTCATTCAGTGACCATGCATGTAGTGTCGTGGTATGTGGCCTGACACCATTCAGTGAATTGACTGTGCTTTATTCTTTACTGTGCCATTGTGGAATGTGTCATGCCCTCACAAAGTCACCAGGCCTTTGCTTTTTTCCATCCTGTGAGTGTGAGATATGGCATGGCTTGACACAGCCACCTAGCACGCTCTTTCTTCCCTCCCATGATATTGTCACTGTAAAGCATCACGCAGCGACCTTACGTCTTTTTCTTTCCCTCCTGGATCCCGTAAAGCTCATGGACCTCCTCTTCAGCTTCTCAAGTGTGAAAGAGTCCGGGAAGCTGAGTGGCCAGCAGCTCCTGGACCTGGCAGTCGTCATGCCCTTCCTGGGAGTGGGATTCCTGCAGAACCTGCTCCCGGAGCAGATCATCACAGCCCTCCCGAAGATGAAGTTGGTGTCCTTCTCACCAGTGCAGGTGACCAATGTCTCCTTATTGCCTTCCATTTGTTTGTTTGACTGTTTGTACCTGAGTCTTTGGGACTCTCTTTTTTATTCTGTTGTCAATTGGATTCACTTTGCACTCTGTCTTCTACAATCCAACGTCTTGGAACGGTCCCTTGAACAACTCCTGCGAAGACTTACTTTGTATAAATCAATACACTATGGTCTTGAATAAATTCTACACAATCTGTGCACTGTTTGGTTCAGTCCCCGGGATTAACATCATTGACAAAGCAGATGGATTTCTGTAGGGAAATGCTGTGCAACAAATAGAAATTAAATTTACTCCAGGAAGACATAGTCAATAGTGGGAGTAAGGAAAGTTACAGGCAGGGCTACTGGCAGGCTCCACCCTAAATAAATAAGTATAAATCTCTGCATTGATTGTTCAAAATATAAAATCTATGTCAGCAATACACTACTTGTTTAGGCAGAGCTTCAGACTGCAAAAGTCCTAATCTGGCATCTTGCAGAACTATTATATGTATACAAGCATCTAGAGCTGATTCAATCCGTTTGCAAGTGCTATAGTAAAGGCCTTAATTTATGATGTGAACTAATACTCGAATAAAAAATGCATCAATGAAAACTCATTCAACATTATCAGCACAATTCGAGGCAATGCTGACTGTGCCAAGCATACTGTGATCTTATTTTCCCTTTTCTTAGCACTTTAAAAATGTTGCAAATTGCACATATCAAACAAAACAGCCAATCCCTGGCGTCAGCAGTCGTGCTTACAGTATACCTATGAATATTAGTTGTAGATACAATTTCACAAGTCTAATAGCAGATGGTAGATTAATAAAATATGCAACAGTAAGCCCAATGTTGCCATTTTACAACAATTCCTGCTCATCCGTTGGCATTCTGTGTGGGAGAAGCTGCTGGGTCTTGCATAGGAAATGCCCTGTCTACGTCCTAAATGTGGGATGAATGGCAACCAGCCTCTGAAACCTCTGTGTTTTGTATTGATTCGGTAATTCTAAAGCTTTCTACTCATATATGGTCTGGAACACTTTTAATGACATTTGCTTTAATCATTATGTGTTCTATACTTAATTCGTTCTGGTCTCGGTAGATGGTGATTCAGTTGTGCTACAATTATAAACCTCATTCTCAGCAGCGAGCTACTGCTGAGGAAGACATGAAATACAGAGAACTGGCCGACCATAAAACCGTTTGAGTGCTAAGTTTAATAAACATTGACAGAAGTCATAAGTTTGGGACTCTATACAGTTTGTTGAATTGTGGACCAGAGATGATTTTGCAGAAATCGTCACCATGAGTGGGAGTAGAGGGGGGGCTTTAAAATGTTTTGGTTAAGCAAAGTTTGCAAGGTTTTGTTCCTCGCCATTTCTTGGCCCGCTTTGTAAAACGTTGTGGGGCAGATTTACAAGTCCCTTGCAAGAATTTTGCACCGCAGTTGCATCCTTTTGTTAAAGAATTCTCTTGCGAAATGAAGATGAATGAAAATGGGAAAGTTTGCAACCTTGCAATAGTGTAAAGTCTGTCATCTTCGTAGGCCAGATGTAACCTTCTCACGTCCTGTAGAATATGGTGGACGGTGGCTTAGTGCGGCGAGCCAGATTTGTTGAGGTTGTTGATAGAAGAATTTGGTGGCATGGAAGCGTGTGTTGAATCTCATTATTAGAGGGTCTTGCGAAGTAGAGCATATTGTTCATACTGCAGATTAAGGTCCAGGGGCAGGGAGAATTAAAGAAGTGCAGATAGTGTGAGCTCCTACGTGCTACGACCACTTCTAAGGTGAGTCCCAGAGCTTTTCAGCACAAGTGCGGGACAGAGAAAGGGAGCAACAGAGAAGTGCAGATATTACGAGCTCTAGAGGTTAGGCGCGCCAGAGAGGCGAGTCTCAGGGGTTGTCGGGAATATAGAGGTTCAGGCAATGTAGGTCCCAACGGGTAGAGATCACTAGAAAGGTGAGTCTCAGAGGCAGTAAAGATTAATGGGGTAGTGGCAGTGAGAGACCCAATTGATGGGGTACTAGAGTGGCACAGATAGTGTGAAACCCAAGGGCTGGGGCACCAGAGAGGTACAGAGAGTGTGAGGCACAAGGGCTGGGGTACCAGA
This sequence comes from Lissotriton helveticus, assembly GCF_964261635.1. Taxonomy (NCBI): domain Eukaryota; kingdom Metazoa; phylum Chordata; class Amphibia; order Caudata; family Salamandridae; genus Lissotriton; species Lissotriton helveticus. Next base: position 1,930,397,411 of record NC_136061.1, read on the forward strand.
GAGGTACAGAGAGTGTGAGACCCAAGGGCCGGGGCACCAGAGAGGTACAGATAGTGGGAGACCCAAGGTCGGGGGCACCAGAGAGGTACAGAGAGTGCGCGACCCACGGGCTGGGGCACCAGAGAGGTACAGAGTGTGTGAGGCACAAGGGCTGGGGCACCAGAGAGGTACAGAGAGTGCGCGACCCACGGGCTGGGGCACCAGAGAGGTACAGAGAGTGTGAGGCACAAGGGCTGGGGTACCAGAGAGGTACAGAGAGTGTGAGACCCAAGGGCTGGGGCACCAGAGAGGTACAGATAGTGGGAGACCCAAGGGCTGGGGCACCAGAGAGGTACAGAGAGTGTGAGACCCAAGGGCTGGGGCACCAGAGAAGTACAGAGAGTGCGCGACCCACGGGCTGGGGCACCAGAGAGGTACAGAGAGTGTGAGGCACAAGGGCTGGGGTACCAGAGAGGTACAGAGAGTGTGAGGCACAAGGGCTGGGGTACCAGAGAGGTACAGAGAGTGTGAGACCCAAGGGCTGGGGCACCAGAGAGGTACATATAGTGTGAGACCCAAGGGCTGGGGCACCAGAGAAGTACAGAGAGAGTGAGACCCAAGGGCTAGGGCACCAGAGAAGTACAGAGAGAGTGAGACCCAAGGGCTGGGGCACCAGAGAGGTACAGATAGTGGGAGACCCAAGGGCTGGGGCACCAGAGAGGTACAGAGAGTGTGAGACCCAAGGGCTGGGGCACCAGAGAGGTACAGAGAGTGTGAGACCCAATGGCTGGGGCACCAGAGAGGTACAGATAGTGGGAGACCCACGGGCTGGGGCACCAGAGAGGTACATATAGTGTGAGACCCAAGGTCGGGGGCACCAGAGAGGTACAGATAGTGGGAGACCCAAGGGCTAGGGCACCAGAGAGGTGCAGAGAGTGTGAGACCCAAGGGCTGGGCCACCAGAGAGGTACAGAGAGTGTGAGACCCAAGGGCTGGGGCACCAGAGAGGTACAGAGAGTGTGAGACCCAAGGGCTGGGGCACCAGGGAGGTACAGAGAGTGTGAGACACAAGGGCTGGGGCACCAGGGAGGTACAGAGAGTGCGCGACCCACGGGCTGGGGCACCAGAGAGGTACAGATAGTGGGAGACCCAAGGGCTGGGGCACCAGAGAGTTACAGATAGTGGGAGACCCAAGGGTTGGGGTACCAGAGAGGTACAGATAGTGGGAGACCCAAGGGTTGGGGTACCAGAGAGGTACAGATAGTGGGAGACCCAAGGGTTGGGGTACCAGAGAGGTACAGATAGTGGGAGACCCAAGGGTTGGGGTACCAGAGAGGTACAGATAGTGGGAGACCCAAGGGCTGGGGCACCAGAGAAGTACAGAGAGTGTGAGACCCAATGGCTGGGGTACCAGAGAGGTACAGATAGTGCGCGACCCACGGGCTGGGGCACCAGAGAGGTACAGATAGTGGGAGACCCAAGGGCTGGAGCACTAGAGAGGTACAGATAGTGGGAGACCCAAGGGCTAGGGCACCAGAGAGGTACAGAGAGTGTGAGACACAAGGGCTGGGGCACCAGGGAGGTACAGAGAGTGTGAGACACAAGGGCTGGGGCACCAGGGAGGTACAGATAGTGGGAGACCCAAGGGCTGGGGCACCAGAGAGGTACAGATAGTGAGACCCAAGGGCTGGGGCACCAGAGAGGTACAGAGAGTGTGAGACCCAAGGGCTGGGGCACCAGAGAGGTACAGAGAGTGTGAGACCCAAGGGCTGGGGCACCAGAGAGGTACAGATAGTGGGAGACCCAAGGGCTGGGGCACCAGAGAGGTACAGATAGTGTGAGACCCAAGGGCTGGGGCACCAGAGAGGTACAGACAGTGGGAGACCCAAGGGCTAGGGCACCAGAGAGGTACAGAGAGTGTGAGACACAAGGGCTGGGGTACCAGAGAGGTACAGAGAGTGTGAGACCCAAGGGCCGGGGCACCAGAGAGGTACAGATAGTGGGAGACCCAAGGTCGGGGGCACCAGAGAGGTACAGAGAGTGCGCGACCCACGGGCTGGGGCACCAGAGAGGTACAGAGAGTGTGAGGCACAAGGGCTGGGGCACCAGAGAGGTACAGAGAGTGCGCGACCCACGGGCTGGGGCACCAGAGAGGTACAGAGAGTGTGAGGCACAAGGGCTGGGGTACCAGAGAGGTACAGAGAGTGTGAGACCCAAGGGCTGGGGCACCAGAGAGGTACAGATAGTGGGAGACCCAAGGGCTGGGGCACCAGAGAGGTACAGAGAGTGTGAGACCCAAGGGCTGGGGCACCAGAGAAGTACAGAGAGTGCGCGACCCACGGGCTGGGGCACCAGAGAGGTACAGAGAGTGTGAGGCACAAGGGCTGGGGTACCAGAGAGGTACAGAGAGTGTGAGGCACAAGGGCTGGGGTACCAGAGAGGTACAGAGAGTGTGAGACCCAAGGGCTGGGGCACCAGAGAGGTACATATAGTGTGAGACCCAAGGGCTGGGGCACCAGAGAAGTACAGAGAGAGTGAGACCCAAGGGCTAGGGCACCAGAGAAGTACAGAGAGAGTGAGACCCAAGGGCTGGGGCACCAGAGAGGTACAGATAGTGGGAGACCCAAGGGCTGGGGCACCAGAGAGGTACAGAGAGTGTGAGACCCAAGGGCTGGGGCACCAGAGAGGTACAGAGAGTGTGAGACCCAATGGCTGGGGCACCAGAGAGGTACAGATAGTGGGAGACCCACGGGCTGGGGCACCAGAGAGGTACATATAGTGTGAGACCCAAGGTCGGGGGCACCAGAGAGGTACAGATAGTGGGAGACCCAAGGGCTAGGGCACCAGAGAGGTGCAGAGAGTGTGAGACCCAAGGGCTGGGCCACCAGAGAGGTACAGAGAGTGTGAGACCCAAGGGCTGGGGCACCAGAGAGGTACAGAGAGTGTGAGACCCAAGGGCTGGGGCACCAGGGAGGTACAGAGAGTGTGAGACACAAGGGCTGGGGCACCAGGGAGGTACAGAGAGTGCGCGACCCACGGGCTGGGGCACCAGAGAGGTACAGATAGTGGGAGACCCAAGGGCTGGGGCACCAGAGAGGTACAGATAGTGGGAGACCCAAGGGTTGGGGTACCAGAGAGGTACAGATAGTGGGAGACCCAAGGGTTGGGGTACCAGAGAGGTACAGATAGTGGGAGACCCAAGGGTTGGGGTACCAGAGAGGTACAGATAGTGGGAGACCCAAGGGTTGGGGTACCAGAGAGGTACAGATAGTGGGAGACCCAAGGGCTGGGGCACCAGAGAAGTACAGAGAGTGTGAGACCCAATGGCTGGGGTACCAGAGAGGTACAGATAGTGCGCGACCCACGGGCTGGGGCACCAGAGAGGTACAGATAGTGGGAGACCCAAGGGCTGGAGCACTAGAGAGGTACAGATAGTGGGAGACCCAAGGGCTAGGGCACCAGAGAGGTACAGAGAGTGTGAGACACAAGGGCTGGGGCACCAGGGAGGTACAGAGAGTGTGAGACACAAGGGCTGGGGCACCAGGGAGGTACAGATAGTGGGAGACCCAAGGGCTGGGGCACCAGAGAGGTACAGATAGTGAGACCCAAGGGCTGGGGCACCAGAGAGGTACAGAGAGTGTGAGACCCAAGGGCTGGGGCACCAGAGAGGTACAGAGAGTGTGAGACCCAAGGGCTGGGGCACAAGAGAGGTACAGATAGTGGGAGACCCAAGGGCTGGGGCACCAGAGAGGTACAGATAGTGTGAGACCCAAGGGCTGGGGCACCAGAGAGGTACAGATAGTGGGAGACCCAAGGGCTAGGGCACCAGAGAGGTACAGAGAGTGTGAGACACAAGGGCTGGGGCACCAGGGAGGTACAGAGAGTGTGAGACACAAGGGCTGGGGCGCCAGGGAGGTACAGATAGTGGGAGACCCAAGGGCTGGGGCACCAGAGAGGTACAGAGAGTGTGAGACACAAGGGCTGGGGCACCAGGGAGGTAAAGATAGTGTGAGACCCAAGGGCTGGGGCACCAGAGAGGTACGGATAGTGGGAGACCCAAGGGCTGGGGCACCAGAGAGGTACAGAGAGTGTGAGACACAAGGGCTGGGGCACCAGGGAGGTACAGAGAGTGTGAGACCCAAGGGCTGGGGTACCAGAGAGGTACAGAGAGTGCGCAACCCACGGGCTGGGGCACCAGAGAGGTACAGATAGTGGGAAGTGGGAAACCCAAGGGCTGGGCCACCAGAGAGGTACAGATAGTGGGAGACCCAAGGGTTGGGGTACCAGAGAGGTACAGATAGTGGGAGACCCAAGGGCTGGGGCACCAGAGAGGTACAGATAGTGTGAGACACAAGGGCTGGGGCACCAGGGAGGTACAGATAGTGGGAGACCCAAGGGCTGGGGCACCAGAGAGGTACAGATAGTGTGAGACCCAAGGGCTGGGGCACCAGAGAGGTACAGATAGTGGGAGACCCAAGGGCTGGGGCACCAGAGAGGTACAGATAGTGTGAGACCCAAGGGCTGGGGCACCAGAGAGGTACAGAGAGTGCGCGACCCAAGGGCTGGGGCACCAGAGAGGTACAGATAGTGGGAGACCCAAGGGCTGGGGCACCAGAGAGGTACAGAGAGTGTGAGACCCAAGGGCTGGGGCACCAGAGAGGTACAGATAGTGGGAGACCCAAGGGTTGGGGCACCAGAGAGGTACAGATAGTGTGAGACCCAAGGGTTGGGGTACCAGAGAGGTACAGAGAGTGCGCGACCCAAGGGCTGGGGCACCAGAGAGGTACAGATAGTGGGAGACCCAAGGGCTGGGGTACCAGAGGTACAGAGAGTGCGCGACCCACGGGCTGGGGCACCAGAGAGGTACAGGTAGTGGGAGACCCAAGGACTGGGGCACCAGAGAGGTACAGATAGTGGGAGACCCAAGGGCTGGGGCACCAGAGAGGTACAGATAGTGGGAGACCCAAGGTCGGGGGCACCAGAGAGGTACAGAGAGTGCGCGACCCACGGGCTGGGGCACCAGAGAGGTACAGAGAGTGTGAGGCACAAGGGCTGGGGCACCAGAGAGGTACAGAGAGTGCGCGACCCACGGGCTGGGGCACCAGAGAGGTACAGAGAGTGTGAGACCCAAGGGATGGGGCACCAGAGAGGTGCAGACAGTGTGAGACCCAAGGGCCGGGGCACCAGAGAGGTACAGAGAATGTGAGACACAAGGGCTGGGGCACCAGGGAGGTACAGAGAGTGTGAGACCCAAGGGCTGGGGCACCAGAGAGGTACAGAGAGTGTGAGACACAAGGGCTGGGGCACCAGAGAGGTACAGAGAGTGTGAGACCCAAGGGCTGGGGCACCAGAGAGGTACAGAGAGTGTGAGACCCAAGGGCTGGGGCACCAGAGAGGTACAGAGAGTGTGAGACACAAGGGCTGGGGCACCAGGGAGGTACAGAGAGTGTGAGACCCAAGGGCTGGGGTACCAGAGAGGTACAGAGAGTGCGCAACCCACGGGCAGGGGCACTAGAGAGGTACAGACAGTGTGAGACCCAAGGGCTGGGGCACCAGAGAGGTACAGATAGTGGGAGACCCATGGGCTGGGGCACCAGAGAGGTACAGATAGTGGGAGACCCAAGGGCTGGGGCACCAGAGAGGTACAGATAGTGGGAGACCCAAGGGTTGGGGTACCAGAGAGGTACAGATAGTGGGAGACCCAAGGGCTGGGGCACCAGAGAGGTACAGAGAGTGTGAGACCCAAGGGCTGGGGCACCAGGGAGGTACAGAGAGTGCGCGACCCACGGGCTGGGGCACCAGAGAGGTACAGATAGTGGGAGACCCAAGGGCTGGGGCACCAGAGAGGTACAGATAGTGGGAGACCCAAGGGTTGGGGTACCAGAGAGGTACAGATAGTGGGAGACCCAAGGGCTGGGGCACCAGAGAGGTACAGAGAGTGTGAGACCCAAGGGCTGGGGCACCAGAGAGGTACAGATAGTGGGAGACCCAAGGGCTGGGGCACCAGAGAGGTACAGATAGTGTGAGACCCAAGGGCTGGGGCACCAGAGAGGTACAGAGAGTGCGCGACCCAAGGGCTGGGGCACCAGAGAGGTACAGAGAGTGTGAGACCCAAGGGCTGGGGCACCAGAGAGGTACAGATAGTGGGAGACCCAAGGGCTGGGGCACCAGAGAGGTACAGAGAGTGCGCGACCCAAGGGCTGGGGCACCAGAGAGGTACAGAGAGTGGGAGACCCAAGGGCTGGGGCACCAGAGAGGTACAGATAGTGTGAGACACAAGGGCTGGGGCACCAGGGAGGTACAGATAGTGGGAGACCCAAGGGCTGGGGCACCAGAGAGGTACAGATAGTGTGAGACCCAAGGGCTGGGGCACCAGAGAGGTACAGAGAGTGCGCGACCCAAGGGCTGGGGCACCAGAGAGGTACAGATAGTGGGAGACCCAAGGGCTGGGGCACCAGAGAAGTACAGATAGTGTGATACCCAAGGGCTGGGGCACCAGAGAGGTACAGATAGTGGGAGACCCAAGGGCTGGGGCACCAGAGAGGTACAGATAGTGAGAGACCCAAGGGTTGGGGTACCAGAGAGGTACAGATAGTGTGAGACCCAAGGGCTGGGGCACCAGAGAGGTACAGATAGTGTGAGACCCAAGGGCTGGGGCACCAGAGAGGTACAGATAGTGGGAGACCCAAGGGCTGGGGCACCAGAGAGGTACAGAGAGTGCGCGACCCAAGGGCTGGGGCACCAGAGAGGTACAGATAGTGGGAGACCCAAGGGCTGGGGCACCAGAGAGGTACAGATAGTGTGATACCCAAGGGCCGGGGCACCAGAGAGGTACAGATAGTGGGAGACCCAAGGGCTGGGACACCAGAGAGGTACAGATAGTGGGAGACCCAAGGGCTGGGGCACCAGAGAGGTACAGATAGTGGGAGACCCAAGGGCTGGGGCACCAGAGAGGTACAGATAGTGTGAGACCCAAGGGCTGGGGCACCAGAGAGGTACAGATAGTGTGAGACCCAAGGGCTGGGGCACCAGAGAGGTACAGATAGTGGGAGACCCAAGGGCTGGGGCACCAGAGAGGTACAGATAGTGGGAGACCCAAGGGCTGGGGCACCAGAGAGGTACAGATAGTGAGAGACCCAAGGGCTGGGGCACCAGAGAGGTACAGATAGTGAGAGACCCAAGGGCTGGAGCACTAGAGAGATACAGATAGTGTGAGGCCCAGGGGATCTGAGCACTAGAGAAGTTCAGATACTGTGACTGGCAGGGTTCGGGAGCTCAAGACGGGTACAGATAGTGTGAGACCCAAGGGCTGGGGCACCAGAGAGGTACAGATAGTGGGAGACCCAAGGGCTGGGGCACCAGAGAGGTACAGATAGTGGGAGACCCAAGGGCTGGGGCACCAGAGAGGTACAGATAGTGGGAGACCCAAGGGCTGGGGCACCAGAGAGGTACAGATAGTGAGAGACCCAAGGGCTGGGGCACCAGAGAGGTACAGATAGTGAGAGACCCAAGGGCTGGAGCACTAGAGAGATACAGATAGTGTGAGGCCCAGGGGATCTGAGCACTAGAGAAGTTCAGATACTGTGACTGGCAGGGTTCGGGAGCTCAAGACGGGTACAGATAGTGTGAGACCCAAGGGCTGGGGCACCAGAGAGGTACAGATAGTGGGAGACCCAAGGGCTGGGGCACCAGAGAGGTACAGATAGTGGGAGACCCAAGGGCTGGGGCACCAGAGAGGTACAGATAGTGGGAGACCCAAGGGCTGGGGCACCAGAGAGGTACAGATAGTGAGAGACCCAAGGGCTGGGGCACCAGAGAGGTACAGATAGTGAGAGACCCAAGGGCTGGAGCACTAGAGAAATACAGATAGTGTGAGGCCCAGGGGATCTGAGCACTAGAGAAGTTCAGATACTGTGACTGGCAGGGTTCGGGAGCTCAAGACGGGTACAGATAGTGTGAGACCCATGGGTTGGGAATGCTGGGGAGTTGCAGCCACTGTAGGTCCCTGGAGCTGAGAGCACCAACAAAGTTCAGATAGTGTGACACATGAGGATTGGGAGCTTAAGAGAAGTACAGATGGAGCAAGTGCCAGGGTCTGGGAGCACTAGAGAAGCGCATATATCGCTAGTTCAAGGGGCTGGGAGCTCTAGAGAAGAGTACAGATAGAGGGAGTGCCAGGGATTGGGAGTGCCAGAGAGGCAGATAGTGTGGATCACGTTTGCTGGGAGCACTAGATGCAGATAGTGTGGGTGCCAGGGGCTGGAAGCTCTGGAGAGGTAGAGATAGTTGGAGGTCCTGGGGCTAGAGAGGGGCTAGAAGGTTGAGGTGAGGTCCAGGAGCTGCAAGTGTTACAGAGGTTTAGGCGCCAGAAGGTCCAGAGCCAGCAGCTGTCTGCTGTCAGTGTAAGAAGGGAGAGTTGTAAGAGGGGACAGGGAGGATTGCAGGAAGTGTGAGGCCCCATGACAGTGGCACACCTAGAGTGGCAGGCACTAAGGCTACAAGGATTGCCAGTCCATAGGTGGGAGAGAGATCCAGACATTGAGACCCAGAGTCACTAGATGTTTATCGGATACCAACGTGTGTGACGCGCACGAATCACAGCTCACAAGGTTTGCCACCTTAAGAGTACGCTGGGCTCTCAGCACGAAGTCTGGAGGTGACATTTCTTTATGGTTACATTTCAAAGATGTCTAATTTTTCCCTGCTGACTGAGTTCAGCTGCCGATTGTCATCTGTATAAAGCATGCGCTCTTCGTGTATGCAGATACTGGGGTAAAGCAGACTACACCCTGAATCCAAAAAAAGTTTACAAAAAAGTGATGGATGGAATGCTTAAAGTAATCTCAGCCACTGGTAATTACTTCGGCCGCATCCCAGTCCATCGTTATTTTGCACATCATCCCACCTCAGTTTGGATCCAGCCATATGCAAATCAGTCTTGACTCTGCTCCAATGGGAACAGTCCAGTCTGACCTGCCAGGCCAACTCCTCGCTGATCCGGAACACAAGCAACCCAGGACTCGTCTCCCTCCTTATTAGGACTCATCAGCTAGGTATGGTTTGTTCCAGTGGCCCTGAGTAATACCCAGAGGCTGAGGTTGATTCCAGGATTCCACCCATCGCTTTCTTGTACCCTTTAGTGCGTGGCCCTATGTAGGACAGGTACGTCCAGACCTGTGTTCCGTGCATACTGTGCTACTGGAACCAAGCTATAACTGGCTGATGTGCCCTACTAAAGGCGACACCACTCCTGGGTTGCTCGTCTTCCGTTCGAGGGAGGGTCTGGCCTGAAAGTGCAGAAATCAGTCTGTTAGAGTTGCCAGTAAGTCACATTGTCCTTGCCATGGCTTTCACGCTGTGCTGCCTGCTCCGTTCTCTACGCAGTACAATGTGCCATATGAAAAAAAAAAAAAGCAGTGTCAGAGTGGGGTGGCACTGGCCCACTGCCAGTCTGAGCTTGTCACAAGCAATCCCACACTGGGAAAATTTGTAATGTGACTAGCTGGAGTCAGTGGTATCCAATGGGTCAGTTCGAGGTTCAGACGACATAAGTTTAAAAAAAAATTTGCAGTGAGGTGACCCTAATACCAACCCCACTGACATCTGTCACAGCAGGAGTCTTTTTTACTCCAAGGATTCCCAAGGACCTTGCCGTTATGCTCTGTACAGCACTAGAGAGGTGATTTATATCCTCTACTCTGGGAATGTCGTCCTGGATGGAAGGAATAAAGCTTAACTAGCAGTCCAGCACACTAACAGGAGAGTCCGTTGTTACGGTTCATCCATTGGATGCCAGCGAGACCTTCTCTTCGTCCATCTCCACAAACGAATGTCGGCAAGCCGCTGATGCAACAGGTTGTGCATGCCATGTAGCACTAAACTCATCGAAGGAGAAGCTGTGTCAAAATCATGTCATCTGTAGAAGGTAGGGTGAAAGGTCGATATCATCGCATTCTAATAAAGCACTCTAGTGATGACGTCTTGCAGGGATGATAAAACGAAAATAGTATTTAACAAGAGTATTGTTAAAAACACAGGACAATCCCTGTGGACAGGACGAATTTTCCTGCCACTTTGTTCTTGACTGAGATTTGCATTTCACTTTAGTCTATAAGTAGAAGTTTGTCTTTATTACTCATTCGACCTTGGTGGGTCCCGTCTACCACCGGCTTAAATTAAGTACTGTAAATTACTATTTGAAACTCTATTCATTGTATGAAACTGTGATTGTATATGATGAACTGGCCGTCTAGGAGGTTAGGCCCAAAAAGGAAACGTCAGTCCGAGCCCGAAAACAAACAGCCTGTACGGCTGACTGCACGACGACTCTCGCTAGTTTAAGGGGCCTCGAGCAGAGACGTTTTAAGGCATGGGCAAAGTGGGCTCTGGCTCAGGGCCTCCGCCTTTGAGGCACCCCCACGCCCCTGCTAGAGCCAACTCTGTTCTGCAGAGTATTACCCCGATTACCTTCAATATTTCCTCAACAGTGTTTTAAATACTGTTTTCCTTTAATTCATTTTTAATATGGGGAATATGTGAGAAGCTATTACAGACATTTTGCATATAAATGTTGTGTTCTTGTTTCATGCAGCATCCAAAAAAAGTTTATTTTAGATCATACTAGGACCTCACATATGAGAAATGGGAGGGTGTCAGAGAGATTATTTACAGTCATAGTAGTGGGCTGCTGCTGTGTTACAATAACAAACATCACTATCCCTGAATATTAGATGTAAGCACATTTAGAATGTGGATGAATGTGCCTGTGCACTCTCAGTGACCTGGCCAAAGAGGGCATGAAAGAGCTGAAATTGGATTATAAATTCAAAGCTGTCCTGAACAGGACCTTCCAAAACACGTTTGGCCCAGGGCCCCTAAAATCTTTAAGATGTCCCTGGCCCCGAGGGGAGGGTTGGCCACCACTGTGTATATGGGACTGACAGGTTAGAGTTGAGAAAAATACCCAGGAACAGCAAATAGGCCATGTTTGCCAGAGCAAGCCTATTCACAATATGCGGGACCAACACTCTCCCTTTACATAGACAAAATGAAGGGGTATATTATCAAGCAGGGCGATAGGCAAATATCGCCGCTTTAGCGGCCCTTTTCGGCCGCTAAGCGGCGATAATTCTATCGCCCTATTAGCAAGCTGTCGCTAACTGATGTTAGCGACAGCTTTTAGGTGAAAGCGAGCGGTTTGGGGCACGCTTTGCATGTAAGTGATGTTTATTGCTAATGACATGCAAAGTAGGCGTACCCAACCAGTTAGCGGCTGAAAGCAGTCGCTAACGTCCCTATCGCCTATTAGCAAGGCAGGCGTAGCGATGAAAATATTTGCGCTAAGCGCGAATATCTCCAAATACTAACACCTGCCCAGCTTAGTTCTTAGCCATGTTATCCAATGGGGGGTGGATAACATTGCTAAGAGCATTTCGTCGCTAATGCGTGAATATCGCTGTATTCTCAGCGATATTCACGCATTTCGCCTCTATCACTGGATATTTTAGCACAATGGAGAAAAACGTTGCTAATAGCATGTTTTCTCCGCTAACATATCCAGCGATAGGCAGCAATAAAAAAATTGTCGATAAGCCTATTTAGCGATAATTATCGCTACTTGTTGGTAATATGCCCCTAAGTTCTGTACTTATATATTGTCTGTGGTCAACTTGTACGCATGTACTTAGAACACGTGAGCATCACCCACATCCCAACAAAGGAGGCCTGGATGGTGGCCATGATACAAGCAGCCTCACAAAGACTCATCATTTACAACCTGAAGGACAAGACTGAATTATTCCTACAGACGTGGGCACCTTTCCTCCACGGCGAGACCATTGACGGGCCCCCTACCCCAGCCCTCCCACCCCCTTGAACGACATTGGACTATATTGAATCGTACAACTGACTACTGTTGTAACACAGAATGCTTATTTCCCTTCCCCCTACTCCTTTCCCCCCACCGTTGCTACCTGCTTAATGTCGCTTTCTGTCCCCTCCTCACGTCCACCTCCACCACCACAACCCCACCCTACCCTCCCTCCTCCCACTTTCCCCCAAACCTCTCCCACTTCCTCTTACCCCACTTTCCCCCATTCCCACCCCATCTCCCCCCATGTTATTATGTATCCCACACCCCATCCCTCCTAATCCCTCCTCTGCCCCCTCCCCAAACCCCTTATTCTCGTCCTTGTATCTCTCCGGCCTCACTAACCCTACCCCTCATACAACCCCTTCTCCTCCCACACACCCCTCTCCAGACATGCAGACCCACTAAACACCCATCCCCCACCCTGCACTAAAAAAAACAACAGATGAGGCTCCCAGCCCCACTAGCCCGGTTTTCCTTTCTTCTTTTTCTTTACATCTTTTACTATGACACCAACCACCTCCTCAGCAATATATGTATATGCCCCTGACAGCAGGTATGAAGACCGTCTCTTCCTTCCTCCCTGTTTTACACCACAACCCTGGCCTCTGCCCCACTCGCTGCCTACATCGCCCAATCTCAGGTGTCCTACTTAATAGCCTCACCACCCCTCCATACGAATGTATGATTAAACAACTACCTCGTATATAACAAATGCCTAAACCACGAAGGCTAAACAACGAACAAAGCCTAACAACTATGTCATTACCCACGACTTACTGAACCACGAAAATTAATCTATTGGCATATACTCTGATTCTACCACTACGTTTAAAACAACGCATGTTTGAAACACGATCCCAAAAATTTAATTTATTTAAATTAAACAACACTTCTATTAAAAACTATTTTTAATAAAGAATCTTGTGCCTCTACTGTTCCAGACTGGCCCAGGGACACGCACTGAAGCAATGTATTGCTGCAAATCAGCCCTTTTCAAAGAAAACCCAGTGACGCTTTTGCCACGACTATTACTAATTGTGTTATCTCCTTCCTGAAAATCTTTATCTTGGAAATTGGGTCAACACTGGTCACTAATTGATATTTGTTAATTGCGTGCTGTCCAAACAAGCGAGTGTGTAATTCTAACCGTGCCGTGTCAAGTTACATCCAGCCACTAGATGTCAGTTTTGCTAAAATTACTGTACAACTGCTGTTCATTTGCAGCTAGAAACTTCTGCTTATAATTAGTCCAGTTTCAGTTTTTGCACTCGGTCGGGGTTTTAAACTCAAGGACATGAACATGGACATACTTTTTAGCCTCCTACCCTTGTCACATCCTTTACATAAATACCGATGGATCACTTAATCGTTCTGCTTGCTTTTAAAAAGATGTTCATATTTTAGTAAACATGATATTGTTGAATTTTTTAATTAAACCAATTAAACTAATATGATCTGTTGAAACCGTTTACCATATTTGTGTACTTATAAATACACTTACCTCTGAAAATTCGTTGTAAATGAAGTAGTAGTTAATGAGGTCGTGGTTCAGGTCAAGTAGTGGTTAATGAGGTCATGGTTCAGGTGCAGGTCGTTGTTTAGGATTCGTTGTTAAGCCCACTCTTTGTTAGATATTCGTTATTAATGTTGTGTCCCCCTCCATACAGCCGATGCCTCCTACGCAGGGTGCTCACCTCAACATACCCCAACTCGAAAGCCTGTGATCTGACTGTCACCACCACATGTGACTATGGGGGCCAGCCCTACGTCAAGGACACGGGCCTCTACTGTTCTTCTCCTCTCGTGTTTCCACCCTTGGTCTTCAGCATTACTCAGGGCTTTAAGTGGGCTGGGTCTCACTGGGCCTAAGCAGTGGCAGTTTTTTACAGAGGGCCTATAAACGAGTCTCCATCGGGCTCTGTTTTGTACCCAGGCACACACTGTCTGTTTTTTTCCGGACTGCACCTGCTCAGACTGCTTACTTATCACTAGTGGAGAAGTTACGGCATGACGTCATGACAGGTGAGCGTTCTAGGGGCAGGGAAATCCTTTAAAGAGTTATTTTCTCTCTGGATTTCCCTTCTTTTTTTAAAACTCAGGAGCAGCAACATTGTTGTGGTGTCACCAGGGCTGTAAGTGGAAGCTTTTTCAATTTTATATACAAGCCATAGTTGCTGCTTATTTATCTTATGCAACTAACAACCATTGGCAAAGCCAATAGCCCTGACTTATTGTAGGTATGATGTTATGTGTTGTATTATATCTGGATGCAATAACAAACAGCTTATTACAAGTCGGGCGGCACACTATGCTAAGCACAAATGTTTAGCTTATGTGTTTTAAGCCACGCCCTTAATTAGATTGGACACGCCCCTTTGCAACACGATCCAGTTTTTTCATCCCACTTAAAGCCCTGGCATTACTTAAGATCATTTGTTAGTGTGTGGAACAGATTCATTCTAATCTACTTGGTCCAGGGTCACCACTCTTGCCACAAGCCCTTATCAAGTAAGGAGGAATTGACAATGGAGCGAAGTCAAACCATAGGTAATTTATTTAAGCATTCAGAATGGGTCTCCATCCAATGTGTACCATAGAGATACCCAAGGAGAGAGCACGATGAACAATGATTACATGGGTTTTTATAGTAAAGATGACAGGCAAGGGGCGCTCAGAGGTAAATAGAGCTTTGGGAAAAACATACAAATGAGACAATAGTAAGAATCAACAACCCTGTGTAACTGTCGTGTCCTGAAGCTGCATATCAAGATAGGCTATTCTGAACAGACTTTAATTAAGGCTTTACCTCTGTTTTAAAAACCCACGAAACCCACAGTGCAGACATCAGCTGTTCTTGTGCTAACTGTGCATGTTTATGCAGCCTTCAATGTCTCAATTCAGATTAGTTACCTAATGTTTATGCAGTTGTGATGACAAGGATAGAGCCAGGCTGAAAAACAGGTCAAAGGTGAGCATGCATGAGGCACAGCTTAATTAAAAAATGAGAGATTCAGATTCTAAAACAAGAGCTTCAGATTTTAGGATTTCACAGTCCTTCCTTTTCAGCTGTGCTGAATCCATTTTGGAAGGTACATGTATTTATTTATATATCAATTTTCATTATTTCATCAATTTCAAGTTGTACCATCCTTTTTCGATTTAGTTCATGTAAATTGACCTGGTCTCCCCCGCCGCCGCCGCAGCTGTCAATCGCGGCCGCCGAGATGGGGAGCGAGTGAACAACCAAAAACTACATTTCCCGGCGTCCCTTGCAGGGAGGACGGGACGCCCACAGCAGCGCCACTTTCCCGCGCCCGGAGCCGCATTTAGATGCAGCGCTACTGCTGAGGAGCGGGGGACTCGCCTGACTGGGGGCTGTGGCAGACAAACCCACCAGGCAGCCTTGCAGAATACTCTGGACCTGCGCCAGCACCTTCCCGCTCTCCCCCGCCGCAGCTGTCAATCGCGGCCGCCGAGAGGGGGGAGCGAGTGAACAACCAAAAACTACATTTCCTGGCGTCCCTTGCAGGGAGGACGGGACGCCCACAGCAGCGCCACTTTCCCGCTCCCGGAGGCGCATTTAGACGCAGCGCTACTGCTGAGGAGCGGGGGACTCACCTGACTGGGGGCTGTGGCAGACAAACCCACCAGGCAGCCTTGCAGAATACTCCGGACCTGCGCCAGCACCTTCCTGCTCTCCCCCGCCGCCGCCGCAGCTGTCAATCGCGGCCGCCGAGAGGGGGGAGCGAGTGAACAACCAAAAACTACATTTCCCGGCGTCCCTTGCAGGGAGGACGGGACGCCCACAGCAGCGCCACTTTCCCGCGCCCGGAGGCGCATTTAGACGCAGCGCTACTGCTGAGTAGCGGGGGACTCACCTGACTGGGAGCTGTGGCAGACAAACCCACCAGGCAGCCTTGCAGAATACTCTGGACCTGCGCCAGCACCTTCCCGCTCTCCCCCGCCGCCGCCGCAGCTGTCAATCGCGGCCGCCGAGAAGGGGGGAGCGAGTGAACAACCAAAAACTACATTTCCCGGCGTCCCTTGCAGGGAGGAGGGGACGCCCACAGCAGCGCCACTTTCCCGCGCCCGGAGGCGCATTTAGACGCAGCGCTACTGCTGAGGAGCGGGGGACTCGCCTGACTGGGGGCTGTGGCAGACAAACCCACCAGGCAGCCTTGCAGAATACTCTGGACCTGCGCCAGCACCTTCCCGCTCTCCCCCGCCGCAGCTGTCAATCGCGGCCGCCGAGAAGGGGGGAGCGAGTGAACAACCAAAAACTACATTTCCCGGCGTCCCTTGCAGGGAGGACGGGACGCCCACAGCAGCGCCACTTTCCCGCTCCCGGAGGCGCATTTAGACGCAGCGCTACTGCTGAGGAGCGGGGGACTCACCTGACTGGGGGCTGTGGCAGACAAACCCACCAGGCAGCCTTGCAGAATACTCCGGACCTGCGCCAGCACCTTCCCGCTCTCCCCCGCCGCCGCCGCAGCTGTCAATCGCGGCCGCCGAGAAGGGGGGAGCGAGTGAACAACCAAAAACTACATTTCCCGGCGTCCCTTGCAGGGAGGAGGGGACGCCCACAGCAGCGCCACTTTCCCGCGCCCGGAGGCGCATTTAGACGCAGCGCTACTCCCGCGTCGCGGGACGCGCGCGGGTGGTGCCGGGCTGAGCCCGGGCTGAGGGCGGGCCGCCTGTGGCCGTCAGGGGCAGTCAGAGGCAGGGCAGGGCCTGTCACTCTGTCCAGGGCAATGGGGAAACGCAAACTCGTCACAAAGGGCGGAGAAGGTAAGAAAGCCAAAGTACCATGTAACTCGGAGTCAATCATCTCCTTTCTTACCTCTGCGGTGGGGGCTTTGAACAATGAAATTGCGAATGCGGAGAAAGAATTGGGACTCTCACAGACTGATGTGGCAACTAGGGATCTCCCTGCTGAATCTCATCCGCAGTTTCAGCCAGAAATGACTCGTTCCATCCCACTCGAACCTAATATAATTGTGGCGGCCCCTCCATCCACTTGCATGGCTAACCAGTTACCTCCCCAAACCAATAGTAAGGCTGTATCACAGGAGACACAGCAACTTTCCACGTTAAACAACACTAAATCCCGTGAAATTACACCCACACCCAAAGTAGACATTACAGCCTCCCAGGGATTCCACGCTAACTTGGCAGACGTGATAGAAGAACTGTTTGAATCCCGGTTGGAACCATTATTGGTAAACATTGCAAAAGACATAGTGGATACTTTGAAATTATGTGTAGAAAATATTCTGCATAAATGTGCACGAATTGATAACTGCCTTAAAGACCTGGAGTCCCACACTCAGGGGAAGCGGGCCCATGAAAAACCTGCATCGAGTGGTAGCCAGGAGGTGATCATGGGCTCGCCTATGCAGGCTAATGGACAAGGACATATAACATGCACAAATCCGCCCAAAGGGAACAAAACATCTCAAGGGGAGGCACAAAAGATCTTAGTCTCGGGGGGTGTGCCGGAGGACAGGGCAGCTAAACCACTAGTCAAGGAGCAAAGAAATAACGGGTTGCATGCCAGACAGAATTACATAGTGGATCTCACCCCAGATGCAGCACCCCTAGTTGTAATTCTAACTGGGATCCCACGCCTTAATGTTAACCAGAGGGAATCAGAACAGGATCTACTGAACAGAACCAGAAGATGGTGTACACAGTTTAGCAGTGGGAGTTCTGACGTGGGAAAAAACATTATAGCTGCAAGAAGGGTGGACTGGGTCGGGCAAAGGGAGAAATGTATTGCCGGTGACTGTGTGATAGTTAATTTTAACAGTCCCAATATGACTAACACACTACTTTGGGATGGATCTGACCTAGATGGCGCAGGTATCAGACCCCTGCGATTGGGTTTACTTTTACCCACCTCCATCCCATCCACAGGCTAAACCACGATCCCGGTACATCCCGTTTCCATCAGGACATTTAGGAAGGGAAGGGGCAGGGGAAGGGAGACACTATTCCTATCAAGCACAACAGTCTCGTCTGCGGGCGAGAGAAAAGCTTGCTGCCTCGGCACGCAATGTCACCGATCTTCCAGCTGAAATTCAGGTGGAACCTGTTGTGCTAAGTAACAGGTTCTCACCACTTGCAAATCCCTCCAGCCTGGATCTAGTGGATTGACAACTACCCACTGATCCGACTGGACAGGAGAACTCCTTTATAGCCAATCAATGCCATAAATCAATGGCACTTAGCTGGAATATAGCGGGGCTACGGAGGAAAGCCGGGGACGACAGATGGGTTCTTTTTGTAACTCACTATGACATCATGTGTTTCCAGGAGACGTGGGATACCAAAGGAAATTTCTATTTAAATGGGTATCGTAGCTTCTCAGTCAAAGCGACTGCTGGGAGGGGAGGGAGACCCAAAGGTGGCCTGTATACAATAATTTCTATAAAATTGGCAGGTTCCATGAAGAAATTAGATTCATCTACAGATAGCATTTTGTGTGTGGAATGGGTCAGGCCAAACCTCCCAATAATTTTAATTGTAAATTTTTATAATGCACCGGATAAGGTTTCTGGTAACACACACCTAAGGTCCTTATCCTCTTTTCTTTGTCACTACAAGTCACAACAAACAACTTCATTCGAAATTTTGCTCATGGGAGATTTTAACATACACCCATGTGGATGGGATTGTCTCTCTAAACAACAACTGACACCCCCGGGCGCAATCAGTCCCCATTTTGAACATACAGTGCAGGGAATGGAGCTGGAAGAACTACTTGCCGACCTAAATCTGTTTGAACTAGCTGGGCCCGAGGGGGAGAATAGGGCACCGACGTTCATAGGTAGAGATGCAAACACTGTCATCGATTACTTCTTTATCTCAGCGGGGCTAGTTGATGTGGTATCCGCCTTTGAAGTCAAGGTGTCCGCATTTAGTGACCATAATCCCCTGATTCTGACTTTGAACTTTGGGAGTAACAATGCACCCCAGGTTGAGCGTCTGGGTGGCTGCTGTGTTTCCATTGTTCCAAAGGATCGGGGTAGAAGATTAAACTGGTCCAAGGTGGTCCAGGACACATTTTTTCAGCATCTTAAAGCAAATGTTCATGCAGACCTGTTAATATGCACAGACAGTTCGGCAGCTGACACTGATATTATTAAATCTTTCACTAATATTTGTACGCAAGTATGCCATGACCTAACACTAAGGAAGAAGCGACCTGAAACCGACCGCCCACGGTGGTTTGATAGGGAATGCTCAAAGGCACACAAGGGGCTTATGGAGGCCCTTAAACAGCAGCCGAGAAATCGGGAGAAGGTGATTCAGTGCAGGAAGCTCTATAGATTAACCATTAACAACCAAAAAATGTCTATAAAAAACGAGGCTTGGGACAATCTCACATCAATTAACATCCTTAGAGATAGTTCCAAATTCTGGGCTGTGATCAACCACTCCTACTTCTCTGAGGAGGAAAATTCCATCATGGACTGTGTGATCCCAGAGGAAGATTGGGTTGCCCACTTTAGTAAAATATATAACAGTGAAGAGCCACCACCACCAGATAGTCTTCACCGGTCCACGGTCCCTGCTGTCCCCCTGCAGTTTAGTGAGCATGAGGTTAGCAGGGCTATCCTGGAGATGACGAAATGTAAGGCCCCGGGCCCAGATGGTGTCCCTGCAGATCTTTATAGGTCACCCCTGGACATGTGGGCGAGAATACTTACCAACGTCTTTAATTCCTCCAGCACAGCTGGGTTTCCCAAATCATGGTCTTCTTCAACCATCATTCCTATTTACAAGAAAGGTCCCCGAGCAGATACGGCCTGTTACAGGCCGATATCATTGATTGACTCTGCCGTTAAAATTCTAGGCAGAGTCATATTACAGAGATTGGGGGATTTCATCAAGGAGAAGGGGGTCTTATCAGAACTGCAGTATGGGTTTAGGGCCAGGAGAGGAACCATGGACCAGTGCCTAAACCTCCTCATGTTGGTCGGCAAATACACTAAGGCCAAGGAGGGTAATCTATACATGGCCTTCATGGACCTCTCCTCGGCCTTTGACTTGGTCAATCGAACCAAGTTATGGCCCATGCTGGCCAGCCTGGGCATTGACCCATCACTGGTCAACTTCCTAGCGTCACTTCATACAGACTTGCCAGCCTCTATTAGAACTGATCGGGAGGGCAGTTGTACTCGGCTATTCCGTTCTAAAAGGGGCGTCAGACAGGGCTGTATTTTGGCCCCCCTTCTATTCACTCTTTATATTAACACACTAGGTAAAGAGCTGGAGCACTCAACACCCGATATTCCACGCGTAGGGGATTCCCTGGTGCCTGTATTATTATACGCGGACGACGCGGTGCTCTTAGCCCGAACAGGGGTTGGGTTACAAAAAACTTCTTGATGCATTTGGAGAGTTCATGGCCTCACTCGATCTGGTGATCAATAACAAAAAATCCCATATAATGGTGGCAGGGAAGCGCCCGAAAACGCAAAAGCTGAAGACATTTACCTGCACTGGTGAGGGGGTGACTAGGGTACCAGTTTTTACTTATTTGGGAGTAATCTTTGAAGAGGGGGGCTCTTGGACCGCCCAACTAAATGCTAAAAGCCTTGCAGTTAAGAGATCAACCTCAGCTCTAATGTGCTTTGCAAAGAGATTGGGCTCTCGTCCAATGGACGCTCTCTTAAAAGTGTACAAGACAAAATGCTTGTCCATAGCCATGTATGGCGCTCCCTTGTGGGGCTTTTCGCCTAAAGGTAAAATACAAATTGCAGAAAATACTTTCCTCAGAACATTGCTCGGAATCCCACAATCAACACCAGTTTTCTCCCTGCATACTGAGCTAGGCATAGGCTATGTTACTGATGAGCTACAATAGGCCCCTTTAGTCTATTGGGCAAACACTTGGCTAAATAATGATATCCCTTTGAACCATTGCATCCTCAAGGATTGCATGGCGCTAGACAAGGTGTCAAGAATTCGGTGAATAAATTGGGCAGGACAGATCTTTACAAATACCCGAACAACATAGTTAAAGGTGACATAAAATGGATCAAGGAAAACTTCCTGTCTAGGGCGTATCAGGCTAGGGAGGAGGAGGAACTAACCAAGCCAAAAGTTAGAGCAAACTTCTTGCTCCTAACTACTCCCTCCCTAGAACCCTATTTAAAAATCGTTAGCAAACCATTCCATCGCCACCTCCTTATTAGATTCAGGTTTAACATTATCCAATACTCCTTGGGTGATTTCCCAGTGTGGGGGGTACCAAATACATTGAGCCCATGTAGCTGTGACAACTTTTCAGAGCAGTCTCTCATGCATTTCGTTATGTTCTGTGATCACTTTAAGGAGGGTAGAAGGCGGTTCCTAACCCCAATTCTGAGAGAAGCAGGTTTTTTACAAGTATGCCCAGCTTTGTTTTACTTACAACTACTAGGTACCACAAAAGTAATTTTCGGGGTTGCTAGCTTTCTGGTAGCTGCCATGCGTATCAAGACTAGGAAGCTATCCCTGAATAACCAGGTGGGGTGATTGAATATACTGTGTTCTCTTTTTACTGTTTTTAACCGTTTTTTACCACGACCATTTTTAATAATCTTTGTATGTACTCATTATTATCACTAATGTTTAATGCTTTTTTAACTGATGAAATGTGTAATTGTTATTTTATTGATTCCGCTTTTACGATTTTAACAATCGAATAAAGCTTGTTTTGACTTGACTTGACTTGACTTGGGAAGGTTTAATACTATTGCAAGTATTTATACAAGTGGTGCATATCATAGGGGCACATTGAATGTAGCAGCAGCAAGTTAAAAAGATCGCTTGGGGCGGCGGCGCACATTCCTCACGCCAGCAGCGCACCCGGAGGCGCTAGAAGAAGCCGGAGCACCTAGAGCTCCTGGGGGCCTCACTTTGAAACTTACCTGCAAGCCGTGAGGGCAACGGCTCCATACAACCCCGCAATTCCGCAAACGCCGTGAGGGGAACGACAGTGGTCCGTGCGGCGAACTACAACTCCCGGCAGGCCTTGGGGCGGCGGCGCACATTCCTCACGCCAGCAGCGCGCCCGGAGGCGCTAGATGAAGCCGGAATGCCTCTCGCATCGCGAGTCGCGTGCAGGAGCATCGCGGGAGAAGCCCGGGACAAGGGTGATACAGTCTGTGGCAATCCGGGGCAGGCCGAGGCTAGGCTGGGCTGGGCCACGGACCTTGGTCTTGCCAATGAGCCCATTCATCTCCCGCAAGTGAAACTTTTATTTCTTGGTTCTTGGACTTTGTCCAGCTGTATCTACTGTACCTGGCCTCTAGCCTTTGGTTTTAGGTTTGGGTGCTGATTTTAGTACTATTATATTTCGATATTCATGATAGTCTTTGTTCTCTTAAATTTGTTTTAACAGTCTAAGGGTATTTCGCTAGATTTGATAATGTCTAAACAGAAGTCCGACAAAAGCACTCCTGTTTTAGCTACTTTAGACAACTACCTAGTGAAAGTCGTCAATAAAATTAATAATGACCGGAGAGCTTCGTTAGGACGGGGGAGTCCTTCCGCTATACACCCAGCTCCTCTCTCTCCCACCTCACCAGCTGCATTAGTAAATGATGACTGTATAGAACTGGATAATAGGTTAGATGTCATGACCGAAGCTCAGGTCCACTCCGATTCCCATCCGGATACTATGGATGTATCAATTGAGGCAATTGAGCAAAGCCCACAGGCCCCAAAAGCCCCATGAGCAATGAGGGCATGTAGGAAGCTGCAAGTTAAACGTGGGGGAAATCGTACCAAAAAAAGAATCAACACACCCCCTAAAACCCCCCAGGTTGATGTCCCTGAACTATCGGAAAGAAAAGTTGCTGCCAAAATTAATTCTGAGCAACTTGACCTTCTAGTTAGAGTCATCGAAACTAAGATGGAAGAGATTATTAAACCCCTGGTACTTAAATTGGATACTATCTCCCTAGAAGTCAAAAGATTAGAGGGGCTTTTGGGAACGCATCTGGCTGCGGCCGAAACATCTACGGCTGCTATCGTGGGTCCAGACTCAGAGGGTAATGGAACCTGTAATGCAAATGGTAATGGAACCAGTATAAGCTTATCTAACTCAACTAGAGGGAGAATTAGTGTTACCCAAACTGTTATGCCTGATTCAACACCAACTAATTGTCAGAATAAACAGGCTACAGCTTTACCAGAGATTAATATGGGTTTTAGAGAAGCAAAGAAAAGTTGTTTCATTAATCTCCCCCCTGGCTGTGCACCCTATGTGGTTGTTTGGACCAATGTACCACCTAATGAACCCCGCAATAACCAGCCCCACCAGGAATCCCATGAATTGCTTAAAAATAAAGCAGTTTCTTGGCTAAATAAGCATTGTGGCTTCCCAATCGCCTATTCTGATCAAATATTATCTACCAGAAGGGTAAATTGGATTGGCCCGTCTAGAAAGACCTGTAGGGGTGACTGTGTTATCATTAATTTTAAACACCCCCAACACGTTGCCACAGCCCTGTTAAGAGCAGCCTCCCTAGTATTCGATGCGAATAGCGTCTATGTGCGCTCACTTGGCTACTTTTATAGTCACCTCACTGTAGCATCTTCTGAAACTAGCAGAAGCAGACCCTTTTTCCCTAATGTCCGCCTGTTTTTGAATTATCTATGCAGAACAGATACCAAGCTTTAAGTTCCCTGGACACTAATGACTGATATTTACAGGGTTGAGGGTCCCCTGTAAGTGCGATCATAAACAGTCAGATCACTGAACCAATCACCCTCTACACTGACCCAGAGCAAACTGTGACGGGTGGCCTAATGGTGAACAATGACAGTGGGGATGCATCTAATGCTAATATAAAGGTGGGGGATAGTTTACACACTTTTGTAGCCCCGGATGACAAGAGTGTCATGCAAGTTAATGGTATTTCTATTGTTAGCTGGAATATCGCTGGACTAAAATCTAAGGGGAATGTTCTGGGCTGGCAAGATTTTATTAACAGTCATGATATTCTTTGCTTCGAATAAACTTGGTGTAGGGAAGACGTAAATTATAAGGGGTTTGTTTCTTATAGTTTGATGGCACAAGGGTCAACCTCAGGGAGAGCTAAAGGTGGCATTTTGATTTTAATTTCTATAAAACAGCAAATTGTAGTAAAAAGGTACTTGACCGTGGGTCCACATGTACAGTTTTTGTGGCTTATCACGGATCAAGGGCGCAATATATTACTTGTTAATTACTACAATAATGTGTTTGACAACTCTAGGATGACAGTAGTCAATGATCTAGTGAGTGAAATAGATAGTTTTAGCACCAAATTAAATGTTTTATTTGACTTTATCTGGGTGGGTGATTTTAATTTACCGCTATGTGAACTATCAACCCAAAAGGTCTGTGGGGTTATTAATAATGTTGGTTCAGACGACCTGCATTTCAAACATAACAGTTACGGTGATTCATTACACAAGCTTATGGGCTGCCATGACCTGGAAATCCTAGATTTCGCTGAGGGTGATCTGGGTCAGACTATCCCTACTTTTAAGAATAAGCAGAGCAGCTCAGTTATTGATCACGTAATTGTCTCATCGAATATCTCCGCATATTGTGCCACCCCAGGTTTGAGGTCTCATCTTTAAGTGACCATAATTGTATAACTCTGAAATGTACACTGTGGGGGAAAAGCACTGGGGATGCGGGTACCACTATTACCAACGTAGAGCCACACAGACCTAATGGTGTAAGAATAAGATGGGTTGGGGAGAAGGCTAAAGACTTGCTAAGTTCTATTGTCAAAGAAAGTTTGTCTGATATTATCCTTATTCTTGATACTAATGCAGATCACGGGCGGGTTTTAACTGCTTTTAACGACATTAATAAATCTATTGATGCCAGGTTCACTAGACCTAAGAAAACACTATGTGGAAATGGACCGGGTTGGTTTGACCATATGTGTACCAGTTTATTAACCAAGCTAAAACATGCTCTTGCGAAAAAGCCTAGGGCCTCAGGTGAAATTGTTAATTTAAGACTGGAGTACAAACAAGCATTGAAGAGGAGGAAGGGTGAGATGCAGCAGCAGGTATGGGACTCACTTAATGAAGCTGCGGAGTTCTCTAATAACACATTGTTTTGGGCAACAGTTAACTCCGCTTTTCTTAGATAGGAAAACACGCCTGAGCTAACCGCTAATGTATCTAGCGATGACTGGGTCTCGCATTTCTCCCAAATATTTGGACTGTCCAACCCTGCTGATAATCATCCTAGTAGATGGCCCATTATCCCATTGGATATAAGTGCGAAAGAGGTTGAGCTTGGCATCGGCGCGAGCAAGGGGGGCAAAGCCCAGGGTCCTGATGGGGTCCCTATAGACGTTTATAAAGCAGCCCCAGAGTTGTGGAGCCCTCTCTTGGCAATTGTTTTTAATGCTGCTGTATGCACTGTTCAGAAAAGGGGGTGGTGATGGACAGAGCATCTGAGTTAAACAGAACACTCATACCCAGTCAAAAGATCAGGGCTTGATCCATCACCGTTTTTTAGCTCACTGCACCATCCCAGTTCAGAACCTGGCTACATGCAAATTAGTCTGTCCCTGGCCCAGTGCATCATGGGAACAGGGCAGACCAAACTACCAAGCCAATTCTTTACTGGAAAGGAAACAAGCTTCTGGGGACCGGTTTCTGGCATTGCTGCCGTCTTCGGCCCGGCTTGCTTGAATCCTAATGGTGCAGTGAGCAAGGGACTCACATCTGAGCATACCCTGCCACTCCTATAGTGGCCAAAACGATTCAGAAAAGGGGGTGGTGATGGACAGAGCATCTGAGTTAAACAGAACACTCATACCCAGTCAAAAGATCAGGGCTTGATCCATCACCGTTTTTTAGCTCACTGCACCATCCCAGTTCAGAACCTGGCTACATGCAAATTAGTCTGTCCCTGGCCCAGTGCATCATGGGAACAGGGCAGACCAAACTACCAAGCCAATTCTTTACTGGAAAGGAAACAAGCTTCCGGGGTAGTGGCTTGGTAGTTCGGACTGGACTGTTCCCATGAAGCACAGGGTCAGAGCTGATTTGCATATAGCCAGTGTCTAACCCAGGGTGGTGTGGAGTGCAATAAAACGATGGATTTAGGCCCAGATCCTTGTACTGGGGTGAATATATGACATTGTTCTACATTCTGTCCATCAACTGTGTTTTTTGCAATTTTCACCCCGAGTGGGCTGGGTATGCTCAGACAGGAGTCCCAGGCTCTCCACACCACTGGAGTCAAGCTATCCAGGCTGATGAAGGCTGATAGCCAGAAACCGGTCCTTGGATGCTTGATTCCGGTCTGGGAAAGACATGGCTTGGTAGTTCGGACTGGACTGTTCCCATGAGGCACAGGGTCAGAGCTGATTTGCATATAGCCAGTGTCTAACCCAGGGTGGTGTGGAGTGCAAATAAACTATGGATTTAGGCCAAGATCCTTGTACTGGGGTGAATGTATGACATTGTTCTACATTCTGTCCATCAACTGTGTTTTTTGCAATTTTCACCCCAAATGGGCTGGGTATGCTCAGACATGAGTCCCAGGCTCTCCACACCACTGGAGTCAAGCTATCCAGGCTGATGAAGGCTGATAGCCAGAAACCGGTCGTTGGATGCTTGATTCCGGTCTGGGAAAGACATGGCTTGGTAGTTCGGACTGGACTGTTCCCATGAGGCACAGGGTCAGAGCTGATTTGCATATAGCCAGTGTCTAACCCAGGGTGGTGTGGAGTGCAAAAAAACGATGGATTTAGGCCCAGATCCTTGTACTGGGGTGAATGTATGACATTGTTCTACATTCTGTCCATCAACTGTGTTTTTTGCAATTTTCACCCCGAGTGGGCTGGGTATGCTCAGACATGAGTCCCAGGCTCTCCACACCACTGGAGTCAAGCTATCCAGGCTGATGAAGGCTGATAGCCAGAAACCGGTCCTTGGATGCTTGATTCCGGTCTGGGAAAGACATGGCTTGGTAGTTCGGACTGGACTGTTCCCATGAGGCACAGGGTCAGAGCTGATTTGCATATAGCCAGTGTCTAACCCAGGGTGGTGTGGAGTGCAAAAAAACGATGGATTTAGGCCCAGATCCTTGTACTGGGGTGAATGTATGACATTGTTCTACATTCTGTCCATCAACTGTGTTTTTTGCTGTATGCACTGTGGCACCAAAAACTTGGGGGGAATCCATCATTATCCCGATTCACAAAAAGGGCAACAGATCCGATGTAAGAAATTATAGGCCCATTTCTCTTCTAGACTCCTCAATTAAGATCATGAGTAGAGTTATGTTGGTTAGATTAGAAGAGTGGGTTGAGCAGGAGGATGTCCTTTCTGACAGTCAGTTTGGGTTTAGAAAGGGTCGGGGGACACTTGATCAGTGTATCAACCATAATTTATTGAAAGACAAATACACTGAAGCTAAACAGGGCCCATTATATCTCTGATTTGCAGATCTCAGTAGTGCCTTCGATATGGTTGACCACACTATACTGTGGCCGACCTTGTTACAGCTAGGAGCACCTGAGGGGATAATTTTCTTTCTCGCCAGATTATACGAAAAGTTAGAAACCTGTGTCCGTTATGGCACTAAAGGTGAATGCACCCCAAAATTTAGGGTTAAACGAGGGATTAGGCAGGGCTGCGTTTTAGCCCCCCTACTTTTTATATTGTTTATTAATGAAATTGACTCCATTTTAAAAAACGTAAACGCTGATGCCCCTAAAATTAAAGGCGTTTCGGTACCAGTGTTATTGTATGCCGACGACGCTGTCCTGCTTTCAAGAACTCCATGCGGATTACAGCGCCTGATCAATAGATTTTCTAACTTTATCAAGGATAGAAAACTGTCTATCAATAAGGGAAAAACACATACTATGACCTATGAGGCTAGAAGAAAAACCTCTAATGCCTTTTTTATTGAGGGTGTAAAGGTGCTGGAAGTAGATAAATTCTGCTATCTTGGGATAACCTTCTCGAAAAACAAAAAGTGGACTAATGAATTCAATAATGTTAGTAACAAAATGGCGAAAAATGCACATGGTGTTTTTAGATTTGTGGCAAAAGTGGGTGATAGACGCACAAGGGATATGCTCCACATTTATCAAGCAAGGTGTGTCACCATTGCAATGTACGGTGCTGGGGTCTGGGGACACACGCGCTCTCATAATTTGCAATTGGAGGAGAATTCCTTTTTTAAAAAACTCTTATGTTTACCTTCTTCCGCCCCGACTGAGTTGATCCATCGGGAATTGGATTTCCATTTTTTAGATGATCTACTGTCAATGAGGCCATTAATGCTATGGCGGTCGATATGGCTTCAGGACGAAAAGGCTTTTAACAGATCTATTATAGAGGATTGTTTATCAATGGATAAATCCTGCAATATCCCGTGGTTAAAATATGTCGCCGACTGTTATCTAGAAATATTCAATATTGATGTATTGATTGACCCCAGTGCCGCATCTAAGATATCCAAAGTGGAGTTGAAAACTACATTTTTGGCCCATAAAGTAAGGAAACGGGCCTCAGTGTATGGATCTATGTCCACAGTCATGTTTTACAACAAGTACAACAGGAATGAAGGTTTCCCAGGTTATTTAGCCATGGTAACTAGGCCATCCCATAAGTTTGTGCTAACTAGGCTGAGGTTTGGCATGGCACATCATTTAGTGGCTTTATCAAACCTGAAGAAACATCCAACTGGGCCTTGCCTATGTGATGGCGTTACCAAACAAAGCACTTTGCACTTTTTATTGGTTTGTAAATTATATATGAATTTTCGATTACTCTATCTGAAACCCATGTTTATTAAATATGGTGTATGTACTGTTAATGAGGCGATGAATTTGCTATTTAACATGGAGTCTGCTGATATTAGCTTTTTTACTGCCACCTTTTTAAATTGTTCTATCAAGGCACATAAAGGTATGCTATTTTAGGAACACTGTCTGTATTTTATGTGTCCTGGATATTGTAATATTGTAATTATATATGTTTTGTGCTTTTATGGTCATTTTCATGTGCCGAATAAAGCTTCATGAATTGAATTGAATTGACTCCACTTCACCATGTTTCAAAAAACCACCATCTCCAAAAAGCACTTGCTGAGAGATCTGATCCTATTCAAATCAGGCATTCCTGTTGTTATCCTCTGATCATATGGCAAAGGGAGTGGCGCTTGCTTTCTCCACATCATTGGCATGGACCCAGTGTCTGGGCCCTGTGTACTTCACAGCAGACTGGGTGGTGAACAAAACTTGCACTGGCCTCTGAAACTGTTGGGTAAAGACACCGTCTATAGGCCTCAGCTACTGACCTGGACCTTTAAGACTGGGAGAGAGACTGGCCTTCACCTGTGAATGGATCAAATGCAGATCTTTAGTCAACACAGTAATCAACAAGAATGGTAAATTCAATGTCAGATTGTCCTGGATCTTGGTACACCCTATACATTTGCTGGCCTCCTCATAACCACCTCAAATGGTTGCAAGACCTTCAAAGGGCAGATTTGGGGGTGCAAAATATCCTGTTGAAATGGGGTACCTTTTCCTGTGCTATAAGAATGGCACATCATGCACTTCTTGACATAGAAGTCTGCCACCCTGGGAATCAGATTATTGAACCATACATGATCTGACATGGCCACTATCCATCTAGCACTGATATTCGCTGAACTGTCGGCCATGGTAACAATAGCATTCACATAATAATTTGTAAGCATTCATCTTTGCTTTCCTGACAGATCTATCCAACATCCTGTTGCATCCTGACACCCATATCTTTTACACTGTTCCTTCTATTCCTCTGTATCTTCTTCCTGTACTTCCCTAATGCAATCTAGAGTTTAATTAAACATAATCACTTCTGGTATCCATCTAGCTGTCCCTACAATATACATTAAACTATACTCTAAATAGGCTGTTCGTTTAACTGGTTCATTGGCAAAAGTATTTCTCCGTATTACCTCATCTATAATTTTCTTGTGGACAAAATATTTAACAATAGCAACTCTTTTTGGTAACATCAAGGTATCCAGTAACTTTACTATTCAATCCCCATACTGTATTTTATCACCATGCAAAATAATTTAACAAAAACTTTTTCTTTTCAGAGTCATCCAAATGAATGGGCAACTCCAAAGACATATACATTGATATTTACAGTCAAATCTTTACTTAATTTAGAAGCTCTAGTCAAGTCAAAGCTGTCAGCTTCCCAGATTGCGTTGACATTTGTTGTATTTTACATAACTCAACCACAGATTTTGAGGGAGTAACTGTATAGGCCGCTGTACTAGAGCCATCAGGTAGTTTGTAACCTAAACCATCCACGAACAGTTTCCCTAGTGGGTCAGATATAGTGGTAACTGTCAGGTCTACCCGTCCCTTAGTGTACTTCTCTGTTATAAAATATGCAATCATGCTTCTCATCTTGTTGGGATTCCGAGAGGGGTAGTACAGTGGGTGGATTAAAAATGTTACAGCATTTCAGTGTGATGTTTTGGAGCAAAAAGTATCCACTCACACCCTGTTAATATCGCACTGGTCAGGTGCTGGGTCTGAATTATTTTTTAGATATCCACTAAATGTGGTACCATAACTGTCAAATTGTGACCTTAAATATACATTTAAGATTGCTTTATCGCAGTGGGGCCCAATGTGAAGGTGAAATATGCACATGACCTATTCCTTCCTACACGGGACAGTGCCAAGCTGCAACCATCTTTTAAATGCACAAATTTGTAATAATCAGGTTTTACCTAAAGCAGGAGCATTACATAAAGCATTTCTCAATTGCAAAAAAACAGCTTCACACTGATTAGTCCAAAGAAAACGGCAGGCATACGTGCTTTAATGTTAAGGCAAGCCGGGGGTTTACAATTTATGAAACATTTGGTAATGACTGCATAGATATTAGATTGAGTCAGTGGTTTCTGCAAGTTTTGCACCAAATATATCCTATTGTGGGGTAGCGTCTTACCCCCCTTTGACAGGAGGAGTCCTAAATAGGTAACCTTCTGTTGACAATACTGTAATTGGAAAAGAGATACTTTATGTCCCAAGGATACTAAGTGATGCAATCATTTCACTATAACTTGTTTCAAACCTTCTGCTCTATTGCTATGTCTCCAATGAGTAGCTTATAAGCTACCAGCAGCACACCAGTGTACAGTCCAACCTGTATTTAAAAAAATAAAACTCAGGTATTCAAGACAACATTTCTTTTGCATTTTCACAACTCATGAACTGATGTCTACGGAGAAAATAGGTAACAATTTGAAAATGTGTTTAAAGCTATTATTTCAGTTGGAGATATTTATTACTCATTTGTATACCTTGGTGCAAGGGGTATTCTAGCTATGGTTTGCATGTACTACACATGTAGTTCTTCAGTTTAAATTGTCAAAGCCTTGCTTTTTTTCATTACTGCTGAAAACCCTACCTGATGCACCAATGTGATCACTGCTGATACTCTTGGACAGGGTGCTCATTTTACATTACTAGTGACTTTTGTTACAGAAAATGTTGGAGACCCTCGCACTAACATTCAGTTGTTGTGAAATAGGGCTTTGAACAGGAATGCCAGAAAATCCCACCGGTGTATTAACTTTACCTAGGAAACAATGGGATATTGAGGGACTACTATCTTGTTACTTTCTCTCAAATCCATCACAAATTAACAAACTTTTATCCTGTTTTACATCCCTTCTTTTAAGGTCAGGAAGAATAGGGCTATTACATACATTAGAGGCAACTTCCTCAAAGCGAGTAAAGAAATCAGGGCCGGCCTCTCCCTGCTTTTGTTTACAAGCAGTAAGGAGTGCTCAATCTATTTTCCTAGCTGGAACCATCGTTTTTATACAAGTAAGTATGTCACCAGGAAGATTCAGTATAAGCTGACTAGGTTTCTTACCAGGCTTCCTAGCTCTATCAGCCACTATTATGACAGTCCAATCTCCTTTCAAATCAACAGCATGATCCTGTTTCCGGGTAAGTCGCCACATATCTGGTGGCAGGTTCATACCAAAAAACAAACATATCAATATCTACTAAGGTCATGATACAAGAATCAATGGCTGCCTGTACATCATCATTTTTCCTTATGTCTGGTAAGGAGGCTTTTAAAGTAAGTACATCCATCCTTTTCCAGGGCGTATATTTCCAATTGTATAAAAAATGGGCTCTAGCATTGGGACCATTAGGGTCATCATTATCTACATTCCCTCTTTCAGGAATGAACTGTGGCGCAGCTTCCCTCATAGGTCTTATTCAGTGAGAGGAAGAGAGTTAATTCCGGAATCCAATTATTTTTGCTTTGGCAGCATTAACTCTACTTACAGGGAAGGCCCTTATCTGACATTGTCGATTAATAGCTCTAACATCATCTGGGCCATTCTGTCCTATAATCATCTTCCATTGAACCATAAATTGATAAGAAAGCTTATTAATACGAAAAAGCTTACCCTCAAAGAAATCCTGTATTTGATCTATCATTTCTCCTACCTCCATTTCTAGATTACTCAACCAATTTAATACCATCAATCTTATCGCATCCTGACAAAACTGAGGTATAGTAGAGCGAAGAACTCGAGGGGTCAGGACAGAATCAGGAAGTACTGGATCATCGGTCATTTCAGATGCACTGGCCTGGGATGGGGGCGCAGTGACTTGGGACAGAGGGGTTAAGGGATGTACCGGTACTGGTTGAAAAATAAGAAGCTGGACAACAGCGGGCAAAGGAGGGGCAGCCAGGGGTAGAAGGGGGGTGACATTTGGGGGTCCAGGGGGAAGAGGTGTTAAAGGTACATATGGGGCGGAGGTCGTTCTATCAACAACCCATCAATATCTGAGTCCACATTTTCTTGGTGGACCTGAACGCTACGGTTGGTCTAACTATATATTCTTTAGATGTTAGTAATGTATGTTCTTTATCTAAACATTCCTTTTTCTCCTGAACTTCCTTATCCTTCAATTCCTTATACTTCTAATACTTTGTTTTCCTTTCCTGTTTCCTTTGTAACTGCTCCACCTTGAGCTGCCGCTCCTTTACTTCTTTCCTTCACATACGCAAACTGTCAAACATAGCTGGCTTAATTTTCTTTAAAAACAATTGTTTCTCCAAATACTCGAATTTGTGAGGGTCCATGGTTCCCTCTAATGGCCATTATAACTGGGGATCCCCCTTTTGTATATTTGTTCCACAGTGCATTATACATGATGGGACAAATACCATATTTGATGTACATCTTAAAATTCGGTGTGCCTTCTGGTGGCGCTAGCTGACTTGCTTCCAAAATGATCTGCTTATTGCAGCAGCAACAACAAAACTTCCAAAGAGTGCTAATCACAGGCATGTTATATAAGATTAAAAAAACTTGTAAACAGGGAGAAATAAAAAATATTCTCATAATACCTGTAAGAAAAAATGTTAGCCAAAACAAATAGCAAGTCTCAAAACAGAACTTAGGTTTCAAAATACCAAACAGATTCCGAACAGTTTACCACTTCAGAACGGATTACCAAAGAAATACCAAGTCAAGACGAATACCAAATCAAGCAAATATCAAACAAATCCTAAACAAATGAACCGGTTCAATACAGATTTACCTTATGTGCAGTCTTCGACTCCCACCTGTCGATCCTCCCTGATCCAAAAATTACCTTCCGAAGGCCCCAGTCAAGGCAAGCAGCCGCCAGGAAGATCAGAGTTGGAGAGCTGAGAGATCACCTTAGACCATGAGCAACATAAGTCTCTTCAGGTGGCGCGTCCCTCAGCGAAGTTCATCTTACCGACGCAATCTCCTCCCCAGCAAGCCTTTGATGGGGACCCACGTTCCGGCGCAAATTTGTGGAACAGATTAATTCTAATCTGCTTGGTGCAGGGTCCCCACTCTTGCCACGAGCCCTTATCAAGTAAGGAGGAATCGACAATGGAGTGAAATCAAACCATAGGTAATTTATTTAAGCATTCAAAATGGGTCTCCATCCAATGTGTACCATAGAGATACCCAAGGAGAGAGCACGATGAACAATGATTACATGGGTTTTTATAGTAAAGATGACAGGCAAGGGGCGCTCAGAGGTAAATAGAGCTTTGGGAAAAACATACAAATGAGACAATGGTAAGAATCAACAACCTTGT
This sequence comes from Lissotriton helveticus, assembly GCF_964261635.1. Classification (NCBI taxonomy): domain Eukaryota; kingdom Metazoa; phylum Chordata; class Amphibia; order Caudata; family Salamandridae; genus Lissotriton; species Lissotriton helveticus. Next base: position 1,930,431,417 of record NC_136061.1, read on the forward strand.
GTAACTGTCGTGTCCTGAAGCTGCATACCAAGATAGGCTATTCTGAACAGACTTTAATTAAGGCTTTACCTCTGTTTTAAAAACACACGAAACCCACAGTGCAGACATCAGCTGTTCTTGTGCTAACTGTGCATGTTTACGCAGTCTTCAATGTCTAAATTTTGATTCGTTGCCTAATGTTTATGCAGTTGTAATGACAAGGATAGAGCCAGGCTGAAAAACAGGTCAAAGGTGAGCATGCATGAAGCACAGCTTAATAAAAAAAGAGAGATTCAGATTCTAAAACAAGAGCTTCAGATTTTAGGATTTCACAAGTGTCTCCCAGTAGCTCTTGTATATTGTCTCTTACCTCGCTCCTGCTAGTGCTTTCCTACCCCCTCCCTTCATATTACTATGTATCGTCTCATCCCATTTACTACTGTACAAAGTTGTCACATCTGACTGTTGGATGACGTCTATCTATGCTGTATGTTTCTCCCTTACTTAATAAAAAGTTGCAACACAAAAAAAAAGAAATAGAAAATCATGTAATTTGTCACATCATTTATGTTTTAAGGTATTGTGGCTTGTTGTCTGCTTTATGAGTAATTAAATATCAAATAATAAAGAAATAAAAACATCTGCTGAAAAGAAATTGGCAACAAGGACAAATGTGACAAGAAATCTGTTCTAGCTTACCTAATTGGTCACAAAGAGGCCCATTTTAAAATATCTGACAGGAACAGGCTCCAGCTGTAGATATCTTTATGTGTACAGCAATTTTGAGGGTATTATAATAGTATTAAGATAACTCTGGTGGTTTATGCTTTCTGGAAGAGATCTGTGTTTTTTGCAATGACAGTTTTGACTCATAGAGTAACATCAAGGGTTAATGTGCCTACTGAACAGCAAATCATGTAACGCAGCTCACCGATTTGTATTTCATTGAAACAGGTAAGTGGGTTACTGCTTTTGACACTGAGATCATTTTGTTACTTCCACTTCATAAGTTGCACTCCTTCTAATATAGCACTCATTGTGTTTATTGTATCAATCTGCTGTTAAGAAGGGCTCCTCTGGGAATTCATAAAATCTTGTTAGTATAGACCAAAAAAAAGAACACGTGAGCGACGGCCTGCGCCATGAGGTATTGCTACCGACTCGTAAGAGTTCAGGACAAAGCAAACGAGGACCCGTGCGGTTAGTAACCTGCATCACTTCTCTTGCAGGCTCAAGTGGTTGTCGACAAACTCTTCAGTAACGGAACAGTGAGTGCATTTAAATGGAGCTCTCTTCACCTCCTATGGCGGTGGGCATTATGTAGAGGTCGTTTTCTTTTGGATGTGGGGTTTTCTTCTGTCTGTCTCAGTGCAGATGTCTCTTTTTGTCCGTAAGTGTATGTGCCTCAATGTCCATGTGGCTATATCCGCGTCTTGCCTTGAGCTCCCATACACCTCACAATGTTACCTGTATCTGTGTTTCATCCATCTCCCCATGCCACTGATCACTCTGTGTGTGTGTGCGGAACGACCAAGTCTCACTGTGTGTGTCTTCTTATAACCATTTGTAGCTATATATTTTTGGGTCAGTCTCTTGTGAGTGAAATAGTCTTTTCACTTTCTACTGCAATCATGTTAGCCCGTGTCTGATCACCACATGTGACCATCTGTATGACCTTTTATAACAATATGAGACTGTGTATGAATGAGGCTGCTTCTGATTTCACGATTTTTGCATTTTTTTTTTTTATATAGCGCGAACTAGAACCGAGCCAACCGCTATATGTATCAAGCTATTTAGCATTCGCAAAGGCCGAAATTCTGCGAATTTCGGCCTTTGCGAATGCTAAATAGACAAATGGAATGTATCAAACAAGTTTGATGCAAAATAAGGATTAGCAAAATTTGCTAATCCTTATTTTGCGATTGCACTTAAGGAATTGCAAATTTTGCGATTCCTTAAATGCAATGTATCAAACAAATATTATGGAAAAAATGCCATTAAGGATTAGCAAATTACCACCAACTTCTAGTTGGTGGTAATTTGCGAATTCTTATCAAAAAGCTTTTTTGAAAAAAACCAAAGGTGCCATATGACGCCCATACATGCCCTTAGGGCATGTATGTGCGCCATATGCCCCCAAATGTCTTTTTCAGGGGTGCAGCAGGGTGTTCTTGAGACACCCCTGCACCCTTGGAAAAATCCCTAATTTGCGATCAGCAAATTGCTAATTGCAAATTGCACTTTCATTCCTATGGGCCTCCTGGCCCATGGAAATGAAGGGGTAATTTGCGAATGACAATTTGCTAATCTCAAATTAGGAATGCTAAGGAATCGCTATTGGAAAGCGATTTTGTACATACATACCGTTTTGCATTTCCTAAATAGCGATTCCTTAAAATTCGCTATTTAGGAAATGCAAAATGGTTTGTTGATACATATAGCGGTTAATCAGTTATCAGAGCGCTTTACATAGCACCAGTTACGTTACATGAGGACACACTTTCTTTTAGGCACGGGGAGATTAAGTGATTTGCCCAGAATCACAGGGGGTTTTTGGCGTCGTTACCGAGACTCGAACCCAGATCCCCAGGTCCGAGGTAGAGCGCCTTAGCCGTTAGGCCAACCCCTCTCTCGATTGTGTGTGACACTGAATGGCTTTGTTTGGCTGTAGTTGATTCTAGTTTGAACAATTGTGTAACCATTTGTAATAGTGCATGGCCCTATTTCACCGTGTATGTGATGGCACATTACTATTTATGTGACTGTGTGGAGATGTGTAGGTAAGTTTGAGTGACAGTGCATGTAATGCTCTATGACTGTGTTTGACTGTATTCTTTATGTGTGTAATTGTGTAAGTCTGCCAGCTACTATTGTTTGAGTGCATGTGTTACTGTGTCTGTTAGTCTGTGTGTCAGTCTGCTTGTGCCAATTTACGTGATCGCACTAGACTGTGTGGCCACCTCTGTGACTGTCTAGAGCCATGTGCGATTTGTGTGGACTGAGTTTGGCGCCTTTTATTTATTGATATGGTTGCGTGGAATGTATACCTCGGCGTTACAGGTTTCTGACTGTATTTGAAAGAGTGCGTTGTGACTGTGTCGCAGCTCTGGTGATTCTAACGAGAGTTGTTTTTGTGAGGCGGGTGCTAGTATTGCCTTGACAGGGTGATTTGATTGACATGTTACCATCTTCTGAGAGGACCTCTCTCCCATTGGCAGGTGTCTCCTGAGGTGCTAGGTAACCTGGGATCTCTGGTCTGCGGCCTCAGCCCTCGCACTCTGCAGAGTTTACCCACCGACTCCCTGGTCAGAGTTTTACCTGATCTGGTGAAGTATGAAGCATCCCTCAGCCCAGCCCAGAGGACAAGCTTCATCGGCGCCCTGGTGGTGAGTGGTCCATGTGTTAAATCAAAGCTTGCTTGGTTTGAGTACGATGATGAGATCGTTGGAGGTGCTGGTTCATCCTGTTTAGGATGAACCAGCACATGAGGTAAGTGCAAGGGAACTAATTGTACGTTCACGCTCCTGTACGCAACACGCCTGAGGGATGAGGGCCTTCCAGGCAAGACACACGTGACCTGTGTGTGTGTGTGCACACGTGTTTATTTGTTTCCAGGCACGACAGCCAAGTCATGGGAACACTAGACTGTGTCATGAAACATGACTGCTGATGATCACATTTAGGGGTTGTTAGTACTTGTTCATAATAAAGTTTTTTATTTTTGAGAAACGTGAATATTTCTTTCTCGTAGAGCAGTGTGCCCGCGTGCTCCTGAATGATAGTGCAGTGCAAGGCAGGGGATATTGTAAACAACAATTACTAATAGGGTTATAGCGAGGTTGAAGCCTTCCTTTGCATCTGGCTCCGTCCTTACATTTTCATATAAGTGTACCATAGACAGGATAGGAAAAACATTTCCTACTCAGCTCAGCATGTTTGAAAATGGGAGCAGTGGGAGTGTGCATTACAAAGTGCATAGTTTGGGATGAGGTAGACAAGGTGTCTTTGGATTAAGCAAAATACTTTGTCTTTCTTATGCCCCTGACAAGTGAACCAATGTAAGGAAGCAAGGGTGGGCCAGCCTGACTTCCAACCTCTAGTTTCAGTGAGATGTGTGCAGACACATTTTGAATAGGCTGCAATCGATTAAAATGTGATTTAGGGACACCCAGATATTGCAGTAGGTAAGGCGTTAAGAAACGCAGGCTTTCATAGTCATGACTTATTGAGAAAATGAAAAAAGAAAATCACCATTTAGAAGAAAAAAAATTGAAGATAGTTTGAGTTGCAGGTAGCAAAGTGAGCCTGAAGTCGATATTGCGTCCAATTTTCTAGATATCTGGCACAAAAGTGGGTCATTCAATCAGGCTAAAATGTATTGGGCCATAATGGATATTCATGGTAGGGAAGTAACCTTTCGTTTGAGAAACATGAACTTTTTGGTGATCGATACACCTTTGCGCATCAAGTGTCATAAGAACGGATTGGAGATCTTTTATGGTGACTTTCAGGCTGGTCCTTTCTTTGAGGATGTGGGTATGTCATATTCTTCTTCCACCAAAACAAAAAAGGTGGCTACGCTGAATGAGGATTCAGATGGAAATGTGTGTTCTCTCAGATTGTGAGTTTGTTCCTGTGTCTTCCGAACCAACCTTTAGTCTTTCTGCTACAGCAACCCATTGAGTCTGTCTCTATTCTGCTTCTATCTCTTCTCTCCCGTGCCACGACACAGTACTCAAATATAGTGTTTGATGCAGATATGTAACTGCTGCATTGAACCCAGATCATATAGGATGGCAAACTCTAATTTTCAAAAATGCAATAACAGAAAACAATAACAAACATTTTGAAAAAAATATGTCATATATCATAAAAGTAAATAAACACTTGTTGCAGACTGGCAGCAAAAAACCAAAATGTAATCACAACATCTGACAGATACTTGTTTCAGAATTGTTAGAGAAAACCAAATATGCGATCAAAAAGGCACTGCAACACCGGTAGGCTCCTTTAAGCCAATGAAATTGCATCATAAATGATAACAAAAGAGACAGTGTAAAAACTCATGAAATGGATATAACAGATCATACCATTACAACCTGAAAACAAGCAATGGAACATTTGTCATACATGTGTTCTTCAGAACACTATTGATGCTGAAATATAATGTACTTAATTTGTTAATGTGCTGCAATGGGGACTACACAGCAGCATTATGTGCTTAAAAAGTATTTGTTCGAGGCTTATGAGCTGTAGATTATATACTTTGCATAGATCGCCATATGGTGTTGGGCTCGGATGTTTGCAGTTTGTTTTTGTTCGAAGAAGTCTTTGTAGTCACGAGATAGGTGACACCTCCTTACAATGATAGTGCGCATGGGCATCGACTCCATCTCCAGATTGTTTTTTCCACCATCGGGTTCGGATGTGATTTACTGCGCTCCGGGTCGGTATCGACTTCAACCCCCCTTCGACGCACAATCCTTCACCAATCAACGGTATTGTTCTCGATCGCGTTCCCCTTTCGACGCGCATCCTCCAACTTCAAATAACCAAGACCAAGATCTCCGACGCGGGCCGTTGGGCCTACCTGCGCCGACCATGCCGGCCGTCGATGGAACGGACTCCGTTTAAAAATGCCCCAGGTGTGGTGCTAAGTTACCACACACAGACTTACACGAAGTGTGTAACCCCTGCCTCCCCCCTAGCACGGGGAAAAGCACGCCAAGCCTGTACATCGTTCCAGTCGAAGAAAACCATCCGTGATCGTCGGGCTCGACGTCACAATATGTCCTGTGGCAGCAGCTCAATTCCAGACATCTTCGGAGCAGGTTCTAATGTCCATCCAGAACTCCAACCTGTAGAAGAGGATATCTCCGTGTCCGAAGCCGACGACTCTGAGGAAGACGAGCAGAACGTCACCCTGGCTCAACAGACAGTGAGTAGTAACACCCAGGCTGCCACCAAACCCAAACCTAAGGCTCCGGTAACACGTTCACCCTCTGGCTCAGGTCGACACTGTCAACATACTTCAGACGCCCGCCCTTGGTCCCGGCTAAGAAACCGAAACAAAAGCCTTCCGTCTCGGGCTCGAGTCTGCTCCATTCCGGCACCGAACATACACCTTCGGCAGCGAAGCCTAAAACCAAGCCGGTGCCCCACCCTTCATTGCCGGCACCAAAGACACCTTCGACGTTGAAAACCTCGACCCTATAGCCACTACAAGAGAAAGCTTCAGAGCTGAAACAGGACAAACCGAAAGCTTTGGAGCCGAATGTTAGGGTTCGAGGGAGAAGAAGACCTTGAGCTGTGGTTGGGGTCAGTTCACAGAGGAGAAAACACGTAATATATACACGCTCCCTTGCTTCTCTAAAGGGACGCCGAGCACGTAGCTTGACGCTTGGCTTACTGACTTGTTCGTGACCACGCCCCCTTCCACTTCCGTGTTGTTCCTGTCCCGTCGAAGCAGCTCCTGTGGCGTCTTCGAGAGTCCTCTCCTCAGCCTTGGTTCCTGACCCCTCTCTTTGGTGTAGTTCCTCCTCGTGGGGTAACGGTATTTATTTTTGCAGCTTCTTCCCCTTTGGCTGCACTCTCCCCCTGCTGTCATTGCCTTTACGTGCATTCTATAGTTACCCGACTTTATTTTCTGCAGCTCTGTTCGGGTAGCTGTACTGCTCACGGCACGTTGTTTTCCCCTTTTCTTTGTTTCCCCTGTGAGGGAGTCGCTGTTCCGCTCTGCTTCCCCCGCACAGAGCCGGACGGCACACCTCGGCGAGTGTGTCTCTGCTCCGCCCTGCTGGGTGTTTCAGGGCCGGGCGGAACACATCGGATCCCGTTCCTGTTGGTAAGGGAGTCGCTGTTCCGTTCCATACTTCCATTGGAGCCGGACGGCACACCTTAGTGAGCGTGCTTCTGCTCCGCCACGCCTCTCCTAAGCTGGCCGGTCGGAACACCTCAACCCCCTTTTATTCCATGGTAGACTTTTCTTTTCCCCTAGTGTCTACTGTGTGAATGGTGACTGAGTGTGTGTTTAGGTCGCTTCGTTTAGACCTCTGGATATCCTATCATTATCCTACCCTCATTCAGCCAAAACGACCAGGAAGTTCTTGATTGATAAAGGACCTCCTCTTCAAGGAAATATTTGATACGCACACTGGTGAGTGTGGGGTGACATTAACCACAGCTCAATGTTTAGAATGTTTATGACCTTGCATAGGAATTAAGGGTGCTTATTGTTTTTTCCTTTTTAGCATCTACGCTTTCTGGCTGCCATTCTACACGACCTCCATCCTCAGCCTATGGGGAGAGTGGTGGACAGTCCTTGGTTTTATTCCCCATACTTTTAGAGAGCAGCATCTTTGAGCGAGTTTCAAGGTTCTCCTTTAAGTGCTGCCTTCTGGAAGTTGAGGGATTCATCTTTGCTCCTGTGGATCCGGCTCTGTTCCTGACACCGAAACAGGACAAACCAAAAGCCTCGGAGCCATAGAAAAGCTCAGAGCCAAAAATTTCCTCACCAAACGTTTCGGAGACAAGACACCCTACAAAATCTTCACAGCTTAAGCCTGTTAAGGATCACTCTATGACTAAGCTTATGGCACCGAAACAAGACATACCACTCAAAGACCTTTCGTCTCTAGAATTTTTGGATCCAAAGCAGAAAACACTGCATACTGACCCCGAAAATGGGCACCTTCTCACCAAACCTCCTAAGAAACGGAAACTAGACCTCCCAGAGGCCTCTCACATACATCTTAAATGAAAGGACATGGGTACTAACCCTTCTCCCCTTATATACCTCCCTCTCCTACTCCTCCTGATCCTAACTTGTTTATCTCACATCACATACACTCTAACCTGCACCACAGGATGATGATGATGGTGGGGATGGGGATACACTATGGGATGATGTCAACCATAACATACCACAGGACACAGACCCATGGGATGACTATGATCAAGATCCAGATCTACACAATGATCCTGATCTGTATCCTCCAGGCCATCACTACCTTCTAGGCCATCACCGTCTTCTAGGAGATCACATGGGGTGATTCCCTAGAAGACGACATCTTAGTGGAAACAATCGCACCCTCACAAAAATCCACCCTGCTCATGCTAAAGGGCATGTTAAAACATGCTACAGAGGTATTCAAAGACCCTGGTAGAGCCCAAATACTTACAACAAGGGTGGATAAAAAATATAAAGCAGCTCCAACAGACCCAGTGTATATATGAAAGGCCAGGTACCCTTAGACTCTCTTGTTGTGTCTAACACACGCAAGAGGGCTAATTCCCAAGCTACAGGCAACGCCCCACCTCCTGACAAGGAGTTAAAGCTTACAGACGCTTCAGGAAAAAGAATTGCGTCACAGGCGGCTAACCATTGGCGCATCGCCAATGCTCAAGCTCTCTTAGCGCGCTATGACAGAGCTCTCTATGACGAGTCGGAAAAACTAATGCAGCACTTACCAGGGGAACACAAAAACAAGGCCAATGAACTCATTCAAGAGGACAAACTTATAACTAACACATCCATAAAATGTGCCCTAGATGCGGCTGATACAGGCATCTCGTGCCATTAACACCAGCATATTACTGCGTAGGCACGCTTGGCTTCGAATCTCCGGATTTAAGAAAAAAGTTCAAACCACCATACTCAATCAGCCCTTCGATCAAGAACATCTTTTTGGACCTACAGTCGATACTTCTTTGGAGAAAATGAAGAACGATATCAAGACTGCTAAGTCCATGGGGCCTTGCAACTTCCTTTCAACAGGGGGGTCCTTTCACCGCTCCTTTTACAGGGGTTGCTCCAAAGCAATGTCGTCAGAAAATCCCTCCTCATCTTACAAAATCCCCAATCAGTCTAACTCCTCCAGAGGATATTTATGGGGGAGGATACAGAGGGAACAATAATAAGGGAAGAGCCAGAGGTAACAACACCCGCAATTCCCCTACCACCAAGCAGTGACTTCCCTACAATACCCCCCGACGATTCCACTCCTGCCGAGGGACGTCTTTCACAGTTCCTACCGGTCTGGAACTCGATCACAACAGACAAGTGGGTAAAACAAATTATCCAGTTTGGTAATTGTTAGAACTACTCACCTTCACTCCCCCAAATATCCCTCTTAGGCAATGTCCAATGTCATCAGAACATCTGACCCTCCTAAAACAAGAGGTTCTCTCCCTGTTACAAAAACATGCAGTAGAACTAGTCCCCTTGCCTCATCAGGGCACAGGGGTTTATCCCTATATTTCCTAATTCCAAAAAAAGGACGGCTGTCTAAGGCCAGTACTGGACCTCAGACCACTAAACCTCTATATTCAGTCAGATCACTTCCACATGGTCACCCTCCAAGAGGTGCTCCCATTGCTTCAACAAGGCGAATTTCTTTCTACTCTGGATTTAAAGGACGCTTACTTCCATATTCACATTCATCCAGCCCACAGAAAATATCACAGGTTCCTGGTGGATGGTAAACACTACCAGTTCAAAGTCCTCCCATTCGGGGTGACCACAGCACCCAGAGTCTTCACCTAGTGCTTTGCAGTAGTTGCAGCTCACTTAAGAAGACAACACATTCACGTGTTCCCATATCCTGATGACTGGCTAATAAAGGCCAAGTCACAGAGCAGCTGCGTTCACCACACCTGTAAAACAATTCAGTTGCTTCACGACTTGGGATTCACCGTGAATTTCACCAAGTCCCACCTCCAACCATCCAACACACAACTGTATCTAGGAGCTACAATAGACACTTCCAAAGCTCTATCATACCCAACCCAGTCAGAATACGCAACATACAGGCTCTAATATCACAATTTCAGCCACAACACTCATTACCAGATCGAGTGTTCATGCAATTAATCGGGATGATGGCCTCTTGCATTCTAATTGTCCCTTATGCAAGACTCCACATGCATCCTCTGCATGAATGCTTAGCCCATCAATCGAACCAGGCTCAAGGTCAGCTAACATATCTGGTGTTGGTGGACAGCCACACATATCGCTCTTTGCACTGGTGGAAAACACAAAACCTTTCCAAAGGGCGGCCGTTCCTCCACCCGGTTCCACAGATAGTGCTAACAACAGAAGCATCGCTCACCGTTTGGGGAGCTCATCTCCAAAACTTTACCATTCAAGGCATAAGGACTGCACAACAAAACAATTCCACATAAACCACCTGGAATTACTGGTAATTCTTCTGGCATTAAAATCCTTTCAACTCCATTTAGTAGGCAACGCTGTCTTAATCCGTACGGACAACATGACAGCAATGTACTACATACAAAAGCAAGGAGGGACACACTCTACAGCTTTCACACTTTTGGAGAATTACAGACCCATATCATTACTGCTGTTTCCAGCAAACCTTCTGGAGACTCATGTAGCAGCCTGCCTTAGTTCCTTTTTAGAAATTTCTGGACTCCCACCAGGCTGGTTTTGGTCCAGCACACTCAACTGAATCTGTGATTTTATCTGTCTTAGACAATCTTAAAGGACAGGCTGACATTGACCGTTTTCAGGCCCTCATCCTCTTAGACCTGTCTGCGGCTTTTGACACCGTGAACCACAACAGTTTGTTGGATCGCATCGCTGCAGCGGGTCTCGGAGGCTTGGCTCTGGACTGGTTCAGCTCCTTTTTAGAGGACCACAAACAATCAGTGTGGCTCTGACCTTTTAAATCTAATACTGTTGAAATGAGTTGCGGGGTCCCACAGGGTTCCGCTCTCTCGCCGATTCTGTTCAACATTTACATACGTCCCCTAATCTCGAGTCTGCTGCAGTTGGGGTTAAAATCTTCAACTATGCTGATGACGTGCAGCTAATTTTCACTCTGGAGAACAGTACTGAATCGAATGATTTTGTCAGGAACTCCATGGTGCATGTAAAAACCTGAATGGACAAGAACAAATTGAAACTCAATTCTGAAAAAACTGAGATAAGTATTCCTAGCAATAAACTGGCTCATTGGACACCATCATATTGGCCCCCTGAGCTAGGTGTGGCCCCAATTCCTAAATCCGTGATAAAGAGCCTTGGTCTCCATATTGATTCAGACCTCTCTATGAGCGCCCAAATTTATTCAGTTACTTCTGCCTGCTTCGTCCAACTCCGCAAATTGCATAAGATTAGACGGTTCTTTAGTAAAGAGGCCAGTATTCAAATCGTGATTGCCCTTGTTCTCTCAGAAATCGATTACAGAAATGCCCTCAACCTTGGTATCCCACTATATTTGAGGCATCGTCTTTAGATAATTCAAAACCAAGCAGCAAGAATCATCTATCTTAAGGATAGAAGATGCCACATCACTCCGCTGCTTAAAGATCTCCACTGGCTTCCAGTGGAGCAGCGTGCAATGTTTAAAACTGGCTGCATTCTTTTCAAAGCCATTCAAGAAACTGGCCCAAGGTTCATTTCCTCATGTATTAGTAAGCATCTGCCCCAGCGTGCTCTGAGATCAATGCATCTGAATCTTTTGACAGTGCCCAGAATCAGACGCAAACGCACTGGTGGGACCCGGTTCTCTTTTCTGGTCCCGAAGCTTTGGAACTCATTGCCTACCTCTATTAGGCTTGAGGTGGATTATGTGCGGTTCAACAAACTACTCAAAATGTGGCTGTTCACCCTAGCGTATAACTATCTGTTTCTTTCCTTGTTTTTTTTCTCTTCGTCTACTGTTCCTCCTCTGTGCCCCCATAGCGCCAAGAAACCTATCTGTTTCTTTCCTTGTCTTTTTTTTTCTCTTCGTCTACTCTTCCTCCTCTGTGCCCCCATAGCGCCAAGAGACCTGTTGGAGAACGAGTGCTCTCTAAATTACCATGTAACATAACATAACATGACACTTAGCTCAACGCATATGGAATTGGGCCATTCCACAAAACATATATCTCCTTGCAGAACACCTCCCAGGAGTACACAATCAAATCGCAGATCTGCTCAGTCGTCAACAACAAATAAGGAGAGTGTGACTGCACACCTTAATAAAATAAGTGTAAACCAAATGTAATGAGAATACAAAAATCTTTAAGCTGTTGAGCGTGCTACTGCTGTGGAGAGAGATCAGACCCCAATCAATCTCTGTATACTAGAACAATTCAAAAGAGGGTTGTGGATGACCACAACCTAAAGCCATAGCACAGCCTGAATGGACGACACTGATCGTCTCAATTAATTTATACATAAAATTAGTACTCTTAACTCAGAAGCTCAAAGGCATATGATTTTAATCACACCCTTGTTCATATCAGTAACAACTTCATATAAAACATAATGCAGTTCATAGAAATCTCACTGTGTATTTACAATGTAAAGCTTGCTTTATAAATCATACAGCAATATCCAATACCAATGAATCATGGATATACAATATCAAAAAAACTCAAATATAGATCCCAATGCATTTCGGGTTCCAGGAGCGAACCCTTCTTCAGGGGATATATTTATGTACTCGTAAAGAACAGGTGATGTCCAAATGTTATATCCACAGGATCCTAAAACACAATGATAACATATTGGTATATAGTACAGATATATTCATCCACTTGAACATGTATTTACATCAATGTCAATTCCAATATAGAATTTGCACTCTGAAGAATCACAATCAAAAAGTAAAAGAGAAAATAAAAGAGAAAATAAGAATTTGCAATGAGGTATCTCAGACCTAACGTATGTGGTCCAAAGGCCTTCAAACTACTGCCTATGCTCTACCACATATTTTGCCATTGCTCTCTCTTAAGAAGATGTCCAAAGTGCTTTACTATCTGAAAAAATGCTTTACTATCTAAAAAAATAATAGTAACTCAACCGTAAAAGGCAACCGTCATGTCTCTAAACTTTCTTACCTATGCAATCAGATTTGGAATGCAGAAGCTTGCCGAACGTGACAATATCCAATTACACCATCGCCCAATGTCACGTAGATTTCTCAATGACCAAACCTCGCTTCTTATGTGAACTGCAACAAAATACGTAAAGGCTTGGTTGTGCTATCCTAAGTCCACAGAGAGTTCCCTGTCAGTTTGTGTAAAGATTAAAAAGGCTTACCAAGAGAATCTTTTTGTGAGCCTACGACCTGAGTAACGATCAGTTACAACTGCGATAGCTTCCCAAAGGGTGTGCGTTTCATGTCTGTGAAAGACAAAATTACAGGAGAGCTTGAAGTCAAGTCTTCTCAGTATGTAAAAATAAAAATAAAAGTGTAATATACCCAAGCGTATTGTTGCTCACCAGGTTTCCAGCTTTCCTCGCGCTACCAGCGTAATTGACCAGCGTGTATCTCCAACTTCCGCATTCGAACACAAGCTATCCCAACATGCTTTGCGTTCCCCCCCGCTATGCAAAGTTCGAGACTGTACTCAATATATTACGTGAGATACCATGAAATACTCACAACAAAATACAATGGATGCACTTATGCATCTGGTGAAATGAAGTCTCGTCAATTATGTAAATCGGTCCTGACAAAAACGTACGGGTGCTCTTTTTATTTAAAAAAAAGAGCTTTAACTTTATTGTACATCATGTCCCTTTGCTTAGTATGTACCAGCCCCTCTATGGGACAGTACTAGATAACGACGTGTAGACACCGAGTGTCCTTGTTTCGAGGTTTTGATGCTCCTAATCACACTTCATGTACTTCAGAGAGTTGTTAAGTACCTGTGAAAATGAAAAATAAAGAAAATGAAGAAAAAATAAGATTTAAATTAGGAAGAGTGCAAATTCTGTACATAAGAATAAGTCAGAACAATACATTTCACAGAAAGCAAATCATTTCATAATGGTCATTTAATCCTCCCGGAGTCACGGTACCTACAGGTTTAATCCAATGTGTTTCTCTGCGTGCTAACGCAGTGTTCATGTCAATTCCTGACCTTTGGAAGATGTGTTCCAGTACTGTGAAGGGCAATTGTGGTATAGTGTGTGCTGCCTGCAACCAATGTGCAGCTAGTGGTGATGTGGTGTTCTGATTGCGGATTCTGCTCGACAGATCCGCGAATGGGAACTTCATCCTCAAGTTCTTCTTCCATTCTTTGAAATGTGGGGTTACCCAGAAATATATCCATTCGCCACACCCCAAAACGCAAAATGCCTAACATTCGCGTCCATGTATCCACCCCATTGTCCACAGGCAATGCGATATTCATGAACTGGTCAGGGATATTTGCTTACGCTTCTCCGCCTCTCCCACTCATTCCGTTAGTGGTTTGGAAGCTCAAACAGCATTCCCTCACACTAATCCTGGTAGCTCCCACATGGGCTCGACAACACTGGTTCACAACCCTATGTCAGTAGTTCCTCATTCCTCATCAAAAACTACACCTCTCTCCCAAACGTCTCACTCAGAGCCATGGAGCGATAAGGCATCCACATCCCAGTCAACTCAACCTTGCGATCTGGCACCTGAAGTCTTAGAGTTTGGAGCTACCTTAATCTCCCGCCAGAATGCATGAAAGTCATTAAATAGGCTAGACTTACTACTACCAGAGCATGCTGCGCAGCAAAGTGGAAACAATTTGTAATTTACTGTACAAACAATCAAATCAATCCACTAGACGCTTCCAGTCAAAACATTATTTGCTATCTATTACACCTACAATGCTGTAACCTAGCATATACATCTATAAGACTACATCTAGTTGCAATAGCAGCTTAGCTACAAAACAGACAACACTTGTCTTTGTTTCGAGTACCCACTATTAAAGTTTTTATGGAAGGACTTAAAGAATAATTCCCCCTAGGGTTCGCCCTTTCCAGTGTGGAATCTTAATATTGTCTTTACAAAGCTCATGGGCCCACCATGTGATCCTCTGCACAAATGTGAACTACAATTCCTCACTTGGAAAGTAGCCTTCGATACAGCCATCACATCTCTTAGAAGAGTGAGTGAGCTTCAGGCACTAACCATACAAGAACCATTTTTGCAAATTCATCACAACAAAGTGGTTCTCAGGACTAATCCAAAATTTTTACCTAAAGTTGTGTCTGCCTTTCACCTTAACCAGTCTGTTGAACTACCAGTATTTTTCCCTCAACCACACTCAGTGGCAGAAAGGGCTCTTCACAAGCTAGACGTTAAAAGGGCACTACTCTATTACATTGAAAGAACTAACAGCCAGATTCATCAATGTCCCGTTTTGCGAGTCCTTAATAGCGATTATTAAGGAATAGCTATTAAAGACTCGCAAAACGGGATTCATGTAGAAATCGCAAATAAAATTGCGATTCCTACAGCTTCCTTATTTGCGATTAGCAAATTGCTAATCGCAAATAAGGAATAACTCACCATTCATTCCTATGGGCCGAAAGGCCCATAGGAATGAATGGGGAGACATTCCTTATTTGCGATTAGCAATTTGCTAATCGCAAATAAGGATGCGATTTCAAGGGTGCCAGGGGAAGGCCAAGGGACTAAAGTGCATTTTTCTAAGTTTTCGCTATTTACCACGAAGTCAGACTTCGCTGTAAATAGCGGCCAAAAAATGTGAATTCGCAAATCAAAATTGGTTCATGAATTGCATTTAAGGAATCTCAAATAGAGATTCCTTAAATGCAATTCCTCGCACTTTAGCGATTTTAAAATTAGCGATTTTTGCATTTGGGATGATGAATCCCAAATGCAAAAAAAGCGCTCGCAAAGGGCCAGATTCGCAGAATCTGGCCCTTTGCGAGCCGATTCTTGTTTCATGAATCTGGCTGTATATCCTTTCGAAAGATTAATCAACTCTATGTTGCTTTCTCCCCACCTCATAAAGGCAATCCCATTTCAAAAGCAGGTATTGCACAGTGGATTGTTAAGTGCATCCAAATATGCTACCTTAAATCCAAGCGTACATTAACCATTCCCCCTAGTGCTCATTCTACGAACAAACTAGTGGCTTCTATGGCCATTTTAGGGAACATTCCCTTAGATGACATCTGCAAAGCTGCAACTTGGTCTACACCGCACACATTTACAAATCACCATTGTGTAGATGTGCAAGCAAAACAACAAGCTAGTGTGGGCCAGGCTGTCTTAAGAACACTTATTCAAACCACTGCAACAGATACAGGTTAGCCACCGCCACAAACAAAACTGCTGTATAGTCTATGCAAAGTATATAATCTACAACTCGGATGCCTCGAACGGAAAATGATACTTACCAGTCTGCATCTGTTCTTGGCATGTAGAGCTGTCGATTCATATACGCCCATCCGCCTACCCGGGTACCTTTATCTGTTGCAGTATTATCTTACTTAGATACAACACACATGGACATCTCTTTCTATTCTTACTAACTCCATCATCACCCTTTATGGCAAAAACAATCTGGGGATGGAGTTGATGCCCATAAGCACTATCATCGTAAGGAGGAGTCACCTATCTCGTGACTACAAAGACTTCTTTGAACAAAAACAAACTGCAAACATCTGAGCCCAACACCAGATGACGATCTATGCAAAGTATATGAATCTACAGCTCTACATGCCAAGAACAGGTGCATACTGGTAAGTAGCATTTCCTTTTATACTGATAATAACACACAAACATAAAGCTACTTACTGAACAAAATAAAATGACTGCTGGATGGTGAACATGGTCCTTATTTTTCGAAATATAACTAATGAATACATGAAGGTATGCATAACTGAATGAGAGAATGAATGTATGAATTGTTGGGAAGTGGGTTATAAGTGATAGGTAGTGACTTACCACTAGTAATTAGGCTGCAAACACAATAAAAGGGTGAGTCAAGGTCTCAATAAATATTTCCCTTGCTTAACCCTGGTTAGCTGGCAACTAGCAGGCAGGTGTAGCTTAGCAGATACGCGTGTAAAGCATTTAAAAACACCAATACACTAAATATGTAAGTTGCAACACATAATAAAAATCTAACTTCAATTTATAAAAATAGATTGTATTTTTGTGAACAAATAGACACTAAAACGACAAAAATACAATGTAGGGAACCAGAGATGTGAATTTTTAAAGAATCATCAATTTCTAGTGCTGAAAAACCAATAGCACCAAATTGGGACATCTGGTCACACTTTTCCAGGACAAAGTCAAAGTTTGGGGCCAACTGCGATAAAGCCCTGGTTGGATACACTAAGCGGGAGACCTTGGTCAAATTTTACCTTCACACTTAGGACCTTATTTGGAAGATAATCTCTTGATGTTGAGAGAGGCTCCTTTAAAGGACAGATTCTGTGTTGGTTCTTCGACTGGACTTTCTGTGAGGCCCCAGTGAAATCTTTGAAGTCTGGCGCTCCAAATCTTTCAGCAGGATGAACCTGAAATCCAGGCCAGGTCCCGGTTGAAGGTAGCCGACTTGACTCTCAACATCGATTCGGTCACCCAATGGAGCTTTTTTCAAAAGGTTCACCAACCGTCTGGATCTTCTTCCAGAAGGTCTCTTTGAGGGCTCAAAGTGTCCACAACAGCAGTCCAGCGGTCTAGATTCTCTGAGATGGTCCTTGGGATGTTGGGACTACAGTTCCCACAGTGCACCTGGTCAAATCCTTAAAAGTCCACTGAACGCACTACAGAATGGGGACTTCTTGGTGGAGATGATAAAGGTGAGCTCGGTTAACCTGTAGTTTGCAGGGAGTCCACCCCTTAATCCTTCTTGAAGCAAGGCAAATTCCTTATGGCTGTAGTCCCAGAATGTGCAACCGGTGCAGTCCTTTAGAGTGCAGACCTTTGGGGTGAAGATCAGGTTTCCAGCAGGGCAGTCCTTCTTCTCCTTCTAGTTTCAGGACGTATATCTAAGTTGCTTGGCAACTCTTCCATATTTATGCAGTGCCCCTGGGTGTCAAGCAGGGGGGGGGCACTCCTGACCAATGGGTTGCAGGGTGCTACCCAGGTGTATGACCACTTCCTCCAAAATGTGTGGCAAATTCTTGCCAGAGAAAGCACCATTCTTCCAAAATACATAATGGAGAAATCCTCTCCTGGGAGGTTACATTAGGCTAAGCAGACCCACGGGTGTGGCTAAGATTCCCTACCACACCCCTACCATCCCTCTCCTTAATCTAATTACAGGGGCTCTTGTGTCACTGGGTGGCAGGATGTAGGGGGTGTCTATGCTGTCCTTAAGTGTCATTCTCCCTCTGAAGACCAGCTTGGCTACCCATCTCGCCTCTTGCTTTCTGCTTCTGCAGTTTTAGTTCTCCTCAAACAGGAAACCCATTGTCTCGCTAGCAGCCTACTTCACACCTCTTTAAGACAGCTTGCCTCAATTTGTTCCCGGCTAGCCAATCAGGTGAGAGCAGCTGGAAGGCTGGATTTTGACTTCCAGAAAAGAGAGTTTAATAAACAAAATTAGCTCCTTCTATCTATACTTATTCATAAATGGAATATTCCAATTTAGCCTATGTGGCTAATTATCTACAATGGGGAAAACAAGATTGGCAGTTTTTCCCTCACCAGGCATATAAAACATCTTTTATAATGTCCCTGCTTATAGTAACATGGCACCCTACCCCTGGTGCTCCTCGGGAAGACCTATGGGGTGACTTAAAAACAAGGTACATTACTACTTTGGAAGTCAAATTTGCATATAACTACAGTTTAAAAGCAGCCTGCAAGGCAGGGCTGGCTTTTAAAATGACAATGGGCAACACATCAGTGCACACTCAAGTGCAGGAAATCTACTGGGCCTCTAAACATCCCTGCCCTATTATATACTAGGGACTTATAGGTAGTTTGAATCCACCTAGCCTAATTATATACTAGGGACCTACAGGGGTCTGTCATGGCTAATTATAATTATGACTAACCATGTACTTTTAATTGGAGCACATGTCCTGGGTCTGGTGAACTGATCCCAGGGCACAATCAAAGTCGGAAAAACAGTAACTTTTGGTCAGAATGGAGGCAAAACGTGGGGGGACACTGCAAACAGGTCTTGATTTCTCACATGAGTGAATGATTGTTGTGTGTGTCAATGGTAATTATGGTAATTATGTAATTGCTGTGTATGAATATGTGTGTGTTTGCAAATTCCTCTTCTTTGTTCCCCAGTTCAGAATCCAACACTGTGTATTTGAGTCCAGCAACATAACCTCCTGCCCAATGAGTGCTGTATCAGTGCTTTATGACCCTCACAGCTTGACGTCTGAACAGAAGTGACTTGTCAATGCTGTGGGACAACAGCACTGCAGTATTTCTAACAGCAGTAGACGTTCTCAACCAGTGAACTGACAGGGCTTTGGTGTCCTGCCCCAGTCTATCTGTGTTGTATGTTCTCTATAAACAGGGGGAGTGTGCAGTTCCTAAGAATCCAGGGAGAAGTGGGAGAAAAAAGAGGAGGGGGGTTTGTTGTGTTCCAGATGAAGAGGGCTCGCCAATAGGAGCAGGCGCCCTCACGCACCCCGGAAGGTGTCATGCTTCATCATTGGACTTGTTCCTCATTGGGCCGGCGCTGCAATGCCCGATGGGTATCCACAAGGGGGCTCTTTGCAAGGGATCTTTTAGTAGCCGTATGATGAAGTGGGGGGGTGTAGGTTTTGTTTGTAGTGTGTGTAAAGTGATGTTTAACAGGAGTGAGCTAAAATAGATTTAGTGATGTTCATTGTTCATAGTCAAGTAACTTTATTGATTGAGCTCACTAATCTAATTAAAAATGTGGTGCTCATTCAGGCTTTAATGGTCCTAAAAAGCCTGATAGGTGTTTAATTTAAAAATATATGCGGTCAACATGTTTGTCGTCTATATCTGTCCAATCGGCTCAAGCAGCCATTCTTCAAGACCTAACAGCAACAAACTACACTACTCGATGACTGGATGCCTTACTCTATTTGTTGTGCTTATGGTAATTAGTCATTTAACAGGTCAAACAGATAAATAATTGTACCTTGACCAGGATCATAATCTGGAACACAATAGGACAAACATTACACAATTAAACGCACATTTAAAAACACATTTCCGATTTATCATTTGAAATCACTTTGCATGGCGTCAAAATCTGCTTTTCCTACAAGCCCCCAGTGGTACAGCACCCATGCACAATATATCACCACTCATACATCAAACACAACGATACAGGAGAGATCAAGCAGTAACCGTGTGGGAGGCACAGAAGGCAGTACTCAAGGGGACGTTGTAGAAGAGGCTGCTAGACTGAAAAAGACAAAGGGGTCCCTTCAGTTCCAACTGCATGAAGAATAAGAGGACCAAGAACTGATAAACAAACACAAATACAAAAAATCTGGAGAAAGATAACAATGAAGTGAGGCCAAATCAGGGCATTAGAACTTGACAGGGCAGTTTATGATTTAATTTAGATAAAACGTTATAAAAATGTCTACGAACTAGGCAACAAATCTGGTAAGCTATTAGCTAACTTGCTGAAAACATGCCAGCTGAAAACTCGCATTGTGGAAGTAAATGGATAGGTTCGGTCACCTATGTACCGGAGAGAATGATAAAGCCAGATGCTTTCAAAACTTTTACCCACATCTGTGAACAACAGATCCAGTATGTCGTCAGGAGAGACTGCAGTACCTGGCAGCTTCACAACTACCCAGGTTATCGTCCAGAGAGCCACTGAGATTAGACTCACCAATGAAAAAAATAGAAATATTAACAGCCATCTCAAGGATGCAGGCAACTTAAGCACTGTTCCCGGCCGCCTTTTATAAGGTGTTCAGTGCCAGTCTGCTCCCGCTTCTCTTCAGGCCATTTTAGGAGATGATTTGGGAGAAACAGGTAGAACCCACTATGACAGGGTCATTCGTGTCTTTGATCACCATACCAGGTATACGACCGGATAAATCCGCCTTCTACAGGCTGATCACACTATTAAATATTGTGTCTCCAAACAGTAACAGGAGAAATTGTACACCCATACCAGGTATGAGGTAATAGAAATTTTACGCCGGACCTGGGCATTGCGGCCTTTCAGCAATGACATGTGGGGTGTGCAAAATGATGAGAGACATGGTCGAATATGGTGAGGGGAAATAATATGAGCATCTGAAAGTGAACTTGAACGCTTCCGATATTGATAAGGGGTACACATACACACATCATCTTGTCCTGCCCCTAGGTCCAACATTTTTGGAAGCAGTTTCTCCAAACAATGAATAGATAACAGGTTTTGAAGTAGTGGCTTTTCGGAAGTGCTGTTCCTAGGCAGACCATCCACCAAAGTACCCCACTGGGACCCTACCAGGGAGAAAAGAACAGCTCATCTCCCGTTTGCTTGTGGCAGTGAAGCAGTCTATGCTTGCCCTTTGGGGACAGAGAGCAGCACCCACTGAAAGCAAAAGAGGGGACAAACTGTGGTGGGTGTTAGGGATGGGTGAATTGTCTAAATTCGGTTAAGTAATTGAGAGGGACTCAGAAAACAATGGGCTAAAGTTTTAACTTCTTCAACAGGGACTTTTAAGAACTATCGTGCTCCAAAATAATCAGGTCAGTTATTGTTCTAGTAGACTAAACTGGAGCCTCATACTGCCAACTAATATGCCAGTGTGAGATAGACAATACCGAAGAGGTGTGATTTATAAAGTTGTAAAAGGGATTAGAAAAACAGAAGAGCAACCAGGGTGAGCAAGGGGACAAAAGGGAAGAGTTGAGGAGAAGGGGAGGTTGGGAGGAAAGAGTGTAGGATTTTTCTCCCTGTACTGAAAGCTTTTTAGGTTTGATATTTTTTAAAAGAAAAACACATTTAAACCTAAGAGTATCTACAGCTTTCAGTGTCTACAGTTAGTATATTAATTTCTCAGTGTCTGTGGGTGTCAATGTTTTTGTCTGGAAGTGTTTGCCTCTGTCAGTGCCTGAGCCTTTCAGTATTTGAGCTCTCAAAAGTCTTGGCTTTGTGGTGACTGGGGATTAAGGTGTTTAGCGCTTATAGTGTCTTGATCTTCTAGGGTGTGATATGCCAGTGCTTCTTTTGACATTGTTTGGGACTCCTAGTCCCCGAGACTCTCTCTGACTAGGGCTCTAAAGGTCTATATTGTCTTAATTGAGACTGGAAATCTTTTTTTCACTTGATGCCTCCTGTGACATGGTCCACCTCCATGAATTCCCCTCTGCTCCCAGTATCTGGAGCTCGGGTGCTCGTGCTTAAGGCTGCGAGTGTTGTGGTTACTCACTGTTGGGTTTGTTGTTGATGGTAGGTATGGCCAGCTTAATGCTTGGGACTCCCATCTTTGGATTGTTCAAAGCTTCCTGAAATATACTCTGCTTGCCACCCTTCAGTAACCTCCAGTCACCGTCTGCCTAACTCAGAAGGTTGTTACTTACTCTTAGTAGAGTCACTTTAACATGAGCCTCTTTTTTTTCAGAGCTCCAGTAACTTCACGCAGTGGCTGAATGACCTCAATCCTTTCCTAAAAGACATACCATTGCTCGCCCTGAAGCTACGCCTGAACTCACTACTATCGAATATCAGCAGTGCGGGGACAGGACTCTGGAATACCCAACAGGTGAATAATATATCTCATCTACTTCATTGGCTGCACCATGACAAGAAGTCAAATTTCCCCGACCACCTTTGCCTCGCTCAGGACTTTCTTCATAAAATGTCACGTGGAGCTCCAGAAACACAGATTATCTGATGTAGTGCGCAGCTATACAAATAGTCATCACCTCCCACAATTTTAGAATCGTACGTCATCACGTGGGCTGCCCCACTCTAGCAGCACACATAATTTTCCCCACCCAAAACTTCAGATTATGTCCTAATACTGCCATCAGCACATGGTTCTGCTCCAACTAATGTCTCAGGTCCGATTCAACCCAGCAACAGTTTTAGCCGTCTCCTGCCCCAAGTCTCCAGGGCCACATGGTTATCTCAGACAGTTAGCTTTCCAAGAATCACAGGGCCCAGGTAAATAGGTCAAACTGCTAGTGAGTGATATTATGCCCAGTGCAGCAGTGCTTAGAGCAATTAGCTGGGCCAGTCACCTACTAGGAAAAGGTGTGGACTGAAATGTGCCTCTTCTTACTACTTATGACTTTTCAAATCTCTGTGGAGGCTTCGACGATTAAGGCAAAGTTATGGGTGATGTGGCCTTAGATGAATTACGGGCATTGCCCTCTGAAACAAGGTCAACAAAGGCTATTTGTTGACAGATCCATTTAAAGTATTTGGAAGTCATTGTGGATCAGAAGGTCTGTGTACTGAGCAGGCCTTTGATGAATCTTCCATTATTTTTAGAGCAGCTGTAGGATACTGTGCAGTAATTCTTTAAGAACCAGAGGTGTGCGCAATCCATAATAGGGAAGCACAAAGCCACACACAAAAATATACATTTCATTTACAGACAGCAACCCAAATGGTACATCCTTTGGTCTAATAAGAGACAAGTCTGGTCCACATTCAGTAAAGGAAATAATTGTAGACCCTGCTTTTGGGTTGACCGTTTTCAGAGGCCTCCGGTTGCGGAGGACTCGGCGGAGTATGTGAAAAATAAAATGATAATAAAATTCTTATACTATCTTTTTATTTTTCATATGCTGCCTCCTAGCAGTTGGGCGACGCTCATCCGCCATTATGGAGGAGCCGCCCATCTGATTTCTTAGCATCAAATGCATCCTCGCATCCATCTAGTATATATAGTACTAAATGCAGAATTACTCTTCTTGCATAATTCTGTGTAATCTCGTGGAATTTTCTAGGTAATTCCGTGTGATTAAGCTACATGGAATTACGATTGTTACACCTACCCAAAGTTATAACATGCCTGAGGAAGATTACTCCCTGAACTGAGTGGTGCCAGTAAAGGACTTTTTAGTGGCATGAGCTAAACTGCAAAGTTGTTGTTTTTTTAAACATCTTTTTTATTGATAACTCTCAGTAAGTTCAGTTCAAAAGACCTTTATTCGAATTTCTTAAAATTCATAAAAGTACCGATCATAGTAGCAACACACAATAATAATATATATACATACAAATGATAAATATAACATATGACATTGAATTCCATACAGTGACAATACAATGTGCATCAAATCATTATACTACGTTTCCATTATGACACAAATAAAACTGATTACTATATTCAGGGATTTTCCATCGTTTTGCGTGCTTGTATAGCCAATCTTAAGAAAGAACTGGTACGGAAAGTTAATTCATCACTGTCCAGAGCAATTAACATACTATATGAGTCTTTAAGTGACAATGGTCTGGATTTTTTAAAATACGGAGTTAAAAACCATTTAATAAGTTTGAGATAAAATTTACAGAAAAATAAAAAGTGCAAATCATCCTGTATGCTCACACCATCACATGGACATAAAGAAGAATCAGCACTATGGCAATATCCCAATGGAAAAGACAACATAAATTTTACAGTGCCTGCCCTTAGACGGAACAGTAATGATCGCTCCCAGCCGGTCATGGGCAGGGAGAGGTAGGGCGGCAAAGTTTGACTACACAATCCGTTTCCTATATATTTCCTAACACTTGATTTTTGTGATTCGCTTCTTAGCCTTTCACTATTATAAAGTGCATATAGTGCATGTTTGACCTCAACTTTGTCCTTTGATTCTATTGTCGTGGGATCGGTAAACAAAGTACCTCTGTCAACTTCATTGAGTGATTTTGATACTTCCGAGAGCCATGGAATCTTCATTCCGTGTACACAACTTAAGCAATCTTTTATAATATTTTGTGTAAGAGCAGCAGCATCATTCCTCCAGATTCTAATCCAGAAAAGTGCTGGTCTTGCTCTAATAAAATCACTTATGTGTGGAAGATTTAATTCATTGTGACAAATAAAATTGGGTGAGGAGATCGGTACGCCCAACACTTTCCTGCAAAAGCGATTTTCCTCCCTTTGAATGCAGAGGCTGTTTCCTGATCCCCATACCTCTGCTCCATACGTGGCAACAGGTGAGCACTGTAATTTAAAAATCTTTAAAATAGGGGCGTGGCTACGCGGGCGACAATGGTGGACGCAGCTTGCTGAAGCTCCCACCGGCCCGTTCTTTATCCGACCATTAATCCGAGCTTCCAGACCCGTTTTGTTCCCCAAACAGCTGACGAGCAGTGCAGTGGGCAGGAGGTATCGCCCGGTGTGTTCTTTGGTGCTCCTGGTCTGCTGGTGGAGCAGGAAACCGAGGCGGCAGTCTGCGGCCTGGTCCCCCGGGTAAAGCCGGGACCTCGAGTTTTGCGCTCCCCGGCCGGGGAGTCGAAGTGCCGACCTGCATTGGTCCGTCCCCCGGGGGCTGGCGGAATCCTTCTTCCGGGCGGAGGGAAAGGCTGCTGGAGGGGCCCTCTGGCTGTGGTGGGTGCCCGCTTTGACGTGTGGAAGGGGCAGCAGTGAGACGAGGCCTACGTCGGAGCTGCAGGACCGGGCCCTCGATTTTCAGGACCTCCGACCTTGCCGGCAGTGAAGTGGTGGGGGCGATTCGGCCGAGCCGGCAGACCATTCGGCTGCCGGACAGACCCTGAGTGGCGGCGACTCCAGGGCGCAGCGGCTGGACGCTGGTCGGCGTCGCGCAATTTTGGGACACACCTAGTGCACCTGGGGAGAATAGTGGCCTACATCCTTGCCGGTAAGCCGGGACCTGGGTTCTCGTGCTCTCCCGGTGCTGGCTGCTGGCGGAGCTGACGTGGACCACTGGAGGTGTCTGAGTGCCCCCGTGCCTGTGGAGGTGGTGGTTGGTCGGGGGGGGCACCGCTGAGCTGCCTGCTGCAGTGACCTGCTGGACTTACCACGTTTGGGTGTACAGACCCTGCCTAAGACGGCGGGTGGGCCACGTTCGACCTCCCCTGGACTATCCTTGGCGGGGCTGGTGGTGTGGCGGTCGTGACGCCCTGGGTCCTGTGGGACCGGAGACTCCAAAGTGACCCGCTGTGTGCCCCGCGAAACCATTGGGGGCAGGGGAGTGAGGGACTCGGCCTGGTGATCGGCTCCAGTAACCCTTGGCTGGGGGCCGCCTCCTCTTCGGGGGCCGTGGGACCACGGACAGATCCGCTCTTTGGTGGAGCCCCTCCCCCCCTCTCCTCTGTAGAGCCTCCTGATACAGAACTCTACACCTTCACGCAGCTATGACTAGGGGAGGTGGCGGCCCGCCCAAGCAAGGGCCTATAGATAAATTTACCGGACCCAGTGGAGGGTCTGGGGTTCCCGGTGGGAGTGGAGGAGCTGGACCGGACAACGCGGCACTCATGGCGGCAATTACCCAGTCCAGGGACATGCTGGATGCAAAGATCGGGGCAATGGGTGCAGACGTGACCCTGCTGCGACAGGACCTACGGAACGCGGTGGAGAGAATTACTGAGACGGAGTCGAGGATCTCGGTGGTCGAAGATGAAGTGGGATCATTGAAACGCAAAATGACCGCGATGGCGCACGTTCAGAAGGCTCTTGCGACCCGAGTGGAGGATGCGGAAGGTCGCGCACGAAGGAACAACCTCCGCTTTGTTGGCTTTCCGGAACGGTGCGAAAAGGACAATATGGAGCGGTTTCTAACCGGATGGCTGGAGAGCTGGCTCCCCGAGGGGGCGCTTTCCACCTGCTTTGTGATTGAACGTGCGCATCGTGCGTTAACGCAGCGACCACCGGAGGGAGAACGGCCCCGAGCTGTTATCGCCAGACTGTTAAACTATCATGATCGGGATGTGATTCTGCGTGAGGCGAGGGCCAGAGACTCCATCGTGTATGAGAATCGAAAGATCATGATCTTCCCTGACTATACCAGGTTAGTGCAGCAGCAGCGTCGCTCATTCTTGGATGCTAAGGCTAAACTGCGTGGATTGAAGATCCAATACTCCCTGCTGTACCCGGCCCGCCTGCGGGTTGTTTATCAGTCCCGAACCCATTTCTTCGACTCTCCCGAGGATGTCTTCAGGTGGACTAACGAGTCTGTGCAGATCAGGCCCCATGCCCAGCCGGGTCTCAATCCTGATGCCCCTGGAGGTTCGTCACAGGAGCGGAGGGGCCAACCGCCCCGTACGGGCAGGCAGCGGAGGTCCAGGTCGAGGAAGAGATCCGCCTCAGCCAGTGTGACTCGTACTACTGAGACTGGGGTGTCCGACTTCTCCGAAGATAATTCGTGAGCCCAAGGGTGATACTGTGCCGTTGTGGTGCGCTTGGGCGGCCGGAGGGTCCGTGGCTGGGACCCGTTCCGAGGAGGGTGGGCGATGTCCATGATGCTTGTTCTTGTTCTTGGGGACGGTTTACTTGTAATGATGGTGGAAGATAGGGATCTGGGAGTGCCTAGATAGGGCCTCCGACTACCATGCACAGTGGGTGTTGGTTAGGGGTAGGGTGGGAAGTGCGGTCTTTAAGGGGTGTTGGGATCCATTGGTATGGTTGGTCCTGGGCCCTCTGTTTTGGGCTCGGGCGGCCCATGCCGCGACAGATACTTCTATGTTCTCTGAGGTATTGGGGTGGGGGGTGTTGGGAGCAGGGGTTGGGGGTAGGCCATGTTGGGATAGTGATGACTGAAACAGTAGGGTGTGTTGGAGTAGTTCCTGTAGTTGTTTGGGGGATCGGGGGTGGGAGGGGTGGGAGAAGGCACGTGCTGTTTGTTGAAGACCTGGAAGTACTACACGGTGGGTGGCGATGGCATGGGGGGCCGTCATGTTGGACCTCGATTGACTATGGCTGACTCGCCTCGCGGACTCCCCCGGGAGTCCCTACGAATAATCACTTGGAATGTCAGGGGGATGCTGGATGTAATTAAAAGGGGGGCAGTTTTGCGGTGGGGTAAGAGGGAAGCTGCTGATGTACTCCTGCTCCAAGAAACTCACATGATGGGCTCTAAGGTACTCAGCTTGCAGAGATTCGGATATCATCAGGTCTTTCATGCGGGTTTTGTCAGGGGCTCTCGGGGTGTTGCTATACTGGTACATCGTAGAGTTGCATACGTTCATGAGAAGCAGTGGGCGGATTCTCAAGGTCGCTATATATTCATCAAGGGCACGGTGGGCATGGAACCGGTTGTGTTTGGTAGTGTGTATGCCCCCCCCTCTGCAGTGGGCCCTTTCCGAGAAGCTGTTTGCGGTGTGGGATGACATTCCGGAGTCCTTGGCGGTGATTGGAGGTGATTGGAATGAGGTGATGGATGTACATGTGGACCGCCAGAGGAAGCAGGGAGTTCTTGCTGGCCCTTCTTCAAGTTCCCCTACCCGGTTGCAGGCCATGGTTGAGGGATTAGGATGGGTGGATGTATGGCGACATCTGCATCTGACAGCGCGCGAATACACTTATGTCTCTGCTGTGCATGGCTCGTTCTCGAGGCTGGATTATATGTTTATGCCTGCCGTCTGTCTGAGTAGGGTACGTAGCGCTGCGATACTTCCGAGGGGGCTCTCTGATCACTCCCCTGTTTCAGTCACGATCGACCTGCTTACGAAGAAGCAACCTTTCAGGTGGAGGATGTCTGCGTGGCATCTCCAACAGCCCTCTTATGTCCAACACCTGCGGGAAGCTGTTGCACATTACTGGCGAGACAACCTGGTGGAGGATATGGACGTTGTGGTAGCTTGGGAAGCCATGAAACCTACTATAAGGGGGGTGGATATTGCTTGGTGCGCTGAAGCCCGCCGTAAACATCGGGAGTCGACCACTACGGCTGCCAAAC
Source organism: Lissotriton helveticus (assembly GCF_964261635.1). Lineage (NCBI taxonomy): Eukaryota > Metazoa > Chordata > Amphibia > Caudata > Salamandridae > Lissotriton > Lissotriton helveticus. Next base: position 1,930,459,937 of record NC_136061.1, read on the forward strand.
TCGTGGAGGACCTGGAGCGGCGGAGTCGGGGAGGAGGGGACGAGGTAGCGGTACGGCTGCTTCTCCAGGCGCAGCAGTCCTATGCCACTCTCTTGATGGATGAGGCTAAACAGGCGTGGCTGGCCACGCGGAGCAGGGTATACCAGTGGGGGGACAAGTCCAGTGCCATGCTCCATAGGTTGTGTCAGCGGCGTCTCCAGCCGATTACACTGCCGGGCCTCATTGGCGAGGACGGCGTGACGATTACGGAGCCGGCCGAACTTGCGGCGAGTTTCGCCGATTACTTTCGGTCACAGTATGCCCCAAACGATAGTCTAAGCGCTGAAGATGTGGCTAAATTCATTGACGACTTGCCCCCTCGGGCGGTGTCTGATGAAGCCAGACGGGACCTAGATGCTCCGCTTACGGCGGAGGAGCTTGGGGAGGCGCTGGGCCAACTTAATGTTGGTAAAGCTCCAGGCCCGAACGGCTACCCATGTGAATTCTTTAAGAAATTCCAGCTTCTCCTTGGGACCCATTACCGGTCTACTCTGGAGGCGGCACGGGAGCGGGGCAGATTGCCACCTGACTGGTGCCATGCCGAAATCGTGGTTTTTCAAAAACCTGGCAAGCCTCCAGACAGACATGACTCGTATCGCCCCATTTCGTTATTGAATATAGAAGCCAAGATTCTAGCAAAGGCGTTGGCGAACCGCCTACTCCCCTATATGGTGGATTTGGTCCACCCGGACCAAGCAGGCTTTATGCCACATCGGGCGACGCGGCACAATATCCGGCGAGCGCAGGCGGCGGTGGACGCGATGGGGGTTCTGGGAGAGGAGGCGGCTTTGTTATTAGCAGACATCCATAAGGCGTTTGATTCCGTCAGCTGGACGTACCTTTTCGCGCTCCTGTCTCGTCTCAACCTGGGTCCTGTGCTCCTATCGTACATCTCGCTGCTGTATACAGATGTCACGGCGTCTGTTAGGGTTGCTGGGGCCACATCGGAGGTATTTTCCATCGGACGGGGGACCCGTCAGGGGTGCCCGTTGTCCCCGTACTTGTTTGCGCTGGCTATGGAGCCCCTAGCGTCTTGGGTTCGCATAGACGCACAGCTCCGGGGCTTTGTATGGTCTGAAACCCTTGTGGATAGGATTGCCTTGTATGCGGATGACGTCCTCTTCTTTATTACTGACTTGGACCGCTCTGGGCCCCGAGTGTTAGAAATAATGAGAATTTTTGGTGAGGTCTCGGGTCTTAGCTTGAGCTTAGGCAAGTCTACCCTCTGGGTGCTGGGAGGCGAGGTGGAGGTGGGCCTCTGGGCGTCGGGCTTACGGCGGGCGACCGACGGTCTGCAATATTTAGGGGTGTTCCTTTCAGAATCCGCCAGTGTTACGTGGGAGCGTAATATCGTGCCTGTGTGGGTTAAGGTTCAGGAGGATGTTAAAACTTGGTCTCGGATGCCCTTAACCATTTTTGGCAAATCGGCAATATTCAAGATGGTGGCTCTTCCCCGTCTATTGTACCAATTACAGAACTACCCCCACCCCATCCCTCCCCAGTGGTTTCGACAGGTTAATTCTGCCCTAGGTCGCTTCCTGTGGGCCGGGGGCGCAGCCAGAGTGGCCTTGAAGACGTGCTTCCTCTCCACGTATTGTGGAGGTTTGGCCACCCCAGATCTGTTGTCATATTATCAGGCCTCGCAGCTGCTAGTACTCAATGAGTGGTGGTATGGCGACAGAGGGGACCCGGCGTACGCCCTGGAGCGCTCCTTGATGGGTGACCGTACATTGCACACGGTGCTATACTCGGCCCGGCTGCGGCGGGCACTGCCATGCGTCTCGAGGGTAGTCTTCGCTGTGTGGCGGCAGGCGTTACGCCGCATGGGTTGGTGGGGTAGGCTAACCGCTGAGACACCGCTGTGGCATAATGGACAACTCCCCAGTCTGATGACCCTTCCGGGATTCGATGGCTGGGACGCAGTTGGGATATCGACGTTGGGACAGGTCATGTCCGGGACTACTCTTAAGTCCTTCCAGGATCTTAGCGCTGAGTTCAGTATGCCCCAGACCCAGTTTTTTCGCTATTTGCAATTCCGGCACGCACTCACGCCCAGTGTCGCGAACCTCGACTCGCTCCCTGAGTTTAGCCCCATTGAAGCTAAGGTATTCATGGGGGACCTTGGGGACAAGAAGATCTCTCGCATTTATCAGACGATGGTGACCCACTGCTCTTCTACCTTACTGCCTTTGAAGGCAGCTTGGGAGGCTGACATAGGCCCCCTGGATGAAGATGACTGGAGGGAGGCCCTAGAGTCCCCGCGCGGAACCGCGATAGCGATGCGGCTTCGCCTCATCCAATTCAAGTACCTTCATAGGGCTTATTATACACGAGAAAGGCTCTGGAGGGCTGGTCTGATTGGCTCGTCGGAATGTCTGCGGTGTGGCGCGGCTGTGGGTACATTGCTGCATACGGTGTGGTCATGCCCTAGATTGATTGGATTCTGGAGGGGCGTATGGAATTGCTTGTCTGAGGTCTTGGGGTGGGACCTCCCGCGCACCCACCGGTTGGGTTTACTCCATATACTCGAGGGCGTGGGTGGTAACATCTACAAGCGCCACTTATTACTGCTGGGCTTAATAGTGGCCAAAAGAGATCTAGCCAGAGCGTGGAAGAGTGTCCGGGCCCCCCCCCTGTGTGCATGGAAGGCTGGTTTGGATTTTTATATGGGATTGGAACGACCTGTGTTTGAGGCGAGGGGCTGCCCCAATAAGCATTTTAAGATCTGGAAGAGATGGGCGGAATACAGGGGACTGCTCCTTGATCCCCCGGAGGTGCACGAGGAAGAGTTATAGGCGGTGGTACCTGAGTGCCTCCTTGCTATGTCATGCCTTACGACCGATGTTATTTTGTGTCTACAGCACGTGCATAGGGTTAGGGTGGGATAAGGGGTGGGTAGTGGGGGAGTTGGGCAATGGGAGTTGGTGGGGGGGGACAGGGGTAGGGGAGGGGGATCCATACTTTGTTTTCTTCTTCTTTTCCTTGGTTTTATTATGATGTATGTACACTATGCTGTAATGTGTGGTGGCGCTCTCCTGATTGTGGAGAACCACGACTTTTGCTCTGCTTTAACTCTTGTGAAAAAAAAAAATTTGTTGTGAAAAAAAAATCTTTAAAATAGCCTTAGTGGCACCAATTCTCTTTGGGCGAGGGAGACTCAAAACAGAGTTGTTGGCTTTCGAGAACTTGCTTGTGGCGTGGGCCAAATGCCCACTCCACGAGCCGTTCGCAGCGAAAACCAACCCTAAATAAGGAAATTTAGGGACAGATTCCAATTTATCTGTGCCTAACTGGATGGTATTGAGTTTCCTTTTGCCTGGGCCACAGGACATAATAAAAGATTTTTTTTAATTTACCCTCAGGTCCAAATCCCCCATAAAATTTACAAAACTGTTTACAAGCAGACTAAGAGCATTAGGGGTGCGGGCCATAAGCACCGCGTCGTCTGCGTATAAAAGCACTGGAAGTGGTTTCCCTAAAATAACTGGAACATCTGTAGTGACTTTTTTCAGGCAGGTGGATAAGCCAATAATATAGATGATGAACAGCAGGGGTGCTAAAACGCACCCCTGTCTCACCCCCCTTCCTATATCAATGGCTCCTGATACCTCTCCACCCATCCCAATACGTACCCGTGCTTTCAGGTCAGTATGGAGATAGGCTAAGAAACTTACAAGGGTATTATCAAGACCATTGATTAAAAGGATAGACCAAAGCTTCGATCTATTCACAAGATCGAAAGCGGATGAGAGATCCATAAACGCGAGATAGGTGGGGGAGGAGCGGGCAACACTATATTTATCAATTATCAATTTTAAATTTAAGCATTGCTCCACTGTTCCTACCCCACTACGGAACCCCATCTGACAAGGGTCTAAAAAGTCAGTGTCAATTGCCCATTCCAGTACTCTGTGGTATATTATGCGACCCAACACTTTTAACGTGTTATCCAAAAGGGAGATAGGGCGATAATTTGCAGGGTCAGACCTGTCTCCCTTTTTATAGATTGGAACAATAATGCTGGTTGCCCATGTGGTCGGCATGCCTGTTTTTGGGAGGCTGTTGAAAATATTAAGAAATATGGGTGTCCACAGATCAACGTCATATTTAATAATATCAATGGGCAGGCCATCGGGTCCGGGCGCCTTATTTCCCAGACTTTCTTTTATAGCTAATTTAACTTCATGTTCCAAAATTTGTAAACCACCTAATTGACCAAAAATAAGAGGAGAATGCTCCTCTGGGGGGGCAGCATAAATTCTGGAAAAATGGGTCTCCCAAGCTGCGCTTGTTATATTACAACTGATTTGGTTGAGCTTCTTTCCCATTTCCCTCGTTTTTCTAACAGCTGACCAAAACGGGCCACTGCCGCCCAAGTTTGCGCTGATTACCAGAGAGTCCCATTGTTCAGAAAGCAAATTAGACTTCCGTTCAGATATTTTAGCTTTGTAATTTTTCCTAGCTAATTGAACGGTGGCTTTACACCTTGGATTTATAGAGAGAGCCTTTCTTAATTCTCTATTTGCCAAGGAGCAAGATGAATCAAACCACCTTGGCTCTTTGCCTTCCTTGGGTAATGGAACTGACAAAAGAGTTTTAATGGTTGAGCACAAAACTTCAAAATCAGCAATTAGTTGGTCATGATTGTCGCTTGGGAACAAACAAGAATCAATCAAATGTGGATGTAGCGTTTGTATGCTATCTAGAATAGCCCCGCAATCCACTCCCCTCCATTTTAAACGAAGGCCATCAATTGATGGAGTAATGTCCCTTGCACCATTTAGATTCGCAAAAATCGGACTTGGAGCAAGATCCAAAATTACAACCAATGGATTATGGTCGCTAAGGGGTGTTTGTACCACAGAAGTTTTAACTATACAATCTGTTAACAGTGGTGACGTAAATACATAATCAATGGTGGAGCTAGTGTCCCTACCAATAAACGTTGGAACATAAGGGGAATCAGGATTATGTCCTATTCTCAAAGCATCGGCTAGGTCAAATTCAGTGAGTAATTTGGACAATTCTGAACCCCTGCGTTCCGCTGGATCGGAAAAGATCTGATTTTCAGATCTAACACTCACTGCTAATTTTGCATTGAAAACACCCCCTATTAAAATACCTGATTTGTTGTCTACTGAAAGGGAACATTCCAATTTACTTAAAACCTTGGATAGTGCCATAAAGTTCTTATTCGGTACATTATAAAAATCATTATTGTAAAAATTGATTAAATAAACTGTGGTCTTTGACTTCAACTTATATTCAAGAAACTGGATATTGGGATTAACAGGACCATCATTCTGCAGGTTTCTAATTGTGCCGCCTGCAAGGATCTTAATCCCAACAAATAGGCCACCCACTCCTCGGCCAAAACTCGGTTTGGGTGAAGTCAGGCTGAAACAGTGATAGCCCTCAATATACAAATTGCCAACTGCCCATGTTTCTTGAAACATAAGAATATCCGCATCATTAATTATCTCAATCCATGCAGGGTCCAGTAACTTAGATTCCAGTCCTGCAACATTCCAATTTAGGATTGATAATTCATGGATATTACGACATTTGCCTGGCCTTACCCCAGCACTCCCTGCTTCCTCAAGAGTCGTGTTAACAGCAACAGGGAGATTACAATTAGCAGGCACCGATTCCATAATTTCCAATGTGCCATTCAAAACCTGATGGTCTGTGGCTGATACTGGGTGTCCCTCTTGTATACTAACTGTGGCTTGGCTAGGAATATCCATGTTAGGCATTATAACCAGTCAATCCTGTTCATCTAAATTAGAGAAATATTCAAATCGATTATGTGTGGGAATGTTGAATATTGACCTTACTTCAGTTATCGGCTGGAACTGATGATGGTCAAGAGCAGGATAAGACATATCTCTATAGTTATATTGGTGCATGTTTGAGAATTGAAAATGATGCGGGGAATGGGAAAGGGGTACTGACATTGGGATCTGGTTCCGCCAATTGTGGCCATTCAAGTGGCCAGAATCCTGATTTTGTAAAAAGAGCGGTGATTTGATCCTCGCACCAAAATTCAAATCTTGATGAGTGGTGATGGGATGGTTCATCATAACTTGTTTTGGGGGTATCAGGTGTCTGTAAAAATAGCCTAGTGGAAGGAGTGTGGTGTTGAATTCATGTGTTGAGGGTAATGGGGCACTTGCTAGGGTTTTCTCTGCCCATTGTGGGTTCTTAAAATTAATTGTAACACAATCACCCTCAAACTTTTTTCTAAGTGGGCCTATCCAACCCATTCTCTGGGTATTAATAATCTCCCTTGCACCCTCTATGGGAAAATTGCAGTTTGCAATTAACCAATGTAAGGTTTTGTTTTTAAGGGATATAGGAGTTTCCTCTTGGTCCTTCCTTAATTTAGAAACATTAACTAGAACAAGGACATAAGCCCCGCATTCTGGCGTAAGGTTGATACGGGAGGGAGCATGTCTAGTTGTTTTTCGCAACGGTTGGACCAAGGTGGAGGCATTTACGAGGTTCGAAAGGTGGCCCGCCATAGGCACACTAGTCTGTTTGGTATTCTGATCCTTCCTTATGACTGAGGCTGCATTGTTACAATTAGCTATTGGTTGGCTAACACTTATCCCCTTCGGGGGAACTGGGGGTGGTTTAGGTGTAATAACTATGTTTGTAGTTAATGCTTGAGAGGTGTTAAGTACGGGACCCACTGTTTTGGTGGAAGTAGATTTAGTTATATCATTTACAGCATTTATTGTGGATAGGCTCTTGATAGGAATAATTAGTTCAGCTATTTGCTTTTCTATCCGGGTGAGCCTGCTTTCAATGGGGGATAGATAGATGCTGAGAAGTTCACCCAATTTTGCCAACATAAAGTCAGTTACTGCTGCAGTGTTGTCATTTGTTTTACCATCCTTTACTTCTATCCCACCCTGCTGCTCCTCCTCTCTTTCTTCATCCTCGTCACCCGTAGTATTCTCCTTAGCCCTGCTTGTGTTAGGGTTGGATTTAGAATTTACATCGCTCCCAGTTTGGTTTTGTTTACTGACCTTTGAGGGTTGAGGCTTAAGTGCGTGTTGTTTTTGTTGTAATTTTTGAATGGCGCCCTCACGTCTGCCCCTTAATTCCCTCGTGTTTTCTGCTGATATAATTTCGAGGGTGGGGGTCATATGTAAATCCGGGGTCTTCTCTAAATCCATGCTAATATCTGTGTCGGTGTCAGAGTCTATCAGGGGAATAGAGGCGGATAGATTTACCTCATTAGGGATGGTGTGTATATCGACACACGCGTGTAATAAGGGTCTAATATTGGCAGGCAAGACCTGGACAGGTGTAGTAGCAGAGGCAATAAGTCCCAGGGACGAACGTTTGGCGTGGGCAAGATCTTGTGAAACCCTACGTTCAAGAAGAGATATACCCTGGTTTATAGCATCATTGGCCTTGATGATAAAGTTATCAATAGGGCCAGTTTTGGAGCTGCCCCCAGCAGCTGCTGTTCTACTACGACTCCCCCTTGGAGACATGATGACAGTAGGTGGTAGTGAACTGAGCCTATCACGGAGAATAATCAAACTTAGAGACTTGTTAGGCTCTTCAATATACGACTACACAAATACCCATATACCTGGGGCAAGTTATAAGTAGCCACACGATCTCTAATTCAAGTCACAACAAATGACTAGTAATCAATATGTTCATACTCCCAGTCCAAATGTTAATCAATTGGGTCCATAATCCTTAGTCCTCAATGCAACTACCCGAACTCAAAGTCAGAGTTGTCAAATACCTTGGAGTAGATGATAACTCTCAGTACATATTTTCACAACCCTGCATCAGCTGTTGTTGTCGTTCCCCTGAGAGACAGCACTCCTTATCTTCATATACATTCTATGCCCGCCTTAACAGTCCCTTGTAACGTACATAGTATTTTAAATTCCTCTGTCCGTATTCCACCGCCCCCATATTTTGTCCCATTTTTGTGGGCACTGGGCACCCTCTGGCTGCATAAGTTACCTTCTCGGCCCCTGAGCACCAGTCTATATCATCTTCTCAGTCTCTAATATCCGGTGGTCTGGATGCCCCCGCCCACCCCCTGCCACTATTCCGTTTTGCCACTATAACCGCATAGCTGCAAAGTTGATCATGTGAAAAGAGGCTTTAAACCTGAGAACCTTCAAAGGTGTAATTTATTTTGCTTTACATTTACATATATTAAATGTATAACAGCAAGAGAGAATTCTTGCATGTTGAGCTCTAAGGTTTGTGGTAAGCAGAATCACCCAGCACATTTGCTAGATGTGAATCCTTACTGACAACACCAACAAATTCGAAGTGTATCCAATTTTTCCTGTAAAAAGTATATTTGGGCATGACCTTGATTTAACCTCAGCCAGGGGATCATACGAGGGGATTCGAGAGGTGCATCTCGGGGAGAACCTTTGTCTCTGTTTCTAAAATGGCTTCATTTTGTTCCCTTTTATAGACAAAACTTCTGTACCGGGAAGCTGTTAAGTCGCGGATGAGAGATAAGATGCAGCAGGCATCATTTCAGTAAGTCATCACTGCACAATAGAACACTCATCAGGCATCATTTCAGTAAATTGTACCTGCACAATAAAACATCTGACTGGCATCATTTCAGTAACTTACTTAGGGAACAGCCAGCAGGCACTCTAGGAAGGTAGGGTCCGTTTGCATGGTTACCCCCACTTTTTAGGTCGAGCGTCAGCGAAAGACCTATTGTCAGCCGTATTTGGGAATGTGGACACGAGAGGTGCACGAGCGCAGATTTGACCTTGTGCGTGCGCACGGCGCCGTGCCCCTCTCGTGCCTCACATTCCCGTGCGCACGCAGCCAGCCCCCACACCCCTGAACACACACCACACAGGCACATGTACACATGCTGCGGCCCCCCCACCACACATACACGCAGGCAGGCACACACACAGGTACAACACACGCAGGCACATGCAAGCGCGCGCACCCCCCCGGCATACATACACACAAACGCGCACACACACACACTCCCAACCCGCTCACCGGGCACACCCCACCCACCCCACTCACAGCCTCACACGCACACACACAGCCACGCACACCCCCTTACCCCACGATGTCTTCATCGGCATACTGCAGCGTCTCCGTCTTAATTACAAGAGCCCCCTAAAGTCTGCCTCGCCGCCACTGTGCACGAGCCGCAGATCCAGGAACCGCGCATGCGCCAACAGCCCTCGCGCTCCTAGCCCCCCCCTCTGTCTCCTCCCCCGCCCGGATGTGGGGCACAGGTGCCGCAATGCTTATTTGTGGGAGCTGGACGATTTTTAGCCAGGCATATGCAATGTATGAACACCCAGGCACAAATCTACTCAATTTGGACGGTACAGTTGAAATAATTCTCTCATTTACTTAGCTAAAATGAAAACACCAGGGATACAGAATTGTGTTTTGGCAAATATGAAATGGGGATCTAGACATGTCTCTATCGAAAGATACAAGGAAATTACTACCGGACTTTGATGGTAGTTATGGGAACTTAAACCATCACATGTTTCTGCCTATTGTGCCAAAGCACTCTCCTGTCATTTTACACGCTGCACACACCAACTTGAACACTCTTACTTTTTTCTGAAACATTCATTTTTCTTTCTGTTTTATCTGTAAACTCTCACTTCCTCATGCCGTTTACCCCGGCCTCAAAATTTTTTAACATATAAAATGTTACTTTTATCCATTGTTAATCCAAGGCTGAAAGACATACTATAAATACATTTCATGAGATTAATTTCTTTCCACGTAGCCGTCAACCACAGTTTTGCAATTAAGAGGCCTCGCTACTGTCCGAATCCATGGTACTCCTTTTATCAACCTAAAAACGCGTCATTCAGTATTCGAACCTGTGAGGTGCGGATAACACCCAGCTCCCTACAGCTATTCCTTGCAGTCTTTAGTAGGAGTCCAAATTGACATGAGACAAATAGATCTCTCTATCAAGTATGCTAATCACCAGAGTCGTCATGCTGTTGTTATTTTTACCGGAAAAATGCACCACACACCAAGATCTCGGCAGGATGCGCTTATCTCTCCTCAGCCTGTCATGCAAACAAATTTGGCCCCTGGTGCGATGGCACCTGTTGCACCTTCCTAAAGCTGGCACTGTTGATAGGCATTCTGTAAATTCTGTAGCAAAAAGTGATTACGAGTTATTCCTCATGCCATCATTGTCTAATATTTAAGGACATGTAGAATTATAGTTCCCTTACCTACATTATTACGCATCAAAAAGACACGTAGGAATCCCATGAGTTAAGGTGTGAACAAGACTTTTCACTTTATAGCCTAGATTATCTAAACACAAGGGCTACTTTACTCTACATATATCTCAAAAATCCTATCAAGTTGTATTTGCTCCAAGTCTCGAGCTTCAATTCCCTTCTCATCCCATTATCTCATTGCTCGCCCTAACAACTTTATTTATAACCATGAAGCCCACAGGGATCTTATGAATTTATATTTGATGGTGATAACCTTATAACTGTGAAGAAATAGTTTGGTGACTCGGTGCACTGATGTGTCCACTGCGAGGATCCGTGTTTCCTCCCAAAGGCACAGGGTCCAATCCGGAGCAGGTCCACTCTGCCTTTAATCCATCTGAGGTTGATAAAATGAGTGCCATTTAGTTGGTTAGAAATAAGCATCTGTTGTCTGTCAACAGCGTCACCTGACCTTCCCAATGCCTGTATCAGTAATAGCTGCAGTAGTAAAAATAGTATTGTCATGGAATTCTAGGGAGGTGATTATCAACAATTTTGATGTGACCTACTTTTGCAGCTTCAGGAGTACTCCCGACTCATGCAGTGCCCCGGACTAGTACTGTGTTTTACTCATGGAATACAGGAGTACTGCACTAGTAAGGCACGCCTCTTCACAGATACACCTCTGTAAATTAAACCTTCAGGGGCATATTAGCAACGGGAGTATCGCCGATATCCCGGCTCGTGCAGACCCCAATCACCCTATCCCCCGGCTTGCGCGCAGCCCTTCTCAGGCTGCTGCTGTCTCCCCTCCGCGGGCGCGCTCCCAAGTCACGTGACAGTCGCGCGCGGCCCTGCTTCCTTCTGTGAATGGGAACCAGTAGTTCCCGTTAGTAGAGGCAGGATAGAGGCTGTGTCAGGGTCCGTCGCCCAGTGCTTTCCGCCCCAGCCCCTCCGACACTTAGTGCACTGTGGTCTCCTGATCTCAGGAAGGTCCTGCAGTACTCCAGTTTTTATGCAGAGAGGTGCTCAGTTGCTAAGTTACAGGCAGAGTGGAACATGGTGCTTTCTAGAGGAGTGACAGCTCCCCCCTCTCTCCCGTCGTCCCTCACCTCACTTCCTATCAAAATTGTATAAATATCTCATAGTGGCACGCTACACTTGCATTCCTTGGGGAGGCAGTTGTGAGCATTTCCGAGAAGGGTTCTGCTGAAGCTTGGCTACAGACAAGTTTAATTTCAATCGGACCCGGATCTTGGTTTGTGCCATGACATGGGCAGTTAAAAAACACTGAACGGCTGTGGCGAGGATCTTCCGGGCCTTAACAATGCCCCCGTGTCGTGCCACGGTGGCACTGCTACTTGCACGGCTTCACTTGCGACGAGCCTGGATAACGCATGGCTCGTGCACCCGTGCCTCACACCACCATAACAGCCAAGTTCTCAGTTTGCCTATGTGTGACATTTTAATGTTTTTAGCATGATTGTGTGACATTTCAATATATTACATGTGACATTTTGAATGACACTTTATAGCGAGTACAGCAAAACAGTTAACTCATGATTCAGATCTCGGGAAATCCCCCTCTTCTTCATTGTAATGTTTTTATTTAAAAAAGACAAAAAACTGCCTTAACATTACTGCCCTTGTTTGCAATTGGATCTATTACAGTTTAAGGCTGCACTTTCAGTAGGGGATTAGTAAAAGTGTGCGTTTATCAAATATAGATGTCGTTCAACATATCCCTCCCCCTCCAATAAAAACAAGCATTTGCAATGCCATAGGTCACGCATTGTTAAAGTTTGAGTTATTGGCATTGTAAATGACAATGTCTTTTATTCATTTGCATCAGTGCATAAACAAGCACTTTGCACTTATAGTCCATGCTTATAAGAAGCAAGGCTGGCAGTCTCTTTTACTATCAGCCTTACTCATCGTAAATAAGGACTATACGTTCAAAGTGCGTGTCTATGCACCGATTGCAGGTTTTAAAAACAAATAAATAAAAGGCATTGTCATTTACAATGCTAATAGCTCAAACGTTAATGATGCGAGACCTATTGCATTGTAAATGCTTGTTGTTTGATGTAGTACTGTTTCTGACTAGTTTGACTGGGATCCTGCTAATTAGTACCCCAGTCTCTCTGCTTTATCCCTTAAATTGTTGTGGTCAGTACGTAGGTACATACCAGAATGGATACTGGGGCACCCTTATCAGTCCCTAGTATATGGTACTAAGGTACCCAGGGCATACGTACCCAAGAGGTCCCACATGGGTTGAAGAATGCATTATGCCACCCATGGGAGACCATTCAAAATACAACTACAGTCCTGCCATTGCAGCCTGTGTAAGCTGGTTGCTAGCACCACTTTCAAAAGATATAGGTTTCCTATATCTCGGGTCACTGCACTTAAAACCTATAAGTCACCCATATAGCAGTCCTTATCAATACTGAAGGCAGGGTGCTTGGTTCTAAGCGTGAGGGTGCCCGTGCATGAGCAGGGCACCCCTACAGCATACAGAGTCCATTCTCCCAGGTTGTAAGTGAAGAAGCCATGTACCATATAGAGGGGCACTGCGTTATTACGTGATGACCATCTCAAAGTTGGCTGCAACGAATCCTATCATGTTTGTTATCAAACATAGTGGAATCATACTCCCGCACTGGAAGAGCCCCCTCCTTTAGGCTCTTAGTGCTCCCGGTACCAGTCTTCTAGACCCAGGCAGCACAACATGGCTGCTGCCGACCAGAGAAATGATTCTGCCCTCCTGCTGCTGGGTCAAACTCAAGCAAGGTAAGGCAGAACAATAGGTATCCTGTCACAGGGAGGTGTGATCACCTCCCAGACAGGATTGAGTGTATTCGGCCCGGGTGGGTGTGCTTGCCAGCAGCACTTAGTCTGCATGAAGGGCACATTTCGTGCCTCCTTGCATAGTCCAGTTCAAACCAGCTCTGGGAGCCATTGGCTCCCGCTCTGGCACGAAACTGGACAAAGGACATGGGAGTATAGTCCCCACTGTCCAAACCCTCCCCTATGAGAGTTCCCTGAATCATCGCAACCCTTTCCTTGGGGTACTTAAGGGCTTACCTCGGTGTAGGTCCCTAGATTCGTCGGACGACATGATTCAATTCAGATACCACTTCAACTTCTACCGTCTGGGCACTCTGGACTTCGTTTTGGCTCAATTTCATCCCCCTTTCAGTCTGCAGCATCGTCTGTGCCTGTGCACCATACAGGAACCTCCCACGGCCTGTGGCATCCAAGACACCTGAAGGAATCTTCCATGAAGTGAAGAAGTCACTTCCCTGCATCTGCAGGCACCGCAACAAGGCTGACCGGTGCTGATCCTGAGCTCCTATGGACTCCAGAAGGGTGGTGGTTCTCTGCAGCTCTTGAGGCCTGCCCTGCGCTCTCACCAGGTTTGAGGCCAGTATCCCTCGTGGGAGCTGCAGGAACGGAACCCCTGTGCACTGTGTCGACTTGCTGTTGCAAAGGCTTGTTGGCTTCCTTCCCCCAAGATCTTCTGGCTCCAAGTAGCCCCAACCTCAAGCATCTCCAGTGACCAGAATATTCATCCACACCGCATATTTTGCACCGTGGCCTGCATCTTTGGGTGAGCTGCTCGAGGTCCTCTTGCGACTCCAGTGCCTCTGGCCTGTGGGTCCTGTTGAGGATCACCTTTGTTTCTTTTAGGCTCCTCTGATTGCTGTGGGCCGGCCCTGACTTACATGCTTGTGGTGAGTCCCCTGGACCTTGCTGGTCCTGACATTGCAACTTCTTCGACTTCTACATTGTTTGCTGTTGCCAAGGCTTGTTGGTGCTTCTGACAGACACCGACCCCTCAACTCTCGACATCCAACGTGGGACAGCTTTTGCATGGCCCCTGGTCTTCCTCAGCATTGCCTGGTCCTCACAGCTGCAGAGTCAAGGTCACCATCAACTCTCCTGCAACTCCCGACATTAGTGGCCATTCGTCTTCCAGGTCTCCGGGTCACTCCTGAGTGACATAGACTCTGTCCCCTCTGCTTGCAGGTACTCTTGAACTTGAATCCACATTCAGATTCCACCAGACACTTCCTCCTACTTCAGCAGCGGCACTTTCCTGAAGCCCTCCATTGGGTTTGATGGCAATTTCCAACACCACTTCACACCTATGCACCCGGCTTCCCTTGTGTAGGTACCATGGGTACTAGGGTATCTACAGGTGGGCAGGCTCTCCAATCTTCTGTCTTCCACGGGGTTTCTCCAGGGTCCACTGGGAAGGGTCCTTAATCTTTAAAATAGTAACGGCGACTTACACGTTGATTTGTACGGAGAACACGGTTGTGTTCCTACAATGTACACGATCTCCGTGGGGCTCCTAGTCTCTCACCTTGGGTGGTCCCTTGGACCTCCAGCACTTCTACATCCTCTCAACATTGTCTTGACATGAGTTGTGGTTCTTATACCACTTTTTTAATATATGGTTTGGTCCCCCCCTGGGACCACTGTGTTTTCTGTGCTATTTACTTGATTTCTATGCAAAGTATTGTGTGCATTGTATATAGCTCCGGGTTGGAGATTTTTGCACAAATTGAGTGTTAGATAATAAATACCTATTTTTGTTAATACATTGGTGGTTCTTTTTCACTTAATCTATTCATATAAGATTGCATTCCGGTAAAACAAGCTGCTTTACACTCCTTCTGGACTAAGCCTGAAGGCTGCTCTACACAGCTACCACTTGGAGAGCTTAGGTTGTACAAGACCTCTTAAATCACCATAAGGGTTGTCTGGACTGGTGCAGAGTGGCACAACATTCACTCGACTGAGTAATCGAGACGGAGAGGCTGCCCATCGCAAACTGCATCGACCGAAACACGTGGTCTGCATTGCTAAGTTGAATATGGCAACACCGACTACGCGGTGACTGCCTTCCTCTCGTGGATTGTTACCCTTGCTGCGGCCGTCTATTTGAATTACGTGCCCGCATCTCCTCAAATAATTAGGACTTAATACAAAACACATAAACCTCCTGCTGGTCTGTCCTCATCTACACGACCCTTTTTAATCGGCCCAAATCATTAGGGAGTATTGGCTTCCTTTTGGTTGCCCAATTATTCATGCTCACAACTTTTTGTCCCGATGATGATCTCAAATTAGTGAGATCGAAATGTTGTTGACCCTTATACAACAAGAAACTCCTTTTACTGTTTAAATTACACTCCGGAGCTTCTGACTTTGTTTTCAATGCAATGTATATATTTCAAATGTCACTTTCACTCGTCACATCACGCTTGCTGTCAACTTCTAGTGAGCACTTGAACTGTAATTTCAGAAAATACGTTGCAATATCATTTATAAATAAATAATGCATGATGCAAAAGCCCATCTGTGTCCCTGCCTACATTCAAATAACTGCCTACTATTGCTCCATCCAGAATTAATTGCCTATATATTAGGCCTGGGCAAAGCACAACTCTACGCTCGCGTAGTTTGCGAAGTTTGCGCAACTTCACACTACACGAACTGCACGTGGCACAGTGCGAACACGGGTGGCGTAGTGCAGCGCTAATTTTTTGCTTGCTCGCGGTCCTCAACGTCAGGTTGGTGACTGCGAGCAAGCAAAATGACATCCTGTCGAGACTTTTTCCTCGTTCGCGATCAGCAACATCAAGTTGGCCATCGCGAGCGTGGAAAATAAACCTCCCTGCTAGATTCTCAACGCGGGTAGGTCTGGTTTCTCATTGCAAGTGGTCATGTATGCTCGCGACCGCTCGCGATGAGAAACTACCAGTCCGCGTTGAGAAAGCTGACGCTCGAGTAAAAATCTCCTCAAGCGGCAAAAAACTACAGCTCGCACTGTGCAAGATGCCATTTTCAATGATTGCACAGTGCCGGATGCTTCTCCGCACTGTGCAATCATTGAAATTGGCATCTCTCACCGTGCGAACAGGGTACTACGCAGTTCGCGTAGTGCTACGCGTAGTTCGCGTAGTGCAAAGTGCACTTCGCGTAGCTATGCGTAGCACTACTTCGCGAACTACGCCTAGCCCTACTATATATGCCTCTTGTTACAGGTATACTGATTAACACTGCTTTAAACTCAACTGCTCTTGCTTCTTTTGGGACCGATTCGGCCCTGCATGAACTACTGTTTTCTTAAAATACACTTACATTAGTGGTCATCGTATACCAGGCCAGCCTCTCACAGGCACTATGTGTACAAGTCTTCACCCCTTAAGAAATATCGAGCAGGTATAATTTCAGTTAGTCATCACTGGTGTACAGAACATCCAGCATGGATTAATTCAGTAAAACATGACTACTCAAGGAGGAACATTCAGTTTTCACCATTGCAGTAAGTCATCATCCCTTATCTAATATTCAGTAGTCATCAACCCTGAATGCTCTCACTGCTCAGGGATTGTCCAGTAAGTGTAATTTCCCTAACATCATACATTCTCCAAAGTTCTATTTCCAAGTATTCAGTTCAGAAGTGACAGATGTGGAGGGGGTCATCAGTTTTGGTGACCATCACATAGACATCAGGTATTTATGGAGTTTATAAGGCAAGATTAATCTCTGTCTATCTTTAGATCTCTAGGCACTGTGGCTGCTGGCAGCGACTGTAGCTCACTCCGAACTATGCTGACCAATGAGAGTATCGAGCAGACCCTGACCTTCTTCCGGAATTTGCCCGTCGAGCTGGACACGTACTTGGTAATCTATTTCTTATCCTCATTCTGTGTTTTATAAACTTCTTCCTGCCATTGTTCATCATTTGTGTAGAATAATCAGGTTGTATCTCATAAACTGTTACTCCCAGAAGCATTTGATATCAAAGGCAGTGATTTCAAAGAGGTATCTTGTGTCATAGGACATAATGCTCACAAGGAAATGTTACTGAAGCTGATGTTGCAAGACAATGATACCAGTGCACTTGCCCATTGCCAACTATAAGGAAGAGGCTCTTCATTAAATACTGGCATATTCAAATTGTTGTCTTCTGATTTTTTTTTGGTAGAAAACGTGTATAGTGGAAGAACTGAATAATTTCATCCTCACCCCAAACCTGCTGGAGAACATAGGGGCGCAGATTGCTGTGCAAGTGCCGTGAGTTTTTTTTTTTTTAGATTTTGTCTTGACTGTCCCGACTGAGCTTTTTGTATAGGGTACATGGCTTTGAAAATAGGGAGTAGAAAGTGCAGATCATTTGTCTAAGGGAACAAGGATATTATGTTTCATTTTTTTTTTTAGGTTTTTATATAGCATAGACCTAACTGAAAGGAGAGCGGCACGCTTTACATAGAACGTGTTGGAGGCACAAACGACATGAAGAAGTTAACAAGAGATTAAGGAAAGGACGGGAAAGTAGGATTAGTACAGAGCATGGCAGGCAGAGAGTTGATCTGAAGAGATGGAAAATTATACAGGAAAATGCTTTTTGAAGAAAAGAGGAGTACATTCTGAGGACATCAAGGATGGAGTTCCAAAGTCTAGGGGTGAGGCAGGAGAAGGCTTTGTTGGCCATTGGACATTTCCTTCATTTAGGATTTTCAAGAAGGAGGTTGGTTTTTCCTCTTGTGAATCTGTTTGTTGTGCAAAGTTGTCTTTGATGTAAGACGCTGTAAATATTCCATCGACGTAGCCCCCATTGGCCCTGTGGATGGATAACTTCCTCCGAAGGCCCAATAGAGTAGGGGTATCAGAGTTAGGGCATTACATTGTCCACTGTATTTAGGGTGGATGGTTTAATACCCATTCTTTCCTTTCTGTCACTGCAAAGAAAAACCTGGCAGTAAGAGACCGGGGAAAAATAAGAATGACCCCTACACCCTGAGAGAAAGCTCCATCTGTGGGGGTCATTAGTTGTTCGTTTTTTTCAAAAACAAACTCCCACTTTGGGAATTTGTCTTTGAATACCGAAAAGGTTTTGAAAACTTTGACCATTGGTTTTGATGGTTGACTGTACCCCCCGTCAAAAGTTTCCTAAATTGACAGTGGTACATGTAGGGTGATGTCAGTGGGACCAGCAGACCTCTCTAAATTTGGTAGTCGGTCCCATAGTCTTTACAATGTCCTAAGCACAGGAATGTTAAGTAGGTGGACTGCAGCATTATAAATAGCTATAAGGGGGGGCAATTCCATCGAGAGACGAAAGAGAAGAGAGACGCGGTAATCTACATGGGAAATAAAAAAAGAACAGTTCATTTAATAATTGGTAATGCGGTCACACAGGTTTCATGGCAGAAATGAAAAAGCAAAAGCGTCTACAAGTGCAGGAAATGGAGGCAATGTAGCTGCAGGAAGTTAATGAGTCAAAGGTCACACCGCGAGTCAGGGATTTGGAAAATAGTGGGAGATGGAAAAGTGGAGATAAGAGAGGCAGGGGAAAAAAAGGGATTTCCATTTTAAATTGATTGAGGAAGAGGAAAAGAGTGTGAATGTATTCTAGAGGGGTGAAGGGTAGAGGCCATGATATGCTCTGTTTTGTTAAACTTAGGTGATAGATTATGCAGTAGCATGCTTTCATATGGTGCTTTGGTTTTGGATTAGTGTGGTGGCTTCGTGTAATGCATGTGATATGGTCTCAAATGGGTCCCTTACAGAAGGTGTGTATTAGGTCATGACCCTTTTTGCTGGAGTGTTCCCCTAGTAATACCTTTATAGGACGCTTGACTTTTAGTTTGCATCTTGTAATACCTTTATAGCAAGCATTCCTTGTTGCTTGTAATCCATGTAAATAGATATTCTATACCTAAGTGGCACATGTGATACCTTATGCTCCTTGTGATGCTTTTATAGGGAACATTTTTTGTCAGGTGTCCCTGATGCCAGAGTGCATGTCATTGTGATGTCTTGACACAGTCTTTTTGTGTTGTGGTGTCTTTGTGATATTCTTGTTGTATAGTACTGTATTGTATTGTAACAGTTATATAGCACTTACTATCCCTATATGCAGCACTGAAATATTTACCTACATGGGTGGCATGCTACACCGTGTAGGGTGTGTGGCTGGCAGGATGTTGTCTTTGTCTTGATGCTATGTGGGAAATGTTTCCTTGTCATGTGTGATGACCACGATAGTGTATTTGTTGAGTTCTTAGCAGTGTGGTGGATGATTTGTAAGTGGAAGGTTCACAGATTATGAGTTTCGTAAGCTACCATCTTTTAGCAGTTCTGAAAGTATCATTATGGTATTTCTAATGATCACAATTCATTTAGCTGGTTACTCTACGTGGTTGTCCATTTTGAGACTATCAGCTTAATTTGTATGGCCCTGAGAAGGTATAGGTTGTAAGGAGAGATGGTGGGAATTTATAGTATTTTTTAGTTCTAGTCTCCTGTTCTACATGTTCCCATTTTCGGTGTTTCTTTTAGCTCACATGCAGTTGACTGAATTGTGCTCAGACCTCCTGTGCCATGAGGGGATGTTTTGTTGAATGTTTCCTATTGGACCTTCAGGGAGACTTGTGTTGTCTTCTGTGTTATATACTGTCTTTACAACAAACTTGAGCTGGGTGTTCCACATGATACTTATTTATAGTTGTCATGTGTCTGAAATAGGCCACCACATGGAGCTAACAAATGAGACTTGTGTTTTTGGTTCTCATAGGATTAGCATAATTAAAAGACTCCCAGTGGACAGCATGCTTGCCCTGAAAAAGCAGCTTCTTCTGCAACCCATGTACTTAATGAAGCTTCCAGCAAACCAGCGCCTGCTTCTGGTGGACAGGATGATTCAGAGGCTGGTGAGACACTATCAGTTTCTTTCATGAACAATTGCAAATAGGCTCTGTTTCCCTATTGTCTCTCCACTACAAGCACTTACAAATGGAAAGTCCTTTCTTCCCTACTTCTTGTCTCCCTACTTTTCACATCCCATTACCCCACCCTACTCTACTTATAGTATTGATGTCACATCTAACTCTTTAACGTCTGCACCAACATTACCTTAATTCCCTTCACCTGTTGCTGCTTTAGCCTTTTCTTTTTCAGCAAGAACCACTGTTTCACCTCATTCATAGCTATCACAGGATACATTTTAGATTTGTTATTTCCGCGCTTATGTTATTGCTTCGCTCTTCTCTTTTTGCTGCATTTGGATTCACACCTTTTCTAGCTATTTGTATTGCGTAGGTTCACCTACTTAACCAACAGTGACTGTGCCTCTCCCAGTTTCCTTATCCAACCCAAATCCTCCGTCCCACAGGATCCCTCAGCTTCATCGATGCACCCTGTGGTTCCCTCAGCTTCCCTGGGCTTGTCACATCTTTGCCTGTTCATCTCACAGCCTCACAGAGACTTTGCTCAGCTTCTGTGGACTTTCTGCAGCATTCTCTGGCGTTTTACTACTTCACTATGTCCCCCAACCACTTCCCAGAGCTTCCAATGGTGTATTTCTTTGCCTCCCACTGTTTCCCTGTGCTGGCCACGGCTTTCTTATGCCTCTCTGCATTCCCTATATCTCTCACATTTTGCCTCCATCAGCTTCCCAGTGGCGTCCACCATGTCCATATGGCCCCTAGAACGTTCCTGTTGGTCCCAAGGTTTGTATGTGCTTCCTATGCCATTCATGTGCTTTCCACAATTTCCCTACACCCACAGCTTTCCTGTCCTCTTACATCGTCCCTGTGCATCCATGTACTTCTATTCTAAAGATCTTGGGCCTGATTCACAAACTGCACTTTAAGTAAGATTATACTTTTCAGTAAGTTTATTACTTTTTGGTATTCACAAACTGCACTTTTGTAGTAACTTAGGGCTCCATTAGGATGACGGGCGGACATTGTCTGCCCGCCACCCTATCGCAGAACGGGACCGCCCGCCATAAGGGTGGGGGTCCCGTGGGGGGAATTAGGATGTGCCCGCCACAGTGGCGGGCACATCCTGTAGTTTTAGCATTGTGGCGGGCGGTGCACTCTGCACCGCCCGCCACAATGTGAAAAATGCTTTTTTGCATTTGCATATGCAAAGCGGCAGGCACCGCGCGGTGCCTGCCGCTTTGCATATGCAAATGTGGGGGGGTACCATAGGTACCCCCCATGTGCCCCCCGACAGTGGTGGCAACCTGGGCGCCCTGCAGGGGGCCCCCGCACCAATCTCCGCCTGCCTTTCCGTGGCGGCATTGCCGCCGCGGAAAGGCCTCTACATATTGCCATTGTAATATGGCTGGCGGTGTCCATTGGACACCGCCACCATATTAATCTATTACCGCCGCGGTCGCAGGGCGACCGTGGCGGTAAAGGGGCGGACGGTCTTTGTCCCCTCCGCCATCCTAATCAGGCGGAGGGGAAAACGAGAGTGGTTGTCGGGCGGATTGCCTCCGCCAGGGTGGCGGTGGCCACCGCCACCCTGGCGGAGGCAATCCGCCTGATATCGTAATGGAGCCCTAACTCTTTTTTAATACGTCCAGCACAACATATGGCCAGCCACTGGTACTGCAACGCCGTCCCATAGAAAATAATGGAGGGTAGAGTTTTATAATATACTAGCAGCCCGTCCCGACCTTGTCCGGGTGCAACAGGCTTCCCCGACCTCCGCCCACCCCGACATTGTGCAGCAGCTTGGGTCCCCCGCCTGCCCCGACATGGGTCCCCTTACCTGAGCCGCCGCTCCTCCCGCCTGTCCGCTGCTCGCACTGCCGCTGGCCTGTCCGCTGCTCCTCACGTCACCGCTCCTCCCCCACGCCATGTCCGCCGTGCCTCGTCGCGCTCCTGGACGCCGCTCCTCCCCGCGCTCCTGACGTGAGCACGCACGTCGCGGTCGGCGCTACTTCGGAGGGACTACTTTCTTTTTTACTGTACATTTTTTAAATAACGTTTTTTTTTTATTTATATAGCCTATAACCATCTACACACCCTGACGATTCCAACGGTGTATCGGGTGTGTGGATTGGCGCTGTGGTTCCCGAGTTTACCCGCCTCAAAGGCTGAAAGTTCTTCCTTTATTATAGTAGTATAGATAACCCCAAGAAAATGTTAAATTAAATTAAATTATTTCAAATAGTTAATTCTACACAAAGTATTGAACATATGTTTATGTTAAATATTAATGTATTTTTGTATTTGTTTAGTTTAAATGCATAACAACATTTTAACAATGCTACAGCACTAATAACTTCATTTGGAATTAAAATTTAAATGATGGGAATATATATTCAATTAAATGTCTTTTTCTGAAGTTTAAATTAAAATGTATTGTTCAATTATTTTTTTATTTCAAAAATAGGTTACGAAAATATTATATGATTAAATTAAAATATACTATTTTATATGTTTAACATTTATTTATATTTTTGACTATATTGTTTTTAATTTAATTTAACAATTTCCTATGGGGTTTTATTATAAGAGCCTACTTCAATTATTTTCTAAATGAGGGAGTTGCATTACTAGTGGTTGGCCTTATGTAGCGCTTGACTTAGTACTGTTTTTTGGTAGTGACTTACACACAGAGTTTGTGAATACCAAAAAGCAGTAAACTTACTCAAAAATCACAACTTACTCAAAAGTGTAAGTTACCTTTGTGAATCAGGTCCCTTTGCTGTGCCTTTCACTGATAACCATAGGTCACACCACTACCCTCTGCCCATCCTGCTGGTATGTTTCTTCAATAGCTTCCCTTCCACAGCTTCCCCTCTACCATTCATAGTTTCCATGTGCATCTTACACTTCAGTGTCTCCCATAATTGTCACATTACTCAGAGGACTTCCTTGAGTTTTTCAGAGACACCTCCTGCCAACTACTTCTTAGTGCCTGCCAGTGTCCTTGTGCACCCAAAAGCTTCCTTCTTGCAGCTTCCTTGTGCACAGTGTCTTCCACCACTTATCTATACCTTTTATTGCATTCCTGAACCTGCCACCACATTCCTATCCCCCATCACTTCCCTTTCCCTCTACAGTGTGTCTCCCACCACTTCCCTGTGACTCACTGTGCATCCTGTCGCTTGTTTCTGTTGCCGACATTTTTGATGTGCCTGCTTTTGTCTGCTGCCTACATTTTCGATGTGCCTTCCAACCTTTCTCTACTACCGCTCCTTTGTTCCTCCTATTGTTTTCTTGTCCACAGTTTCCTCATGCTTCCTGCAACTTCCCTTTTCTTCCCATAAATGATTCCATGAACTAGGTTCCTGTGTCTTTTCGCTTCCAATTGCACTTTCTATGTTTTGTGATTAAATATTTTCATTTCATTGTCCCTCTCAGCCTACATAACGCTTGTCCATACTGTGACAGAAATATCAGTGCTTAACACAAGTAAAGACTGAGAGAGATGTTTTTCGGCCTCACTGTAGCAGAGGCTTCCGTAGCCTTACTCCTGTCTCACACTAGCTGAAAAATTGAGAAACACATCCCTGTGTTACATTTGTGTACACTAATGTAGTCAGCACCAGCAGAGAATGAGAGAGACCAGTCCTATTAATACATCACCGCAGACCTGGTCACACATCCCATATGCTCAGACCAAGGACGTTATGTTCTTGTGCCACTCAGTGACAGGTAAGTATATAAGTAATTAAGTAAATGTTACTTTCGGAAAGGTTTCATTCCATAAAACATATACATAATAAAACATTTCATTTCATAAAATAGTCCAACTTTTGGCTGGTACACTTAAGCTCTAAATCCAAACAGAAAGTACAATGGGCATAATAACAGTTATAAGATTTCATGTCCATTCTATGCCCATTTCCACTGGATGGAAATATTAAGTTATATTGCATTCACCTTAAAATCAGATAAAACATAGGATAAATGCTGATGTAAACTATGTTGTGCCATAATGCTATTCAAGTGCTATAAAGCCAGCCTACTATTTCATGGGCATTTTCCCGCAGGGTAGTTGTAGGTAATTACGAAAGACTTGACACAAAAACTCAATATATATTGCGAATTGAAGAAAGTCCATCAGTCTCTAGTACATGTTTTTTGTGACAGGTGTATCTGGGTCTTTCGCTGACTGGAGGAGACATATTCTTTTATTACAGTAGCACAGACTGGAGAATACATTTCACTGTGTCACACTGGCAGAGTGAGGGAGATTTATTCCTGTCTCACACTTGCAATGACTATAAAATGGATCACTGACATAATATCGAATACAAAATATACACTTACTAAAATATCGATGACAAAATATAGAATGCAAAAATATCGAATTCCTATCTGCAAACAGGTAAGTACGAAAATATCGAATCAAAAATATCGTTGTAAAAAATATAGTTCGTCAAAATATCGAATTTTTTTACGTCTTAAAAGTAATTTAAAATTAATGAAATAATAAATATAATCAATTAAAACTAACTTAAAAATACTTAAATAACCTTAAAATGATTAAATAATTAAAGTTATAAAAAACATACAATTTTATTTTTATATATATATATATATATATATATATATACATATATACGTAATATTAATAAAAAATATACAATATTTTTACAGTAGGATAGTGGGAGGGTAAAATTTACTATTACCACTCCAGTGAGTGAAACAGTAGGGAAAACGGATAGCGTAGGGGTAAAAATTACTATCCCCACTCCAGTGAGTGCAACAGGAGGGAAAGCGTTGGATAGCTGGAGAGTAAAAACTACTACTCCCACGCCAGTGAGTGCAACAGTAGGGAAAGCGTTGGATAGCGGGAGGGTAAAAATTACTATTCCCACTCCAGAGAGTGCGACAGTAGGGAAAGCGTTGGATAGCGGGAGGGTAAAAATTACTATTCCTGCTCCAGAGAGTGCAACAGTAGGGAAAGCGTTGGATAGCGTAGGGGTAAAAATTACTATTCCCACTCCAGAGAGTGCAACAGTAAAGAAAGCGTTGGATAGCGTAGGGGTAAAAATTGCTATTCCCACTCCTGAGAGTGCAACAGTAGTGAAAGCGTTGGATAGCGTAGGGTTAACAATTACTATTCCCACTCCAGAGAGTGCAACAGTAGGGGAAGTGTTGGATAGCGTAGGGGTAAAAATTACTATTTCCACTCCAGAGAGTGCAACAGTAGGGAAAGCGTTGGCTAGTGTAGGGGTAAAAAATACTATTCCCACTCCAGAGAGTGCAACAGTAGGGAAAGCGTTGGATAGCCTAGGGGTAAAAATTACTATTCCCACTCTAGTGAGTTTAACAGTAGGGAAAGTAATGATTTAATATATTAATAAAAATAAATTAAATATCAATACCAATAAAAAATTAATTAAAAAGAATTACCAATTTAATATCATGTAATGATTAATCAAGTAGAAATACAACTAAATATTAGTTATTAAAATTAATTACCGATTAATAATTAACAACTAATTAATGTTCAATAACAAAAACTAATTAATAATATAAATTAATACCAATTAATAATTAATTAATAGCAAATTATCAATACACAAACAGTATTTTTAATATGTAATTAATTACAATTAAATTACTTCCCACCCTATTCCCCTATAAACCCACAATCCGCTACAGAAAATAAATTAATACAATTATAGTAATTATCAATTAATGAATTAATACAAATTAATGACCAATTAACGCAAATTAATTACCAATTAAAAATTAATTAACAATAAATTAAAAAACAATACCAATAAATAAATACAAATTATTTACTTAATTACAATTAAATTACTTCCCACCCTATTCCCCTTTAAACCCACGACCCGCTACGGAAAATAGATTAAGAACATTAACATAATTATCAATTAATCAATTAATAAAAATTAATTACCAAATAAAAATTAATTAATAATTAATTCAAAATGAACACCAATAAATAAATAAAAATATTTAATTAATTAATTACAATTAAATGACTTCCCACCCTATTCCCCTATAAACCCACAACCCGCTACAGAACTAAAACGCAAAATTTAATTAAAAATAATTAGTAATTTCTCAAATTTAATATTTAATTTAATATAATTAAACTACTTCCCACCCTATGCCCCTATAAACCCACAACAAGCTACAAAATTAAATTACGCAAAAATTAAATAACATAACATTCATTACTTAAAATAATTTACAAAAATAATATACACTTTTCACACATATACTAACATACAAAACACTTTAAAAAATTCGATATTATTAGAAATTCGATATATTTTAATACCTATATTATATACTACGATATTTTGATTTTCTATATTTTGAAAATCGATATTATTTACTTACCTTCGATATTTTTCACCACTATATTGTGTCCATTCGATATTTTGTCCATTCTATATCTTGACTTCGATATTATGGCTATTCTTTATTTTGGATTCGATATTATGTCTAGTTACCCTAAAAAATATGTGCCATTGTTATTTATTGATGTTCTTTGTCTACCTTTGTCTCATACCGGCTATTGTATTTTCTAATTTATGGTTTGTATTGTACATACTGAAACTCAAACGTGCCTCTAAGTAATGCAAGAAAGAGTAAGAGAAGAAGGCACCTAAGGTCGTCTTTCGTGGACGAGCTGCCACTAAAGCATAAATGACTTCATTCTCTGCCAGGAGTGCTAGGGGTTCAGTGGTACAGATGGAGTGGGCGGTACCAGATCCATGTTTAGGCATTTTGCTAAGTACCAGTAGTGCTGGGTGCTACATGGGGCTGAGGCTTTGGACTGGTCTTTCAGCCTTGGGAGCTGCACAAGTGCACTGACACTGATGGCTAAAGGATCTTGACCGCCTTCCTTGCTTTCAGCTTCTCCTTTGCAGCATCCAAGAAAGTATATTTGCATAGGACTGAAGCCAGCATTAGGTTGAAGCGGTGCTGGCAGGAGATTGGCAGCTCCTAGTCCAGATGCTCTTGGTCCAGTAGAGCAGACATATTTGACCTGTTTGCCATTGAGGTCTATTTACCTGAGCAGGTGGACTGCCAATTTAGAGAGAGATTCTTGGAGAGTGGGCTTAGTGTGACAGGCCTTTACATGGAAAGAAAAGCAGGTTTTAAAGTCATCCTTAACAAAAGTGATAGAGAGGCAGAAATAGTGAGAGGAGCCTATTCTGCAGTAAGGAGCTAAAGGCACACACATTTTCGTAAATACAACAATTGTAGTAAAGCATATCAAAGAGAAAATATCAATGGATCACAATACTGTGACCAATATTGAGGCACAAAATATCGAAAAGGTAAGTGCACACAGAGAGATATAGATGTATTATTCTCAAATCCACATCTAGATAACTTAAAGATATATTTATCAACAAGGTACCCATAGGAGGAGTTAGGTAAAGAGAAACTATACAAACATACTTTTTAATATTTTGTCTTTCGATATTCCGGCAACAATACCGTGAGCCTTCAATATTCTGTCTTCGGTATTCCCTACTCAGCCCATATGTAATCAGACAACCTATGGGTGGTGAGGAGGAGATTCCAAAAGCTGAAGGTTTGAAAGATGCAGTTTGTGACCAAGTGCAAGGTGCCAGATCTCCTTGTGCGACTAGATGGTACCTACAACAGATACACTTGTAGATCATACCCTGGATCTTAAAAGAGGTCCTTATCCTTACAGGTAACAACAGTCTTAGACTTTCAGGAGGGTGATTTTTTTTTTATTCATCAGAGAAACAATCAACGCAGGACTAATGTCCCTCGGCAGGCATCCTGGCATATTGAGCCGAGGCAAATGTAAAACAAGGCCCCCTAAAGGCAGCACCCATCTGAGGATTCATTCTGAAATCATCATCTTGGAGAACCCTCAGGTTCCACATATCCTAATCGATTGCAGAGTAAGGTTAAAAAGTTCATAGGAGTCTGTGACAGAAGACAGATTGTTGAGGAGGTGGTGCAAATCCAGAATAGCACCTCCATTTTGGCCCCATTCAATTTTAGTTGTTTAACTTTGCTGCCTGCAGATCTCCAGTAATGAGGGAAACCAACCTTATGGACTTCTGATACACCTATATATTATCTGTACAAGAGTACAAAGGTGCCAAATAAATGTATGCATGTAAGTGTTGAAATGCAGCAGTGAAAGAGGAGGTCCATTGGTATCCCAAGTCACAAATTCATGTTGTGAAAGTATCCTTCCCTTTTCCATGGCCCGCTGCACTTCCATTCGCATTAGTGTCTCCTTTCAGCCACGAATGAGCTGGAGCACTGGTGCTCGAGACCCTGGTTCTCACATAAAGGTGGTCTGAAAGTCTTCAGTTTTAAAATATGTAGCAGATCCACAAGCACAAGCAGCTAGGACACCACCATGGGCGGACTGACCAATAACCCCATAGCAGCTGCAGAGCTATATCTGTTCCATGACTGGGGCAGGAAATCACACTGGGATCAGTCTAGCATGTGATTATTCTCTGACAACAACTGCTGCTTGTAGACTAGCATCTGTTTGTATGTTCGCAGAAGCCACTGGAAGACTGCAATAAGACCAAAGTTGTAAAAACAATTCAATCCATGTTGACCTTTTTTAATGTAGCTTCTCTACATATTCTTTTAGCCATATAGGAACTGGTCTGCAGCACGAGCAGAGGTTTTAGAGGCCACACTATCTCACAATATAGCAAACTATTCAGAGATGAACTCAGCCTGAAACTAAGAGGAGCCCAGTGCAACCAAAAGGGTTCAAGCCTCATTCTCTGATGGGAGAGAAGGCAAAGTATTATTTGACAGGAAGACACAACCTTGACTCACACTCAGCCAAATGAGGAATTACTTTTGAACAGTAATGGTATGCTGATTCCACAAGCTGGATTTCTTCAGCAACAATAATAGTCAAGAGATGACAGGCACACTCCTCTCCCGCTGAAATGGGACCATCACCGGTCCAGGGTATAATGCCTCGAAAGGTGAAAACACAGTGTTAAAAACCATTCTTACCTGAAAAACATTTTTTCCAACTATAACATCTGGGGCCAAACTCTTGCATGCTCCAGAGACCCTGTTGAATATGATGTTGTGCCTATCTCCTTACTTTGGTGGGGGAGGTCCAAAACCTCTGCTCAACTATAATATCAAGTCAGCCTCTACTTCTGGGCAGAATGCTGCAGGCCCATTGCATCAGGAAGTGAAACAAGTCTCCTTTCCTGAGCATGAATCAGTTAACTAAACCTTAGTTCACTTTAGTGAAACTGGCAAGTTGCATGGGAAAGGTCAAGCCCAGTTCTGGGTCTATATCGTGTAACAATGTCCACAAGAGGTATAACTGAAGATAATAAACTCAGTCTATTTTGAGTGATTTTTCCAGTAAAGTAAACAAAACAGTTCAATAAAAATTAAATCTAGTGACATGTAGATATAGAAAAAATAAGAACTTCTTCTAGTTTCTTAGACGCTGCAAGTGAGAAGCTGAAGGCTAGAGAGATCATCCTGATTCTACAGCCTCCAGTGCAGCTGCAGTACTTGTGATCCCCAGTGCAGCTTCCATAAACCCCTGTGCCAAGACAGAAGGACCAGTCCAAGGCCTAATCCCCCCATCTCAACCAGGCTAATTGGTACTGGTGCAAAGAATATACAAGAATTTGAGAGGTGCACTCGTAGATGTATATAGCAAAAAAAGTTCATAAGATTTGTGAATCTTCTGTTCCTTCTTTATTAAATTCTTTTTTTCTTTTCTATCAAGATACAAAGGCACAGCCAACGCGTTTCATTCCCTTTCGTGCCGTGGAAATTTCGTCAGGGCTACAAACAGTTTCTTTTGAGTCCAATCTTCCAAAGGAAGATTAGCACATTCGCCATAAGGGTCGAACAATAGATATAGCCAGGAATATAGATCACAAATACCTTCAATCTATGTAGTTTTATTTAGGAGAGATCCAAGCGCGTTCCTCCATATGAAACAATTAATAATATCTTAACGGTACTGGTGCATCTGCCAGTCCTGGATCTGACACCGACCAATCAATGTGGACCACTGCAAGCCTGGTACACCTGCCAAAGAATTAAGCCATTTTTACTTTAGTGGCAGCAACTGCTCCTCCACCAAGGCAATCTTGGCTCTTGAGTCCCATGTTCTCAAGCAGGCATATGTGAACTGCAGTCTTAAATTCCTTGGATTGGTCCCAAAGCGATTCCAATCTTTGTCTTCAGAGTTACCTAGCTCATTTTCAGTGGCGGCTGGTGAGGTATGTAAGTGGTGAGGCTGGGCTTGGGTGGGGTAGTGGTCTTACAGCATTTTTGGGGGGAGCTTAGTCACCATAATCTGCCACTGTCCACCTGCCCTCCTGTTCGCTCTTTATCAGTGCATAAAAACCAGGTGGCCAAGTCACTGTGACTCCTTAAAGTCCTAAATCAGTTTGCCATCCTTTCCTGCCTTGTGCCACCAATGAGTGAGTGGGTACTGGACCCTAGATGAGAAGCAATATGACACTGCAACAATCTCTTACATAGCAAGCAATTACATTTGAAAATAGCCATGACAATGCATGGTCCACAAGTCATACAGGGAAATAAGGTAACGCACGTCTCCTCTCTCAATGTATTGAGACTGAACTATTTTGTCTGATGCCCGATGGAGCTACCTGGTTTAGCTATAGGGGAGATGGGCCGTGGATTCCCTCCTTGGTCGTCACCTACCCAGCCGGTCTTTCGACAGACTTCCTTTCGTCTCTCCTCGTTGTCTCTTCCCTTATCCTCCCTTTCGCACCTCCCCTGCCCCCTCCACTACTTTTCTCTCTCCTTTCTCTCCTCTCCTAATTGTATTGCCTATTTTTTTTTTTATGTATTGTGTAATTGTTGATCTTTTTCTGTTACATTGTTGATTCTCATGTAAAGCGCTCTGATACCTTCAGGTCTAGCCAGCGCTATATAAAACTCTTTAAATAAATAAATAGAATAAAATAGTTCTATACAAGCAGCATTTTTAACTAGGAGAGAGAGTGAGCATGGGTAACAACAATGTTCTTTATACAGGAAATCATACAAACTCACACAGTAATGGTTTACATAAATGGCAATGTCGGAACATGCATGACATACAAAACCACACCCCTCACCTATGGCGCAGTGAAGGTCCTGCAATTGAGAACTCGTAGAACTGAGTTCACTTAAAATGTGGGCCACAAAGAAACATTTGTATTCAGTGTTCACTGACACGCACTAAAGAGGAACCCCAAGCGTAGAGCCACATAATACTGTCATCTTGGGCTCCGGACCAGAGAATCTATAATCAATCAATTAATTAGGGATTTGTGAAGCGCGCTACTCACCCGTAAGGGTCTCAAGGCTCTTTCTGGAAGCTTGTAGAGTGGGGGAACGTCTGATGCTGAGTGGGTGTTTGTTCCAGGTCTATAATGATTCTAGTCTCAAGGCAATGAGATATACAACCAACTCAACGCAGTGTGACAGAACACATGGAGACTCTACGGTCACATCTCCCTTGTACACAGGTATACAGAGTTCAAAGGCTGAAAACACAGACTCTCTGGTTAAATCAAGGTTGTAAGATCCTGCAGTACGTAAAGAAAGGAATGGTAGCTTTGTTTGATGAAGCTCCTGCTTTGAAGATGATTGATAGGAAGAAAAATAGAACGAGCACTGAAAATACAATAAAGAAATACTGCAAGTATCCTTAATCATGCTTTATAAGGATGTTGTATTTGTGGCAACATTTGATGTGTAGACATATAGCTTGATAGAATATTTGGAACACCCAGAGGACCTATTCCTTTTTCACAAGTACTAATTTGTACACATCAGTCCCGTGGAGCGTTTCCTCTGGAGGAATCTTTGATTGTGGGAGAATAGGCAGCAAGGCAATCGTCTGGTGCCAGGGCACCGGCTGGGTTCGGGCCCTTCACCTGTCTAGATGGTACAGCACTGCCCCATTTAAGACCACTCCCAGACACTGATCCCGGGAGGGCTGGGTTGCAAACAGCACATGTAAACAAGCTCTAGTTTCCGTGGCAATGGGGCAGGAATCCTCCGATGCACTTAAAACACCTTGCAGGACCTCTTGGTGGATGGTAGACGAGGTTAGTGTGCATGTGTCATCTGGTGGATGGTAGAAGAGGTTAGTGTGCATGTGTCATCTGGTGGATGGTAGAAGAGGTTAGTGTGCATGTGTCATCTGGTGGATGGTAGAAGAGGTTAGTGTGCATGTGTCATCTTTCTTCAGACTGCCACAGGGAGAGCAGTGTCTTGAAGGTAGGAGAACTGTATGAGTGCAGGGCTGCATGAGACCGCACAACCTTTGCCTGGTAGTCTGAACCCCGTATAAAGAGGCGCGGGACGTAACTAGCATTACCAGTAGGGATCATACCATAAACATAATTCCACCATAATTCCACCAGTGACAGTTAGTATTGCACTCAACTCTCTGACTTCAGTTGTGTGTAGCATGAGAGTTTTCATTTTAGAGACAACTCAAGGTGGTGCGGGTGGGGAAATAAAGAAAGTTTTAAGCCACAACTTACTGTTCATGCTACCAGTCACATTCTAACCTTCGATCTCAGATTGCTGGTACTGTCGGGTGGCAGAGTGGCTTCTGTCAGGTGCAGATCTGCGTCTGTCGCAGTGTCATCAGCGCACCACTGGACTGGCCTTACTGATAGGGCATGGAGGCCATCGTCAACAGTCATGGGTTGGCTCACCATCGGGCACTGAGAGCCCAGGGCAGTTATTGTGACACTACAGGTCCTGCTATCAGCCCCGTCACTCGTGCAGTAACTCTGACACTCCTAGTTTTTTACAGTCGGGTCCATAGCATATCCATCAGTCCGTGCAGCGTGGACGCACATGCACTCCTCAAAGCACTTAGAATATACTCTCCCCCATTGCACAATTGCAGGTCCTTACCTGGTGAACTGCCTGCTGACTCCTTCACATACTTGGTCTTGCTCACTAGTTGCCAGCACTGCAGTAAATCAGCCTCGCCTCTGAGTGTGTGCTACAGACACACATGCACTACTGATAAAATGACATCCAACTCCACAATGAACAAGCTTGTGTGGGAAGCAGTCTCAGACACACAACAAGTCGAGCCACACCCTGTGACGAGTTGGGGGAGGGTGGTGTGGCAATGCTCGCTACTCCCTGATTGACGTGGAGGCTTAGCGATACCAGTCGTGTTTTTAAAACACCCTGGGCCAACTTTACTTCCACTTCATCAGAGGGTGGAGACTGGGCCCTGATGCTAGGTGTTTGCCGAGCTGATGACCTCACAGGCCTCAGGGCTGAGTGATTGTCAGCTCAGAAAATACTTGCCTGCCCAGGGGAGAAAGTAGTTAAAGCGCTATCACATGTCCGCTTTGTTGTGGAGCACAGCAACAACGCCGAAGTCAGTCAGTAGGGCAGACAGTGCCCCCCATTCTACAAATGTACATGACAAATTGTTTTTTTAATAAAAAATCAGACTTTTAGCTATGCTATGATTGCTTCGTTTTTCTGTGAATGTAAGGGGGAGCGGAACCCCGACACCCGTGCCCAGAAACCGCTGCTGCTCATTTTGTTGTGAGGATGATCACTTCCCTGATGGGTAAGGTATCATGCGTACACATGTAAAGGCGGTCAAGTGCCTCGTGATATATGGGACAAAAGTTCCAAACCCCACTACTCTCCTACTGACTCCAAAACCAGTTCTATCTTGGCCAGCTGCGAGATACGTAAGCTCAGCAAGTGCATGCCATAGTGCACCTCTTTGCTCTCACAATATACTTAGGAGAAGTTTAACCTGGGTAAAGAGGATGCTGCTGAAAGAAATTTCAGCTCCTGGGATCTCATTGTTACTGTTGTGGGCTTCAACAGGGCCCAAGCACAAATTGCTATTTCAGGTACATGTTTAAAACTGATATCTTTTCTAAACTGTGACTTTCTGAATGCTTTGCAAGTACATTTTAGCATACTTAGAAATCATTCTGCAGGCAGTACATGTCTAATTAGGCATATTATCAAGTTGCTTAGTACACTCTATCCAAGGTTAGGAACATTGAGCATGATGCTCTGCGTCGCAAGGCAAACAATCACATCAGCACAGCACCTCTGACACAGTGCAAGTGCAACAGTGCTTCTATTATATACGCCACCTCTGAGCTAAACGCAGTAGAGGAGGACATCTATGCATTATCCTGGAATGCTTTGATTGTGATTGAGATGCAGCCCTGCTGCCTCCAATCTCTATCCTGCAAAGGACGACGGTCTGTTCTAAACCAGACTGGCTTCCATGTACATCATACACAGTTAATGGGAGTTGGGTTGTCCCAAGAGTTCTGGCAGATGGTACTCTCACTATGCTCTTGATAGTGCAGGTAGTACTAGATAGGAGTATAAGTATATGCATTATCATATATTCATAAAATCACACAATATTGTCATAATGGTTGAACAGTTTTTCTGTTTCGCCATTGTTGTAATGCTGGTAACAATGTTTTGTTTCCTTCTGCTAATAATTGAAGCTTATGTTTTTTACAGAATACAATTGTCACCAGGATAGGAACACTGATCTGTCCATGCATCACCAATGATGGTTTACATCTTCAGATCTTAAGCCAAATGCTGAAGAAATTCAAATTCTCTTTCTCAGTGGAAGAGGTCTTTGAGCAGTATAGTTTGGTCACACATATAGGCATATTAATATGTGCCATCCACCTAATACCATTAAGATCGCGCTTCTCTCTTCCAGCTTGAAAATTACTTATAGTGTTTCAAAGCCAGGCTGTCCTTTTGCTCTACACCACCACCAGATGTCTCCTCTTCTTCAATTACCTACTGGCAATCAAAGAATAGATGCATCAATTCAGGGACAATGCCACTCTATCAGCCCATTAGAGGCAAAGAATTCCAATGCCACCATCTCAGGAGGAAACTCGACCTGCAGTGGAGCTGCTAGCATCTAAGTCACCCCTGCCCCAGTAGGCATTCCATGAAGCCCTGAAGGATGGTGACAGGTTGCTTCTTTTAGACAAACCTGCTTCTTACAGTTGGAAACTAACACTGCAAGTAAACAACACTGCCATTTGGGCTCAATGTGGCTCGTAGATTTTTACCAAGATTGTGGTCTCATTGTCAGCATTTCTATGGCAACAGAAGGTCTTACTTGGGTACGGTACTGAATAAGCAAGGACAAAGGTGGAGAAAGCCAAATTCTAGCCTGTGTTTATTTAGAACTACTTCTTGGTGCCCTCCTACAGACTCCTGTTCATTGGGGCAATCATGTAATCTGGCCTGTTGAATGCCTGGTCTCTTCCAGCATGGGAGACAGCCTTGAACCAGACAGTGAATCATTTGATTAGCAACATGATTCTGTCATCTTTGGAATTTCTAAGGCTTGTGGAGCTACAGACATCCTGAAGACGGGAGGCTTCCCATACCAAGATCCACACTGACACCCTGTAACTCCACTTGGTGCAATATTGAGACCAGCTGGTATACAGCCTGTACAAACCCATTCAAATACTACCATCTATAGTTAGCCCTTACAACTAAGTGCACCCAATTTAAACTTTCTAATGAGATGCTCCTTCTGCCTGCAAATCCACAGCTCGTGGTTCATTACAGATTCATCAGAGTATCGGTGAGAGTCACATTGTGAATGTCTCTCTCATCAGTGGACTGATAGACAAATAAAATTTGCCTCTTCACATGATTATGCTAGTGCTACACACAGCCTCTCTAATGTCAAATGCCTACCAGAGTGGTGCTGCGCTAAGCAGACAATACCATGGCCCTCTTCTAGATGAAGAAGCAAGGGACTATTCTCTGCAGCTATGTTGACATTGGTTTCTTCCATTCATATTCCCCACAGACTCTTGGGACTTCCATTTTGATCTTGCCAGACTGATGTATTAACATTTTGTGTAATTAGCCTCCTTGACCTGCAGCTTCTTTTAAGGAAGACCTCTTTCCTGAGACCACCATCTATGTGCAAAAGTGAGCTGTGGACCCTTTGAATCTAAGAACAATTTTGGGTTTCTACCCGATCAAGGTGGTCCTGAGAACTTATCCCACCTTGTTCCAAAAGTACATTTCAACAAGGAGGTTGTACTTCCATTGTTCTTTCTATATCCCCATTGCTCCCTGGCTGAAACATGATACAAGCTTAACCTCAGGCATGATCTGCGCTTTTACCTTGATAGAACCAGGGACATGCATACTATTGGCCTTCTGTTTGAGCCAGCTAAGGCCCCCATTGCCACATAAATTACATCAAGTATCACCCATTGCTAGACTCTTCATGAAACACCATCTCCATGCAGTGCCCAAAGACACTCCAGACCTAAGATGACCTACCAGACCTAAGAATATTATGGCATGTATCTGTCAGAGATATTTGCTGGGTGGCTACATTGACTGACCTCAAGACTTTGTCCTATCGCATTGCTACATTTTGCCATGGATTTCTTAACTTAAGCAGTTGCTGTGGAAGCTACTTTCAAATGGGTAAAGGAGTAAGAGCCAGGAAATAAGAGTAGGATAAAGGATAGCTGTATAGTGACTCTGTTACTACTAATACATAACTTCTTTTTCATGACCAACATCCTCCCGCTGATTCCTCAGCCGACTGCCAAATGAACACACCGAGGGGCATATGTACGAGGAAGAGGCGGGGTGAGGCGTTAGCCATCATGGCTTAATGACTCACTCTGCCACTTCAGAAATGCAAGGCTGCACCATATTTACAAGAATATGGTGCAGCCTTGTGTTTGCCCCTGCTCTGGCGCTACACTTAGCAGTGTAGGGCCAATGCAGGCACCCTTGCACCATGGTGCAAGGGTGTCTGCGTGCAAGGGAGGATTGTTTATGTGTATGAAGGTGTGCCTTCCTGCACATAAACAATCCTAAAATACAATTTTGTCAGTTTTATGTGTGCTGCTTCATGCAGCACTCATGAAAGTCACAAAATGGCATTTTTTTACAGATTGTTTATCTACAGGAAGGGGCACCTTCGTGTACATAAAGGGGGACCTTCCTGTACATAAACAATCCATGGCAGTTTGCTTTTTCCATGTGTGCTGCACAATGCAGCACACATGGAAAAAGCAAAAACGAGGAGAAATAATGCATTTCTCCTCATTTCGCCAACTCAAGACCAGGTGTTCCCTGGCCTTAATTTTGGCGCTGCCCCTTATGTACAAGGGCAGCATCAAAAGCAATGGGTGTTGCGGTGGAAAGTCCTCTGCAACATCCACTGGCCACCCCTTTCACACTAAGCATAGCTTGAAAGGGGGCCTTATTTACAAGGGTGCATTATGCCACGTTCAAACTGAATGACCAACTCTCCCTTCATTCCCAAGTCAGCTCTGTTGTATCCTCATCCTTTCTCTCCCTCCGCACTATCCGCAAAGTCTTTCGGTTTTTCTCTCCCTCCGCACTCAAACTCATAGTCCTGGCGATGGTTACCTCCCGCCTGGATTACGGCAATGCCCTCTACTGTGGCATGCCCGCGTACAACGTGCGACGTCTCCAGCTGGTCCAGAACCAGGCCCCCACCTGGTATTCAATTTGTCCAAATCACACCACGTCACGCCCCTCCTCAAGTCCCTACACTGGCTCCCCATACAGGAACGAGCCCAGTTCAACTGGGCTGCATCATTTTCAATGCCCGGTCCGGCTCAGCACCTGCTTTTATCACTTCCGAAATTCACTCCTATGTTCCTCCCAGGGATCTTCGCTCATCTACCCAACAACTGCTCGTAGTTCCCCGTTTTAAACGCAAAAAATGGGGAGGCTCCAAATTCTCCACACTCGCTCCTGCTTTCTGGAACTCCCTCCCGGCGCACCTGAGATCCTGCCCCAGTACACACTCTTCCGTAAGGCACTCAAAACCTTTCTTTTTACACAAGCCTTCTCACCATAAAGCCCCTTTCTGTGTTCCTGTCTTTCTCCCCCTCAGGGTTTTAGTACTTTACAGCGCCATGAAACCGCTCGGTGTACGCGCGCTTAAGAAATATTTTAAACTCAAACTCACGTTAAGTGACTTAACGCTGCCTTGTAAATAAGGCGCAGCCCCTATCACCACCACAACGTCGATAAAAGTGACGTTGTGGTGGTGATAGGGGTTTGTACATATGCCTCCGAGTGTCCCCATCTTTAAAAAAACAGAGCGTTGAGAGTGAGCATATGTTTGGGGTAGAGGGACATTCTGCATATGAAGCACCCTTGCATACATAGTACCAACATACAAAAGCTCTGAATGACCCACTTTTCCTACCACAGTTGGTATCAAGGTATGCACAAAGTTTAAAATTGCAGAACGCCTACAGAGTCACTGTAGAGGTAGCTTCATTCTTCTCACACTAGCACTAGCATAAGGAGATACTATTTCTGATAATTTATACTCCAAGTGTGGATAGCTCCATTAAGAGACAAAAGGACACCCAAAATGTAAGGTGGTGAGTAATTAAATATCTCTGCTGGGATGTGCTGATTTGGGCCAAGTGTTACCGTTTCGTTTCAGGGGATGTACAGTGGTCCTCTGTCTGCGAAAGACCTCAGTGACTTGGGCTTCCTAACCACCTTCGTGAATGGTGAGCTCTTCACCAGCACCTCCCGCGTAGTCCTGAAGCAGAACTTGGAGAGCATGAAGGCCTTCTGCTTTGATGGAGAGAAGCAAGCGCTGCTGGCTGCCATGCTGCAGGAAAAGGCCATGTTTGGGTAAGAGGATCTCATGAGAAGAATGCAAACTTGTTTGAATGTATCATGGTGCCAGTGTGGCTCTGCGCCCTTCTACCCTAAGAACAATGTTCACGGAAGAGGGTTATTTTCAACTGAAAGGGGCTGACTTTTGGGGCCAGTGACAAAGACAGGCCAGCCTTTAGACACCCTCGTGAAACTAATCTCCCTTGCTTCCTTCCCAGCCTCACCCTGCACTCCATGCTCACACACTTCCCTTCAGGATTTACACTGTCCCTTGTGTGCTCACACACCATCATACTGTCCCCAGCCCTTACACATACATCCAGGCCCTCACAATGCCATCCAGACATTCGCGCTGCTAATCCAAGCTCTCACTCTACCGACCCTGCCCTAAAACTATATCCAGAAACTTCCAAATAACATCCAGGCTCTCAACCTGCCACCCAGGATCTTAGACAGCTTTCATAATTCCTTCAAGACCCATACGCTCCCCTCAAGATCCTGTAGAATTCATAGTCTGTAACGACAAGTAGAGCTGGGTATGCCTAGTAGTCACACAGCCCAGGCTATAAGCTACCACCTCTGCCAGTGCCCTGTAGAGGGTTCCTACAACCCTATGGCTCGCCCTTGATAGCAGTTCGATGACAAGGACAGAGCTATGGAGGAGGTGATGAGAGGACCTAGTTTCATTACAACCCAGCAGTCAAAATGAACTTAAGTAAGGAATGCTCAGGCAGAGTATTTACATTACAAGAAGCAGCTCTTTAACATGTAAGGGTAATACGGTGGACATAATGTAAATATTTCAAAACCTGGCCCACATTCCACCAATGGTTCTAGAGAAATTACTCCAATAGTTTTAGGGTCACAGGGAGAAAACTGCAACCACTGGTAACAGTGGGGATTAATGTTCTTTCGCCAGCAGAATCTTGTGGTTCTGCCCAGGGAAATAAAGCTTTTTCATCAACAGTTCTGTCAGTGTCAGTCTCCTGCACTTTGACTTAAAGTACTGATAATCTTCTGAAACATACATGTGGCACGGGGATAAAATCGTGTATTTTTCATTTGTTGCTCATCACTGCTCCAACTTCTGTAACAGGCAAGTATGCCGCAATTGCTGGTACACCCCAGGACACAACATTTTAGTTTCCAGACACTTGAAAGGGGATTACTAGAACGTGTATGCATTTGGATGGCAGGCCTATGACGTCAGGTGATCCAGGGAGGGGCTTTTAGCTCTACCTTTCAGCAACTGGAGCGCCCCAAAGCTGGAGGGCGGTTCCAACATCCCGTCATCAGCAGGAGATCCTAAACGCAGGCAACTCCACCAAAGGGCGGAACTGGGTTGGTTCCAGAGTCAAGAGGAGGTTGGATCCTGTACAGACAAGCTCCAGGCTGCACGGGACTTATGCAGGCTGCCAGTTGATTGCAGATACTCAGGGCACAGCACTATGAGGTCTAGAGGTCTGCTGCTTCCATCATGAAGTTGGCACTTCCTGGTCCAACTCAGGAATCTTTACCACAGCTTCTGCTCAGGTCCTCACACGTTCCCAAATTCAACTTATAGTATTGACCGCTATTCCAGTCAGATAGATCAACCGGACGGGAGCATCACCACATTCCGATGTAACACTTACAAGGAGAGCATATTTTGTTCAAACCTCTAACTGCTCTGATATTTGGAAAAAAGTAATGCATGGTGGTAGAAAGAAGGAGTTAAGAGCTCTCTTTTTAACACACCGCATATGGACTGCTTTTGGTAGCTCCAAGTAAATAATTCTAGAACCTTGTCTCTATGCTATTAGATTTTCTGAAGCCTTGGACAATGCAGGGTAGCACCTTTGGTTCTTATACACAATAACCAGCAGCAGCCACTAAAAAAAGAGTTAGGGGAACTTCTTAAATGGCACATCTATGTGCACCTAAAAGGTAAGACGTTTGACTAAAAAGCCTACATTAACCTGTCTACTCACCAAAAATCAAAAAGATTTACAGGAAATGTTTTTGTTGCAGAACATCATGCTCCCCTTCAGGCCCCATGCAGACCTCAAACTCTCAGGATGTCTCCTGATCCTTCACTCTTACCTCTATTCCCTCACACTTTTTTCATGAACCCTCTCCTACCTCACGCTGCCCCTCTGTCACCATCACTCCTATGCCCAATCATTGCCATGTAGGCGTGATCGCGTCTTCAAGGTCCTCTTACTATTACTAACACTGGATCTCACACTGACCGTGTCTCACCCGGGGCTTCATGCCTTGCCACATAAACAAGGCCCTCACTCAGAGCTCTCCTGATGTTTTTCCAGGTCCGTAGGTTCCTGGACTGCGTCTGTCTTGGATCAGGTCGACCGTTTCCTATTCTTCCTTCCAATGGATGCACTCAAAGACCTGAGCAAGGTAAGTGCTTTGTGCCAGAACCTGCAGAGGGTGAATGCTGCTTATTAGGACCTGTGCATGACGCTTGATGCCCTACAAGATGGGTACAAGATGATGGTCGACTGCAAACCCTCTAGCAAGTTTCCGGGGGCATAGTGTCAGGACATATCTTTCTGTGTGTGTGATAATACCTCATCCCAAAGCACCAGCCATTTATTTCTGTTTTCCTCTTTGCATGAAGAGCCAAGACACCGTTTTTTGGTGCTGTTGCTGCGCAAGGCCAATGTGAGACAGTACAAGGGGGGTCTATATTTTTTGCAGTCTCTAGGTTCACTTGAAATTCGTTTTGCGGTTTTACATTTTATAAAATCAGTGTCTCATATTAGGAGGAGCTATGAAATTTAATGGGTATGTCCTAAAGGTTTGATATGATTTAGCTCACCTGCTTTGGATTTGTTATGAAAGTTTTATGATAGAATTGTGACACGGAAAATGAATACTGTATATAACTTTTGTGAAAGATTACATTTTTAATTTAGGTTTTATTCTTTTTTATGTGTGCCTTTATGGCCTTCGGCCGAATAACGTTTATTTTGACTTTGAAGTTTGCAAGGTGTTTATTACTCTCTTACATGTGCACTGTTGAGTACTGGCCGACAGGACATACATGTTTGTACTGCTCTTTAGACCATGTTAAGCTCTACCCTTAAATACTTATGTACGGCAAGGGACTGCCCACATAAACCTGCATAGTGTTTGTTTCTGTTAAAGTTCTGCACGAGTGCTTTCCTCTTTGACCTGGATAAGGTGAGTGCTGTTGTCAATAACCTTGGCAAGGTGAATGCTGCCAACCAAGAAATGATCATAGTGAGCACATCTCTCCAATACCTGCACATAAGTAAACACTCACATCCAGAACTGGCAAACGGCAAGTGCATACCTACAAGACCTGTGCCTTGTCAGGGGCGGCTCTAGGCTCATGGCGGCCCTGGGCGTAGGTAGGGGGTCCGGGCGGGGCGGAGCGGGAGGCCAGTGAGGAGGGAGGGGGGTGTGGGGGGGTCAGGGTGTTTGGAAGTGGAACAGAGCCGGAGGCCGCCAAATCCCTGCCAGAGGCCACCACGCAAATATGTAGCCATTCTCAGAGGATTATTATATTAACCCCTCCGACGCTGAGCCACGGTTCTCGGGTGCTCATGAGCTCGTCATGACCGTTAGAACGCTCAGGTGCAGGGCTAATTCCCCTGCTGTGCTGGGCGTTCTAAGGAACGGGCGTGGTCATGACGAGCTCAGCTCGTCATGAGCACACGAGAAACGTGGCTCATGACGAGCTGAGCTCGTCATGAGCACTGGGGCGCTGTGCGCGCCCCCCCCCCCCAGCACAGCGGGGGAATCGGCCCCACAGCCCAGGGGTTAAGGATATATATTGGCGTGGTGGCCCCTGGGGTTTGGTGTCCCTGTGCAGGTTCACAGCTTGCACATGCCTAAGGCCGCTTCTGGCCTTGTGAACAGGTGAAATCTGCCCTCGAAGCCTGCAAGGTGCGTGCTGTACTTAGAGACATTTACATTGTGTGTGCTGCCTTTCAAGACTTTGAAAACACGAGTGCTGCACTTCAAAACACTTAGAAGGTGGGTGCTGCGCTCCTTCACCAGCACATAGTGAGCGGTGCCCTTTATGACCTACACAAACCAGTGGCTTTCTGACTTACATGACCATAATGGATGGAGTTTTACCCTCCAGTACATGTCCAAGGTGAGTGCTGCCTTCAGGAATGCTAAGTAAGCGCTGATTTAGAGGGTGTACTCCATGTGAGTGCTGCCCACTCTGGCCTGCCTACGGTGAGTGCTGCCTTCATGGGCCTCACAACCAGGAAGAATAAGGTTCTCACTGATCTGTGTATGGGAACGAGTGCTGTCCATCGGGTCCTGTGCAAGGTGCCATATACCCCTAGTGCTTGTCCAATGTGTGCGCCATTCAATAGCGGCTTACCCAATGCAAGTGCTGTCCATCAGGTCCTGTGCAAGGTGGCATATACCCCTAGTGCTTGCCCAATGTGTGCGCCATTCTATAGAAGCTTACCCAATGCGAGTGCTGTCCATCAGGTCCTGTGCAAGGTGCCATATACCCCTAGTGCTTGCCTAATGTGTGCGCCATTCTATAGAGGCTTACCCAATGCAAGTGCTGTCCATCAGGTCCTGTGCAAGGTGGCATATACCCCTAGTGCTTGCCCAATGTGTGCGCCATTCTATAGAGGCTTACCCAATGCAAGTGCTGTCCATCAGGTCCTGTGCAAGGTGGCATATACCCCTAGTGCTTGCCCAATGTGTGCGCCATTCTATAGAAGCTTACCCAATGCGAGTGCTGTCCATCAGGTCCTGTGCAATTTAAGAGCTGCCAGGCGGGCTTGTTCAGATTGAATGCTTTTCATCTGGGCCTTTGCATCAGAAGTGTGCCCTCCTTTATCCTTGCTCTCTCCCCTCTCTTTTATCTTGCTGTCTTCTGTGACTGTACCCGTGCTTTCTTCTCTCTGTTTCTTTAATAACTTGTGGGATTCCTTCATTACTGCCCCCTCTATTTGTTACCTGACTTTTGACTGTCCCATTGGATATTCATTT
The DNA here is from genome assembly GCF_964261635.1 of Lissotriton helveticus. Classification (NCBI taxonomy): domain Eukaryota; kingdom Metazoa; phylum Chordata; class Amphibia; order Caudata; family Salamandridae; genus Lissotriton; species Lissotriton helveticus. The sequence goes on from NC_136061.1 coordinate 1,930,503,693, forward strand.
GACTGCTTCCTTCCAATCCTTTCAAACACCCCTCTCTGTCTGTCTTTTCTAACTTTTGCCTTGCACTCTAGTTCATTACTGTACCCTGTTCATGTGCTCTCATGTTGTATCAGTACCCTTGTACTCCTCTTAGAGTTTTTCCCTTGCACTTTTGTGACATCTCCTTTAGTTTCTCCTTTCTGCCTTCCATTACTCTCATTGCTGTGTCCTTGCTGTCTCTTTTTTGCTCGCTTTTCTGCTAGTGCCGCTGCTCTACCGTCTCAAACTCTCCCTTTGATCCCCTGAATTGCCTACCTCCGTGTTGTATCATTTGACCATTAAACTGACATCTCTCCAATTAGATTGCCCTTTACTCTCCCCTCTGACAGGCTGTCCTCACTCCTTTTCTTGATCTCTGCCATGGGCGTACTTTTCTCCGTCTGTGGCCTGGGTTTACAGGGTCTGGACACCCAGGGGCAAACAGGAGTTTCTATCTGGATATGAGTTTGGTCAAGTCAGGGACCGGTGGTCCTGGGTTGTGGTAAAAGAAACAGAAGGAATAGTGTCTCGTGGGGAGTTTACCCATCCTGGTATTGATGCATGAGAGGGATGTGCCTCACTACCAAATACAAAGCCCCTACAGAGAGATGGGCTGGCTGAGGTCAAGGGAATCTGCAGACACCTACAAGTATAGGCAATACCTGGGCTGCTACACACATGAGAAACAAATCAACTGAACTTGGCACATAAGGCTAACCAGGTCAAGAAAGTGTGTATGGGACAAACAAATAGGATTAACCATCACTATCGGTAGGGAGGCAAAGGTTAAAGTAACAGTTTAGTAAACTATCTAAAATGTTTGCAGGGTCCCTCGTATTCAGATCCTTCTCCAGTTATGTGCACTCATCCTGGGAGAATGTACATTGCACCTGAGCTAGCAGGTGTATCCGAAGTAGGTTGTACAGTTTGGACAACCAGTGGTCACCTCTATTCTGGGCTGGTGTTGTCCTTCTTGGACATGTCGGCCCACAAGTACATGCGTCCAGTCTACTTCTCTGAAAACACGTAAGCCCAGAGGGCTAAAAAAGGTGGCAGCCAGCCTCTACTCTTTCTTCTAGCTGGGTTCCCCCTACCTGATTGACGCTCACCCCTTGCCATTGTTCTGTTGGTGATGGTCATAGCTTTGTGAAATGGCCTCACTGTCTCAAACCATTCCACATGTACCTGAGTCAGCCTAAGCCTTCCTCAGGAAGGACATCAATGCAGGATGTCCAAGACAAAAGGACATCGCACAGGGAGTGTTGGTTATGGTAATGTCCACCTTTATGATAAAGGGTGTGTAGCCCTGCCCTGAGAAACTCAACAGCAAGTGGCTCCAGCACAGTGCTTAATTTGAGCCAGTGGTTTCTGGTGCGCGGCATTGGCACTTAATTGTCAGCACCGGCGCTTGTGACAGCTTGCCACAAGGTGGCGCTGTCTAGCTAATTTAGTGATGACCGCAACAAAAGTTAATTTTTAATGCTATATATAACCAGGGTCTGGTGGCTTAGTGTAGTGATGTGCCCTCTGTAGGGGCCTGTGTTTGACCTCATGGTCACAGGTTCAAATCACAGCGGGTCCACTCAGCCTTTTATCATTCTGAGGTCGATAAAATGAGTATGATTAAGTTGGGTAACAATAAACATCTGTTATCCAGCGCCAAGGTACCTTTCTGGACGAACGTGTGCTTCTCAAATACACGTTATGTCATATTCATTAAAAATGACTACTACATGCCGCCCAAGCCGTTCTTATAGCTTTTTGGGTTGAAAAAGTCCAAAATGTCACACTTGTAAGAGTGTGATGGTTAGTTGTTGTGTTGTTACTATGATTGGCAGCATAGCAGGGCAATATGTGTTGAAAGCTGCAGTGCCCTCCTGGCGAGCGCCCTGGCCCTGATGTGTTTTACAAAATAAGCACTGCTTCAGCACACACAAAATCCTGCATGCCCACTCTGAAATTGACATTGAGGCCCAGAGTTTGGCTCTTACATCATGGAGGGGCACCAGAAGCAGACCCTTGGTGGGCCATATGACTACCATCTGTATCCCTGACCACATACAATGAGTGGTAGTGGCAGTGTGCCATGTGTTTCATGATTAGTAGCTTCACAAGCCTTTTTATCTGTTAAGCGTTCTGTGCGCAATGCCTATAAGCCCTTTCAAGTAAAGTTCCACTCACGTATCATGACCAGACCCAGCGTTCACATCCTGTTGAGAGCTTGTGCATGTATGGTGCATGATAGCAGTGCTCCATGTTGTTTAGGAGTGGGTATGTATGCTGTTAGTAGGATCCATTTTGGATTGCCCCTGGTTTGATGAAGATGAAGGTTATGAAACAGCGCCCAGACAGTGGAAGTGTATTGCCTACTTTCCTGAGGAGGATTGTATAACTCTATGTACAGAAGTGTTGAGGAATGGAGACAGGACTCTCTTTATAATTTATATGTGACCTTTTAGTAAGCGATGGATGATTTTATTCCTTCCTGAGTGCTGCCACTTGGTTAATGGTGGGGGAAACAGGGTGTGTTAGAAGGGACAATTGCTAGTGAAATAGAAGTTTATGAGTCCTTTGTTTTCCTTTGAGTGTCCCATCCTGGAAGGCTGATGAGAGCCAGGTGCAGAGCTTCACACTTCCTGTGCTTATGCCGTGAATACTCCTGTGTGTAGTCATGCTGTGCTTACTCCTGCTGAAAGCTAGCATCATCACATCCTGATGTGAGGAGCCATCCATCACCTTGCACAACTAACGTCTTCTCTGTCGAGAGAAAATGAACTATGAAAATTAAGCAGCTCAACCCCGTTTCTACACCAGACACTGGATCCACAACTTCGGTCTGAAAATACTGTATAAAAGTGGGTCCCAAACCTCCCCACTTTGTTTTAGTTTGAGGGGCTTCAGTTCATGAGGACAACAGCTGCTGCTGTCCAGTGACAGCCAGTCCCCCGAATGTGAAGGGACATCATCTGGTTTCTGCGAGCATTTGCAGAAGAAGCGGCGTTCTTTGCAGAAGAAGCGGTGTTCTTTGCAGTGACATTGGGGGCTTTCTGCCTGCCGAGGAGGGAGAGGAGAGCGCCTTGTCTCACAGGAGTCTATCTTCGCATACAGGAGAACCCAGCTGCTGAGCCTGCTGATAGAAGTGGACCAGAGGAAATGTGGGAGAGTGTCAACAAGACCCATAAGGGGCCCAGGGTCCTCGGTTCTCCTTGCCTGACTGCTGAGTCAAGTTCAACTGAGAAGAGGGCATATCCAACTTGCCACAAAGTAAAGATTGTCTGATTCAGAAACCGCCACAGAAAAAGATGCAGCCATCCTGTGCTGACTTTGCCTTCGTTGGTCTTCAGCAATTTCACCACCAATGTCACAGACCGAAGGAGGAAGACCCTCCCATCACAACTGCTGGAGCGGGCTGAAGGAGGTATCTTTGCGGCTCTGCTGCACTGCCAGCCGGATGGACCTGGAGAGAAGAATGGGGGTTGCCCAAAGAGCAACCGAGTGTGACTGCTTGCCCCATGCCCCGTCCATCACCACATCCACGCGCACCACATGAAGTGCTTCCATACGTTTGGGAGGAATGTATGACGTTACAACGAATTCCGTTGCAACGCATGCCTTTACCACGGAATTCGTATACCACGCATAACCTTTACCTCGACTACTTGCGTGGTGACGTCATACGTCGTTAAGAGGAAACGGAATTTTTTTTCCGATTTCTCTTAAACGATGCTGATTATGTGCAGATCCCGACGTGACTTCTGGTGAGTTCTTTTATTTGGGGGGGAGACCCCCCCAAGCCCCCCCCGTTTTACTTTTTACCTTTACCACATATGCCTTTACTACAAACCTCGTAGTAAAGGTATGCGTGGTAAAGGCTTTAGTGGTAACCACGCATGCGTTGTACTGCATGCGTGGTTAAAGATTTCGTGGAAACGGCTTCGTTGTAAAGGCCGTTTCCCGCCTGGGAGATATTGACGGTGAACCTGGATAGCAGAGTTTGATGGGATAATTTATTGAAGATTGCCATCCCCGCTCAAGAACTGTTTATGTTGCTGCAACTTAGTGAGCCTGCATCAGAGGTCTAAACATGATAACGTCCATGTTTTCATTCTGTAGAGAACCCTATTGTGCATCACTGTAGAGTTGCTTAATCCATGTGTACCATATAAAAGTTCTGTTGTGATTAAAAACTTATCTTTCAATAAAAAGACAAGTATTGGGCTAGGCATTACATTCCTGCATCTATTGTGTGACTGTTTGAGATCTGAGACAGGATTCCTGACACTACCTCCCTGAGACTCTTTGGTCTGCATCCTTCATTGCCCTGACAGTCACGTGTAGTAGGGGTGTACTTGCCCAGTTTGCAGAGCCCTAGTGAGACAGGTCTCAGAACACCAGTGGCAAATTATGTCAACTACCTCAGTTGGGGGTCAGGAGCCTCAGTCTGCCCTGGGACGCCCTGAATGGGGTCTTACAGGGAAAATGCCCCCCCCTGTCCCTCTCCCTGGGCCTACTCAGTTACCAAATCTTCACAAACATTTCCAACCAAAGTGCCAAAGTAAGTTCTGTTGTGCAGGGGAAGTTTCAGTTTGATCCATTGAGAGGGGGCAGAAAAAATGGGGGCTAAAAAAAGTTTTTTTCCCATTTTAATTCCCATAGGACGTGTAGTCGAACCTACAGCCCGAAGCGCTAGACAGAATTACACCAAATTGTGCAGAAAGGTGGATGTTGTTACGCAGAGTTATCTTTTTGTCATTTGGTGCAAGTCCGTTCAGTAGTTTTTCAGAAATTTAAGAAGAAAAAGTTTGTGATCTATCTGGACGCGAAGCCTTCGCGAAAAAAGACAAGCTTGTGCAGGGAAATGCACAGCTCTGATTGGCTGCCAACACTTCAGCCAGGAAGTGCTGGTAGCCATCTTGGGCTTTACTGCGTCCCCCAAAAAAGTGAAAATATAGAAAAGGGGGCAAAGTAGGAATACCCTGACCCCCAAGCCATGGTCTTGGAATCTTGGAAAAATGGACTTCATCCCCCAACCAGTAGTGCGTCAGGAAGCGCGTTTGTAGAGTGGTGGGAAAAGGAGGTGTGGTCCTCAAAGACCTCTAAGCAATCTCACTGTGTGGGACTTCCTGGAGGTAATAGGAGGGCTTGTTGCCCTCCAAGGACCCTCTGCAGCCAAGGGGACTTCATTCCCCAACCAGTACAGAGTGGTGCAGAAAAGGAGCCTGTCCTCCGAACACCTCTTAGCACTCATGCGTATGGGAGTTACTGGAGGTAACAGGAGGAGTTGTTGGCCCCCAATGACGTCCTTAGGGGCCAACTACTGCTCCTGTTACCTTCAGTAAGTCCCAAACTGTGGGATTGCTGAGAGGTCTTTGTGGCAACACCCTCTTTCTCTGAAAACAAGCCTTCTGGTGCACTACTAGTTGGGGGATGAAATCCCCTTGGCTGCTGAGAGTCATGTTATCTTCAGTGAGTCCCACACTGCGAGATTGCTATGAGTTCTTTGGAGGCCACGCCGCCTTTTTCCACCACTCTGCAAACGCGCCTTCTGGTGCACTACTGGTTGGGGCATGAAGTCCTCTTGGATGCTGAGGGGCCTTGGGGGCCTAGAAGTCCTCCTGGTACCTCCTGTAAGTTCTACTCAGCTGGATTCCTGAAACCTTGTCGACGGCCCAACCCCTTTCTCCACCACTCTGCAAACATGATTTCTACTTAAAAAAACAAAGAAATTCACTGAAAAAAAAAAGGTTACAGGGACATTATAGTTAGGAAATGGAATTTAAAAAACGTTAGAAATTCACTGAAAAATCAAAGGACGAAATAGACTTCACTCGTACAAAACCAGTGAAATTCAGCAGTTATAGTTAGCTGAGCTAACCATAACTCACGCCCCCGCAATGCACTGCCTATCACTTCACATTTTACATCACTCATGACATGGTGCCAGGTCCTAGGACATTACTCCCTGCAGCTTGCCTAGCAGCAGGACCTGCCATGGCTGCCAGTGGCAGTTACATTTTCACTACTAAGCATCATGCTTCTATAAACGTGATAGTTCGGAGAATTCCAGGTCTCTCAGCGCTTTAAGGATGGTCTGGGAATGATATATTTGCAATCTTTTGTTTGTTTTAATGTATATTTAATTGTTAAACTGACGTGCTCAGCTCAAAAATAGACAGACAGCGCCACCATGTGGTAGACTGTAATTAAGTGCCTGTGTTAAAAAAAAGTGGCGTTTAATGCATGACATGAAAGGGGGGCCGATATTCCCTGGTAATCTCTCTGTTAATATTGTAAGTGAAGAGGACCGCACATATGACAGTCCCCGCTCTAGCAACAGGCAATGGCTTAGAACCTAAAAACCAAAGGGTTATGTGAGTTCCTCACTTTGTATTAATACACACACCTGTTGCGTCATTTAGGCCTCGCAGCTGATTGGTTACTTTATATTCTGTTATGGACTGTATTATGTTTATGTTCAGTTAGGGGCAGCTGCTGGGAGCTCGTGGGGTTTTGCAGCAGCTCTTTGTCCGACTGTACTTGCGAATAAATAAAATACAGAAGACCATCTTCCAAGGAGTGAACTTCGTCGCTACAATTTTGGCGACGAACTACATGATGCTGTATGGACCCAGCCACTGTGAAGTTTTTTTTCTACTCTTACTACTGGGGTTGAGGGAGGACCCGGAGCTGTTTGCTGCCAGCTTTTAAGGCCCAGGAGGCGTGCTGGTATAATCGGTTTTACTTCTATGAGCTCCCTCACGCTTAGCTGTTGGTGGCATTGTTACATTTCATCACGCTCGTAGGCGCTCTGGACTTGTGAGACACCGTATTTTTAAATAACCATGCTTCCTACTTGCTCTCCAGTGGTCTAAAAGGCTTACAGACTTAAAAGAAAATAATGACGAACGTGTAACCCTACTTTTTGTGGTTCAAAGTGCTCCGCACTGCCACTGCTCTCTACTCTTACCAGTATTTATCTTCACTTTGCTCTCCCCAGAGTCCCATGGTGCTGCACCGCACGGTGTTTCGAGATGAAAGAATCCAACAAGCTGATGCTGACACTTACTGGCCATTTGTTGTAATTGCAGGAGGAACGTTGGTAACATCTAAAGTGACAGCAACGGTCTGTCTTGAACACTAGTTATCTTTACCCTTTTATCTGACGAAATATAATATGCCTACCTCACTTTTACAAGGTTATTGTGCAACGACACGCAGGCTTGTTTGTGCTGACACGAAATTATTGTGCAGCGATTCGCAAAGTCATATTTCTCAACAGCGAATAGTACGCTTGTGCTAATCTTCAAACTATTCTGCAGCTTTTGCTGGGTTCATTCATACTTTGACACAGCGGTTTGCATGCTTTTTACTCGCGTGCTGATTTCTACACTGTTTTGCAGCTACTGCAATAATTATACGTGGTCACAGATTGTGGCACGCTTTGCTGTGAGGAAAAAAACACTGGGAATTAAACTCTGCTTAATTTTAATACAAGTATTTTTTTATTATTATCCTGTATAAACTGTATATTTTAAACCATAATGCAACTGGTAACACCACCCTCCACTTTTCTGCAGGAAGCAGGGGAGCCTCCACTGAAATGGCGTTTGTGGTTTTAGGCTTCCAATGCTTATCTTGGTGGAATAGACTGTCTGAAATCCAAACCTGACTGCAAACGAAATCTGCTGTATTATTATCTTGCGGTGGAGGGTCAAAATGTATTTGATCATTTGCCTGACTGTACGTGACGTTGAAGTGCTTGACAAATTTCAAATAGCGGCGAAAGAACTAGAAATCTATTATAATTATAAGGAAAGGTAAATCTGGTCGTGCACCAACGCAAATTCTATTTTAGAGTGCAAGGGCCAAAATTAATACATAGATTCCTATGTCACTGCTTTAAAAGTTCTGAGTTCATATTGTGAATTCTAGAGCATTACATCACAGCTAATTCAAGATTAGATTGTCTCCAGATGTAACTGAATATCAATCCAGCAAATATTGTCACGCAGGTATCAAAAGTTGGTTCCTCTAACAATAAACCATATACTCTGATTTCAGCAATAGAGGAAGGCACACTTTTTGGCCTTCTTTCAAATCGCTATTGTTGTTGTAACTCTTTCTTGTATGCTGTGGGCATTCCTAGGGGTGATGATCTGACTCAGGAGTTCTATTCTGTGTCAGTTGAGCCGACCTGGGAACGCGGAGCTGTGTGGATGAGGTGCTCTGTAATAAAGAAGATGTTTACCTACAAGAGGGCTTTATAAGTGAATCTTGACAGAGGTGACGACTGGACGAGAACACCTCAACACCACTCAATTTCTACAAGTACTCCACTTTTAAGTGGTGAGCTACTTTTGCGAGCTGGTTCGTTAAGCGGACTTAAACCTTTTGGCGTCTTTAACGGCTCTTTGTAATGAGGATTTTATCTTCCTCTGATCTCCAGATGATCTGTGTGCCTTTCTAACTGACACTTATATGGCGTTTATGCAGCTTTAACCGCATGCTCATATCTTACCTCTCCCGATACTTCTCTAAGAGGATTACAGCCAGTGTCTGAAGCTAATTCGCCCATGTGTTCCCCCACTTTCCCACTCTTTTTGTTTGTTTGTGGTTTTGGCTTTTTGAATGGTTTAAGCCGTGTATTCAAGCTGCGTAACATATATACTTACATCTCAGACTCTTGCGCCCAGGAGACAGGGGGGTTGGGGGTGGGATAGTTGGGGTGGGAGTGGGAGGGGAGGGGTCTTCTTCTTCGGACACATGTATGGATATAGACGTTCTATGATAACCTTCCCGAAGATAGGAGTGCAACGTCACACGCCGAGGGGCCATATTGAAGGTATAGAAGTTACATAGATTCGTAACTATTGAAGGGGATTACCACTGTATTAAGTACTGTTGGGGTGAAAATAGAAAACCATGAATGTTGACTATGTGATGATTATAGGTATGTTTTGCCTTGTATGTACATTCATGAATAAAGAATAAAAAAAAAACCATATATACTTACATCTCGGGAGAGTGCTTCCTCATGCCGGCCGTACATATCAGCATGCTGTGACATGGAGGCATATAGGGCCTCATTTATGAGAAGTGTTGCATCACTGCGTGAAAGCAGCAATGCAACACTTTTCAGTGCGCCCTCCTAGCAACATGAATGATGCATCATATTTACTGTATGACGCATCATGTCGCAAGGAATGACAGATACGTCAGTATTACTAATGTATCTGTCGGTGTAAAAGTGGAGCATTGCAGGAGTTGTGTCGGTAGCATGACGTAACTCCAGCAATGTTCCTTTCACATGGGGAAAGCCCCATGTGAAAGAGCCTGCGTCACCCTTACGCCTGCCATGAGGCAACCATAAGGTTTTGACGCATTGGCGTTCTAGAAGGTGTGCAGCGAAAACTCATTGATTTCACTGTGCCACTCCTACGATCCTTTCTTGCAGGGGGAACTCCCACCCTGCATACATTATACCTGATGCAGGTAGAATGTAGCACAGGGGTTTATGAAGTGACGCATCTGCCAGGATGCGACACTTTGTAAATATGGCGCAACCATGTTGCATTATTTATGCCGCCGCTGCATCACTAAAAGTGATTCAGAAAAGGGGGTGGTGATGAACAGAGTGTCTGAATTAAGCAGACCACTCTTACCCAGTCCAAAGATCAGGGCTTGATCCATCACCGTTATTTAGCTCACTGCCCCATCCCAGCTCAGAACCTGGCTATATGCAAATTAGTCTGTCCCTGGCCCAGTGCATCATGGGAACAGGGCAGACCAAACTACCAAGCCAATTCTTCACCAGAAAGGAGACAAGCTACCGGGGACCGGTTTCTGGCATTTCAGCCTCGTCGGCCCGGCTTGCTTGAATCCTGATGGAGCAGTGAGCAAGGGACTCATGTCTGAGTATACCCTGCCACACCTATAGTGGCCAAAAACGATTCAGAAAAGGGGGTGGTGATGAACAGAGTGTCTGAATTAAGCAGACCACTCTTACCCAGTCCAAAGATCAGGGCTTGATCCATCACCGTTATTTAGCTCACTGCCCCATCCCAGCTCAGAACCTGGCTATATGCAAATTAGTCTGTCCCTGGCCCAGTGCATCATGGGAACAGGGCAGACCAAACTACCAAGCCAATTCTTCACCAGAAAGGAGACAAGCTACCGGGGACCGGTTTCTGGCACTTCAGCCTCGTCGGCCCGGCTTGCTTGAATCCTGATGGAGCAGTGAGCAAGGGACTCATGTCTGAGTATACCCTGCCACACCTATAGTGGCCAAAAACGATTCAGAAAAGGGGGTGGTGATGAACAGAGTGTCTGAATTAAGCAGACCACTCTTACCCAGTCCAAAGATCAGGGCTTGATCCATCACCGTTATTTAGCTCACTGCCCCATCCCAGCTCAGAACCTGGCTATATGCAAATTAGTCTGTCCCTGGCCCAGTGCATCATGGGAACAGGGCAGACCAAACTACCAAGCCAATTCTTCACCAGAAAGGAGACAAGCTACCGGGGACCGGTTTCTGGCATTTCAGCCTCGTCGGCCCGGCTTGCTTGAATCCTGATGGAGCAGTGAGCAAGGGACTCATGTCTGAGTATACCCTGCCACACCTATAGTGGCCAAAAACGATTCAGAAAAGGGGGTGGTGATGAACAGAGTGTCTGAATTAAGCAGACCACTCTTACCCAGTCCAAAGATCAGGGCTTGATCCATCACCGTTATTTAGCTCACTGCCCCATCCCAGCTCAGAACCTGGCTATATGCAAATTAGTCTGTCCCTGGCCCAGTGCATCATGGGAACAGGGCAGACCAAACTACCAAGCCAATTCTTCACCAGAAAGGAGACAAGCTACCGGGGACCACCCCCTTTTCTGAATCGCATCACTAAAAGTGACGCAACAGCAGCGCAAAAGTGACACTGACCTTCATAAATAAGATCCATGGTGTCTGTATCTTCGCCCACAAGGAAGCTTCCATGGGAGCTCAATGACTAGACCACCTACAGTGTTCAGCAGTGAGTGTACAGGACATCTAGACAACTAACCTCTTTTTCTCTGGATAGCACAAGTATAAAAGGAGAAAAGCCAACTTTGACTTTGCTTCTTAAATTTATTTTTGGTGCTAATTTGTTTATGTGTTTTTCAGTGGTTGCTTTTTGCACTCTATTTTGGTTATTGCATTAACTACTCCATGTACTAAAGTCGAACCACAGGGAATTTAGAAGTCATTGTGTTTCTGTTTACCAGTGTTCTTAGTGGTTGCAATAACTGCCTTTAATTACAGCAGTCCATCCAAAAATGCAGAAAGTTGTTCCTCCCCTGTTCTTTCTCACCTCACCAGGGGAACCACCTTTTAAATGGTCAAAATAGAACTTTTGGCCATTACACCAAATTATGTGGATTGAATCTCATCACAGAGAGGACAACTTGCCTTTAATGCACTGTTTGGGATGTGAAGGCCAGGAAATGTTTGAAAGTTAAGCAGAATTGGAGGAAGAAGACTTGAACGCCTTTGACATGAGTATAAAAAAATTAGATCTGCATTTTCTTCCAAAAGTGAGTATCGTTTTGGAAAGGCGTCACTTTAGAAAGAGGGAGCAGAGATATGGCGAGAGTGCAGAGGAATACATTACCAGTCTTAGGTAACTGGTGTCACCTTGTAGAATTGGAGCTTCTGCGGAAGAGTGCATCAGGGACCAGTTTATGTTGAGGACCCACTCTGATTAATTCAGGCAAGAACTTTGGTTAAAGGGTGATCCCATACTTACAGAAGAAATTGCTATTGCTAAGCAAATTGAAATTTCATTGGCATGTTCAGAAGAATTAGAGAAAAATGTCAAGCCTCTGGCTAGCAAAGTTAATCTGAAGGTTGAGGAGAATAAAGGTAAAATGCCTCAACTGCTTCAGAGTATATTAGCAAGGGCTGTTATTGGTGTGGTAACATGGGCCATGTTGCTTCCGTTAAGAAATGACCCACTATGAATGTTTTGTGCAAATTATGCAATAAGAAGGAACACTTTGCCAAGTGCTGTCGGTCAAACAAAACAGGGGAAAGGGTGATGATTCACGAGTCCATTCAAATTTTTGGAGATTATATTTTGTCAGTTTCCACTGAACTGGAAAAAAGTATCCCATAGATATAATTTCTATTGATGCGTTATGTATGGGAGCACCGATTGACACTTGTGCTTGTCTCATGTTAATATCTAATGAGCTAATGAGTTGTTTTACAAGAAGTTTAGTGACAAAGTAGCTTTGAAAGAACCTGCTGTTGTCCCAGGTAGTTATGGAGGACAACCTATTGAGCCGAAGGGGTTCCTCGAAGCTGGTATAGTATTTCAGAGTAGCAAAATTCAGGGTAAAGTGTATGTTCCTGTAAAAAGGGACAGTGTTTTGAGTTGGCCACACCAGAGGGTTCTGGGTATTCTTTTGGATTCTAATGCATCACCGCCCCTTAGACTGAGAGAAGATTTTATTAGAGTTATACAGAGAACTAATGTGAAGAGCCTTGAGATAGTGAGGACAACTGGAGATTTCAAAAACTATTTTGTGGATGAGTTTCCGGATGTTTTTGAAAATAAATTGGGGTATTTAAAAGGGTATGTCCATCAAATAAAATTAAAGGAAGATTCCATTCCTGTCACTTGTAAAGTTAGATTTATTCCCATTTCCATGAAAAAATCAGTAGGATTAAAGCTGGAGCGCTCTTATGTTTGAAGGGATCATAAAGTTGGAGGAAAGCTCAGAAGAGGTGCTCCAATTGTAGTAGTATGTAAGCAATCAGGAGAAATCAGGTTGTATGTGGATCTGAGGGCCTTGAATGAGTGGATTGTGATTGATAATTTCCCACTACCTAATATTAATGAGATGATAACTTTGATGCATTGAGCGAAATTATTCACCAATCTAGATCTGACGGCAGCATACCATCAGATAAGATTGCATCCTGACTCGAACGATCTCACTGCTTTCATAACTCCTTTTGGCACATGCTGATAGGTGTGCATGCCTTCTGATGTCATACATCACTCTCTGAAATAGAGACACAGCAATGTTATTTGGTGGCATGGAAGGAGTGAATTGTTTCCAGGATGACATTTAGATTTTTAGAGAAATATTGGAAACACGTGATTTGAGGGTGAGGCAGGTATTGGATGTACTAAGGAAGAATTGTTTGACTCTCAAACTCTCCAAGTGAAAGAATGATGGACTGGAAACTGAGTATTTGGGACACAATATAAAAAGTGGTGGGATTTGTCCCAAGAAAGAATTGATTTCAAGTATACTGTCACTATGCAGTCTGTCGAAGAAGGAGGAGTTAATGCCCTTTTTGGGGATGGTAGAATTTCATGCTAAGTTCATCCCAAATTTGGCATCAAGGACAAGGTGGATGAGACAGTGACTTAAACAAAGAGAGGATATTTTGTAAAGTGGGGATTGTGAGAAATAATTTGTTAATGTAAAAGGAGGTCTTCAGTGTGGCAATAGGTTGCAATGTTTTGATTCCAACTAGAGGTGTTTTATAATGCCTGATACAAGTGCTGTTGGGTGCGTTTTTGCTTCAAAGTGAATGCAACAAGAGTAACGAGAATGATTTTTGCACCATAACACATATGTCAAGATCTCTACATGGAGCTGAGTCTATTATAGATAGAGGGGCTTTGAGTGTGTTCTGGGCCATAGCAAACTTGAAAAATGCTGTATGGGTAAAGCTGTTCACCATACTGACAGATCACAAACTGTTGGCGGAGGTTTTGAGCAAGTAGGGTGTGGATGCAGGTTTCAATGTGGATAAGCAAATGGCTAGTGGGACTTCAGAAGTATAGCTTTGAAATTTGTTATGTGCCAGGGTCCCGAAAAAAGGTTGCAGATTGTTTGTCTAGGCTAAGTATTGTTACAGAGGAGGAAACAATCAATCAGGATGAACAAGCAAAGGTGTGTTTGCTCTCTGAAGTTACTACATCCCAAGATGAATGGTTAGATGCTCTTTGTAAAGATTAAGTTTTACAGAAAGGCGGTGAGTCTATACAAATGGATAGAGTTTGGGAAAGAACAAAATGTCTGATTTGGAGTTCTATTAGAAGGTGAGGCATGAATTGTAATGGGAGAATGCCATCATTTTGCATGAAATGAGATTAGTGGCGCCTGTATCTCTTAGGAAAAGAGTTGTAGAACTTGCACCTGAAGGATACCAGGGTAGAAACAAAACTAAGGCAAGAGTCAGGATGGTCTATTGGTGGCTGGGGATGGACATCCAGATTTAGAGATTGGTGAGAGAGTATTTGGATTGTACAACAGTAACAAGGTGTGTAAGATGAGGTGTCCCCCATTGGAATGTAGAGATTTTCCATGTAAGCCCTGGGAAGTGGTTGGTTTGGATATTGTAAATATAATTACAATTATCATCTTGAGCGCCTTGTATACACTGGGGTACATTACTGCCAGTCACCCCTGCTATTGAAATCATTTACAGATCCCCCTTCTGGCCAAGAGAGGTCATGAATGTTTTTGTACTCCTATTTGGATTTTGGCATTATATTCAGTGGGCAAATGAGGAAGTCTGTCAAAGGCAAAGTAACTAGATTGCTCATTCATATATCTCTCTCTAACCCCCTTCTTCAATTTGTCAAAAATCTATGTATTTGTGGTCCCTTATATGATATCTTGAAACCATGAGTAAACCCTTCCAAGTAAACGGCGGCCCTTGGTTTCAGATGATGCAACAGCAATTCTGCCAGTACGTGCAGTCTAAATGGACTCTTACAAGTCCCCTGTCACCTCCTTTCCCTCCTCTTTCTCCATTACTTTATGCTTTTGCCACCTGGTGGCATTGGAACCATTCGGGTACTTATGTTGCAATTTACATGAGAATTTTGTCCATAGACCCTCATATTGAAGGACCAACTCACTCTGCATTACTGCCTACTAATTTTGTGAATATACCCACCCACCACGTCCTTGCTTGCACACCCTAGAAAGGGAGCTGTTATTCTGGTACTGTATGTCCACTTGGAGTGTACTTTCCTATAAATGGCCTAGTCGATGCCATACGTATTACGATAAGCCTTTATCTAAGGCTCCTCAACCTAGGCTCCTGCCCTCATTTTTGCATACCAAAATTCTTTATCATATGTTAATGATGCCGTCCCCCAAAATTTGGCTGTGCCTGCCTTATAATTTCCAAATATTTGAACAAAGATACACTAAACACTGGTACCTCCTGACGAATTATGCTGCCGGATATTGTAAAAACTTTTTCCACTTTTTAAATGGGCGATTTTTACTCTGAGTCCTGCCCCCTTGTCTGCGGGGTGCCTCAGGGCTCTTCCTTGAGCCCCACTCTCTTTAATATCTATGTGGCCCCGCTGGCAAGGGTGGTGCAATCATTTGGACTAGAGGTGCTGTCCTATGCGGACGACACGCAGATCATGGTCTCTATTACTCAAAAGATCAGGGACTCTGTGCAAAACTTTAAAGACTGTATGACAGCTGTATCGGCATGGATGGTTCATAATTACCTCAAATTAAATTGTGAGAAGACGGAGGTCTTGATCTTCGGGGACAACTCTGACATCTGGTCAAGCGAGTGGTGGCCCAGTTCCCTGGGTACCTGTCGCACTCCTGTGTCCCAGGGGAAAAATCTTGGAGTGGTGGTGGATGACAGCCTTTCCATGTCTCGTCAGGTCTCTAGAACAGTGGCCACATGTTTTGGACTCATTCGAGTCATAAGAAAAATTTCCCAGTGTCTGTCACTCGAAGCCCGCAAAAAGGTAATCGTGGCCCTAATATTGGCCAGGCTGGACAATTGTAATGCCCTTTATCTGGGAATAAATAAGGGTCAGCTACGCCGCCTTCAGCTGGTACAAAATGCCGCTGCTAGGCTGGTACTGAATCTTCCCAAGCGTCACTCGGCTTCTTCTACTCTCTGTTCACTTCACTGGCTCCCGGTGGACCGTAGAGTCTTGTTCAAGACCCTATGCCTCACCCACAATGCATACTATGGACATGGCCCAGTGGGCATAAAGAATATTTTCCATAGGTACGCTCCTTCTAGGAATCTCAGGTCAGCTAATAAAAATGTGCTCGTTGTTCCTAGATTCAAAAAGATGAGATGGGGTGGAAGAGCCGTTTCACAGGCCAAGACGTGGAACTCTCTCCCTGTTTCCCTCTCGGGCCAGCAAGTTCACTCAATCTTCCGTAAGACCCTTAAGACCTGGTTGTTTCCAGCGAGACGAGACTTAGTATGTATGCTTGTTGTGCCTGTAGGCTCTTCTATACAGAGCGCCTTGATGCCCTTGGGCTTAGTTCGGGCTTTACAAATTCCCATTCATTCAATAGTGTGTGGTATTTCTGCCCTACATTTCAATTCCCCCTCCCATCTTTAGAACCTTCTTTTTGTCCTAATTTCTCAGTGTAATAATTGAAAACCGTCTAAATAATTCCCCGACCAAACATTTTCTGTACTATTCAGCATAAGATGAGAACATAGTGCCATAGTCAATCCCATGCCTTTCATTCTCTCCCCTGTCATCAAGTGTCTACCAAGACAACAACTTATTGCCTTTTTCCCTTCTCTCTCCATGGAATGACTGCATGTGTCATGGCCCTTTTCTCTGCACTCTGGACTGGTCCACCCACATTCAGCTCATGGATGCCTGTGAGGCAAACCACACCTTCAGTTGTTTGAACTCAACGTCACCAGGGAACTCTCAGCAGTAGGCTCACGTCACTAGCAGCCGGCCTCATCTCACTCCCCATGCACTTCCAATATGTATTTCACCACATTTCCTCAAACCACACATTCCCACCTGGATCCATGCTTTCCCTCATTTCTCTCCCTCCATGAGCCACAGACATTCTCATTACACCCCACTGCCATGTGGGATCCAGTACCAATTGAGCCCCTATCAGCCCAGTCTCCTGGCTCTTGTATCCTTCAAGCATTATCCCATTCTACCCAGTCTCTCCTCCGATCACAGGTCCCTACCCAGTTCACTACTCTTGGGTGCATCTGCTGCCACACCGGCAGCTCTACCCTATCAGTCGGGATACTCGTAAGCTCTCCTCCACCATTCCAGTGCTTCTTCCATGCGCTAGAGTCCATTTACGACCACTTCTCAGTGCTATTGCCACATTGTTCTCTTCCCACTTTCTGTCCACTCTCCATCTTCGAGACCTGCCTGCATCCCACAGGACTGGTGAGATCGGCATCCATCTCAGTCTGTGACCTGAAATGGCTAAACACCAGTGCATTCACCACCACCCCTACTCATCTTGTCTTATCCACGCACCCTTGGACTACCAGCGACCAAAACTTAATCAAATCTTATGATTGTGACTGCTTTTGGCTATGCAGAAAGCTATCCTTGAGTTTGAATTTGGTATGCCCTATGTCTACATTTCCTTCTCTCAGTTTGCACCTCACCAAAGTCCCGGGTTCTGGAAGCGGCCTTTGCACTCAGGGTTCCATCGCTTATAGAGTTCGCCTACACTTTGAAAACAGAGAGGAACCTTTATTCAATACGTTAGTGAGATATTCATTTTTCAAGATGTGTTTATTGTGACCACTTCTTCCCAGTGTATATTTATGTGAAAAATTAAGTGCAACTTATTTTAAATGATCAATTCATCATTGTGAATCAATTTTCAGAGGGAAGTCACTTTGAATACTTGTCTCACTTAAGTAAGGTCACTATTGTTTGAAATGAAACTAATCTGAATTTCTTTCCGCCTTGACATCTGGAATCTCACCTGCACATCTCTGGGACTCTGAAGACATACACAAACAAGACTCTGACACTATTTGGAGTGTTTTTCCCACATAGATCTTTTAGGACATTTGGGTCAAGATTAAAAACATTGCTCTGTTGTCTGAATGATGTCTAGCTGTCTTTTTTAACATGCGATTCTCCTTTAGTCTCCTATTTCTTATTTCCTCTTTGCTCTCATTTTTCTCTTGCTCTACCTCACTGACTCCCACTAGCTTTTTCTTCCCACTATTCACTTGTTTTTCTCCTCTATGATTATCCTTCCGTCTTTCTTCCAACTTTTCTCTTGCTCCTTTACTCTCTGTCTGTCCCTCCCTCTCTCTTCTTACTTTTCTCTTGCTCTCCCCTTTCAGTACTGTCCTCGGCATTTACAGTCAAAGTTTCCTTAATCACTCTTGTCTCTAACTGTCCCATCTGCTTTTTTCCGTAGACCTTGATCACTCAGCAGCGGTTGGACCTGGTGTTTGGCAGTGAGAAGCAATGGGCTCAGACCTCCTTTGGAGCATTATGCCAGCAGAACGTGGGACAGGCCAGCGAGGATGCCCAACTTCAGTCCAAGCAGTTCTTGGTGCAGTACTCCATCGGTCTACTGGGCAACAGGATGAAACCCAAAGCAGGTAAAAGAAACATATGTAATGTAATGTAATGTGGATTTGTAGAGCGCAAAACTTGTCACCTGAGTAGGTGCAGGTTCTGCAAGAAGGATCAGGTTTTCAGTTCCTTGCAGAAAACATACGCGACGCGGCTGTCCTGATGAGCAGGAGGAGGTCGTTTCAGGATTTGGATGCCAGATAAGAGAAGGCCTTACCTCCTGACTTGCACCTATGGATACTGAGGTGTGGGTGAACATGAGTGATGCAGAGTGGAGGTTCTTGGTTGCTTAGTAGAAGTGTAGACAGTGGTTTATGTAGGTGGGGCCTTGGTTGTGAAGTGGCTGGTAGGCGTGGGTGAGCATCTTGAACTGTCAACGTTTCTGATTGGCAAGCCAGTGTGGTTTTCGAAGGTGAGGTGTGATGTGCATGCGATGAGGAAGGTTGAGGATTAGTCTGGCTGTGGTCTTTGGACGGTTTGGAGTTTGTATAGCAGGTGTGCGGAGATGCCGTAGTAGAGGGTGTCGCCGTAGTCCAGTCTGCTTGTGAAAAGCAGGCGAAGGTGACTGCATTGATTTGATGTTTCATAGTGAGGTTGGTGTCCAGGATATTGCCCAGGTTTCTGTAATGGTCGGAGTGTGAGGGGTGGGGCATAGTTCTGTGGGCCACCATGTGGAGTATCAGGGTTTGTTATTGTTGCCAAATATCAGTACTTCTGTATTGTCAGCATTGAGTTTGAGGTAGTTGTATCTCATCTAGTTGGCCACGTTAGACATGCATATTTTGAAATTAGTTTTTGTGGTGTTAGTGTCTTTTGAGAGGGATAGGATGAGTTGTGTGTTGTAGGCATAAGAGATGATGTTAAGTTTGTGGGTTCAAATGATGCTTACTGGAGGAGTCATGTATACTTTGAAGAGCATTGGGCTGAGTGAAGAGCCTTGCGGGTCGCCGAAGATGAGGTCCTTGGGTTATGAGGTGAACGGAGGGAACTTGACCCATTGAGTTCTTCCAGTCAGAAAAGAGATTATACACTTGAGAGCTGGTCCTTCGATTCCGGTTTCTTGGAGTCTGGACATAAGTATGTTGTAGGACGCTAAGACAAAGGAAGCACCAAAGAGGTCTCGGAGAATGAGTGCAGCAGTGTGGCCTCAATCTAGTATGGAGCGAATGCTGTCTGAAACTGTACTGAGGGCTATCTCAGAGCTGTGGTTGCTGTAGAAAACTGATTGCAAGCTGTCCATGAGTTTGTGGTGTTCACAGTAGTGGTAGAGCCTACGGTTGATGGCCTTTCCTATGAATTTGGCTGAGAAGGGGAGCAGGGCGATAGGTTGGTAGTTGCCGAGGTTGTCGAGGTCTGCATATGGTACCTTGAGGAGCAGGGTCACTTCTGCGTGTTTCTAGGCATCTGGGAAAGTGGCTGTATTGATGGAGGTGTTGATGATGGTTGTGAGTGCCATGCTTATTGTGGAACTCCCTAGGTTGAAGATGCGGTGGAGACATGAGTCTGAGGGAGCCCCTGATTGGATGGATGCCATTATAGCTGTTGTGTCTTCGTTGGTCATCAGGGTCCTCACTGTGAGTGGGGTGATCTTAGTGGTGGCGGTTGAAATAGAGGACGGGTGTGGTTGAGGGTCAAAGTTCCTGTAGAGTTTTAGATATCTTGTCATGGAAGAAGTCAGAGAGTTGGTTGCAGAGTCCTTGTGATGGAGTTGGAGGTGACTGCCGGATGAGTGAATTCCATACCAGTAGTGAAGAGCTCTTTGTATTTGTTGTTGCTGGCTTCAATCCTCTGGGTCAGAGCTTTCTTGTTGGTATTTTTCAGTTCATGGTGGTAGCTCCTAAATGAAGTCTGGTATGCCTTCCTGGAGGCAGGTTCTTGTGAGGTTCTGCATTTTCTTTCTGTTTGCATCGCCTCTTGGACTCTCAGAGTGCAACGGTGTACCGGGTTTTAGTATCCGTCAGAATACAAGTTGCGTAGATTCAGAAGTACTGTTAAAACGCGATATTGCTCGGGTTTGGATTACGCACCCGGAACCGTAATCCAAACCCGAGCGATATCGCCGCAGACTTACTCCCCGCACTACGGGAACTATTTACCTTAGAAAGTCTCTACACTGCCCGCGTTTTAATACGTGGACAAAGACACACTCCAGAGTTACTCACCCTGAAGATCGTATTACCTAGCAACACCGCTTATCAAAGTATCTCGACATATCCGCTGGAGAACAGTACTTCTGAATCTACGCAACTTGTATTCTGACGGATACTAAAACCCGGTCTCGAGCGGAGCCGGGTCGGAATTATCACCGGCACCGTGACCTGTGGTTTCATATCCATTACCTACAGCTCTGAGGAGTCGCGGAAATAGTGTGTTTTCTTGCGACGAAACACGTGTCGGCTGGCTATCTATGAACAATAAAAGAGGAACCGAAACACTGGTGGTCCACTCCTTCGCCCATGAAATTTGAACTTTTATGTCCATTGAGACATCTATTTTGCTTGGACTCATATATAAGTGTGCAGCAGGTTTTGCTTTCGTTATATTTAGTGTGTCCTTAAAGCACATTTTGAGGGGTTACAGGGACTTGCCCCTTACCTGCATGCACCTTCTGCCTTACAGCATTTCTCCTGCGCGTTACCTTAGCAGTGCGCCCAGTATTTCCATCAAACCTAAAACCCTGTCCTCTGTTGTTGTAAACTGCAACGGTGTACCAGCTGGCATGTTTGTTTGTCCTCTTCAGGTTGGTGTTTATGAGGGGTGCAAGGATGTTGGCACTGTTGGAGAGACAGTTATTGAAACAGTTTGTGTTTCTTTTGGTGTTGTCACTGAATATAGTGGGGTGGAGCTGAAGAGTGTTGAGCCATGCAACTTTGGCTCTTCCAGCTGCAGGTGGTGGTGCGTAACCTCTACGTCAGTGTGGTGGGTGCGGTCGAGGTGTTGAAGTGTATGATGAAGTGGTCTATCCAAGTGAGCAGAGAGATGTGGCTGACCTTGATTTTGCTACTGGATGTAAAGATAGGGTCCAGGGTGTGTCTTGCAATGTGCATAGGCCCTTTCATGAGCTGAGTGAGTCCGATGTTTTGTAGGCTATCTAGTAGGTCTATGATGTTTGAATCTGTGGGATCGTCAAGATGGCACTTGACATCGCCTAGGAGTAAGAAGTCTTTGAAGTTTATGGTAAATGGGGTGACAAGATTGGTGAGGAGTTTGCTGAAGTTGCTCCAGAATCCCGGTGGCCGGTATGCAAGGATCCCCCTGATGGTGGTTAAGCCGTCCATATGGAGCTTGAAATGTAGGTGTCCAAAGAAAGTAATTTCTTGGAGGCAGTGCATTTGATGATGTCTCTGTGTAAGATGGCGATGCCACCACCTGGTTTAGTGGTTCGGTCCTGGTGCAGGATGTTGTGGTACCTGTTATCCCAGTAAGAGAAACTTCAGGACCAGGGGACACTCTCATAGAGACCTCATATTCACCAAGAGGTTTTAAGTCTCTGGAGATTCTAAGAGTGATCCTCCTTGCACAAATTATCACTCAGAAGTGTATGCACGTCCTTCTGTGCACTAACTTCTCTGTGCCACGCAGAGCATGATAAGCCACAGCAAAAAGGTTTTTGGAGATGGGCAATAAAAACAACTATTTTCAACAAAAAAAACCTGCAGTCCCTGCATCAGGGATCATACCAGGGATCATCTCTTTAAAAACACACTGAGGGTTTTTCAGCTCAGGCTTTCCACCGGGCACACTTTCTGATGGGATTTTCCGGATTACCGCAACATCGGAAGCAGGACATAGGTTAGGTTCAAATCACTTTCAAAAGACCCTCGAACCTCCACCTTGAGTTGTGGAAAGTCTTGAGGTCAGACACTATGGAAGCTCAATACAAGTCCCATATTAATTCGGTTGGGCCCAGATACAGTATAACAGGCCCCATCAGGATTACCAAATCTGTTGTAAAGCAGCCAGTGTTTTTCACCCTCCCACTTCTGCTGCTGAAGTGCCTCTGTGAAATAATGTAGAATCACTGCAGGGACCGAGTGCTGCATTTTTAATTCCCTGGTAATTATCCATTTCTTAGGGGGCCATTGGGGTTCAATTTGTAATTCAGGGTAATTCCCCAATGCCTGAAAATTATAAATTTTTATGGTATAGGAATTCGATTGGGGTGGAAAGCTGGGCTATTATGCAAAAGACACACAATTGATTGACGGAATGCAGAACCAGGCGTGCAATGCCCATTGGGCTCAAAGGGCTTCAGCCCCCCTCCTCCCACCGTCGTGTGTGGCAGCCCGGGCTGAGACAGCATCCTGAGCACACACACAGCCGCACCCGAGTACTTCACAGGTCTTTAAAAGACCATTTGCTTGTTAATGAGGCTTTGTTGTTTTTTCAACCCTTCTGAGAGCCCCTACATCTCCACTCTGCCTATTGCAGGAAGAATTAGCCCCCTCCGAAATATTTTCTTAACCCCCCCACCCCCCGGAATGTGGCTCTAGTTGCGCCTCTGTGCAGAACAAATCAAAACATTCACCCCCAGTCAAGAGATCTGGGTTAAATCCATCATTCTTTTGCTCACCATGCCACCCCTATTTAAACCTGGCCATATGCAAATCAGTCTTGACCCTGTGCCTCATGGGAACAGTCCAGCCCGAACCACCAAGCCAGGTACTCCCTGGACCAGAAAAAAGCATCCTAGGACCGGTTTCAGGGTTTCACCCCTCATCAGCCAGGATAGCTTGAATCCAGTGGCACAGCAAGCTATTATGCAGCCCACTTGTAATGGGGCCCTGAGAGTGGTCTATGGGCTCACTCTGTTTGTTACTAACCCTTGTGTTTGAAGTCTAGCACTTTGTCACCTCTGACTCACATTTATGCATTGGTCCAGGTGTTTTGGTGTCAGCACAGTGCCCCTCTGTCCTGTCCTCATGTATTGCCCCAAGGTTTGCCGTCCACCTGTTGCTTGCTCTGCTTTGTTGTCATACAATGACCCTGGTGTTTTGCTGTCTAAGCAGGTCACTCTCTGCCAGATCATCACATTGACATTGTTATTTTTCTATCCACATGGTATCCTCTTTGCCTGTCTCTCTCCTGTTTGGCGGTCACGCTTTCTGTCTCTTCCAAGTCCTCATATAAAGATGCTGGTGTTTGGAGTTAATGTGGGGCATCTCTGGTTGTCATCTCCGGTGTTTAGTGTGTGCACGAGTCCTGCCGCTTTGTCATCACAAACTGACCGTAATGCTGACACTTAGAATCTGGCAGCACAACCTTGTTTTTGCTTTTTCCACAGGGTTGACACCTACATGTGCGGCCGTGAAATCCACCGTGCCCTCAGCGTGGCCACCTGACATCCTGGCTGGCATGCCCACTGATGAGTTCAAAAACTGCCTGGAGGCACTGGGGCAGGATGAGCATTTCACTCCCAGTGACCTGTCGCTGCTGCTGGCCAGAGTGCGCTTGGTAGGTACTGTCACCTCTAAGAATGTTAAACATTTATTAAAATAGCTTTCAATAAAAATAGCATGTTGAAACTTAAATCTGGGCTTACAATCTTTTTGGTAGTGGAATATAAGGTTCTGAGACTTTGGACTGCCAGAAGATGGAAAGAGGCGGATTGGCAGACAGGGAGATAGTGGCACTTCAGAGAGGCTGGTGACTGCGTCAGCTCGTGGTGATGGAGAGTGTCAGGTGACACCTGCCTCTCCCCCCTTTAACTTTATCCATTGTAGAACTCCATTGTTTCATGCCCTTCCACTGAATTCTGGAGTTGCTCCTTGTAACACCTCTGTGTTGATAAGAACCATTCATCCATGGCATTATTTAAATTCATTGTACACACAGGTTAGAGGCATTGTTTAGAAACATGGTCCTACATACCCTGATAATGTTGATAACTATTGATTATTGTGAAGTGGTATTGTTTAGGATTGAACATACATTCTTAAGTGGTAGTGAAAAGACAGGTGGTACCTCCTTCTGAGATATTTTTAGAATGATGGACTAACTCCTTATTTCCATGGAAATGGCTAGAATATAGTTACTTCTTTCCATCATATAGTGTAGGCCTGCGGTACAGTACATCCAACCATGAAATTATTTGGCATCTGGGTACATACTCGGCTGGCATGGTTTGAAATTATCTAACTTATTTTGCAGTATTGTTGAGCATCCGATCACATATGTCTGTCTACACATTGTTTAATATCGCGGTAGATACTTTTAAGGCATTACCCTGAATCCTTTTATATACATACAAGGTATTATAGAGATCATACTCTACATTTGGTTCTCATTGCTCATGTATGTATCCATATGTGTGATTCGTATACTGCAGGTCTTGCTGTATTGAGCATCTGAGTGCTGTACATTTGATGGCGCAATGTTATCAGCTTGGGTTATTTCTAAACACAATACTCACATGGGCCCATAAAACATTCACACAATAAGCTGGCAATCTTGCGCTGAGGTTCAGGACTTTATCTGACTTGAATTATATATAATTTACCAGTACACTTTTCTTACCAAATCCTTAATACCTTAGTACTTAATTTCCTCTGGTTGATGGAGCAGGTTGTTAGCATAGAAGCCATAAGAATAACATTTACTCTTATTTTCCTTGAATGACCACAGACTCGGGAGGGTTTAAAAAACTTTATCTATGCAATATTTTGTGAGTCAAATACCAATACAGGTCAATCACCAACTTCTCAAGGAGAAAAATAATGATCAAAGCAAAGATCTTTAGAGACTTAGTAAACTTTCTAGACATTGGTACCTGGAAAGGGTGAAAAAGGGAAACTGTACAAAGACATACCACACAGATTTATATTTACCTAAAATGGTGCGAGGACCAACCCCTTGCCAAGGGCTGGAAAGAAAGGGCTCCCGACTAATCAGGAGCCAACAAGTCAGAACAGGACAGGTAACCTCTTCTAAGTGCAACGCCAGTGTTACATCCCTCTCTGGTGCTACTCGTGAACCCCTTCTAGATGGACAGAGTTGTCTCCTTCAGCAATCTCCAGATTCTTCTTTCAGAGTGCGCGGCCAGCACTCTGAGCTCCGTGGCATCTGCGATCTCCTTCAGCATACGTTGGGTCAGTGACAGGTCTGTGACAAGTCGGACAATCTAACTGACTAAGCCTACCTTAGTTATACCATTTTCCAGGGTATGTACCACCCCCCAAAGTTTCAATATTTGTGTATTCAATTGGTCAGTGGTATGGGGAGAGGTCATCACACCATACTAATGTGAAGTCATCTTCTTTAATTTAATTGCTCTATGTTCTTGCCCTTAAATTTACTTTCCCAGGTTTTTATTCATCCCAGCAACATTCATATTACTTTTAATACAATGTATTTTATTTGTATGCAACTTCTTCCCCTCTCCGGGTCAAGAGGTAAAGTTCTCAGGTGCATCACTGGTAAGATGGGAATTGGCATCCTTTCAATGTCACCGCTCGAGGTATTGCAGTGTTCCCAGCGCATGCGTATAAGGTTAAAAGATGGCGATTCAAGTCACCCTTCAGGCCCAAATACGAGCTAATTGTAAAGTCAAAGAAGGACAAGTTAGAATACGTAAATAAATGAATGCACTGTATACCATTTATTTCTACTCTAATCCCATTACTTTTTTTAACTATTGCATTAGCAGATTAGCAAAACACTCAAGATTTAGTTCAAGCAAAAGCAAATGCATTAGCATGTGGGTTTCATTTCATAAAGCTTTATTCGGAACAATAAAATACATGTCCATAAAAGCACATACAGTTATGAAAACAAACATTTCATTAAAAAAGAAAAACAAAGAAAGAAATGTGGGTTTCAAAGCGGCCATTTTAGGCACTACTGTGCAGCTGCAAAGAATTCCCAGCAAAAGCAAAGAACGTCATACTACGTAGGTGCAGTAGACGCATGCGCAGAAGAGTTCCCGCATTTTCAGCAGCCATTTTAGGACACTCTGATTACTTATTAGTAACGCACATTTAAAAGCTTCCCCTAGATACAGAAATGTTGTGTGGTGCAATTATTAGTATTCACAAAAACATGTTGGTTAATTTGTTATATGTTATTTCGAGAGGGTTGAGTTCAAGCAAGTTTCCTTACCTATGAAACCTTGCTCCATCCCATTAATTTGATATACAATAAACAGAGACTGATGACATGGGTCAGATATGGCCTGGGAGGACACTGTACAGCATAGATGGAATTCTATATAAGGAGACTGTGAAGTGCAAGGGGGTAGAGTAAACAATCCACACACTGCATTGAATGAGGCTGGAAGGGGCAGTGAGAGAAGTAGGGAGGCAGAGAGTGGGCGAGAGAGACAGAGGAATAACTGAAATCACAGTAAACCATTGGGATATGAATGTGTGCTCTTTAAACCTGAAGTTGCGCTGTGACAGGTGAAGTGTGAAAGAAGTGCACCTCTGCAAGTTACAGTAAGTAACAGATGGCCAGCAAGAAAGGACGTTCTAATAAAGTCAAGAAGCAGACCTGGATTTTGTACTTGACGGATTGGTGGGTAGTCCTTGAATAATAGTTGCTCAGGCCTAAGGCTGCCTGTCACGCGCTTATTATGGACAGTCTTATGTTATTATGGCTATCCGTGGCATGTGGCATAATTGTATTGTATTGTAATTGCATTTATATAGCGCTTACTACCCCTGATAAGGTGTAGAAGTGCTTTGTCGGCGAGTAGCACGCTACTC
This sequence comes from Lissotriton helveticus, assembly GCF_964261635.1. Taxonomy (NCBI): domain Eukaryota; kingdom Metazoa; phylum Chordata; class Amphibia; order Caudata; family Salamandridae; genus Lissotriton; species Lissotriton helveticus. The sequence continues at coordinate 1,930,530,780 of NC_136061.1, forward strand.
CGGGACCCATAGAAGATTAGTGTTGAATTTGTATAGTGAAACATGCAAGTACATTTTAAGTGGTAGATAGGTTAGTCAGCTATTTGGATTTGGAATGATAGCAGAAGGATAGAGGAGGACAAAGGTTTGTATTTATATCACGCTTGTTGACGCACACTATTCAGGAAGCCTACAAAGGATTAGTGGTGAATTAATATGGTGAAATATGAAGTAATTTCAGTGGTGGATATTAATCAGTTACTTGGAGTGAGAAGGATAGCGGAGGGATAAAAGGGGAAGAAAGATTTGCATTCATATAGCACTTGTTACCCCTGATGGGTGTTGAAGCGCTTTTCTACGAGTAGCACGCCACTCCGGAACTCATAAAGAATTACTGTTGAAAATTAGTATAGTAAAAAAAAATATGAAGTAATTTCAGTAGTGGATATCTTATTCAGTTATTTGGATAGTATATTAGTATAGATTAATATGGAGTTTGAGAAGTGAACATGTTAGTCTGTTAATTTCGATTGAAAAGGATAGTGGAGGGATAAAAGAGTGAAAGATAGCAATAGGAGGTGGCTTTTGGATGAGTAAAAAGGAGTTTTGGAGGACTCAGAGGAAAGAGTTTTGAAAGGTTTGTTTTAGGGGACCGGTATAGTAAAAGAGGTGTCTGATGATGCAAGGAGGGGTAGAGTAGGAGAGAGTCTAGAAAGGGTTATTTTGGCAATCATAGTAGTGGCATGGGGTTTGGGATAAATGAGAGAGTGGATCTAGAGAATATATTGATAGATGTATAGGATGAGAGATAGGGTAGTGCATTGGAAGGAGGAGTAGAAGAAGTTTGAGATGAGTCAGAAGGTTTGGGCTAGAAGATATATTGAGCAAAGTATAGGCTGAGAAATAGGGTAGTGCATTGGAAATGCTAAATTTGAAGAAAGTGATAAATATATAGATCCATAATTACATTGAAAGTATATAGATACAAAGATGATTTTTATTTATTTATTATTATTATTTTTTCTCTCAACAACATAATTATTTTACATGTTTATACAAAGTAATATACAAAGATAGGTACATATCTATAGTGAAAAAAAAATGCTTATATACAGAGGGATATGCTGTAAATTTCTGTTTGTGTATGGTGCTTATGTGGGGAAGAGCCAAATCTTGAGTAGTTTTCGGAAGATAAGGTGGTTGTCAGTGGACCTTATGTTGGGGGGTAAAGAGATCCATAGTTTAGCTGCTTCAACAGAGAAGGATGTGCCACCCATGTTTTTTTTCTTGTATGGTGGGATTTTAAGGCGAGATGCTCCTTTAGAGCGGAGGTTCCTTTGTTGAATGTGTTTGGCGATTTTATTCCTGATGAAGAGCGGTTCCATGTGGGTGATACAAAGCAGCTTGAACGTGGATCTTCTGGCAACCGGTAGCCAATGCAGGGCTTTCAAGGCAGGGGAGATGTGGTCTCGCGGTTTGATATGCAAGAGTAGTCTGGCAGCCGAGTTCTGAATCCGTTGTAGTCTTTTCATGGTCGTTAAAGGTGATCCGTGGTAGAGGCTATTGTCGTAATCACGTTTGGACAGAACAAGGGAGATGGTGGCTTGGACCTTGTGTGGAAATCCCAAATGAGGGAAAATTAGTCGCAGCGTTTTTATAATAGCAAAGCTTGATCTTGCTTGTTTATCCACTTGGGCATTCATCGACAGCTTGGAGTCCATGGTCATTCCGAGGTTTCTTACTTCCTTCGATACTTTAGGCAGTGATCCCAGTTCATCAGGCCATGCGGCAAGCGGGTTGTAATGTTTCCAATCGCCACACGTGAGTATTTCAGTTTTTGAAGCATTCAATTTGAGATGGCTCCAGGTCATCCACTGATCCACGGCTCTGAGCCAGCTGAAAATTGGTGATTTTCCAAAGTCTTTGGGGCATTCCAGTTGAAGGAGCATTTGCGTGTCATCTGCATAGTTATAGCACGTGAGGTGAAATTTATTGATCAGTACTGGTAATGACTTCATGTAGATGTTGAAAAGCATGGGCGAGATGATAGAACCTTGATGGACCCCTGCTTTTGTGGAGTACAGTTTGGACGAGAAGGTGGGGTATGGATGACATTAGTTCTGTTTCGAAGGTAGGACGCGATCCAGTCTAAAGCAGTTCGCTCTATGCTGGCTTCATAGAGTCTTTTTTTCAGAGTGTCATAGTCAACCGTGTCAAAGGCAGCTGAGAGGTCCAAGAGGAGTAGAGCAGCAACCCCGTTGCGGTCAACTGTATTCTTTAGGTCATCCCAGATGGCAAGAAGGGGAGATTCAGTGCCTCTTCCCGGACGGAATCCTGTTTGGAAGTCTGAAAGTATGTCATTCTCGTCAATTAATTGTGAGATCTGGGCGAGCGCTGCTCTTTCCATCAGTTTGCCCAGGAACGGTCCATTTGTAATGTGTCTGTAGCTGTCAGGGTTCAGGGGGTCCAAGTTTGTTTTCTTCAGTAAAGGGCGTATGTATGACTTTTTGAGTTCTTCAGGAAATATTCCAGTAGTTCAGGAATCGTTGATGATTCTTCTTACTGGAGTGGCAGCAGAGGTTGTTAAAAGAAGTGTCTTGAAAGTTTCTGGCGGACAGGGGTCAGAAGGGCTGCCGGCAGGCCTTCTTGCTTTGACCAGGTCCATAAATTCATCGTGTGAGATGTGTTGGAAGAAACGGAGAGGCTTGATTAGAGCATTCTTGGATTGTTGTTTTGTACAAGGGTTAGTGCTGGTGCTTTGTTTCTGTTTTAAGTACGATTCCAACAAACATGTCTGCTTTGTCGGTGTAATGATTTGCCAGTTTGTCTGTGAAATCTTGAGTAACAGAATGAGTTCCTTCTAGGCAATTTGGTTTGGGAAATTCATTGAGTATTTTATAGAATTCTTTATTTGCACATTTAGCGTTTTGAATTCTGTCTGAATAGTACCTTTTCTTAGCTTTTTTGATAGCAGACTTGTATAATCTGTTAATTTTCTGTAGGTGAAGTTTGTCTTGTTTTGATCCAGGTACGTTGCAGCTTTCTAATTTGTTGTTTTATTTCTTTTATTTCTATGTTTCTCCAAGGCGCTTTTTTTTCTTTTGTTCGGTTGTGTGGTTTTGAGTGGTATCAGGATGTCAAAAGCTATAGATTTTTAACAGAATTTATGGTTTCCAGATTTGTACTGGATGTTAGTTGTGTTTCCAAGTGTTCCAAATTGAGTTTGTTCCACGGCCGATAGGTGGATTGATGTAAGGTAGTTTTAGGTGAGTCGCTTAGCGTTGTTTTATGTTGGAAGGCAAGCAAGTGGTGGTCTGACCATGTGACTGGAGTTATAGTTTGAAAGGTAACTAGTTTAGTATTAGCAAAAATTACATCTAGGATATGTCCAGCGGTGTGTGTCGGATTGTGGACAATCTGATGCAGGTTCAATGCGTCTATGCCGGTGATTATAGTTTTTGGATGGGTCATATTGGGTTTATCAAACCAAATGTTAAGGTCACCCAGAACGCATAGGTTGGAGTGTATTATCAGGTTGAAACTGTGTCTAGAAGTGCGTCTGGGAATGTTGCCTTGCTAGGTGGAGGTATGTAAAGGAGCAGGAAGTTACAGGAGGAAGACGGTGTTGAATTGCATCTTGTTAGAAGAGCCTCTCAATTCTTTATGGAGATGTTGTCAATTTTAATGATATGTATTGTTTGCCTGAATACAACAGCTAGACCACCTCCTTTTTTGGCTATACGATTTTGGGTGATTATTTGATAGCCTAGAGGAATGGCTTCATGCAGGACTGGTGCCATGTCTTCTCCCAACCATGATTCGGTTATGAATAGTATGTCTGGTTTTGCATTGGTGAGAAGGTCGTAGATGTGATGCTTGTTTTTAGAGAGGGATCGAGCATTTATTAGTAGACAGTTTAGTGAGTGGCCTTTGGTGATAGTGGGACTTTGGTAGAAGAGTGATCAGTATTGTGTGGGTTTGTAGCAGGTGTGTTTTTAGTGCTGGTATTAGCTGTATTAGGATAACAATCATGGAGCTGTTCTGTATCATGTTCCTCATCCAGCATAACAAGCTGATGTTAAGGACCACAAATATCTACTAAAATGGAAAAACCGATAATTTTTATATTGTTTTGTTCATGAAAATGACAAACATTTGATTAGGGAAAGTTAGCCTTTTAATCCAAAATAAAAAGACTTAATTTGATAGCAAAATTAGTGTATTTTTGGAGACTGTCAATGTGATGCTTGGGAACAGAATGGTTTCATTTTTAGCTATGTTCTTTTTTTTCTTTAAATAGCTGGCCAAGTTTCAACCCTTCATTGTGCAGGACCTCCCTGAGGGACTCTGCTGGGCCGCAAGCACAGCTCCTCATAATTCCCATTCTTCTACACCTGAAGGAGCAGCAGTACAGTCAGGACAGGCTTAGCCTGTCCCAACAAATACTTCAGATGAGAAATAATGCAATGCCCATTTTCGCTAGAAGAGAGCACTGCTGTAACAAGTATGCTCATCAGCTAAAGTGGTGCCAAACCAGTGTTTTTCAGTTTAACCCAATAAGTAAACAATTCATCAAATAGGTACTATAGACAACGAGACATATGATGAAGATATCCAAGATAGCCTCTGAATACTTCAACTAACTAGTTCGACTAGATATATTTTTCAAGAAGATACTTCTCATTTTATTTTTATTTTGTCATTTGTTGTTGTGTGAGGTATTTTAACATGTTTCGTCTCGTCTTCCTTCCTTTATTAAAATAAAAAAGTTTGCGCTGAAGACTTGGATTATTACAACTCCGAGTATTAACAGCAATTGGGGAACTCGTATACTGTATTTAGTTCACGTTTAAAATAATTACTTGGGGAAAGTTTTTGTCAGAGATGTAACGGTCTAGTGTTTCACGGGTCTCGGTTGAGACCCGGAAACACCTACAAACACTGTAGCACCTTCTGGCCAGGCGTGGCCAGAAGCCTTTAAATAAAGGGACCGGAGTCGCTCGTGACTTCCGGTCCATACCAGCATCAGTGTGTGTGGTCCCCAGTCATTGCGGTGTGTGTACTGTGAGTCCGTGGCCTGAGAGTGTGTAGTGCCACGAGTGTGTCCTGCGCCCCTACACTGGCGACGAGGGTGGAGACACGTCTGGTGAGCCCAGCGGCGGAGCAGCGGGCTGGCGAGCGCAGCCGACACGTACCTGTGTCCGTGGGCCCTGTGTGTGCCGGTTGACGTCGGCGGAAGCCCCACGGCGCCTGAAGGGAGGCGTGCGGCGTGCAGGAGGTGCCGATGTGCCGGTAAGCAGCGTGAGTGGAGCTGCGTCAGGGACCGGCGTGGTCCGTTGTGAGAAGCGGAGTGAAGGAAAGGGCCGGTGAGGCCCCGGCGAAGGCCTCGTGGTGTGCGCGCATGCGCAGTGGTGACGTCTACGATCTCGGCAGCGCCAGAGTGGCGCGAAGGTGTCCCTGTTGGCTGCGTGTGCAGCGGTCATCCTTGTGGGTGGAAGAGCAGCGGCAACATCGTGCGCGGATCCCAGAAGGGAGAGCGTGTGAATAATAATCAAGCACTGGCAAGGCCAACTAGAAAAGAAAAGAAAAATCAGTGACACAGAAGAGCGTGAGAATAGTAATCAAGCACTGGCAAGGCCAACTGGAAAAGAAAACTCAGTAGCACAGAGCCCATGAACCGACAATAAGTAGAACAGAAACATTTTGTGAAGGAGCAACGTGGGGGACACAAGCCATAGGAAAGGGGGAGGAAGGAGTGAGAGTTGACTGAGGGGCACAGGATACTAGCCTCACCAAGATCATCCTGACAATGTCACAACAGGATGGAGCAGCTACAGGAGGGGCACAGCAGATTGCGCCCACAGCACCAGTGGCAGGACCAGCAGGACAGCAGATAGCGGGAACAGCGGTCCAACAGTCACCGCACTCGCAGATCAACCCACTGCCGCCATTTAGCGCACTTGTTGAACCAAGTACAGCGGCGCCAAGATGGACCATGTGGCTGCGCCGATTAAATAATTACTTCACGGCAACACGTGAGAAAGATGATGAGGTAAAAAGATCACTGTTGTTACACTTTGGAGGAGATGAGCTACACAAACTGTTCACACACCTACCAAATACAGGAGCGGCAACAGACTACAATGCGGCAGTGCAAGCGTTAAATGATCATTTTGACCCCCAACTTAACCCTCACTATGAAAGATTCAAGTTCAGACAATCCAAACAGAGAGAGGGGGAGACCATGGATGCGTTCCATGCAAGACTCCGAGAAATGATAAGCACCTGCCCGGATGATGACCAGACGAAGGAAGTAACTGCCCAACTGATTCAAGGCTGTAAAAGCAAGCATTTGAGAACACTGATCCTAAGACAATCACGTATCACGCTGGATGAGATTCTAATGCTTGCCAGGTCACACGAATTGTCAGATGCTCGGGCTACCGCGATGGAAGAAGCAATAAATCCATCCACCAGTAATGAGGTGACCGTGAAAACGGAAAGAGTAGACGCCATGAGAAGTAGCAACAGCGGTGGCAGAGGAAGATGGCCGACCCGGACGCAGCGACGAACTCCGTGTGGAGCCTGCGGATACGAAGAGCACAGCCAAAATGGCTGCCCTGCACGTGGGAAAGCGTGTGCCAAGTGCGGCGGATTGAATCACTTCACAAGCGTATGTAAGGGAGGTGCCAGAGGAAGTTTCAGAGGTCGAGAGACGGCAGGGAAGAAAACCCCGAGCAGAGCAGTCAGACAACTGACGCTAGAAGACACCCGGGGAAAATCGGCTGCGACAGGAGACAGATCCCAGTCCCGGTATCCACAAGATCTATATGACTCATCAACTGATGACGAAGATGAGTGCTATTACGTGTCGTTTGTGAACGAATTGAAGAGGAGACGGAGGTCACAACCGAAATGCGAAATACAGATCGACGGCTCAACAGTGACGGGAGTAATAGACACTGGAGCTACAATTAATGTAATGGGGTGTCAACACTACAATGCCTTGAGACCGAGACCACAACTTGTACCTTCAAAGGCACGCATCCTCACGTATGGAAGCACGAAGCCCCTACCCCTGAAAGGAAAAATGACTGTGCAAGTAAAGGCGGAAGGACAGGAGCTCACGACCACATTTCATGTCATAGACCGAGAAGCAGACCTACTAATAGGAAGCCACACAGCGGAAGACCTCAAGCTGATAGCGTTCGCAAATGTAGTAAAAGCGCTACACACCGAAGAGCTTCTCCAAATGTTCCCATCACTATTCCAGGGCCTGGGCACCATCAAAAGACCGCCTGTCAAATTGCACATCGACAAGGCAATACAGCCAATAGCCCTTCGCCATAGAAGAATTCCATTTCATTTGCTGTCAGCGGTGGAACAAGAGCTGAAGAAACTTGAAGAACAAGGGGTGATTGAAAAAGTAACTGGACCAACCCCGTGGGTGTCCCCCATGGTAATCGCTGAGAAACCACGACAGCCTGGAAAGATCCGGATTTGCATAGACATGAGGATGCCAAACAGGGCAATCAAGAGGGGAGGCACCTCACGCCTACAGTGGATGACATTTTAACTGACTTGAATGGAGCGCAGTGGTTTTCCAAACTTGACCTCAATGCAGGGTATCATCAACTCAAGCTAGCAGAAGAGAGTCGTTACATCACAACGTTCTCCACACACTTGGGACTGAGACGATACAAGAGGCTCAACTTCGGGATTACATCAGCGGCAGAGATCTTCCAGAATACAATCAAAGAGATCCTGTCCGGACTGAACGGAGTACTGAACATAAGTGATGATATTCTCATCCATGCGAAGACGAGTGAGGAACACCATAGAAGATTAAAGGCGACACTTCGAAGGCTAGCTGAGTTCGGAATTACCCTGCACAAGGAGAAATGCCAATTCTTCAAGCAGTCAATCGAATTCTTTGGATATGTATTCGACTCGGAGGGCGTCAAAGTGGACCCCAGGAAGTCATCAGAGATTAAAAATGCCCCGGCTCCGACAACTGCTTCTGAGGTGAGGAGTTTCATGGGAATGGCACAGTACTGTGCCAGATTCATTCCACAACTAGCCACGATTGCCGAGCCACTAAGAAACCTGACAAAGAAAGAAAACGCATGGCGATGGTCACCGGTGGAAGCAGAGGCGTTCGAAAAGATCAAGATAGCACTATTGGACAGTACGACAATGGCATACTTTGACACAGCAAGAGCAACAGAAATTATTGTGGACGCTAGCCCTGTAGGGCTGGGCGCACTTCTCACTCAAGAGTCAGAACCCGGTGTGTGGGTTCCACTGTCGTTTGCAAGCAAAGCCCTCACAGCAACGGAAGCAAGATACTCTCAAATAGAGAGAGAGGCGTTAGCGGTGAAGTGGGCGTGTAATCACTTTTATCTCTACATTGCTGGACAACCATTCAGAATGGTCACTGATCATCAGCCCCTCCTACCATTATTCAGAGGAACCGCTCCACACCCTCCACCCCGGATTGAGAGATGGGCTATTCAAACTCAACACTACCAAATGGAGCTGGTATACCGGCCGGGAGCAAAGAACCCGGCAGACTTTCTGTCGCGTCATCCCACTGAAAAGGAAGAAACTGGGGGTGATCAAGAAATGCAGACGGAAGAATTCATAGATATGGTTTCAAAGTTAGCGTGTCCACGTGCGTTGTCGGCAGAAGACATTGTAAGTCAATATGAACACGATGCAGCGATGGTCAAAGTCAAGGCATCCCTCGACGCAGGGTCATGGGAGAACTTTTTGCGCAATGTGGCTGACTGGAATGAAACCGATCGCAATCGGCTGTCCCAGATTTGGAAAGTGCACAACGAGCTAAGTAAAGCAAGCAATGGGCTGATACTGAGAGGGTCACGGATAGTAATCCCAGTGTCTCTTCAAGATCAGGCAACCATGTTGGCCCATGAGGGACACCAAGGGACAAGAAGAATGAAAGCGAGAATGAGGGAAAAAGTATGGTTTCCATACATGGATGAGAAGGTAGACAGTGTGGTAAAGAACTGCCGGGCATGCCAGTTAACTAGTGCCCCTGATTCCCCAGCCCCGATCATCACAGAGGAGCCCTCACCCTCCCCATGGAGCTGGATCAGTTTGGACTTTGGCAGCTTCCCAGACGGGAGAGTGACAGTGGTAATGGTGGACAGTTACACCAAATATCCAGTAGTGGAGTTGGCAACATCTACCAGTTTCGCAAATGTCCAACCGCTGCTTAGCAAGACTTTTGCGCTATTTGGCATTCCCCAGAGAATCAAAACGGACAATGGGCCGCCATTCCAAGGCAGCGAGTTCAAGGAGTTTTTAAAAGAGCTGGGAGTAAAACATCATCGAATCACTCCACAATGGCCCCAGGCAAACGGGGAAGCAGAACGCTTTATGAGGACAGTTAACAAAACAATAAGGATTGCAATGGTGGAAGGCAAAGATCCCGAAATGGCACTGCAACTATTCCTGAGGGAATATAGAAGCACTCCACACAGCACCACCCAAAGATCCCCATGGTCACTGATGTTTGCGGGACCGAGGAGAGATCGACTGCCTATGGCCGACAATTGGAAACCGGCGCCATACACACCTGCTGACACCCAAGAGCGAAGGCGGAAGAACAATGAACGAGCAAGTCACAAGAGGAGAGCGCAAGACAAAGAACAAAGTCCAGGAGACATGGCACTGCTGCGAACCAGAAGACCAGGAGGAAAATTCCGTACACCATATGAGACCGAGCCATGGGTCATCAAAACAACTAAAGGCACGGCAGTGACGGCACAGAGAGATGAAGAGGTGGTGACTAGGAATGTGTCCTGGTTTAAGCGTATCCCAGCAAGGCAGGAAAACCGACAAAGCAGTGAAACACAGGACATCGATATGACAGAGCAAGCAGAGAGCAGCCTCTACACAGAAAAGACGGTGGGCACACCTGAGCCCATGAGAAGAACAGAGCCTGAATCACAAACAACCAGAGGAGGTGGGGGACACCATCTAAGACCCAACCCTCGGCCTAATGTGAGGCTAGCTGACTTTGCATGCTGACTAGTGAACAGTATTTCAGAAGAAGTCAAAGAGCCAAGTTGGAATGGGATGTAACGGTCTAGTGTTTCACGGGTCTCGGCTGAGACCCGGAAACACCTACAAACACTGTAGCACCTTCTGGCCAGGCGTGGCCAGAAGCCTTTAAATAAAGGGACCGGAGTCGCTCGTGACTTCCGGTCCATACCAGCAACCAGTGTGTGTGGTCCCCAGTCATTGCGGTGTGTGTACTGTGAGTCCGTGGCCTGAGAGTGTGTAGTGCCACGAGTGTGTCCTGCGCCCCTACAAGATCGTGGGTTCCTTTCCGCACTCAAAGTCTTCTTCGTCTGTTTAAACAGCACTTTTAATGGATGCACGAGTCCTCCGTGGTATAAAAGATGCGACCACTCTCGAGTGCCGCGAGCCTCCAGCCTTGACGGCTCCAACATTGACATGAAAAAACCTGCTAACATTATTTTGTTTGGTGATTTCGTTTGATGTGAAGCATCAGGCAAAAGGTTTTCTGAAGATTTTTCATGTGTAAATTGTAATTATATCATGCATAATGTGTTCTGCATTTCTTTCGTGTGGAAGATGTAGCTGTAAAGGCCGGAGGGTTGTCACAACCGAAGGAGGCAGTTAGATTACTCACATCGATTACATTTATTTGTGTGCCATCATGGTTCTAGACTTTGGTTGGGATCTGCATATCAACATATTTACCGAAAGAATGCATTAATTTAACTAGTGTAAAAGTTCTTAGTTACACAGCACCCGCACTTCAGGTGAAGCAGAAGAGCTGCGCAGTACCCTTCATTGCCCCATAAATCCCTAAATATTCCTTCTTAGTCCGTATTCACCCCCCTCACCCTCCATAGCTAATCATCAGAGAATAGTTCCCACGCTAGTCACGCTGCCTAAATGTTTTCTGTCCAGTGCACTTTTCATGGCTGTATTATTGATGATAAAATCAAATCTGTTAAATATTTCAACCCATTCAGCTATTTATCCTGCCCCTTTCCCCTGTGTCCAGCTCAGCCATTGGCTAAACCTCTAAGTCTCTCAATCACATGTCCTCAGATTGGCACGTGGTGCGGAAATGGAAGACAAAGGCTGTCTCGGCCTTAACCTGTAGAGAGTCATGCTCTTGCTAGAGCTATGAGGAGAAACCGTAGGGAACACAACTATGGGCCTTGCAACACTTTAACGCCGTCATAACATCACTTTTTGTGACGCACCGGCGGCGTAAAAAATGCACCACGTTGGGCCCTATTTACAAAGTGATGTATATAAGCAGATGCGTCATTTTGTAAAGTCCTGTGCTGCAGTATACCTGCGTCAAGTATAATGTATGCAGGGTGGGCATTCCCCGGCAATAAAGGGTCGTAAATGTCGCATAGTAAAATCTCTGAGATTTCACTGCGCCACTCCTAGGACACTACTGCATCAATCTCTTACGCCTGCCTCACAGCAGGCGTAAGACTGATGCAGGTCCATTCACATGGGTCTTGAACCATGTAAAAGGACATATTACTGGAGTTGCCTCTGTTTTCAGACACACCCCAGCAATGTGTCACTTTTGCGCCTACAGATGCGTCAGAAATACGGACGTATCTGTAAATCCTTATGACATGGAGCGCCATACATTAAGTACAGCACATCCATTGTGTCGCAAGGAGGGTGCAGTGAAAACTGTTGCATTGCATTTTTGTTGCAGCGATGCAACAGTTTTCATAAATGAGGCCCTATGTACGTATGAAGTCAACTATCATGCAAAGATGGAAAACATAGCAACAGAGATTGTGCTCTTCCTTAATTATAGTAGTTCGGATTCATGCAGCATATCTTGCTCAGCGCCTCTATTTACAGAACATCAGTTCAAGTGGCCAGAATGTAGCCCTCTTGCACTCTTGCACTACTCTTACTCCTATCAATCAATCAATCAATCAGTTAATTTGTAGAGCGCACTACTCACCCGTGAAGGTCTCAAGGCGCTGTGGGGTGGGGGGGTGCTGATACTGCTCGAACAGCCAGGTCTAGAGGAGTCTCCTGAAGGCCAGCAGGTTCTGGGTTTTGCTGAGAGGTGGGAGAATGAGCTGCCGCTGGTGGTCGCTCGTCGGATGCGGGGGACGGTGGCGAGGGCGAGGTCAGCGGAGCGAAGCTGGCGGTTCGGGGTGTAGAAGTTGAGTCATTCGTTGAGGTACGCTGGTCCGGTGTAGTGGAGTGCTTTGTGAGCGTGGGTGAGGAGCTTGAAGGTGATCCTCTTGTTGACGGGGAGCCAGTGCAGGTCTTTCAGGAGGGCTGTGATGTGGCTGTGACGGGGGATGTCATTCTGTATGCGTTGTAGTAGATTCTGGAGTTTGGCTGAGGTTCCCACGTAGAGAGCGATGCCGTAGTCCAGCCTGCTGCTGACGAGGGCCTGGGTGGCCATCCTTCTGGTTCCGGTGGGGATCCATCTGTAGATCTTGCGGAGCATGCAGAGGGTGTTGAAGCAGGAGGAGGAGACAGCGTTTACTTGCTGCATCATTGACAATGCTGAGTCCAGGATGACCCCCAGGTTGCGTGCATGGTCAGTGGGCGTCGGTGCAGCTCCCAGAGACGTCCAAGGCAGAGGGGGTGGGTCCGATGATGAGGACCTCTGTCTTGTCAGAGTTCAGTTTCAGGCGGCTGTTCATCATCCATTCAGCGATAGCCTTCATTCCTTCATGGAGGTTGGATTCAGCGGTGGTGGGGGCCTTGGTGAGGGAGAGGATCAACTGGGTGTCGTCGGCGTATGAGATGATGTTGAGGTTGTGCGATTGGACGATGTTGGCGAGCGGTGCCATGTAGACGTTGAAGAGTGCCGGTCTGAGGGCCGATCCTTGGGGTACGCTGCAGATGATCTTGATGTCTTTAGAACAGAATGGCGGGAGGTGGACACTGTGGGTTCTGCCGGTGAGGAAGGAGGTGGTACAGTCCAGGGCTTTGTCGCGGATCCCTGCGTAGTGGAGGCGTGCGCGCAGGGTGTGGTGGCAGACGGTGTCAAAGGCGGCAGAGAGGTCCATTGTCCAGCATGGCCTTGATGTCGTCGGTGGCGGCGATTAGGGCTGTTTCGGTGCTGTGGTTGCTGCAGAATCCAGATTGGGACGGGTCCAGGACTTTGTTCTCTTTGAGGAAGGAGGTCAGTTGCCTGTTGACAATGTTCTCGACTTTCGCCGGGGATGGAGGTAGGGAGAGGGGCCGGAAGTTCTTGAGGCCCTTGGGGTCTGCCTTGAGTTTCTTGAGTAAGGCGTTGATATCGGCGTTCTTCCAGCTCTCGGGGAAGGTGGCGGTCTCAAAGGAGTTGTTGATGATCTTGCGGAGATGGGGAGCGATGGTGGAGCTTGCTATTGAAGATGTGGTGTGGGCAGGTGTCGGATGGTGAGCCGGAGTGGATTGTGTTCATGATTTTGATGGTGTCGTTGTCGTTGACGTGGGTCCAGGAAAGCAGGGGGTCGATGTGGCTGGGGGCGGTGAGTCTGAGGTGTTGGTGTCTGTCGGAGGGCCGGGTTGCTGAAGCTGTCGTGGATGTCTGCGATCTTGCGGTGGGAGAAGGTGGCTAGGGAGTCACAGAGGTCTTGTGATGGGGGGATGTCATTGGAGTTGGAGCTGGGGTTGGAGAGTTCCTTCACGATGTTGAAGAGCTCTTTGATGTTGTGTGCGTTGTTGTCGATGCGCTCTTTGAAGGAGGTCCTTTGGCGGTTCGGATGAGTTGGTGGTGTCTGCGGATGGCACTCTTGTAGGCTGTGTTGCTGTCCGGTGTCTGTTCGTGGTGCCATTTCTTCTCGAGCCTACGGCAGGCCTGCTTGGATGCCTGGAGGTCGGCGGTGAACCAGGTGGCTTTTCTGTCGGTGCGTCTGTTTGAGGGTTTGTTGATCGGGGCGAGAGTATTGGCGCAGTCGTCAATCCATTGCCTAAGGTTGTGGGCAGCGGTGTAGGTAGTGTCGTTGGTGGGTTTCGGGCGAGGGTGGAGACTAGCTGGCCTTCGGTGACTTTGCTCCAGCTGCGGTGGGGGCATGTTGTGAGCGTTTGTGCATGGTAGGCTTCTCAAAGGTGAAGTGGACGCAGCGGTGGTCGGTCCAGTGGAGTTCGGGGTTGTGGCTGAAGGTGACGTGGTTGCTGGCGGAGAAGATGGTTCAAGCATGTGTGCGGCGGAGTGGGTGGGAGTCGAAACGAGCTCTTTGAGCCCGAGTTTGGCAAGCTTGTCGAGCAGGGTGGTGGGTTTGCTGTCGTTGGTGTTCTCAAGGTGGAAGTTCAGGTTTATGAGGAGGATGTAGTCCGGTGATGCAAGGGTGTGGGTGCTGACGAAGTCAGCGATGGAGTCGCTGAACTGCAGCCGGGGGCCCTGTAAATGAGTGTTCTTCCGAGGGTGGTGTTGGGGTCAGTGTGGATCTGGAAGTGCAGGTGTTTGGCAGCGCTTAGGATGTCGTCGGTGCTGGTCGAGATTCTGAGGGTGTTTCTCTGGATGATAGTGATTCCTCCTCCTGTTACGTTGGTGCGGTCCCTGCGGGTGATCTTGTAGCCGTCATGGATAGCTATGGCGATGTGTCTGTCAGGAAGGCGACGTCTGGGGAGGAGGAGTCGAGTAGGTCGCAGAGTTACATGGCGTGTTTGCGAGCAGAGCGGGTGTTGAGTAGAATGCATCGGAGGTTGTTTCGTCCTATTCCGGTGGACGTGGTGGTGGTTTGGAGGTCTAGTATGTTGTGTTCTGTCTGGGCTCCTAACATTCATCAAAAGGTTTAGAAGCGATCTATACAGTTTGTTGAAAAGATGGATGACAACGCTAAGGCGGCTGCTGTGTGCAGCTATGTATAGTGGTCACATTGCACATATGGCTGTAAAACAAAATCATGGTGTAACAAGCATTGCCATAGCCAATAGGTCTTGCCTTTGGGACCTTATAGGTGTTTAGTCATGCGAGCATGCTGAGAGGCTCGGGACATGCTGAACACAAGAAAGGGAGTGCTAGCTGTTGTGAAACGTAGCTGGGTTTGCAGTGATGCAATGTTAGGAAGGAGTACATGTTTCAGAACAATTGGCGTTGGCATGAAAAACAGGCAGCCAACAAGCACCCAAATGCATGCAGCCAGGGGGACATTAGATGAAGGTAAACGGTAAATGCTGTGTAGGGGAAACCTAATAATAGAAGTTCCAGTAAGTGGATGTAAACAGTACTTGGGCAATGGGAAACTGATAAGAGACACATAGGAGGAACAACAGGAAATAGTATGCTAAAGCCAATAGAAACCGGGAAAAGTAAGTGGCAAGCATAGGAACTAATCAAAAGTATGGGTGGGATGTAAGCCTCTTTTAATATATTAAATATAATAGATTTTGGAGGTGAATCCTAAAAAGGAGGGACAAACAGGAATGATTAGCTTCTAGCAAGCAAGCAATTTTTTAATGACAATCTAAGGGACGAATAAAAAGGTGATGGGTGGGCTGCAAGCCCACAGAGAGAATACAGCATGTCTCGAAGAGACAGTGCTTGTGCTGCCTAGTCTCAACCTAAAAATGGAAGGGGTTAGTTTACATCATGTGCTAAGCTTTGCAGTGAAACAGTATATCAGACAGTCACCCATTCCACGCATCTACAGATCCTCAAAAAGATAATGGGCTTCAGAGACATTATTTTAATTGGATCATTTCACACCTTGACAATAGCAATCAGACCAGACACATCTCAAACCATTTATTTAACCTTTGCGTACTACAAGGGGACTTACCTCAAAGTTCCATTCTCTTGGTCCATGCTCTTCAATCTATACATGGAACCTCTTTGATTGCTTCTAAAAAACTTCAACATTTTGTACCACTTCTAGACTTTCTAGCTTTACACAGAAGTAGCCTCCCCTGAGAACATTGCCCTCTCTCAGATTCTTGATAAAAATCATGCCGGGATGAGCCATTAGCACCTCAAACTAAACCCCTTGAAAACAGAATTTTTCCTGATTCCACTCCCCTCAACTGGACAATCCCAGTTAAAGTGTGGCTAATTACACTCAACATCCTTTACTGTTGCCTAGCCATCCTTTCCTGTCACCTAGGCATCCTTGCCTGTTGCCTAACCATTCTTGCCTGTCGCCTAGCCATCCTTTCCTGTCACCTAGCTATCCTTGCCTGTTCTCTAGCCATTCTTGCCTGTCACCCAGCCATCCTTATCTGCACTAAATGATCAGGCTTCTTGCTGAACAATAAACACATCCTACAAACCCATATGAACCCATTAGCAAAGACAGCACAAATCAAAATCAGATTTCTGCATGGAATTAGTCCTTACATATCCATTGAAGAATTTAAGCAAGAGGTTTAATCTCCAGCCTTATCAACATTAGACTAGGACATCTCCTTCCTTGGTTTGATTCCAAAGCTACACTTTGCTCCCTTGGAAGCAGCGCTGCATGCTGCACATTGGCTAATCAGTGGAATTAGCTTGAACTCTAGAAATAGAGTTCCAACGTATGTCCTTGTCAAGTCAGCTTTCTGGAAAACCAACAGGAATCATTCTCTCAGAGTTACTGCATGTGCTTTGTGTCACATGCACAGTGCTGTAGCGCACAACAATAATAATTAACTTGTGCTTTTCCAGCTAGCACCCGGTGATTGTGTTTTGCCTTATTTAGATGTAAGTTACACTGGATGGAGATTCACAAGTTTGGGTAGATAAAGCATTGTTTAGTGATAATGATATTTTTTGTTGACTCAAGCATCTTATGGACTTGTGGTTTTGGAGCATTACATGGATGAGTGCATGGGCCGATTTCCTTCTGGTGACATATACAGTTGTCGATTGTTTTGTGCCATTGTTTAGGTTATTGTTGCTTTCTTCTCCGTTATTGTTAATATCGTGGTACTTCCTTGCAAGGCACTGTTTAGAATTGTGGTTCATCCCTCTGTGTGAATTTTATATTGTGGTAAATCCTTCAGTTAGGCTGTTGTGAGCCTGGTGTCTTTTGGTCCTTTTTTCCACTGCAGATCTTCGGTGCAGCAGCAACAATGCCTCCAATTGTGGTTGCACAGCTTGGAAGAATCGCATCTCAGTTCTCTGATCAAGATCTGCGGAAATTGAACCTATCCGACCTACAGGCAGTGCAGTCACTTAGCAAAGTCCCTGATTGGACCCTAAACCAGGTGAGTCAAAGCTAACACCAGATGAAGGACATTTGCCCTGTATTGTGACCCTGCAATATGTAGCCATGGATTTGATTACTTGCTTAGGACGAGGGACCGTGGCTTGCCTCACCCAGCGCCCCTGCCTCCCTTCCCGTGAAACTAGGTTAGTACCTGATGGCCATGGGAGAAGATACTGGATTCCTCCACAACGTAAGCAGTGCGTGCTTACTTAAGAAAAGGGCCTCTGCTTCTCGGTTTGACCAGGCAAGTGAGCGGTGCCCTGGCAGATGGACCTTTATCTGGATCTAAGAGACAATCTTCATTGCTACAATTAAGAAACTATTGTCATAAATGTTTTTATCTGTCTCTCCATTGCTTCATTTTGTCAAGGGGAACCCCTCCAAAAGCTCACTTACTGACTACCCCCACTGCACACACATTCCTCTGCAGCTCACAACTCATCCGTTGTCCTCAATCAAAATTTGTGGTTATAATTTTCATTGAAGAAGGACAGAGGTATAAGGTATTTTGGTTAAATATTTGTAATGTTCACAGAATGCCCGATTGTGAATTCTGATCTTTGGAGAAGACTCTCTGCCACACTGGCACAGCTATTTCAGAGATTTCTGACCATGGGAGAAAAGCCCACACTTTTCATCCTGCTTTCCCCCCTCGTCATTGTGTTCCTATCTTTTTCCACTTTTTCCTTAAGAATTGCCGCTAAGCAAAGTCAGCGTTGCTTAGCGTCAATTTTCTTACAGCCGTGTATTGCCGAAAACTATCGCCATAGTAGCGACGTATTTATAATACGTCTCTACATGGCAATAGGATCAGCTAGCAGCAGCGATTGTTGCTTCAAACACGAAAAATCTTGCCGCTAATGTGAAAAAAGTGACGGTCAGCCAATTTTCCCCTTCTTTCTCTAGGTCAAAGTCTGATAATGAAATATGAGTCCAGGTCCCTAATAATGATTGCCAGTGCTCACGATCTGTAACCAGTCACATAAATTAAGCAGTGCCTGCAAGTCCTGAAAGAAGAGTTGGTGTGCCTTTGTTGTATGGTCAAGCATGTGACTGTCCGGGTAATGGTCTGTGTTCCTACCTGCGTGGTGAGGTTTGACACTTGTGAATGGGACTGTGTAATATAGTCAAATTCAGGGCATCAACTGTGAACCTCTTATCAGGGGCAGGTTTTCTCACTGCTCACTTTGTCTGTGCCTCCTGGTACATCTGTACATCCACAATGAAGGGGGAGGCACTGCATCTTGAACCAACCAGGGCACCTAACAAGATTGAATGATTCTGTCAGTATTCCTCTGAACATACATTTCGGCTTCCTGTAGTCATTCGCCTAGTATTCTGACAGTTCTGTATGGGCTCAGGCGCAGGGCGAGGGGGCATTCTATTTTCAAAGCAGAAAATAGTGATTAGCTCTCTTATTAAATGTTCATTAGCCCAGGAACAGCCCCAAAAGCTAGTTTGGCGGGTTACACCACAATTATTTCACACCTGTAAGAAACTGAAAATTGTATGCAATAAATGCTATTGATTATAACTCCAGCACGAGTCTTTGGATCGTGGGGAGTCAAATATGGATTAATCCTCAGAGAAATGGCGTATGGGTTAGGTTGAGTAGACTGTCTCCTCTCTCCCTGTCTCCATAAAGGATTACATGTAATAAAGTAGAAGGCAACAAAGTAGAGTGGAAAATGGAGAAATAAAAACAATAGAGATACAAAGGTGTGGCAAACATGTATATCTATAGAAAATATACAACTGTAGAGTTAAAAAGTGGAATTTTTACCTCTGCTTTTGTGAATTGCACAAAGACATACATTAACTTTTACTCTACACCCTATCACTCCCTCCTTAACCCCATAATTTGCCCAATCCCTGCCCCTTATAACAATCCTCAAACTGACCCTTACTCCGACCTTAATGATAACACTCATCCTTACACTGTTCTTTACTCCTACCCTAGCCCAACTCGTGTCAGCATCTCACACTGCCCACCAGTGCCAGCATCCCACACTGCCCACTTGTGGCAGGATCTCACACTGCTAACAGTGTCAGCATCTCACACTGCTCAAAAGTGCCAGCATCTCACACTGCTCAACAGTGCCAGCTTCTCTCACTTACTAGCAGTGTCTGCTGTCTTACATGCGTCTCCCAGGGCAATGCGGGCCTTTGACTGCCAGTAGTTCCATTTTTTGTTGTACTGAAAGTGCTGCTAATCTGCCCCGATTTATTTTGTTCAAATGTATGTGTTTCTATCAAATATGTAATTAAATTACAGACTTGACAGGATCATTGTTCTGCCCGAGTTTTTTGGGATGTGTTATTTTAAACTTGGTTGCACTATCTTTTGATTTTAGAAAGCTCTGTGGGCCCTCCGTGTTTGTATATATATATGTGCATTAAATGCAGCTACAGAGAGCCCTCCATGATCCCTTTATTCCTTTCAGACTTCTGTGACAACACTACAACACAAATTAATCATATTACTGGCAGATTTCTGGTGGCTGGTATTTCAGCACCAGACCCAAACACACCACACGCCACCAAAGCGTCGTACTGTAACAAAGCCAAATATATAGCATTTTGAATAAATGAATGAAACTGAATGTATTGAGTTTGCGGTTCCCTCAAGGGTGTCATGGCATTGTAAATGCTTATTTCTTTAGCACGTGATTCCCCTTGGGGGCATCCGATGTCAAGCAAGATATCTTTTTATCCTGATGAGTGAAGGTGACAGTGTGGTGGTCCATGGAGTAATCTTAGGTTGTATCCTCTCTTGCAGCTCAGTCTTCTCTTTACCTCCTTCCTGAATGCATCGCGGCTGTCTGTCAGCGACCTGGACTCCGTGAAGCTGGTGGCACTCGGAGGCATTGTCTGTGGCATAAAAACATCAGATATGGCACGCTTGTCGTCCCAGGAGTTTTGGTAAGATGACAAAGAACATGCCAAACTCTCACAAAATACTCAAACAACCCTCAAATTGTAATATAACATGAAAATAATATAATTCAAGTGTTCTACAGAACCAGAAAAAGGGGTGGTTGTGGTAATGGTGGGGGGAGGGGAGCGCGTGTGTGCGTGTGTTTTCGTTTGTTTGGTTTTTGGGAGAGGTCCATATTTGGCTATTTCTATGTCATTGGTGATCTTTTAAATACAATGGGTTGATTTAATTTATAATTTTATAGAGCGCGCGAATGCCCATGGGCGTCTTGGCGCTGGGAAGATTCAAGAAACTCAGGATCGACAGGACAGGATCTAACTGGCAGTAAAAAGCCATGTTTTCACTTCTTTCCTGAAGGAGAGCAAAGATGGACTGTTTTTGATGGAGATTGGGAGAAGGTTTCAGGCCTTGGCTGTTTGCAATAAGAAGCTTCTCCCTCCCCATCTGATAAGTCTGTGTTTAGGGACCTAAAGTAGTTTGGCCTGGCTCGATCTAAGAGCCCTGGAAGGCTCGTACAGTTTAAGATGGGTTTTTAAAAACTGAGAGCCAGATCCGTAAAGCGCCTTGTAGGCCAGGCAGACCGATTTAAACTTCACTCTTTTGGTGATGGGAAGCCAGTGGAGGGACTCTAGTCTGTGGGCGATTGGCTCATGCTTGGGGACGTCCAGCACCAGCCTTGCGGCTGCATTTTGCAAGCGTTGTAGTTTTGCTAGAATTTGGGCCTGGGCACCGGCATACGAGGCGTTCCTATAATCTAGCCTTGACAAGGCCTGGGTTGTTACCACCGTTTTCCGGCTGTCAAATGGGATAAAAGGCAAGAGCTTCCTTATCATTTTCAGTATGTACCAGACTGATGATGCCAGTTTGCTAGCCTGAGCATCAAATGAACGTTTGTTGTCTAGAGTCAGACCCAGGTTTTTCACCTTGTTTACTGGGGATGGGCAGTTGCCTAGACTATCTGGCCACCACTCCGGGGACCATGTTTGAATCTGACCCTAGCAACATTACTTCACTTTTGTCCCCATTCAATTTCAAGCAGTTGCTCTGCATCCAATCTTGACTTGGGTCATACATAGTCTGAATTTATCCGCCGTCTCTTTAGCATCCTTGGTAATGCACACCACTATTTGGGTGTCGTCGGCATAAGAAACCGGAATAAAACCACTTTTCCTTATGATTGCCGCTAAAGGAGCTACGTACAGATTGAAAAGGGTAGGGCTTATTGAGGACCCCTGAGGCACACCACACGGCGAGCTAAAAGATTTCGATCTTGCCTCCCCCAGCTCTACTGTAAAAGTCCTGTTGCACAGATAGGATGCCAGTAGCGTACATGCTGAGCTGTGAACTCTGGCTTCAGCCAGACGGGTCAGGAGTGTCTCATGGCTGACCGTATCGAAGGCCGCCGAAAGGTCCAAAAGAACGAAGGCGGCCTTTCCTCCGTCATCCAGAACACTCCTGAGTTCTTCCACCACCATTAGCAGCGCAGTTTCTGTTCCATGTCCCTC
Source organism: Lissotriton helveticus (assembly GCF_964261635.1). NCBI lineage: Eukaryota > Metazoa > Chordata > Amphibia > Caudata > Salamandridae > Lissotriton > Lissotriton helveticus. The sequence goes on from NC_136061.1 coordinate 1,930,552,385, forward strand.
TCGGAAGCCAAACTGTGAGTGGTCTTATACGTTTCCGTCCGAGAGGAATTGGGCTAGCTGCTTGTTCAGTCGTTTCTCCAGAACTTTTGCGGCAAAGGGTATCCTAGCAAAAGGTCTATAGTTGCCAGGTTGTTCGGAGTCTAGATTAGATTTTTTTTAAAGTGGCATAACCAAGGTGGTTTACTATGCATCAGGAAAAATACCAGACTTTAATATTTGTATGAACAGCTTTTCCAGTTGTTTACTTAGTAGTTCGGGAAAAAGCTGCATTACCTTAGGTGGGCAGGGGTCCATCGGACTACCTGATCTGGTGGTCTTAACCACTTGCAGAATCTGTTCCACTGAGGGTTGCAGGAATTGAAACCGAGGACCCTGAGGTATCAGAGGAGGTTCCTTATTAGGTTCAGTGTTTGGCTGTGCGGGTATGACTTTGTCAATTATTTTAAAGGAGTCATATACCGATGATACTTTATTGACGAAGAATTCGCCCAGAGTGTTACAAAAGTCGGGTTGGGCTTGCTTAGCTCGACTCCTTCCTTCAGGGCCGTTTCCAGAGTGTTTAAATGGAACAGCTGAACTATTCCAGTTCTGCCTTGAACTATGGTGTCCCCCAAGGGTCTTTCCCGGTGATGTAGCTTGTGGGGGAGGGGCGTCCGGCCGTGGGTGGCTCTATTTGAGTGTGGCGGCAAGCACAGTGTACGTTTTCTTTTTTTAGGTTGAGCATTCAAGACCTCTTGTATATACTTTAGTATATACTTATATGTGTATGTACTTTGTTGGCTCTGGAGATCAGCCCTAGGACTTGTCTCCTTCAGCTTAGGTCCTTTTTAGGTCTCGGCCTGGCGAAAGCAGCGCATGCGCTGCTCTGCCATGCAGAGGCTTCTTGGAATCAATACGGATTCCAAAGCCCTGTCTCAGCTCCGCCTGCAGTTTTCATTTGTGCACGTCGTTTGGCGTCACCCATTATGCCAAAGGCAGTGCAATGATTGCACAGGAGGCATTTCAATCCCTCCTGGTTGCCACCCTGTTCCCTTTTGGCCCCGCCCACGGGGATTGGATCCTTTACAGGCGGATTAACGCTCTTTCCTTTCAAAGGACTCGTAACACTTTTTTTTCCTCATTTGCAGCGCTGTTCACACACTTGTAATGGCCCCTCGGACAGCCTCTCCTGCTTCAGGCCCCACCCTCGCAAAATGTGGAATTCTGCTGCATCATCAGCGCTCCTCATCTCTCTGGTGTTTAGCTTTTTAAAGCAATCTATTCATGCATACATTTGCGCATTATGATGAGCTGACAAGTATATTTCGTGTGAGGCGGGGTTGGACTACAGAGCAAATGGCTTTAACTTAATCAAAGGCGAGACCTGTTGCATTTTCAATGTTTGTTTTCTGTTCAACTGCCTCTATTGAACTGTCCTGATAGATAGATAGAGTGAGGGCAATAGATAGAGGGCGATAGATAGAGTGAGGGAGATAGATGGATAGATAGATAGAGTGAGGGCGATAGATAGATAGATAGAGGGTGAAAGACAGATAGATCGCAATAGATAGAGTAAGGTGGCCTCGTGGTGGACATGGTGGTGGTGGTGGTGGTGGACGTGGATGTGGTGGACATGGTGGTGGTGGAGGTGGTGGTGGTGGTGGTGGACGTCGTGGTGGTGGGTGTGGTGGTGGTGGTTAAGGAGGTGCTTGTGGTGGTGGTGGACGTGGTGGTGGTGGACATGGTGGTGGTGGATGTAGTGGTGGTGGATGGGGTGGATGTGGTGGACGTGGGGGTTGATGTGATGGACGTGGTGGTGGAGGTGGTGGTTGTGGACGTGGTGGTGGTGGGTGTGGTGGTGGTGGATGTGTTGGTGGTGGACATGGTGGTGGACGTGGTGGTGGAGGACATGGTGGTGGTGGTGGACATGGTGGTGGATGTGGTGGTGGTGGACATGGTGGTGGTGGATGTAGTGATGGATGTGGTGGTGGACTTGGTGGACATGGTGGTGGTGGATGTGGTAGTGGCCTTGTGGTGGTGGCCGTGGTGATGGTGGTGGACATGGTGCTGGTGGATATGGTGGTGGTGGATGTGGTGGTTGTGGACATGGTGGTGGTGGATGTGGTGGTGGTGGCAGTGGACGTGGTGGTGGTGGAAGTGGGTGTGGTGGTGGTGGACGTGGTGGTGGTGGACATGGTGGTGGTGGACGTAGTGGTGGTGGTGGACGTAGTGGTGGTGGGTGTGGTGGTGGTGGATGTGGTGGTGGTGGTTGTGGACGTGGTGGTGATGGACGTGGTGGTGGTGGTGGTGGACATGGTGGACGTGGTGGTGGTGGACGTGGTGGACATGGTGGTGGTGGTGGATGTGGTGGACGTGGTGGTGGTGGTCGTGGTGGTGTTGAATGTGGTGGTGGTGGATGTGGTGGTGGTGGGGGAAATGGTGGTGGTGGAGGGTGGTGAACATGGTGGTGGTGGAGGTGGGTGTGGTGGTGGACATGGTGGTGGACATAGCGGTGGTGGATGTAGTGGTGGTGGTGGTGGAGCTGGTGGAGGAGCTGGTGGTGGAGTTGATGGTGGTGGTTGAGGTGGTGATTGTGGGCGTGGTGGTGGTGGTGGACGTGGTGGTGGTGGTGGAGGTAGTGGTGGGTGTTGTGGTGATGGTGAATGTGGTGGTGGACATGGTGGTGGTGGACATGGTGGTGGATGCTGTGGTGGTGGATGTGGTGGTGCCCAATGTTTAGAGGGGACTGACCCCTTCACGCACCAATAGTTGTGTTTCCACAACAGAGCTGCCGGTTGCTCCGTCAGTTGTTGTCAAGGATTGTTAGGGTTTAGAAACTGGTTCTGCAGCACTTCAATCAAGCTGGTGTAAACAGAGGAAAGGCAGACGAAAAGCAAGAGTTGCAGGAACGGCGGAGGAAAATAGCGACCATGGTAACGCCGGAATAGTACGAGAAACAAGGGAGCAGCGAGGGAAATCCTTCTGCTAATGAGACAGGGGCAGAAGCTAGAAATGACGAAGAGTGGAGCCTTCCGGGGCGGCAGCCGGGTGACAATTCGGATGCGCAATAAAACTGCCGAGGCGAAAGAGCGACGGGTGTCCGAAAGAATTAGGGAGTGCAGAGGATGCCGGATTTAAGGAAGCTAGATAGGGAAATGGAGGTAGAGAATGAAATAGAAGTAAAATAGGGATACAGCAAAGCAGAGAGCATGCACGTGTAAGAAAAGGAGGACATACTGGGAAAATTGGGAAAGAACTGAAACTGCAGAAGAGGGAGCGCAGAGACAGACAGAAGCTGAACAGAGACTGAGGAGAAAGCAGGTGTAAGAAAAGGAGGACATACAGGGAATATTGGGAAAAAGCTGAAACTGCAGGAGAAGGAGCGCAGAGAATAAATAAATAAACAGACAGAAGCTGAACAGAGACTGAGGAAAAAGCACGTGTAAGAAAAGGAGGACATACAGGGAAAATTGGGAAGGAGCTGAAACTGCAGGAGAAGGAGCGCAGAGACAGACAGAAGCTGAACAGAGACTGAGGAGAAAGCAAAGAATAACAAGCTCTTGGTGTTGGGGGGCGGGGGAGTGGATTCCTTTGAAGTCTGATGCGGGGGACGGGGGGGCGGATTCCTTCGAAGTCTGATGCTGAGGCTCAGAAGCTTACAAATGGTGTGCGATGTGCACGCGCCCGGCTCACATGCACTGAAGGCAATCCGCCTTTGGGTGCATTTTTCAGAGCCCTTACTTTATATCTCGCCAAGCATCCCTAACGGGATGGATTAGGCTCGACCTAAAAATGAGTTTCAAATGACTGTGGCTGACTGTCTTTTAGGTACTAATACTGTAAGAAGTGTAGTTTTCTCACAGCCTCTACCAGAAATCAAGGTAGGATTTTACTCAGTATAATGGCACTTCATAAGGAAGGGATTGGGCACGATAATACATGCTTGGCACAGTAGAATTTTTTTATAATTATCAAGTATGCTATATTTCCAACCCCACATTTGCCCTGAAGTCCCCATTTAAAGCATTTAGAAACCGTTTTATTGCCTTGCATCACACATGTCTTTCTTATACTTTGGGGCCAGATTGATGGCAAGGCCTGCCATTGTGCTCTGTCAGACCCCATTCAGGGTACACAGGGCCGGTAAAGTTACCAGCCCCAACTGTGGTGGATAGCATCATTTGTCATAGTTGTCCTCGGCCCCGTCCTACCATAGATCTGTATACTGGGCCATATACCCCTTTCTATACTTGATTCTCAAGGAAGTGAAGGCAATCAGGCAAAGACTTCTCAGAGATGTAGTGTGGGAGGCAGAGACTCAGAATTCAACATCAAACAATAGGCACAGTAAGTCACTGTCCAGCCTAGTATTTGCCTTTTTAGTAAAAGAAAGTATTTTAATACCACAAAAGTGCAGAATAGTTAACAATAGGGGGTACAACTTCAAATGTAAACAGTCTCACCCACATGCTCTTCATGAAGCACTACACCCTCTATGGTGAGCTTCGTCCCTTCTCCCCATTCTACTGTGCCCTCTAATGTCTGTGGTGACCTCACCACAAGTTGAGTTTAGGAAAGATTAGGCACAGGTGCAAGTTTTAATAATCTGTTGCCGCGTCATCAACTTGTGAGTCAGTTTGAGCAGTTCTTATTCCAAATAGTCCCACCTATAATTTCACTTCCTATTGCAGCATATCTTTGTTCACATTAGTCTTTCGCTGAAAGATGTGCATGTCAGCTTAAACTGACAGCATCTTCTTTGGCATCATTTAATAAGAGCAGAAGTCTTGCTCCTCTCTCTTGAAGTTAGCAGAGCAACAGGCTGGACTGGGTGAATTTGTTTGGACAATTGTAGCCTCTGGGCTGTGGCAAATCTCCTGCTCCTAAGAGACTTCTCCCTTGAGGATGCGTCCTCCGTCGGCAGTAGCAGTTCTTCAGGCTGCAGGGATGCCATAATACACATTGTTACTTGATTTCAAGTTTTTTTATGCAGTTTGAAACTTACTGCTTCAAGGTCAACACATACAAGATGGAAGTAGTAATCTTTGGTAAAGACACCTTGCTCCGGTACTCCACCTGGTGGCCTGCCGAACTCACACCTACAAACCTCCCGATAACTAACTCAAAGAATAGTAATTGACAACCAATTCACCATGACTGGGCAAGTGATTGCAGTCTCCATCTCTTACTTCCACACAGGCAAGATTGTCAGGAGGATCTTGAATGGTATAGCGTCCTACCAGCCTAGGTACTCACCAATAGCCACGTCACACACAGAGAATAATTTTATATATCTTTATTCAGTTGCGTGTAAGCCAGAACTCAACATTCTAAGCCTGCCTTCAACTCATCCCTCCAACGCTTACATCACAAGCCTACGGTATACAGAGGGAACCAAAAGAGTTTCAGCATTCTTTTATTTACAAGACACTACGTGTCACACTTTGTTAAATAATTAATTATAGCTTCTCAAAATTGATAAATAAACAAATATACAAATAAATTAATGAACAAACACACACATGATCATAGATAAACAGGCAATTATAATTCTTCAAATAATCATCGTGGCACCTTAATCACACGTCCTAATAGGGTCACTGGAAACCGGTAACTGACAGTCAAAGTAAATGATCTGCACAGGTCAAGTGGAATCATCAGCAGACACAGAGTCATCAACAGTCAGTTGGGACTTTACCCCTATACATTGACATTGATGTTTGGTGAGTGATGAGCCACATGTCGAAAATGAGAGGAATATCTCTTACGTTACTTCCCAGGACGCTGGACAGTCACCATGTGTCCTTTGGTGATAGTGATGGTAAATGCTACAGCCTTGAAAGGAGCATCAGACTTTCTTTTGCTGGGTTGTCTGACAACCACTTGATCTCCTTTTGTAAAGATGACATCTTTCACATGACGTTGTCTGTCAGCATACATTTTCATTTTCTGTTTTCGACCAAAGATCATAGTATGAATGTCTTCCTCATTCTTGGATCCAAGGTTGGCCTATTAGGGCAGCTTGATCATCATGGCTCTTCCAAACATTAGAGTGTCAGGGCTTTTCCCTGTCGTTGATTGGGGGGTTGAATGGTAAGTTCAAAGAGCAGTGTTTAAAAGAACTTGAGGTCGAGCTTCTCCAATGCATCAGGCTGAACAGCTTTCTTTAGAGTCCTCATGAACCGTTGTACCAAGCCATTGGCCTGGGGCCAAAGAGGAGTGCTTTTTTGATGCTTTATATTGAGGTGATTTAGAAAGTCTTTGAATCCTTGACTATTACAAGGTGGGTCGTTGCCAGATTTTAAGATTGAAGGTGCACCCCATGTTGCAAAGATGCCATCTAATCTTTCAATAACCTTTTCATGTGTAGCGGATGAAAGATCTTCTACCAAAGGAAAACGGGATTATTCATCAACAACGACTAGAAGATGATATCCATTCTCAAGAGGACCAAGGAAGTCAACCTCAAGTCTCTCCCAAGCTTGATGTGGCAATTCTGACATGTTCAAAGGGTGTTGAATAACTTGAGACGAAAGACAGTTGCATATATGGCAAGTCTTTAATTCTTTTTTGACTCTTTCGTAGAGATAAGGAAATCAGAATCAGTCACAGAGAGCTCTCTTAGTGGAAATTATTCCTTGATGTCCCTCATGGGCGACGTCGATCACTTGTTGTCGTAGACTCCTGGGAATGACAATTTGTGTACCTCACAGAATGAGGCCTTCTTGAGTCACTGAAAGTTAATCTCTTATATTTTAGAACTTCAAATACTCCCTGACACTATTAAGAGGTCTAGTGAGCTCGTTCTTAATAATGTCTTTTAACATGTCACTATCTTGGTTCTTAGTAGTGACAGTTTCTTCTAAAGACATGGCAGCTACTGTGCTTGAGTTCACAATACAATAGATGTAGGCCTCCAGTTTCTTAGATGGGGTACCAGGGCACTGCAATGTCACTCTTGAAAAATAATCAGCAGGATTTTGATCTTGCCCTGGATGATGAAGAACTGTATAGTTACATTCTTGCAACTTTAAACCTTAATGTTCAATTCAAAGAGACATTATGGCTTTAGGATTGCCAAATATTGTCGACAGTGCTTGATGATCAGTCACTACTGTGAAAGGCTTTTCGTACAAGAACACATGGATATATTCGCAAGCCCATACAACTGCAAAAATTTCTTTCTCAGGTTGGGAGTAAGCACGTTCTGTTTGTGACAGGCTTTTACTAGCTATGCCAGGATATTTCTCTGAGCATTTGGCTGTCCTTTGTGCTGTGCAAGGATTGCGCCTAACCCAGAGCTAACTTCAAATTTAACCTCTGTATGAAGTTTAGGATCGAAGTAGGCCATTTCAGTGGCACTCTCAATAGATTGTTTGATTTTTGGAAGCTCGTCTCACATTCACATGATCAATGAAAAGACATTATTTTTCGTCAGCTCTTGTAAGGGTGCAATGACCATAGCAAATTCTGGTATGTATCTAGAAAAGTAACTGGCCAGTCCAAGAAATGATCGTAACATAGAAGTGTCTTGTGGGGGGTTTGCAGTAGACAGCGCTTGCATTTTAGCTGGATCAGGTTTCATACCCCACCAGAAAAGACATGTCCAAAGAATTTCAAGCTTTTCTTGGGAAATTCACATTTGTCAGCATTCAGAGTTAAGTCTGCATCGTTCAGCAAACAACATACTTACATGAGAGCTTTGTCATGCTCTTTCTGTTTGGCTCCGAAAACCAATATCTCATCACAATGATTAAATGCATCTACTACAGGCTATATGATAAATTGAATTACATCTTAGTAATGTTTTGCAGCTGTGAATACACCAAAATTAATTCACTTGTAACGAAACAACCCAATATGCATAAAAAAGGTTGTAGTGTACCTGGATTTTTGTTGAAGATCCAATTGGTGACATTCCTTATTAAAGTCACTTCAAGAGAAGAACTTCATACCATGCAGTTGAGTTATCATATCAGCAATGTGCGGACCGGGATGTCTCTCACAATGGCTTTGTTGGCCCGACACATGTCAATGTATATGCGTACAGCTCCTTCATTGTTTCTTTTGGGCACTACTACAATGGGAGAAACCCATGACGTCGGACCAGTGGAGCATTCAATGATGTAATGTTTAAGTAACAAATTAAGTTCCTTTTCAACAGCGTCTTGTAAGTGAAACGCAATTTGTCTGTGTCTTTGAGCGACAGGATGAACATACTCATTTATGTTTTACTTTACTTTCATTGTTTTGGGATTTCCTAACCTATGAAATAATGAAGGAAATTTACTTACAATTAATGATGAGTATTCATATTACAGTTCCCCAGGGTGGCGCAGGATACGGATTTTGTTCTTCCAGTGTTAGTCATATCAGCATTTTATGACATTCATGGTGCGCACACATAACCCGGATGAAGAAGAGGGACTGACGAGTGATCGAGCTTGAAACCCCACCAGGGTTGATTCCGCCAGCTCAGGGCGAGTGAGGCATCCTTGAGACGAGAGACGGACGAGAGACAGACTGCGCAGCTGCAGCTGTAGGAACCACCGAAGCTGCTGCCGGGGCTGACAAAGCCACAGAAGAACCACCGGAGCTAGGAGCCGCAAAGTTGTAGGAGCCGCGGGAAACAGGGAAAGCCGCCGGAGCTTCGTCGGAGCATTACAGAGGAGGAGGAGAGACTGAGAAGAGTCTGGGCAGCTGGGGGCCGCCGGAGTGAAGTGCGAGACAGAAAGCAGGGAGTAGGAGAGGGAGCCGTGCAGCAGAGGCAGGAAGCGGAGTTACCGCTAACCTTCAAAATCAGTTAACCTGCAGTTAACCTGCTAACAGACTCCCTGCAGGCCCCGCTAACTTCCCCAGGCACCTCTCCTCCCCGCAAGCCCTCTCAAAAGTCTACAGTAAAAAATCTCCAAGAGCCCGTCGATGTGTGGTAAAAACCAGAACCGCTGAATTTGAGTTAGAGTCCCACTACGAGATAAGGTACCTGGAAGAAAGGGGGCATATACACAAAAGGCCCTGCAACTCTGTGGCCACGTCTCCCTCTCTCTTGATCTGCATTACTCTCACCCCCCGTCTGCAGCATTCACTCATAGGGGGGTAGCTGCCTACAGAAAAACCTACAGCAAACCCTCAGCAGCCCCTTGACCATCCAAACTGAGCTCGCTCAGACACTCAACAACAACAACAGCAGCAGCGTCGCCAAGTGAGTTGCATCAGCGGGGACTTGCTGGTGGGGGCTAGAGGAGGAGAAGGAGGGGACAGAAAGCCCAGGGAGCAGGACTGCGGCCAGGAGTAGGACAACGGCCAGAAGCCTAAGGCATATAGACAAAAGATACCCTGAGCAGGCTCAGAGCAACCACAGAGCAAACATAAAAACCACAGAACTAGTACAGCAACATCTTCAACTGTCCCACCCCAAGCGGAGAAGGAAAGAACATTCGGAACTCAACAGGAACTGGACAGGAGCTTGAAAGTCCTACAGGAAGAAACAATAAACAAAATCACTCAATAACAAAAAACAATAAACAACAATAAACAACAATAGATAACAAATCAAACAACTAACTTTACTCCTTCAGGTTTATTCGAAACTCCGTCAATTCATCAAATTTATTAAACTCAATTACAACTCAATAATTAACAGGAAAAAGGACTTGGATAATTCACGGACAACCAACTGGAGTGCAAGATTAAGGATTACCACTTTTAGATAGAATATCTGTGAAAAGGAGGTCCAGCAGAGAAGAAGTTAGAGTCCCAAGTCCACCAAACAAGTTCATCAAACTAACAAAGCAATAATTGAAGATACGAACAACAGTCATTACTTAAACACCCAAACAAAACTAAAATATGCAAGGTAATTAATTTGAGTAACCAAAGCTCAAACCCAAGTACCAACCAAATCACTAACCAACAGGGGTCAGGAACCGGCCAGCAATTGGTCAACTCGGCATTTGCCTTTGATATCAGCTACCTGCCCACCTGGTCAGTCATGAGGTCGGGCAGAGTAAGAAGGTACTTTACAAAGCCAACCCCAAAACGGAATAAAAGGGAGGCTGTATTAAAAGACAGCGGTAACACAGCAGCCTTAAACAAAGATATCATTGAAACAACTGACATCAAGGGCAACGACGATGTCAAAAACACTAACAAAAGCACCTGCAAAGACATCAGCTCCTGTTTGACCATTGGCATGGAAGCTAGTAAACACAGCAGCGTAGCAGTCACATAAGGACCAAAAAATGCAAACCAACCAAACAACATACTTAAGAGGGACAAAAGAGACAGAATAGAAAAACGTATAAACATAGAGGGAGAGCCCTCTAGAAAAATCTCAAACTCCTACCAGCCATAATTTTACACCAAATTTGCTTTTTTAAAAGACCCTGGAAAATCAATCTACACAAAAAATGAGAACATAGAAAGCTTACAACCCCCATTGCAGGCCGGGAGAATAGAATATCCATTACTCCAAACATTGAGAACACCAAGAACCCTAAAGGTCACAGTTGCTTACATACATGTGGATAACAGTAACAGAGCGTTCACCAAAAGCTGGCCAAAAAGCCAAGTGGGGGATAGAGTCGTAGGAGGAAAAACGGCTGAATGGGTTGTGGGAGTCAGCAGCCTGATAGACAACCCATTAAAAAGCCAACAAGACTAGGAAACAACACCCTGCGGGGTTAATAGGGAGACGGCTATAGAACCTGCAAGCACTCCAGAACATCAGGGATCTAATGATTGGGGGGACAAGTCATCACCCCCCCCACTATCCCCCCCCACCAGCCGTCAAAAACGCATTTGCTACAGGAGGACTCGCGCACCACAGATAGAGATATGACCTTTCTCGCATCCCAAGAATGGGAGGATCTAGTGGCTTAATACAACTTAAAACTCACCAAAAATCTTCATGTAGAGGAACATACCAGCATGCACGGAGACGGTAGCACAGGCCCGTCAGATACATTTTGGGCAACTTTATTGAATACTATTCAACTGTCCGCAACAGCATTGCAATATCAATCCGATAAATTAGATATGCAGTTACCAGTCCTTCACACACTAGCGGAATTCACCTCTGGGATAGAGAGGAAACTTAAATGGGCCCATTAAAAGGGGACAAGAATAAGCACAATTCACCGAATTTGTAAGAACTGACTGCATCTGTGCCCCAGTAATAGAGAAGTGATCAACGCTACCGACAATGTTAGGGAACCTCCTGGCTGACTTGAAGCTAAATACAACACCACACCCAACAATTAAAGTCAACGTAGGAAGCCCTGCCTTAAGCATCTTTTAATTGTTTTTTTTTTATTGAGTTTTTATACCAGCAGATAGGCAATGAAAACTAAATACAAAAATAAAAAGACTGTAGCTTCATAAAGTATAAAGCGACCACAGCAAAGTACACAGTGAAACATACATTAATATAAACTGCAGAGTCATTACTGCCCCAGCCATTTCTCGATTGGTAATCACATTTTGCCCCCAAACATTTTCCTTCTAATACCCTTTAGTTTATACAAAGAGGATTCCAGATAATATATAGATACCAGTTTAGCTTGCCATTTTACAAAGTCTGGTGGTTCCGGGTCTATCCATTGTGAAGTAATACAAAATCTACATACAGACATGGTTACAAAAAGAAAGGCTTCTTCTGCTACCAACCTTTTATAGGCTGAGCTCTCTTCTACACCGAATATGACCAATTGTGCAGTTAGTTTTACCCCAATGCCCAAACTGTCCATAAAAAATCTCTCAATTTCTGAAATAAATTTAGAAAGTTTTGGACAAAGAAAAAAAACATGAATCGTATCTGCAGCAGCTAAGTTGCAACGGCTACATTTGGTCCCCCGTCCAGACTTCCATTTTATTAATTTGGCTGGCGTATAATACCAATCGAACACCGACATATAATGTTGGGATTGGAGAGAGCCATTTAATAATACGCTATTAGCTATCTCTAAACTTCTTTCTAACATAGTTCTCTCTACACCCAAATTAACTTGCCATTTCTTCTCTATAGCCAAAAGATCATCTTCCTCCGTTGCCGAAAGAAGTTGATACAGAGGACCCATTTTTAGCCTTCTTTTGATTGCTTCAATAATCACTATTTTATCTAAGAAAAGCATATTATTTGACAACTTCTCTTCGCAAAAACTTCAGAGCTAAAGATATTTTAAAAAGTCTGCATGTTGTAATTTGAACTTATCCGATAAAAATTCAAAGGAAACAAAGCTATTCCCCTGAAACAGATCACCCAAGACCCGTACACCCTGCATTTCCCATCTTGCCATCACCCGGTCTTTAAAGATTTCAGGGAGAATAGGGCAGTTGTAGAATGGTGTATGCGATGTTAACTTAGTTAGAATTCCAAATTTCTTCTTCATTGCCCTCCAGACAAAGCAAGCCGTATAAAATATTTTAAATTTGGTCTTTTCGTAATAACTTGGTTCCACAATTCTATTCAAACATTGTTTAGCCTGCTGACCCAAGAGCATTTCGTAAATGGAAGGGGCTGAGAATTCTTCAGTAGGATCCTCTGGTAAAAGCAATATCCCCATATGTTGAAATAATGCTATCCAGTGATAAAATTGGAAATTGGGAATACCCCAGCCTCCTCTCTCCCTTGGTAGTGTGCATTTTTTGAAAGATCGTCTTGCTCGGTGGTATCCCCATAAAAATCTTGAGCACATTCTATGTATTCGAGCAAAATAATGAGAGGGTATTAAGAAAGGAATAGCACGAAAAATTTATAAGAATTTTGGAAATATTAGCATTTTCAGTATATTAGAGCATCCGGCCAACGAGAAATTTAAATTATCTAATCTCTCTAATGTTTTATTTGAAGCATCAATTATTGGATCAAGATTGGCTGCAATGATATTGTCTACGTTAGCCATCAGTTTTACACCAAGGTATGTGGCCTCTTGATCACAATTGATATTTTCTGGTCGGCCTGCTACAGAGTGTATAATTTGGGTCTTGGCAACATTTAGTTTATACACAGAAATCCGGCCAAACATTGTTGCAGCTTCTATAATAATTGGAAGGGAACTTGCAATATCGTTAGACACTACTGCTATATCATCTGCGTAAGCGCAGATTTTGATTTCATAATTTTGAATTTGGACAGGTTTAATTGCAAAGTTTTTCTCTAATGCCAAAATAAAAGGATCTAGGGGGCGTGGCTTAGCAAGCGGCAATGGCGGTCGCAGCTTACTAGAGCTCCCGCTTGCCCGCGACATATCCGCTCATTTATCCTGATCCCCGAGCCTCTACATCACACCCAGAGTGAGGCGATAACTGCTGTGAGTGCCTGAATTCCTCCGGTGGGGTCGGCGGTGCCCCGGGCACCTTGAACGCGACCGGGAGACAGCGAGGAAAGGGGACTCGATTTTGGCGCACCTGAAGTGGGGGACGCCAGTGTGGCGTGACCGCCCCGTAGCTTGTCTGGCACCGAGATAGCCCAGCGGGACGCAAAATAGTCGGCGCATTCCCTCGAGAGCCCAGCGGGACGATTGAAGCTCTGAAGGGGTGTGAGCTCGTCCTGCTAAACGTTGCGGCCTGGTGGAACCAGCGAGGCCGGGGGCCTCGAGTTTCGCGACCCCCGCCCGGGGCACGCTGTGGATTGCGGCCGCCTCCGGGGCCGGACGAGGCCTCAGCGCCGTGATTGGCGGGGAACCTCCTTGCTGCCCCTGCACAAAGGACGGCCCGGAGCACAGTGGGACGACGGTCTGTGGGCCCTGTAGCAGCCGACGAATCGTGAGTACCCGCGTCTGGGCCCCAGACGTCCATGGCGGTAGCAGCCGGACCTATCACACGTGGGGAGTGCACCACGGCTCGACTAGTGCAATAAAGGACTTGTGGGCTGCTGGTGGTGTGTGGGCCTGCCTTGACCTGCCTTAGCTGGGACACGAGACCAGAAACACGGGGGAACACACCCGGCGGTGGGAGCGGTCGGTTGAGTGAGTCCCTGCTGGGCTGCACAGACGAGATAAGGGACCCCATATTGTCATACCTGTGTTGACAGTTGGTGGCCCGTTGGTGGTTGGTAATCATGACCCGAGGAGGAGGTGGTGGTACAACCAAGCAGCCGACCATAGATAAATACACGGGACCCACTGGAGCCCCCGGCCCCTCGGGTGGGGGACAACAACAACCCCCCCCAGGGGGGGGCCGGACAATGCAGCTATTATGGCCGCCATCACCCAGTCCAGGGATATGCTGGACGCCAAAATAGGCGCAGTTGGTGTTGATGTTACTTTGATCCGCCAAGATCTCCGGAACGCTGTAGCGCGGATTACCGAAGCGGAATCCAGGATCTCGGTGGTGGAGGATGATATGGGCTCCTTAAAGAAACGACTGGCAGCAGTGGAATCTGTGCAGAAGAATCTGGCGCTTAGGGCTGAGGATGCGGAAGGACGTGCTCGTCGTAACAACCTCCGATTCATTGGTTTTCCGGAACGTTGTGAGAAGGGGAACATGGAACAGTTTCTTGCTCAGTGGCTGCAGAGCTGGATGCCTCCGGAGGCCCTGTCCAACTGCTTCATCATTGAACGTGCACATCGCGCCTTGACCCAGAGGCCGCCGGAGGGCGAACGGCCCAGGGCGGTGATAGCGAGACTGTTGAATTATCACGACCGAGATGCCATTCTGCAGGAAGCAAGGACCAGGGATGCCCTCCTTTATGAAAATCGGAAAGATCATGATCTTCCCATACTATACTAAGCTTGTGCAGCAGAGGCGACAGTCCTTCATGGATGCTAAGGCGAAACTGCGGGGATTGAAACTCCAATACTCGTTGCTGTACTCGGCTCGCCTGAGGGTGATCTTTCAGTCCAAAACGTTGTTCTTTGATTCTCCGGAAGATCTATTTAAGTGGACGGATGAAACAGTGGCGCTCAGGCCACATGCTCAGCCGGGACTGAATCCGGGATCTTCGAGGGGGTCGTCGCAGGAACGAGGAGATCGACCGCCCAAGAGTAGGAAGAATCGGAGATCCCGATCACGGAAGCGGTCGGCCTCTGTCTCTGATGCACAGGAAAGTGGCAGACCTGAAGACTCGGACCATTCTGGGAAATGACACTGATGAACTCAGGTACTCTGTGTTCCCTGTATGATGGTGTGGCTCCCGGGGATTGGAGAAGTGGCGGCTATGGCCCGGTACACTGGATGCTTATTTGATGCCTCAGCGTCATCTCGAGACTGTGTTCTTGGACTAGAGTGGGGTGGTGGGAATGGCTCGGAGATCACAGATTGGGGGCAGTCCCTCTCCTACGTTAGTGGGATTTGTTTGGGGGGGGGTGGCGATAACTGGGTTTCCGGGAGTTGGGATCCATTGGCATGGTTGGTCTTAGGCCCTCTGTTTTGGGCTTGAGATTGCCCATGCCGCGACAGATGCTTCATGGTTTTGTGAGGTATAGGGGGGGGGAGTTGGGAGGTGTGGGTAGTGGGTACAGTGTTGGTTGAGGCGGGGGGAGTTTGGGGGATGTGGGAGGGAACAGCTGTTGTTTTTCTTGAAGTTATCGAGAGTTGGGGCCGAAGGGGGGGTTGCACGTGTTTTATGTGTGGATACTGATGTTGATGCGTGGTGGGTGGTGTGGGCGCAGAGGGCCTCCATGGCGGGTTCCACCTGACTATGGCTGATATGGCACACAGACTCCCAGTGGAGTCTCTACGAGTGGTTACATGGAATGTCAGGGGGATGCTGGACAAGGTGAAACGTGGGGCGGTCCTCCGCTGGGGAAAGAGAACCGCCGCAGATGTGCTCCTACTTCAGGAGACTCATATGATGGGGTCGAGGGTGCTCAGCCTGCAGCGGTTTGGTTATCAGCAAGTCTTCCACGCTGGCTTTTCCAGGGGATCCAGAGGGGTGGCTGTTTTGATCCATCGTAGGGTGGCCTACATACATGAAAAGACGTGGGCAGACCCGCAGGGACGCTATTTATTTGTCAAGGGCATGGTGGGTACTGAGCCCATAGTTCTTGGGAGTGTCTATGCCCCCCCCCCCCTGCAGTGGGCCCTGGCTGAGAAGCTGTTCCAGATATGGGAGGATATCCCAGAGTCCATGGCGGTAGTTGGGGGAGACTGGAATGAGGTGATGGACGTGTGTATGGACCGCCAGAGGTGCCAGGAACTGAGTGGGCCGGCCCCCCCTCCTCCCCCCCTCCCTCCTCCCCCCCTCCCTCCTCCCCCCCTACTAGGCTGCATGCAATGAGTGATGGAATGGGCTGGATTGATACCTGGCGACATATGCACCCCACAGCGCGCAAATATACGTTTGTATCTGCTGTACATGGTTCCTTTTCACGCTTGGATTATGTGTTTGTTCCCAGGGCGTGTATGTGCAGGGTGCGAGCAGCAGAAATCTTGCCAAGGGGACTGTCTGATCATTCTCCAGTGTCGATTGAAGTAGAACTTCTTAAGAAACGTCAACCTTTCAGATGGCGGATGTCCTCGTGGTGTCTCCAACAGCCTGGTTATGTCAAGCATCTTCGGGAAGTCATAGATCATTACTGGCGGGAGAACCTAGTGGATGATATTGACGCGGTAGTGGTGTGGGAGGCCTTGAAGCCCACTGTGCGAGAGGTCGACATTGCGTGGAACACTGCGACCCGCCGTGGGCGTCGCGAGGCGATCACGGCGGCTGCGGCACTGGTGGAGACACTGGAGCAGCGGAGTCGGGGAGGAGGGGATGAAGTGGGCATACTGCTACTGCTTCAGGCACAGCAACCCTATGCATCGGTCTTACTTGATGAAGCCAAACAGGCGTGGCTGGCCACGCGGAGCAGGATATACCAGTGGGGGGATAAATCGAGCTCCCTGCTCCATAGACTATGCCAATATAGAATTAAACCCGACACGCTGCCTAGTCTTATGGCTGAGGATGGGGTGGTCATTACTGATCCTGCCAAATTAGCAGCGAGCTTTGCCACCTACTTTGCGACACAATATGCTCCGTGTGAGAGCTTATCAGAGGAAGAAGTGGCTAAATTTATTGCTGACCTGCCCCCTAAAGCAGTGTCAGATGAGGCTCGGATATCCTTGGACGCTCCTCTTACGGCGGAGGAACTGGGGGAGGCTTTGGGACAGCTCAATGTAGGTAAGGCCCCTGGGCCGAGCGGCTACCCATGTGAATTCTTTAAAAAATGTCATACGCAATTAGGGCCCCATTATCGTCGTGCGCTTGAGGCGGCACGTGCTCAGGGTAGGCTGCCTCCCGATTGGCGCCATGCCGAGGTAGTAGTTTTCCCGAAACCGGGTCGACCCCCCGATAGACATGACTCATATCGCCCCATCTCGTTACTCAACATAGAAGCCAAAATACTGGCCAAGGCCCTGGCGAATCGGTTGCTTCCGTATATAACGGATCTAGTACACCCCGACCAATCCGGCTTTATGCCTCGCAGGGCTACGCGCCATAATATTCGGCGTGCATGGGTTGCGATAGATGCTATGGGGGCCACGGGTGAGCAGGCAGCCTTGTTGCTTGCTGATATCAATAAAGCATTTGACTCAGTGAGCTGGACGTATCTATTCGCGCTCCTGCCCCGTCTCAACCTGGGCCCAGTATTTCTGTCCTATATTAAGCTGCTCTATACAGATATCACAGCTGCAGTGCGTGTTGCTGGGGCGGTGTCTGAGACCTTTCGCGTTGGCCGAGGAACCCGACAGGGATGCCCGTTATCCCCATACCTATTCGCCCTTGCTATGGAGCCGTTGGCCGCCTGGGTGCGTATAGATGCACAAATGCGAGGATTTGTGTGGCCCGGGGGTCTCTCTGATAGAATTGCGTTGTACGCGGACGATGTCCTTTTTTTCCTCACCGACCTGCGACGCTCAGGGCCGCGGGTATTGGAAATTATGCGGGTCTTTGGAGAGGTCTCGGGCCTTTACCTGAACTTAGGTAAATCCACTCTGTGGGTCCTTGGGGGTGGTGTGGTGGCGGATCCCTGGACATTGGACCTGCAGGTAGCGGTCGGTGGCTTGAAGTACCTGGGAGTGTTCCTCTCGGAATCAGTGAACCTCGCATGGGAGCGCTCCGTACTGCCGGTTTGGGAGCGGGTGCAGGCTGACGTGAAAACTTGGTCTCGGATGCCTCTTAATATATTTGGCCGGTCCGCCATTTTCAAGATGGTGGCGCTTCCACGCCTCCTATATCAGCTGCAGAACTATCCCCATCCAGTCCCGTCCTCATGGTTTCGGCAGGTCAACTCGGTCTTGGGACGGTTCCTGTGGGCTGGGGGGCCTGCCAGGGTGGCGCTGCGTACGTGCTTCTTATCTACATACTGTGGAGGACTCGCCACCTCGGACCTCATGTCCTACTATCAAGCTGCCCACCTGCTTATCCTCAACGACTGGTGGTACAGCGATAGGGGTGATCCGGCCTACGCGTTAGAACGTGTTTTGATGGGTGAAAATACGCTTCACATACTTCTCTACTCTGCTCGGCTACGGCGGGAATTGCCCCGAGTCACAAAAACTGTCTTCATTGTATGGCGTCAAGCGTTGCGACGTATGGGCTGGTGGGGTAAGCTGACTGCGGAAACACCACTATGGCATAACGGTCGACTGCCTGCACTGGCCTCCCTGTCGGGTTTTGATGGATGGGACGCGATCGGGATCTCGTTGTTGGGACATGTGATGTCTGGAGTTGCCCTCAAGTCGTTCCAGGAGCTCAGTACGGAGTTCCACATGCCACGGACCCAGTTCTTCCGCTATCTGCAGCTTCGGCATGCACTAACACCCAGCATTGCCGACTTGGACTCGCTCCCCGAATTCAGCCCTATTGAGGCGAAACTGTTCATGGGTGATCTCGGAGACAAAAAAGTATCCCGTATATACCAAACGATGGTCACTCACTGCTCGTCCGACCTTCTTCCCCTGCGGACGGCCTTGGAGGCGGATATTGGTCCCATGGACGAGGATGATTGGCGGGAGGCTCTGGAATCTCCGCGAGGGACTGCCATCGCAATGAGGCTTAGGTTTATCCAATTCAAAATTCTCCACAGGGCTTACTACACCCGCGAGCGACTATGGAAAGCTGGACTGATTGACTCGCCGGAATGCCTGCGTTGTGGGGTGGAGATGGGCTCGCTGCTTCTGTATGGCTGTGTCCGAGAATAGCTGGTTTTTGGAGAGGTGTGTGGAACTGCCTGTCTGAAGTGCTGCACTGGGACCTACCCTGCACCCATCGTTTAGGACTGCTTCATATTCTTGAGGGAGTGGGGGGAAATATTTATAAGCGCCACCTATTGCTACTAGGGCTTGTCCTAGCCAAGAGAGACCTAGCACGGGCTTGGAAAGACGAAAGGGCCCCTCCTCTGTGTGCATGGAAAGCAGGATTAGATTTTTGTATGGGTCTAGAGCGACCGATATTTGAAGCGCGAGGATGCCCCCGCAAGCACTTTAAGATATGGAAAAGGTGGGCCGATTATAGGGACTTGCCACTGGATCCCCCAGTCGAACCGGAGGAGGGGATCTAGACTTCCTCCTCTACATGGGCCTGTGACTTGCGCCATACCTGCCACTTTATGCTCACACAACGTGGTTTCTTCTTCACACGTGCACGGGGTTAGGGAGGGAGGACGGGGAGGGATGGGCTGTGGGTGGAGGGAGTTTTGGGGTGGGGGTGAGGTGGGGGGTAGTTTCTAAAGTACATGTTTTGTCATGATTCTAAATCGGACTCTGATCCTGCAATATATAATGTATTCAACTGCCTGGTGGTTTCTCCTGATTGTGGGGTGCCACATTGATTGCCGTGCTTGATTTATTCAATAAAAATCTGTTGTGAAAATAAAATGATCTATATATAAAGCAAAAAGGAGGGGAGAGCAGGGACAGCCCTGTCTCGTCCCTCTTTCTATCAATACCTTCCCTGATAATTTCCCAGCTATCCTGATAAAAACCGCTGGATCTTTGTATAATGCCTTTATTGCTTTAATTAGAACATCTGGAAACCCTTTCTTCACCAAAACCTGCCACAAAAAATTCCAGGAGACCCTGTCGAACGCTTTTTCAGCGTCCAACAGGGCCACTCCCACAGGAGTCTTTTCTCCCTGCGCCCAGTCCAACAAAGAGACAATTCTTCTAATATGATCCGTGGTTTCCCTTTTTTGTAGAAAACCATGTTGTCTCAGAGACACCAAGCCCGGGATCATAGCATTCAGCCTGTTAGCAATCACTTTGGAGTAGATTTTATTATCCGAATTCAAAAGAGATATTGGTCTATAAGACCCCATCTCTGTATCTTTTTTTGCCTTTCTTTTTAAATATTACTATAATAGCATTAGACCAGGACTGTGGAGGATTTCCTTTAAAGGCCTCTTGACATATTTCCACCAACTCTGATCTCATACTAATCCTGAAAAACCGGTAACATTCTAAGGGAATATTGTCAGGACCCATTGCTTTCCCCTGAGCTAGTGTTAATATACCGCTCTCTATTTCCCCCCAACCTGGTGGCTCTTGTAGGCTATTCTTTTGTGATTCAGTCAGTTTAGTTAGGATCATTTCATTTAGATATTATTCGGAAGAAGCCTCTCCTACATCATCCGTATAGAGTTTCTGGTAATAGCCTTGAAAGGCAGTCAGTACACCCTCCTTGGTCTCTTGGAGCACTCCCTGGAGATCTTTTACTTTGGAAATGTCTGTATAGGAAGCTTTTTCCCTTGCCCTTTTAGCCAGAATACGACCCGTTTTATCTCCATATTCATAAGCTTCCTCCTTATGTAGCACGAATTGGGCTGCTATTATATCGGCTATGGTTGCATAAGCCTGCGATCTGAGAATAGAAAGCTCCCTCTGAATTAGATTAATAACAGCAGATTCCACCCCTACCCTTATCGCCTCAGCCAACTTCTTCTCCGCCATAAGCACTTTATCAAAATCCTGTCGATGTTTTAGCAGGGTTTGCTTCCGTTTAAATCTGGAAAAGCTTAATGTTTCACCACGGACCACAGATTTAAATGTGTCCCAAACAATCAGTATGGGAGCGGTGCCTTTATTCATCTCAAAAAAATTCCCGTATCTTAATAGCAATAAACTGACGGTACTTACCATCCAGCAATAGTTTCCTATCAAATGACCATTTTTGAGGTTCTTCCCTTTCTCCCTGATCGAGATCTAACGTCAGAATCATCGGGTTATGGTCTGAGACTAACTTGGGTTGAATCTCAATATTGGCCCTTGTCAAGAATAAAGTTGAGATAAAAAATAATCCAATCGTACAAATTTCCCATGGGGAGCCGAGTAAAATGTAAAGCCATCATCCTCTGGAAATTTAAAGTTCCAGACATCATATACCCCATGATCCATAAGCAGAGCTTGCAGTGATTTAAACACCAGCCTCTTTCTACCCTTATATACATAATTAGATCTAACATCAGCAGCTGCTTCCAAATGGATATTCATGTCCCCATATATTATCTTAGGCAACGACCGTTGAGCTAGTTCTATGTTTAAACAATTAAATAACTCAGCATCGTCTAGGTTTGGTCCATATACATTACAAAGTGTAAACCTCGTTTGACCTACTTCGATTCCTGAAATGGCCCAACGGCCCCATTTATCAGCTGCTACTTTAAAACTACTTCCAAGTCCTCGTTTTTTCAGAATCGCAACTCCTCTTTTCATCCCTGTTTGTTTGGAACAGACTATCAAATCCATACCCAACGATTTTAAGTACCCTCGATTATGCCATGGGATATGCGTTTCTTGTAAAACAAAATGTCCGTCCACCTGTAAAATCTGCATAAGTTTCCCCAGGATCTGTCGCTTTTTAGGGTCATTAAGGCCACAAATATTTAAAGAACAAATTTTAATCTTCATAAATGGTTGCATAACTAATGATTACTTCAATCTTTAACTGTCTCTGCTGTCGATACATATTACAAACAACCAAAGCATTACTTCCCATTTGTGCCATATTTACAGATATAACTAGCGCCCTCACTTGCTGTTTGCTTCCATTCTCCATTGAGAAACTACTATCTGCTGGTTTTTTTTCCCCACCCCCACACCACCACACCCCCGTGACCCCCCCCCTTCCTCCCACGCAGATACCCTACTATCCCCTCTTTCCACCCCCTCCCACACCAACCTATGAGGCCCAGGGACCATCAGTCCCTGTAAATAATGGTTTACCGGGCTCCACTCCCCCAGTTCCGAGGACCAAAACACACAATCTTTTTTCCATACATTTTTGCTAACGGTGGAAAGAGATATAGAAAGAAAAAAACAATACTGCTGAAGCCTGGGAAGAGAGATTAGAGCGTTCGTTGAGTTCATTACGTTCATTAAGTTCTCTCCCCTAAGGCAATATCAACATCAAAATGATGCCTGCAAATCGGCACTTAATCATCCCAATGTGTCCAGAAACTCTTTGGCCTGTACTTCAGACAGAAAAAATGTTGTCTGACCCTTGAAGACTACCTTTAGTTTAGCCGGGTTCTGTAAGAAAGCCACAGCCCCCTTTTTCTGAAATTCTGGGAGCAGTTGACGAAGATGCCATCGCTTGGAAACTGTGGCTTGGCAGAAATCAGGTCTAGTAAAGAAACTACAGTCTTTAGCGGAAACTTTCTTGTCTGGTCTTGCACGTACAAAGATATCCTCACGAGCTCGAAAGTTGTTGAAGTTCACCAAAATAGCCCTCGGGAGGGTCTGTTCCCCTTGACGCGGAGTTTTGATTCTGAATGGGAATCGATGGGCTCGTTGGACCTCTTTGGTCCAGTCCCAGTCCGTTAGGTCAGGGAATGCTTCTTCCAATAAATCCACGATAAACTTGCGAGCATCAGTCCCTTCTTTCTTTTCTGCAATCCCCAAAAAACGTAGGTTATTCCTTTGAGCCTGATTTTCCATATCAGACAGTTTATGACTGAGGTCATCCCTGTGAGCCTTGACAGCTTCTAGCTCCGTTTTTTGTATCGTCGCTTGATCTTCCAGGGCAGATATACGAGCTTCTGCTTCCGTAACCCTTTCAGCAGTTTCAGTCCCTATTTTAATTATGCGTCTCACAGCGTTTTTTACTTTGTTACATGTTGCCTGCATACGTGCATTCTCCGCCTTACTCTCACTTCTATGGTTCATCATAGTCTCATATATTGTCGCTAAAGTAATTTCTTGTGGTGGATCGTTTATTGACTGTGTCTCTATAGCCTGTGGATAGATGCCATTAGCCCCATTCTCACACCTCGTTATAGGTTCTGCTTGATTAAAATTTTCCCCCTCAGGAGTGAGATTTTCTTGCGAGGGTCTTTTCTTCTTCTTACGGCGTTTGACAGTAGTAGCCATCACATTTGAAGAATTCAGACTTATTCTTGAGTTGCGTTCAGAACTGCTCACTGTACTCCCTTTATCAGAATCATACGTGGCATTCAACTCCTCTTCCTGCGAGGCCTCAGACAGTGAGTAAAAATATTCATTCATATCATTTGAGGCTACCCCATCCTGCATCTGAGCGCAAATATCAGATAAATCAGATAAGTCTTTCTCAACAATTAAATTGTCATGGCGCTCTGTAATATTTTCGCCTTCGGGCATATTCTCCTATTTCTGTTTGACTTTCTTGTGTTGGCAGCAAGCAAAAGAGGGTTGTACAGAGTTCCCCAGTGTGAGCTAGTGATGTCGCTCAGTCAATTTTCTCTCTCAGTTATGGTGGCGGGACAAGTGCAGGGTGTAGACCCTTTTCAGAATTTTAGGATACCTCACACAAGTCACCGACAGGCCAACAACTGTTGTCCCAATCGGTGTCCGTCCAGCGTCATCACTGGTATCCTGCTCCTACGGCAGGCTGGCGGTGCAATGCCCGTCGGGCAGCCCGATGGGCCGCACTTTGATGGAGATCTTTTATTCCGAGCCAGCGGGTGTATGTGTGTGAGGGGCCTAGGAAGTGCAATAGTGAGCAAGGGGGTGTGTGTGTAGAATTAAAAGAAGTCAGTCGAGTCCATTAAGAATAACTTTAATGATCAGGCTCGCTGCTTTGTTAAAATTAAGGGGTATTAAGGAGTGATAGATAATGAAACCAATCCTTATTCAACCCTTCATGTGGAAATGGTCGACATGTTTCTTGCCATAAGGGCAATTCGTCAGGACCTTAGTGCTCATATAATTGCTGGGTGTCTACTAGATTGAAAAGACCCCCATATACGACCTGAATAGTGTCGTACTGGAGTGGTTCCAGGCGGAAAACCTACTGGGAACTGAAAAAATGAAAAAACAGACATACATGATGTTAGAGTACAATGGTGACAGTTTACATCAGCAGGTGCCTGTGGCTTGAAGTGACTTGACCGTGCATGTCCCGTAAATCCAAACGCTATGTCATCGCAATTGGATGGTGCTGTGAGAGAGAGGTGATTGATAAAACCAGTGCGCGCAGTCGAACACGCTCTGTGTGTGAGTAGTCATGCTGTCACGCTTAAAGCATGCATCACAGTGCAAGGGGCGTGACTCAAGACGATGCAACTTGCTGAGTCCGGTATGAACTCAATATGCCGGACCATTAGTGGTGTAATGCCCCAACCCAGGAAGTCGGTAAGGGCGGCCCGTGTATCCTTTACAAACTTATGAAGATACATGTATGCAGACTGAATAGTTCAGCCAAACAATCCAATAAAGGGGGAAAAAAAAGAGAAAATAAACCGCAGATATAAACACAAACCATATATATACAAATCAGAACGCTCAAATCCAGTCTGTCACTCTGTCAGTAGCTCAAGGGCGGGTTTGCGTGGTGATCGCGGTCACCGCCACAAAGTCAAAAACGCACAATATAAGGACAATGCCCTAACTGACGTGTGCGCGTGAGTGCGAGCAATGTCCACAATAATGACGATGCGCTTACCCGCTAGTGTAAATCCGGGAGCCTCACGGGCTGTCCATGTGGGGCCAACAGCGAGTGAGGGGTTCCTATGGGGAAAGTAAGGCAACCCGCGGGGTTAGCAGGAGTAATAA
Organism: Lissotriton helveticus; assembly: GCF_964261635.1. Lineage (NCBI taxonomy): Eukaryota > Metazoa > Chordata > Amphibia > Caudata > Salamandridae > Lissotriton > Lissotriton helveticus. Next base: position 1,930,577,318 of record NC_136061.1, read on the forward strand.
ACACCTTCATGCAGCGTCCCTCGTGAAGGGGATCCGCTGGGTGGTAGCTGGCCGGGCGTCTAACAAAGAGAGCGCGGTCTTTTGTGAGTAGATCCCCACCTTACCTCAAGCGTCGCTGAAGGCAGGCATCTCAGCACCTACCCGTCCCACGGTCGCAAGTAGCAGGGACAGCCGGCAGGGTGCCCGGGAGACTACAGTCTAGTTAAAGAGGAATCGAAATCTAGCGCGCACCCAGCGGGGGCGTGTCCCTCAGGTTGCTCCGCCCCGGCATGCAAGAGTGAACAGTGAGAAGGGGTTAGCTCGAGGCAGCAGCTAGAATGCCCTTCAATGCGGGGGCCATTTTGGAACGTATAGTCAGAGCTGACTTGTTATCTCAGTACTCATTAGGGAATGGACAATGAAGTCCAAAATCATGCCTATCTGGCGAGGGCAGTCCAGGGCACCCCCTCGTTCAGTCCCCGTTCCTCGCACTGTAATCGATGTACCCATCTTTGTTCAAGTCGGAAGAGGGCTTGTTGATTGAAGTTAGGTACACACTCTAGTACTGCCCACCTGATGTTTTCTGGGCGATGTTGATTAATTTTGCAGTGTTCATACAGTCTAGTGTGTGATTTTTGGCACCGAATGTTGCTGTTGTGCTCCATTATACGTTGTTTCACCGGACGCATGGTCATCCCAATGTATACCAGGTCGCAGGGGCAGATCAACACATAGATACACTTAGAACTATTGCAGTTAGTATGCTTGTTCATTGTCCATGTGAAGTCGCCAGGAAGTACAATGGTCTTGCCTTGGATGGTTTGGGGGCAGACAACGCAGGACCCACAGCGATAGTGTCCAGTTACTGGGGGAAGGTCCCAAAGAGTATTGGCAGTCTGGGTATTGGTCTTCCTCGGGCGAGTGTGGATCAGCGTGTCCTTCAAATTAGCCGTCCTCTTAAAAGCAAAGCGAGGACGTGGAAGTTCCAACCCCACAGAATTGAGAAGATCCCAATGTGAGGTGATCGTTTTTTTGATGAACGAGGAGTGTTTCGTGAAGGAAGTCACACAAACAATCGTGTCCTCTTGTTCTTTGGGGTGTATTTCCAGCAGGGCCTCCCTGTTGTTGTTGAGGGCTCTCTTAGTGGAGGTTTTCAAGAGATGAGTGGGATAACCCCGAGCCTGGAGTTTGGTCTGCAGGGATCGGGCTTGCTGTTTGTAATCAGTAGTCGAGCTGCAATTCCTCCGGAGGCGGAGGAATTGGCCGAAAGGTAAATTGTCCCTGAGGGATCTAGTATGGTGGCTGGTGTAAGATAATAAACTGTTTCTATCAGTATCCTTTTTGTACAGAGTGGTACTGATGGTGGTAGGTTCCAGTGATATAGAGAGGTCCAGGAACGGTATGGATTGATTGGAGATCGTGCCCGTGAATTTTAAAAAAGGGTTCTGTTGGTTTATCCACGAGCAAAAGGCCTCGCAAGTCGAGCGGTCACCCTTCCAGAACACCAGGATGTCGTCGATATACCGGCGCCAACACGTGAGATTTTGACTTTCTTGTGTTGACTCAGACCAATCAGCGCAACGTTGCACCATGTCTTTATTTAAATCTTTCAATGGGGCCGTTTGTCTTAATGTAGTAGACACCTCTGCAATAATTGGAACATCTGGGGAGGTCGGTACTGTAGACAACATACTTTCTTTCTCTCCCTCAATTAGCTCAGTCAGTGGTGCAGATACAATATTACGGGCATTCTGGCGCTCAAATATAGCAGGGAGAGTTTGTGCCCCCAACCCAGCAGTGCCTCCTTGCCTGACCACTCGCACTACAGATCCCGTTTTGCCCCTACTGTCCCCAGCTTTCTTTGCTTTTATTATTGTGGGGTTATTAATTTCGATATTATCGATATTAACAGTATTCACAACAGTCTCACCAGTCAATGTGGAGTCCTTGGGTGAGGTAGGGCTCTCAAAGCCTTCAGCTGCCACGTTTTCTCTGCTCTTCCCACTCCGCGTGGTGACTTTTGGCGTCTCAGTTAGTTTAGTCGGACCCTTCGGCGGCATTTTTCCTCGACGTGCGGGACCCCCACGACCACGAACCACCGGTAAGCTATACCAGAAGTGGAATACAGGCAGCCACTGAAGACTTTTCTTATTGTGTACTAGAAACAGCGGGCCAAACATTGGTGCACAATAATTACGGCTGAATCTTCCAAATTCATCCAAGTGCCAAGACTCCGTGCTCCAAACAAACCAACAGCCAGGCAGAACTCTGCGACCATAGGTTTTCGGGAGCTAAGGGAGCGCCCTCAAAGTGCAATATCCACAAATATCCACAGACAATGTTCGTTTCCACCTTTGCTTTAAAGATCTCACTTGCACGTTTTTTACAATTAAATCAGAGATAACAGGCTCCTTTCAGCTTTCCCCAATGTCCTGTACCGCCAGAAGGAGTTTTACAATCTGTTCCATCTAAACTCCGCCTAAAATCAACATAGGCAGCGGGGCAAACATTTCCAAACACTGCTACCGAGCCCCAGTCGTTCGACTCAGCCGCTCAACTCCGTTCACGCCCTCGCTCAGGTGTGCCGCGATACTCTGTCTCCGCTCCCTCCAGGAGTCAAGCCGCCCGAGCCGGGGAACATACGCCGTCGCTGCCTTCCTTCGCTTTCCTCTCCTTCCCGTGCGAAGCCTTCCCACAGCACCGGAGAAACATATGGTAAGGTGCCAAAGACAGCATGCATAGTGCACCCCTCCAGATAACAGAACCATTTCAGGACCTTGGAATTACCATGACAGGCTGAGGCCACAATTTACACGCCAGATTAGGTAGATAGCTTGGCCAGTTTCATATGCAGTTTGGTCACTCAGGGCAGGGATATCTGCCCTTATACAATGCATTAGGCATCCCACCCCAACATCATGACAGGTTCAAAAACAGAAAAATGAAACAAAATTCTGCAGGGAACAAAATGACAATATAAGAAACCAACCAACAATGATAGCAAAAATATAAGTAAACATGGGTAAAGTGACACAAAAAGCTCAACTGTGCCCAGTACACATACTAATTAATAATAACAACACTCCACAATCCTACTCACTTTTATTTACAACATGTGGCATGATCAGAACCTGATTGTATAGCCGGCAATGGCTGTTGTGGCTTGCCACTGTTCTCTGCCTCTCTTCCATCCACCTCTGAGATTTTCATCCCTTGCTCAGGGCACTGCCACGCATGATGTCATCCACAGTGGTGTGATAGAAGTCATTCCGCCTAGGATTGCAGCTGCAACATGTATGCTACACAGTTCGGACTCCTCCCATCATCATCAGAGCAAATTCTGCCCCACGCGGGCACCCTAAAACCTGTCACAGTATTCCCTATCTGATTGGCAAGCTACAGTAGTATTCAATTATCTAATGCAGGATTCAAGGATCTACGGCAGGATCTACAGCAGGATTCTAGGATCACACCAGTCTCACCCAGGGTGAGGCTTGTGGCTTGACTTTCCTTCCTGGGGCTCTACTCTTCACTTCATTATCTCTCCAGCTCAAGCACGACCCTGAGTTCATCTTCGCAGAGGTTTTCTGCATGTGACACTTCCTGGATATTCTTCTGCAGCTTAAATTCGAAGAATTTCCTTGCCTCCTTGGAACTCTTTAACCTCTTTCAGCACTATCTTCATAGGCCTCAGCTTAGTGATTAGCTAGGACAAGTTTGATATATTTGTTTGGATTGTAAAATTTATGTTAGATTTTTGACCGGCCCCTTTAATCAACATACTGTGGGGCTTATTTATGAGCCCTTGCGTCACTTTTGCCCCGCCGGTGCATCACTTTTAGTGACGCAGCAGCAGGGTAAAAAATGTGCCATGTTGCATCATATTTGCAAAGTGACGCATCTAGGTAGATGTGTCACTTTGTAAACCCCTTCGCCACATTATACCGGCGCCAGGTATAATGTATGCAGGTTGGGCGTTCTGACGCAAGTAAGCCTCGTAGAAATGACCCAGTGAAAGCTATGAGATTGCACTGCGTCATCTCATGGCAGGCGTAAGACTGACGCAAGCACATTTCACATGGAAATTGCCCATGTGTAATGACCAATTGCTGGAGTTGCGTCGCTTTTGTGGGCCACTCCAGCAATGCGTAATTTTTGCGCATACAGATACGTCAGAAATACTGACGTATCTGTAACTCCTTGCGACATAATGCGTCATATTGTAAATATGACGCATCATTGGCGTCGCAAGGAGGGACCAATCAAAAGTGACGCATCGCTGTTTTCTCGCAGCGATGCGTCACTTTTCATAAATGAGGCCCTAAAACTCTGCCTTACTTTCTAAGTTGTGCTATAACATCTGACTCTTGAACCTTCATGGGGTTGTGTACAAAACCTGAGAGAACTTTGTTTGCAAGCAAGTTTATTATGCATAATTAATTAAAATCATTGCATACACAAGACATATATAAAAGGATTTAAATGTAAAAACTAGCAGAATCCAAATAAAATTTTTTTTTTTACAATATAGGAGTAGGATTCAATTCTTGATTATCTTGTCCTATTTTGAAAGTACCCTCTGCCATTTATGTCACACAAAAATAAATGTGTCATTAGTGTTTTGTCTGTCCTGATCAATAACTTTGTAAATAGGCAATTTAGTAATGAATTCATTGAATCAGACAGCCCATGATGGCATGTCTACAAGTGCATATGTTCAGTTGGTTAAAAACAGATTGTAGTAGCTCTCTTCTCTCATTCTTAAGGATAGGGCAAATGCAGGCCAGGTGTATCCTGTCTTCCTTTATGTTACCACATCATCTGCAATTCCTAATTTAATGTTTTTTGATGCATTGTGGTATATGGTCAAGCGCTAGAAGACATCCAGACCAAAAGAGCATCAATTTTGCTTTACATGGATTGAAAACCCTGGTCCAAGGTATAGTTGTATTTTCAAATTGTTGGAACTGTTCAAGAGCATCCATGCATGGGATTGTTTCAACAAAGTAGTATAGTATTAAAGGAGAGAGAACTTCCTTACTCCACTGTTCAACACGTTTTTTTAAAACCACATGCATGACTGACGTATCTTTTACCTGGAGTGAATTCAAGGAGTCTTCTAGCTAGATTCTATTGGTGAAGCAGTTCTGGCCGTTCTCTACTTCTGTCCATACCAGCTGTTGAGGTATTGCTCTCTTGTGCTACGAGTTTGTGGCAGCATTTTATAAAGACCCACTATCTCACAAATTTTGCTTTGTGATGCTGAATTTTAAGCATTTTGCACGGGGATACGTTTTTTGGAAGACCAATATGTTTATAGGTTCTAGAAACAATGTTGTCCAGCACAATTGCACATCTTCCATGCATAGCTTAGCTATAGTACGCGATTGTTGGCAGTTGTTTGTGGTGACTATTTTCAGCACTGGAATAAGAGATACAAACATAGCATTCACTAAAGGAGATTTGATGGCCTCCCTGAGGGAATTCAAGGCCGAATTACCGACTTAACTCAAGATGGACATGAAGGCCTCAAAGGAGAAACTCAAAGCCTACCTGCCGGAGCGCATGTCCTCCCTCCAACAGGATGTACACTCTGTTTGATGTGGAGCACGAACAACATGACCGATGCCCGGTGGAGCTGCTCTGACAGCTATAGAGGAGATTGGTTCTGGTTCACCCCCATGGCCGTCACCTACCCAGCCGGACATTGGGCATTGTTCTCGTCTCTCCGCTGTGTCTCCTCCCTCCTGAATTATTTCCCCCAATGCTGGTCCTCCTGGCTTGTACTGCTTTCCTCACCTTTTTTTCTGTCCCCCTACCTTCTTTGTCCCACAGGACATGTGTCTTTGTCATTCCTAGTTCTTTTAACTCCTTTCGACTGAGTAACACTATTACACTTCTATTTACTCCTCTTGACAGTGTAACACTGTTTCTTGATTTCTCGTGGTCATACTTTACTCTAGATACTCTTGTTTACTATGAAACACTGTTTTTCTTTTTCTCTAGATACTCATGTTTACTGGGAAACACAGTTTTCTTTTTCCTTTGTTTTACCAAGCTCTAGTAACTGATGTAACTTGTTTCTCGCTGATCCTCATGTAAAGCGCTCTGATACCTCCGGGTCTAGCCAGCGCTATATAAAACTTTTCAAATAAATAAAGATAGGCCACAAAAGATGTTTATAAAGTTAAGAATGCTGTTATTAGGGTGCTTCCTTTAGCTCGTAGCTGCTGCATGTGGGGTAGGAAATACCCTCTAGAGTCTTATCACCTCAAGTTATTTACACTTTTCCAATCTATCTGTTGGGCACCAAGATCCACCTTTTCCTCTTTCCTTATATTTTTATCTATCACCATAACCTTTGTTTTAGTTAGGGTTACATCTTTGCTGAACATTCTGCTAGTATGTTTAAGAGTCATTGTAGGCTTACTTTTGTTTGACTGATACGAATCATGTCATCTGCATAGAGCATGATCGATAGTTGGAGTCCTCCAAGTTTGGGTGCATGAAAGTTAATAGCCTCTAAGGTGAAATGTGATCTGCTAAATAGAGATTAAAAGGTTGGAGAGCCAAAACACAACCCTGCTTCAGTCGCAGGAAGGTGTAGATTTTGCGGGAGGTAGGCAAACCATCCTCAATCTTTATCCTCACTCAAGTATTAGTATAGAGGAGTTGATTGGCCCCATCCCTTTAGGTCGGCTTTTCCCACAAATTACATCTCGGAACACTATCAAATACAGACTTAACGTCTTCAAAACTATGATTTAGAGAGGGTCAGGCCTTATGTATTTTGTCAATGATGAAGGAGAGAGCTAGGTGGCTTATGGAGGTGCCGAACCCGTGACAGAAGCCCTTTTGATTAATGGGAATTATTTCCCTGTGTTTTGCTCAAGCTGTGAATTACCAGAACCAGTGGGAGTATTTTGCTGTCTAGGAGCGCTATTTGGCAGTCATTTCAGGTGATGATCTGGCCCATTTTTTATAGATCGGGTTGATTTTGGAGCCTTTCCAAGGGTTGGGTACCTCCTCAATTTGAAGAATACGATTGAAGACCACCTTTACTTTTGCTGACCAATAATACAGGTTTGGTGTAGAGCCCTGCCAGCATAGACACTCGCCAATAAGTACGCAACACACGTAGAGTAATTTTACACATCTTTATTCCACTGCATGTAAGTCAGAACTCAACATTCTAAGCCTGCTTTCAACTCATCCTTCCAAAGCTTATGTCACAGGCCTATGGTATACAGTGGAAACCAAAAGAGTTCCAGCGTTCTTTTTTTACAAGACATTACACTTCGAAAAAGCCATTTGACTTAGGTCCTCCATCACATTTCTGTTTGCACAGCTATTCCTCTACATTGTCAGTAATCATCTCATGCGGTGGGCATATCTTTGAACCTGGTTGCACATTGAACAATAGAGAGTTTCAGGGGATAGTTTTAATTTGCGCTGAAATATGATTAACTTTCTTAGCCTTCGGAATGGAGAAGTGTGTGTCTAGAAACTCTTACCAGGTGGTTTCAGTGATATGTGCATTATTGACAATGTGACTGCCGTTGACAATATTACTTAAAATCTTCCAAACATTTTTGCAGTGGTTATCCTTACTTGTACAACTTTTGCCCAAAAATCATCCTGTTGCATATTTTCCCCCTCCATAGGCTTGTATATATTGTTCTTGTGTCTTAGATTTTTTTATTAAGTGCCTGTTGAATCAAGAGCCCTAGGTCCTCTTGGTGCACAACTGCACTTTCCACCTATTAAGTTGCGTTATATGAGTCGCAAGCCCCACTTTCAAGTGCCTTTTTTTGTTGACTTGATCATCGGGCTAATGAAGTCAACAAAGCCCAGTATTGTCAAGGAGTTCATAGACCATGGGGTATATTTACAAAAAAATGTCAGAGCGCCCAGCTGTGCAAAATTTGGCAATGTGGCGCTCTGATTTGTTTTTAAACGAAGGGAATGGGCCATATTAACAAGAATACGGTGCACCCCAGTTTTGCTCCTAGCGCTGGTGCAAAAAAAGCTGCCTAGCACCAGTGCAGGCACCCTTCTGCCATGTTACAAGGGTGCATGCGCTGCAGGAGCCATTGTTTGTGCAGAAAGGGACACCTTTCTGCACATAAACAATCAATAACAGCAATTTGCTCTTTCTATGAGTGCTGCAGACTCGTATCGCCATCCTAAGATCAGGCATTCCCTGGCATACGTTTTTAGCGCTGCCTCAGCCTTGTAAATCTGGAAAGCCCACTGCGGCACCCATTGCACACTACTTTGCCGCAGAGCACTTCGGCAGAAAGGGGCATATATACAAGCGGACAATAAGCCACATTAAGTGGCCTAGCACCACCTTGTCAAGACAGGAAATCGCAATGCATCACTGGAGCGTCCAAAAAAGTGGCGCTCCGGTGGAGAATGGGGCTTGTAAATACGCCCCCATGTTTCTTGGAGCCTTATAACTTGGAACATTTTCCAGTGGTTAAACAAGTGCGAGAGAAGTGGAACAGGTTTGGGGCATGCTGAAGCAGTTTCACAGTATTATCATGATTTAATAGATCGACATTCTGAAATGAAGAGCAGAGGATCTCCATTACTACAGATGTTGGCAGTGTTGTTACATCCTCTACTGCCTAATTGTTCATTGCCCCCGCTAGATTTCCTTTATCAGTGCAGGATTTGAAATAAAGCTGGACTTTTTGTAATTATTGGAAACAGTGAGCGGACCCCGATTTAAGGGCGACTGAATCTTATTCCTGGCTTTCCTCTGCCTTTTAGGTTCCCTTTTGGTGAGATGTGGCTGTGTGTCATCTCACCCGTTGTTACTCATTAAAGTGCTCCTAGGCGTTGTCAAATTGAAAGGAGTGTTCTCATTACACCTCTTGATGTGTTTCCTGTTGAACTTGTTGCCACATGTTCCCGGGCCTGAAAACGTTGTAACTAAAAGTGAACCTTGTTTCTTTTTGGTGACTCCCGTTGCGAGCCTTATCAGCTCTGTATAGGACATAGGAACAGGACAAGTCCCACATTTGATGACTAAAGCTGGTGTGACATTAGTATCTTGACTGTTTGCTTTAGTGCACCTGTTGCTAGAGTGATCCTTCAATTTCTTTAATCAGATTCTGTAAAATGTTACCAATCGTATGCAACCATGTAAATGAAAAACTGCATGTTATTTAAATTGTTGTAAGAACAGAGAGTAAAAGCAGTTTTATGTTCTGTTTAATGCAGTCACTTGTGAGAGACTGTACAATGCCCAAGAGAGGCTCCATTTGACAGGACGAGCTCTGTGAACACAACTCAACGCCCTCTCGTGACCTTTTCTCAGATCCATATCCCCTTGTCCCTCTTCGCTGTCAGCATCAATCGCGGTCGTGGCTCTGTCGAGGGAGATGGAGACTGGTGGGTCACATGCCATTCCTGCAGCAACAAGTGGTGATTTATGCCTTGCAGTGCCCCCATTTCTTTGTGTATGTTAGTCACCACCAGTTCCCTTTTTTTTTAAACATATTTATGGGATTTGCAATCCCCTCTAGCATTCAGAAACTTCTTACTCAGAGACATGGACCCACTTTTGTTCCAGATTGTAATCAGTTTGCAGTAGCTGATCCACATACCATGCGCTCTTGTAGTATCCATCTGGTGCTTCTCTATGCGCTAACATACATACTGGTCCATCTGGAGCTGCCTGGCTTGTGTGTAGGGTAAAGGTAAACCTAAGCCACAGGAGACATTGGCTTTCATCATCAATAAGAGACCTCATCAAGAGTACAAGGGTTGAGAAATCAGATGCACCGAACATCTTTACTGTCAATGCAACAGTGGTCCACAATTTTCAGGGACCCTCACTTTCTATATGGTGGTTGCCCTCACTGGGAATATCCATGTGGTGTGAGAGGTACTAAGTTACCCTGAAGTAGCTGGTTGCACCAAGCTCCAGATAGTTTACTTCAGCTGGATCCAGTGGCAAAGTTCAAAGCAAGGTCATGAAGTGTCCAAGAGCTGAAACCCCCCTAGGAACCTCACTCTGATCTACACCGGAGACTCCATTGAGTACCCCTCCCTGCCTGAGCCCCGATTTCTCACAGAAACCTACTACTACACCATGGGCTAGAGTAAGTCTCTCTTTGTAGGTCAGTTCTTCTGACTTGTGCCATAGACAATTCAAGCAGGGTTATTTTACCATCTGTGTGTCAGGGAAATGTAGAGGCATATTTACATGGCCCCTTGCGCCACTAGAGCGTCACTTTTTTTGACGCTCCGTTGGTGCAGTGTGCTGGCCCATATTTACAATGCTGCGCAAAGCCACCCTGCTTGGCTTTTTATCAACTTGTAAATATGCCCCCCTTTCACACATTACTCTGCGTTAAAGGGGCATTCCATTGGTATTGCTGTGGGTGTTCCCACGCAACACCCATGGATTCTGATGCATTCCCACATTTACAAGACTTTATAAACCTGGAAATGTGTCAGATTCTAACGCCTCCTCAGGGGATGCGGAAAAGTGGCGCAACAAGGAGAAATACTTTAATGTATCCGTGTTTTTTCCCTCTTTCTATGGGTGCTGCAAAATGCAGCACACATAGGAGAAAAACGCCATCAATTATTGTTTTTGTGCAGGAAGGGACACCTTCTTGCACAAAAACAATCATCTCTGCAATGCAGGCACTCTTTACCATGGTGCATGGGTGCCTGCATTGGCTTTAGGCAACCTATTGTGCGCCAGCACAGGGATGCGTTGTATTGTTGTAAATGCGATGCATCCCTATACCTTCCTAATGACGCAGCTCTGCGCAGCAAGATGGCTTTCAGCGCAACACTGAGACATTATCTTGTAAATATGCCCCATAGTCTTAAATTGCTCCAGTGATTGTTAGAGGAGGGAGGGATTCCATCAGTGAGTACAACCTAGGCCCCCCTTTGAGTTGTAGTATCATCCGGACAAGGCCGATCCAGGTCTTGACTCTTTCCCTTCTGCTTCGGTCAGAAATAGCATCTTTTTGGTGAACGAAAAAACAGCCTACAACTCCCAAGACATTGGAGGCACAACAGTACCTCTCCAGGAGCATCCCCACTGGCTGACAGCAAAACAAATAGTTTTTAGGAAGATAGTTCAGACAGGAGATTGGACCAAAAAGTACACGACACTCTTTCTTTTGTCCCACACCAGACTCTTGATGGACAGAAGTTAGTCATAAATTCTCCCATTGAGTTTCGGCCTCTGTAACCCTCAGGGTCACAGATGACACCAGAAGGTCAATAGTCACGTTAGGTCCTGCCATTGGTTGTACCCCTCTCTGAGAAGGTGGACACATCTGAGACATCTGGCCCATCCGATTAAGAATAGCTGGACCATGTGGATCACTTTATCCATCCCCCTCATATCCAAAGTTGGAGATTGCTGTCAGGTCTCCCACAAGAGAGTTAGGAAACATCATCTGTAGAGGAGGTGAAGAACAATCATGAAGGACAGAGACTTCCTGAGTTGGGTCCATGACTCACTCCCCTATCCACTACAGGGCTAGTATTTGACTTCCAGAATAAATGAGGCAGAGCCCTATAATGTTTTCTGACCGATAAGACTATTGTCTCGCAACATTGGTGGTTTCGACTCCCTCAGTTTTCATACGAGTTTGCACCCGTACCTCAATGCCTCAACTTTGTTTTTTCCCTTGTCGGTTCCCTCGGTGACCCAATGCTTCCCTTTCCAGATTCTCAGTGTCCTTCCTGTTTAACCAGTGTATTGAACTTCTGATTCGGTCTCCTTTTTGGGTATCCAGCACTATACAGCTTTACGGAGCCCTGGAGCTCTTCCCTACTTTAGCTCTTAGGCGGTGTTCCAGACTTTCTTTGGGGCAAGTGACAGTGCTGCTCTGCACTTCACCGGATAAGCTGTACTCTGGTCCCTTGCTACTGTTATACTGTATTATCCCTTCTGTCTGAGAGTGCTGTCTGCACCTTCAAGCCTGCAGATATATTTATCTCTCTCTCTCACTCCCATACCATACCTCTCTTTCTCTTTCCATTAGGTTATCTCCACTGTTCTGATTATTTACAGCAAGTGGGTTTACCTACACGGGGAGAAAGCGGGGATGACCTTGCTGTCTGACAAGAGATTAAGGGATCGTGATTCCTGTAGGTACCTGACCTCATGAGGTCAGATACTTTTCTGAATGCCTTGAAACCCAAGCTGAAGACCAGAGATGTTGCTCCAACGTTTTTGGTACTAACTACTCTCCAAATCACTGTCATGCCTGCTCACTACACGCCCACGCGCAGTCCGAGTTAGAATGCGGGGTTGGCAAAACAGGCAAGACAATGATTGGCAAGAAAGCTTCCCCGGCGTATGCGTGCGCATCAGCGCATGCGCACTGGAGTTAGTAACGTACTTAGGCCCGCCTAGCACTCCCGGAAGTGCTTCGCGATTAGCCAGAATCAGTGTTTCGTTCCGGGTCACTGGTGGGGTTCCGTCCGAGGAGCTAATGGTTGGCGTCTCGTTTGCGGCGTTTACCGCGCTACCGTGAGTACCGGCTTCTCTGTCCTCACGACTTTCTTTTGTCCTAGTGTTTCTTATGTTGGAAGACTTGGTTTAAGGAACAAGCATGTTCCTTCGCGTTCTGATTTTGTCCTTTGGAAGAGTTTGATGTACGATGTAATACGATCGTTATAGCTCTCTGTCTGTACCTTTGTTTGTGAGAGCTCAGTGCCATTGCCAATTGTTCCTGCCGCTTATTTTTGGTATCAGTTGGTGTCTTAGGAGAATTCAGTGAATCTATTGTATTATTACTCCTGCCTAGTTTTCCTTGTGATTATACAACAAGGTGCTCAGGGTTTTCAGAGTAGACTCACAGTGTTACTGGTGTGCTGGTTGCATGAGGTGCGTTCAGATATAGAAAAGCCTAATATAGAATATTCTCCAAGCCTTACAAATATTAACCGCCATTCCTTGTTTGCAGAGTACTTACTTCCTCATATCCAGTTATACCTCTATGCTTTACTTCAAGGGGGAACAGCTAAACACCTTGCATTCTCTAGGGCCACATACCAACCCTTCTTCCTTATATAACACCCGGATAGAAGGAATAGGGAGGGGACTGTACTAACGTTCTGCTTTCTCTTTAGCTACAGTTCTGGTGAGCAAGAACCAGGCCCGAGTGAAGATTGCTGGTTGCTGTGTCTTCCCCTCCTTTCCTTGTTGTGTTTCCCCCTTTTCCCCCTGGTTACCACTTGTGTGTCAGTGTTGTAACCTGACACCGGGGGGTGATAGGGGTGAAGTTGGGTACTATACTTCAAGCTCCACAGCACTCCTGAGACAACAAGGCACAAGCACGACATACACCAATACAACTCCTAACACCAGAGCGACTGCTGTATGCACCTCTGCGCCTGTGTTTCTCCCTGCAGTACATCAGCTGGGCTAGCAAACTGTTACAACCCACTACAGGACAGTCCCAGAGAACCACTAGGAGCAAGTAGGTTTCTGGATAATCAAACTCCTAGCACTCACACTGCAAGAGACCATGCTTGGTAGATCCATAAACTGACCCATACACTAACCCTGGTGCTAATACACAAGTATGAGTAACTGCACCCAAACAAACCCTATCACTTGGTGCTTAAAGGCCCTTCACACATTGCCCAGCAAGACAACACTATTTTTACCTGGCATAGCAGAAGCAGCACATTGACACTTTGGTGACAGCCTCAGCTCTCCGCGAAAGCAGAACTCATTATCAAGCCTTGAATCCTCGGGCAAACCAGGGTCATCTGACAAACGTTATGCTGTTCACCTCAAAGTCTAACAACAACTATTAAGCACCCAAAGGCTTACCTAAAACTGTCATAATAACCAACCATGTGTTAGGTCATCATTTAGATTAGGGAACAAGAGAAAACAGAGCAAGGGTGCACAGAGAAGGTGGAAAATGGGACAGTGGAGATGGAGGAATCACACCACCAGTGGGCCTTTTTAGGGTCTGGTGGACTGCTTTTTACTGTTCATTTCCCACCTAATACGACAAACGTCGCCTGCAGCAACTACAAATGCACGCCTTTCAAAACACCTATACAGTCTGTTTTTACTTCACATTTTTTTAGCAAATGGGGCCACTTTTATTTGGGTACCACCATCTGAATCTGCATGCAGATGGTCTCCAGTTGACCACCTGCATACCAGAAACTGACTTCACTGGGGAATTCAGCTCCTCGCTCGCCATAAAGCCTCTTTCCAGCAGCAGCAGGGAAAGTTCCATCTAAGTAACAGGAGAACCTGAGCAAAACCTAATGGAAGAAACCAGAACTAGAAGAGCCAACCATAGATCCTACACAGTACCCGCCCAATGGAAGTTAGCCTGCATCCTAGCCACAGCAACCTTGATGCATGAGGAGCCAAGATTCCAGCTCTAACCCATTTCATGGACACTGGCTCATTATTAAATATCTAGCTGTTAATGTGCAATAGCCCTTTTAAGTACCAAAATAAGAAGGTAGTCTTAGTTCCATGTCATTTAGTCATGCCTAGCATGCACATGTCTTGAAATGAGGGACAAATAATCAAGCAGCCACAGGACTTGCCAGTAGACCGGTCAGAAGCAGGACACTACAGGAACTAGCCAGGTGTGAGAAACAGATGGGGGACAGAAAGGCAATATGAGAAGTGGGAACTGGAAAGATGGAAGCACAACCTTGTTACAAGACTACACCTGTACAGATGAAGTGTAACAAATGTTATTACCAATTAGCACAACACCATGACTCGAAGCCCTTTAAACTCCCTCAGCTCTTCTTACGTCATCTCGCTAACCTCAAGATCCTAAATACCTCGTACCCTGCCGCATTGAGATCAGGGAACCACCGAGAGGGAAAATAGAAAGATAATCAAATAGAACCCAATTTTGCAACATTGCAGTGTCGTCTTCACCGCTGGTTTGAGCCATCACAGTTCCTCATATTCACAGCTTCAATTGCAGAGGTCTTCCCAGAATCTGTAGCATCAGCCTAAGACTGCTTAACACATTTTGCTTTGGATGCCTCCTTTGTGACACTCATTCTTTTTATGTTTCAGCTTGTATTCCTTCACTTAGTCTTGGTGGGTCGACTGATCACCCTCGACTCATTCCACCACTGTCCATTTTTTAAGCCGGTTTCTCTACCTCTGACCTTATTACCATGATTGGCTGAGGAAATTGTTGCCACCTGTTTTCAGATTAGATAACTTCATCTTGACAAAGTCACTATTCACCACCTTGGTACAGGTTTCCTTAAGGCAGTCATACGGCTTCTTCATCGTCAATCAATCAGGATTTCTAAAGTGCTGCTAATCATACTCAAGGGTATGCAGGCACTAAGAGCCAAGCTGCTCGGGTGGCATCAGTTGAATAGGCAGGTCTTCAGGTCCCTTCTAAAGCCTGGAGAGAAAGTGAAGTCCTGAGATGGAAGGGGAGGCTGTTCCAGGACAATGCGATGAGTTAGAAGAAGGAGCGTCCTCTACTTTTGCTTCATCGGATGCGGGTGGTGTGAGCGAGGGAGAGGGAGGCAGAGTGCAGGCTTCTGGACGGTTGGTGTAAGCTCAGGCAGTGGTTGATGTATGCTGATCCGTGGTTGTGCAGGGTTTTGCAGGAGTCGGTCAGAATCTTGAATTGGCATCTCTTGTGGACAGGGAGCTAGTAGAGTTTCTTCAGCTGAGGGGTGATGTGGGTCCATCTGGGGAGGTCAAAGATAAGCCTGGCCACCGAGGTCTGTATGGTCTGCAGTCTCTTCAGGACATCTGGGTATGTGGCAATTCCTGATCTTTTGCTGGCCACCAATAGTCTAACTTCAGTTGTTCACTAAGATTATAGAGAACGCACTTAATTAAGAGCCGGTAACAGTCCTTCAGTCTGACCATCTGCTGGCCCAGTTATAGTTCTGCATCAGAGGAGAAGACAGAATCAGCCTTGATAGTTTCAATGGAAGAGCTGAGAAATTCTCTTGATGCAGGATCAAATGCAGCCTTAATCCTGTTGGATCGTTTAGCTGCATTTAATAAGGTCAACCATGCTATATTGATTGATTGGATCCGTGCTCTAGGTATCAGGGGCTCTGCGCTGGCCATTCTAAAATCCTTTCTGTCGCAGAGAAGACAATTTGTGGCCCTAGAGGATTGCCCCTCCAGCACCTTTTTGTTACCATGTGTGGTTCTGCAGGGCTCATCTTTGAGCCTTTTGCTTTTTAACCTATATGTTACCCATCCGGCCACACTAATCAAAAAGTCTAGCATCTTAGTCACCAGTTATGCAGACGACACTCTGATAGTAGTTTCAGTGTCTGGCAACCCACAAGCTACAATTGTCAGATTTCATAGCTGCATGCTGGAGATTAGTAACTGTATGTTTAACAATTGCTTAAAATGTAACTCCTGCAAAACCGAGGTCCTCCTGCTGGGCAACAATACATCTATTTGGTCCCCTACTTGGTGGCCACAGGAAGTAGGAGCACTACCCATACCGGTTTCTAAAGCTAAAAACTTGGGTATCATCTTCTTGTCATTTAATAAAATATTAATACTGTGACTTCCTCATCTTTTGCATTGTCAAAATCTTGAAGAAGATTTTTCCATTCATTCCACAGAACATGCAGAAACTGCTGGTTACCGCTCTAGTGTTATACAGTGCATTGAATAATCAAGTTTTGATGTCAATCTACAGCAGAGAGTCATAAATGAACTACAAATCCTGCACAATGGTGAGGCGCGTATAATACTTAGGATTCCCAAGCATCATTCAGGTTCTCAAGCTCTGGCTCAGCTACATTGGCTCCCTATCCGCAAGTGTATTGACGTCAAAACACTTTGCATCACCTTTTAAGCTTTAAATGGCCTTGGCCCTAAATATCTGAAACAGAAATTTGCCACCCGTCTAGAATTTTGCGGGCCACCTCAGACCTCAATGTGATGGTCCTCAAACCCAGAAGAACTCACTGGGAAGGCAGGACTTTCTTTCAATGTAAAGCTAAAAGAAGGAACTCCCGCCCTCTTTGTGCAGGTCTTCGCGCTTTTAGGAAAGCCCTGAAAACATGTCTTTTTAATCAATAGTTTTTTTTTCTACCTTTGTCAGGATTTCCCCCAGTAGCCCCCAGGGCAGTAATGCACTATACAAAAGTAATTTTCATTTCATTATGCCGGTTATGCCAGTATGCACAATTATTTCGTGCTCAATTGATAACTTCTTTAAACTTCCAATAAGGAAGCAGACTTACACTCGAGACTTTTTTCCTTTGGCCATTCCCTCACAATGAGACTTTTAACTTCTTCATGCTCTGCATTCTCTTTCATAACCTGCATCTACTCTGTTTCATTGACCGCACTCCATCCCTGCTCATCACTAGACATACATGTTACAAATACATTCTCCACATCGTCATAATTTTCGTAATTTTCCTCCTGACTAGGCATGCGAGATAAATAAACTGCAATAACATTTCATGCAACTAGACGTTCAATTGTGTAACGGGCACACCAGTTTTGCTGTGGGTGCTGAGAACCTACCATTTCCACCTGTCATCAAAATGTTTACCAATGGTTTGTGGTCAGTTCAAATAATGGATGTTCTTTCCCACTCAAAAGTATTCAACTTGCTTGCAGTCCAATCACGTGACATTAACTTCCTTCCAATAACAGAGTATCTAATTTCTTTATCTCTACATCTTTTCGTTATCTAGAAGCAAAGGCTATATTTTTGGATTTGCTACCATCAATCTGACTCAATACTGCATCCAAGTGCACTTGATATGCATCAAGAGTTCCAACTGAAACAAACGTTTTTTCAAATGTTTGTACAGATGGTACAACTTGCAGTTATTCCTTGACCTTTTTTTATGCTTTCTTCACAATCTATTTTCCATTTAACAATCAACATCTTGGGGGAGGAGCCAAGCTCGCGAGCGTAATGGTCGCCTTTTAGCTCGGCTCCCGCAGCCCTCCGGCCTGATTGCCTATCCTGTCTACTATCCTGTCCGGAGACGACACATTATCGGGGAATTGGAAACAGAACACCTTGTTTGTACTTACCATTTGGCCCGGAGATTTCAACGTGCAGCGGCTCCGAAGTTGTGCCCTCCGCAAGATCGGGGCCTCCGTGGAACCTAGACCGGGACCTAGCCGGTGGGATCCGACGGCTCTCGGCCCCAGCCGAGAGCGTGAACCACTGATGAGAGCCGTTGTGCGAAAATCCCGGCGATCTTGATCCGGGCCTGCCCTGGTGACCGTGCGGCTGATGTGGGTGAGATGCACCGGGGACTGATTCTGTGAGGGGGTCCTCCCCCCGCCGCTGCTTTGTCCGGCGGCCCTGGTCCTCTGCGCCCGGACTCTGCTTGCTGGGGGCGCCGGTGCTGGTGTAGGCGGGGACCCGTATTGGGCGGACATCCTTTCGGCACCAGGGCTGCCATTGCTGGGACCCCCGGAGCTCTGTAAAGTCCTACATTTTTTAACTGTTTTTCCGGGGGTCGTGGAGGGCGGCGACTGGGCTGACTTCACGAAATGGCGGCCGACCCTCTGAAACAAGAATCGCCCTGTGGCGGCGGGCTTGGGTTGCCTAATTGCGCGGGGGTCTGGTCTGGTGAGCGTGAGCTTACGGTCAGAGATATCCTGGAAGCTCTGAGATCCCTGCGCACATCCCTGGCCCCCGATGTCCCTGTGGGTCCGCCACGATCTGCCGCCATTTTGGGCAGCCGTTTCTTCTTGCCGCCCTCTTGTTTCAGTGACTCCATTGCCTCGCCCCCCTCGATTGCTGCAAGTGTTGCTGCCGCTGATCGAAGATCGTTTTGTGTTCCGGTGACTTTGGAGCTCCCTGTTTTTCGAGGTTCTGACCCCGGGGACTTGGACATTGTGCCGCGGCCCTGTCCGGCATGGATGCCTGGAACTATTGGTGAACTGCCGCCTGCACCTGCTCCGATGGCTTTGCCTTTGTCTATCATAGAGACCCCCTCGCCCTCCCCAGCGGCGAAACTGAACTCCTGTTTTTCATCATCCGTGCTGCGATTGCTGATGCATCTAAACTCTCTGTTTGGACTTCTGCTCCCTCGCGGACCGATTTACCCCCCATGTTGTTATGGTAGTCACCATTTTTTTCGACTGTATGCTGGTCTTGTATTTAGTATCTCATTTTACACTGTCATGTGGTGGGTGGGATTTGTGGTTCGGAAGGGATGGGGGTGATATGCACGACTCTTGGTTGATTCTTGGTATACGACTTAGTGGCGCAGTTGTTTGTACCCGTGGAGCGGTGGGAGGTCCCCTTCTCTGTACGTTTTATGGCGCTTGATGGGGTGTCGTCCTGGTCTGTTTTTGCTGTGATTGTCTGGCTGGGCGGAGGGCGGCGGCCGACCATATTGATTGCTGTTCTTATGCTCCTCCCTCCTGTTTTCTTATTTCCGTTTCTGTTTCTTTTTTGTCTCGTTCTTCTCTCTTTCCTTCTCGCTATATTTCGGGTTCTGGTTTAGGGCGACAGGCACGCTGTCTGAAGGGTAGGCCATAGCCTTCTACAGGGGTGCAGGGTGGGATGGGTGGGTTGGGTTCTATTTGTTGTTTGTTTTATGGTTCTATGGCCCTTTTGTATCTCCTTTTCGTAAAGCCGCGTCTGCCCCGGCCTCCCGTGGTGTGTTCGGGGTGGGGTGTGTGGCGTCGTTAACCCTCCTCTTATGGTTCGGTTGCTTTTCTTCTCGATCGCTGTACCCTCACTGGTGCTGATACTCCTGTTGTCTCCTGTATTCCCGCCACGGGACGCCTGTGTCGACGTGTCTTCTTTCTTTCGTTTTTACATTTAATTTCTTTTTTCCTTTTCTCATTGTTCCACCTTGTCCTCCTCCCCTCCCCCTCCTTCCCCCCCTCTGCCCCCTTTTTTCCTCGTCCCCGCCCCCTCCATCCTTTTTCCTAGAGGTCACTATGACGGGCTAGTTTTGATGTGCTGTTTCTCCGATCCCTCTGTTCTGATTTAGCTGTGTTTTGGGTGGTGGGCATGTGACGATGATAATGCTCAGGTGGCGATTATGTCTCAATTATCCTGATCTTCTTGTGTGCATTGTGTTGTCCCTCCTGTACTGCGGCCCCTTACCCCCTTATTGACGCTGAGGCTGGTTCTGGGACATCGGACGTCTCTATATTGAAAGTGAGCCTGTCGTACGCCTTATCCCCATATTATAAAATTAACCTTTTTTTGCTCCTGTGTTTTGGCCCTCTGGTTCCTAAGTCTCTTCTCTTCTTTTTACGATTGTACTGCCTCTGCTTCTTGCTGATTGATTCTGTAATGTTTGCCTTGGAACCTCTGATTGCTTTACACATTGCGGCCGGCCGGTTTGGTTGTAGGCCTAAAATTGTATATCCTTTTGATGCCAATAAAGGTTTAAAAAAAAAAAAAAAAAAAAACAATCAACATCTTCTTTCACAAGACTGTGTATAGGCTGCATCTTTTAGGCGTGCCCCTTGATGAATTTCGAGTAGAACTCGCATACACCTAAGAAATGTATGGCTTGTAGGCCTATTAACTGGTTTTCAGGGCTGGCGATTCGACAACTTCATAACACAGGATGATTTTGTTTGCACACCATTTATGTGTACAACATGACCTTTGTACTCAACTTGTGCTAGCATGAACTTGCACTTGTCCTTTATTCAAGGTCAGGCCAACTCAACATGACAACCTATCTCCCTGCTTTTGAACTGTGTATCAATACATCATCCTGGACAGCACAAACACATTTCATTAGTTGATCCTGTGGTGGATGCTTCTACCAAATTCTTGCTGATTACTCCTTTATTAATTCAAAAGTATAAGGGTTCATATACAGATAGCAAGACAGTTATTATAGGATGTTTCGGGTAACATTATTAACTTCTTAAAACATTCTAACACACAATTAGAGACCTGTGCTAAGAATGACATAACAATTCCTTAGATCTAAATTGTGTTTGTTATTTATTGTTACAATTGTTAGCCAACATACATTTCGCTCTACAATATGGCACGCAGGCCTAGGGCTTTTTAAAGGCTGCAGTGTATTTATTAAAAAAAAATGCATATATGTTAGTGGAATGCATAGCAATAATTAAGAAGACATTAAACAATCAAGTTGATTAAAACACAAAATAGAAAGCGGAATAGTGAGAAAATAAATAATAGTGACAAGAGAGAAAGGGGGTGAGATATAAATATAAAAGGGAAATCAGAGAAGACAACAAAAGAAAGTGACAAGAGAGAAAGGGGGTGAGATATAAATATAAAAGGGAAATCAGAGAAGACAACAAAAGAAAATCAAAACAAGAAATGAAGGAAAAATTGAAAGACAAAAAAACACTTTTGTTAATTCATAATTTGTATTTGGGGTTTCCCGAATACAGAAGAAGCATTTACCAGAGGATCAACTACTGAATCAAGTAAGTTAAGGGCTTACAGCTAGATCAGATGCACAACCGAACACTGATTATAGGAGTACATGACCGTGTATTAGGAAAGTTTTGACAAATAGCACTTTTTTCCGCACCAAACACCTTTCATACCTTTAAATATTTTGTTTATTTATACATTGGAATACTGCAGAGGTTAAGTGTAATCCAAAAGACATGCTGCAGAATTGGAATAAATCTTTCAGTATTATGAAAGCAGTTAGCTTTCTTGACTCGGTGTGGCACATTACCTGGTGATAAACTGGTTTCACATCCAGTGTTTTAAAAATACATGCTTTGTCAAGTGCCATTACTAACTCTGAACCCACTTTTTAATCTTGTAGAATGTTTTCAAGATAAATCATCCATTACCACAGTGAAAATGTATGGCCTTTTGCATGGATCAGTTATCATTTGCTGCTTCCCCCGCTTCCTCCGCTCATCCCATCTCAAAATCTCCCTGGTTGAACACACACCATCTTCCTTGTCTAACACACACAGTTTTTAACGCTTCACCCAATTTTACATCTTGGCATTAAACACTCCTTTAAGTACAATCTCATGCCCTCCAGAGGCTCTAGGTTTTATATTACTTCTGCTTGTTTATTTATTATATAGCATTCCATTGTACATAGTCATGGCAAGGGATTTTTGACCCAGTGTCAGACAAAAGGTTCACTTCAAAGTCATCTATTTGCATCATACGCTCATGAAAAATTGTCACCTTTATTATGTAGAAGAATCACCAAAACTAAGGACCTGATGTACGAAATACTGTTCGTAAATAAAAAAAAAAAAATTTATGTTTTTATTAAGCAGTTGCAAATCATGAAAACGTACAATCACATCATGAAGTCTGGTGAGATGAATTATAATCACAGAAAATTTCGACAATGCTTTCAGATGTGTAATAACAAAGGATGAGATTTTTCCTCTTTTTTGGTTTACAAAACAATGCAAACAGCAACAAAGGTGTTTGTCAATATAGTCGACAACAAAAACAGTTCTTGTAGCGGTCATATAGTGAAACATAAATACATTAGTGCGCTAATGCGAGTCTGTAATGGCAAGCAGACATCTCTTTTCAATCAGTAGTAGCAATCAGTAAGTGGACAGTGACTCAACATGCACATTCACTGCTAGGGTATGGGCGTTAAACAGCAGTGCAGCTGACAGCCCCTGCCGCGGCCCTGCTCTCGGATTCGACGGCTAGATTCAAGCAAACTGTAATGAAGGCACGTTAACAGGTCAGGTTCAGCGCAGCCTGGCTCTCCGGATACGCCTCCAAGGGGGATGATCTATTGCGGGACCATTGCAGGAAGGGCTCCCAAATGTCTCTTGGGCGCGCCGCCGTCGGCATCAATTCCCAATAGGAACCAAGCTGTACATGTCCATACGTCACATCAGACAACCAATCATTGAATTTCGGCTTGGTCTTACGCCCCCAGGTGATAGCCACCCTCCTTTTGGCATACAACAGCAGCAGCGCATGAAGCTTCCAGCTCGCAGGCTCAGTACCCGCAACCCATCCAAGGATCCCCAGCAGTGGTGACGGGTCATCCTTCCTGCCTAGAATTTGGTTTGTGGCCTCAAATATCTCAGACCAATACTCAAAGAGCGCCGGACAATGCCAGGCCACGTGCAGAAAGGTAGCCCCCTACGCCCCACATTTCCAGCATCTATCGTCTTCTCTAAGGCCCATGCGATGGAGAGAGACTGGGGTACGATAGTACCTATGTATGAACTTGAAGTGAACAAGTCGGAGTTTATAGTTCGGGGACAATGCCAGCAGCTGCCCACAACAAAAAGCCAATTGATCATCCGTCAGCGGTGATTCCAATTCCTCACCCCACAACTGCTGTGATTTGGGCACCACCAGGGGGGCCTGCTCCTGCATGGAATTATATATCCTGGATACAAGTTTTTTGCGGGACGCCCTGGCCAGTACCTCCTGCAATGCCAGCAGTCGTGGCGGCTCCTCAGGAAAGCGGTCCCCCATAGCCCTGCACGCAGCCCTGAGTTTGTGATATGTGAATTTGTCAGAAAAGGACAACGAGCCCTCAGGTGTATCTTCGGGCAGGTCCAGAAATGTGCCTTCGGGGTAGATGTCTGCAAATGTGCGCAATGTAACACCAGCTATGGACACGTCGCTGTTGTTGGACTCTAGGCATGGGAACATTGGATTCCGTGTGAGGGGCATCGCGGGCGCATATAGCAAAGGGATGGGGGATCTCTTCAACAGTTCTCTCCAGGACCAGCGGATCATGTCAGCTGTGTTCACATCTTGCGAGGGGCGCGGCGCCCTGTGATACAGGGCTACTTTAAGAGGCAGCGGCGATACCATGTCCGTCTCCACTGCCACGTGCGGTTGATAGGGCGTGGGATAAGCCCAGAAGTGTAGGTATTGTGCTTGTGCACTAAGTGCGTATAAGTGCATGTCTGGTGCACCCAGCACCCCCTGTCTCAGCGGCAGTGTCAGTAGTGCCCAAGATACTCTGGCCTGACCACCCGCCCAGGCTAGTGTCAGCAGATTCGAGCGCAGTCTCGTGAAGAAGGGTTGAGTCAGTGGGATCGGCACATTAGTGAATAAATAAAGGAATTTAGGGAGTACAATCATCTTCGCCAAAGCAATCCTGCCCGCTAACGAAAGAGGTAGCTTGGACCATAGCGCCACCTTCCCCTCTAGCCACGCGACCGCTCTGCCAAAGTTTAAGTTCCAGAGTTCCTGTATCCTCCGGCTGATCCAGATTCCCAAATACTTAACTTCATCCGCTTCCCATTTAAGGGGGTAGTCAGAGTGCACCTCTGTGGTCTTGTCTGTAAGAGGGAATATAACAGATTTGGACCAGTTTATGGATACCCCGGAGAGGCCACCAAACCTGACAAACTCGCGCAGCAGTGGGTTAAGGTTGTCGTTTGGATTATTCACATACAGTGTCACATCATCCGCATATAGTGATATAAGCAAACTGCGAGAACTGAATGCAATGCCCCTCGCCGTGTGGTGTTGTCTAATTCGGGCAGCGAGTGGTTCCATAGCGATGGCAAACAGGAGGGGGGATAACGGGCAGCCCTGTCTTGTCCCCCTAGAAATGGAAAACGGGTCTGAGATCATTCCATTCAGTCGTATCCTGGCTCTAGGCGCGGTGTACAATAATCGAATAAGGTTTATGAACAGTGGACTAAATCCCATTCGCGTTAGTATGGCGAAGAGAAACGGCCACTCCAGAGAGTCAAAGGCTTTGGTCGCGTCAAGAAATATCACAGCAGCTTGTGAGTCTGGGTGCAAGTAGTGTAGTGCGGAGAAGACAGTTCTAAGATTGTGAGCAGTGGAGCGTCCTGTTATGAATCCCGATTGATCCGGTAGAGCTACATAAGGAAGCAGGGGTTGCAGGCGGTCTGCTATAATTTTAGTGTAGATCTTGAGATCCACGTTAATGAGGGACAGAGGGCGGTAGGAGTCAATGTGTTTATCATCTTTATCAGGTTTAAGTAGTGTGACGATTAGGGCCTCTCTCATTGAGTCCGGTAATATTCCAATTTCTTGCGCTTCAACAAACACAGCGTGCAGGCGGGGGGCCAGCTCCTCTGCATATGTTTTGTAGAAAGCTGCCGTCAGCCCATCCGGGCCGGGCGCTTTATTTAGTGGCAATGCTTTGATAGTCTTTGCGATATCCTGTACTGTAATAGGCAGGTCCATGTATTGTCTGTGTGAATTATTGAACCATACCAGCGCTATGGATTCCAAAAAGGCCTCCAGTGCCTCCTCAGACAGGGAATGTGTGGTCGTGTACAGCGTGTCATAGTAGGTGGTGAAGGCTTGCAGTATGTCTCTCTGATCTGTCAATGTCTGCCCGCGCCGTCAATGATAGTGTGGACTTGCGTGGGTGTCGGGGTGGACTTGATCATTGGAGCCAGCGTGCGGCTCGGTCTGTCTCCCTCGCCATACCTGCGCGCTTCAGCCTGTTTCCCAAGAAACTTCAGTTCTCTCTGCGCCTCCTCCTCAAAAGTCAGTAGCTTGTCCTTACTCTGACCTGCCAGTGTGGGTGATGGGGATTCGCAAAAAGCGCGCTCTAGCAGTTTCAGTTCTCCCTCTAGCTTAGCAATCGTATCTCTGATGGCTCGTAATACCCCTGCTCTGCGCGCAATACACTGTCCCCGTAGGACCACCTTGAACGCATCCCAGAGGACCGCTTCAGTCTTGACCGAGCCTTCGTTCATAGCAAAGTACTCTGCAATGTCCTGTCTGATTTCCTCCGTAAAGGCAGCATCCTGAAACGCGTCCTGCGGAAGCCGCCAGGAGAAGGCACCGCATCGGTTACCTGGGATGGCCAATTCTAAGAGACAGGAGGAGTGATCA
This sequence comes from Lissotriton helveticus, assembly GCF_964261635.1. Taxonomy (NCBI): domain Eukaryota; kingdom Metazoa; phylum Chordata; class Amphibia; order Caudata; family Salamandridae; genus Lissotriton; species Lissotriton helveticus. Next base: position 1,930,603,072 of record NC_136061.1, read on the forward strand.
GATAAAGACCTGGCCAATATATCTGCCCGCGTGACCCAGGTGGCCACCCCTGCAGACACCAGCCACAAGTCCAGTCGGGACCAGGCCGCATGATGAGCGGATATGCATGTGCCCACACGTGCGTCCGGGTTACGAGTTCTCCACACATCAACCAGAGAGCCCTCACTCACTATGTCCATGAGCGCTTTACGCGCCTGTGGGTGCATTTGCCTAGCCACCCCCTTTCTATCTAGCACGTCATCAGGCACTACGTTGAAGTCTCCTCCCCAAATGACATTTGAGCAGCCAGTGACATCTATCTAGGCCCATACTTCCCTAAAAAACTCCGGATCATCAACATTCGGACCATAAATGGCAACCAGCACCACTTCAGAACCCATCAAAACACCATGCAAAATAACATATCTTCCAGCTTCATCCAGCATCACAGAACGCTCCCTCCAATCCACCCCCGCGCCGCAGAAGTATGGCCACTCCTCAGGCATAATTAGAGTATATTGCTGAATGCAAGTGACCCCACCTGGAGTGTTTTAGCCTGGGGGAGTTGGTTGAGTTGATGTGCGTCTCTTGCAGGAAGCATACGTCTATTTTGTGCCGTAGCAGATAGCCGTGCATTAGTCTAGATTTCCTGTGGTCACCCAACCCTCTAATGTTCCATGTCAAGAATCTGGTCACCTCCATACAAATTTCGTAGCGAGTACATGGCCCTCCACCATCCGACCCACCTTACAATCGCGCAGTTGCACATGTTGACCTTCATATATCTGACTATACACCAACAAACTCCCATCCCAACACCCCCCACCACCCACACCAACCCCCCAATCAGGTTGTGTCAAAACCCCCCCAATGGCGCCTAAGCAAACTAAACATATGGCGCAAAACCAGTAAAACAGAAGTTGCGCGGGAGACACCCCTGGGAGGCGTGGCATCTCAAGCGTACACCCCTGTTTGCACAGGGTGGCTACATCAGTATAGCTATTTCTACAGGTACATTCTAGAATAGTAGACATTACGCAGTTGCACAGCAGGTCGCTCGAGGCAGCTCATAGCGACCACATCTGAAGCAAGCGCATCCTTAGGCAGCAAACCGTGAAGACATTAAATTCAGAGCACATGAGGTTAAAGAACAGTCATAGCGTGGGCCAGCCATTTAGTCATTGTCACTCATCAGGCTTGCAGACTCAGTTCCAGCGTCTGGCCGCTTCTTAGTTGGCGATTTACTTATGTGCTGAGTAAATTTTAACGCAGACTTCGCATCAAGGAAGTGGTGGGTCGTGCCCTCGTGCACCACGCGTAGTTTAGCTAGATACATGAGAGAGTAAGAGATCTGCGCTTGGAGCAGTACTTTTTTAGCAGGGATGAACTCTTTGCTCGCGGCCTGCACCAGCGGAGTGAAGTCTGGAAAAAAGGATATCGTGTTTCCCTTGTGTACAATCTTCCCTTTCTCCCTAGCTAATCGCAGGATCAGATCCCTATCTTGATAGTTTAACAGCTTCGCCAGTATTGGTCTTGGCGGGGCCCCCAGCGGAGGTTTTTTCCCTAGTGTCCTGTGAGCTCTTTCCACAGTGAAGACTGATGATAAGTCAGGGTCAAACAGCTCATGCAGTAAATCAGACACAAAGTTTTCCATCTTCCCCATTGCCGTCGTCTCCGGAATGCCCGTGATGCGGACATTGCATCTTCGCGAGCGTGCTTCAAGATCATCCGCCTTTGCGCAGAGAACTTCAATTTTCTTTTCTAGGTTGACAATATGCGCCTTCGTTTCCTGTTGAAACTCACAGCATTCTGTGTGTCTGTTTTCCAGGCCATCAATGCGTGTCTCATGCGTGGCCACCTGCGCTCGCACAGTGTCTAGTTGGGCCGCCATGCCATCCAACTTCGCATCAATACTCTTCAGGCTGGACCTCACCTCCATAAGTAGCGGCGCCACGTCTATGTCCTGAGCTGTGTCCACAGTGGACCCTCCTGCAGCTCCTGCATCCTGCTCGGCCTGTTTCGTGTTCTTCTTTTGCTCAAACGTGAGCCTCGGCTGGCGCGGATCTCCCTTCCCCATGTCCGGTGTGCGGTCAGCATCCCGGCTCGCGTAGTGGCCCAGTGATGAGCTCTCAGTCTTGCTTCGCAGTTCGGACCTCGTATGCAGGCAGGTGAAGCGGAGAATTCATATATTGCCCTGTCCGGTCACCAGGCTATGAGCCACTGTCAGCCCTTCCCGCGACCCGTGCCCACCTCGTGGATTGCGGGACACGGCCCGCCAAAAGAGTGTTTCAGAGAGCGCCGTAGGTCTCAGATCCGAGGCAGCGCGGCGTCACGGCTAATGGGCTACAGATAGTAGCAGCGCTTGGCAGTACCCCCTCTGGGCCTCTGTGATTGGTCCACTCGTTGGCTTTGGGATCACCGCGGCGGCGGCATGCCGTCGCCCCGGGCGTCCCACTCTACGCTGAATGTGCAAGCCACGCGTTGGCTATAACCACCGCAGTGCCGTCAGCGCGGCCCGACCCCAGTAATCCACAGTGGCAATGCAGGTGTGGAGCGTTGAGTTCACTGTCCGGCGCACGCCTCACCCTTTCCAGCCGCGCCAACTCCGGTAATCGCTGCGCACTTGTAGGCTCAAAATGGCGGCCGCCTCTCAGTGTCCGAAGTTCGGGACCCCGGAGGCGCCGCCGATGCGCTCTGTATCAGGGCCGCGTCTGTCTCGGTCTCCGCCGCAGTCTCGCCTTACCCTGAGAGAGCGGGTCGCTCGGGCGATGTCTATCCGGACCGGGAAGCCTGCAGCAGGGCAGGCCCACGGCGCCCCGACCTCGAGTTGACCGCCGCACAGGTCCTCAGGAGCGGCGGGTCTCGCAGCACGCCCCTCTCGGTCGGATCTTCGGAACCACCAATCGAACAAGGCGGGCGCTCAAAATCGCCGAAACCTGGGTCGGGTCTGCCTCAGCTCCCGCCGCTCCTCCACGCACTGTCCAGTAGTGCTTACAGTCACGAAATAGCAGGATTATTGAAGGATTATTGATGTAGCCGGCGGAGCTCGCTGTTTAGGCGGCCATCTCGCTGCTCGTCCGGCCACGCCCCTCCTGTTCGTAAATAATTGGTTGCAATATGCGACCAGTAGTTTTACAACCAGTGAAGAATTTTACAGACCGTCAAGTCAGTTCGTAAAATTCTGATTCAGAGTGGGTTGTAATCCAACTTACATCATCAATAGTAATGAGGTAGGTCACAAATTGAGGCTCCCTCAGATTGGTGCCCATCAAAGTGTTGGTTGTCTACGAGGATTAGCAAAACATCATGTCTGTAAGCTCCTTTAAATAAAGTAAACTCTTTTTATGCAGCCTGTTTTGCTTAAATGAAACAAGGCTGCACTTAAAAAAAAGTTGTATTTTTTTTAAAGGTTGTTTAAGAGTTGTTAGTGCCTACTCCCCAACAAACCCTGTTTTGACATTCACAAGGGGACCGCTTTCATTTTGTTAATGAGTTAGCACCACAATTCGAGAGTCAGTAATTTTTTGGTTGCAAAGAATTGATACATCTGTTGTTATGTTATGTTATGTTAGTATGGTCTTTTATAGCGCACGGCTACTCCATAGAGTGTCCCGGCGCTTTTATTGACGAACCAGTGACAGAGAAAAACACAACACAGTAAAATAAAACAGACCAGACAGAGGACGAAAGAGCAGCCTAAAGGGCAAAAAGCCAAGTTTTAAGGCCCTTCCTGAAATTCAGCAGATTAGAGGTACTGCGTAATGCTAGGGGAAGAGTGTTCCAAAGCTGTGGCGCCAACAGCTTAAAAGAGCGCCCTCCAATACGAGCCCTTTTTACTCGTGGGACCACAGCAAGGAACAATGATTCAGACCTCAGAGATCTGGCCGGATGGTAAAAGGCAAGCCTCTTCTGGAGATATTTGGCTCCCGAGGCATGAAGAGCCTTATGGGCCAAGGTCAAAGCCTTGAAAACTATCCGCTTACGGATAGGCAGCCAATGGAGCGACTGCAAAAGACCAGAAACTCTGGCTCGCCTATACAGACCAAAAATGGCCCTTGCGTCCGAGTTCTGGACCACCTGCAGCCGTTGCAGAAGATATTCCGGCAGGCCGAGATAAAGGACGTTGGAATAGTCCAGTCTTGAGCCTATTAAGGCCTGCACCGTCGTCTTCCTATGTTCCTCTGAGAGCAGGGGAAGGAACTTACGGAGCATCCTGAGGAGGCCAAAACATGTTCCCGTAAGACCAAGGATCTGAGATCTTAACGCCAGACCATTGTCAATCTTGATCCCCAAGTTCTTTGCCAGCTGGGATGAGCCCACTGGAGGGAACATGTTAACCGGCCACCATTCCTGCCAATCTGGATCGGATGGACAGCCGAAGAAGAGTACCTCAGATTTATCTGAGTTGCACTTGAGGCTGTTAAGCTGGAACCATTTGAAAACAGCCCCAAGGCACTCACGGATACTCTCTCCATCAAAATCTTCTCCTTTCCTGCACGTAAAGAGGAGCTGGGTATCGTCGGCATAGGAGACGATCTGGGCCCCAAAAGACTCAGCCAGTGCCGCTAAAGGGGTCATAAAGATGTTAAAAAGAGTCGGGCTCAACACAGAGCCCTGCGGAACTCCGACTCCCAAAGGCGGCATCACGGCAGAGCTAGGTGGGACCCCGACCGTTTGTCGACGGCCAGCCAAAAAAGATTTAAACCAGCTGAACACCGTCCCCCTCAGACCGATCTCATGGAGCCTGGCGAGGAGACCCTCATGGGGGACGGTGTCAAAAGCCGCCGACAAATCTAGCATTACAAGCATAGCCTTGCCCCCCGAGTCCAGTGCCTCTTTAATGGCTTCAGACACCTCCAAGAGCGCCGTCTCGGTGCTTAAATTGGGGCAGAAGCCAGATTGAGTAGGGTGCAGCAGATTGTACGATTCCAGAAAATTGGAGAGCACGGTGTGCACATGCTTCTCCAGGATCTTAACCAACGCAGGGAGAAGAGAGATGGGCCTGTAGTTAGCCAGAACCTCAGGGTCTAGGCCAGGTTTCTTGAGGAGGGGAATAACATTCGCCTGTTTCCAGGCCTGTGGTACCACCCCCCGGCTCAATACAGATCTCATCTCATAAACATTCACTATTTGGAATGATACCTAAATATGTTGGCAGAAGATACCACTCCTAAAATGTGACTGATAAATAGGGAAAACCTATTTTGTGGTCACAAACTCTGAATCGGAGTGTCTGAGAGTGGTATGTAGGCTCATGCACCTAGCCTCTAAACCTTTTAATGTTTCTCCAGAGTCAGATTATTCTCGCCATCTTCGACAGAGTGGACTTTCCTTATTGACTGTGCCTTGCAAACTCATGAAAAGTGCTGTCTCCTGCTGCAGATTCTGCGCTCCATCCCTAATGCAGGACAAATAATTGACAATTGTTTTATAAAATATCACAGACACAAATATCACCAATGAAATATTTAGGACCCATATATTAACTTTACATGCTTGCTATGTAATGTCGAAAATAATGACAACAAAAATATAGGTCACAATTTAATCATACAATAGATAAGTGTATTGAATTTTAACTATTATACACTATATAAGCATATATTAACTTTAAAAACAATGTTACATTTACAAAAATGTACTTATACTATAAGAAATATTAAACAATTAACTGACAAATATAATACATGTAACAAACTTAACACCAAAACATAATAAAAAATTAAAACAATTTATAATGTTAACATAAATAATGACGCCTACCAATTACAAACATTAGATATTAAACATATAACTTTAAGAATTAAAACAAAAAAATATATTAAAACAGTTGTAAAAAACTTCAGATGCAAAAAGAAGAATTGGAAAAGTCGAATTCAGTACTCCCACTCCAACCTGAACAAAACCTTTTTTGGAATCTGTGCACTTTGTCTGTGGAAATGTTATTCAAATGCTATTCAACCACAGTGTACTAAACCAGGACTCTGTATTCCATGGTCCAACTGTTAAAGATCTTTTGTGGCAATGACACCCTTCAAGTAGTTGCTTAATTTACCATTGCTAGACAGATTACTTTCTTCTACTACCATTGTTGTATTGTTCTTAATAATCTGCCCATCCAGTGTCAGAACATCTGCGCTAGAGCTAAGATCGATACACATGCGCACACACACGCGCACACACATGTGTACACACACTTACTTTCTCTCTCTCTATGAGATCCGAGAACCGAATAATTTTACCTATATTGTTAATCAATTGATCCTGCTCCTAAAATCATAACCTTCTCATCACCCCTTAGCCATCATCCAAAAAGAAACACTTTTTCCCTCTTGTTTACGAAAGGAATTTGTGAATGGTTTACACAAGTACAAGAGAAGGGAACATTGCTGCATATGATGCACAACCATATGTATGCTACCAGCTGGGAAAGCTGTATTTTAACTGCCATAGTAGCAGTTTCTTTTTCCGACAATTGGTGCTATAGTGCCCACACGTTAATAATGGTAGAACCCCTACAGAGTAGGAGTGATGGAGTCACCATGAAGGTAAATTAATCGTTTCTTGCATACAAGTTATATGTTATACTAAAAGTGTCTTGTCTAACACTGCTCATGTCAGTTGCATAAGTTGACTAAATACAACACAACAGTCTTCCAATCGACACACTAGTGCATTATTTTTGTTAAAGTTATTTTTCTTTAAAAAGCCAAAAGCAGAGGTGATCTTCTATCATTACAATATTCAAGGGAAGCTCCTTCTACAGACGGGATTCCAGATGGAAAAAACCTGGTCAGTCTTGTGAGAAAGTCTGATGAGAAAATCTAATGGTATATAACGTTATAATAGAGAAGCAGTAATCAAGACTAACAGGAATATGATTATCTTTCCAGCAAGTCAGTCCTGTACATTGGAACATTGGCATTAAGCTGCAGCGAGGCACAGCTTGAGGCCCTCAGCCGGCTCTGCACCCAGCCCAGCACCTTCGGGTCGGTTAGTGGATGGACCGTGGATGTCTTTCTTGAAATGGGTTCTGTTGCCGGTAAGGTCTTGCGGAATACTTTCTCGATTAGTGTGGGAAAAAGTGTGTGTGATGTTTAGCTGAGAAGAGAGCCTGTAATTATTCCCTGGATTGTGTAGAGTATTTCCCATCCACTTATGTGGGAGGGGCCCTTTTAGTTCTTCAGGTATTTTGGGAATTATTAAACCCTCCCTGAAAAGACTGCCATTTCTCTCTTTCCAGGGTCGTAGTCACCTTCTCTCTCAATGTCTCTCTCATGTTCTCTGCCTGCCCCCGTCTCTGTTCTTTTATTCTCCATTTCTGTTGATGTTTGTCTTACCAGGGCTTTTCCATTTCTGGTGGATCCCACTTCAGATGAGTTGATATTGCTTTACCTTTGTAGACTTTTGGAAGCTTCTTGGCAGTATTCTGTATTAATGCCATATTTGTTTTTCAACTATTTAAGCTGGCCTCCAGGATGTGGAACTCTCCTCCCTGGTGAAGGATCAAATTGAAGGACTATCTCCATTGGCGATATCTCTGATTCCTCCCCAAAAGCTTGCTGTGAGTCTGTGTATCATGGTAACTCTGGTTTGTGGAGCTACTAGGCTGTGTGTGCATTAGTCACATAGGTAGTTATCATAAATAGCTTGGATGTTGTGGTTTTCGACCTCACAAATGTTGCCAGTTTTGTGCCGAGAAGAAATGTCATCTCTGTTGGATATTTGTTCTTAACTTGAAATCCCAATTCATACACACAGTAATATTTGCACCTGAATCGACTTTACCAGGGCCCTCAGAATGACACCAAAAAGATCAAATGAAATTGGGCTGCATTCAACTACTCTCAGGTGGTTCAGCTCCTCCTTGAGTAACTGGTCCCAGTCTGGTCATCTTCCTCCCCTCAGGACTAAGCCAAAGGTGGTCAACTGCGGTGTACCACAGGGATCGTCTATGAGCCCTACGCTGTTCAATGTCTATATGACTCATTTGACTTCTGCTGATAACATCGAGTCAGTTATCTCCACTGATGAAAAATGCAAATCAAGAAGAGGGAATCTTGTGGTCTGTCGTACGGCAGCGGCTGACTGGATGCTGTCCCACTACTAAAAGCTTAGAGTTGAGAAAACAGAGATCTTATTATTTAGAAAGGCCAATTTTATTGTAAATGACTCTTGGTGACAATCTGCCCTGAAGCCAAAAAAGCAACGTGGAACTTGGGCTTCCTGTAGCGTAATTCCCTTTCCATTAAAGACCAAATCAATAAGGTCTGCGGGAGCTGCTTTGCCATCCAGCGACTACTTTGCAGAATATTCAACTGGATTCTGATCTATGGGTTTAAAACTATAATGCAGACACGTATTACTCGTTGACCTGATTATGGTAATACTTTATATGTAGGTATGGCCAACTATGTTTTTATACACTTGCAAAGCATTCAAAACAAGTCTGTTTGTATGATTTATAAACTTCCTGCCAGAACTCCTGAGTCTGCGAGCCTAACTTCTATCCACTGGCTACCCATGCACAAGAGAACCATCTTCAAACTTATCTGCCACGTGCATCAGCCAATTTATCTTACTGTTCAACTGGCTCTTAGGAACACAGGCTGTTTTACAAGCTCTCTAGAGCACTCAGATCAGTCAATCAGGCCATCATTTTCCAAAGGCGCATTACCAGGGCTCACATGGGAGGCTGATCTTTCTCTTATCTGGCATCCACTCACTGAAATGCTCTTTCTCGAAAACTGCGTTAAACATCTGAATTAACTGCATGTCGGAAACTTCCGAAAATGTGGCTGTTTTCTATGAAGAAGTTTATCTTTCTTCTATGCTTTCTCATCTCTTCGCCTGACAATGGCTTTTTCTTTTTGTTTCTTCAGTGAGCCAGAACTGTGTTTAGCTCCAGGATATCCCTTTGGGATGAGTGTCTGCTTTATAAATATTATAAATAGATAGTTCGACTTATTTTACTCTAGAGCATTTCCATCAGACAAGCAATCACTGGTCAGTGCACAGAAATCCACCAGAAACTCGAGGCACACCATACTGAATATACTGTGTTTGTTACTTATAGAGATTTTCAAGTTTGAGGCAGTGGAGCTCCATGCAGGCCCTCCAAACCTTTAGGTGCAGAACAGCAGACCAGCATTGTAGTGCATTGCCGGGGTGAAGTATGTGGTTCCACATCACAGAATCGAAGGAACAGTGCTACTGGTTCAGTACATATATTTCTGAATACAGGATAGGTATTGTGTTGGATGACTAAGTCTCTCTCAGCCAAGTTCGCGCGGCATAGTCCAATCAGAAATCTGCTGTGGCAACCAGTTTCTTTCATCAGCCCCCCGGGTCTACATAAGTGTGCTTTGGTGACAGTGGGCCTGATTTAGATCTTGGAGTGGAATACTCCATCACAAACGTGACGGCTATCCCGTCCGCAGTATTACAATCCCATTATATCCTATGGGGATCGTAATACGAGGACGGGATTTCCGTCACGTTTGTGATGGAATATTCCCTCCGCCGATATCTAAATCAGCCCCAGTCTTCTTTATGGCTGCACCTGAGGTCTGGAACTCAATGCACTTGCACATATGTTCTAAAATTCATGCACCCTTATAAGAAAAAGCAGAAAACCTGGCTTTTTAACCCCTTGCATGTGGCGCACATTTTCGCGCTATGCGGGCGATTTGAATAGTGGGCGGGATTCGGACGGCCGGGGACCGTCCTCTACACACGCCCACCGTGACGTCGGATGGCCGAGGGCGGTCCGAAGCATGCAAGGGGTTAATCAGTGATTTTAGTGCTTGCTTTTACCCTGTGTTGCTGATTTGGTGGGTTAGATTCTATAGCTCCAAGAAACGTTGGTGTATGTGTGCTAACTCAATACTTTTAACATAACATCAACACAACTGATTACTTAAAAATAATCAAGTAACTTAGAAGTAAAAAGAGTTTGGTGGGCCCCTCTGTTGTGGCTAATGTGATTTCTTCCTTAGGTGGTCTTCAGTGCTTCCAAGCTGCAGATGTTTAATTATCAACAGGCTGCCGCCATCACCCCGCAGCAACTGAGTGCTCTGGACCCGCAGCAACAGCGTGCAGTCAGCCTCGTGCTTACGGCTTGGGATGACAACCTAGTTGATTTCAGAGGTAAGACTGTGTGCGTAGCACATGCGATATGCAAAAGAGCAGCAGCTTTGGAGGAGGTCTACAGTCATTGGATTCCTGTTATTGGATCTGCACAACCTGGCGTACACCTCACACTCCAAGGCTCCAGACTCAAAAGTTCCCTTATAAAATATTCCCAAGTTTTCTTGTCAATTGAGGGTCAGTTCTGCTATCTAATGCTTGAGCCTGGCAATCTGAGAGATAGCTCTGATGAGATGCAAGAAGTGCTGTCTGCTCTGGTCTGGCAAGTCTTTGCTTCACATATCAGTAGGGATTCCATGATGCTGCTTCTGATTGAGGAGAAAGATGATGAATTCCTGCATGCTTGATGGTTGAGAATGTCACAGTTGAGCAGTTAGTGTTTGTAAGAAGTCACTGAGTGGATGCTGGACACCTTCTGCGGTGGACTCACTTGTTAGGAAGGTGTATTCTGCCCCAACCTGGCAGGTGAGACAGTGCATGCAGGCCTGAGTTGAAGTGGTATTTCAGCGTCTCCCAGTCCAAGATACACTGGCCCCAGATTATGCAGACCCTTTAGGGCAAATCTCACACACACACACACACACACTTCAAAATTGACGATGCCGTGTGCGGTTTCAAAGATTTTATTTCACTGCCGCTATCAAGCTATCAAACACAGTGAAATAAAATCTTTGAAACCGCACGCGTCGTCAATTTTGAAATTGATTTATAGGACCCGCTCTCGAGGGGTCACAGCGACGACGCAACTCTCGTTTTGGAGTGGCAAGGAACACACGAGAGAAGAGGATATATATATATATATAAGATCGCCATCTAGTGTTGGATCCGGATGTTTGCACTTTGTTTTTTTTCGAAGAAGTCTTGCCATTCACGAGGTGGGTGACTCCTCCTTTCTGTAATAGTGCGCATGGGCATCGACTCCATTGTTAGATTGTTTTTTTTTCCACCATCAGGTTTCAGATGTGAATTGTTGCGCTCCGGTTCAGCACCGTTCTTCAGGCCCCCTTCGACGTGCAATCCACTACCCTCGACGGTATTGTTTATTGATAGCATTTCCCAAGGAGGGCAATTGCCATGCTTCGATTAGGAATTTTACCTGTTCTATCATATACCTCAGGATGGCGCTTGGGAGGATCTCCTCTATGTACATTGTGCGCAGGGGGCGATCAGACTTTGGAGCATGTTTTATTTGTATGTCCGAGCTACAAAGTAAGCCAAGCCCGTACTAGATTTCTAGATCCAATCTATCGATTTGGTAAAATTACAACAGTGAGAGAATTTATATTCTTGTGCAAAAATCCCCCGAATGAATTTGTTTGTTTTAATCTGTATACATTTTAAAAATCTTTCTTATCCTTGTATTGATAAAATTGAATTCTTCTTTTTAAAATATGAAAAAATGTAAAAAATCTTTGTGGTCCTCAGATGAGTACCGACACAAATAAAATTTTTGACTTTGACTTTGACTTTGATAGCATTTCCCATTCTCCGCTTATTGTTTTCTCTCGAAAACCTTCGATTGGAAAATTCGTGGAAGGTCGTTGTGCCTACCGCGCCGGGATCGGTAGCAGCTGATGGAATGGACTCCATTCAAGTTATGTCCAGGGTGTTGCGCTAAGTTTCCGCACACCGACTTGCACAAAGTGTGCAACTTTTGCCTATCCCCGGAACACAGCAAACACAAGGAGATGATGGACGGAGTGCTGAAACTTTTCAAACACTCACCCCAGTCACAGATCTGGGTTGAATCCATCATCATTCTTTAGCTCACTTTGCCACCCCAGTTCAAACACAGCTATATGCAAATCAGTCTTGACCCTGTGCCTCATGGGAACAGCCCAGACCGAACTGCCAAGCCATATCTTCCCTGGACCGGAAAACAAGCATCCTGGGACCGGTTTCGGGCTAACAACCCTCGTCAGCTAGGCTAACTTGAATCCAGTGGCAAAGTGAGCAAGGGACCCACTTCTGGGCACACCCTGCCAACTTAGGGCGAACAAAGCAAACACAAGGAGATGATGGACGGAGTGCTGAAACTTTTCAAACCAAACAGGAATGGCATGGTGAGCACAAACACAATGGATTTAGGCCCAGATCTCTGTACTTGGGTGAATATGACACTGTTCTGCATTCTGTCCATCAACAGTTGTTTTTGCATTTATCCCCGGAACACAACAAGAAAGACAGCGACGTGTGTCGGTCGTTTTGGTCGAAGAAAACCCTCCATGACCGTTGGGCTCAACTTCACGAAATGTACCAACGAAGCAGCTCTGCACCGGACCTCCTTGGAGAAAAGTCCGAACATGAAGAATCGCAAATGCAGGAAGCCGAAATGGAAGAGGAGCACGTCTCCGTATCCGAAGCTGACTCCGATGCCGAAGACCTCACACCAGGACAACGGACCGTGAGTAAAGAGACTTCGTTCCGATACCATCTCCTTTATAAGAAAAAGGCTCTGGTCCCTCCTCTGCCTTCGGGCCAAGGTCGGCACAGAGAAAAGGTTTCGAGCACCCCGTATTCGGGCTTGGCGCCAAAACATAAACAGCCTTCCGGCTCGGGCTCTACCCATCCCCATGCCAGTGCCAACCCGAAACCTTCGGCGTCAAAAATGATACACCTTCTGGTTTCCGTGCCACCTTTGCATAGACCTAAATCTTCGGAGCCGAAAACTTCAGAGTCAAAACTTTAGACGCCAAAACCGGCATCTAAAGAAAGTACTGCAACTAAAGAGCCTCGGACCGAACATCCACCTTCGGATCCGAAACAAAAAGAAATCGTGATTAATCTCAAAACTGGACATATTCATGCCAAACTTCCTGGAAAGAGGAAAATGGGCTTACCAGAGGACTACCACATTCCTTTAAAGAAGAAAAATGTGGCCACTAACCCTCCTCCTCCTTATATTTCACCTTCTTCACCCATTCATGAAGACTTACTCATTACACCTACACATTCCCCTACACCACCATCACCACAGGATATAGGGGATGGGGATATAGATGACTATTCACCACAGGATCCTGATCCATTGGATCATTATAATGTCCCTCAACCAGATAATATCCCATATCTATATCCATCCAGGCCTTCGCCTCCAGATGATAACATTGAGCTCCTTAATAGGGCCACACAATATCATGGAGTAGAGCTTCATAAGGAGAGTTTAGAGGAGGATTTTTTGTTGGTGACACGGAGTTCATCTCAAAAGGCTACACAAACATTACCAATGTTAAAAGTGATGCTCAAACACACTGAAGATATCTTTTAAAGACTCTGTAAAAGCTAGGATAATCACTCCTATGGTGGAGAAAAAATACAGAGCTGCACCTAATGACTCTGTATATATATATATATATCAAAGGCCAATTACCCTTAGACTCTCTGGTAGTTTCCAATGCTCGTAAGAGAGCTAACTCTCAAACAAAAGGGCACGCCCCTCCTCCTGATAAGGAGTCCAAATTATTAGATGCTTCGGGAAAAAGGATAGTCTCACAAGCGGCTAATAATTGGCGTATTGCCATGATAGAGCTCATTATGACGAACTCGAAAAGATCATTAAATACCTACCGGATGAGCAAAAGACTAAAGCCAGTGACCTTATTCGAAGGCAAATTAATAACTAATACCTCTATCAGGTGTGTGTTAGATCAGGCAGATATACAGCAGCTTGGGCAGTAAACACGAGTTTACTACTCCGTAGACATGCTTGGCTAAGGATTTTAGGGTTCAAGCCTGAAGTACAAGCCTCTATTCTTAATCAACCTTTTGATAAGGAACATCTTTTTAGCACAGCTGTCGATGTATCACTAGAAAAGATGAAAAAACCTGCCGAAGTTGCTAAATCCATGGAAGCCTTACAATCACCTTCTAAAAGGGGTTAATTTTGTCGTTCATTCTATAGGGGAAGATCCAAAAGTGTATCTACAGAGAATCACTCCTCCTCTTACAAGGGCAACAATCAATCGCCCTCTTCAAGAGGTTATTTTAGAGGATGATATAGAGGAAACAACAGCAAGGGAAGGGGCAGAGGTAATTCAACACAGGCCTCCCCTGCAAACAACAAGCAGTGACTTATTTCCCATACCCCCCAATCATTCCACTCCTGTCGGGGGACGTCTTCCACATTTTCTACCCATTTGGAATACGATTACCTCAGACAAATGGGTTCTACAAATTATCCAATCTGGTTATTGCCTGGAGCTTGCAAGCACTCCACCGAATATTCCTCCAAGGTCGCAACTCATGTCACAAGAACATCTCACCCATCTAAAGCAAGAGGTTCTTTCTCTGTTGCAAAAGGGGGCAATAGAACCACTCTCTCTACTTCCTAATTCCCAAAAGGACGGCTCTCTGAGGCCTATATGGGACTTCAGAGACCTAAATCTATACATTTGGTTGGACCATTTTCATATGGTAACACTCCAACAAGTGCTTCTTCTCCTTCAGCAAGGCGACTTTCTATCCACTCTGTATTTAAAGGACGCTTACTTTCATATTCCAATAGACCCTGCGCACCGCAAATACCTCAGGTTTGTGGTAGCAGGCCAACATTATCAATATCAGTCCTTCCCTACGGAGTGAAAACCGCTCCCAGTGTTTACGCAAAATGTTTGGCAGTAGTCGCAGCCCACCTGAGAAGACAACATGTTCACGTCTTCCCATACTTGGAAGACTGGCGTGTAAAGGTCAGTTCGCACAACAACTGTCTACGCCACACACAAATCACTGTGCAACTGCTTCACCAACTAAGATTCACAGTAAATCAGAACAAATCTCATCTCCAACCATCCATGTCTCAAGACTATCTAGGAGCTACTAAAGACAAACAAAAAGCTCTAGCATTCCAAACTCCATGGCTCAAGGTCAATTATCAGATCTAGTTTTGGTAGACGGCCGCACTCATCGCTCTCTGCAGTGGTGGGACACACAAAACCTTTTGAAAGAGCGGCCCTTCAGCGACCCGGTTCCACAGATAGTACTGACAGCAGACGCATCACTGACAGGCTGGGGAGCGCATCTCCAAACCCACACAATTCAAGGCATGTGGAAAACAGCTTCATATAAATCATCTAGAACTGTTAGCGATTTTTATGGCTTTGAAAGCATTTCAAGCTCAGCTAGCAAGTGAGACTGTACTAATTCATACAGACAACATGACAGCCATGTACTACATTCCAAAACAGGGGGGGACACATTCCCTCCACCTGTCCCACCTAGCCCAGGACATCTGGAGGTGGGACATCATCACAAAATCTATCTCCTAGCAGAACACCTCCCAGGAGTAGACAATCAGATTGCAGATTTGCTAAGTCATCAGACGCAGCAAATCCACGAATGGGAACTACAGCCTCAAGTTCTCCTCCCATTCTTTCAAATGTGGGGCTTCCCGGAAATAGACCTGTTCGCCACACACTGAACGCAAAATGCCCAATCTTCGCGTCCAGGTATCCACATCCATTGTCCAAAGGCAATGCACCATGGATGAACTGGTCAAGGATATTTGCTTATGCTTTTCCGCCTCTCCCACTCATTCCATTAATGGTTTGGAAACTCAAACAAGCATCCCTGATACTAATCCTAGTTCTCCCACATGGGCATGTCAACCATGGTTCACAACCCTATTGGAACTCTCGGTAGTTCCTCATCAAAAACGGCGTCTTACACAGAGCCATGGAGACATAACACACCCAGACCCCAGTCAACTCAATCTGGTGATCTGACACCTGAAGTCCTACAGTTTGGCTAACCCTAATCTACCGCCAGACTGTATGAATATTATCAAAGAAGCTAGACATCCTACCACAAGAGCCTGCTATGCAGCAAAGTGGAAGCGGTTTTTGATTTACTGTAATAACAACCACATCAACCTGCTTGACGCTTGTGTCCAAAACATTATACGCTATTTGTTATATCTACAACGTTCCAATTAAGCATACATGTCCATACGTTTACATCGAGCTGCTGTAGCTGCATACCTCCAAAATAGACAACATCTTTCCCTTTTTAGAGTACCCGTCATTAAAGCGTTTATGAAGGGACTCAAAAGAGTTATTCCCCTGAGACGTCCACCTGCTCCAGTGTGGAATCTCAACATTGTTCTCACCAGACTAATGGGTCCACCCTTTGACTCATTGCAGAGATGTGAACCGCAATTTCTCACATGGAAAGTTGCTTTCCTAGTTGCTATCACATCACTCAGAAGAGTGGGTGAACCTCAGGCATTATCTATAGAAGAACCTTTTTTACAAATGCATCAAAACAAATTAGTTCTTCGGACCAACCCTAAATTCCTTCCTAAAGTAATTTCTGCTTTTCATATCAATCAATCTGTTGAGTTGCCTGTGTTCTTCCCTGAACCAGATTCAGTGGCAGAACGTGCACTACACCCGTTAGATATGAAAAGAGCATTGCTTTATTACATTGAAATGATAAAACCTTTCCATAACACAAATCAGCTTATTGTCGCTTTTGATCCGCCACACAAAGGCAATCCTATGTCAAAAACAGATATTGCAAGGTGGATAGTCAAGTGCATTCAAATATGCTATGCAAAGGCTAAAAGAATATTAACAGCTCCCCCTAGAGCACACTCTACACGCAAACTGGGGGCTTCTATGGCATTCCTAAGAAATATACCCATAGATGATATATGCAAAGCTGCAACATGTTCTACACCTCACACATTCACAAAACACAATTCCACGGATGTGTTCGCTGCACAGCAAGCTAGAGCAGGCCAGGCAGTTTTACGTACACTATTTCAAACCACTGCAATACCTACAGGTTAGCCACCGCTTTGGGAGATAACTCCTATGTAGTCTATGCAACGCATTTAATGTACAGCTAATATGCCTCGAACGATAATGCTACTTACCCAGAATGCATCTGTTCTTGGCATATAGAGCTGTAGAGTCATAAGCGCCCACCTGCCACCCCGGGGACCTATACCTGTTGCCGTAACATCTTACTTAGATACATGCATTCATGGACATCTCCTTTTACTACTCTTAATAACTCCATTATCACCCTCTGCGGGAAAACAATCTAACAATGGAGTCGATGCCCATGCGCACTGTTAACGAAAGGAGGAGTCAGCTACCTCGTGACTGGAAAGACTTCTTCGAAGAAAAACAAAGTGCAAACATCCGGACCCAAGACTAGATGGCGATCTATGCAAAGCATATGACTCTACAGCTTTATATGCCAAGAACAGATGTATCTTGGGTAAGTGGCAATATATATATTTCTTCTCTTTTCTCAGCATGCAGAGGGAGATGTGGGGTTTAAGCAATAGGCATTTGGGCAGTAGGTCTGCCGTCTCCTGCACTCTTATTAACATTAGCATAGTCTGAGCTTGTGTTTTTATTAGATAAAGCAAGCTTTAGTAAAATGCTTTATTCAACAAAAGTTTACTTCTGAACTGTAATTTGAATGTATTTATTGTTTCACAGGAATGTCCAGCAGCGTCCTCATTCGGGCCAGTGTCACCTTGGGGTGCAATGTTCTCCTCTTTCTTTATTTGATGTTCTGAGCTGTCAGTCGGTATATTTTCTAAATGTGGAATAAAAACGTGACTCAGTCTACCCTGTGTGTATTTGTGCAATAATAAACGTACATTTTAAAGCCATTTGGCTATGAAAATGATGCCTTGCCTTTGTCATTCTGTTTCACTGAAAAAGGGGAGTGAGGATAATAATGAATAGTCGCTTCAGAAAAGTGGGCGGGCCCATAGTGTGCGTGACAGCGTGCCTGGATGGTGTGGGGCAAAGTACCCGGCAGGCCCTCTGCATTTCAATGGTAACTTGAAGGCCACCTGCAACATGAGTGGAAGATCACCTGCAACATGAGAGAGCCTTAGCTGATCAAGCATCCAGTGATGGGCAATACAGCTGAATTAGGTCCAAGAAGAGTTCCAAGATCCCATGAAATCCAAAGAGACAGGGAGGGATCAGGAGAGATGTGTCTACCCAGTAACACCTGGCAGAGAACCTTGTTAAAGTGTTAAAGTCTCTGGTAAGAAATGTATGAGGCAGTGTATAAGAGTTACTTTCCAAGAGTGTGTTTCTCAAAACAGGTGTAAGAACATTGGTACATCCCTTGTAGATTGACACATCACCCTAAGCATAGATTCCTTTGCAGGAGGAGCTGAGCAATTAATGAAATCCATTTGCTCACCATTTCAAAGCTCTTCTGTGCAGTGAAGATTAATAACCTTGTTGGCTCATGGGTATAGAATTGGTGTAGTGTTTTGCAGATCTAACATCACACCATTCCAGCAAGGATAAGCAACTTGGAATGTATGTGTATCAAGGTTACAATGTGCTAGGGACTGTACATTTCAAATTTGGAGGTATGGTTCATCTCTCGCAGCAGGAAGTGTCACACCTGCTGGGAAGGGCTAGAACCTGAGCTTTAGATGCACATCAGCCCAGATCTCTGCTTTATTCACAGTGACTCCTAAGAGTAGCAGAATCTTCAGCAGGCAACAGCTACTCTTACGGAGCCGATCTACAAACTCCTTGATTTGATGGCGAAGCCCCTTTTGACACACAGAGTGCTACTCCACAACTTTTGTCAACCATGTGTTTACGTTAGTGAGGTTTTAGTGTTATTCTAATAGTTTTACAATCATTTCAATTGCTTTATCATTGAACCAATGTCAAGTCCCATCTTGTCACTGACGTCAAGTGTAACTTCACAATGCTACAATAATGCATATATTCACGAAGTTTCCATATTCCTGCACTAATGCACGTTTTACCCAGTTTTGATGGGGATACAAGAATACGCACGCCCAGTTTTTAGGCTCCTGAAGTAAGACGCGTTGCCCATTTTCCATATGATAGCAGTAATGCGCGTTTGCTTAATCACCACAGTGCTGGAGTTGTGCTTATTTGTGATTAGTCATCCTAGCCCCACATTAATGCACCGTTTGTCCATGTTTTGCAATGCTTCCGTTGCTTTGCAACTGCGTAAAACTGCAATAAGGCACACATTAACACTCCATTCATAATGCTAGAATAATGCACATATTCACACAGTTTCCAACCTGCTGCACTAATGCACATTTGCCCAAGTCCTACAATGCTCCAGATGCTTTGCAGTTGCGTAAAATGCAATAAACCAACATTAGCACACTTTTCACAATGCTTCTGTAATCTACATTATTATTCAATTTTCATAGTGCTACGCCAATCCACATGATACTCCAAGTTCTTCAGTGCTGGACTAGCGGAAATATCCGTGCATTTGCAACAACGGCACTGTACGCTTCCCGATCAACATAAAACAGAGTCACACCACCACAAAAACACAATGTCTAAACTTCCTACTAATTCATTTATTTAAAAATATATAAAGCGCGCGGCTACCCAACAGGGTTTCCCGGCACTGAAGCAGGACTAGCGAGGAAGGGGCTCAGATGGCATTAGGCCTGACTAAAAAGGAAGGTCTTTTTCGGAAAACAAGGAGAAATTGACAATTCCTGAGTTCTAGCGGAAGGGAATTTCACAGTTTAGGTCCCAGGAAGGAAAACGAACGGGCGCCCATACGAGTCAGCCGAACTCTGGGAACAGAGAAAGGAGAGAGATTGGCCGATCTTAGGTTGCGAGAGGGTCGGTAAGGCTTGACAAGATTGAGTATGTATACGGGGCCAGGCCGTGTTGAGCTCTAAACATGTAGCAGAGGGCCTTAAACTCGATACGCTTACTAACCCTGAGCCAATGAAGTTGATGGAGCAGAGGGGAAGCAGAGGCGTGCCGAGGCAACCTAAAAAGTAGGCAGGCTTCCGCATTCTGAAAGAGCTGGAGACGATGTACAGAGGTCTTGTCCGCATCCAGATATAGTAAATTTCCATAATCAAGTCTGGAGATCACCAAGGCCTGCAGAACAGTCCTCTGAGCAGCCGGTGGAATTAGCCAAAGAATTTTCTTTAGCCACTTGAGGACAGCAAAGCAGGCCAAAGTGACTCCCAAGATCTGAGCAGCAAGGGAGAGCTTGCTATCGATGGAAAAACCCAGGTTCTTAACCTTTGGAACCGGGGTAGGCAAGGGTCCAAAAGAGACCGTCCAATGGTTGGCTCCCCAGAGCCCAGGGTTGACCCCAGAATGAGAACCTCAGTCTTTGAACCATTCAGCCTTAAAGCATTTCTGGACATCCGCAATGAGATGTTACGCAGACCAAGTTTAAGTAAGGAAGGATCCTGATGTTGAGCTGGCGATAAAGAGAAAATAATCTGCGTATTGTCAGCATATGAAAGGATGGTCAACCCAGATTTTACTGCAATGTCTGCCAAAGGGCGAATGTAGAGATTGAAAAGCAGAGGACTCAAAATAGAGCCCTGTGGAACTCAAGATGTTATGGCAACATGACTAGATTTAGAAGTGAGAGAGAAAACTTGAAAGGAGCGATCCTTTAGAAACTAAATCAACCACTGCAATGCTACACCTACAATGCCAGAGCTTTCAAAGCGATCCACCAGAAAAGAATGGGAGACCATGTCAAAGGCGGCGCTCAAATCCAATAGGATGAGCGCTGCTGTACCCACACGATCAAGCTGCTGTCTAAGGTTCTCCGTGATCCCCAACAGAGCTGATTCGGTACTGTGATCAGGACGAAAGCCAGACTGTGATGGATATAATAACGTATGTTTTGTCACAGGTAGAGAGAGTTGGGAGTTAATGTGTTTTTCCAAAAGTATGGAGAGGAGAGATGTAGGCCTGTAATTTGACCAACAAAGGGGATCTAAGCCAGTCCTTTTCAACAAAGAAAGCACAAGAGCATGCTTCCAATTACGAGGCAGCTGGCCCAGTTTAAGAAAGGAATTAAAAAGCTTGGTAATCACCTCGAGGGACGGCTCGTCCAGGCATCTAAGCTTAGATGAGGGGAAGGGATCAAGTGGAGAGCCAGACTTAATGTTATCCAGTAACTAATAAATGCTCAATCACTCTCTAAAAACAAGCATTACATCTACAACCTACTCACTGACACTCACCCTGACTTACTCTTCATAACTGAATCATGGTTGGGATACTTGACTCCTGTGTTGCGTGAAGCCATTCCTCTAGGTTATCAAACTATCACACAAAATCATACAGGCAAAAGAGGAGGCAGGCTCACTAAAGTGGGCGACGTCCACATACAAGGTTGTGAGGCCCTCTGCTCCAGATGCAACCCTACACCAACTTCCCCCTGTAACTTCCTTCTCCTTTACAGACCTCTGCCTCGAAATGCAACATTCCCAGAAACATTTCTAGATGCAATTTCAAACTTGATAACACTACACTCCAACCTATGCATTCTTGGTGACCTAAACATTTGGTTTGACAAACCCAATATGCCCCACTCAAAAACCATCTTCACTGGCCTAGACACACTAAACCTACATCAGATTGTCCACAAACCCACACACATTGCAGGGCACATCATAGATGTCATTTTTGAAAATCCAGAACAAGTTACCTTTAAAACGATGACTCCAGTCACATGGTCAGACCACGGTTTGCTAGCTTTCAAACAGAAAACACCAAACAGCAACACACCTAAAACCACCTCACATGCATCCACCTATCGACCATGGAACAAACTCAATTTTGAACACTTACAAACAGAACTAACATCCAGCACAGATCTAAACACAATAAATTTAGTTTGAAAACTATACGAGTTACTACAGGAAGATTTTGATATCCTAATAACACTCAGACCGACAAAACAGGACAAAAGAAAACAAACACCTTGGAGAAATACAGAACTAAAATAGATAAAACAGCACATTAGAAAGCTTTACCACACCTGGCTAAAGCAAACAGCAATCAAGACAACCTTCACCTACAGAAACTTAACAGACTATACAAGTTAGCAATCAAAAAAGCGAGAAAAGGGACTATTCAGACAGAATTCAAAATGCTAAACCTGAAAATAAAGATTTTTTTACAAATGCTCACTGAATTTTGCAAACCTAAATGCATAGAAGAAGCTCATCCCATTACTCAAGAATTCATGAGCTAACTGTCAAATCCTCACACAGACACAGTGGACTCTTATTTAAAACAAAGGAAAACCACCACCAGCAACCCTTTTTTTTAAAAAAACCTCCATGAGTAGGCTTACCCAGCCTCGGCATTCCTTCAAAAAAATATCGTAAAGTGAATTTATGAATCTGTTCAAAGCAAGCAGACCTGTTGGCAGCCCTTCTGACCCTTGTCCACCATAAACCTTCAATAACATTCTTCTAACTACCTCTGCTGCCGTACCAGTAAGAATCATCATCAATAATTTTTTAACTACAGGAATCTTTCCAGAAGACCTAAAAAAGGCATATATGCACCTATTATTAAAGAAAACTAATCTGGACCTGCTTGACCCTGAAAACTACAGACCAATTACATATGGACCTTCCCAGGGTAAACTGATAGAAAGAGCAGCATTCACCCAGATGTCACAATTTATTGAAGATAACTCCTTACTTTCTGATTTCCAAACAGGATTCCATCCAGGAAGCGGCACAGAATCTGCCCTCATCGCCATCTGAGATGACATCCAGAACACCGTAGATTAGAATGGTGTTGCTGCTCTACTTCTCTTGGACCTCTCAGATGCCTTTGACAGAGTTGACCATGACACTTTAATACATAATACAAAGACCCTATGAAACCGGCATAGAAGGAACTGCTCACGACTGGATCACATCCTACCTTCAAAACAGAACAAATGTCATCCATTCTCTCCCTTCCTCATCCAAACCATACATCACAAAATTGGGCAACCCTCAAGGCTCTATCATCTTACCCATGCTTTTCAACATCTACATGAAGTCATTATCGGCAATGATCAATGAATTTCACCTCTCATGCTATAACTATGCAGGTGACACACAAATATTCCTTAAACTGGAAAGTCCCAAAGACATTAGAAACTCTTAAATTTTCAGTTGCCGCAGAGCCGTTGATCTGTGGTTGACATGGAGTCATCTCAAATTAAATACTTCCAAAACAGAAATACTCACATGTGACAATTGGAAAAATGATGTCCCACTTGCTGCCTGGCCCGAAGATCTGGGAACACCTCCTAAAGTATCTAACAAAGTAAGATACCTTGGAATTACCATGGATTCCAAA
Source organism: Lissotriton helveticus (assembly GCF_964261635.1). Lineage (NCBI taxonomy): Eukaryota > Metazoa > Chordata > Amphibia > Caudata > Salamandridae > Lissotriton > Lissotriton helveticus. The sequence continues at coordinate 1,930,626,318 of NC_136061.1, forward strand.
CTATCAATGAATGCTCAAGTGGACAAATTAGCAAGATCAAGCTTCATTACTATCAAAACAGCAACGCATCTTCCCCCACCTGGGATTTCCATACAAGGTCCAGGCTACTATCTTGCTTGTACTGTCTAAATTGATTATGCAAATGGCCTCTACCACGGATACTCTTTATCAACTATGAAAAGACTACAACAATTTAGAACTCTCCTGCTAGACTACTCCTACATGTACAGCCACAAACCCACATCTGCCCCGCCTTAAGAGCCCTACATTGGTTACCGGTTGCCAGAAGATCCTCTTTCAAGCTGCTTTGTAAATGTAAATGTGTTGTATTTGTAAAGCGCACGGCTGCTCACGCGACGGGGCGTCCCGGCGCTGCACTCTTACCGCTGTGGAACCCTTCCCGGCTTTTCCATGTGAAATGTCCACTCCTGGGCACCCCCAAGGTGAAGCCAGGCATCCAAGCACTGCTGGGGCCGTTGTGGCGATTAAGCAAGCTATTGCCCAGAGTCACAGAGTGGGACCCATGATTAGACTAGGCACCGAGGCGAGAATTATCAGGTCCGGGGAGATTGAGTCCAAGAGCCACCGATGCGGGAATTGAACCCTGGTCCCGGGCCAGACCTCTGCATCAGGGTCTGCCGCTCTAACCATTGAGGTACAAAAGGGGGGAGGTGATGAACAGAGCATCAGAACCAATCAAACACTCACACCCAGTCAAAAGATCTGGGTTTGATCCATCACCGTTCTTTAGCCCACTCTGCCACCCCAGTTCAGACATGGCTATATGCAAATCAGTTTGACCCTGTGCATCATGGGAACAGTCCAGCCCGAACTGCCAAGCCATGCCTTCCCTGGACCGGAAGCAAGCTTCCGAGGACCGGTTTCTGGCATTCCAGCCGTCTTCAGCCCGGCTTGCTTGAATCCAGTGGCAAAGTGAGCAAGGGACTCACGTCTGAGCATACCCTGCCACACTTATGGCGGTACAAAAGGGGGAGGTGATGGACGGAGCATCAGAACCAATCAAACACTCACACCCAGTCAAAAGATCTGGGTTTGATCCATCACCGTTCTTTAGCCCACTCTGCCACCCCAGTTTGATCCATCACCGTTCTTTAGCCCACTCTGCCACCCCAGTTCAGACATGGCTATATGCAAATCAGTCTGACCCTGTGCCTCATGGGAACAGTCCAGCCCGAACTGCCAAGCCATGCCTTCCCTGGGCCGGAAGCAAGCTTCCGAGGACCGTTTCTGGCATTCCAGCCGTCTTCAGCCCGGCTTGCTTGAATCCAGTGGCAAAGTGAGCAAGGGACTCACGTCTGAGCATATCCTGCCACACTTATGGCGGTACAAAAGGGGGAGGTGATGGACGGAGCATCAGAACCAATCAAGCACTCGCACCCAGTCAAAAGATCTGGGTTTGATCCATCACCGTTCTTTAGCCCACTCTGCCACCCCAGTTCAGACATGGCTATATGCAAATCAGTCTGACCCTGTGCCTCATGGGAACAGTCCAGTCCAGTCCCTTGCTCACTTTGCCACTGGATTCAAGCAAGCCGGGCTGAAGACGGCTGTAATGCCAGAAACCGGTCCTCGGAAGCTCGTTTCCGGTCCAGTGAAGGCATGGCTTGGCAGTTCGGGCTGGACTGTTCCCCATACACATTAAAACTTGTTGCCCTTGACCCCAAACAATATGTCCTGGGCGTCGGGCTATAGGAATGCCACATCCCTGCCTTCATGTATTTATGTATCTATATATTTATTACTTTACTCCTATAGTTAAAATAAAAACATATATGCGTCTCTCTAATGCACTACACTATGTTTTACCCTATACCTCTCAGTATATGTTCTACCTCTACCCTCTGACTTTTCCCAAACCTCATTCTACTAATATGATCTCTAAAATAACCCTTTCTAGACTCTTCCCTCCTTTAACTCTCCTTGCATCAGCCCAAATCTCACTTTACTACTCAGATATTCCAAACAATCCTTTCTAAATTCTTCCCTTATGTATCCCTCCCAAGACTCATCTGAGACCCCTTTTTAGGTCTCGCCAGAGTCAATGAGCTTATGCATTGCTCCGGCGAGATTATAGTAAGCGGTCCGAAAAGTCTACCAAAGTGGCGGATTAGACACAGTTCATGTGAGACAGGCGCTTGCACAACGCCAGCCACGTCACACACCACCATTTGTCTGTGCCTCTGCATCAGACTTCAAAGGCTGCCGCTCCCCCGCATCAGACTTCAAAGGAATGCGCTCCCACTCCCCCGCCACAGGAATGCCAAGAGCTTGTTTTGCTTGCTACTCCTTGCCCTCTGGTCTCCGTCTGCTCTACCGTGTGCTTGCATCTTCCTTCCTTGGACCTGGGTGTTTTCCGTGTTCTCCCATTCAGTGCCTTCTCGACCCTCTACTAATTGATTGCTGTCCAAGCCCCAGCCCTTGCTGCCTCTATCATTATACACTCTCCCTGTGTTTTCCTGTTTCCCCTTGGTTTTTCCCGACTCCATCATTCTGTGCTTTGATAAACTGAACGCGCTTTGTAGCACTCAACCCTGCGCGTTCTTCCTGCTCCTGTTTGTCCGTTCCTAATATGACCTTATATGACGTCAATTACCTTATTCGTTATATCCTGTCCACCTTTGGTTCCCATTTCATTTCCTCCTGTCACAACCACTCCCTGTCCTGGCTTACCCTCGACCTGCTTTCCTTGTCACTGCTTATGTGCCCTGTTCTTGATTTTAATCCACTGCTCCATCTCCCAGCTTGCTTGATTTGTCCCAACTTGTTTGCCCTGTCGCTGCCTACTTTGCCTGTTCCAGATTTCTCACTTCTGCTTGCTTTCCTGCTTGAATACCCTGTCCCATATTCCACGCCCTATTTTCTTTCTGTGACCATCTGTCCCTGCTTGCATCTCTGGTCGCTGCTCGTTTTCCCCGCGTGCCTCCTCTTTCTCGGATTCCTTGCCCTGCCCCAGTGCCTGTTTTCTCCCCCTGCCCACATTCGTTGCCCTATCTCTGCCTGCTTTCTCTGAGCTTCCTCAGTTCTTGCGTGCTTCTCCCGTCAATGCCAGCCTGCCCTGTTGCTGCCTGCATGCCTCTAATTGCCTGCCCTGTCCCAGACTCCTTGCTCTGTCTCTGCTTGCTTTTTCTGACACTTCTCCGTCCCTGCTTGCTTCCCTTGCCACTGCTTGCTTGCCCCGAATTCTGTGCCCTGTTCCTGCTTGCTTTTCTGAGCTTTCTCTGTCGTTGATTGATTTTTGTGTGCTTCCCCTGCCCCTCTCTACTTTCGCTGACTCCCTCTGACCCTCCTTGTTTCATATGTCCCTGCTTGCTTGTCCCGGATTTCTTGCCCTGTCCGTGCTTGCTTTCTCTCGCCCTCCTCTGTGCCTGCTTGCCTTCTTTGACGAACCTCGGTCCCTGCTTGCTTTCTGTGCTTCCCCAGATTCCTCGCCCAGGCCCTGATTACTTGCCCTGTCCTTGCTTTCTCTGACTCTCCGCTGTTTCTCCTTAATTTCGCCGACTCCCTCTGACCCTGCTTGTTTCACCTGTCGCCACTTGCCCCAGGTTCCTTGCCCTGTTCCAGATTCCTTGCCCTGTCTTCGCTTGCTTTCTCTGACTTTTCTCTGTCCATTGTTTTACTTCGAGAGCTGTAGTAAAGAGGAAAGCCTTGGAGGGAAGCTGACACTAACGATTATTGAGGGCTTTGAATTTAGGGAACTCTAGTACCAGGCGACTCCATGCCATGTGCTCCAGTTCCGGAGCTTTTATTTAACAAACTGAAGACTTCTGGGAATTGTAGTTCTGATCTTTAGTTGAACGGACTCCGAAAGCAGTGATTAGTAAAACAAAAGCATAGGACTGAAGCATGGTGAAATATAGTCAACAGGCAACTTTAAACAAAAAGACTCCCCTATTCCCCTCAACAGGGGAGGCAGGCTTCAGGGCACTCTGACAGAAGAGCTACTGTGACGAAAAGCGCTCGGGCCTCGATCATTAGAAGCCTATTGAGTAACAAGCATTTGCAATGCAATAGGTCTTGCATTATTAAAGTTTAAGCTATTGGCATTGCTAAATAATGCAACACCAATAGCTCAAACTTTAATAATGCGAGACCTATTGCATTGCAAAAGTTTGCAAAGCTCATTACTTAATAGAGTGTTGCTCTATAAACGCTTTCAAAGAGAGTGGCGAGCGCATTTGACTGCACGTCTATGGCACGATTATACAACATTCATTTGGCACAACATTCATTTGGCTTTTAGTGGGGATAGCGGTTCTTTCTTGCACGACTGTGTGTTTGTGAGGATGGTGGCCTCTGGCTGCAGCCTTCCGCCCCTCCCTTTGCCCAACAAGGATGGTCGTGGAGGGGAGCAATTGACAAGGCCTCATTCCCCTCCCAAGAATCAACGCTTGCGACCCTTGGCGCCAGATGGAAGCCACGTCTGTTGCAATGTTGACACAACTGGCCATTAATTAAAGAGTATGGCCAAACCACAGGACGATACGAGAGGTACATTTCCCAATTCCCCCGCTCGTTATTAAACACAAATATACACTGGTAACCGAAAGACATTTTCAATATGTTTCTGCGGATGGATTTTTATTAATCCATCATATTCCTGGAGGATTCTAAGTTCATGAGCTACTAAGGCAACAAACAATCCTTTGGCGCTGCTGGCATCGCGGTTGAAAGACTTTATGGGGACTTCAAAGCGGCGCGCTGGTTCTGCTTTCACCCACCGCTCTCCCTCCATTTCAATCAATTACGGGCTCCAGCTACACACCCACTCATAAACACACGCACTCGCAAACACACGCACTCACAAACACACGCACTCGCAAAGACACGCATTCGCAAAGACACGCACTCGCAAAGACACGCACTCACAAAGACACGCACTCACAAAGACACGCACTAACAAAGACGCACTCACAAACACACGCACTCACAAACACACGCACTCACAAACACACGCACTCACAAACAGGGTAGCACTTTGATGTCCCACTTGTTTGACAGCTTCTTTGGAAGAGACTGATGATTATGCATGGCGAAGATGTGGTGTCATGGCAGAGCTAAATATACAAACAATATCCGGGCAACCTCCTCATCAGCAGTAAATCAGCAAAGCTTCTCCCATTTAACATTGGAGCACTACATTCTCACTGAAAGAGCTGGTCTTGTGGTCTTTCTGAAACTCTAAAGGTGGTTGACAACCCGCAGGCTTTGCTTGAGCTCACGTGCACACATGTCCACATTTATTGCAGAGCTTATACAATAAAGGATGCAGGTCGGGGTGCTCCTTTCAGCAAGGCTTTAAGTGGGATGAACTGGGGGGGGTCTCTCAAAGTGGCGTGGTCAACGTAATTAAGGGCGTGGCTTAAAAAAAAATTGCCTTACACATATTTATCGCCCCCATTCTATCTATTGCTCTCACTCTATCTATCGCCCTCTATCTATTGCCCTCACTCTATCTATCGCCCTCACTCCATCTATCGCCCTCTATCGCCCTCACTCTATCTATCACCCTCACTCTATCTCTCTATCACTATATCTATCACCCTCACTCTATCTATCGCCCTCTATCGCCCTCACTCTATCTATCACCCTCACTCTATCTATCGCCCTCTATCGCCCTCACTCCATCTATCGCCCTCACTCTATCTATCTATCACTATATCTATCACCCTCACTCTATCTATCTATCGCCCTCACTCTATCGCCCTCTATTGCCCTCACTCTATCTATCGCCCTCACTCTATCTATACACCCAACCACACACACACACAACCACACTCACACAACCACACACATCTATCTATCGCCCTCACTCTATATATCTATCTATCGCCCTCACTCTATCTGTCACCCTCACCCTATCTATCTGTCGCCCTCACTCTATCTATCACCCTCACTCTATCTATCTATCTATCGCCCTCACTCTTTCTACCTGTCGCCCTCACTCTATCTATCTATCTGTCGCCCTCACTCTATCTATCTATCTATCTATCGCCCTCACTCTATCGCCCTTACTCTATCTATCTATCTGTCGCCCTCACTCTATCTATCTATCTATCTATCGCCCTCACTCTATCGCCCTTACTCTATCTATCTATCGCCCTCACTCTATCTATCTATCTCGCTCTATCTATCGCCCTCTATCTATCTATCGCCCTCACTCTATCTAGCTATATATCTATCTATCTATCGCCCTCACTCTATCTATCTATCGCCCTCACTCTATCTATCTATCACCCTCACTCTATCTATCGCCCTCTATCTATCTATCGCCCTCTAGCTATCTATCGCTCTCACTCTATCTATCTATCTATCGCCATCACTCTATCTACCGCCCTCACTCTATCTATCTGTCTATCGCTCTCTCTCTGTCTATCTATCGCACTCACTCTATCTATCGCCATCACTTTATCTATTGATTGCCCTCACTCTGTCTATCTATCGCCCTCACTCTATTTATCTATCTATCGCCCTCCCTCTATCTGTCTATCGCACCACCACAGCATCACTCAGGGGCACCACAGCATCACTCAGGGGCACCACAACATCACTATGCGCTACTACAGCATCACTGAACGCCACAGCATCACTCGTCGCCACCACAACATTACTCAGCGCCACCACAGCATCAATCTGTGCAACCATTCAACAACAACTGGTTCAAATATGTTCTCTCAATGTTTCAAGCTTTATTACAAATGTCACAAAAAGATGTTAATATTTCACTTCTGGTCTTGGATTTTCATCACAATAAAATACACTGAACATAATCTTCACAAAAGTTATTTTAAAAAGTTTAAGCTATTGCCATTATAAATTACAATAACTTTTATTTAAGTATTAATTATTTAAAAAAATGTAAAGTAATTGTTATTTGTAATATCAACACATCTAAGTCACGTAAATACAAAACATGTTGCATTACAAATGCTATAGGTGTCACATTTGCAAAAGTTAAAAGTATTGGCATTGTAAATGACAAAGCTATTAATTTCGCTATTTTCAAAACCAACACATAAATAAAAAAATTGTCATTTACAATACCAATAGCTCAAACTTTCCTAATGCGAGACCTATTGCATGCAAATGCTTGTTACTACTAGGAAATCCCTAATCAATTTCTAGAAACTTTCCCTCCTCCATCTCTCCTTTACTCCCCCAAACCTCCTCTTACTACTATGATCTCCCAATAAACACTTTCCAGACTCGTCCCTCTTCTATCCCTACATTAGCCTTGTCAATCCAACTAACAGACTCACATGTCCAACACTCAAATTAATCTATATTTCCCTATAATAATGTACCACGAATCCATTTTTGGTTCCGGAGTTACCGTGCTACTCGCTGAAAAGTGCTTTGACACCTCATATGGGGTAGACATATGGGGTAGTAAGCGCTATATAGATACAATTACAATTATGCAGTAGCAAACATAGTTGTCCTACTTCTACAGTGCTGTAGTAATGCACATGTCTGCCTGGTTTTCGTGATGCACATATGTACCACGGCAAATACATCATGCTTTCATTAATACACACTGACAAACACTAGCTGGCATACACACACATGCTACAGTAAAGGCAGACAACCACACACACAGTGGTGCACACAAAGGCTCAACACACATCTCCAAATGCACATGCATAGCCAGGCACAGACTGCTCAATGTACAGGGACCGACAAAGATGTGCATAAACACACTAAACAGTCACACAGGAGAAGTTTTTCTCTGGAGCCTGCTGCCGGAGCAGCCGAGCACCGAGGCTGCCTAGTCTTGATTCTACCTTCTGCCTTATTCCCCACCCTACATTTCCTGCCTCATTATCTCCCTCTTGCAGGCGCGTTATCGTTTCTGCCTGCTCTCTGGGTCACAATGTTCCTATCTGTCGCTGCCTCATTCTGTTAAGCTTTCTGCTGGTTTCTCTCTTGCTCTGAGTCTGAGTCTAATGATAAAATATGTCTCGGTCCCTGTCCCCCCAAAAAAGTGAATGCCAGTGCCCACAACTGCAATCACCCGTACAAATTAAACACTGCACATCCCTTGACAACCCCCTAACATAGGTCAATCTATAGCTAATTTCAATCACCAACTCGAAAAGTACACCAAATGCAAAGTGGAGCGTTTCGAAGCACTATCTGGGCAGCGCTTCATAAAAGCTGCATCGCAATACAAAAAGACCCATGTTATCTTATGATAATATAGCTTTATAAAGCACACTACCAAGACAAGACAAAAAGGTCTTGGCGCTTTAGCTTTTATTCATAGAAGTAGAAATTATGCAGCACGGATATAGATCTGTTCTCTTTTCGGTGTCTGCGGAATGTTAAAACAAACCGCGGCTCCTGCGGCCTCTGCATTTTTGTTTGCGATGCTGAGATGGTGTCCGAAGCACTCCTCGTAGTCTTGTCTGGTGGCGGTGAGAGAAGAACCGCTGTTGATGTTCACTTTTTTCAGTGATGCTTAAAGAAGAGTTCTCAGACAGTCCAGGTGAGCGGTATTGATAGAAAGTGTGAAACACGTGCACCGTCCACCCTGTCTACATTGCTGATTAAGAAGTGTGAAGGGATGCGCCCCGCTCTCCTGTTCGTATTCATTACAGTGCCCAGAAGCCCTTATTGGCCCACTTCGCAGTAACCCGTTCTGGTGATATGACCAGAGGTGTGCCCGGTCCACAAGCCAACACTCTGTTGTAACGTGTTTTAATTTACTCTTTATATTGTCACCTAAACCATGACTGCCAACAAAAGTAAACTTCACACTTAAATTATTGTCCAGCTAAGTGGTACTGTGTGTTCATCCGCCGCAGAATAACAAGTCTGAATCTGCACCTCTGACCTGCAGTTTACAAACACATCTCCACAGATAAAGCTAAGCCTACTGAGCTAGCTGACTGACATCACGCCTGTCCGGGTTACTTCTTCTTCGTGGAGTTTATGAAATGTCTGCCTCGAGGTGATATCTTATTCATCTCTCCCTCCCACGTAAGTAATATTTCGCCTCCCCCCACCGCCTCAATATGGCAATGCTCCCATCCCTCTAACTAGTGACGTCACAGTTTGTGATTCCGTTTGCATCACTCTTTTGTTCCTACAGCAGGAGGAGAGAGGTACTATGAACACGTGACAGCCTCCTGAGGGCTGGAGAATATCAGGGCACCCTACTCCGAAGCTGAGGAACAAAGTTTGGTCAGGGAACCTGTTGTATCTATGTCTTTAAGTATATGCATTCTTTCTCGAGAATGCAACCATGTCACCTTAGAATGTTACATAGTCAGTCAGTTGTTCTCAAGGTCTTGGATGTAGATGACTTGCCTCCCTGTTGGGTTAATAAACCTCTTCAAATCTACTTCATGAGTATTGCATCATTACAATACTGGCGACGATGAGCCCAGCAGGCGACTATGAACCCAGCGCGACAAGAATCTTCTACTGAATGAGACTTTCAAAATAAAAAAAAATAAAAACCCTCGTTCATCTTTGCACCTTAAACGCGATATCGACGTGACAAATTCCACAGGCGGCACCCAGCGGCAAGTACTACCATAATTTTCTTGGTCAAAAGTGGTTTAATTTGCGAAATATCCCTACCTTCGTTACTCGGCATCTTTTGAATCCTGTGCGCGAGGTGTCCAAGTTCTGAGGAGCGAGCCTGCCATTGTTGTGACGTCTCTCCCAAACGACGCACATCGTCATAGCTCAGCCACACGCCACACGCTACGTGTTGCCTTAGTGATCAGCAAGCGCGTCTCTGCTACTTGACGCACAATTCTATCACCTAGCAACCGCGTGTTTGCTGTCCCGACGCACTTGATCTTCAAACATTTACGGAGGCGCATCGGACAAATTATAAAGTGCGTTGTGACTCCGATTTCGTATACCTTTGTATCTTCAAGTTAACGGATATTACCACATATTTACAAATAATTTGAGGCAAGTCATAAAATTTTTGTTTGAAGCAATTTGACCTTTGGATAATTGTAACCAGATTGGAAGCATCTGGAAATCAATTTATACATTGAAACTTACCATTGTAATAATATTTCCATGCGATTCCAGTAGTAACAACAGCACGCAGAACACAGTATAGAATAACAGAAATGGAATTATAAGAAATATTCAAGTGAAGCAAGGCATTGCGCACTAAAGAGAAACAGCGGTGACACTAAAGAGAGGCTGTGGAACCTCCTTGTTATTATTTTAACTTTTTATTTTAAATTCTTATTTTAGATTGTTGTGTTAGCTTATTTAGTTAACTTATTGTGTTAGTTTGTTTAGTTGTTTTCCCTTTCAGCATGTCGTCTTCTGCAAGCGGAATGAATCAACCTCCCCAGTTTTTAAGCGAGCAAGGTGAACCCATATTACCATGAAAAAAATGGAAACCCATTTTTGACTCCTATTTACTTGCAATTGGTGGAGAGAAATTTTCTGCCATCAGGAAACAGGCTGTTTTACTAAACAATCTTGGTATAGAAGGAAGAAATATTTATGACAGTCTAGATCCGATACCCATTGGCAGGGGAGCAGGTGAACCTTCAGATGTATATGAGATGAGCGTACTCCTCCTTAAAAATCATTTTGGTGCACGCATTAACGTTGTCATGGAAAGACACAAATTTTTCATGCGCGTTCAGGCTAAAAATGAGAGAGTTGAGAACTACGTGGCAGCACTCAAATCCCTTGCACAAACTTGTGAATTTGAACTCTTGACTGACTCCCTCATTCGTGATCAGCTCGTCCGTTGCACTAACGACCTCAAAATACAAGAGAAATTGTTATCTAAAAATCCCAATTTGAAAGAAGCCATACTTATTGTTGAAAGTGTTGAACATACCTCTACATGGGTCAAGGAGATTAGGAAGGGCCCTTCCCAGAATGATCCTGTTTCCAGTATCACTCATGAACATCGACAAATTCTTCAACCAGAGTGTAGTGTTGCTGCTGTTAGTAAAGTTTCACCAAAACAAGAAAAAAACACATTTAAAACAGAAAAGTCTAAACAAAATTATAATGCTAATAATTTTAATAGAGAGAATACATTTAGATGTCCCAGATGTGGTAGTGAGAAGCATGGACCAAATTATCCAAATTGTTTCGCTAGAAGTACTGTTTGTAGAAATTGTGGGAAAAAGGGTCACTATGCTAGGATGTGCAAAAGTAACAAAGTTAATTGCATAGATGATGATGAAGTCTATTCCCAAGATTCCATTCACTGCATTACAGATGATGTTGTTAATGGTGTGAGTCAAGTTGATGATGATGAAATACGTATGCCCTCTTGTGACATTCAAATTGCTAACAAGATTGTTCCTGTACTTGCTGATTCTGGTTCTCTGTTTACCCTTATCAGTGATAAATTTTGGTTTGCAAATTTCGATGGAGACAAAATTAAACTTATGACTCCTGATATCAATCCTGTGGGGTATGCCAAACAAAGGATTGAAGTTTTAGGATACTCCATCCAAACCATTGCGTTTAAAGGCAGAGAAACTGTTGGTAAAGTTTATATCGCAAAGAGAGGAGATAATCTCCTAGGATGGCGTCATCAAAGGAATCTAGGGATTACTCTGAATCCTAATGCACCCGAACAAGTCATGCTAGTTTCTGATATGGGAGATATTACAGACATTCTTGAAAAATTTCCTGAAGTATTTACTGAGAATCTAGGTTTACTGAAAGGGTTTAAACACAAAATAGTTTTGAAAGGCAGTGCCAACCCTGTAGTACACAAAGTTCGGAAAGTGCCCAATCTCATGCTGAAACCTCTGCAGGTCGAGATTGACAGACTGTTGAAGCTTGGTGTTATTGAGGAGATAGAATCCTCAGAATGGCTTGCGCCAATTGTTTTGACACCAAAAGACAAGGGCACCAAAATTAGGATGTGTGTGGACCTCAGGAGTTTGAACAGTTCAATTTGGGTTGACAGGCAGCCTCTGCCTAATATCAATGAGATTTTGACCAAATTGGGTGGTGCTACTATGTTTAGCGTTATGGATTTATCAGCAACTTACCATCAGGTCCTTTTGCATGAAGAGTCAAGACACTTGACTTCTTTTGTCACCCCTATTGGTGCATACAGATTCATCAGGATGCCTTTCGGCTTAGCCAGCGCAGCTGCCTGTTTTCAGAGAATTATGAAAAACGTCCTTTCAGGTATTGATTGTGTCCTTTTCTTCCAAGATGATATTTTGGTCCACGGTATTGACATTAGCAAACATGATATTACCTTATTTGCTGTTTTGTCTAGACTCAAGGAAACTGGATTAACCCTAAAACAAGAGAAATGCAAATTCAGAGTCAGATCTGTATCATACTTGGGGCACAATATATCAGGAGAAGGCATCAGTCCTAAGATTGACCTTGCAGAAGCCATTCTTCAAGCACAACCTCCTTCTAACAAAGACCACGTAAAGTCATTTAATGGGTTGTCGGAGTATTATTCTAAGTTTATTCCAAATTTTGCTAGTGTCATGCAACCAATCAGACTTCTCAAAAAGGGAACAGTTTTCAATTGGGACAAGGAGTGTTCTGATGCTTTTAACAAGGTCAAGTCAGAGATTGCAAAGATGCCAACCTTGGGGCATTTTGATGTACACAAAAAGACCATTTTATCTACTGATGCAAGTTTGCGTGGTTTAGGGGCTGTTCTAGCACAAATTGTGGATGGTTCAGAAAAAGTTATTGGTTTCGCATCCCGTTCTTTGAAGGGTGCAGAGGAACGATATTCAGTCATCGAGCGTGAGGCTTTAGCTTGTTTTTGGGCCATCAAACACTTCAGGTTTTATTTATGGGGTTTACCATTTGTGGTAAGATCTGACCATAAACCCTTAGTGCAGTTATTCTCTTGTAGGAATGTTGAATGTGCAACTCCCAGGATTAAGAGATGGGTTGAAGGACTCATGGACTACAATTTTTGTGTTGAGTACTTACCGGGTCCGAAGAATGTTCCCGCTGATTTTCTTTCAAGATTGCCTGTTGATAAATTAGTCACGCATGATCCAGATTTTTCCACTGTTTCATGGGTAAGAGAATCTGCTTTGAATGAGATAGAATGGAAATAATGTTTTTCTGATGATCCAGCCAGGAATTTTATATTAGAGGCAACAGTCAATGGTTGGCCTATCCTGAAGGAAGTTCCTGATCCTGCTAAAGGCTATTGGAATATAAGAGATGAATTGAACATAGTTCAGGGTGAGTTGTTTAGAGGCAACAGACTGATTCCCCCTCTCGGTATGAGAGAAAAGATAATTAACCTAGCTCATGAGGGACATTTAGGTCGTAGCCTCACCAAAGCAAGAGTCAGAGAATCCTATTGGTGGCCTGAGCTAGACCGAGAAGTTGAAATTGTTGTCAAAGATTGCCACATATGTGCTGGTAATGACAAATCAAGGAAGATGAGCACTGCACCTCTTTCCCCCGTTGCCATACCTGAACGTCCTTGGTCTAAGGTTGCGATTGATATTATTGGACCCTTTGAGAACCTTAGTCTTTCTGAGAGATTTGTTGTTGTTCTAGTAGATTACACTTCAAAGTGGTTGTCTGCTTCCTGTATGGGAACTGTGTTAAGTAAGAATGTAATTGAGTTTTTAAAAGATGCTTTCACCTGTGAAGGGGTTCCTAACATCTTAGTTTCTGATAATGGTGTTCAGTTCACCTCCCAAGAAATGTCTGATTTTCTCAAAGATCTATCTATCACCCATCATAGGACTGCCCTTTATTCTCCACAAGCGAATGGATTGGTGGAAAGCATGAATAGATTGATTAGGGCGTGTGCCCAGACTGCTTACGAGAGAAGACTTCCCTTGAAACCCATCCTCAGAGAAAAACTATGGGCGCACAGGAACACTCCCAATAGTGTAACTGGTATTTCACCTTTTGAGAAACTTAGAGGTAGAATTGCAGGTTCCAAGCTTAATCCTTTATGGTTGTCTATTAGAGATAGGGGTTCCATACTCAACGATTCCAGATTGAAGAATTATCAAGATAAATACAAGCACAGGTTTGATGTTTTGAAAGGAGCAAAAGATCCTCTTTGGAAAGTTGGAGATTTTGTTTTTGTCAAAAAAGGTGTATGGTCCCCCAAGGGTAAATCAAAATTCTTTGGACCGAGGCGTATAGTCAAAGTTATGAAGAATGTAGTTATGCTTGCAGGGGGAGATATTTGGAACATGTCACGTTTGTCAAAATGTATGGAGGGAGATAATGGCATTATAGAACCTGCTGCTCCAGAAGCTCCAACTCCTAGTAAATGTATTACTCCAGCTCCTAGTAAATGTATTGGGAAACCTGTTTCAAGAAAATGTACACCTTCACCTTCTCAAGATGTGCGAGTTTCTCCTCGTGAGACAAACTCTAGAATTAGGAAACCTCCCATATATCTCCAAGATTATTATTCTGAATAATTCCTTTTGAATAATTCCTTTCTATTACAGGATTGTTTACTTCTAATTTTTATTATTTCATTTTGTCATTATTATAAGGGAGATGTGTTGTATCTATGTCTTTAAGTATATGCATTCTTTCTCGAGAATGCAACCATGTCACCTTAGAATGTTACATAGTCAGTCAGTTGTTCTCAAGGTCTTGGATGTAGATGACTTGCCTCCCTGTTGGGTTAATAAACCTCTTCAAATCTACTTCATGAGTATTGCATCATTACAATAGAACCCTACTCCGAAGCGGAGTAAGAAAGTTTGGCAATTGTGTGCGACAACCAACATTTGTACATTTTCCTCTGTTGAGAAGATGTCATTGTTGTGCTGAACACCGAGCACTGGCCTGACATTTCAGAACCACCAGCACAAAGATGCTCTCCTGCAAAGATAGATGGCGCTTGCGTCTGCACGACTACGAGCTCAAATTTCATATAGTTAGCTCAGGGGAAAAAAACAAAATCCTGCTCTTTCCAGAGATCCCATTTCCCCAACACGATATCAAACTCTTTAATAACAGAAGAGTACACCTGCTACTTTGAGCACAACAACACAGACTTGAGAATGCCATTCAGATCACAAAGAAAAACCCCAAAAGAACCACAGTCTGAAGGCCGTGTGTGAAATGATGCACAAAAATGAGAGAGCAATTCATTCTCTGTCAGGAGGGCAAACAAAAATGTACATGTGGGAGAAATGAAAGCTTTTTGGTACACTCACCACACACAAGTGACAGCTTGCAGGATACATGGGCTTTCATCACTGTACTCTGCTCTCCAGCTAATGTTTTACCATAATATTCATGGCCCCATCAAGAAGATTCTGCACACAGATCAAGCCATTCAAAACTCATTATGCCAGACTGTTGTGGTTTACCGGAATATCCATGGACATGTGTCTATCTGTGGTGTTGTTTAGGAGCAAAGGCCAACACACCCACCTCGGATCGGTGAGACGCCATGTTTGACACACTATTAGGTTCAGTTGAGATGCCATATCCAGCAGAGCAGAATGGGAAGCTTTGCAGATTTGAGGGGAAGGGCAGGCTCATCCCCATGGGCATTGACAACCCTCTCACCTTCGCTTTGAACCATAGCCTCTGACTGTAACTGCAACCAACGAATCATTAGAGGTAAAATACTCTACAAAAAGTCATCTTTCTTTAAGACCCTCCAAGGAACAATCCCAAAGTCACCACAGGACTGTGACAAATTAAAATCAGAAGGAGATTTTGAAAAAAACAAATTTTCATTTGGAATGCCGGGCATCCCTGCTTTGTATTGTATTGTATTCTATTGTAGCATTTTCCTGCCCTTAATGAGAAACCAAAGCGCTTTATGGATGGTCAAGTGAGCAGCTACTCAGCTTGCTATGCGTGGTTGAAAGAGTGTCGGAATAAGGGCAGCTTGAGAGAAGTCTGCTCGGTGTCATGTGAGAGGTTCAGGGGTGTGCTTATATTGCTGCAGTGCTTACGTATGAGGCGCAAATGTCAAACAGAGAGAGTTAGGATCACAGTGTGCCTATACATACTGGTACATCTTGTCACAGGATGTTTTAGGGAGCCGCCAGATTACTGCTTTTTCGAAATTTACTTAATTGCCGATTTTCCTTATTTATGTTGGGATAATGTTTTAAGAGTCTACTTTCTGTGCAGAAAGATCACCTGTGCATGCAGGTTTTTTAAATAAGAGGATGATCAGGTGTAGGGCCATCCGGTATCAGAGGTTCCTGGTGGTATATTTTGGGTTTGAATTGAAGGAGTATTGGTAATGTTCAATCAGTGGCCCACTGAGCGATGTTGAGTGTCTGGAATGCAATCCATCTTACAGTTTGTTGCTGGCCGTACAATGAGACTTGCGATGATGTGGTAATTTCTGTGCAGGTTTAGAACGTGTCTGGGGCCAGCACTCAGAATGTATTGTAGCCAGAATGTAGTGTACGGAGAGGCTCCGATAAGGAGTCCTTTGGTATAGTCAGGACTAGACAAAGCTACGGCTACTGCTGCATGGACTGTGAGGAGAAATCCAGTCTGCAGAAAAGTATGGTGTGGTATTCCTATTGTACAGAAAGTGATTATGGTAACTTAGATTAACTGTGTTTGAAGGGAGAGGTTAGATTCCATTATCACAGCCAATATCTTTACTTCAGAGGAGGTGGTTGGAAGCGGTTCATTGTCCTAAGGTCATGTTGTTGTCTTACTATGCTAAGAACCACAGGCGAGAATCTCTAATTTAGAGGAATTAAGTTTTATACAGGCCTATTGCATTACAGTGTCTACCGACAGAGGACATTAGCCATGGGCTGAGGTGTCCCGGAATAAAAGTTTTTCAATCTTTAAAATGAATGCACATTGTTGGCGTAGTTATACCAGGTAAGAGTGAATGAGTTGAGGTTTGAAACGGTTAACATATTCAGTGAAGAATGGAGTGGTGATGGCCAAGCCTTCGTGAGGTATGCCTGCATGAGAGGTTAAATGAGCTAAGCAGAATAGGGCAGAGGCGGCAATTTGGGCTTTTTCAGCAAAGGCAGAAATTGATCCAGCTCAGGACATCACCCTGAATTCCTATGGTGTTTAATCTTTGAAGTAGTAGTTGGTTATTTAATATCTTAAAGGCTGAGGTGAGGTCAAGTAGGGGAGGACAGTGTCTTCAGTAGAATCAGCTGTGTTCTTTCAGTCATTTCAGGCTCTTCAACATTGGATCTTGTTTATCTGTCTGAAAAAGCAGTTGTGTTCAAGGAAGATTGTGATCTGTGAAGAGGATACTATTTCAATATGCTAACCAGAAACAGTTCGATGGTTATAGGCTTGTAGTTTGTCCAATTCCTGTGATCAAGACCTTACTTCTTCAGGGCAGGTTTTATGTCAGATCTTTTAGGACAGTGGGGAACACTTCAGGGTGAAAGGGAGGAATCACCAATCTCTCGAATGATTTTAGTTTATGCAAGAAGGAGGTTTTTAAATATTCCATGGGACATGGTTCTGTTAGTGAGCCGACGATGCTACTGATCTAGATTTTGAGAGAAATTATTATTCAGGATTATTAGCTTTTCTGATGAAGTGACCCATCACATAATCACAAAGTTCATGAGTATGGTTGGGGTATGGTGAGGTGACACCAGGATTACAGATTTGACAGATGATTTTGATAAGTAATTTAGTTGACAATATTGTTTAGTGATCTACAAGGTGTGGTGAGATCTTTTGGTTTTCTTGATGGCTGATTTGTAGAGTCTGTTATGTTATAGGTGCCAGTTCTCCTTGTGTAATTGTGTGTTTTTTCTACTGTCTTTCCAGAAATCAGTCTTCAGTAGTGTAACATCAGAGTTTTACCAGCTAGTCTTCTAGAGGTGTTGCTGGCAATGCGAGTTGTTGATGGGAACCGCTATATTGAAAGCATCAAAGAGCCATAGGTGAATCTTTTTGACTGTCATCATTGGGTCATTGAGCAGAGCATCACAAAGTTCAGACTAAAAGGATTCTAGGTCACATTTTTCCATGGTCTTAAATGCATTCTTGTGTTAGGACAGTCAGTGTGCGGGCATGTATGGAAACTGAACTTGACGATATGGTGATCATTTCAGATGATGGAATAATTTCCTGACACTGAGGTGAGTCCCCTTACGAAGACTGTTTCAAGACTGTAGTAACGTAGAGGGATAGCCTGCTATAGCATGGCTGCTTGGATATCCACTAGCCACGTTTCTATGATGAAGGGCAGTTAATCTGAGTTGCAGATATTAATTCTTCCTAAAGGATCTATCATTGATTGGAATGCCTGAATCAGCCTTGAGTCAAGTGCATCAGAGGGCTGGCACTCAGCACCACCTCCTGTGCATTCAACCTTCCCATGTCCAACCCCGCTCAGCATGTGTAATGGGGGTTGGCCGCAAATCCTGGCCCTGCGCCCATCCTCCTGCAAAGCCAACCCCTGCTGTACAGTCTTTAGATGTGCATATTGGGGCTTGACTGGGTCAATAGTCCTGCTAGTTTAAAGTCGTTGCCATGCACACTTTCACTGTGACGTCTGCCTTAATTTTTTAGGGTTTACAATAAGATCTATTTTTTTAGATATGTGTTGATCTGCACATGAATTCATGGATCTGTTGACACAAATTTGGTTCTGAAAATCATGTGAAAAAGTTTTTATTATTTTTACTTTTCGGTTAGTATTTGCCCTTCTAGGGGGTATATATACACTCTCTGCCCCTTTATGCTCAATCTGTCACTTTTATCAGGATGGAGACATCAGTATCCAGCATCCCGTAATATCCACTAGAAAAAAATCCTTCAATTGCTGTCAGCCAGTCAAATTGCGTGGATCCATGACTCCTTTGAGGATCCATGGATCCCGCATTGGAAAAAGGAAAAAAAATTCCCTGGTCCCATGATATTTGACGAGTTTTCAAACAATTGGATAATTGAATCCTGATTCTGCATAATAAATGGCCACAATATACAAATGTTCTTCCATGATTAACCCTTTGAAGCCCTCATGACAGCTTTTTATAACACAATATTTCAAACACTACAGACCCAATTTAATCCTATCCAAAGGAACTATTTTGAGCAAAATGTTAGTTGCATGCCAAGGTTCAGATACTTTTGTTCTGCGGTGCAGTTTTTGCTGTAGGTGAAAGCAAATCTTCCAATGTAAGTTATATGGGCCCACTTACCCTCTAACTTGCTCCCCGAGAGCGTATTTGTGCGAATCCTGACAGGAAAATGAGTTGGACAAACCCAGCGAGTGCCTAATTTATATAAACCATGTACTGTGTCTCATTTACAATGCCATAAAATATTTTAAAATGGAATTTTTTTTTAAAGTTATAACAAAATGTTTAGTGAACATGTGATATAGTGTTATGATATAGTGTGAAGTCTTTTGTAAATCCCAAAAGTGGATCTGTCACTGACGGTCCAAGGATCCTGAGCAGTAATTCCACCACTCCACCTGTGAATATTTTGAGAGATCATATCAGTACCCCTATACTATATTGACCTGCCAAATCTGGGAGCACTGAGAGAAACATGCTAACTGTCTGTTATAAGTGCCATTTAAAAATTGATACCTTTAATTTACCAGTTATTCAGTATCATTCTTGGGAGCTACAGGGGTAGAGATTCTGGTATGTGCCAGCGCAGTAAGTGCTAACCCATTCAATTGAGGTGTTAGCTCCATAGGGACCTCTAGTCCACCAATCCCTTCCACGTAGAAAGGTGTTTGCTAATACCCTAGTCAGTCCTACATACATGTGCTTTGCTATACATTTAAAATACCCTTGTCCCCAACCAATCACTTTCTAATATTTCCATTAAAAGAACCCCTGCAGTGATGCACTCTTATGGATAGTTTAGAGCTCTCCACGTCAGAGCCAGAACACTTTTTGGAATCAAAAAGGGGAGGCAATAAAAGAGAGAACTTAAGATGTCATGAAGACAGGCATTTGCAATGCAATAGGTCTCGCATTTATGCGAGTTTAAGCTATTGGCATTGTAAATGACAATGCGTTTTATTTATGTTTTAAAAACAAAACATAAATAAAAGGCATTGTCATTTACAATGGCAATAGCTCAAACTCGCGTAAATGGGGCATGTATGTTACTACCTGGCACAAGATTCGGAGTGCCGAGGTTGGTTCTTTAAACTCAAAGAAGAGTTGCTTCGCCAACGAAAATCCTCTGCCAGAGACTGATTCACTCCAAATCTTGGGACTGTCAGATCTCTCGGACATCTCTACTGATCTTTTGACTTTTTAAAAAATCACGAAAAAATCTGTACGTATCTTCTCCTCTATTGAGGACAAGAAGACACTATCCAAAAGAGCACACGCCTGGATTACACTTGGCGACTATGCAGTACTGCAGCCTCAAGAGTATCTTAACATCGGAATGAACCTAAAGACAAAGGAAAAGTTTTTTAAAACTACGCCTAGGTGTAATTCCAGCTGCCCCCCATCTCCCACCCTGGGAAAGAAAAAACTCTCCACAATACTGTCGCTTGTGCAAAGCTGGCAAGGAAGATATCCACGTAATCTGTATCTGCTCCAAACTAAAGGACTTGAGGTACGACTTATTGAGTCCATCGTTCAAACTACATGGTGTCCGAACATGTAGGCAGGCGGTCAAACTGTGTTTCAACCCCAGCAAAACAAAATTACATTGTCGGGTTACAATATTTTTTGAACTAGACGCGAAAAGACAGAAGAGCACGTTCCCCGCGGATTAATAAAAAGAGCCGGACTGAAAATCATTGACACGGTGCTCTGCAGCCACGAACCTTTAAATATAATGATGGCCATAAATTGACATTAAGTAAATAAAAAATAAAAAAGTTTTAGAAAGTTGTATAAAACGAATTTTAAGTCCAATTTTAGTAATGTTAAATCAGTTTTGTAAAGGTTTTAATTAACCATGTACAAATAAAATCATTACCTTACCTTACTTTCTGTAATACCATTGCGTTCTAGGGGCACACAGGTCCTCTGTATTCCTCAGGGACAGTTCCTAATACAGTCCCAGGTGTTTTTATTGTTATCCAACTCAATGATGCTCATTTGAACGATCATGGATGAATCAAAGGCTGAGTAATCCTGCTGGGATATGAGCGTGTGACCATGATCTGAAACACATCACCGGAGTGCATGCATTTGTCGACTCTGCAATCACATACAGAGAAAAGAATGCGAATTTGAGAGAGGTGAGAAAAGCCTACACTTGCGTTCACAGATATGAACCAGGTAAGCGTCTGCCAACTTGATCATGGGGTTCAGAAGCACTGTGTTATGAAAAGAGGGAATCTACTTCGGAAAAATGAGCAATCCTGTGGTGAAAAGGCAAAAATCGTCAGCGAGAACCTAAGAAACTACGGATAAATGTATAATATTGCTTCTTAATGTAAGTGTAAAACTAATTAAATAGACTACACTGACACCTTATTTGTCACACTACTGAATTCATAAAGATGCTGAGCAGTATTTAAATTGCTCTAGAGTGGGGACTAACGTTAGCACCAGGGGCAGAAATCCCGACCCACACAGGCATTCATGTCATTATACTTTTGGCCTGGCTACAGTATTGGTGGTGGCGTCATTCCATCAACATTGCGTAATATGTAAAGTATGTGCAGGCTCTCAATGCCAGCTCTGTGTCTCAGTTGGTTCTTGGAGGTATCTGCAGTATGTATCCAGCTTTTATATTTAAAACTGTTTGCCACACTGATGCCCACTTTATGTACCATGACCAGTGTCCACACAACTCCAGCCTGCAAACCTGCCCTTTCACAGCCGCCCAGCCCTGGTGGCCCAGACTGTTGATAGGCTGCAGAGAAGACTTGGGACTCCACTAGAGACAAGCAGCATCCAGCCTGAGCTAGTGACTGCTTCATCCTACAGTTTGCTCTGTTGTCCCCGAAATGGCTATAGAAGCGTGGACCACTCAGGTCATGCGCCTCCACCTCCACACACTACTGAAGACGCAGACATGGCTGTGAAGACTCATGGCTCACTCTGGTCTCTGCCATCTGTGGACTTGGCGGTGAGGCTGCTGCTGCAAGGTATTTTGCTTAACCAAAGCTACTGCAAAGATTTAACTATGTAACTACATTCTGACCACTGCCAGAAACAGACGCAGGTTTAGAAGCAGTAGCCTACTGTTCTTTTTCTGATATCAAACATACCTAGTGCATATAGAAATGCACAAGAACAGCAGACTGTGGGCCTCATACACAACAGGCTGAGATTGGTATGGGAAATACTTAAATACTCCACATATGACTTCTGAGAGTGGTAGAGAGAAGTGTGTATGCAAACCTATGTAAGAAGTTTATCGACAGATGTGGGAAATGGGAAGGATGAAAAATGGTTTCCATTCTCAAAAGATAGATATTTCAAAGCTAGGGACCATTGACCACTGGGGAAACCACCAGTTGTAAAGGAAGATGGCAATACTCTCAGTCAGCATGACGTTACGTAGTGGTTCTGTGGGACAACAATTCCTCTACCGTAACTTTACCACGACACCCTACTGGGAGTTCTTTTACAAAGCAAAAATATAAATCCGAGGGATAAAACCTACATAGATGTAGCACAGCCATGATCTAGGCATCACTAGAAACTGAAACAGTAAAAAAACATAAAGGAAGGACAAGCATCTTACCAAACTACCCTATTGTTCTCGAGAACTTATTTAAAGGCTTTTTAAAAAAACAGAAATCGGAAAAGAGAATTATTGTGAGAGAGAGTTCATGCAAAGGGGTTAATGAGATAGAGATCGAGTCAATGCCTGCAAAGAAACGAAAAATATGTTTTTATGCCCCGCCATATAACTATATTTCCATATCAAACAATCAAACTATGAAACACCTGGCAGGACAACTCAAACTGACCTAAACAGGAACACATGCAAACTAAAAGGCTAGACAAATGACATAATCAGCTATGTTTTAGGAAGAATTTCTTCAACACACTACCAAATATAGCGATATTAAGACAAAGATAAGGAGGTAAGTGCCTGAGGGTACTGAATTTAACTGAGGGGGAACAGAGTATAGGGAACAAACTAGATATTTTTATGGGTTTTCAGGAATGCCTATCGCTTGCCAGATTTGGTGAGTCTATGGAAAATTAAGTGAACTACGCATACACAGTAGGTAGATCTCCAGGTCTAGATGGAAATTAATGAGCAATTTCCTATATGTCCAAAGCTGGGGGGGGGGAACTAAGAAATACGCATTTTCTACAGGAAAAAAATCTGCTTCTCAGATTTGCACTTTCCCTTAACCTGGGGTGCTGCTCACGTCTTCACATATTCAACCATTAAATCTACAGAAGAAAATCTATAGAACAAAATATATGGACATATATGAGGGACAGATCATTTGTTTGACTGGGTAAATGGCATATGCATTGTCAGAAAGCCCACACCTCTGCCGCACAATATATGGCACTCCTGTATCTTTTAATTGGTCCCTTAGAGCCACCCCTAATGAAGAGAATCCGGGAAACGTATGTATCCAACAATGTATAGAGATACCTGGTGTTGTTTTTAAATTCCAAAGTATTTTAGGTACCTCCCACCTCACCAGTGACAACGTGGATGCATGTTGAAGGAAGAAAACAAGTTGAAAAGCAAAGGGGCCTATTTAAAATAAATTCGGCACAAACAGCAGAGCATAAACAAAATACGCTCCCAATAAAACTGACCATTTTAATTTCCTACCAATGGAAGGAGAATCATGGAGGGAGAGGGGCAGGGAGAGCAGACATATTTGACGTGGCCTACCCATTAGGCTCCATCATATACATCAAAATATATTTGACAAATACTGTTGTGTTTCAAAAGCCAGTGTTAATCACAAAGTATTTATTTTTTTGTTCAATATGCACTGCCTTCAAATGCAGTTTTGTGTAATGTTATTTTATGCATTACTGATCTTATTTAATAAACTCAAAAAATATGTACCCTTCTGTAATGAACTTTGTTTATAGACTACAGACATAAATGAATCAAGGGAGAAATAATCTGCTGGGAAATCGTGTACTTAATGCGAGTCGGAGCAGAATATTACAGTTTTGTTTGATGTAACATGCATGTGGTGGCAGGATGAAATGTCAAGGCGGCCATTAAGACAAATGTCAGTGTATGCATCACAGAAAGCTTACCAGCAATTATATAATAACAAGGCCCTGCAGGTGTAACTCAAAAGCACCTACCCCCTATTAGAAAGTGGCGACCGGTTTAGTAAAAAGCCTGGGGTACAAGGTTCACACGCAAACATTTGTCTAAAAAAACAACCACCATGTTGAAAAACGTCATTCCTTTGCGGACCCCATGTTAAATGTAAAGCGCGGGTGTCGCGATACTTTTGCTACAATCGCCGCACCCGCGCTTTACTTTTAACATGGTTAAAGTAAAGCCCGTGCTTTACTTTAGCCATGTTAAAAGTAAAGCGCGGGTGCCGCGATTGTAGCAAAAGTAAAGAAAAAGGTTTTTTTTCAATTTGCTTACTTTTACAGTAATCGCGGCACCGGCGCTTTACCTTTAACACGGTTAAATGTAAAGTGCTGGTGCCGCAATTGCACAAAAGTAAAAAAATAGAAAAAAATATTTTTCTTTATTTTTGCTACAATCGCAGCACCCGCTCTTTACTTTTATCATGGTTAAAGTAAAGCGCGGGTGCCGCGATTGAGCACGGTTGAGCAAAAGTAAACAAAGCTGAATGCTGTGTGCGTGCACGAGCGCGTGGCCGCAAGCGCTAGGCCAGCAAAAGCGTCTGGCAGCCCTTTTAAAAGCCCAGTTACAAAATGTCTTGCAGCGCATGCGCCGGCTCAGGCGAGACCTAAAAAACGACATACCTCCATAAACGTGTTAGCCATGTTGCTCAGTGATATGTTAAATTAGCAAGTACATTTTCTCCCAGTCAGCCATAAATTGTGTTCATTTGTACAGGTACATGGACTTATTGCTAGCATCAGTTTTCATCTCTTTTTTAATCAATCAATTAATCAATCAATAGCATTTGTAAAGTGCAGCACTTTCACCCCTAGGGGTATCTGGGTGCTGTGTCTCCGTCAAAGAGCCAGGTCTTGAGGCTCTTTCTGAAGTCTGCCAGCGAGGGGCTGTGCAGAGATGGAGGGGAAAGTATTTCCAGGTCATGGCAGCAATGTAGGAGAAGGACCGGCCACCGCTGATGTTGCGATGGATGCGAGGACGTGGGAATAGAAGGTAGGCAGGTCCTAGGTCGTGGATTGCTTTGTAGGTGTGCGGGAGGAGCTTGAACTGGCATCTTTTCTGGATGGGGAGCCAGTCGAGGTCTGTTGGGGAAGTCCAGGATGAGTCTGACTGCAGTGTTCTGTATGGTATAGAGTCTTCTGAGGAACTGGGTGGAGATACTCGTAAAAAGGGTGTTGCTGTAGTCGGGATGGTTGTACAAGGGCCTGAGTGACGATATTCCTGGAGTTGAAGGGATCCATCTGAAGATTCTGTGGAGCATGCGAAGTGTGTGGAAGCAGGAGGAGGCAACTGCATTAACATGTCGTTTCATAGTCAGTTGGCTATTGAGGATGATGCTGAGATTGCGTGTGTGGCCGGTAGGTGTGGGTCCTAGCTCTGCAGACCACCAGCTGCGGTCCCATGTGGAGGTGTTCTTCCCGAAGATCAGTACTTCAGTTTTGTCAGAGTTGAGTTGGAGGTAGTTGTCTCTCATCCATTTGTCTACATTTGTTATGGTGCTGTGGAAGTTGGTTTTGGCGTTGGAAGGATCCTTGGTGAGAGAGAGGACGGTGTC
This sequence comes from Lissotriton helveticus, assembly GCF_964261635.1. Classification (NCBI taxonomy): domain Eukaryota; kingdom Metazoa; phylum Chordata; class Amphibia; order Caudata; family Salamandridae; genus Lissotriton; species Lissotriton helveticus. The sequence goes on from NC_136061.1 coordinate 1,930,652,050, forward strand.
ATCTGCGTAGGAGATTATGCTGAGTCCATGGGATCTGACGAAGTCTGCGAGGGGAGTCATGTAGATGTTTAACAGGGTGGGCTGAGGAATGATCGTTCTGGTACGCCACATGATGTCTTTGGGTGCGCAGGTGAAGGGAGGCAGTCAGATGCTCTGTATGCGTCATGTAAGGAGGCGATCCACTTGAGGGCCTCTTTCTGTATTCCTATGTTGAGGAGCCTGTTGATGAGGGTGTCGTGGGAGACTGTGTCGAATGCCGCAGAGAGGTCGAGGAGGATCAAGGCCACGGTTTCCCCATTGTTGAAGAGTGTTCTGATGTCGTCTGTGGTAGAAATCAGTGTGGTCTCAGTGCTGTGGTTGGCAGAATCCTGATTTAGTGGCATCCAGTAGGTGGTTTTGTTCCAAGAATTCAGTGAGCTGGTGGTTGATGGCTTTCTTGAGAAATTTGGCCAGGTAGGGGATCAGGGAGATTGGACAATAGTTTTTTAGATCGTTCGGGTCAGCGGAGACTTTCTCTAGGAGGGGCCTGACGTCTGCATGTTTTCATCTCTCCGGGAAGGTTGCTGTGGAGATTGAGGTGTTGAGGGTGCTGGGGAGTTGAGTGCCGATTGGGTTCGTTGCAAGGTTGTGAGGTGGTGGAAACAGGGGGTAGGTGGGCGTCCCGCCATGATGGCTGAGATGAGGTGACGAGGTGGTGATGGTTTGGCTCGTGTTCGCTGGTTGGTTAATGCCCTCTGGGTTGAGGGTAGTGGGTTGGAGGTTGATATTGTTGTAGATGTTGCTGATTTTGCTGTGGAAGTAGTCTGAGTGGGTGTTGCAGAGTTCTTGGGAGGGGTGAATGGTGTTCTGTGTTGTTGTCGGGTTGGAAAATTATTTCACTGTTGTGAAGAGTTCCTTGGTGTGGTTGTCTGCGGAGTCACTGGGGGTGGTGATGGCTGCTTTCTTGGCTTCTTTGACATGCTGGGGATAGTTGCTGAGGGCTGTTTTGTGAGCAGCTCTGTCTGAAGGGTTCTTGGGGGCATGCCATTGTTTCTCCAGTTGGTGGTAGTTACACTTGGTGGTCCTGAGTTCTGGGAAGTACCAGCTGGCATGTTTGGGGATCTTGTTGGACTTTGTAGTTTCAGTGGGGCGACTTTGTCAACTCTGTCAGTGATCAAGGCGGCGATGTTCTGGACGGCCTGATTGAGGTCAGTTGAGGCCTTGAGTTGGGACGTGGCGAGGGCCTGTGACCCCTGAGTTTCGGTGATCTTGCTCCAGCTGCAGTAAAGGAGATCTGACAGCTGGTGATAGTGTGCTGGGCGTCGGTGATGGTAAAAGTGTACGATGGTGTGGTCAGTCCAGGTGAGTTCTTTGGTATGGTTGAATTTGATTCAGTCACTGGAGGGGAAAATGAGGTCAAGTGTGTATCCGGCTTTGTGCGTGGATTCGGTGACCAGTTGGGTGAGGCTGATGTTGAGGTTCTCCAGGAGGGCGATGGAGTTGGCGTCGCTGGGTTCGTCGATGTGGAAGTTAAGTTCGCCGAGTAGGAGGTAGTGGTGTGAGTTGTTTGCTGGGGGGGGGTTGGTGGTGGGTGGAGGGGGGTGATCAGGTTGGGGATGGTGTTGCAGAATGTTGCTCAGAGTCTCGGGGGTCTCTAGGCAAGGGTGCCTCTTATAGTGGTCTTCGCGTCGGTTTGAAGTAGGAAGTTGAGTAGTTCCATGTCAGGTATCCTAGCTGGTGATGGTGCATCTGATGGTTTCCTTGAAGATGATGGAGACACCTCTACATTGTTTGTTGGCGCAGTCTCGGTGTATCATCTTGAAGCCTTCGGGAATGGTGGTGGTGATGTCTGGGTTCGAGGAGGGCTAAAGCCACGTTTCGATGATGAAGGCAATGTCCGTGGAGAGGGTGGTGATGGTATCCCAGATTTCCTTGGCGTGTTTGCAGAGAGAGATGGCGCTTAGCAGAATACAATGGAGGGGTTGCGGGGAGTTCCTTGTCGTGTGGGCAGGAGTGGTGCAGGATCTTTTAAAGGTTGTGTCGCAGAAGAAGTGGCAGCGTTGACAGCTGAAGGGTCCTTTGGTGGATAATGGAGAGGAAGAGATGCAGCTGACTCAGCGTCTATGGTCCAGGAGTTCCTTGGAAGTGCAGCATCGTGTGGCGCGGAGGGCAAGAGGTCCTGGCGCTAGGCGTGGTCCACTCAGTGGTGTGTTGGCAATGCTCCCTTTGCATGCGGGTGCTGCGTGGTCGTGCGGAGGCCTCCATTGGTGGTGGGTGGTAGAAGAGCAGGCAGCACAGGGGCAGCAGGCAGCACAGGGGCAGAAGGCAGCGCAGAGGCAGAAGGTAGCGCAGAGCAGGGACAGCAGGCAGCACAGGGGTAGCAGGTGGCACAGGAGTAGCAGGCAGCGCAAGGACATAGGCAGCAGGCTGCGCAGGTGCAGCAGGCACGCCAGGGGCAGAGGGCAGCAGGTAGCACTGGGACAGAGTGCAGCGCAGGAGCAGCAGGCAATGCAGGGGCAGCAGGCAGTGCAGGGGCAGCAGGCAGTGCAGGGGCAGCAGGCAGCGCAGGGGCTGCAGGCAGTGCAGGGGGCAAGGCATACAGTACCTTACACCAGGGGGAATGGGCTCTGATGGGTGCGGATGGGTCCGCCCTTTGCCCGGGCTCTACACACGCGGGTCGCACGATACTGGAGCCACAGGCGTTCTTTATCCTGTGCTGAAGGTGCAAAACTATGATTGGCAGCTGGTTCATTGTAAAGGCTGTTTCCCATCATAAAGAGCATTACCAAAGGCAAATTACTTGTTTGTCTCAACAAATAATTTACAGGAACTACGGGCTTTATTTAGTGTTTGGCAGGCTGGGTACTCCTTCACAAACGCAACAGAGTACCCTGTCCGTCAACTTGACTGACTGCCCGACATATTTAGAGATGGGTAGACCGTCCGCTTTCTGTCAATGCATGCTCTGTTGGCTCCATTGATGGAAAGTGACCTCTGACAACCCAGTGGAGAAGCCCAATGGAAGATTATTAACTAGAATAAAGCCAGAAAACAGCCCCAATGTCAGGTAGGTGGAATACAAAACTATTGTTGTTAAACAGGCACACCTATCCAAGGAGGCTTGGGTACCCATCTGTGGCAATACCGTTAGAAATAAAATAATACCAATATTATTCCAGTGCAAACTCTTTTTCTTCATCAAGCATTCTGGACGCCAGCTAAAGTTACCAGTCTTGCTCTATACACATCAGACACCTGTTTGAACTGTAATGAAAAAATAGGCAACGTCCTACACATGATCTTTAAGTGCAAGCTCATATACTCACTCTGGGGCTGTATAAGTGTACACCTCCAAGACATTTTCTAAATGCACATCAATCTTGGTTTTGTTACAACATCACCAGGAAAACACGCTGCCCCCCAGGTTCCTAATTTACCATCCACACACTAGGCACATATAGATCAAAAGCCAATAACCCAATAATCTCAGAATGGAAATCAGCATAGCGCAATGTAAATGTGTTGGACATGATTCACGTGCCTAAGAGGGTCTTAATTATTTATTCACACAATACAACAAGGATGTCTAAAACTCCCATCACTTATCTGGGCTAAACTGGACGAAAACCTAGAAACGGTTGACTCTCCCCTGCCCCCCAAAGACCTCCAACACGAGCAACACATACATACTTTTCTGTGCTCTTTTGTCCACTCTGCAAAATATGGACCTACCAGATGAGATAATTTACCAAACCTGTCATCTCGCCACTTACATGGCTTTGCTCTGCATTTCTCCCCTCTCTTTCTACATATGTTTACTTTGGCTCACTATCTTTCTTATTATAACGGACCTCATGGTTTATCCACATTTATTTTTTTATCTCCAACTGCATGTAAAATACCTGCCCATGTCTCTATAGTTGCAACTAAACAGTGAGCAATATTGTGGCCTACATCTAGAAATAGGAACTACGTTGGAAATGTAACCCGGTTTCAATACATCAATACATGCCAGTTGATCGGGATTCCATGTCGCACACAAAGGTTATATTCTGTCTCATACTAAGAATGCACTGTTGTAATGCTTTTTCTTTTTTTTATTTAGTTACGTAAGTTCCATTATAACAGCCGTCTTGATACATTTAAGAAAAGATTTTAACAAATATTTAAAAATAATATAGCAGAATAATTTTCTAATTATATAGGAACAGAAAAGATATAGCAAGTCACAAAGAAAAGAGAAAAAAAAAGAAGTTACAATCTAAACCATCAAGAAAAATTACAAACGTAGTCACGATATCAAATGCATCACTAATGTTGTCTGCTGAAATAACCATGCTGAGCCTAGTGTAAACCACAGCCTGACCACCTTATCATGGAAGATAGGTGGAAAATCAGGATTAAAATATGTAAGTAAATTCCGCATATGGAGTCTAAAAGTTGCCCAGAAATATAACTTAAAATCAGGAAGTAGCAAGCAGTCTTGATTAGCTGGTAATTTCATGAAGCGCATTGCCTGCCTGGCTCTTTTATAGCCCCAGATAAAACTGCCGCTGACCCCCTCAAGTCACTTAAAGAAATTTGTCAGGCACTTGTAATGGAATTGAACGAACAATGTAAAGACATTTACGGAGAATGTTAATTTGAACAAAGTTACATCGCCCTAAGTGGGAGATGACTCCATGATCGCAGTTTAAACTGACAAACTTCAAGAGGGAGTCATAGATGTTAAACCCGAGGTAAATAGCTACTGGAGTGATACCAGAAACATGACGTTCAGAATAACAGTTAAGCAAAATCTGAGTCTTTGCTAAATTGCAGTGGTGGATCGCAGAGGGAGTTCTGCGAGGAAGGGGCTAGGTGGGGGGGTGGTAGTGGAGTCGGCCATATGACGGGCAGGAGTAAAAAAGTAAGTAAGTAAGTAAATAAATAAAACTATTCACCTTGCGCTCACTGCATCGACCTTCATCCAGAACAAAATCCTCGCCAACTCCAGCAACACAAAGAAACCTTTCTGCATCATCCAGCAATTCACCGAATCCCTCAGCGAAGCCACAGATGTCACACCCTCCCAGGACCTCTGCAAAAAGCTATGCTCCTACTTCCATCTGAAGATCAAGGCCCTTTATGACAACATCTGCGAACAGACTCCAGATACCACCCCTCCCTCAAACGTCGACACCCAGCCCACCATCACTGCCTGGACCCCAGTCTCCACTGAAGATACCACCACGACCATGAAGAGCACACACTCAGGAGCCCCCAAGGACCCCTGCTCGCTGCACATCTTCCGCAGAGTCGCCACCACCATTGCACCATAGCTACAATGCACTATCAACGCCACCTTCAAATCTGGCACATTCCCCGATGAAGAGAAATGTGCAGAAGTCAAGTCCCTCCCCAAGAAACCCTCAGCAGACCCGACGGACCTGAAAAACTACCAACCCATCTCTCTTCTCCCTTTTGCAGCCAAAGTCATTGAGTAAACCGTCAGCGCCCAGCTGACAAACTTCATCAAAGAGAACGTCATTCACAACCCCTCCCAATCCGATTCCACAGCAACCACAGCACAGAGAATGCCCTTCTTGCTGCCACAGACGACATCCGCACGCTCCTCGACCAAGGCCACACCGCGGCCCTCATCCTATTAGACCTCTCCGCAGCCTTCAACACCGTCTCCCACCGCACTCTTGCAGCCAGACTCCGTGACGCTGGCATACAGGGAACCGCCCTCGACTGGCTCCGCTCCTTCCTCGCCGGCAGAACCCAAAGGATCAGACTCCCTTCTTTCCTCTCCAAACCCACAGAGCTCAACTGCAGAGTACCCCAAGGATCATCGCTCAGTCCCACGTTCTTCAACATCTACATGGCCCCCTCGCCGCCATCGTCAGACAGTATGGACTCAGCTTAGTATCCTATGTTGACGACACCCAGCTCATCCTCTCCCTCACGAAGGAACCCGACTCCACCAGACTTCGTTTTCTGGAAAGAATGAAGGATGTTGCGTTCTGGATGAGCAACAGCTGTCTGAAACTCAACTCGGAGAAGACTGAGGTCCTCATCCTCGGACCCATCCCCTCAGCTTGGGACAACACCTGGTGGCCCCCCCCCTCTGCAACCCCCCCAATGGACTACGCCCGGAACCTCAGCAGCATACTGGACTCCTCTCTCACCAGGACCCGCCAGATCAACGCTGTCACCTCCGCCTGCTTCAACACCCTCTGCATTCTTCACAAGACCTTTAAATGGATCCCTCCCAAATCCGCGGCCAGACTTGTCCTTGGCGTCCACTACATGATCACATCACCCAACACCTGTGAGACCTCCACTAGCTCCCCGTCGAGAAGAGACTAACCTCCCAGCTACTCACCTACGCCTACAAATCCCTCCACAACACCAGACCCAAATACCTCAACGAAAGCATCTCCTTCCACGTACCCAAGAGAAACCTTCGCTCCGCCGATCTCGTCCTAGCAGAAAACCCACGCATCCGCAGAACCAGAGCGGGTGGAAGAGCCTTCACCTACTTCGCGGGAAAAGGCCTGGAACGATCTCCCGCTCAACATCAGATGCTCCCCCACACTAAACACCTTCAGGAAGAGCCTCAAGACCTGGCTCTTCGGCTGACTCTGAGCTGCACCCTGCCCCCCCCGCGCACCCTCCCCCCCAGCGCCTGTAGACCCTTACAGGTGAGTAGGACTCTTTGCAATTCCCTGATTGATAAACTGAATAAGAATTGATTTAAACAAAAAAAATTAAAACAAACTATTCCTGTTTGGAGGGAGATGTACTTAATAATCTTTCATAACCTCGTACTTAATCTTTCATAACCTCCAACAGTTCATAAAGAATAGCATCCCATACTTGAAATCCAAATTACATTGCAACCTTCAGCCAGCCCTGGTTTTATAGCTGGACTTTACAAACTGTAATGTTTATATTTATGCTTATATTGGTTATACAAAAGTACTCAATTCAAAGAGCTGTTGGTTTAAGGTGTCACACAGGGAAAAAATATGCTTGACAGCTCTACAAGTCACACCTCCATTACAGAATCTGGCACCTTTTTAGGTGCAAAACTTACCATTTCATACATGTATATATTTTAGAGGTATGCAAGAAAGCGAATTCAGATCCAGGTTACTGGCTTGGCTCTAAGAGTCAAAACACGAGCTCAGTCAAAAAAACATTTTAATGTGACTACTCTCTTACTTTCTCTCATTCTCCCTAGCTGGGGGAAACCTAACATTCTAATCAATACCATGTAGTTTAAATGCAGCTGAGCTCTTTGATGAAAGTTTATAGGTCACTGTGTTGTTCGGTGATTGCAACTAATGAACTGCCAGTATCAAAGGGATCTCTGTGACAAAGGCAGTAGCTACGCTATCCACATAAAATACAGTTCCATCTTCATACAACACATTCTGCAGCAGGCCTTTATTAAACTTGTCTGTCCTAGTTTAAGTCAAAACTACTACTAAAACTAGGATCTCACTCCAGTAAGAACATTAATCACGACAGTTATCTCATTCTTCCCTGGACATTTTTATTGTTGCCTGAAAACTGCTGGGCACAAAACGGGACTCTGCAAAGAGGGCTTTCCACAGCACCCCACAGCTCAGCGCCAGGTGCAGCTGCATACTGATGGTCATATCTGCCTTAAAGGTCGACCCCCGCATGTACTAATAGTGCAGCCTTGTCCTGCGGCTGGTGCTTGAACTACTATCTGCCCATGTAGTGACCAAGGTCAGGGGGCACTAGGACCCTGCACACGCATGCTGTGAGGGACAGGAACCGGACACCACTTCCGGGCAGAGAGGGGGCACGACATTCCTGGACAGCGAGGGCACGGGCACGGACGTGCATGTATGCAGTACAAAGAAAAGAACAATAAAGCAACATATGCAACTGACCCGTTTCTGCGTGGGATTGTGCAGCAAGAACTCGGCAACTGGCGACGAAGTTGGGGGGATAACGTGTCATCACAAGAAGCCTGTTGTGCCCTCTACGACATCGACACGAAGCCAGGAGCCCACCCTGGTCCGCCGACCGCCAAGAAGCAACAAGCATTTACAATGCAATGGTTTCGCCTTTGGAAAAGTTAGAGCAGCGCAGCTATGCAGTTTAAATTCCCTTTATTGGTATGTCCGTGTGCTACATACAGCACCTGGTTACACTAGTGTGCTAGGTCCTTTAACGGTAAAATACACTCAATCTAATCACCCTACAAATGGGGTGCCAAATAGCACAGCTGAACGCCTTGCGCCAATATACTGTGTGATTCTTGACAAAAAAAATCACATAATCTCCCTGGGCCTAAAAAACATGCCTCCTCCCCTCTATTATATAATCCAAGGGCTCCAACTGCCGTGGCCAAGTTTGTGCTTCTTAAAACTGCACAAAAGTGCCTTTAGTGTTCAGAGAGGGGCAGTGCGCAGGGGCAGTGGGCAGATTGTAGGCCTCATGCGTGGGCAGTGTGCGGGGAGTGGGGAGTTTTAAGGGTCACTCATAGGAAGTGTTTAGGGGCAGTAAGGCGTTTTTAGGGTCGGCTCAGGGTGGCAGCTAGCTACAGTAAGGTGTTATTAGGGCCCAGGGATGGATAGGGTATGGCTTACCAATGTGTATTTTAGTGTAATTAAACCACAATCATTAAATAACATTTTATGAAGCAGCCGGGCTCGTAGTAGTAAACACCACATAGAATCACACCGTCCGTAGTGCAAACCTACAACGAAGCGCCAAGAGGCGCTGGGACACGCGCTGGGCGCATTGAGGACTCCTGGTCGCTGAATACCATTCCTAGATTAGCGTAATCTAGCGCCTAGACGCCCAATCCGTCTGGATTGTGTCATTGTAAGGATCTCATTACATAATCCAGAGCACCTCACCGAGTACAACCAACAATATAAAGTGCAGGGGGTGCAGGAGTACCAGGGAAACGATTGATCACATGGTATGCCTTTGCCCTGCACTTCTTAACGATCGAATGATTCTGCTTCGGGACGAACGGAAGAAACTTGAGGTCCGCTCCTGCCGACCAGCCACCTGTACCTCTATGAAACCAGACAATCCAATGCTGGACATACAGTTCACTTTTTTTTTCCGAAAGGGCAGTAAAAAAAGCTTACAATCTGTGCGAGCTAGTGAGTCGACGATTGTTAATTTGCACTGGGCAGCACGCCCAATGTAAGCAAAGACACAAACTCAGTTAATATTCTTCTTTATTGTCCCACATGTGTAAATGTTTTAGCAATTGACTGATATACGTTTTTATTGTTGTATGTCCATAATTGTAGATAGTTGTATTAAACAAAGTAATATAGGTGCTTTTATACATGATCATAAAGATAAAGGCAGCAAAGTTAAAATAATACAATTACCTAGGATCACACAATTTGGGCAAGTGGTGAAGCCGATATTTGTTCCAGGTCTTCTGATTTCACATTGAGCATTCCAGTTTCACTCCAATTCAATAACCAAGTTTGACTTATTTTAACACTTGTATCTCTCAAGTTCGCGATAGCAAGCAGTTATGCTTATCCCATGCTGCGGTCGAGGTATAGCAATTCTGAAACAGCACAACAGTTTTGTCAAATCTATGTCTCTTCTAGAGACTAATTTATAGGCCAGTATGGAATTAAATACTCAAAATAACTTGACTAACTGACCACACCGTGTAGATGCTTTGATATCCCTACGTCCACTTAACTTCAGCAAAGAGCGACTACTAACCAGCTAGCATCAATGCGGCCTCATGAATACCACAGACCATACTTTGTGGCCCCTGGTTAACATGTTTGTGAGTACCACTGTTCTATTCCTTCCTTCTCTCTCCTGCAACAGTGTTTGCAGCTTAGAGCCCAAGTATGCAAGCTGCAGTGAGAGACTTTCAGAGAGCCATGGCATCCTGGGCTAGAAGGGCTTTGTTGTTATAACAAGTTGTGTTAGCCATTTCGCCAACGTCATAGCAGTGAATTACTGGATTTAGACTTCAGTTATTCACGCTAATAGCTACCTATCGAGAGCTATGCATACATAACATGCTGTATTAGTACAATCACACTGCAGAGCGCCTCCTAAAGGAGGTAGCACTCAATGTCAGATTGACATGGGATAGCCAAGTCAACTCTTATCAAGTCAGTAATGGTTTAAAAGAACATACATAACACCCAGGTAAATTACGTTCGACTAAAATTACTATTTCGAAAAATAAAAAATGGTAAAAATTAAAATCTTAAAAACACCCCAAAAGAACATAATTAAGGAATACAGTAATTCACCTAAATACATGATAGGCACGTAGAAAGTCGTTTGAGATAAACAGCCAGTCACCCTAAAAGCTGGGGAAACTTCTGTACAGCGACAGATCTCAATCAATCACAATTAAGTGGTTTATTATTTTTCCCTACCGAACCGTGACCATTGTGTTTAAACATGAACTATTGTAACGTTTGCGGTTCAATGGTCTAAACAGCGTGACATTTCCATTCTTCTTTAATAAGTGAACAGTAAGCAATTGCCACGATAAACCTAAGATTACACTGGCATTAAATCCCAGACAGGCCATTCTCAAACAATTCTCTTCATAACAAGAACACAATCAATCAAAATACGCTTTATTCGATTTAAAAGTGTTAAATCATAAAACACAATGCATTAAAAAAGCAAGAACACAAATCAACCATTTTCAGATTCTGTGAATGTAATAATATTATGGTGTGGCTAAGGCCAAACCTACAAAGAACGACTTTAAATCTGATGGAAGAAGAGCATCCTCGTGGTATGTTAAAACCATCGCTAATAATGTCCTCCCCGCACGCGACAATTAAAACTAAACACCGTAATTGCCCATTCACTGAATTTTTAGTCCGTTTAGCCGAGAAAAATGCAATTGTTCTATACCTTATGATGCGCACACTGCGAACATCACATCCTTTTGACTGAGGTCCGATGAAGGAATCAACCATTTCTGCATGTATTATGCTTTGTCACAAACTGTGAATTGGTCTGTTTTTTATATTATTTTTAATGCCTGCATACCTAAAAGAAATGATCTATTAAACCCCCAGCTAGTTTCACAATACATGATGCAGTCATTCCCACAAAAGGCCTATTCGTAATCACATATACTTGATGTCCGAACACTGTCGAGAAGGCAGGCAATGAGAGTGGGCCAATAACAATATCACAGAGAAAAAAAACGTGCAGACTATGGCTGTCAAATGACAAGCGTTTCCACCGCCTGTTGAAACGCTCTACCGTCACAAAAAACAAACTGTAACTTATTAGATGAGCAAGTGTCATTCCCCTCACAACAATCGCGTGTCAAAGAAAGGGAAAGCACAAAGTTAGGCAAAATTCTGGAGCTCAATTAAGCTTCCCGTTTCGTAGGGGTGGCAAGTCCTCTTCTGCCTCCCCCGTCCCCCTCGATTCTATTAATTTCATCTAGGACTGAGACAACAGAAGTCTGCAGTGATTTGTCGTGCGGGCAGCATTGGGCTTCCCCCTGCTCGCCAGACTGACTCTCCGCCCCCTCCGTGCATGCTCTGATCACAGCTCAGCCACGACTCTCACTTCGCACATGCCACCCTGTGTGTTTGCTGGAGGCAATGGTCGCGCGCACATGCCGTCCAGAGAAATCGACGACTTGTCACCAGGGCGAGGAGGGGCAGGCGTAACCCGCAGTTCTCACTTGTACTTGGAGACCCCACGCAGCCTATAAGTCAACAGGAAGGCTTGGTGCATGGGTACCTTGTACTCGAAGACACAGACCAAGACAGAATGGATCAAAAATCACTCAGCATCTGGAGTGGCACTAAGGTACACGAGCAGTATCCTATAACTAGTACTACGCGCCTACCGACCATTACCATCGCCACCAGGCCAACAAAGAATCCGAAAAACCACTCCGTCAACCACTCCACGAAGTTATGTCACACATCACTTACCACTACCCTGTCAACTCCTGGCGCTGAACACATATAGTATTCATCCTAACTATAGCGTCACACCAATCATAACCCCAGAAGCACACCTGATCCCCTCCATACTGACTGAACAAACTGTCCAGGAACCATCTACCCAACCTCAATATAATAGCTAATTAATAGACTATCGCGATTTATCGCCACGTTCACCCCGTTATATCGCGATCAATTTTGCATTACAAAAAGCTCAGGGACTCACCCTGGGTGCTGGGCGGATCCGACGCTGCTCGGGCGCCCTGCGGTTGTTGGGCCGGCGGGGAGGGCAGAGGCTGCTGAGGCCCAGCCGGCACGCTGACGTACCGCTCCGGTGGGGGCAGGCAGCGGCGACAGAAGGAGTGTAAACAGGGTAGCAAGCAGGGTCCGCGTGATGTTATATTCTGTTTGCATACTGCGCAGGTATCCAGAAGGTTCAGTGCGGCCCGCTCCAGATTTATGCTGCACCGGCAAAGGCTTCCCCCAGGCAGGGGGAAGCGGCAAACAGCAAGGCTTCCCTTTCCCTCCCCCGGGCTGCGGGTGCGGGACTTCCGGCCGGCCGCGAAGGGATTGGCCGGCCGGCCAGGTACTTCCGGGTCGCCGCGGGCAGCGCGGCGGCCCTCGCTAGGCAGGCAGGCGGGCAGAAATCGCGAGGTGGGCACTCGCTGGGGGCGTGAGAGGACACGGACGGCGGGAGGGGGCGGGAGGGGGCGGGAGAGGACACGAACGGCGGGAGGGGGGCGGGAGAGGACACGAACGGCGGGAGGGGGGCGGGAGAGGACACGGACGGCGGGAGGGGGCGGGAGAGGACACGGACGGCGGGAAACGTGCACAGGACAGCAAGGGGGGCGGAAAGGCACACGGAGGGGGCGGGAATGGACAGCGCATCTGAATTCACTTTCAGTGAAAGGGGAGGGAACGGGAAAAAACGTAACTCCGCCCTGGGAAAAAATCTCCGGAACGCCCCCGAATCTGGTCCAGCCTTGATGGACAGATCCGGCACTCAATGGCTAGCCTCCATTTATGGAGCTAACCAATGAGAGCCGGGGGACGTTCCAGGAGTCCTTATTGACGACATAGGATTTCACCTGCGCTGAAGAGCTGCGCAGAGCGCAGCCTTCGGCAGGCGAAACCCAAAAACAGCGAAGTCAGGATTACCAGGATTCCAGGAATCGAAACCAGGAGCCTACCCCTGGTCCGTCTGGACAGAAAAGAACGAAGACGCGAGAGCGGGAGCCCACCCCGATTGGCAGACAAACTGAGCTAGCAGCCCACCCTGGTCCGTGTACGAGCGCATCTACAGCGACATCGGGAGCCCACCCCGGCCGCATCAAGAAAGTGAGGTGAGGGGAGGGGAAAGAAAAAAGCACCCGACCGTGGAGAAAGCTGCCTGCCGACTAAAAGAGAGCCCCGAGCCTCCCGCGTGAAGATTTGAGCTGAAATCTCGCGAGAACTCGGCGGCCACCTTGGAGTCAGGCGGGACATTCAATGAAGAGCTGAAGAAGACCCGGCGGCCATCTTAGAGTCAGGCTATTCAACAGAGCAAATCTCGCCCCCTACAGAAGTCCTGGCGGCCATCTTAGAGTCAGGCGGGCCAGCCAATGGGAGGCTAGAGGGCCAGGCGGCCATTTTAACGTCAGGCAATAGCAAAAAGCCTTAGAAAATCAGAAAAAAGGTGGAAATAAAAGGAAATTGTAACACACAGAGGAAACAAAGAACAAAAGTACAACAAAAAAAGATGGACAGAATGGATTGAAAGAAGGAATAACAACAAAATGACTGACACAAGTGACAAGAATAGCGTGCAAGCAATATTTCGCAGACCACTACCATTCAGCCTATCGGAACCTCAGACAGGGATCAGGTGGGAATGATGGATTAGGCAATTCGAAACGTATATGCGCGCCACGGTTATCGCAGAAGCAAAACACTTGGACCTATTTCTAAATTTCGTCGTGGATGAAGTGGAAGACCTGCTAATAACATTTTCCGCAGAGGAAAGAGCTACATACAAGGGACTGATAAAGTGCCTCACTGACAAATTTGACCCGCAAAGAAACATAGATTTTGAAAGGTACACCTTCAACACAGCATGTCAAAGAGCAGAGGAGTCCCTCAACAATCTCGCAACAAGACTGTGCAAACTGGTCTCGTTCTGCGAGTTCGAGAAGTTCGACAAAGAACAAGCAATACGACTGCGCATCATTGAGGGCTGTCAGTCAATGGAGTTCGGAGCACGAGTTCTGAAAGAGCCGAACTCACTAGAGAAAATACTGACCATGGCTCGAGCGGAAGCCAGAGCAACAACACATGCCAAACAGATGGAACTCAGGAAAGAAAGAAGAGTGGAGTAAGCGAACCGTCTAACTAGAAACAGCAAGAGGAGAGATGTCACACTGCCACCACCAAGAAGGAAACATGAACAAACATGCTATTGGTGTGGGCTCAAGTTTCCGCATGTCGGCGCGTGCCCGGCAATGGGACACAAATGCAGGAAATGCAACAGGGAGAATAATTTCACAAGCGCCTGCATGAGTGGTCAATTTAAAAGTGAGCGAGGAAGACCGGCTAGACCACGGACGGTGCCTAGCAGGTACGCAAGACACTTGGAAACAACAAATCACAGTTCCTCAGCTGAATCAGAAGAAGCAGCCGTGCCAGAAGTGGTGGAACGGCTATATCTGATGTTGAATGCCCCAGTGGAAGATCAAATACCAGAACACATCAATCTCGTAGAGAAACATCAGCTCAAGAAGACAGCGACAGTGGACATCAAAGTAGGGAGACACAATGCACGCTTCGTGCTAGATAGTGGGGCGACATGCAACATCATGTGCATGTCAGAGTATGAGAAGATGAAAGTGAAGCCAAAACTATCACCGTCCACTGTCGATGTATTCACTTGGGGCTCGAGGAAACCAGTAGTAAACATGGGAACGTTTACAGAGACAGTGACTTAGAAAGAAAGATCAAGCACAGAGGAAATACATGTCCTACGGGGAGACCTTCCAGCATCCTGCCTGCTAAGCAACATCACAGCGCAGGTGATGGGTCTCCTAGCAATGACATACAGCATGTCAGAAAGACGGAACATCTTGCGAGAACATCCGGCCATACTCCAAGGGCTAGGAAAACTAAAAGAAAGACAAATAACTTTGCATATTAATGAGGCGATAAAACCTGTGGCTCAACATCACTGATGAGTGCCCATACACTTGCAACCCCAGGTGGAGGAAGAAATACAAAGCCTGCTGACCCAGGACATCATAGAGCCAGCAGATGGGCCGACCGCCTGGGTGTCACCAATAGTGGCAGTACCAAAAAAAAAAGTACACTTCAAAGATTCGCATATGTGTGGACATGAGAGTACCCAACACAGCAATTGAGAGGTAAAGACACCCTGGACCTCACCTTAATGACATGATTAGTTGTCTCATGGGCGCTTGCCGTTTTTCGAAACTAGACCTGTGCAAAGGAAATCATCAGTTGGAGCTCGACCCGCAATGACGGTTCATCACCATGTTCTCAACACACATGGGCCTGTTTTGTTACAAATGACTCAGTTTTGGCATATCATCGGCAGTGGAGATATTCCAAGAAAGCATACGGCAAGTAATAAGGTCGGTAAAAAACAGTCTGAACTACAGTGACGACATCCTAGTATTCGGTCGTTCAGATGACGTACACGACAAGGCTTTACGCGAAGTCTGCTGACAGCTGGAACACGCAGGACTAATTCTAAATGAAAACAAGTGCGAACTGGGAGGAATGAACTGGTATTTTCATGCACATTTTCTCAAGGAATGTAATGAGCCAGACTCCCGCAAGGTGGAAACACTGGAAAAGGCAAATCCTCCAACAGACATCGCAGAAGTAAGGTCTTTTCTGGGTCTTGCCAGCTACTGTGCTCGATACATAAAAGACTTCGCCACAGTAAGCACACTGCTGAGGGACCTAACAAAGCAGGGTCAAAAATTCATCAGGGCACAAGAATACAATCGGGCATTTGAGGCCATCAGACATGCCATGGTGGCTGTGGATCATCTTGCATACTTTGACCCATTGCTATGCACAGAGCTAACAGTGGACGCCAGCCCAGTAGGACTAGGAGCAATCATAGCACAACACATGCCAGGTAGAGATTCGCCCATTAAATTGTTGCATATGCCAGCAAAAGCTTGTGCGACATAGAAAGGGCATATTCCCAGCCAGAGAAGGAAAGCCTAGCGGTGTGTGAACACTACCAATTATTAATCTACGGAAAACCATTTACCATCATCACAGACCATAAGGCCCTAGTGACAATATACGGCAATCCAAACGCAAAGATACCGCCCGCATTGAACGATGGGGCATAAGACTAATGGACTATGACTTTAAGATCGTGCACAAGACAGGGAAGGAACAAAATCCGGTTGATTACATGTCACGGAACCCCTTACCGCAGGTACAAGAAAGCGCATCAATGGCTGAGGAATACCTCAATTTTGTGCTAAAATAGAACACCCCTGCACCAATCACACTAACACTAACACAGTTAGAGCAAGAAACAGCAAGGGACGCCACAATGCAGGCAGTCAAAATGATGACACGACAGCAAAGATGGAGGCACATCAACAACAATAGCGCTTTGGGAGAAGGAGTTAACAAGGAAGTAATGCTAGCATTCAAAAAGATAAATGAAAAAATATCAGAAACTGAAAAGGGAATAATAATTAAGAGGAACAAGGATAGTTATGCTAAGTGCACTACGTCGGCAGACTGTAAACTTGGCTCATGAATCCCACAGAGGAATGGTACCAACAAAAAAGATACTACGGGAGAAGGTATGGCTCCCTGGGCTAGATAGACTGGTGGAAAACTCCATCTTAAATTGCCACACATGCCAAATAACAGGATGACCAGCAAAACCGGAGCGGCTACCGATGTCGGAGCTTCCAGAGGCAGTGTGGGCAACGTTGGCAGCAGACTTCTATGGGCCACTGGACATGGGAAACTACTTGCTTGTGGTCATTGACGAATACTCCAGATTCCCAATAGTGCGACATGTCTCATCAACAGTCATCAGTGACCGCGACGTTGCCAATACTGGATGACATATTTGCAGCCTGGGGTTCCCCACAGACCTTAAAGACAGACAATGGTCCTCCCTTCTCAGGGGAGGAATTTCACAAGTTCAGGGACTACTTAAGCATTCACCACCGGAAATTAACGCCTCTGTGGCCACAAGTGAATGGCATTGTGGAGAGGTACATGGGGAACATAAAGAAGGCTGTCCAAAGAGCAAAGTTAGCGCAGATCTCCATAGGACAGGCACTCTGTCAAATACTAAGGGACTATCGAAACACTCCCCACAGCTCCACAGGACGATGTCCACCCGGACTAGTGCTGGGAAGAACAAGTAGAACAAGACTACCACAACTAGAGGCAAAATCACCACTGGAACACTGCAGTATCGCTGTCAGAGACCAGGAGGCAAAGGAAAAGATTAAAACATATGCAGACGTTAGGAGACATGCCACTCCATCGCACCTTAAGCAAGGGGACTCAGTGGTGGTGCGTCAGCGGCAAGTGAGAAAATCAGACAGTGCATTTTCAAGTGAACAGCTAACGATAACAAGCGTCAAAGGGTCAATGATTACAGCTGCATCTGGCCCATACTGGATCACCCAGGATAAGTCTCACTTCAAGGGACTAAAGACCATGGATGTAAACGGGGAGGACACAGCAGCAGGAACAGTGACAGACATGAAAGAGAGTAAGTTATGGACAAGAACGGAAGAAGGACATACAACGGTGAGAGACAAGAAGAGGGATCACAGAAGGAACATGTCCGAAAAGAATGAGCAAAAGGCCAACAAGACTGATAGAAGAAATGTAATGATGGGGATAAGGTCATCATTACTCTCTCTCTATCTCTCTCTCTTCTCTCATCATTTCTTTTGACGGAGGGGGGAGATGTATTGACCAGGGTCAGGGGGCACTAGGACCATGCACCCACATGATGGGAGGGACAGGAACCGGACACCACGTCAGGGAGTGGGGAGGACATTCCTGGACAGCGAGGGCACGGGCCTACATGTAAACAGCACAAAGAAAAGACCAATAAAGCAATATATGCAACTGACGTGTCGCTGCTTGGGTTTGTGCAGCAAGAACACGACAGCCCAGTAAAGTTTACTGGAAGCAGTTAAACTTTCATTAACATTTACCGAAAGCTGTTCCAAAAGGAAATCATACATTTTCTATTTTAAAAGTAACGCTCCATTTTGTTTTCCTGTATTTGCCAATGTTCTTACACGTAATAGCAAGTGAACAGACAGTCAATTTACGGAGCTGCGCTACTACTGAATGATATACATAGGTGCCAATATTTTAAAACTGGAGTGAGAGATTAAGAATGTTAAGCATAATTTTCGCCTCACTGTCCTTAAGAAAATTGAAACTTTCCTTCGCGAATGATAAAATGTTTTCTATTTTTTCTCTCGTTTTTAGGTCTTGCGTACCGATGCAGCACCATGCACTGCATGATGCTGTTTGCGTAAGCGAGACTTATTGTTGCCGGGTAGCTTAGCGAAGTGGGACAGGAGAGGTGCACAAGCTTGTAAAACACATTGGAGACAATGGCTGTGACCGCGCACTTTTGGAGACATGGGCTGTGAACGCGCGCGTCACTTCTCGCGCTCCCCCACGCTTTCACTTTCCCGAGCGAGGGCGCCTTTCTTTGTATCGGAAGCGCTGTGTGCCTTCCAGCACAGCTGCGCCATGGACTCAGATAATACCCCCTGACCCTGCCCCCACCACTCGGCAGCAAGAAGCAGCAGTGCCACAGTCAGGTATGAGGCTTGCTGCGAATAAACTTTATTGGTTGATAGCTGAGTTATAACGAGGCATGCTCAGGTTCAACATGCTCAGGTTCGCCGTTGAAAATCAACTAGAAAAACTATATTTTTTGGAAGCAGAAAGAAGGTAGGTGTATTTAAACGCAACACTTTTTGGAAGGACACCGCGCTGCGCGTGTTAATGACGTCACGCGCGGCTGTGTTGGCCTCCATGGCATTTTTTTTTTTCAACAAGTGCAGTTGTTACTTCTTCCTGGTCTCTGGAAGTGCTGGTGCTTTAACCATGCCCGCCCTGTGCCAGACTCCCTGGGTGGGTGCAGCTTCTCTACGTGCCCACTCCTCCATGCACCGCCTCTGTGCACTGTCACTGCCCACATGCAGAATGCTCCTTTCTTCCCCAGGTTCTAAATGTGTTTTTCATTTCTGCTGTCCTGCGCCCGACCTATCGTGAATGCATAGCAACATCTAACATTTTTTGTTGCGTTCGAGCACCACACGGCAGGCTGACATGATTGGGCCAGGCGGACTGCAATTGGCAGCATAACCTGATCGTAACGTTAACTAGCAGTTTACTGCCCAAACAAGTGGAGCCACGCAACAAAGCACTTTCCGGACATGCCAGCCCGACTGTGACAGAAGAGTATTTTTTTTTGCCTGGTCGCAGAACTGAGCTTCATCGGTGCCCTCCCGATTGCAGCCACCATTGGCACCCAATGCTCTAAGATCGGTGCGCAGCCACGGTGGATTGCTCAAGAAGTTCATCAGTAAGATCCATTGGGGACTGGCTGCAATGACGCACAGCCTCCGGGCAGCAGCCAAGCTTAGTGCCCTTGCATTTCTGGTGCTTGCTTACAGCAGTTTTAATATCTTAGATTTTCTTGTTGCTCAAATAGGTGTAATTTCTATCATTTATATATGTTTCTGTTGTCTATATTGCTTGATTTTGCTGGTAGGATAGTGTCACTCATAATCTTTCATGCATGCCCATTTAACGTTGTTGCTATATAAAAATGCACAAATTCTACTTGCCACAGCTTGAGGGACAGTGGTTGTGTGGAACGGGATAGTGTGCTTCAGCTGTATCCACACATAGAAATTACAGGACATTTAAAGAAGCACGTTTAGTGACCTACCTAATCCAGTGAGATATTTCACTGAGCAGTTCAAAGCCGCGGCAGACATCACAAAATACTTCTACTATGTCTGTTGTTGGTGGTTGTTAGAAGTTGCGGACTGGGGAAACAGGGCTGTGTGTTTTTTCTCCCCACTGGAAGCCCCTTTATATCTAGTGCTTCGAAGACCGTGCATATATGTGTGCATTAATTGCGTATCCTATCAAATACTATCTATGTATGGACGACATATTTTCAAAAAGGGAAATTTGTGCATTACTTTTTTTTAAGGTGTTTCTAATACAACATATGTTTTTAAGATCGAGTATTTTTGGTATTTACGAGTTTGAGCTATTGGTATTGTAAATCCCAATGCGTTTTATTTATGTTTCTTTTTTTAAAACATGGATAAAAGGCATTGTCATTTACAATGCCAAAGTTTAAGCTATTGGCATTGTAAATGACAATGCTATTTATTTATCTGTTTTCAAAACCAACACATGGATGAAGGGTTTGTCATTTACAATGCCAATGGCTCAAACTTTTGCAAATGCGAGACCTATTGCGTTGCAAATGCATGTTTCCAGTCCTGCCAAGCGTCACGCATCAAGCGTGACGCTCACGCATTTCAGTGCGGTGATCCGCATCACCGCACTGAAATGTATAGTCACGCATTTTGCCACCTCAGTCACACCACCAGCAGCACCTCTGCACCGGGCTCTGCTGCTCCTGAGAGACGTGCTGCATTGCTGGGCTGACTCTTAAATAGTTAAATCCGACGGGCATCTGCTCTCCGCTCCGGAGTGCAGAGCGCCACAATGTATCAAATCTCTGCCCGACAGGCAGCCAACAGAATTATTAGCGGCGCCGCGGCGCCGTTTATTCATTGACACACACACTGCCAATTACGGGGGCGGGGTAGTCAGGGAGGGGTGCCCTCACAGCAGTCGATGCTGCTGTCAGTCACACAGTGGCATACCATGGGGGCTGTCCCGGGATATCTGGATGACGTGCCCTCACGCCAGGCTGAGGAAGAGGAAGTCAAGCGAGCGCTAAGAAACGGCGGGGAGTTTGAGATTCATGCACCTGGCAGCAGTGCAGTCAGGGAACCGAGAAGAGTCTGATTAATTTCTGTCACAGTCTCAAGACTGACGCCAGCGTGCCGTGCACTCTGCTCAGGCAGACTTGGGGGCGAGTCTGCAGCTAATAAGCTGCACAGTGTGTAACAGAAATTCACGCGCTCAACATAATTGATGTAAATGACATCACGGCGCGACTTAGTGACAGCCACCCACCCTTATGTTATCATTGCTCCTCTGGTAATATTGATTGTGCCTGCTTTAGTTTGATTGGTAAAAGCGCAGCACTTCCAGGTAGTGAATTAGTCAGTGCAGCGTATAGCTTTCAATATAGAAATGACATGTTATCAGGGGCAAGCAAGGGCGGCGGATTGAGGGTTCAAACACTTCCAGTACTCTCTCCTTGCAGGAGGGTCGGTGCCTGGACAATACTATATTGAGGAGTGACGCTGCAACCTCGTCTCTAACTGCTCTCTGCAGAGACATCTATCTTCCTAATGAAATACATCAAACACCCGATCTGTTTTTTGTGGCATAGAAAGCTGTCTCTATTATACTAAGACACGCTTTAAACTACCGCAGCCAAACCTGCTTTCTGGTATAGTTCCTCGGGTGGGGTCAGGTGTCCCACATCGACACATTGTTGCACAGGCGCCGTGTCCGGTCGGCACGCATTCTGTGGCAGGATGTTGAATTTTCTGCCTGCCAGCCGAGCCCAGAGTTACAGGTCTTTACTTCCCCCTGCTCTTGACATGTACTGTTGCCTTGCCCTGCCAAAGCCCAACTTGTGCCCCAGACTCAGCACACCAGCATGAGTCTAATAATGAGAGCCGGTGGCACAGACTGAGGCAGGTCAGCATGGCTCGCTCTCTAACTTTCTGAAGAGGAGACAGGCTCGACATCCACGCTGTGCCAGGCCACCAGCAGCTCTCCGTGGATCATTCAGACAGCCGTCAAGAGATTCAGGTAAGTCTGATATTAATTTATGAATCTTCTACTGATGACATTTGGTATGTTTGTTAAGAGAATGGGGAGAGGGCATAGCGCCTTGGAAATGGGCACACTAACGTTGCATGTCTGTGCTGTAAATGTAGGGCCGTCTAAGGTAGAAGTTTTGTCTAAACTAGCAGCTTTTATGATTTATTAGAGCAAAGTTTAATATCCTTGCTTGACAGTTTTGCACAATGAAGCAGCAGCCTTTATTTTCACAGCGCAGCGAGACTTGTTATGTCAGAGATAAGTCAGGTGATTAATGTTCCAGTTCCGCTGGAGAGAGGTCAGAGTTTTATCTAGTGGCACTTTCAGTTTTCACCCTAATCATTAAGTAGCCCAGAGGGTTAATATGCTTACTGCAAAGAAAGTCTACCAGCATATTGTATTTTATTGAACTGTATTATATGTGGATAGCTCAGTGGGTTGCAGCTTTGCAGCTTTTGTCAGAGAGATCCATGTGTTACATATGGTTCAGCCACACCTGAAGCTGAGGTGGTGGGGGAGTGCTGATTTTTTAAGAAATTAAAAAATAGCTTTAAACGCACCTACTGCACAGTTCGAATTTCTTGTTGCTCAAATGAGTGTGATTTCTGATATTTGTCTATTTCATGGACTTCATTGCATGATTTTGGTCGTAAGAAAGTGGCACACGTTTAGTCATTGAATGACTCTCATAAATTCAAGGAATGTATGAAAATGTCACACATGAGCAATCTGAAACATTAGGAGCTTTACTCAAATGGGTGTAATTTCTGCTATCTATATGATTCCCTCATCTTCATTGCTTGATTTTGCACATGAGAAAGTGTCACTCATAGTCCTTGAAATGTCACTCATAATTACACTGACATTTTGAAAATGTCACACATAGTAATCTGAAACCTTGGCAGCTATGTGTTTCAACTGTAGATGAACAAAAACGCAAGTAAGCGCAACTTTTTGCTGTCTGTTCAATCAGCATGGCGCCTGCAGCCACCTTACGGTGTCTCATTCAGAAAGTTAGCACTCTAGTTTTTTTATGGAATTCTGTGATTACTCAGTGCGAGAACTGTGAACCTTTTATTTTTTTATTTCCAAAGTGGTTCGTTTTCTGTTTCACCTACCATTGGGCGTGCTGTGAGTTCCAGTAAGTATCCCTGCATTCCTCCCTGGCTCCAGAAACAAGGAGGCGCATTCGAATAATACTGGGTGGCTAGATCATGCAATCTCAATGTGCTAGTACTCAGAACTGCCTCGCGTCAAAGAGCGTGTCATATAGTTGCAATCGATGATGGACAAGAGCATTCACCAATCAAAAAACACGACTGTGCGGTTGCGTAATACGCAGAGCGTCAGACAGTGACTCACACACCGCGCGGACGGGAGCAAGCTGCAAGAAAGATGGCGGAGCCTGACTCCTGGGGTAAGGCGGCTTCCCGGACCTCGGCCTTTGCTTCTTCCCTTATCCTCAGTGACTCTTTCGGCATGTGACTCTTTACTCCATTGTAGCCGTTAATGGCCACGGACTTGCTACTTTCTGTCCATCTCTGGTCGTGCTTCCTCGGCCTTCTGAATTCAAGCTTTCTCCCGCCTCAAACTTACACCTTTGCTCTTTCTCTTCCCATTTGATTGCTTCTGCCGATGGGGCTCTGTTATTAAAATACCTACAGATTGTCTTTGTCCCTAGCCATCATTTAATTTGTCTTTCCACCACTTCCCTTCTACCTTTATGTCTTCCTTACCAGGCTTCCCAACCTTTCTTGTCTCCTGTATCCGATCCTATTAAATTCCGTGTCATTAGTTTTCCTTACTGACTCGTCCCTCTTTAATTCTTTAATTCTGTAGATGTGGACGAATTTGTACCGGCGGTGGAGGTCCCGGCAGTGGCAACTGTCCCGGTGGTGGCAGATCGTTGGGCCGGTGAAGATGAAGAGGAGGAAGTGAAGGTAATTCGGGGGGAGGGGGTGGTCTTGTGACACTGACAGCATGATGGGATGGCTTAGTGAAGTATAAGTTGACAGTTGACATCAGCTGCGACCTGCAAGTCATTGACTCCAATGCCACTCAAGCCAGTTGTTCTCTTTTCTGAGGTCAGAAAGTTGAGTACTGTTGACTTGGTTAAGAACAGCTGTTAAGCAGGGCAGGAAAAACAGTATCGGGCGATGTGTGTGCCTGTTAAATGACAGTGATCATTTCAGATTACAAAAGGGTGCAACCAACCCTCACGCTTTTGTATTTGCAAAGCCTTTGGTGCGCATATGGTAAGCATACGGTCAAAAACGGGCTCGTTCAGACTGTGCGCAAGGAGTTTGCTGAAAGTGCCTTTCGCTTTTTCTTGTTTATCATTCACCTGCTCCAGCAAGTATGTTCTATACCAGCTTTTGGGATATCATATAGCTGTTTCTATGTGGCACATTGTCTTTGGAGTGTTGCTATGAAGGAATATTTGTCTTGACCAGAAACATTTGGCCACCTTCATAATGTTACTAATTCCAGTAATTCCTTTCAAAGTTTTGTGAATGTGACACGTTTGCACACACATATTTGCAAAGGTTGTCACCTTCACGCCTCACCCACAGCTTATGCCCCACAAAATGGGCGTTTTTCACCAGGCAACTTGTGCATGAGAATCTTTAAAAATGTCATGCTTTTTTCCTACTCGAACACTATTTTTTATTGGAACTATTCACTAGCTACTTTAACACGTTTCCAGCAAATCAGACCGCCAGTGAATGTACCGCTGTCTCCGACCCTATGAGCAACAGCAGCGAAACTGATTGCATGTAAAATGCAGAACTTCTGCTTCGGGCACGAATTGTTTAAGCAGCAGACCGATTACCAAAACCTTGGGAAAGCTCAAAGGTTTGCTTGTCACCACGGCTGATATGCCCGTTGGCTGTGTTATTCCGAATCAGGCTTCTGAAAACAGCTGATTAACACGGTTACATTATCCCCATGTCATCGTTCCAGTCCTTACTTTTGAGGTGGGTTCGACCTCAGAATTAATGACTGTAACAAGGACTAGGGACAATCAGATTTACCGGTAAGTAACTGGGCATTCTGTGGCTATACCACTATAAGTACTTTCTTGAAGAAAAGAAATCAAGAATAACGTATCACAATAAGAAATTCTTATGTTGTATTTTGTCCCTAAAATGTATGTAGTCTTCATTGGACATAATTTCGACATTTGCGATCTCATGTGAAGTGTAACTGGATACTGGTAACTGGGCCAACTGATTTTTATTGATCGCCTGCGCATAGCTCAAATAATTTTATGTTACTTATTCTTTGGTATTTAAAAGAAGTTCATTTTCTGATATTACTATTACCAAGTCTAACTCCTCCCGATTTACGGATTGAGTGCTTCGCAGCAGACGTTGGTTTATAAACCAGTTGTGGCGCATTTAAATGCCTTCAGCAATATACTGGCGTTATTGCACCGCTTTTTTTCCCCTTTCTCTCTCTCTCATATGCGAACCACTTTCTTTTTGTGTTAGAAAGAGGGGCATGGATGAAGTGGCATTCCTTAGTCAAAATAAGGCACACTTTGTATATTGACAGATGTATCAAAGGAGCACACAAGTAGGCCTGGGCGGTGAACTTCACTCAGTTTGCAGAGTTTTCTGCACTCCGCAGAGTGCAGAAAACTCTGCTACGCGATGTGCAGCAGAGTTTTCTCAAGCTACCGCTCTGGTAGAATTTCTACCCGAGCGGCAGGAATACCAGCACAAACTGCAGTTCGCACTGCACTCCGATACACTCGCGGAACTTCGCAGAGGTTTTTTGTAACTTTGCTGAGTTCCGCGTAGCAAAACTCCGCGAACTATGCCCAGGCCTGCACACAAGTTGAAACAGGAGAATAAATATTTTTTTAGAAAAAGGATCTTCACTGTTAAAAAAATATATATTTGCTTGACCATCTGTGATTAGTTTCTTTGACTAATTTGCCCTTATTACTGTTCCTATCCACTTCTTTCCTATCTCTCTGGGCTCATGGCTTGCATAAACGTATTTATCTTTTTTCACTTGTGAAGCTTTTCCCAAATTTCTTCTTTGGTGAAGCACATGCTGTAAAGAATAAATGGTTTAAAGAAAGACCTACATTTACACATCAACTGGATGAGCAGCCGTTAAACTACTGATGTTTGTTAATATACACTAGGGGTAGATTTACAAAGAATTCCCTCAACACAGTACAGCAGGTCAAGTTGCTGTGTTGCGTGAATAGGAGAGAGCTACAGTGTGCCATATTTACAAAGATATGGCGCCCTTCTGCTCTCTCCCAGCGATGGTCCATTAGTGAATGCCTAGCCACAACGCAGGCACCCGTGCGCTATGCTACAAGTGTGCCTGCGTGATGGGCATGATCTAAAAAGGCATTGTCATCTTTTTGTGTGTGATGGAGAAAGCATCACACCTAGAAATCTGAAGTAACGAGGAGAACTAAACATTTTTCTCCTCGTTACGCCTCTGGTAGTCCCACTGATTGCACACAATTCCAACATTACAAACCTTAGTAAATCTGGAATTGTGTGAAATCCATGGGTGGATGCACAGGAATGCCCATGCTCCACCCATGGAACGCCTATCAGTAAACAATGTCACACAAGCCGCTACGTTTAATTTCTTTACTGAGCCACACGTTTAATTTCTTTACTGAGCCACACAAATCAAGCCTTTCTAAGTTTTGAAAATCCCAAATAAACTTTTGTGTGACCCTTTGTCTTGCACAACAGTCTTCGTAAATCAGTGCCTGAGTGACACCGAATTTTAATAATCTTACTTCTGTTTCCTTTTATATAGTAGGTATTAACAGCAAGCATTAAATGTGCATTTCTATGCATGTCATTGATACTCTTAAAATTAGCTGCTACATTCTGCTGTTTCTACTGTGCTCATAAAGTTTGTGTGCTTTAACTGAAGGCACCGATTTACTAACTTCTGGAGTGAGTTAATAGCATTCTGATGTCTCATTTTGTTATCTAGGTTTTTGAAATAAAATGCGAAGTACACTTTTTTGTTACTTTCTTGTAATCTGAATTAAAGTGCAATTGCTTATTAAATTACAGCAATGAAAAATACAGACCGTTTCTAGATAAGGATCTAAGCATTGGGGCTGCTTATTATTTGTTTTTAACAAAGTATAAGGATATGATTTACTTTAAGTGGTAGTCTGATTAAACACACTAGCACTTAAGTGAGCATATAGATTGGGGCTTCAGGTTGGCCTTTTCTGCAGTTCAACTACAGTACTGCAGCTAGACACAGCTGTAAGATAATTGCATGACTAATCCCTTGCTCTTTAGGGATCAGAGTTGCAGTAGTAAAAGCACTGCGTTTGTGACACATTTGCTGGACTGAAGACACAGTATTGTACTTCGTGCTGTTTAAGGTATCTCATTTTTTTAAAATATATTTTTTATTTGAAAGATGATAGACAAATTCACTGTTACTCATACAATTCACAATGTCAGTTACATTTAGCATTATATTAGGAATCAAGTTCAGTTAGACATACATATTACACATTTTGCTCTCCATCTCTGTTCCTTCACAATTCTAATTTCACCACAGGCGATACACAAATCTCTCCTCTATACAAGTTCCACTTGGACCATTTCCTGTCACACTTCTTCGGGCACCCCCTCGCAATAAACACTTCCTTTTCAGCTATCCTGCACCTATCCAGCTCCCACTTCCAAACCGTCACTGCAGGTGGTCGTACTCCACCCCATCCCCAAGCAATTTCCCTCTTAAAGAGTGTAAAACCTAGCGTTACAAACTGCCTCCCATATATTTAGCAGGCCCAGTCGTGGCGTCAAAGTAAGCGGCTTTCCCAGCGCGGAATGCATATGCGTCGTGTTCCCGTCCCAACGGCTCTGCACCATCGGGCATTCCCATATCATATGGTAGAAGGTGGCTGGCTGTCAGCAGCCCCCTAGACAAAGATCGTCTGGCCTAGACCCAATCCTCGCAAGAGTGACCACAGTCAGATATGAGCGGTGGAAAATACGGAGTTGGATAAGACGGAATCTAAGCGTGATGGCAGCCTCTCTGGGAGACATTAACGCCTGCCTCCAGTCCTCTTCTTCAATTGTCCTTATGTCCCCCTCCCACTTCTCCTTAAGCTTTCCAAAGGGATCAGGCACATTATTACTAAGTTTCCTATACGTGAGGGAGGTCGCCTTGGTGTGCAGCTGCCCATCCATCAGAGGGGACGACTCCGGTATATCTACACAGCTCGGGAACGCCATTCAAGGCATGCCGTATTTGTAGATAGCGAAAGACCTCGCTGGGCGCCAGCCTGTATGCCTTCTGTAGCTCCTCAAACCGAAGGATTTTACCCTTCTTAATCAAGTCACCAACTGTCGAGATACCGATCATATCCCATTTATCGAATCCCTGGTATTGGCAAAGCATACCTAGTTTCTGGGAATACCATAACAGCGTCATTTTGGTAAGTCTGCCTATCCATCCCACCCGAGAATTAGCATATCTCCATATCTGCAGCGTGTGTTGAGTGGGACCCACAAAGTGCTTGTTCCTAGTACTAGAATAAAGTTCTCCTAGATATCCAGATTTATCCATCTGATATCTATCCAAGGCACATGCCAGATCATCCGGCGGGGCATATATCCACCTATTCAGTCACTAGCTGCGAGGCCCAGTAATACAGCCGTATGTCAGGTAGCGCAATGCCCCATCATACCACCCCTTCATCAATTTCGGAAGCGCAATCCTCTGGGCCTTCCCATCCCACAGTAGCGTACGCACCTCCCCTTCTACTGCCGTAAAGTAGGCATCTGGAAATCTATATGGGGACAATTTTGCAGCATATAAAGAAACCGTGGAGGAGCGAGCATCTTGAAAAGAGCAGCACGGCCAACCAGTGACCATGGCAAAGATCGCCAGTGTTGGGCGTCAGCCCGCAATCTTGCCAATAAGGGCACCAAATTGCGACTATAAAAGAGGGCCTGATCCGGCATGACAAAGATTCCCAGGTATCTAAAACCGTCATCTGAGACCATTAAAGCACAGTCTTTTGGAAGTTGCGGGATCTGTCCATGAAGCACGTACAACACCGACTTGCCCCAGTTAATCGCGTACCCCGAATATTTCCCGAAATTTGTGAAAATATTGAGGACCATATGTATGGACCTGTATGGGTTTGTAAGATACAGCAGTATATCATCTGCATAGAGTGGTATTCTATCTTCGCAATCTTGGGACCACCTTAGACCCCTTGTCATAACATCACGCCGTACCCAGGCCGCCAAGGGCTCCAGCAGAATGAGCGAGAACAACAGTGGTGGCAGAGGGCAACCCTGTCTAGGGCCTCTTCGGAGAGAGAACTGTCTGGATGTGTAATTGTTTACCCTGACCTGTCCTAAAATGTCTGTATAAAGTAGCCGTATCCACCGTATGAATTTAGGGCCTAATCCTGCCCTTTTTAGAACTTCAAACATGTATGGCCATTCAATCTAGTCAAACGCCATGGAGGCATTAAGGGCCAGTATGACTGCAACCTCTTCTAGATATCTCTGACGCGCCAGAACGTTATGAAGCCGATGCTTATTGAGGGTCGTATTTCTCCCTGGCATAAATCCAGACTGGTCTGGGTGCACAAGGGAGTATTTCACTGTTCCTAGACGCGTGGCGAGCACCTTCGCCTCTATATTAATCAATGAAATCGGTCTTTAGGACTGGCAATCATCTACCGGTTTACCAGCTTTGTGTATCACCACAATGCTTGCCAGCCGCTGATCTGGCAGCAGGGTTCCCTTTTCCCAGCTTTCCTGATACATTCCTCGCAAGTGCGCGACCATCTGGGTAGCCACTGCCGTAAGAAATTCTACTGGGGTACCATTTGGCCCCATCGCCTTTCCAGATTTAATTTGACCAATGGCCTTCCGAATCTCCTCATCGGAAAGGTCTGCCTCCAATAGCTACCTATCCACTTCCGAAAGGGTCGGCACGTTGCATTCTGCCAGCAATTGATGTGAGTCTTCCGCGGTATATATGGCCGAGGGCGAAAATATTGTTTCGAAGTAAGTAGCAAATGCATCTGCTATTTCACCTGGGCGGTAAAGAACTTCCCCACTTGGCAGCGTTAATCTGGGCACCCATCTAGCACCTTGCTCCTTTCTCTCCAACCATGCCAGCGTCTTTCCTGCCTTATCTCCGAGCTCATACAGCCTGTGATGGGAAGCCGCCTGTTTAGCCAACATATGTTCCAGAGCCTTTGGTTTGTATTCCTCCCTTTTGGCAAAGTATTGTGTGCATTGTGATTATCTTCGGGTAGTAGATATCTAAACGTGTAAGGGTATTATATAATACCCATTTTTAGGGCTCGGCTGAACGCGCGGAAGCGCGTCTCCGCTGAGAACTTATTGTGGCCGTGTCTCCTTTCAAGGAGACATTCCTGGCCGCGCGCATCGCCTTGGAGGCGATTCGAAACGAGCACGCGCACGCGCTCTAAAAAGGCTATTTGCGCGTCTAGGTTACATTTGCACGTGCTTGGTGAATCAAACTCGTTGTGCCCCCATCAGATCAGCAGCATTATCGCACAGTTTTGGAAGGTGAGCCCCAAATCTCGTCAATCTGTGGGAAGCAGACCCTTCCAAGTGTCACTCTACGTGCCCCTTGAGCACTCTGTTTTTTTGCTTCCTGAATATGCACTTTCGGAAACGCTTAGCAGGATCTGTGCTCCACTTGTGGTAAACGTCACAAGGAAAGAGACTGTAGAGGCCAGTCCGAGATGGCGCTGCGTGCACAATGTCACCGGAAGCAGCAGCACTTCGCAGAATCCAGGCAGGAGTTTAAACAGAAGCTAACGGCGCCAGAGCCCGAGTGAGTCATTCTAAGAGCAGTATTTCGGGGGCTTTGCAAGGGGGGCCCCTAACGCGTTCCACGCCCGTGGGCCACGTCAGAGCTGCCGCAGACCCTAACAAAAAGGCCGTTGTGCATTCAGTGCTGACAACACGGCGAAATGCAGATACTGAAGAAACACGTCAGAGGAGATATTCAAACGTAAACACTACGGGAACCCAGTGTTCCGTGCTTCCCAGCCCTCTCGCCACCACCCAGGTCCTGGATACTGAGCAGCAGGGGTGGGAATAGCCACCCAGGCAGTGTGGCGTAGCAAGAGTGCCAAGGGCGCTAATGCAAGCAAAACAAGTATTGAAAAGCCAAGAAGTCTGGGCTTGGCTAGCTTGCAATTGTCTTTTTTTGCAAACCTGCAATGTGGCAAACAGAAAATATATCTAAAAGTAAAGGAGTGGCGGAGCATCCCAAATATTCCAGCCCGGGCACTGAAGTACACACCTTTTTAAGGCAGCTGTGAGTGTGCACAACTGGTAAAGCAAATGCCCCAGTCACTCGTCAAGATACCAATCGATGAAGTGGGCGTTCCGTGTCATCTGTTTGGCGTAAGCAAAGTACGAATGGCGCTTGAAAAGACCAATGAATACGCTGCCTGGGAGCCCCTGTATGAATCTATGTTTGTGTTTTTATTCGTTTTATGGAAAACATGAATCTGACGAGAACTATAAAATGACAACCATATTAGAATGCAGTGGGCTCCTCAGACCCCTAGGCTCTGCTGCACCTGTTGCACTAGTATTTTCCTGTGCATTCTTCCTGAAAATGGGAGCATCCGACGTGAGCTATTGAAGGGAGGGAGATCCTCTTGCAACTGTAGAGATCATGAGTCATGTGGACTTTCTTTCTCTAGGTGTACATGTGACAAGGCTTCATCATACTAATAACTGCAGGGAGACGTTGTGCCTGCGAGCCCTCTCAATCTTGCATGTTCATAGTCCGTGAAATGCAGACCTTCTACTTTATCTTCCTTATCTTCTCTAGGAAAGTACCCAGACGGCTGTACCACCTTCATTAGTCAACAATACCTTCCCTTGACCTGACCGCAGGGTGGACAAGTGATTAATTGGATCGGTGGGTCTTGTTTTGGTTTTTATGTGAGTAGCTGTGTATTGGCATGAAGTGCTGAACTGGAGGGAAGGTGTAATATGATCAGCTATGATGCTGGGTAATGTGCTGATATGGTGTAGTAGAGGTGATTATTTTACCTATACCGCTGATATGCAGTGTTGTGGTAAAGGGAGTGATTAGTTGAGATCTGGTGGTTGTAGCTGCCTGCTGATCTGTGAATGTGATGGGTTGAGCTGTGGGAGAGAGAAACAGGTGATGATATTTAGGGGTGGGTTAGTATGATGCACTATGGATGCTGTACTTTAGTGTGATGTAAGGGTGGAAGATGTGAGCGTGGGTGATGTGATATGAAAACATTGTGGTTTGATGTAATGAGTGTATTGATGGAATTGTCGCTGGTGGGATGTGAAGCTGGGAAGCTGGGAGTGGTGTGATGTTGTGGACTGGGGTTTGTGTATTAGTGCTGCCAGTGTCGTGACTAGTGAGTGCAGAGTAGTGAGTGCAGAGTAGTGAGTGCAGAGTAGTGAGTGCAGAGTGCACATCAGAGCTGTATGAATAATAACTGTATCAGCCCCGTGCGTGAGGTGCATCATCCACATTGCTCAGGTCACCCAAATTCCTGCACTCTCTACCACACTGCTTTCAAGAACAGCATACTCTTGCACACACACTCACTGCTCACCAATTCAAAGTTTGCTAAACATTTTATGCAACGCATTGTCATACACAATGCCAATAACTCAAACTTTAATGCTGCGAGCCCTATTGCATTGTAAATGCTTGTT
The DNA here is from genome assembly GCF_964261635.1 of Lissotriton helveticus. NCBI lineage: Eukaryota > Metazoa > Chordata > Amphibia > Caudata > Salamandridae > Lissotriton > Lissotriton helveticus. The sequence continues at coordinate 1,930,684,733 of NC_136061.1, forward strand.
ATAAACACCTTTTGTGGTTCTTTTTCACGTAATTTATAGTACAAGATTGCATTCTCGTAAAACAAGCTGCTTTACACTCCTCCTGGACTAAGCCTGTAGGCTGCTTTCCACAGCTACCACTTGGAGAGCTTTCTAAGGTTGTCTAAGACCACTTAAATCACCATATGGGTTGTCTGCCCTGGTATATGATGTCCACTATTGTAAGTGGGCCCCATGCAACAGTCCAGCTTCTCACACTTCCATTTATCACTTTTGTGTCCAGAACCCTTCTGATGTTGAAGCCATAAAATAACTCCACATACCTATTCTTATTTAACTGTTTTCCAGCACCCACCATGCTCAATAGCATAATCAGAAGTACACAGTTCACTTGAAGCCTGCATGCTATGTTTTTACTTTGTATTTTTGTAATATACCTCTACCTTTCTAGCACAGCAATCTGGTGGGAGAAATGTTGAGAAAGAAGGGGCTACTCTAGTATGAGGACCTTCTCAGGGCATGGAAGAACTGCTTTCTTGGCAAAACTAAAATCAATTAACACTTGTTCAATCACATGTGCATCCTACTGAATCCAGAAGATAAGGTAATAAGTCTTTTACCTTGTATTTATGTGCACAGTTTATCGCGTTCATGGTGTAATATAAAGACCTCCTAGTTATGCAGCAGCTAAGGTCTTACCGGCAACTCCTCAGCAGGGATTCTCAGGCCGTACAAGAACATCACAAGCAATATTTATTTACTCTGATATTCTCCACATCGCCTTTACAGTATGAGATTGTGCTTAATCCAGTTATGCATGGCCAATAGCAGGTGGTTTGAGGACATGGAGCATATACAGAAGGTTCGCCATTGTACATAGAGAGGCTCAAATATTCCAGCATTTGAATTGGTTACTCTTTGGACAGCTACTGTTTGGACTTGGGCAAGAACATTGCAGACTGTTAGTGGATCCAAGGATTGATCATGCTTCAAACCATTTCATCCATCACTTTTTTGCGCCCTTGACAGAACACAATTGTGCAAGCGAAGAACATATTGTTCATTCTTCCTGCATCCTTGCAGTGCTTTGGTGAAAGAGCTTGGCTAGCCCCTTTATTTGTATTCATGCAATACAGGGCCCTGATAGTTTGAGTATTTAGCTTTTTTGCATTTATAATGAATGCAAGATGTTGCATGTCGTGGCATGCTCTGGTAGCAGAGTCTTTCAGTTGGTGGCTGGAGAAAGATTGGAAAGAGACCAGTTACTGTTAGTCTGTACAGGAATGTAAAATGTTATTTTTATAGTTTAATGGAATCACTTTGGCTCGCTGCATTTTACAGAAAAAGACTATTAAACAGATTCATATTAGTGTCTTGTAACTTTCAAATCTATGAGGTTATAAGTACTGGTATGATTATTTTCAATACAGTTAGTAATTTGGAATCTGCCTAGTACTCTGATGTGATAAATGGGCTTGCAATATAAAAATATAGTCCATTTAATTTCTCTGAGATTTCTCAGTGGCGTTAAAGTACTATTACAGCATAGGTCTAAATTTAGAGTAAATAACGCTGCACTGGTTACAACATTTTAATGTTATCTATAAACCTTAAACAAACAAATTGGTGTTTGGTGGCATTCCCTCCTCCTGCAAAACCTTGGCTTTTTTTTATACAATATTTTTTTAAGCATTTCACCAAACTTAAAAATAAACACAGGTGTGTCCATGATGCATTTTTTTCCCTTTCGCCTGGCAGTTAATTTTTTTTAGAATCCTGACTAACTATTACTTTGTCTTACTTCCTCGTCATTGCTTTTCACTGGAACCAGTTTCTGACATGTTCGTTTTAAACCCTTCCATCCCCCTGGTAAGTTCACCCGTCTGACATATTTCCTCCCTTTCATCTACAATCTTGGGTTATACCAAACTGGGCTGTCTTTGCCTTCCCCATACCTAAATTCTGCCTTCTGAATCGCATGATATTCTGGGTAAGCCCAAATTCATAGTTGTAAATATACTACTATTCCTAAACCCATGGGATTGAGTGTACACAAAAATAAATGCATATGTTTTTTCTGCCTTCTGAATCGCATGATATTCTGGGTAAGCCCAAATTCATAGTTGTAAATATACTACTATTCCTAAACCCATGGGATTGAGTGTACACAAAAATAAATGCATATTTTCCCTTCGTACCCATTTTTTGTTAATTAGATTTTACCACACGATTGGATACATGGTCAGGACAAAGAAAAATAATTGTACGCTGAAGCTTAGTTGTTGTCTCGAGGTATAGCATGTTTTTGGACGGCCAACAAATACTATAAATCTCTAAGGACGTAATGGTATATTACTTTGGTAAATTGGCCATGACTTGAAAAACCTTCAGATGAAAACGTCGCCAATTTCTTTCCTACTATCTTCGTTCATGTTTTAATTTGAACAGTTAGTTTGGGAAAGCCAGAAGTGATTTATGCGAATGATTCCTAGCTGAATTTCGATGTTTTTCTACTTTTCAGAAATGCATAGCTTTCCTGGTCTTCCTGTGGTTTTCATACTTATTTAAACCATAAATTGAAAGGTAGAAACCACAAAAGAGTAGGAAAATGAACTACCATGTAAATTGTAGAAAGTGGTAAAACAAAAATTTGATTACATCTCTGCCTGTTTCTAAAAGCTGGCAAGAGGGTGCTCTTAGCACAGCAACTCTTTTATTGATGGCACTTTCTCCCCATTTCTCCCTCAAACAGCTGTTTTAGCTATTTTCTTGATTTTTATTTTTTAGGTCTCGACCTGCCAATGCGCAATCGCTGCTCGAGATATAGTTAGATCACGAAAGCTGACCAAGGGGCTTTGGCAGGTGGATTACGCAGAGTGCATGTGCCGGTGCACGCGCTTGCCATTTGCTCCCCTCGCATCATCGCATCAGATCTGCCACAGCAGCATTCAAGTGTGAAGCTTCCCCAGCGCGCGTTGGGCCTCACTTCTCCTCACACCCCATATGCTAATTCCCTCCCACTGACTTCAAAGGAACGCCGCTCCCCTGCTCCCCGCTTCCCCTAATTCACCCCTGCCGTTGCTGCCCACGGCCGTGCTTTCACTTTCACGGTCGCGCGGCCATGTCTCTTTCATAGCCAATGCTTGTTATTTTGCGTTGTCATTTTGATCTGCACGGTAGCAGTGATCATGTGACGTGCTTATGTTATTGAGTGAGTGCTACAACTAATTTCTATAGGTGCGGACTTGTCACTGCTCCATTCCCGGGCAGCTGCTGGGCGTGCCGTGCTGTACTCTTTGCTGACTTTGTTTTATGCGCTGCTTCCCTCTCCTCTTCCGGGCAGCTGCTGCACCAGAGTTCAACCAGCTGCTGGGCATGCGGTGCCAGGCAGACTCGGCCCGCTGTACTCTTTGTGTTAGTAGATTGGTGCTAAAAATTTCCCCATGGTGACGGAGAATCTTCACAGTATGGCGCTCATTTCATTGTAATCTGAACGGTAGCAGTTATCACGGGACGGGCTTATGTTATTGTGGGCAAAAACAACGGGACTTTAAAGCTGACCCGAGTAATTACCAGCGGCTGAGAGTTCATGCATCCCATTCTTTACTCTTCTTTACCTCTATTTTCTAAAACACAATTGATTCTAGCCTGGTGCATTAACAGCAAGTGCCTGACCGCACTTGACTTGATGCAGCCTTCAATCACGAGAAAACTGACTGATGCGTGGTACTTCGAGAGTGAACTGAATAATCATAAAATACTAAGAGAACAAGACCTGACAGGCAAAACTTAAACGATATCCCCAAAACGTATGTCTGTTTTTTTCTATGAGATCTGAGCGGTCTGCATTTGAGAAACATGGTTTGCACTTCACACTACCTCAGTATGAGAAATGGCAACAGTGGTAGCCCATGTAACCCCCCCCCCCCCTCAGATGACAATGCAATTACCGATGTGATCATTCTCCTGTTTGAGACCGTAACTACTCTGCTGTTTCCTCGCAAGGTTTCTCCCACTGTTAAACAAAGCACTGTGTCCGTGCAGAGCACCCCCAGTTACTCTCCTCTCTTCAACCTGCAAAGGTCGGAATTCTAAACTTTTTTTATTCCTACAACCCTCCGCATTAAGTCACCCGTTTAATAAACTATTTAAAATTGAGTCTGTCCGTTTACAGTAATAATTTAATATATATTTATAAATATATGCTGAGTTCCTAAAATTGGCAGATCTCCGTATTGCAATAGGTCTCATTTTTTTACTCCTCCCTCCATTCTGTCTTCTCCTTTCCCGTTCGATGAGCCTTTACTCATTCCCCTGTTCTTTCTCTTCTCCCCTGTCTCTCCCTCTCCGTCCCTTGCCTCTTCCTCCTTTCCTTCTTTCTCTTCTCTGCTATCTCCCCCTTTCTATTCCTTGTTTCCTTCTACTTTCCTTCATTTTCCAGCTTTCTTTTTCCTTGAGTGTTTTCTCCTCCATTCCTTATTTCCATATTCGGCTGTCTCCCCTTCATTGCATCCTCCCCTCCCCCCTCCATTCCTTCTTTCTCTTCTCTCTCCCTTCCTTACGCCACCCCATCCATTCCTTCTTTGTCCCCTCTGCTGACCCCCCTTCCATTCCTTGTTTTTGGAGTGTAGCGGCGTCCGTGCTGTCAAAGATCTCCCTTTTTCTGAAGTGAAATAAAGATTATCACATTAGACCAATTTATAAAACCAAAAGTGCATTTTAATAAATTTTACATTGATTAATGAAAAATAAAACACAACAATTAGAAAATAAAATTAGGAATCGTGGAGTCGTCTTCTACAGATGGTGTAAAATGTGTAATTTAAGGATCTATCAATCTTCCTGTGTGTCTCATCTGCAGACTGAACGGTGTAAATAACAGGCGTTGACAAAGTTGTACCCACGTAAGTGGTACTCGTTTTATCATCCCAGAGAGCGAAATAATGGATTGACTGCTGTGCATTAAACTCGTGGCCGGCAGTATTTTGTTCGGGAGTTGCATAGAACAACTTTCTTGTCCCCCCATTCTGGAAATATGGCCCTCATTCTAAAGATAAGCAAATTGCAAACCTTGTGTTACACTGTTGTTGTGCAGCAGTCTCCACTTCTGTTTACTTTTATTTTTTTTTCTAAATTACACCCGAGATGTAATTGCTTAAATTATACTAATAACCTCTTTGGGACCATTTTTATGCCCCTGCTCCTTACTTATCCTGCCTGGTCTCGGCTTTAAAAGACCATTTACGTGTTAACGAAGCTCCAATGTGTTTTCACCCCTTCATCTCTGCTCTGCCTATTGCTGGAAGCAATAGCCCCCCCCCCCTGACATCCGCTCTCTTAGCAATCCTTCATACCATCTCGAGCCCCTGCTGTACATTAGGTGCAATAATTCGCTACGGATGTTAAGCGGGGGGGGGGGGGGCGCAGCCGCGCGTTTGAATCTGCAGCTCTATCAATCCATAGTGGTACGTCCGGTCCAGCGCCTGGAGTCTGGGAGTATTTCCCAGAATTACGCCACATTTTCCCTCCAGAGCAGTCCAACAATGTGAACCAGAACACTGGCAGCTCTTGCTTGCAGCATGTGTTTTTGTGATTTTTTTTTTTTTGGGTTCAGCGCGAAAATTCTATCCAAAACGTACACAAAGATATATTTCACAGAAAAGATAATGCTAAATGTCCGTTTTGCATATTGTACAATTGCCTGTAATGTTTGCCAAATTTCACTTAATTATGCAAAAGCAAATTTTGCACAACCCTTTGTGATACGCCATTTCCTGGACCCGTACGCACAGGTAATTCTCCACCCTCTCTCTCTTCCTCCACCCTCTCTCTCTACCTCTCTTCCTCCACCCTCTCTGTACCCCCGCTCGCTGTACCCCCGCTCGCTGTACCCCCGCTCGCTGTACCCCCGCTCGCTGTACCCCCGCTCGCTGTACCCCCGCTCTCTGTACCCCCGCTCTCTGTACCCCCGCTCTCTGTACCCCCGCACTCTGTACCCCCGCACTCTGTACCCCCGCACTCTGTACCCCCGCTCTCTGTACCCCCGCTCTCTGTACCCCCGCTCTCTGTACCCCCGCTCTCTGTACCCCCGCTCTCTGTACCCCCGCTCTCTGTACCCCCGCTCTCTGTACCCCCGCTCTCTGTTCAACAACTGGTTCAAATATGTTCTCTCAATGTTTCAAGCTTTATTACAAATGTCACAAAAAAAGTTGATATTTCCCTTCTGTTCTTATATTTTAGTCACAATAAAATACACTGAACATAATCTTCACAAGTTAATTACAAAAGTTTAAGCCATTGCCATTATAAATTACAATAACTTTTATTTAAGTATTCATTTTTTTTTAAACATTTGTAAAATCAATACTTCTAAGTCACGTAAATACAAAACATGTTGCATTAAAAATGCTATAGGTGTCACATTTTCAAAAAATAAAAGTATTAGCATTGTAAATGACAAAGCTATTAATTTCACAATTTTCAAAAATACATAAATAACAAATTTGTCATGTACAAGACAAATTTACTCAAACTTTCCTAATGCGAGACCTATTGCATTGCAAATGTTTGTTCTCCATGGGGAATAAACAAACCCCTGGCACATTTAGAATCCCCAGCATGTGGTACGGATCGAGAAAGGGCGATTTGGCCTAGATAGCCTCTGTGGGGGAAAAGTTATGAAGGTTGAGCACAAACTGCCCCAAATATATATATAAAAAAAAAAAAAAGCTGAACTCTGGGGCAGGAGGAGCCTTCATACTCTAGGTATCAACAATAAAGCACGAGTAAGCTGCATATTTGCACTGGTTTCTCAGATTTCTTCATCTGTCAAAAAGGTTTATCTATCGTAGACTAGACAGGCTAATGCAATGGCTTCTCTCGGGATCTGATTCGGAGTGGGCAGGACTGATGTTTTGTTAATGGGAAACAATATTGAGTAATTATTTCAAATGAGTTTTCAGCGCTGGTAGGATATCAATAGCCTTGCATAGTCAGACCCTTCAGCGATTCGTGAAGTCACAAATTCAGTTACAGAGCACAATATTTACCATTTTGGCCTCAATAAAAGGTTTTTCAGCAGACCGGAAAAAATGGTGGCTTCTTTTTAGTTGTACACGCACGTCATTATGTACCGCTGTAATGCAGCTCATTTCTGCCAGACTGAATACCTTTTTTGCAGCCAAAATGATGACCTGAATCCAAAGCAAAGTGTTAGCAGAGGCAGCCAGGGACACACTGTCCAGCTCTTCAGCCATGCTCCAACACTGGTCCTGGTAATTCTTCATTTTGAGGAGGACACTCCGACCCGGTCCTTGTGGTTACCTAGGCCACGGTTATAGTTTAATTCCATTGAGGGCAACTATAGAGAAGGATTTTCTGGAGCCAGGCGTAAATAGGATTCTTTATTGTAAAAGGAAGGTGAGGCACACAAGTGCTTCTGACCGCAGCCGCTACCAACTGCCACTCAGTTTCACCACGATCCAATTCCACCTCAACATTCCGAAGGTGACATCACAGGTGTGGGTGTAGAACCTTCTAGACTAAGCTAGACAACACCACACATCTCCCCCTTCTATAACAATAATAAAAGGACACCATGAGGAAAGCAGAGAGCAATATATATTTTGAATAAATATACGTGAAAGAACAGATCAATACCTAGGTCAATAAATAGTGCATAAATAAATAACAATGCTATGCTTGAACAAGTATCAATGGTAAAGTGCATACAGAATAATTCAAGACTGTTGCATTACAAATTCATCATATCCTTTTGGTAGAGCGACCGGTCTGCCTGTACAGGTGGACACTTGAGAAACCGGGGGAATGTGTGCCTCCTCGTCCACAGTAATTGCTCCACTCTGTATATCCTTTGAGTCACTAAGCCCATTTAAGTCACTAAGCTCACTCTGGACAGTAACACCTCCTCCCGTACCTGTTACCTGGTCATTATTGTTTGAGGCATGGTCAAGGGGGTCAACTTCAGACCATAACCAACCATCATCTCCCTTCGTCAAGTTATCACGTTTCCCCCATAGAACTTTGTTGCATTTGGCCATTCTTTCCAAGGACCATATATTGTCGCTTAACGGAGCGGAACGAGAATAAAGTTCTATTACTTGGAGAGGGTCACTGAACTTGCTCTTACCTTTCTTGCAGAGTATGCCTAGCTTCAATCAGACCCAATCACCCACGGCCAACTTGGGGTGCTTCATCCTATGTTTTTTGTTGTAATACTCCTTGTAGATCTTCTGAGCTTTCATGAGATTGCTCTTCACCACCGAGGGTGGCTATCTGCTTTGAAGTTTGAGGTCCATCCATACTGTGTTTTCTCTTGTGATGGGTTCTCTGTCTCGTAAATTTTGAAGGGTCTATACCCAGTGACCATGGGGGTTATGCGATAAGCCCATACAGTTTTGAAAACTTCTCTCTCCCAATTAATTCCTGCATTTATGGCAGCTTGGTCTGAGCCCATAATGACTTGATTGAAACGTTTCCGCTGTCCCGTGTCCCACAGGGTGATGAATTGGGGTATGTTTCGCTTTTGAGCCCATTCCTGTTAAGGAATGCTTTCCATTTGTCTGAGATAAATTGTGGACCATTGTCGCAAGCTATGGTTCTAGGAATACCATCCCGCAAAAAGGTGTTGGTTAAAAAAGCTATGACTGAGGATGTCCGCTTTTTCACATATTTCTAACTCTGGCCATTTTGAGTGTCTGTCAATTAACACAATAATGTATTTAGGTACACCCCGTGAATCTAAAATGGGACCTAGAATACCTACAGAGTTCATCCCATGGATTGTCCGGGCACATGTCCTCCCCTAATGGAGGCCTCAACATTGTTAAAGACTTGGCAGCACTGGCGCAATATGTACACAATCTTGCATTCTTTTCGACGTCATTGTCCATGCCAAACCACCAGTAAGATGATATAACTTTTCTTTTGGACTTTAAGATGCCCAAGTGTCCCTCATGCATTATGTTGAGGATGCGGCTGTTAATGCTTTCAGGAGGAATTTATTTGTATTCTCTGAGGAGGAATTACTTTGTCTTCTCTGAGGATGAACTTGGCATCATCATTGATGGATAATTCATCTCCGAGTTCCCAAAATTTCCTGTGTTCACTTAGTAACTTTATTTTCTCTGACCAACCATGCATTACAAAATGTTTCAGTTGCATATGAACATTGTCGTAGGCTGACACCCATCCCTGTACCCTGATTACATCCGGTTTCTCATCAGTGAATGCAACATTGTAATCATCCCATTCATTGTGTAGATGTTCATCCAAGGTCAAAGGTGAACGACTTAAGTAGTTTGCCAATGTTGTTGCCTGGCAGATACTCTACGTCATAGACCTAGTCTAATAGTCTAAGGTTCATCTTTGCAATGCGGGGGGTGGCTTTCACATTCCGACTGGAGGTGAGGACTTTGACTAAGGGTTTGTGATCTGTTCTGAGGGTAAATCTTGACCCTACAGATACTGCCTCAACTTCTCCATGGCCCAGACATGGGCCAACATCTTTCTCGGTAACTGAGAATTTCCTCATTGGGGGTGAGTGAACGGGAAGCAAATGCTATGGTAATTTCCGACCCATCAATAGACAATTGGGACAAGACTGCCTCCAACCCTTTTTTTCTAGCATCTGTGGTTAGAATGCTCGGTGCTGACATCTCCAATCCATGAAGAGAAATGGCATTGCAAATGTCTGATTTGATGCTTTTGAATTCTAGGTTAATCTCCGAATTCCAAGAGTTGGTGTACTTTTTTTCCCCCAAAAGTTGACACATGCTATGAGTCTTAGTGGCAACATTTTCAACGTATTCCTATAAAATTCTGCCTGGCCTAGGAAAGATCTAATTTAATCTTTAGATTTGCTGGAGCTGAACTAATGGCGGTGGCAATGTATTTTTTAAGTGTGATGCCTTTGTCACTTATCTCATGCCCTAAATGGGTTAAAGAACGGAGAGCGAACTTACATTTTTCTAATTCTGCTGTGAGACCATTCGCAGCTAACTTCAACACCTGTTTCAATTTGAAATCGTGCTCTTCTCTGTTCTTGCCCATAACTGTCGTCTTGAAAGTATAAGACGCCCTTTAAGTCTTTGGATAGCTTTTGCATCAGCCGCTGAAAAACTGCGGTAGCTGAGGCCAATCCAAATGGTTTACGCACAAATCTGTAACACCCAAAGGGAGTAATGTAAGATCTCAATTTCTTACAAGACGGATGTAGGGAGATTTGGTGGTAGGCTGTCATGAGATGTATGGCGAACCACTGGACCCCTTTAGTTTTTGCAATTAGTTCTTCAACTTTAGGGAGAGGAAACTTGTCGATAAAAATATTTTTGTTAAGGTCTGAGGTCGATGCATAAGCGTAACTTACTATTCTGCCTGCGTGCCACAACTTTATTATCATTATTATTATTATTACACTCATTTGTCTGGCGAACCATCCCCAAGGGGATCTCTCGGCGCCCGGAAGGAGATCAAGTGGAACAGACTCAATTAGAATAGCCATGTCTTAAGCATCATCTTAAATTGTGGCAGGTTGGGGAGGGAACCGATTTGTTCAGGAAACTAGTTCCAGTGTTTAAGGGCCAGATAGGAAAAAGCGTGGCCACCCATTTTGACTTTCCTGATCCTCTGGCTGCGAAGCAGGCACTGGATACACAATTAAGGGTGCAAGCCATTCAGCACTCTATGGATTCTATGATACCATTATTTTCAAGTTTGTTCAACTCCAATTGTACAGCTTCCCTGGTATTGAATGGAATGTTGCGAACTTTGTGACTTACTGGTGTGGCCCCCTCCTTTAAGACAATTTTATGTGAGAATTTGACAGTTTGCCGATGGTTCCACAAAAAAACGCAGGAAATTATTTTTTGAATTCCACTTATATGGATGTAACAGGATTACCGATCAATAGAACCTGGCCTTTACAATTCGGGTTAAGGGTAATTCCCAATGCCATAAAATTTGCCTACAGTTTGTCTGCATTTGAACTCAAAATTGAGGCGTCTAAAGCCTATCATGGGGATTCTTTCACCAGTGAAAGTCACAGGGTGGACTGGACATCAGTGGGAATTAATTGATTTCCCAAGACTTTTACACATTGTTTCTCCCACACTTCTTGTTGTACTATGGTGTATGGCAAACCGGAATCTGCAACCATAGTTGTCTACACCCCCAATTTTCACATGACAAGATGTTTTTTTTTTAACTACCACATCAATGCCAAACACAGTTTCTTCAATGCATAGAAAGCAATCATCATTCTCAAACTCATGTTCACCTTCTGTATCAGTGTTTTCTTAATGCAATACACACTTGACTGTGGCATTGCTAGACCTTTTCCTGCATACCGTAACAAAATGTCCAACAAGGCCGCAATAGCTGCATTTGGACCTTATGGGAGGACAATTCCTGTCTCTAGCCATGTGTCCATGACTACCACATCTAAAACAGCTAGGACGTTTGTCAGTGTGTGACCTGCTATGTGCGGAAGTACTTCTAACCACTTTACTACCTTCTTTGCTCCCAGAATTTGTTATGTTCTTGTTACTAGAAACTACTTGCTTATCTGAAACTTTGCATACAGAATCTGTAATCTCATTATCTATCTTAGCAGCCATGGAACACCTTGTAGATATTTCCGCTTTTTTAACAATAGCAATTGTACACCCTTAAACCCTCTGGGCCGAGACTGTGCAATAGAATCTTTTTCATTCTGTTACTAGTAAATTCATCACTACCTTATTCTATAGCAGATAAGTAATTAAAAAAAAAACGTTTCCAGTCTGACCATTTCATTGCTGGTTCGAGATGTTTAGGGAGAAAAGGAATAGGTGGTGTCAATGAAAACGTTTGTACTGACATGTTGCTGATGACCACAAAATACGGCGCAAAGAATTGCAATGTATAGAGTACTACATAAGTGTGCACCCACAGGGGGGTGCAGATGCGTAGGTCACCACTGAAGGATTCACAGAATAAGCTCTAATAGTAAAGGTGTCCTTATCACCGCAAGATACACTTGAATAGGGTTCAATTCCGATGAAGGGTGCATTAACTTGTGCTTAGATGCGCTGTAGTAAGTGTGCATATCACTGTTGACACGCAAAGGTGAAGGGTGATAGTGTTCGTATCGCTGTGGGTTTGCTGCGAGAAACTTCCAAGTAACAATTTGCGAAGCAGTAAAAGTGTGTGTATCACTGTGGAGACACAAATGTGAAAGGTGGTACAGAAACCGATGACCAGCTGAAAGGTGTGCGCATCACCATGCAACACGCACCAAGGAATTTTTCGCTGTACCACCGAAAGGCAGCACACTGGCGTGGGGAAGCAATCTCACATAAGATGGCTGTTAATGATGTTGATCACACGCTGAAGGGTGTGCGTGTCTTCGTGTAGACATGCGTTGTAGAGGTAACTGTAGAATACCTTGAAACGGCACACTTGAAGGAGAGCTTACATAAGATGGCCGTTGTTGTGAGGCGCGTGAGGGAAATGGCTGATGACATGGGGGAGTGCGCTGAAACTATCGAGTTTAACGAGTGCTCAGGCAGTTGTGAGCAAAAAGTACGCGAAGACTGCCAATGACACAGCGAACAGAATACACCTCACAGATCCCAATGCATTTCGCTGCATCCAAGGTACTCAAGAGTTGTTCCCCAGAGAAGTGCACAATGACTATGCTTTAAGGGAGCGCAACAAAATAGAGTAGCACACAACCAGCAGTTCAGTTAAAATCCAAAATGTTTCTTTAAGGAAGTGTGTGCTCTCCTTCCTTGTGACAAGACGCGCAGAGCAGTGGCCCCCAAGTATAACACAGTAACACAAAGCGTACCGTTCATCCGAAAGTGTGAAAGGAGGCAGGGACCAAAAAAAAACAGTAAGCAACAACACCGCCACAATACCTTTAAGCAGAGATACTACGCCCTCCTCACCGCCACAAATACCTTCACGCATGGGTTGCCGCGTCCCAGGGCAGAATGCAGGTTACTGAAACACCCTCACATGGAAGTGTGAAGATACAGGTGGGAGGATGTGGATCCGAAAGTCGTTGCCAAATTGTAGTGAAGTATACTCTGGAGACAGGCGTTAGTAGGATTCTTCATTGTAAAAGGAAGGAGAGCGGGATACAGGTGCATCCTACCACAGCCTCTACCAGCTTCATTCACAGTTTCCCCACAATCGAATTGCACCTCAAGATTCCGAAGGTGATGTCACGTGTCTGTGCAGAACCTTGTAGACTAAACCACAGCAGCTATACTGGTTATTACTGAGGGGCTACTGGAACGGGGCTTCTTAGCTCTCTGCTTGTCCAATTTCTCACGAGTGCTGAACACCGCAGCAAGGCTCACTCAGCAAGCTACACAATTTATTTAACCAATTCGTACAGCTGAGTAATTTCCATCCACCTGTAGTCAATGAGCCTGAAAAGAGTTAACAAAGAACACTTGCTGCCTTGTATTTTGGTAGTGAAAATGTTTTGTTAAAGGTTCGTTTCTACATCAAGAGTGAGGATACCACTGTCGAGCTGGTACTATTATTAGTTCATTACAACCGTGACCACTCCTTCCGTGGCTTTGCCCTAAGAAAGTAACTCCCCCATTTTAAACTTTCATGTTCTGTTGTACATCGATCAAGGAAGACGAGGAACGTGCTGTGAAAATGTGTTTCTGTGCAAGCAACACCAACTAGTTTCCCAATTACTTTTCTGGTAGTGTCTCCTATAAAATTCCACCTCAACCCTGAGCAACCCTCCCAACTACTTGAGAACAAGAACCTACACACAGCCCTGCCAAAACACCACAAATTTGACCTGCAAGGCACCTTGTTATTCCATTACTGACACCACCAGACAGGCACAGCACAGAGAGAAGTCTCACTGCTTTAAAGGCTAATAGTCTTCAAAATCCCATATTTAATAAGTTCATGTTACTTAAAAGAATGTGTTTTATTCTGCTTTCTTTTTCATGACCGAAGATATGCAATAAATATATTACCTAACTATTAAAATATCAGTTGACTAGCTTTTAATACACGCTTTCACACCATATATAGTGTGTGATCTTGGGCACTTTTCTGTGTGCCTTCATTTGTTTGTGTTGAAAGAAATGAGAGTAATTTGAAACCGACATATTAGCCACATTTTAAAAACTAAAATTCCAGTCCGTTCAATAGGTTCATCATATATGTTCCTTATTCATGTATTTGGGAGTTTTGTAACGCACTGTGTGCATTCTGTCTACTATTTCACTGTGCATGTGGGGAAATAAAAACACAATACAATCAGGTGAAGAACACAATGTAGCGAGAGAACACGTCCTATAAGCTACAGTGGGTGACTATAATAATATGTAAATACATAATGTGACAGTGTTGGGGTAGTAGAAATTATATTAGAGGGCCAATTAAAGGGGTCATGTCTTGAGGGAGAAGGAAACCAGGGTGGGTTCGGAACAGTAAGTTTGAGATGAAGTTGAGATTTGGAGGATTGTTTTGTGAATCTTTGGTAGAGGTGGTTGTTGGCGTTTGCAGGAGTAGGGTTTTCAGAAGTTCCGTCAATCGGTTTTAGTTTACTGAGAATGTTTATTGCAGCTCGGCACCCAGTCTTGGATGGCATCTAGGTAGCCTTAAAAAATTTCGCCAAGGAGGGCAGTTGAGAAACGTGTGCAGAAGTAGCCTCCTTTTTGAAGACCCGTTGGGTCAGTGGGAGGAAGTGACATGTTTACCGCCAAGTGTTGCCGAATGCTTAGGGCTCCATCCTTTTCTTTGTCAGAGAATACGTTTGGCGTGTGGGTTACCAAAATGATTGGCAATGAAGAGTATTTTTTCATATGGGCCTATAAGTTCAGTGGTATAATGAAATTGGGTTATAATTGTGTCTGTGAACTAGTCTACTTGGTATGTGCTGGTGTTGCAAAGTGGACGTTGATTAAAGCAATATATTGCTATTGGGTATATTTTCTTTCAACCTGAAAGTGCTGCTAATTTTAGAAATATTTGCTCATTAAGTCTGTATTTCTTTTTCCAGAGAGGATATGGGTTTACAGTTAAGACTGCCCCAATTTGTAAAGGGCCTCATTGCTCAGTTGCCTTTCTTTTGGGTTTGGGGGGGAGGGGGTCCTGAAGAAGTTTTATAGATTTGCCATTCATTTTGAGCTAGAGCAGACTGGGTAAAGCTGATGGCTTTATGCTTAAACTTGGGCCAGTTTACACAACTTCTGGGCCAGATTGGTTTAGATGCATCTTTGGAGCCAGCTACTTCTTGCAATTAAGAAGGGAGGGGTGCATATAATGAGGGTTACATTGGAAATTTGAAAACAAATACTTTAAGCTTGCACATGATTATGAAATAATCATACAGAAAAGAAATTAAATGGCAACTACTTCGGCAGCACTTGTTAAAATTAAACTTTCGTATCCTGATTTGGAGGTAGTCGCTTCACCCTCCCTCACCTAGAATGAGAGAAGCTTCAGTTGCATTCCACCACTGGTTTAAAAAAAAAAAAAAAAAACTGTTCCCAACCTGTTCTTTGTGGGTTTTTTTAGTCATAGAAAATGCTGGGCTTATTTTAGGCAAATTCTATAAGCTTAACCAAGTTTCACATTCTCAGGCTGGTAGGGTTATGTTAGCTACATGTAATTCAATTGTGCAGTCTTTGTAAAGGTTTAATTTTTTAACACTTGTTTTTATTTGTAAACCAAAATAGGCAGTAAACGTACATGAGCACGTATTGTTGGTACATGTGTATTCTGCAATGTTATGGACTTCAATATAAGACATAACTCGTAAGGAAATTGGGTCACCCACCTGCAGTCTGCACAAGAATATCCCGAGGGCAATATGTTGGAAGTGGTCTAACCATTTGCCCCGTGTTTTCGTAGATTTTCCTTCAGAGCCACAATTTCTGTTTATGGGTTCTTCAGCGAGAGCACAGTATCCCATGTGCCGCTCCGAGACCACAGGGTCCCGTACGCTTCCCTGATTCAGTGGCTCATACTTGATCTTGTCAAATCAATCTCCCTCGCCAGTGCATACTTGTAGTTATGCATAAGCTGCAATATGAATTGAAGCCCAGTAATTTAATATCAAAATGCACTAAAGTTTTACTGTGGAAGAATGTTATGTTGCAGTAGGTTTACTTTGCATTTAGTGTTAAGGGAGTGTATGCCTGCATAAAGAATCTTGGACTTGGCTTAATTTTCGGACTTTGTGCATGGCTGGCATTGCTACTTTGTAATAAATATATTTTTCTTTGCAGGATAACTGGGATGATGAAGAGGAAGGAGCAGAAGATAGTAAAAAAGAAGCAGAAAAAACAGGTGTGAAGCTGCTTGGTTCAATAACTTCTGTGATTGAAAGTGCCCACCAGGCAACATATTGTGCTTTACATAGCTCTTAATTAAATAATAAAATGTGTGAATAGTTTTACACAATTCCATATTCAGAGCTGCAACTCGTGAATGTATGAAATACATTTAACTGACACAGCTGGTCTTCACGTTCTCTTGTGGAGTGTACACTGAGTGAATGGATTAATAAGTAGTAGATTCAAAGTTTCTTTTGAAATGAGTAAGTTATGTTGTGATAGTCGAGCACATTGTTAATGAGCAGACCTCGGATGGGGTGAGGTGATACTTTTCAGGCTTCTGGGCATGTACTTTAACCTTTAATTGTCCTCTACTTGTCACCAGTCAATCATTGTCTCTCCTCTTGTCACAAATGTGGAGGACTATATACAAAATATTGAGGTGCTCGGAGTTCGGAACCCTGGGTAGATCTTTTTGACTTGGAAGTTTATGAAAGCTTTACACTATTCAGGTTTTGCTGGACTCTTCTGCCTGTTTTGGGCATCCTTAATTTTCTGTTTCTGGTTTCTGTGCTGCATTTGACGTCTGCAAAAAGAGCAACATACTGATGAGTATAGGCTAAACTGCATCATTCTCCATTCTTGAATAAACCCAAGGTGTGGCTCTTTCTGCCCCGGTTTGAGTGGGGTGAGCTTCACGGCCTTTCTTTGAGTTTAAGGTGGGGTGAAATTCAGTGATGGTGCAGTTAAGAATTTTTTTTAATTTGCAACCGGAAGGGTTGGAGCCTTAAAAAGCAAGCAGTCTGGCAATATTGCCAATCACTTTTCTACATCGTTGCTTGTAAGGCAGATGTATATTGGGGAAACCTTGGTATAGTGACTGGCGGTAAAGCTTTCAGCTGGCTGGTGATAATGGTGCTTATGAGGTTGCTAGTTACCTGGAGCGTACCTGACATGCAATGGCTTGTTTTGGATATTAGAGGGGGCATTGTGCCTCTAAAAGTGCGACTGTAGTGAAGACAAGTGGGCATGTATTATAAGGTACACTGCCTCTCCCTCAAACATAGATTAATGTAGTTAAAGAAACCCCCTCCACACACATGCTTCATCCCAACCCACTTTCTCACATTCTTTATTGTATTTCTTCCATAGTTTCTGTAATTTTCCCACAATTGTCATGTCCTAGCCCCCTCCGTTCAAATATTTCTGGTCTGTCTTTGAAGGGTGTCTTTTTTTGGTTTGGTGCAAAATTGGCGCTGCTGAGGCCATATTGCATTTTACATACTGCATATGTCCAGCCCCTCATATCGTATATGTGCCAATTATGATGTAATGCAGTATCTAAAATGTATTCGTCCTCTTGGGGTAGTTGACCATCCCAAATTAGCAGTGAATTCTGCGGGTTGTAAGATCCCATAAGGTGGTATGGTCTTGTAATTTAGCCTGATTGAATGTGGAATATGTTTAGTTCTTAATTTATTTGTACAGAGTGCTGATGTTCTTGTCTGTGTCTTTTGTGCTTTCCTCTATCTTTGACAATTGAGGTCTGCTTGTTGTGAGTTGCACATTGGACAGGGGACCTTGGCAAATGGGGAGTGATTAATATAGCAACCAGCCTCAACACTCCTTTAAATGAAGTTTGGGATTGCACAATCAAAGATGTATTTCCTTGTGAAAGAAGTTACTATTTGAGTTGGAATCCTAATGCTTTCTGCAGTATAGATCTGCATGCAACATGTGCATCTGGTGGACAGTGAGTGAGTTGTTTGGGTAATGTAACCATAACATTCAATAGTGTTCAGGTTGACTGTATCATGAGCTTAGTGGTTCTGGATTTGCTTGTTGTGTTCAGTAACATCTTTTGACTATTTTCTCAAAAGTGTTCATGACATTAGTTTGAGTGCTGCCTAAAGAAGCTAGTTGATGAGAGATGCTAGGTCTAGATCTGGTTTATGAATGTACACTTGCCGTGAGACACAGTTAGTATAAAGTATGTTTGCCTCCAAGGACATTGGTAGAGTGCTTGAGTATGACCACATTAAAAAAATAAGTAAATGGGACTCCAGCTACTCATTGACCTTGTGGATGCTCGAATGTTTTGTGGCCCAGATCTCTCAATGAGAAAGATGGTAGTTGTGAATTGGAGATCTGGGTTAAAAAGGCTCTGAAATGTACCTCTATAACAGGGTTTGGTACAAAGTAATTTTGTATATGTTGATGAAATTGTGATGGGTTTGCTACAAGATGTCACATTGTTTAACAAAATAGTATTCTTTATTAACGGTATTTATGTAGCAGACACCGAGCCACAGAGGGCTGAGGCATATGGGTTGGGGAAAAAAGACTTTTGCTGCAGCAAAAGTAAAACACGGGCTGTAGAAATATGAAGATTAAATAGACAGACTAGATTTCACAGTGTAGGAGGAGCAGTGTGTGCTGGGAAGGGTATAGTCCAATCACTTTTTTAGGTCTGGCGGGCGTGGCAGGGCATAGCCCTGCTCCGCCTCTGCGAGAGATCTTGTAAATATAAGATTTGTAAAAGGGACTCTTAAGCCCCGCCTCTCTTTTCCATTGGGTAGCATCAGCATTTATGGTAAACGCTGGTTTCCCAATGGAAAGGAGTGTTTTTGGGTGCCGCCCTGTCCGTTTTTCGGACAGCCCCTCTGGACACTATGGCCTGGTTTGTAGCTGTCGTGAAGACTTTTCTTATCTGCTTGTTTATTTTAACCAGCAGATATGAAAATTCTTCATAAGGGCTCTGCGTCAAACCCGTGCTTTCCAGCCCCGGGCTGACATTCCGGCGGGCAGAGCGCCTAACGGGCAGCTGAGGAATGTGGCTGTGGGGGCCGAAGCCAAAGGGTCTCTGCGGCTGCACAGAGCTGGGCTCCTGTGCGTCACTGCTGCCTGCTGTCTCCCTCGTGTACCGGGATGGCTCCCAGAGTGCACCGTCCCATGGGTTCTGGCGGGCATCTCAGCTCTGCACCAGTGGCGGTGGGCCCGGAGACCGCTTGCCTGCGTCCTGCGGAGCCTTTATTGCAGTGCCAGCGCCTCTGTGAGTACAGATGCGGCGCCTTCCACTGCCAAGGCTCTTAAGGGTATTACGCTTTCCCTTCATATGCCCGGATGATTGTCCCCATCAGGAGGTTGTTCCAGCAGCACCTTCAAACGCACAAATTGATCTCAGGCAGGGTCTCCCAGCGCCCAGGCCGAACTCAAGCAGCGGGTTGTTCTGGTTGGTGAAAGCACCGGGCTCAGAAGACGGATGGGTGCCAGGCTGGGCCCTCTCCAATAACATCAAATCACTGATTCAGCAAAGCCTGCCCGCAGGGTGAGGGGAAAGGGAGAAGGGGGAAGCAGGGCACAGCGACCTGGCACCCGCCACGCTGCACTTACTGCTTCACCTCCCCTCGGCACTTCCACAGGATGAAAGGCAGAGTAAGAGGGGGAGGGGGAGGGAGAGGAGAGGTGAGCATAGCACAGAGCCATAAAAAAAGAGAAAGTCACAGAGCAGGAGGAGAGAGAGAGAGAGAGAGAAAAAAGAATGAGGGGAGCCAGCAGGGTGCAAGGGGGTGGATGAAGGGATGGAAAAGCTATAGTAAGAAGATATAGTTGAAAAGCACAGAAGAAGGGCATTTAAGAGAAGGAGAGGAGACTGAAGAAATTGGAGGGCTTAAAAAGAGGGAGAAATGGAGAAGGAAGGAGTTCAAAGGAAAGGCAGGAAATAACAGGGGTGGAAAGGTGGGCGAAAATTATAGGGAGAACCAAGCCAGGGGTCTGGCTTGGCTCTGAGAACCCAAGCACAAGCCAAGCCATCAAAATATTTGCCAGGCGCAATAAATGCCATTTAAACAAATAAAGGCCTTTCAAATAAACTGTAAAAATTGTATTCTTTGTAATGAAGGTGCTTGTCACTTTAGTGCATCAGATTACATCACTGCATTGAGTGTCATTTATTGGAAGTGATAGTTTATACAGCTGAAGTAGAAACACTTCAGAGGTAAATGTTATTTATATAGCACTTGCTACCCCTGATGAGCGTTGAGGTGCTTTGCGGCGAGCAGCACAATACTCCAGAACCCAAGATAAGGTGTTAATAGTTAATATATTAGTAACAATGTTTTTTTCCTTTTTTAGGTCTCGCCTCTCAATGCGCATGCGCATTGAGCGGAGCGAGACTATAGGGGCTTAAACAGACTTTACCTAGACTGGCGATTTGATGCTGTGCCCGTGCGCTTTTAAGTCAATGCGCTCCTGCTCTCTCCTGGCTGCTTCTCCCCTAATTATTCAGGGCCGGCCGGCCGTACTTTCACTTTCACGGCCGGCATCCGAAAAGGGCAAGGTAGCGTGTGTGTGCGCATGTTTCAAAGTATCCCCCCACCCCCTTCTTCCGGCTTATGCTTGTTACTGCCCGCCTTCGGTGCATATTCAGATCTCTCCGGACTCGCAAGGTAAGTCTTTTTATGTGTAAAAGCATCTAAAAGCTACCACTTCCTCTCCTAACGCGGTGGCTCGTCTCATATGGCATTTGTAGGTTCCTGCGTGCTTCAGTTACCTATTTGTGTCATTTGTTCATGGTAGAAGCTGGCGTTGTGTTTAGTTGAATGTCCTTGTTTGCATTTGGACCAATGGCACCCTGGCGACATCAGTAAGGGCTACAGTTAAAAGTGCTGCAAGCACTACACAAGCTCAGGGCATGATTAGAAGTCTGACGGGTGGATTACTCTGTCACAAATGCGGCAGATATCTTGTAGGTCTTATTAACAGTGCCAGGATATAATGCACTTGAAGTAAAGCGGATAGGTCAGAGTAATTAGTCCACAGTGCTGAGTGCAGTTGCCAAAGCTCTGTTTTGAAGATCGAGGCCTACTGGTATTTAATGCTGATGCAGTATCAAAAGTTTCCCTCATGGACCATATTATTTACATCCAATAACTACTTAGCATGATTTCCAATTAAATTCAAAAAGTACACCCCTAAACACTAGAGTTTATTTCAAAATATATTTTTAATTATATCAACAAATAGTTTCATTATAAAATATTTTTTATTTTTCTCTTTTTTTTTTTAATTATATCAATTTATCAAGTGACAGAATGAAGGCTTCAGTCCTACAATACATATGTTCGTTGATGCATATATTGCTTGTAATTCATGATACTCATAAAAAAACACATAAAAAACACATATTACTATACCCCCCTGGATCACTTCACTCATTCACATTTATACCAACTATCATACCACTCCTTTCACTCTCAGAACATCAATACAAACTATATCACAACCTGGTACTCAAGACGTCTGAATAACACTGTATGAGACCCAGCACTAGAATGGTCTACGCGCGTTTCGGTGGATTAAATGATGTTCAACAACCACCTTCTTCAGGACCTTGTATGATATAACACTTGTAGATTCCAGGGGACATGTGAGACTTAAAATTCCAACATCCTGATGGTGTAGATATTTTCTGATAGTCAGAATTGTCCGTTTTGGGGTTCGGGGGATCTTGTTAATAATTCCCACAAGACATCACGTTCACATGATATCCATAGCCACCTGTCCTATTCAAATATTATAAGGGCGCAGTGATTGTATCGTCCTTAGGGATTACGTCCTTGCAAATTCCAATAAATCAAGTCTGTCAAGTTGGTATTTTCATAGTAATTCGTGGTGGTCCAATAATTTTTATTAATAAAGTGCCTTTTCTATTTTCGCCTCGTTGTCCGTCTCCCCGTGCCGACTCCAAAGAAATAGAGTTTGCCTGATGCACCAGTTACCAAGGCTGGTTGGTCTTGAAGCCCCCCTCACCCTCCCACCACGAGCCTTCCTCTGCCAGCAGCATTTCTCCTTTCACGGCCGCAAGGCCACATCAAAGGGTTTCGCTGCCCCGCCCCCTGCTTCATGGCCATCTGTTCCCCAGCTCCAGCACCTCTCCTCTTTCTCCCCGCACACAGCCTTACTCGTTAATCATACCACCACATATTTACTACTATTCAGACATGCACTCGCTCTCTGTGTAATGTTTAACCTTTCTCTACCGTTCTTGTCTTCAACTCCACATTCTCTGAGTCTTCCTTCCTAGGTCAGTCTCCCTTTGTATTTCCTGGTCTCTTTCTCTCCCTCCCCCTTTATTTCCTTCTCCACCTTTAATGAAATCACTGGCAACACGGAGCCATGTGGAAAAAAAAATAACATTCGCGTTTAATAGCTACAAACTTTGGAACTGCAATACTGGGAAGCCATGTGTGGGGACTTTGGGCTCAGACTTTAACAAGAGGAACCTTTTACCAATGGTATCCAGGGGAGTAACCTTACTATTGAGCCCAAAACAAACTCACGAAGCGCAACACCCCCTCCCTCTCCATATGGTCGATAGTTTTCTTTGATCTCCGCCGCACGTTCTCAATGGCACCTCTCCACCCACGCGTCTCTCAGCTTCCATGGAGTTACGTACTTCCTTTTACATGTACTCGCACAAACGCGATCATTGTTTTACATGCAAACATGTTGCCTGCGTATATTACATGTATTTACTTGTTTTTTTCTTTTTGCATAGTTTTTATATAGTACACACATTCATTTTGTTAGGCACGTTTGCTCCTCAAATGTTGTTGCTGTGCCATCTCTCTAGTTTTCCTCTGTGCCGCTTCTTAGGTTAGATAGCGAGTTTGCCATTCCTCCACGCTCACTCCCGCCCCTTGCGCGTTAACCCTGACCGGCCGTGCATGCCTGCTGGCTTTGCCCCAGCCTCACACGATCACGGACTGTGCCCCAGCCGACTCTGTCCCAGCCTCACATAGCACCGACTCTGCCCCAGCCCTACCAGCTTCTTTTTTTTTTTTTTAAATTCAAGTCATTTTTATTGAAATAGAGAAACAAAAGGAAAGACAGTGCAATAATTCTTCCATTACAAACATTATTCGATTCATCGATTGATAGACACATACAAAATGAAATTAATTAATATAGAAAGTAAATCAACTGTTGCTTGCATCATCATAAAACAGGTACCTACAGAACACTCAGTGCGTGGAGATAGCGGATTAGGCTCTAGCAGATGACAACAAATGTACTCTCAGATAACACATGCCAATGTAACAGGATCACATATAGTGCATCAAGGCGGTTCGTAGTGGAATGAGGATGTATCTAGTGATTTCCACAGCTTTCTATTTGACGGTCTCCATGAGGCTGCTTGTAGCGCCGGGTTATTGGCACCTCTCAAAAACGATAACCACTCCTGCCAGATTTTAAAGTTTACCTCGGTCGCACTTTTCCAATTGCATAGAACTACCTTACACGCCAGTGTTAGCATTAAGTCCAAAAGCAGGCGGTCTTGATCATTTGATACCTGTGGATCAAGCGCCCCCAGGATTACGTATACAAAATCCTGTACAGGCCTTATCTTGAATACGTGGCGAATGCATTCAAATATCTTCCCCCAGTATACACTTAAAGAAGGACAGTTGAAAAGCATGTGTGCAAGATCACCTGGGCCTGACTGGCAGTTCCAGCATGTAGGTGAGTCCCTTAATTTACATTTGAAGAGCTTATCTGGAGTCCAAAATACCCTGTTTATTAGCATGAACTTTGTCTGAAATAGGATGGGTGAGACTTTGTGGGTAAGGGCCGTCTTATGAATCGCCTCCCAGTCAAAATCTATACCTGTTAAATTCGGTTCAGCTTCCCATTTCAATTCCACCTTTCTGTGAGCTTTCTTGGGCAAGGGCAATAAAAGTTTATACACCCTAGAGACAAAGTGACCCGCATGTATAAGACGCGGAAGATGAGTCACTAACCATGGTGTGTAGGGAGAGAAGCTACGTGCCGTCAGTATCGCTTTGATTTTCAAGAAATCATAAAAATCCATCGGAGTAAGATCATGCTTCCGCTGCAGAGTCGAGAACGGGAGTGGACCTTTCTCATCATATAGGTCCCCTACCAAGTTAATACCCTTCTCGGACCATGAGTTCCAGAAGAGTCCACTACCATTGTACTTGAGATATGGATTCCTCCATAGTGACATAAAAGATGATCTAGTAAATGACAGCTTAGTGTTATGTGTTTGATCAAGTCTAAGCAGAGCCCGTCTAGTATTTAGCATTATGTATTTGGAGTGTGATAAGTGCGATAGGTCCATAGTAAGAAGGGTTTCAAGTGGGGCATGGTTCACTAAGGATCCTCAATATTAATCCATATGGGTGTGTAGGTTGGTGATTTAATCAACCATTGAGCTCCTTGTTTGCAAAGAAAGGCCGTCTGATAGTTCCTGAATGAAGGCAGACCCAGGCCTCCTTTGTCTTTGGCTAATTGCAATTTCTTTAGTGATACCCTGGCTTGCTTACCCCGCAACAGGAAACTACCAAACAGCTGATCCACTGTTCGAGAACGTCATGGGGAGCATGCTGGCCAGATAGTTAACCAACGGAGTAGACATCATTTTGAGCGTCTCCGCCCTACCCCACCAGGAGAGGAATTTTGGAGACCACCCTTCGAGTAGTGTGGATATCTTCTTAAGAGTCAGATCTTCGTTTATTTTCAGGGTGGAGATCAAATCTTTATCGAAGTCCAATCCCAGATATTTGAAGCATTTAGGCTGCCATGTCAGACCGGAATCCCCAATGATTCCATTATCACCAATATTGTTCAGGAGTTTAACCTCCGTCTTGTCCTTATTGAGTTTATACCCAGAAACCTTGGAAAATTTTTCAATGTCAGACATGAGCGCAAGTATCGCTTCATCGGCTCTCTCGGACAGAATAAGCACATAATCTGCATATGCCGTTAATTTAACCGTGCAGTCTCCAAACGGAATGCTTACGATGTTGGGGTCATTTCTTATATGATATAAGAACGGCTCGATCGCCAATAAGAACAAAGAGGGAGATAGGGGGCATCCCTGCCTCGTGCCCTGTTTTAGACAAAAGGCGGAAGAAAAGGATCCACCAGCTCTCACTCTCGCTGACGGGCAGCAGTATAAAGACATCACTAGTCTTGTAAATGTGTCCCCTAAGTTAAACTTATGAAGGACTGCTTCAAGGAAACACCAGTCAACCTTGTCAAAGGCTTTTTCAGCATCTAGTGTTATTGCCGCTGTGGGTGTACCTAATAATTTCGCCTTCTCTAGAACATGTGCCAGAACCCTTGTATTGTCACTGGACAACCTGTTTTTAAGGAAGCCTGCTTGAGATGGGTGGACTATCTGGGGAAGAACCTTCTGGAGGCGGGCGGACAGTATCATAGCCAGGATCTTACAATCTATATTAATCAATGAGATAGGTCTATAATTTTTCGGGAGCGATGGATCTTTCCCATCTTTAGGAAGTACTGCAATTATTGCTTCTGCCAATGTGCCACTGACCTCGCCTGTATCATTTATTTTTTGAAATAGATGTAGGAGGGGCTCTATTAGAAGGGAGGGGAAGGTTTTGTAAAATTTAGCCGAGAAGCCATCCGGGCCTGGTGCTTTACCTGTTTTCAGACATTTAATTGCATTTGCTATTTCTAGAGCACTAATCGGGCCATTAAGACTAGTTTGGTCCTCATCAGAGAGTCGTGGAAGATTACATTCATCTAGGTAACGCTTAATCTTGTCTTCTTCCACTGTTTTATTCTTTGCATAAAGGTCTTCATAGAATACCTTGAACACCTCTGTTGTTTTGTCTGGATCCGAGTGTGAGGAACCTAAGTTATCTTTGATGACACTGATCGAATTATTTTGGATTTTAAACTTCAAGTATGAGGCTAGACTTTTCCCAGTTTTGTTAGAATCACAAATCTTAAACCTCTTTCTCTTATCAAGCCATATTCCCGCTCTCTCGCTGACTATTTTATTGTATTCGTATTTTTTATTTGCCAAGGCATGGAGAGACACATCTCTATCTTTCAAATGTTTACTCTCTAGGGTTACAATTTCACTCTCCAGGGACTCCAGAGTTGCATTATAATTTTTGTTCATTGCTGATCTGATTTTGATACACACCCCCCTTATTTTACTTTTCAAGGCCTCCCATCTAATGAGATCAGATGTATCCCCCTCTTTGTTGACCTGCAGATACGAGGAAATCTCCTCCTGTATTGTTGCCCGATGTTGGTCATTACTGAGAATTTCGTCATTAAGACGCCAAGACGTCTGACGAGAAGAGGGCTTGACATTAGCTATAGATAAGGAGATGCAAGAGTGATCAGACATTACTCGGGGTTCTATGGTAGTGGACTCCATTCTAGGGACTCCATTATGTGATATGAGGATGTAATCGATTCGTGAGTACGAGTCATGTGGTGCGGAGTAAAAAGTGTAGTCTCTCCCTGTAGGGTTTTGGAGCCTCCACGCATCCACCAAGTGAAAGCGTTGACATAAATTGAGAAAGCCTTTGTGTGATTTATTTGTTTTGAAGGGGCAGTGGGAGTCTCTATCCAACGTTGCATCCACAGGAAGATTGAAGTCTCCGGCCAGTATGTGAACAGCATTATCCGGGATATTTTCAATACGTTTATTAAGAGCCTCCCAAAAGTTAAGGTCGCTAGTGTTAGGAGCATATATATTCGTGACATAAAACTCTACATTGTCCCTACTTAACTTGGCTATAACCCACCTCCCGTCATCACTCGCTTCGGAGGACAGAAGCTCTATCTTAGATTTCTTTGCTATAAGAATCAAAACACCATTCTTTTTGCGCACAGCCTCTGCACCCACAACCTCATTATAAAACTTATTCCTCAGGTGATAGAACTGTTTAAACTCAAGTTTCGTTTCTTGTAACAAGACAATATCTCCTCTCAGTCTCCGTATGTAATCTAAAATCTCTTGCCTCTTGACGGGTTGGTTCATTCCTTTAACATTAAGAGATAATATCTTCAATCTGTCCACATTACATACCCCCAACGGAGTATTAATTGTTTTATCAGACATCAATAGAGCGCACCATCATGGCGAAAATCATATATACATATGGTATCAGTAGTAGCATAACCGAGAGACAAAATTCCTCGATCATTAAGGCCTATACATGTGGTAGTACAATAGTAGAGCCCACAACCATCTCCACCACCAAGCACTAAGACAATAAGAGAGACGCAAGCACAAAGAAGTAAAAGCAAAAAACATAGAACACACATCCCAACCCAGAATCCCCACAACCCCCCACCCTCCCCACCCCACCTGTACGTAGTAGGCATGGTGACTGAAGAGAGATTGCAGTGCATCCTCCCCGTGCATGTACATATCAGAACAAGTTTCGAACAAATTAACTCCCGCAACATACCTGCGGACTGTCTCCAACCAAGGGAACCCAGGCAAGACAACGGTCTCGGGAACCACAACTAGTGACTTCTTTGAGAAGAAGCGTGAATATCATAGATCCTATTGATCTTATGGCGATTTAATAAAACAGTAATATCAACTGACACAGCCCCTCGAAATACCAAATGGTAAGCGTATCAGAGCATTCTCTATATCCAGTAGAACCATATCAATTGCAAACATCGCAGGCGCCATTATATTACCAGGCATTGATAGCACGCTCTCTCCATCCAGTAGAGCAATAACACTAGGAAACATCGCAAAAGCCGCTAGGATGTAAGAGAACATAAGCAAATTTAGAACTTCAGAACCCCTCCATGGTGAGGGAAAAGAACATATATGAAAGTTGCATGGAAAACGTGGATGAAGACCATTCACTTGTATCCTGAGGCCGAAGCCTGGCCCGCTGAGTCCTCGGGGTTGCTCGTTTCCATGTCCAGGTCTTCAGGGCCATGTAACATGTGTTTCAGTTTCAGTGGATCTGAGAAGATGTGTGGAGAACCCTGGATAATCACACGATATCTTTCTGGGCCCATAAAACCATACTGGAAGCCTCTCTTCTTCAACAGCGGTCGGAGTGCCAAGAACGCTTTCCTAACATCAACTGTCTCCTTGCTAAAATCCTGGGATATGTAGATTTTAGATGACTTCCATAGGATATGGTTGTTTTTTCGCATGAAACTGAGAATTTGTTCTACATGCTGGTAGCGTAGTGGCTTACATACAATAGCTCTAGGGCCTTTTTGAGTCTTATTTATCTTGCCCGGCACTCTATGCGCTCTGTCAAATTCTAACGGATGCACAAAGGTCATGTTAATGGCTTGGGTGAACCAGGATTCCAGGAATTCCACACAGCTTCCATGTTGATCCTCCGAACCTTCCGGAACACCAAAAATACGTAGGTTCCCCCTTCTGTTCCTGTCTTCCAACTCCGCAAGCTTCCGTGTCGTTTGATCCGCAGCAATGCACAGACGTTTAATGGCTTCACCTGACTTGACTTCCCTGTCCTCAAGTTTGCTAATCCTCGATTCTGCTTCCAGCAGTTTTGCATTAGTGTCCCGGTTATCCTGCCTGATCGCCGCCACTTCCTCTTTGGTCGCCTTTGCCAGGTCCCTTACTTGATCCAGTCTGCTGAGTATCAGATCAATTGGGTCAGGATTGCCCTTCCCCCCTTTGCTGGGCGAATTCGGATTCGACTGGTCAGTTTTAAGCCTCTTCAGGCTTTTCATTAGTTCCTTATTATCCGCCATGGCTGGTTTGGCGTGGATTCTAAATTGAAGCGATTAGTTACCTTATTCCCTATACTCCCAGCTGCACTTTATGGATTGTATACAGTCACTGGTCCCTCCGATATATTTTGCTATTTACTTCTACTATCTTAATACAAGCAGATGAACAGTTGCCGGAAAAATCACCCAAGAGCTGAATGATAGCCGCTCCAGTGGTTGTCAAGCACCGTGATGAAGTGCGCACATTCAAACGATGCCTGAAGCCTTCGGCGCCATTTTGGAAGCCACCATTTGTATTAAGCTTTTCATTAATGAAGACACGGCAACAGCCCCATTAGTGTAAGCAGTGTAAATTGCGTCTTGAAGAGCTTGTATTTTAAATCTGAAACTTCATGGTGCAGCCCAGGGTCCATGCACAGGATTGCTGATCTCCAATCATCAATTCAGCGACCATTTCACAGCAAAGCAGACCCTGCCTCCATGTGCCATCATAAACGCCACCTTTTAGTAATGAGACATTTCATTTTAATACCATATTGCTGTACTGAGCAGATTGTGCATGTGCCAGCCGTTACAGAACGGCAGAGTGAGCTGACGTCATTTCATCGCCTCACATCGGGTGCCGGTAGAAAGCAGTGCCCAAATCAAATACTATATTTACACGCGCTAAGACACCCTCCTTTTGACAATAGCGGTCTACAGCTGGTATCACACTCGCTGGTTGCAGTTCGGCGCCAAGTACCGAATATCCCACATGTGCCGATGCGCACCCATGAAGAGCAGAGAGTCCTCGCTTTAAAAGTTAATGCAAGCCGCCATTTTGTAATTCGTGAATATCGCTGGCATTTCTTCACCGGTCTAATGTCGCCTGATGGAGATTACGTTACTCACGATTTCCCCCAGGGGATCAGTTCTTCCACCGCTGCTCCCATTGATTGCTCCCGACTCCCGTCAAGGTCGTGTGCTCTATCCGCCGATACTCTGGGCAGCCACGCGGTCATGCGGTTTCTTCGTCCGCTTCACTCACTGCAGCCTCCGGGGCTGGTCACCCGGAACAGCTAAAATATCACTTCTCAGCCCCCGAAATCCACGAGCATACTCTCTAGATGCTCCCCTCACATTCCGAAAGCCGATTCCACGACCTGTTTCAGCGTCGGAGCGGTGAGATGCGTTCCACCTTTAATTGTCGGTCTCCGCACGGGCAGAGAGAATCACCGAGCCGCCATCTCTCTCGGCGTCCAAACCACGCCCCCCAGCCCTACCAGCTTCGATTCTGCCCTTGGAGTATAGATCTGACTGGCCCTCATGACTCCGCCTGTGCTCAGCCGTCCTTGCCTGTACCCTCCAGGAGAGGCGCAGATCTAGCACTTTGCCCCCCTTTCAGCTCTATGAGGCACTGAGGTGCATGCCCTCCCCGCCTGCAGCTGGCCTTGTTTAGTAAAGGTGTGCATTATATATTTTAAAACCCTTTCGATTTGTTTTATAAATTAATTTATTTACATCCGAAAAGGGCAAGGTAGCGTGTGTGTGCGCGTGTTTCAAAGTATCCCCCCACCCCCTTCTTCCGGCTCATGCTTGTTACTGCCCGCCTTCGGTGCATATTCAGATCTCTCCGGACTCGCAAGGTAAGTCTTTTTATGTGTAAAAGCATCAGAAAGCTACCACTTCCTCTCCTAACGCGGTGGCTCGTCTCCTATGGCATTTGTAGGTTTCTTCTGTGCTGTTTGCGTGCTTCAGTTACCTATTTGTGTCATTTGTTCATGGTAGAAGCTGGCGTTGTGTTTAGTTGAAT
Source organism: Lissotriton helveticus (assembly GCF_964261635.1). Lineage (NCBI taxonomy): Eukaryota > Metazoa > Chordata > Amphibia > Caudata > Salamandridae > Lissotriton > Lissotriton helveticus. The sequence continues at coordinate 1,930,715,360 of NC_136061.1, forward strand.
GTCCTGGTTTGCATTTGGGCCAATGGCACCCTGGCGACATCTCAGTAAGGGCTACAGTTCAAAGTGCTGCAAGCACTACACAAGCTCAGGGCATGATTAGAAGTCTGACGGGTGGATTACTCTGTCACAAATGCGGCAGATATCTTGTATGTCTTATTAACAGTGCCAGGATATAATGCACTTGAAGTAAGGCGGATAGGTCAGAGTAATTAGTCCACAGTGCTGAGTGCAGTTGCCAAAGCTCTGTTTTGAAGATCGAGGACTACTGGTATTTAATGCTGATGCACCAGTTACCAAGGCTGGTTGGTCTTGAAGCCCCCCTCACCCTCCCACACCCTCACACACACCCTCACCCTCACCCCCTCCCTCACCCCCTCCCTCACCCTCACCCCCCTCACCCCATCACATCCCCTCACACTCCTCTCACCCTCACTCACCCTCACACCCCCACACTCCCCCTCACCTTCACACCCCCTCAAACCCCCTCACCCTCACACACCCCCTCACCTCTCACCCTCACACCTCCTCATCCCCCTCACACCCCCTCACACCCCCTCACACCCCCCCTCACACCCCCCCTCACACCCCCCTCACACACCCCCTCACACACCCCCTCACACACCCCCTCACACACCCCCTCACACACCCCCTCACTCACCCCCTCACTCACCCCCTCACTCACCCCCTCACTCACCCCCTCACTCACCCCCTCACTCACCCCCTCACTCACCCCCTCACTCACCCCCACCAGCATAACAAACACAACAAAACATAGCAAACCATAGCATAGCATAAGAAATCAAAGCCTAGGATAGCAAAACATAGCCTAGCATAACAAAGCATAGCATAACAAATCAAAGCCTAGGAAAGCAAAACATAGCATAGCATAACAAATCAAAGCCTAGGAAAGCAAAACATAGCATAGCATAACAAATCAAAGCCTAGGAAAGCAAAACATAGCATAGCATAGCATAACAAATCAAAGCCTAGGAAAGCAAAACATAGCATAGCATAGCATAACAAATCAAAGCCTAGGATAGCAAAACATAGCCTAGCATAACAAATCAAAGCCTAGGATAGCAAAACATAGCCTAGCATAACAAATCAAAGCCTAGGATAGCAAAACATAGCATAGCATAACAAATCAAAGCCTAGGATAGCAAAACATAGCATAACAAAACCTAGCATAACATACAGCATCACTCAGGGGCACCACAACATCACTTAGGGGCACCACAACATCACTTAGGGGCACCACAACATCACTTAGGGGCACCACAACATCACTTAGGGGCACCACAACATCACTCAGGGGCACCACAACATCACTCAGGGGCACCACAACATCACTCAGGGGCACCACAACATCACTCAGGGGCACCACAACATCACTCAGGGGCACCACAACATCACTCAGGGGCACCACAACATCACTCAGGGGCACCACAACATCACTCAGGGGCACCACAACATCACTCAGGGGCACCACAACATCACTCAGGGGCACCACAACATCACTCAGGGGCACCACAACATCACTCAGGGGCACCACAACATCACTCAGGGGCACCACAACATCACTCAGGGGCACCACAACATCACTCAGGGGCACCACAACATCACTCAGGGGCACCACAACATCACTCAGGGGCACCACAACATCACTCAGGGGCACCACAACATCACCCAGGGGCACCACAACATCACCCAGGGGCACCACAACATCACCCAGGGGCACCACAACATCACCCAGGGGCACCACAACATCACCCAGGGGCACCACAACATCACCCAGGGGCACCACAACATCACTGAACGCCACAGCATCACTCGTTCGCCACCACAACATCACTATGCGCTACTTCAGAATCACTGAACGCCACAGCATCACTCGTTCGCCCACACAACATCACTATGCGCTACCACAGAATCACTGAACGCCACAGCATCACTCGTTCGCCACCACAACATCACTATGCGCTACCACAGAATCACTGAACGCCACAGCATCACTCGTTCGCCACCACAACATCACTATGCGCTACCACAGAATCACTGAACGCCACAGCATCACTCGTTCGCCACCACAACATCACTATGCGCTACTTCAGAATCACTGAACGCCACAGCATCACTCGTTCGCCCACACAACATCACTATGCGCTACCACAGAATCACTGAACGCCACAGCATCACTCGTTCGCCACCACAACATCACTATGCGCTACCACAGAATCACTGAACGCCACAGCATCACTCGTTCGCCCACACAACATCACTATGCGCTACCACAGAATCACTGAACGCCACAGCATCACTCGTTCGCCACCACAACATCACTATGCGCTACCACAGAATCACTGAACGCCACAGCATCACTCGTTCGCCACCACAACATCACTCAGCGCCACCACAGCATCAATCTTTGCAACCGTTCAAAAACAACTGGTTCAAATGTTCTCTCAATGTTTCAAGCTTTATTACAAATGTCACAAAAAGATGTCAATATTTCACTTCTGTTCTTGTATTTTCGTCACAATAAAATACACTGAGCATAATCTTCACAAAAATTATTTACAAAAGTTTAAGCTATTGCCATTATAAATTACAATAACTTTTATTTAAGTATTAATTATTTCAAAAAATTAAAAGCCATTGTTATTTGTAATATCAGTACATGTAAGTCACGTAAATACAACACATATTGCATTACAAATGCTATGGGTGTCACATTTGCGAAAGTTATAACTACTGGCATTGTAAATGACAAAGCTATTAATTTCGCGATTTTCAAAAACAAAACAAATACAAAGTGTCATTTACAATACCAATATCTCAAACTTTCCTAATGCGAGACCTGTTGCATTTTCAATGCTTGTTGTTTTTGTGCATTAGTTGTGTTAGGTTTGTGCTCCTGATTTCTTGTTTATTTAGTAGTGTATTGAGTAGAGATAGAAGGATGGGAATGGGTTTGAAAGGGGAATTAGTACATTGTTGTAAGGTCGAGCTTGGTAGCGCATGGAGTGCTCTGCGGCATTCTGTACTGGAGTATGGACTTGAAGCTCCACCCTCCTCCCATATTTTTCATTGGCTTGTGTAATTGTCCTTTTGTAAATGCTTGCTTCGGATTAGTTAATACGCTTGTTAGTCTCCTTAGAACAGCCTTGTCTTCATTTGTAACCTCCAATGAGGACTGGCCCATTTTCCTTCTGTTTTTACACTGTATGTCTTATTTAGTCTGTAAACACTATTTTCTTTAATGAGCTAATTCCTACTGCAGGCACAACATACTTTCCTGCAACATTCAGCACTTCGTGCATGCTTTCTTACCAAGCAACCCAGGACAGTGGTGTACGCTTTTTGAAGTGCAACAGGTCTCGCATTTACAAGAGTTAGAGCTATTATCATTGTAAATGACAATTCCTTTTATTTCTGTGTTAATTATCAAAGCAGAAAAATAAAAGGCATTGTCATTTACAATGCCAATAGCTTAAACTCTCGCAAATGCGAGACCTATTGCATTGCAAATGCTTGTTACTCTTCTGGAAGATCGAAGGATGATCTTTACCTTCACGCACTAACTGCTCCATTTGACGGAACTGCGTCTCCATGCTTCGCGGAGCTGGGAGGCTGCCGACGCAGAGGCTGGGATCGGCTTGCGCGCTGATGCCGAAAAACACACATTCATTGCAACTGGAGAGGAACGTTTGCAGACAGGAAATGGCCCCCCCTCGAGTTGCTGCCAAGGATGGGGGCGCAAACAGTAAGGACGTTAGTAGTTCAAAAAAACTAGAGACAATAGTTAGCCCCGATTTAGCTGGTGCTACTAACCAAGGGGGGAGAGATACTGCAGAGATGGCAGCAGAGTGTAGCGGAAAACCTGGCATGGAGCACACTCCTCTGGATCTTGGGGCCAAGAGAAAGACTTTGATAGTTCCTGGCATATTCGTCGAAAGCCGGTAAGTCGCAAACCGAACCTCCAGCCCAAATCTAATGCTGAGCGAACGCCCATCCAGTTGAGGAGTAAGAAAACTGTCTCCAATGCGCTTGCAGTAGGTGTATCCGAGGCTGTTGTGATTAAGACTATGACTCCCAGTACTGACACTACTGCTACACTGAGCACTTCTAGCACCCCTAGTATCTCTATTACTCCTAGTAGCGCCAGCCATATTACTTCATCTGGGACAAACTTAGGTGGATGGCACCGCTGCAGGACTGGAAGCTGTAAGGGTTCCACCCCCTGGGGGGGGGGGGGTTACAGTATCTATTATTTCAGCACCATCCACCCTAGTGCCATTCTTGGTGGTTCAAGCAGAAAGGCAAGTGGAGGATAACATTGGCCCAGATCAAATGGGTCAGGATCCTGACTGGATTTATTTTCCGGAGGCGCAGGAAGGAGGGGGCGTGATACCCGGTACTCCTGACAGGGAGAACTTGTTCTCTATGGCAGAAAAATCGGACTCGGTAGGGGGTAACGATATGGTGGCCTCAGAGTGAGATGGCTCGGCCGATGATAGCGATACAGATAGTGCACTCAACACTGCAGACACACTTAGACAAGCTGCCAGCCGCTCTAAAGGGGGAAAAGATCCTGGCGCCAAAGTACCCATACCCACTCTGACTCTGATATACATCTCCAGTGGGTTTATTCTAATACCAACCCTGGTCGAGAAGGAGAAGAGGAAGGGCTTAGATTCCAAGAGAACCTTCAGGTCTCTGGCGCTAAGGGCGATCCGGCTCCATCAATGTCTCTCATATTTGCGACTCTTAAAGCAATGCAAATCGAGGCCCGTCAGGAACATAAAAGGGCTCAATTGGCGACAAAAAAGCGCAATTAGGAAGACGACAAAAGCCTGTACCGAAGTTATGGTGCGCACAACGGCGCTGAAGGAGCGGGTGGAAGGCCTTGAGACTGGACTGGAGAGTACGGAACAGAAGACACCCGCCAATGATGCCAGAATGGTGGACATCTTATGGAAGCTCGGAGTCGGAAAACCGACAGCGACGAAATAACTTGCGCCTGCTGGGTATCAAAGAAAAAGTGGAAGGGGGGACATAAGTGGCTTTGTGATTAAGCTTTTTAAGTCTGCCTTCCCAGAACTTTAATTTTGGTACTGGGGCACTTCCAGTGCGTTCACCGGTTCCCCATAATGGTTAAGAAAAATCCCGGGCAGGACCAAAGGCCGCGAGCTATCGTTATATTTTTTGGGAACTTCTTATTGCAGCAAGCAGAAGTCTAAAAGGCTCGACCCGATGCCAAGTAATCAGCGGAAGGGCAGACTTTCCTTTGTGCGACCTGACTTCTGCCATTCTACTGTGTAGAGAAGGTGGCGCCTGAGGCAGATCTCTCCTTTAAAAAAAACTTGGTTGTGAAGTCTATTTGATGAACCCTGCTTGTTTGAAAGTGATTTATCAGGGTCGGATAAGGATGTTCACCTCTGAGATTCAGGCAGGGGATTATTTAAAGGAGATATCGGGTGAATAGATAAATCTGTATAAAAACCGGGCATCAAGAAGGGGGGGGGGGGAATATAGTGTTTATAGGGTTGATAGGGGAATAGGGGAAACAAAGGCCATGGGCTATAGTTGTTCTGTCCCGTCGCCTCCCTTTCTCTTTCTTCTTTTGATATTTTGTTTGGCTATTGGCCTTGTTGTCTGTTGTATTTATTTCACTCACGTTGCGGTATATAGGGGCGTGGGTCTTATGGGACAATGGGTTATGGGATATTGGGCAAGGCCGCTGGGTGATGGGGGGTTTAGCCCCTTGCTTTTTTTATATTGGTCACGGAGCAACAGGGGCGCACAAACGTGGGAGGCATCACATGGGTCTGGAGAGCTTTTTTGCCGAAGTGATGGGTGGGAGGGGCCGGGGTGGGTGGATCCTTGTAAAGGGGAGTGAAATTGGAAATAAGAGGGGCAGCTCTGGAGATATATATTTATTGGTTTTCTTTCCGCTCTGTTTATTTCTGGTATAGAATATATAACCAATGGTGGGAGTCAGTATAGCCACTATTAATATATGTGGATTGAACGATCCAGCGATGCGGGCAGGATTAAAGAAGATGTTCAAATTCTTAGGGCAGATCTTATTTGCCTCGGAGACAGCAGAAGCAAAATTATGGAATTAGATGGCTTTCAGCTGATCATATGCTCTAAGCAGGAGGTTAAGATCAGGGGGTGGCCATATTTGCCCGCCGTGGTTTGGCAAATTGTTCACGCTCTATTTCTGATAAGTATGGCAGATGGGCCATGTGAGAAAGTGGCTCTATATATACACACTGGACTAGAATGAAGTACAGTGTGTATAGAGTCCACCAACCCCAGAGGTATAACAGAGGTTAAAGTCAGAACTGACACTACTCTCCAAAGTGGTAGCTTGGTCGAGCAGTAAAGCAGTACCAGAGGACAATGTAAAGCATTTGTTGTACACACTCAGTCAGCAAAAGGTTTCACACACTCAAGAACTGAACTCCAGTCCAATTGGTATTATAGCCTCAGATATAGTTGCCTTATTTTAGAACCAACGGTTATAAAAGTATACTTTTCAAGTTATGAGTACTCTCATATAAATACTTTGCAGGGATGCAAATGAAGTTTGTGCACACAATAATTACAGGACAGATAGTAAGCCACACAGTCCTGAAACACACTCTAGCATTGAGCTCAATGGTTTTTTCACAGGTAATTACAGTAGATTACTTTACGGATTACTTTGGTAGTTCCAGGACTAGATCTAAGATTCAGTCCTGGGGTCTAAGCTGAAACCAGATTAGCAAAAACGTTTAAGTTACTGTGAGGAATTTTCATGAATATAATACTGTTTTAAAAGTTCACACTTAGAAACTTTTCAAGGTAAATCTGACAATGTTATTCAATGGGAGGAAATTCAGGTTGTAGGTGAAGTACGATCACGTTTCTTTTGTAACCCAGCACTAGTCTCCTAGGGCCAGCACTTGGGGATTAACCCAAAACAGGTAGGTAATTACGTGTCAGTATTTCGTACGATTTTTAAAGAATATTTGCAGTTTTCAAAAGTAGACACTTAGAAGAAATTTCATAGAAAAACAGACAATGGGTTCCTATAGAGAAAATACAGATTACTAGTAAACCCGCTAGGGATTACTTTTGCGGTTCAGTACTGGGCTGCAAGGTACAGTACTGGCTTCTCCCCTGATCACATGTGAGTACTTTCGAATTCAGACTTTGGCTGATTTTATAGGAATATTTTCAGTTTTCAAATCTTCACACTCAAAAAAATTTCGAGTCAAAATGGGTCAATGTTATCCAATGGCAAGTAAGTGAATTACCAGTTTCCAGGTGAGTACTTGGTTGGTGAAGTTATGGTTCTGGGTATAGACTCTGGTCCCCCATGGTCAGGTGAGTGCAGTTAGTTCAATCCCAGCGGCACAGGGGCAGCCAGGTGCAGAGGTAGTTAGACCCAATGATATCCAGTGAGGGAATGGGGGCCTTCGGTTGGTGGCTGCAGCCTAGCAGGCCACGCAGGCTCTGGAGCTGGACTCCTGGTCACTTGCTCAGGGCAAGGGGGGGGGTGTAGGTTAGGACCAAGGGGTTACAGCCAGCAGCACTCGGGCGGCTGGGTGCCGGGTGCTTTTGAGCCGTTGGGCGCTCAATGTTATCCAATGAGGCTCTTGAAAGGGAACAAAAACTGCAGGCTCGGGGACGGTGACTCTCCAGGGGCGACCAGCACTTCGAGAGGTAAGTTGGGATGTTGGAGCACAGGTAGGTACCCTAAAGGGAGGCACAGGGGGCCACGGGCTGCCGGGTGCAGGGGTGTCTTTGGGGGTCGGAAAAGCTTACCCCCTGCTGGTCGCTGTTGGGGTGGCCCCTGGATCGGAGTCTGCAGGCGTCGGCTGGTTCGTCGAGGAGGATCTTTGGGCACTGGACTTCGGGTCCCAGTCGCCGGGGGGGACGTCCTCGTGGTCTTGGTTCGGGTTGGTCTGGCCCGGCTGGTGCAGAGTGGGCTGGTCCGGAGCTTTCTGGTGGGCACCAGGTGGGTTGTTGCAGCAGAGCCTCTGCTGATGGGAGTCCCAATCGTCGAGAGGGTCAAGGCAGGCAGGTCCTCTGGGTGTCCCACGGTTGCTGTCCGCGGAGGTCGCCGGGTTTAGGCAGGAGCAGGTTCCAGGATCAACAGGCCGGTAGGGCTGGGGCCAGGTCAGTTGTTGTTGTCCTGTTGTTAGCAGCCGCACGCCGGGTCTTCTTCTTGATCTTCTTTTTCTTTTTGATGTCGGGATCTGAGGAAGGAAGGTTCAGGGAGCCCCTAAATACTAAATTTAGGGGCGTTACAGGTAGGGCAAGGTCAGGGACTAATGGGTCCCTGTCCTGGGGTGCGTACACCCCCTAGCCTGCTCCTCTCCTGTGGGAGGGGGCAGGGAGCCTAGCTGGGATTGGGCAGGGCTCCCCATCTACAAGATGGCCGGAGCCTGGGGTCGTGCTTCACCTCGCCTCCTCCACCTGAGGGGTGGAGTTGGCACAGGTTGGCACACACCCCTTCCTGACGTAGTTTTTCCCGCCAGTCTTTCCCCGAGTGGGGGTAGGGCTGGTGGGGGGCTGGTTGCTGGGTACAGCAAATGGTCTGGAGAAGCTCTGAGGTGGTATGCCTTTGAAGCTTCCCTCTGTCCATCCTGGGGGAGGAGACATAGCACCTCGCCCAGGATGTGCTTTGTTGCAGACACAGGAGAGGGAGGAGCTCTCCACCCAGGGGTCCAGCAACATGTCTGCTGTGTGGCAGCCTTTGCAGCCACTCATCCCGGACGTGGATTGCAGGTTCGGGTTTTGGAGGGCATCTCCAAGATGCCCTCTCGTGCATGTTACATTAAATCCCTCACTGGCATCTGTGCGGGTCTAATGTGCTGAGAAGTTTGATGTGAAACTTCTCAGACTACAGTGTAGCCATTATGGTGCTATGGAGTTCGTAATGACAACCTCCCAGCACCATTTACTCTTAAATGGCATCACTGCACTTACAGTGCCCAGGAATGGCCCTGGGTACTGTAGGGGCACAGGGCTCATGCACCCGTGCCCTCACTTCTGGCATAGGGCACCCAGCTAGAGGGGTGACTAAGGTATGCCAGGGCAGTGGGTTCTGTGGGCATGGCACACAGGGATGTGTGGCATGTCGACTCTCGTTTCAGTTCTGTACATTGGCACCCACACACTGCCTTTGCAGGCTGAGTGCCTATGTACAGTGCCCCTGAGGGTGGCACAATCAGTGCTGCAGTCCTCAGGGGTCTTCTCTGGTCACCATGCCCTGGGTACCTAGGGTACCATCGACTAGGGGCTGACAGGTGGCCAGAGATGCCAATTGGGTATTTTGTTTCAGCTTTAGTTTTTAGGGAAGGAACACAGGCCCTGGGTACCTGGTTGGCAGGGACCCAGGGCACACTCAGTCAAAGCACATCAGCAGTTCAGAAAAAAGTGGGGGCATACCAAGGCAAGAAAGATGGCACTTTGTCACAAGCCATAACTCAGTACGTCATTGATAATAACATCATTACTCTGTGTTCAGTCTACGGCCCGGTGTTAGATGCTTCAGAGTTGTATGATTGACTGAACACGGAATTGGTGGGGTGGCCACTGCCACTCATAATCTGTAGAGACTTTAACATAAATATGGGCTGTGCAGTATCGCATAAATCCCGAACTGGTTTATCAAGGGCGTAAACCTTATAGGTCTCTATGTCAGCTGAAAGAACTTCATGGGCTAGTGGATGCCTGGGTAGCAATTAGAAGTGGGGATGATGGGTTCACGTATTATTCAGCCCCACACCAATCGCATTAAAGATTACAATATTTTTTTATTTCTCGTAGCTTGGTGTCTGGCTGTAAAATTGATAAATATCCCAAGGTTATGTCAGACCTTAATCCTCTGGTCCTGGAAGTGTGTATTGAGTGTCCAAAGAATACCTCTATCTGGACATTTAATAGGGCCTTGCTGAATGACAATGTGTTGGAACTGGCCTTCTTGCAGGGTCATCCTCAAACTTTTTGCTTCTTCCTCCCTTATTTTTCCTGACCCGTGGCTGTTGGCAATAGGACTCTGCGCACTTTACCACTGCTGATCAGTGCTAAAGTGCATATTCTCTCTGTGTAAATTGTTATTAGGATTGGATATACATGATTGGCATATTTGTATCACCATGAAGTCCCTAGTAAAGTGCACTGGGTGTGCCAGGGCTTGTGATGACAAATCCTACTAGTGGGCCTGCAGCACTGATTGTGCCACCCACATGAGTAGCCCTATAATGGTGTCTCAGGCCTGCCACCGCAGTGCCTGCATGCAGTCTGTGAACTGCCATGTCCTCCTGGTCAGTGTCCCCACTGACCAGGCCTAACACTTCCCTTTTTGTGCACATTGGTCACCCCTATGGAAGGCCCAAGGTACCCCCCTGGGCAGGGTGCAGTGTATGTGAAAGGTAGAGCATGTACTGGTGCAGGTGACATGCTCTGGTAGTGAATGACAGTCATTTTCGTTTTTCACTATTGTAAGGCTATCTTGCTCCATAGATTAACATGGGGGATGCTGGCTACAGTGGCTACCAGCATTTCTTCTCATAGGAACAAGATGAAAGGAAAGGAGAAGCCAGGCAAACAAAGTGCTCAAGCAACACCCAGAAGTGGTTCAGATCGGTCTCAGGGCCCACTTGCACAAAGAGAACAAAGACTTTTAGGGGTATAAGTACAGGACCCCTGACAACAGAAAATTAGATCATCCTGGAATCAAGGAGGAACCTCTGCCAATGAGAAAGCTGAATCTAAAGAAGGAAGACTTTCCTGCTGTTGCTCTGCTGGACTGACCGGTTGCTTTGCTGCCAAGGAGAGGGGAAGGACTTTGCTGTTGTGCTGTGTCCCCTGTCTTGAAGGAATCTCCAAGGGCCTGAGAAGAGCTGGCTCCCTGTTCTGAAGTCCCAGGAACAAGAGGACTTCACCCCCAACTTCCCTGAACTCTGCTGAGAGAGTTCTGTCCTTCCTAGAGTGATTGATCCAGTTGTGGGGCCTCTGGAAGTTGTACCTGTGCTGGGAAGCTTGAAACTAAGCTTGAGAGACTTTTGCAATTGAAAAGTATCACATCGCTCGCTGTGGAGCGCATCCCCGACAGTGCGAGGAAATTCCCGCCGCTACGAAGGCTGAGATAGTCGCAGCACCTGTTGCCGCTGCCAGAGCCGTCGCATCCTTCGTTTGCGGGACGCACCAGACCGGTGCGGTAAAGTCCAACATCGCTGCGAGTGTCGTCGCAGAGCCTGTCGTCGCTGGGTGAGATCGCCGCACCACTTGCTTGCGGACCGCATCACGTCGCTGCGAGTGTCGTTGCAGAAACCATCGCGTCGAGGAGCTGTGAGAGAGGAGATCACTGCTGGTCGGCGCATCGTCGCCCCGGAGATCGTCGCAACTCCAAAAGATCATCGCATCGTGCCTTTGCGAGAACAAACTTCCTACGGAACCTCCGCACCGGAATCCATACAAGTGGCCTCGCTCCCCATACAGACCGGATTCGTCGCAACACGCCCGCTGCTGCAGCGGGGCTGTCGCAAACTCCTCCTCAGGGTCTCAGGAGCAACGCATCGCTTGTTTTCCACCGCACCAGCTTCTGCTTTCGGAACTTTGTCGCAACTAAAAGGTACTGTGAGTAAACGTGACGCAACTGTGAACTTTTCAGGCAACTGTGAATGTTTATCTCAACCTTAAGAACTCTTTTGAAACCATCTTCTTGAACTGTGTATGTTGGATTTTTGTTGTTTTGGTCTTGTGTAGTTTAGATTAAATACCTTTATTTTTCTAAACTGTTGTGGAGTCAGTTTGTGGTGTTTTCACTGTTACTGTGAGTGTTGGTACAGATACTTTACACATTGCCTCTGGTTAGCCTAGACTCCTAGACTGCTCGTGCCAAGCTACCTAGAGGGTGAGCAGGGGTTATCTCAGACGGTTTCCTCCTTACCCTGACTAGAAACAAGGGTCCCTACTTGGACAGTGGCATCTACCCCTGCCAACTAGAGACCCCCATTTCTAGCACAATGAATATGTAGAACAATTGGGGGTTTGGATCACTAGATTTGTGAAAGAGAATCGGGGCAGTACTAGTTTGCAGAATGTCTGGGATACGCTAAAAGCTGGTGTTAGAGGCGAAACCACGCAGTTCGAATACAGGGCTCAGAAGCTAAAGAAAAATAAGATAAATAATCTTGATGCAGAATTGATCAAAGTTGAGCTAAACTAGGTTCAAGTAATTTCAGAAAGAAGTGATATTGAGGCGGCTCAAACAAAGATCTTAACTAATAGAGCTGCCATAACTGAGATCTCATCAGCCAAAACTGCAGCCAGGTATCTTGCCTGGTGTACGAAAATTTACGAAAGTAATAAAAAGGTAGAGCATACGTCAGCTGTCCGAATAAGGGAAAAAGATGTTCAAGGTCGGATCACGGGAGTTAATGACCCAGATATTTGTTTTGTGAATGACCCGGACGCTATCCTTGCCGCCTCTTAAAAAAAAAAATTACCAGAGGCTGTACTCTGAGGATAGGAGGAATATTTTAACACTACAGGATGAAATAGCGGGATTTCTTGATAGGGTTAAAATAGAATCACTGACCCTGGCAGATAGGGAAATGTTGGATGCTCGATCACTTTAGGGGAGGCCAGCAATGTACTAGAGGCGATCCCATCTGGCAAAGCGGCAGGGCCTGATTTTCTTCCAGGAGAATTTAAAAAACAATTCCAAGGACAGCTTGCGCCAATTATGTTAGTTATTTAGCTTGATCCAGGGGAGGAGCCTCTGCCGGATTTGTGGAGGCTTGCCAAATTGTTATATTTTTTTTAAAAAGGGAAGGCGGCCACGGACCTTGGGGCCTATCTGCCAATTACTCTGATCGACCAGGATGTAAAAATGTACTCCAAGATCCTGGCAAATAGATTGGCGTCTGTAATAAAAAAAATGGTTTCCCACAGTCAACACTGCTTTGTCCCGGGTCGGGAAACCATAGATCATATTCGCAGAGTAATAACTCTATTTGATTACACCAAGGTGACAGGAGACCCTATGGCCTTAATTTTATTGGACGCCGAAAAGGCTTTTGACAGGGTCTCCTGGCCCTTTTTATGGGCGGCCATGAAGCATTATGGAATTGGGGAAGGCTTTATTCGGGCCATCAAAAGTATGCATCAAGACCCAATTGCCAAGCTAGCACTGATGAGAACACATTCGGGGAGATCAATATAGGGTGGGGCACTAGACAAGGGTGCCCCTGTTCTCCCTTGTTATTTTCAATCTAAATTGACCCGTTAATTAGATTAATACAAGAGCCAGGCAATATTACCACTTTCTGCCCGAGGAGCAGAGGTAAAAATTCTAGGCTATGCTGACGATTTAGCGGTAGTCACATCGGCTCCACAGCAGACTTTGGAGGAGTTAGGTGTGTTAACATCTCGATTTGGTAAAGTGTCCGGCTATCATATGAACGAAAGTAAAACCCAAATAGTCATCAAAGAAAAAGTGGATCTAGTTGATCAACGGATTGTAGCAAATGCAAGGTATTTAGGGGTCGAGATAAGTTCCACCCCAACTGCTATAGCAGATTTAAATCTTGCGCCCTTGTTAGTCAAAATTAAATCTGATACCAAGAGGATGAGCAATCTTTCTCACGCTTATGGGTCGATGTAATGTTATTAAAATTATTTTTTTACCCAAGATATATTTCGGAAATTTGATCAGGCTTTCTCGTGGTTTCTATGGGCGGGGCAGCGCCCAAGACGGGCATCAAGGTTTATGACGCTACCCAGAGATCGGGGGGGGGGCTGGTCTGTCCCTAATTTCCAGACTTATTACTGGGCCACTACCTTGAAGTATTCAGGCGAGTTGATAAATGGATACAATGTGGACAATCCTGAAATCTCGATCTTCCAACTTATCTGCGGGGGAGAAGCCAGGGGCCTTTTATTACTGCAGATTGACTTTGCTTACTATAAGAGGGTTAAGTTTAAGGTTCTGATAGGAGTCTATAAAGTTTGAACTGCAGTTAGGAAAAGGTTTGGAATTGGCCAGCTGCATAGGTATTCCCCTCTTGCCGATTAATAATGCCATATGCTCGGATATTTTCAATGATGCCTATTTTAGTAGATGGGGGGGGGGGGGGGATAGAGGGATTTATTGTATAGGGATTCTTCTTTCTGGCGATAACCTACTTTCCTTTGATGCTCTCAAAGACAGATTTGGCATAGGGAATAAGGATTTTTTTTAATTCTTACAAATTTGCGATTTCTTTGAGAAAAAATGCGAGTACTGGAATTGAATCCCCCGCAAACCGCTGCCATCTACAAAGCCATTACGGGAAAAATGGGGGATGATCTTACTAAGGATACAAAGCTGCAGGGGGATTGTGAGGACTCTGTTCAGTCAAACATCGCGTATATCTGCAAATTTGCAAGTACAGGGTTTCAAGACCTGGTGTAATCTGTATGTGACTCCAGCTCGTATACAAAGATGGGGGGGTACTACCGGGATACACTGCCCTCGTTGTGGGGTGGCGGCCGCCGCACACACATGTTTGCTACTTGTCTGGGACTCTCCCAAATATTACCTAAAATTGAACAAAGACTGGGGGCTATACTGGGTCACATGGTGACATTTACCCCTCAGGCAATAATGTTGGAAATTTCTAACCATGCGATGGATGAAAATCATAGAAAATTGGTGTTTATCGCTATGGCAGTTTATCGTTTATGCTTGGCCACAGCATGGCTTGATGCATTTCCGCCGACAGAATATGCTTGGTTTAATACATTTCTATCTATATATAATTGAGAGATAGCGGTGGTGAGGAGGAAGGGAAGACGGGCTAGAGAGAAAGAAGAGAAGCTTTGGCTGCCTCTGACTAATTGGCTTAATATCTTGGTATGAAATATTTTGTTATGATATATCCATGTATATTTTTCTTGTAATTCCTTTCTCTTGGGTCCTTTGATTTTGGTTCTTCTTGAAGATGGATCCACCTGGGTGGGGGAGTAGAAAATACCGGAAAAAATACTTGGGGTATCAGCCACAGCTTTTGTTTTTTTGTCTGTTGTCTATGAATTATGCTTGTTTTCTTTTTGTGTTCTGACACCCCAATAAAATAAAAATAAATAAAAAAGGAAGCAGTGATGTATTAATAAGAGCAGTAAGAGTGAGATGTGAGCATTTGATGCACGCATTTAACTTATGACGCTGCCGTGAGATTATAAAGTACTGATTAGATTGTTGATTTAAGGAGGCTAGAAGCACACGTTTAGAAGTGTTATAGGGCACAATACTGGGTTGATGATCAGAGTTCTGTCTATTCTGGCAAATGGTCTTTATTTTAGGTATAATTAAGTGCTTAGTATTGGTGGATATTTAGATGGAGACTAGTATGACCAGATGTAGGAATGAATTTACAAAACTGTTGACAGAGTTATGATTTGAATGTTGAGGTCTGTTTTGGCTAGTCAAAGCTTTAGGATGGTGAATACAGTTGAGAGCCGAGTAGTTCCCTTTAAAGTTTAAGACTTTGTTGTTGCAATCTTTATATGTAGAGTATTTGTATATACAAGAGCTTATTTGGTTTTGATTTTGACCTTTGTATGGCAGTATGTGTGGGAGTTAAGTAGAATTGCAACCAAGGAGAGTGCCCACATCTGCAGCTCCGTTGATGTGAAGGTTCTGTTGGAAGTTCTTAAGACTGCTTTTTGCAATGCTTTGTGGGAGTTTAGAAACAGTCACAAGAGGTTTGGGTAGTGTGACAATTCAGAAGTCCGAGGTAGGGGGATTGGTAATAGTATGAGGTCTAGGCTTTTACCAATATTGAATAGATGAAGTTGCCTGATGGCTTAGAATGTGTATATATGAGAGCCTTAAGTCGCACTTGTTTATTTTGTGGTGTGAGAGTCTTGGAAGTTGACACATTGGTGACTTTAGTGTTGGAGAGGGTGATTCTCATTGTAGGTGTTTGTCAAATCAGAGGAGTACGAGGGATGGGCATTAGATTAAATGTAATGGGGTAGGTGAAGGACATTGAGAATTGCACAGCGAGGCATTCAATTGCCGATTTATGGTAAGTAAGGTATCGTGGTTTGCTGTCTTGGTTGTAACAATTTTTTTCCATTGTTATTGTACTAGTAGTATTGACCTAAGTTTTATTTTAAAGTTATTCCCCCAGAACAAGACAGTCTGATTTTATATTTTTTTTTCCTTTTTAGGTCTCGCCTAGGCAGCGCGCATGCTCAGCCCTAGGAGAGGGCCTTTAGCAATGGGTCCTCCCATTTCAAGCACTTGCTTTCGTGCTTGTGGCTGCATCCACCTTGCAGGAGCGAACAGCGGCGCGCTGTTGCTAATTAATGTGGCCGCACAGCTGCTCGTTCCCCAAGGTGGATGCCGCCACAAGCACGCGTGCGAGTGCTTGAAAAGTAAAAAATCAGTGTTCTACCCTCACCTCCTGTGAGATGTAGCCTTGTACCTAATTTGTTTGTTGCAACACCAGCTTCCGCACACGATCATAGTGTGTGATTAATCAGATAATCTCCCTACGGTTCCCCTGTTTACTAAAAACGGGGTGCTAAGGAACATTCGCATGCACTCTAAGAAGGGACCAACCCTGTAATTCTGATTCGTGTTCCATCTACTCGCCGTTTTTTTTCCTAATATTTGGCCTCTTTCTGCTCTCCCATGTGCCCCCTTCGAGATCCTCCTCTTTCTGCAGTCTGCCAGCACCCTCGTACCCGACAGTCATCCACCACCCCCACGTCCGCCGCCGCCCCCACGTCCGCCGCCGCCCCCACGTCCGCCGCCGCCCCCACGTCCGCCGCCCCCACGTCCGCCGCCGCCCCCACGTCCGCCGCCGCCCCCCGTCCGCCGCCGCCCCCCGTCCGCCGCCGCCCCACGTCTGCCGCCGCCCCCACCCCCAGGTCCGCCTTCGCCCCCACCCCCAGGTCCGCCTTCGCCCCCAGTTTCGCCGCCGCCGCCCCGCCCCCAGGTCCACCTTCGCCCCCCACCCCCAGGTCCACCTTCGCCCCCACCTTCGCCACCGCCCCAGGTCCGCCGCCGCCCCCACCCCCAGGTCCACCTTCGCCCCCACCCCCAGGTCCGCCTTCGCCCCCACCCCCAGGTCCGCCTTCGCCCCCACCCCCAGGTCCGCCTTCGCCCCCAGTTTCGCCGCCGCCGCCCCGCCCCCAGGTCCACCTTCGCCCCCACCCCCAGGTCCACCTTCGCCCCCACCTTCGCCACCGCCCCAGGTCCGCCGCCGCCCCCACCCCCAGGTCCACCTTCGCCCCCACTCCCAGGTCCACCTTCGCCCCCACTCCCAGGTCCACCCCCACCCCCGCGTCCACCTTCGCCCCCACGTCCACCTTCGCCCCCACCCCCGCGTCCACCACCACCCACCATGACTGGTAAAGTGTCAACCCCGGCTGTACATGGGACATTTACGGATGCATTGGGTGCGAGAAGACGGGAATAGGGGCTAGCAGTATTACACCAGACCCAAGCTACATTTTGAAGAGGCACAATGTCATAGGGGCTCCTGTAAAAGCACCCGCAGCATCTCTACCTCACAGTGGCATACCTGCACGAGACACTCATAACAAGCATTGGCATAACCAATAGGTCTCGCCTTTTGGACCTTATGTGTTTAGTCATGCAACACTTGATGTTGTTGCACCAAGTATATTGTGCTGGATAACTAAACACTTATTAGGGCCCGAAGGCGAGACCTATTGGCTATGCCATTGCTCGTTTTCTTTCCCTTTGGATATTGGGAAGGGGCTATTGTCTCGAGTTTCTTTAGTGAAACGATTCTTTGGTGGGGGTTTTAAAAATTTTTTTAATGGATCGTATGTGAAGAGAAATCCCATGGAAAGGTTACAAGCTAAACCGACTCGATGGACAGCTTTTGAGCAGCAGACATTAGTAAGTGTATAAGTGGTTAGTTTCATTTTATGTTAACTGAAGTACGAAGGGTGGTTCTCCAGGTAGAACAAGGCTTTGGTTGCCATTGGCTACTAGGTTTGAGGCATTGTATATTTTGTTGCTTGTGGGAGGTGTACGATGCAGCTTGTAATGACATAATGGCGCTGAATGTGACTGCGTATATACTGAGAGGAAATACTACTTGGTTATTGCAATATAAAATGGAATGATTCCAGATGTGAAAATCCCTACTGATAAAATAGATTATTCATTTTGTAGTTTTTTTTTTTATTGCCCACACTAGACTGTAGGATTGTTTTGACACAGTTTGGTGTCCTTAATCAAGTTAATGACTGAATAGGAAAACTGCTTCTAAAAGTGAGATTATAGTCTGCAACAAAATAGAGGGGTCCATAAACTATAGGCTATGTAAATGGTCATTAATTAACAAGAGGTTAGTTAATAAGGTAATTCTGGATCAGTATGGTTTTTGGGTCTTTTTGTTACTGTAAGGAGGCGTTCGTGCTAATCTCTGTAGGGGTGATGGGGATAGTGTTGCATGTTCTAGATGCCCTCCCTGAGAAGCCTTGTAAGATTTTTTTTAAATTATTCTTTTGTTTCTTGAACCTGGGTGATTATAAGCGTGATTTAGCACAGCTCAGTGTGGCTACCCTGACAGGATTCGTTTTTGAGACCAGTAATTTGGGTGTGCCACAACTAGGCTTTGTGAGTTATGCAAAATACTTTTAAGATGCTTCTGGCTTTGACTGGGAGCCAGTTAAGATTGAAGACAACTGGGTTATGTGATTATAACTCATGAAGTCTTCCTGCAGCACAGAGCACTGCCTTCAATGAAGCAAAGTGTGCCTTTCGTATACCAGTGAGAAGAGCATTTCTCTAGTAGTCTTGCAATGCCAATGATTGTACTAAAAGTTCAAAGTCTGAATTTGGTATAATAGTTTTAAAATTCTTGGCAATACTTAGGTGCTGGGGACTTTGTTGTGGCTTTTCTGTGTATTTGATAATTCAGGTGCTATTTGATCTTGAACTGCAGCATTCAATTTTTTTAGGTTCGCAGGTTAACATATTTAGAGGCCCACTTGTCTTAGACCTGGATTGCACTGGAGTTCGGGGGGAAATGAGGAATTAAATCTATTTTATTTTTTTTATAAATCTTTTTATTGTTTTAAAGCAAAAAAATAAACAGACATATCCGGTGCCATATATACATCCAATGATAACAGGGTGAATTGGTACAAAAACAGGATAGACGTAGAGCAGTAAAATTTTCAAGAGGCCTGCACTATTAAGCACAAAATAAAATTTGCATCCGTATAATCGCTAAACAGTTTAGATGCGGATCCTCAAAACCCTCCCACCCATAAATCAAAACAGAAGGAGAATCATGGCAACCTGACACTAGAAGTTAGGACTCAGTCAGGATATTTAGCCAATATTACGAGTAAACAAAAGACTAAGAAAAAAATTGAAAAAAGGAGAGAAAAAACAAAACATATGTGCGATAACAAAAAGAAAACAATAAACCCATCCCCCCCACCCTGTACCCCTGCAAACGGCTATCGCCTAACCCCCAGTAGCAGCGTGCCTGTCGCCCCAACTAACTAGGTTCTAAAAGAAGAAATCTACCAAAGTAGAGAAGTGGAGGAGGGCATATTCGTACGGGCTCCCGGTCGCCCCTACTCCCCCTCCCCCCCCCCCCCCCCCCCCCCACCCCCCACCCTCCCCCCGGCCAGAACCAAGAATCCCCAGATTGAAGTCAAGAAATCTATCGGACAACAAATATGTGTCTCTACAAGGGAAACTTCAAACACCGCCCAGCCTTCCTAAAGCATAATTTTAGCAGATCCCGTGTCCATCATACATAAATCAAACCCAGTCTTTCAATCTCATCCTTGCCCCTTCCGATCAGACGCATGAGTCCCCTCTGGACAAACCACCTCTTCCACAGGACAGTCCGAGTACGAAGAAAATGTAATAGAACTCAATGCAAGACAAAGCAGAAGAACGAAAGTGCCGTGAACACCGTCTGGTCCAGAGACTCTCTTCCCCGTTATGAACTCCCAGCGTTGATTCGTCCGCCATCTTAGCGGCTCCGATGTATAGGGGGTGACAAATGCAAAAACAACAGTTTCATTCCGATAACAGTTCTCATCAAAAGTCTGTGGAGTGGGAACATCAATTAGTCCTACCATAGTCGGCAACAATCGTAGGCTTAACAATCCATTGGTGGCATCGAGCTTGTTCTCATCGTCCAAAACACAGGTCAAAGGCTCCGACACCTCAGAGTACGGGGTCTACTTCCTCCATCAGAGTGGCCATCTTGGGTATCTCGGTCGTCACCGTTTCTTGTAGTGGAGTAGGGTCCGGTCCAATTCGTACCATTTCAGACAAACGTGCCACCATTGTCTGAAAGCGGCCTTCGACGTACACATGAATTGACCCAATGGCTGCCAATACAGTTCGTAGCGACGGGTCGCTCTCGGTCCGTTCCACCACTCTTTGATCGGTGACGGTCATGATTGCTTCCCCTAGCGAGCTCGATCTCTCGGAGGGGGACAAGCGAGTAGGGAACGGTCAACTGCAGAGGGAGACTTATCAGTTGTTCCGATGATATCCTAGGTCCGCCACCGCAGGTGGAGATCCCGACCCAGCAAACACCAGCGGGCCCTTTACCGGCTCACCGGGCAGGACCCCCATCCACAGCTGCAACCGTTTGGTTGTCACCCCTCCTCCGACTTTCACCAAGGCAGCCAAACGTCCTCCACATCAATCCGAAAAAAACGAAGAAAAATTTCTTCCACTCCGGTAGACCGGACCCAATCACACCACCACAGCCGATGTTGTTTAACTGAAACCCGGATGGGCCAGTACTCGAGACCCGGCTTCTGGGCAGATCTAGGCCGCAAACTTCCACTCGACATATCTTCGTCAGCTGAACAGGTAGAGATCTCGGGATAGCACCATAAATCTCACGGCAGGTTCCTACACACGGTGGCTGGGCGCAAGGACAGGATAAATGACAGGATATTCCGGCGGAAGTCAGAGGTCGGCTGAGCCGGGAGCCTACGCGGCTATCTTGGTTGCTGAGTAATTCAATCTTGAGTTAATTTAGCATCAGATACCAGCAAGATAGCCACAATTGAATGTCATGTAAGATTTGGTTTGGCTGTGTATCATCCACATGGATATAGTAGGAAGTGTTTGACTGTGTGAGGATTGTGGTCATAGGTTTCATGTACAGATTGAAGAGAGTAGGGGATTGAATACCTCCCTTTAGTACTTAGTAAGTGGCGGTTAGATCTGCTAGAGTCCAATTTATGTTGAGGTTTTTTTTTTTAAACTGGTTGCTATTATAGAATCACCCTAGAGCCTTTCTTTTTATCTCCCATTCTGTCACTGAGTGCTTAGTAGGATATTGTGGTTGACAATGTTACAGCCTCAGATATTTCAAGGAGTATGAATAAGTAGGTGTCCCTTGCCCAGGAGGCTCAACGGATAAAGGACTAGTTTTATGAGAAGGGTGTGGGGGTGCAGAAGGTGACCTGTCCTGTTTAGACATCCGGTGACTAGCAACTGTTGAAGGGTGCGTGGATGAACTAGCCCGGTTGCTATATTGTATACTGGGCGCAGGGTTAAGACTGATTTGCATATGGCTGGGTCTAAACTGGAATGGCATGGTGAGCAAAAAACGATGGATTTAGGCCCATATCTCTGTACTGGGGTGAATGTATGACATTGTTCTGCATTCTGTCCATCAATTGTTTTTGAATTTGTCTCCTAGAGTGGGACGGGTATGCCCAGACTCTCCATGCTACTGGAGTCAAGCTATCCTGGCTGATGAGGGCTGAAAGCCCGAAACCAGTCCTAGGATGCTTGTTTCCAGTCCAGGGAGGACCTGGCCTGGCAGTTCGGCTGGACTGTTCCCATTGGGCGCAGAGTCCAGACTGATTTGCATATGGCGGAGTCCAAACTGGAATGGCATGGTGAGCAAAAAAACGATGAATTTAGGCCCAGATCTCTGTACTAGGGTGAATGTGTGACATTGCTCTGCATTCTGTCAATCAATTGTTCTTTTTGCATATTGTATTCTGAGGCACTTGGATGCATGATTTATTATTATTTTTTTTTTAACAAAGAAAATGTTTTTTCTCCTGCATCATTCTTGAGTTGCGTCTATCCATTATAAAGCTCCCTGTGGTTTGGGACATATGGACCTTTATGTTCTGATGTACATTGATATCCTTGCTTTTTGCTTTACCAGCAATGGGTTACATACATCCACCTGAAGCAAGTAACTATGGTAGATCGGAATCCTGTTTGAGAATTGCTGAGTTAGCTCTTTCTAGCGAGGACCTCAGTCCCAGGTCTTTGTTACCCCACTGTGCTATTACTCAGCCCCTCAACTCTCAAGTGATATTTTCAGTCGGAGCTTGAAGTGAAAAGCGGTATCTCACCGGGAAACGTCCCCCAATGGCACTGCCAAACTCTCAGAGGAGGTTCATCCAATATTAATCAACTGGAAAGTGATGATTTAGAGTTGTATATGCTTTTTATCAGCATCATAGTTATGATCAAGTCTAGATTCCTTCGGAGTGTAGCATCATCATAGAAATGAATGAGTCATGATGTCCGGACCCAAAGCATTCCGGGGAACCCTTCATTAGTCAAAAATAGATCTGTAAAAAATGAAGCAGGAATCCCAGCAAGTAAAAAACAGAGGTAAAAAAACGAAGTAAAAAATTGCCGAGGTGTAAATCTGAGATTTGTTAGTGTGCGGTGCGTACCAACCTGGGACAAAATGTAGGAAAGGATGACTCGGTGAAAGGTAATGAAACTATGTTATCATGCTATAAAGTGAGGTGAAAGCTGTACCCCGCAGAGCGGACACAGGAATAAAAATAGTGGCCCGTGTTTTTATGTGAAGTAAATTGGTGACTAGGGAATGGTAAAATGGAATTATGTGCCAACCGAAAAATGTGATGGCCATGCTTAGCAAAATACCAGTGATGTTAATAAAGGAAACGTGACCAAAGGTAAACTAACGCGGCGACTATGAGTTTAGGATAATGGTAAAAAAAAATGTGCGTGCCATAATGCCAGTAATGTTAATCACGTCAATGTGACTGAAGGTCAACTAACTGTCTGTGAATTTCAGGTAAAAGTAAAAAAAAAAATGTGTGCCCCATATTGTGCCTCCACAATAGAACAAACGTCTGATTAAAAAGGCTGTTTCTAAGGACTTTTACCGCCATACTCGGGAGGAAGATATTCTGCATAAGTGAGATTCAATAGGAAGCGTGTTGCATGCAGAAAGAGGTAAAAAATAGACAAAGGACCAGAAGTTAACCACACGTAAAGAAAAGAGAATCCCGGGTGCATCCAAGTGCAGGAATGCAATTGTAATAGTAGTGCAACTATCATCATAACTATGATGATAAAAAGTATATATTACTCTAAATCATCACTTTCCTGTTGATTAACATTGGATCAACCTACTCTGGGAGTTTGGCAGTGCATTGGGTAGTTTCCTGGTGGGATTTCACTCCTATTCCCTTTACGCTGGTGGATTAGTCCGCAATACCCCAGTCGCAGGCAAAAAACCTACTTTTTAGGGCTCGGCTATAACGCGCTGAAAGCGCGTTCTAGCCGAGAACTATTGTCGGCGTCTCAGCAGTCTGAGACGCCGAAGGGAGACAAGACCTGGCCGCGTGCAGCGTTTTTCCATAGGATAACGTTGTGCGCGCGGCCAGGTCTTGTCTCCACGGCATGGATGGCAGGCCGGATCGCGTCGCGCGCCTCTGTGGAATGCAGGGGGAGTCTGCAGAGAGGCGCGCGGCGCTGATAACACGCTCCATGTGTTAGTCGACTCAGGCAGGCGTTTTTAAAGAAAGCATAAGAAACAATGTAAATAAAAGTGAAAACAGACAACTGACTGTGCAGATTAAAAATACATTCCAACAGCCGACACGGTCAGACGTGATGTTAAAGTGGGATAAGTAGCTTCAGAAATCCCTGCAAACCCTACGGTGGAGCACCTATCCTAGGTCTTGGAGGTTTAAACGTTCATGCAATGATTCTAAAAGGAAATCATTTACTTAGTCAGTGGTTACACTGCAACTCTGAAGTGGATCTGGCCCACATACAAACGCTGGACACCCCAGGATGATAGATTAGCCTATCGATCAATACATTCATGTTTGGCCCGTTTAAAAAAAATATATATATCTTTGAATAAGAGTACCCATTCTTTTTGTATTTAGTACCTAGATATTCTTATAGTACCCAATATGGAGCATTTTAAAATATCTTCCATGGCTGCACTAAACTCCCAGTCCGAACCTACAACAAAGAACCTACTTGTAGCAGACATGACTGAACCAACCAAGCAAGCAAAGCACAGTCACCAGGGATCCAGATATATTTTGAGGCAGTGAAAATGTAATCCATATTTATTTTTTTTTAAGTAGAGAGTAAAAGCAATCTTAACACAGTAAAAGAAATTGTCTCCTCAAAAGAGTGATAATTGGGTGAAAAGCGCTTAACACGAGTAATGTTCAACACTTTACATAAAACAAGAACACAAAACAGATATGTAAACCAACTGTCAGTCTTCATTGACAATTTAATGCATATTCATGCACACACGGACACCACCACTCCCATGCACACACGGACACCACCACTCCCATGCACACACTGACACCACCACTCCCATACGGACACCACCACTCCCGTGCACACACGGACACCACCACTCCCGTGCACACACGGACACCACCACTCCCGTGCACACACGGACACCACCACTCCCGTGCACACACGGACACCACCACTCCCGTGCACACACGGACACCACCCGTGCTTAATTTGTATAAAAAAAGTGCCAGGGCTTTCATTTGTAAAAAATTAAGTGAAAGGGCACTCGTCAGGAGGCTACTGTAGTTAGCCATACACATTACGCGACTTTGAGCTATTGGCATTGTAAATGACAATGACTTTTATTTATGTTTTTGTTTTTAAAACATAAATAAAAGACCTTGTCATTTACAATGTCAAGACCTTAAACTCGCGTTCATTTACAATGCTAATAGCTCTAACTTTTGCAATGCCGAGACCGTTGCATTGTAAATGCTTGTTGAATTATGTTTTTGAAATTGGGTTACGGATCCGGTTTCCATATACCACTAACGTACTGTTTCAATGGGAGCTTATCATAAACATCCTGAGACCTCTTTGACAGGTTTGAATTTCCATCCTGAGGTTTAGTGATTGATATCCTGAACTGCAAGTAGCAGAACATTTCCTCTTTTCAACCTTACATTGTCCTGTGCCTTTTTCATATCTGAGGTTCTGAAGTTAGCATCCTTCAACAAATTCTGCTTGGCTTGTAAGAACTAATTCACTATTTGTTATAATAACAAAACCTTGTTTTCCTTTCAGACACAAAAGTTTCAGAAAAGAAAAAATTACAAGACAAAATAAAAGAAAAAGAATTGAAATTAAAAAAAAAACAAGAGGAAATTCAAAAGCAAGTAAGTTTAATACTATGTTTTGAGGTTGTATTTAGAATATAATTCACGTAAAAGATTTTAGTCTGATCATTTAAGACAGTCCATACACATGCTGTTTAGGCTGCCCTGCATACTCCATGTTAATGTTTCTCCTGTCCTAGTCTTATCAATTGAGACCTTGGAGAAAAATAAATGAATAACTGTTCTGACCAGGCTAATAGTACTGCAGTGTTGGCTGAGATGGTAGACTGACTTTCTTGCCACTAGGAACACTTCAGTAGATACAATGCATAATTAAAACAAATTAAGTAGGGTCCATGTAAAATAGTACAGCTTACTTGAATAAAAGTCTGCAATGGAATGAAAAGAAATATGTAACATTTCTTTTCTGTGCAAAAGCAATGCTAAAATTATCCAGCATATTAAAGGAAGTGAATATATAGAAATAGTTTGAGTCTCCCTGTGTTGATTGATTTTAACTCCGTAGAATGGAGAACACTAGCTGTAATACAATAAAATCTCAACATCTTTGGTAAGTCAACCTCTTATTATAATGCATGTTCACGTGGATTGGTTTGATATGACTCGTTATCTGCCTGTCCCTTGGTCACCATGGGAATGGTCCAGCTGAAGCCTATAGGATACTTCAAAATCTTTGAACATTATATGCCTATTCTTGACAATCTGACAGGCAATGCCTAGTTTCTAACTGACATTCTACCTCCGAGTGCTTTGTCTAGCCAGGCATCAGATGTCTGTTTTTTTAAAATCCAAAATGGTGAACTTGTCCGAATGCTTATTCTGAATCATGGAAGTGTTTGGAGGAAACCTCACATTGAGCAAAAAAATTGTTCCGGCACATGCCTCTTGCAGAATTGCAGTGTTTGCTTTGGGCATACTTATTTAGATAGAGGAAATTTGCTGAGGCACACATTTTGGGTCAGATTTGACCTGGGCATACCTTAGTATAATAAAGGGATCATTTTGAGAATATGCAATTCTGAACTTGGGTCTCTTGCCTAGACATGAATTATTGTGTATGTTAGGAATCGGCTACACTCACTGTTAATTCTGAACTCCAAGCCTAGAAGAACATGTTTTGCTCTGTAGCCTCTGGTTTGCTGGAGATGAACCCTAGGAGGAAAATGTATTGCTCTTTTAGGGGTGCTCAGTGTTGGATTCCTCTTGTCCCTCCCCTGCTTCCTGTCTAGAATTCACACTTCGATGTATTTAGTATTGATAAAGTGAGTACTGTGATGACCTGGGGTTACAAGTGAGTAACTTTTCCATGTTTTGTTAGTTGGATTCCCACTTCTTTATTTCTTGCAGCATATTGTTGCTTTTTATTCACCTGCAGTATTCTACTTACGCCATACTTGGAATCTTCGTTCAAAAGTATGTACAAATTATGCAATGATTATTATTGGGCTCAGTCTTTTAATTTTCATAGAGAAACCCTAGATCTTTCACACGTTTAGATTTTCCTGTCTCTCAGCTAGTGTTTAGTTTTCACACACCTTTATTCTCCATTTTGATCAACTGACAAAATCCTTTACTGATTATTTGATCCTCCTTTTGTTAGACTAAAATTTCTATCAAGGTGTTACCTCTTTTGTTATTGAGCTTTCTGCATTTACGCTCCACGTGTGAGATACTTTGCAGTCCTAACACATCCAGGACATAGTCTTTTGTGGGTGAAGGAGAAAGAGTAGGTTACCTCTTACCCTCTGTGTGGATTTGGCCTGAAATTGTAATTAAGCCAACTCTTTTACGATCAACCAGGAAAGACCAAAGTCTTGATCTTTGGCCACCGTAGAAAAAAGAAACTTCGAAGTTGGTGCATGGGAGCTGTGATTATTAAAACAACGACTATGTACCACTACCTGCGGGTATGCTTCAACAAGACCTCCAGACAAGCGACCCATCTGGCCGCCCTGAAAAAGAAAACCAGAGCCATTACACAGACCCTGACCTGTCTCAATTAGATCCTAAAAAACTTATCGGTCGTTCCTATACTAAGTCATGAAAGGCACTCTTCTCCCAACGCTACAAAATGGGCAACAGGCCTTCCCAGAGGCTTGTGCCGCAAGCCTAGACCATGCTCAAAGCACGGCCTATAGGTGAGTATTTTAACTGCCCAGATACATACGAAGGACCAGACTACGGTTGGAATTGGACCTTCCAAGACAATCACTCACCTGCGTAGCTGACACCCTGAACCTTTACATAAATGCCCTAAAAGCACCAGAAAATACTCTTAAAGCACACCTAAAAGGCATTTGAGAGCCATCTGTATCCATGGCACCGACAAATCCAAAAATCTATAACCTCTGTACAAATCGAAGGCACTCCACTAAACTCATACGTTATCCCTCACACAGCCTGGAAAAGGGTCATCAACAGGCAACTGAAACTAACCTCACATCTGCTGGATACCCCCTCCTTAAAGTCCTCAACTATCTTATCCCCCTGAATGATTCTTACTTACCGGGAAGTCACAACCATACCTCTCAGAAGATATGAACAGACGGGTCCTCAAACATTTTTTTTACTACCAGTGGCCGATTTCAACCAATGGGCTCCATCAGGAAAGGAGGGGGTCTGCAGCTTGTGTAAGTACAAGAAAGAATCATGGCTCCACCTTCTGTCCAGTTGATCTAAAGAAGGATATCCACTAATGCCGGGTGGAATAGTCACTGTGCTTCTCCCACACCGACACGCGAACCCTGTTGAGGTGCGGCAAATATGTCAACCCTGCTACCTTTGCTCAAAAACTGATAACGCACAACTTTATAGTGTGATCCTGTGACCACCCGAAACCCCCTCACCCCTTCTGGGTATCCGCATCTGCACTTTTATTTACTCACTGTCCAGAGATCTGGTATTTTGCTGGACTTTTATACCCTTAAACACAGAACGTAAACATGTCCTCCTCGTTCACTGTATAACTTTCTTCGCCATGGCACATTGGTGTCCACATTGGTGCCATCTTTGTCATGTTAATAAGTGTTTTATTGTAAAATTGTTATGGTTTTTACTAACTAAAGATTTTCACACTTGCAATTAAATGTGCTACCAATTTCAACTAGCTGTTCCGGAAGGTATCCAAATTTCTGATTTACAGATGAAGAAACTAGCTATGAAATCCACCTAGGCAATTACACACAGTTTAATGTGGCAGCTTCTGATCATAAGCAGAATCGTTCTCATCTTTGAAGTGTTTGCTAAAATACTTAGAACAGTAGTACTAGTTTTTTCAATAGAAGGTGTGATTGAAAGCTGATCCCTTCGGTGCTCCACGTAAGATAAGAGTATCGCGCCTTTTTCTCAGTGGAGAATCAAGTCGGGCAAGGACAAAACTTACTCTGGTCCTTTGTTTCATCTGGAGCCTAGGGTCACTATAGTTGTGCTTGAAGTTCGTGTTCAGCCCGGACAGTTGAGATCCGGGGGTACTCCTTAGTTTCCTGCAACTGCATTTAGAGGTGTGGCGCCGCGGCCAGGGCGACTGACGCTGGAATCTGGGGATCACGGTTCGATCCCCGGCTCCGGCGGCAGGTTAGCCCAGCACCATGTGACTCTGGGCAATAGCTCGCTTAATCTCCCCGACGGCCCCCCAGCGCCTAGAGACCCTTACGGGTGATTGTGCGCTTTACAAATGTGGACTTTACTTTTTTACTTTATCCCCTCTTAATTTATTGCCTCCATTCTGCTTACTCCACAGCCTTTGTTAAGGTCGAAGTCAATTCTGATTGGTGTTTTCTGCTGCAAATTCTGTTTTTAAAGTATTCACCTCACCCTTCTTTTCTGCCTCCAGCACTCAAGTTTAGGCATGGATGGCTTCTTTCAGATGTTGTATTTGCCATTGTTCTTTGGCTCTGAACGGGTGCTCTTGGAATGTATGTCCATCTTGGAAGTCCTTTTGTCATTGCCCGCACTCAGAACAACGCTCTCTGGTAGCGGAGTACAGCACATGATTTCTCTTCACACGTATGAAGATAATGCATTGCAACTGAATGCCGATCAGTTAAGTAAATAGAAAAGCATGGTTTTGCAAATGCAAAATGACTTTGTTGCAAGTACCAGGCTAGGTGTGACCAAGGTAAATGCCAAACTACACACATCTGTTTGTATCAGAGGATCACAACTGTTGCTCAATTGGTTTAAATTTGTTCAGCAAACCTGCAACAAAATTTAAGAAATAGTGCAGTGTCTGACTTTAGTTATGTGGGCTATAACTTAGAAGCCTCCGTTTAATCACAAGACTTCAGTGATGTCGTTTTTTCAGCTGGGAAAATCGCATGTTCCAGGGAGGAGGGGCAGAAAGCCTACTACAGGCATGGATGTGGCTGGGGCCCGGGATCTGTCTGGCCATATCCCCTTACTCTAAGCATCAGCAGTCTGTTACTTTCTTAATTATTCTTGGTTAAGCACATGATCCTTGGTGCTAAACGTTTTAAAGATAGCTAATCTGATAAATGATCCGCAGAGTAGTTTTTCTAGAGAGGGAGGTACTCACTCGGTTTCCAATCATAGATCATCCAGGAAGGTGTTCCACAATTTGGGTGCCTGAACAGAAAACTCCAGTCAGCCATTCCTTTCCTTGAGCATCTTAAGAGTGGCTAGGTAGTTTGTCCAGAGGGTTGAAGTGTTGTTGTGAGAATATATTTCCTCTTCAGACCTTCAGAATACTTGGGAAGGTGGACTGTTTCTTTAATGGCCTTAAATGTGGTGCAGCAGGTTTAAATACAATCCTATTTTACAGGCAGTCAATGCAGTTGCTTCAGAGGGAGTTTCAGAGCAGATGGTGTATGAGCCGAGCAGCTTCATTTTGGATCACTTGTAGCCTTATTGAGCAGTGCTGTGTAGATGGAATTGGCGTAGTCCAGTCTAATTGTGATTTCTTTCAATATTTTTTTAAGGCTTCTAATGGCATGAGGGATTACTAATTTCCTAATAGCTTTTATAGATAAATACATTTGGAAATCGCCATTCTTATCTGATATGTCTTTGTCAGCGGACTGTCTACGAGTACTCTGAAGCTTTTTTCTTTTTTAGGTGTCTATCGATTTCCCATCTCTGACGGGCAATAATTGTCCCACTGGTTTATTCTGTTTAAGATCACTTTCTCTTTTTTTACTGAATTGATTTTTGATTGATACCCATCAGCTCCATATAAACTTCATGATGTTCTGATACTTCACCTTGACAGCTGTACAGCCACATAATTTGAGTAATAGCGAATCCCCTACATAATTTTACAAACTGCATTCTCTTAAAGTCAGCTCTTTTATTAATGGTCTAATACACACATTGAACTGATGTGGTAATAGGAAGAAGCCTTGGGGGACTCCACAAGTTACATGTGTTTCTGCTGCCCTGGGGGGAATATTGGAATATTCACCCTCCAGTCTAGGTTGGGGAGGCAGAAAGCTCGCTGAGATCTCCCAAAAATAAAAAATGGATAGCCCGTCCGGTTATCAGTCTGACCCCTAAAGCTACAACCTCCTTTCTGGCCCCAGGAGCCTAGAGCATGCCCATGGCAAGCTAGAGGAAATTTTGATTCTTTTGGGTGTAGTATTGCCATCTGAGCTGGCAGAGGGGATTAATCCCATTTTCTCTCACTTGCCACAGGGAATGGTTGCACTATTTGGACTCGGGTCTGCCAACAACTAGGGAACCCTATGAACACTGCATTATTGAAACGTAAAAAGAGAGGTGAATCCAGGGGGATGTGCCTGGCATGGATGCCACTAAGTTTACTTACACAGTAGTAGACGTCAAACATTTGCTAAATCATGCATTCCAAGGTTCAGAATCTGCAGGTATCCAGAAAATTCCTGCTACCCAGCGATCCCACACTTTTCTCAATAAAGCAGTACCTTACTTTTGTGGCTGTGCATATTTACCCGAGACTAGAATAGGCCAAACCAGGGCCTATAAGAAGACCACCTTGATTTCATATAGTCAGTTTTAATGTGTTCCTGTCGTAGAGATAGGCCACAGTTGAGGTTAGATTTCCCTCTTAAGATTTCGTGAGGAGTAGATCAAGCTGGGGTTTTTGTGTGCAAACTTATCTAAACGCAGATTCCTCTGGTTTAGGTTAATCCAAGGCGCCAGACTGAATCAGGAAATATTTTCCAGCATTGTCCTGTGTGTTGATAGGTGGTGCATTGCTGGCCTACAGTGACTTCATGACGTCTTGGATGCGGTAAAGCTACATATGAGCCATCTCTGTGCACGGACATCAGTTTTGCAGCGTAAATCTTTCTGGATTTACTATGCTGTGCATTATTCC
Source organism: Lissotriton helveticus (assembly GCF_964261635.1). Lineage (NCBI taxonomy): Eukaryota > Metazoa > Chordata > Amphibia > Caudata > Salamandridae > Lissotriton > Lissotriton helveticus. Next base: position 1,930,747,116 of record NC_136061.1, read on the forward strand.
GCGGTCTTGTGGTTGGGTCGGATTCGTAGTCTTTTCTTTGTTTTTTTGTAGCCCAGGTGGGCGTCGGCGTCACACCCCCTTGGGTGTATTTCCGGTGATGTCGGCATGCTTCCTGCGGAAGCTCCCACTCTTGGGTGCCATCTTCAGATTCTTTTTTTCCGCGGTCGGGTCTGGATCGTTCCCGTTTGGGCTCCAGCCATTTTTGGAGAAAGAAGAAAGGAAAAGACAGAAAACACAAGGAGAAGTCATCTGAAGACTCCAGGGGACTTAATCGACGAACAATCAGCAAGGAGAAGGCGTTTTTCATCGAGATCCTCGACGACCGTCGACGAACACGCGACCAGGGAGCCCCTGGACGCTCGATGATGGACAACGCACCGTTCAAGTTCTGCCGTAACTGCCACCACAAGTACACGCAGAAGGACCAGCACCCGGTTTGCAACCTTTGCCTACCGGTGGACCACGAAAGCGGGGACTGCAACGCCTGCTCCGCCTTCGCCCCGAAGACCCTTCGTGTGAGAGAGAGACAGAGGGTAGCGCACGCCACCCTGCAAGGGAAGGCCCCGACTCCATCCCTCTACGAGCTGGGGATGTCCTCCGAGGAAGAAGACAACGCTGCCGCCGAAGACGACAGCTACACGGTCGTAGAGACCGATTACACGAAGACTTCTGATAAGGTAGGAGACTCTTAGGCCCCAAGAACCCGAGAGACTCTGAGTCTCGAAAAATCGAGGGCAAGACCCCGAAAGCGCCGACGCCAAAAAAGGCGGCGTCCGCGACTACTCACAGGCCCAGCGGATCCTCCGAGAAGGAGTCCCCGGTGCCGAGAGCTGCTGATCAGCAGAAAACGTCGAAAATCGTCCCCGAAAAGGATCGATCGACGCCGAGGGAGAAAGACTCTAAACTAACGACGACGACCAGAGAGCCAAAATCCGGTTCGACGTTGAAAACTTCGACACCGAAAAGCTCGGCACCGAACCAAGCGCCGAAAAGAACGGCTGATCCATCCGACGCGGAACACGCGGCCGAGATGGAGACCATCATGCAGCGGAAGAAAGATTTCAACGCTAAGATGAAAGCCTTCACGATCCCTCACAAGACCAAGCCACCGGTGGTGGAGGTGGTCGAGGAGGAAGACGAGGTCGCCGAGGAACAAGACCAGGACGTCGAGGTGGTCGACGACCAAGAAGGGTACGAGAATCCCTACGATAGTTACAACTATGGGGAGGAAGAGGACAGCAGGACGGACGCAGAGTCGGCACCCTCTGACCTACAGGAGGTAGATTACATAGATGTCGACACCGACAGCCCGGAGGAGGCGGTCGACACATACCCCTCGAGGCCCTCGCCTCCGGACGACATCGGGGCCTACAACTCTGTGATAAATCTGCCGCAGCAGCATTCAAGCTCAAGCTCGACGAAGAGAAGCAGAAAGCATACTTCTTTCTAGAGACATTGCTCCCAACACAAACAAGGAGCCAGTACCTTCCAATGCTCGACAGCGTCTTGGCTCAGGGGAAGGAAGCATTCAGGGAACCCGCAACATGCAAGGCAGTAACTCCCAGAACAGAGAAAAAGTACAAACATTCCTCAAAGGACCCAGCCTACATTCAGGGCACGGTCTCCGCAGACTCCATTATCACGGCCACAGCAAGGAAGAGGGCTAACGTACCCACTACCTCGGGTCCACCACCGAATAAGGAGAGCAAGAGGATGGATCTGGTGGGCAGAAGGATCGAACGGAATGCCGTGACCCACTGGCGCATGGCTAATTCCAACGCCCTGATAAACAGGCACATGCACCAGATCATGGAGGAGCTGGGGCAGTTGGTGAAGGACCTGCCCCAGGATGCCAGGCAGAAGGCCGAAAAACTGGATGAAGAAGGGAAGAACGCGGCAAATTCTTGCCATAAGACGGCCCTAGATGGGGCAGACACCGCCAGCAGGGTCATGATGATGGGTGTCACGGAAAGGAGACACGCCTTGCTCAGGATCTCAGGTTTCAAACCGGAGGTGCAACACAGCATCCTGAACACACCGTTCAACGGCGACACGCTTTTCGGAACAACAGTTGATGAAAAGCTCAGTCAACTAAAGAAAGATAACGAAACCGCAAGATCCATGGGAGCATTGCAGTTCAGAGGCAACAAAAAGGGCACCCCGTCACGGAGGCCCGGCGGGAGAGGTGGAAACCAGCCAGGTACATCACACCAGGCTTTCCAACAAGCGCACCAGGCAGACTCGCAGACTCAACAGGGGCAGCAGAAGCAGTCCTGGCAGTACCAACAAAGAGGCCAGTCCTTTCGTGGGAGAGGAAATGGACGTGGACAGAACAGAAGAGGGGGACAGCAGCCCGCCTCTAAGTGACTTCAAAAAACTCCGTGTGCCCGCCCACAAAATAGATCCCAGGGGGCAGCACGTACAGAGGGGTCAAGACAAACTAGACACCTACGACCACATGACACCAGTGGGAGGAAGATTAAGATTTTACCTCCGAGAATGGAGAGAAATCACATCAGACAAATGGATCCTCAACATTATCCAATTCGGATACTGCATAGAGTTGGAGGGGAGGCCAACAAGCAGAAAACCAAAAAGAAAAACACTAGCAAACAAGCCGCTGCAGTGTCTTGTGGAGGAGGTAAAGGAACTCCTGCGGAAGCAGGCCATAGAACGGGTACCCTTCAAGGAAAGAAACACAGGAATATACTCAACGTACTTCCTAGTACCAAAGGTAGACGAGACAATGAGACCCATTCTGGACTTGCGGTTCCCGAACAAATTCATAAGAACGCAAAAATTCAAAATGACCTCCCTGCAAGAGGTGCTCCCACAATTGCAGATCGGGGACTTCATGGTCACAATAGACCTCAAAGACGCCTACCTGCACATCCCAATGAACAGAAAGCACAAACACATGCTCAGGTTCACCATTGGAGAAAGCCACTACCAGTTCACGACACTGGCCTCCGGACTAAAATCAGCACCAAGAGTTTTCACAAAGTGCCTCGCAGCAGTCGCAGCGCACCTACGAAGGCAAGGAATACACGTATACCCTTACATGGACGACTGGCTGGTGAAAGCAAACTCATACCAGAAATGCAAGCAGCACGCACATACAGTGACGAGCACGCTCATAAGCCTGGGGTTCTCCATCCATTGGAAGAAATCATCAATGGAGCCGGAACAAGTGAAGATCTTCCTGGGAGCACAGATCAACACCTTACAGGGCAAGGTGTTCCCCAGCGAGAAGAGGGCGAGGGCGCTGGTGAAGGAAACTCGCCTCTACCGGAAGGGACAAGCACGGACAGTGAGGACTGCGAGCAAGATCATGGGCATGATGGCATCATGCATCCACCTGGTACCAAATGTACGACTCCACATGAGACCCATTCAAGAATGGCTACAGGAGCAATGGTCACAAGCTACAGGCGGTTGGGAGGATCTAGTGGTTGTAACGCACGCAGTGCAGAAGGAGATGGCATGGTGGACCATGGAGAACATAACAAGGGGAAAGCCTCTGACGCCCCCAACCCCAACAGTGACCATCACCACAGACGCATCCCTGAAGGGATGAGGCGCTCACATGGAGGAGCTCAAGGTGAGGGGACTGTGGACGCCAACAGATGCGGCAAAGCACATCAATTACCTAGAATTGAAGACAATCTTCCTTGCACTGAAAGCCTTTCAAACAAGACTGTACAAACACAAGGTGTTGATACAAACAGACAACACCACTGCGATGTTCTACATCAACAAGCAGGGGGGCACACAGTCAGCCCCACTTTCAACGCTGGCGCAGGAGATATGGAGATGGGCCATCCCTCTCAATATAGACCTGCTAGCCATACACCTACCAGGGAAGGACAACATACAAGCAGATTGGCTCAGCAGGCAGACATCGGCATCCCACGAGTGGGAGCTCAATGCTCAGGAGACAAGGTGCCTGTTCGACAGATGGGGGACACCATCGGTGGACCTGTTTGCCACACGCCAGAATGCAAAATGCCAAAACTTCGCATCCAGGCAGCCCGAGGAGGGGTCATTGGGGAATGCCCTATGGATAGATTGGTCAAGGACATTTGCTTACGCCTTTCCCCCGATACCACTGATGCACAGAGTGCTGAGCAAGTGCAGAGCGAGCAACAAGACACTGATACTGGTCGCACCACAGTGGCGAGGCAGACATGGTACTCGCAGATCATGGAGATGACACAGTGTGCATCCCACAGATTCAGCAGGAGGAAAGACCTACTCTCCATGCAGAACGGAGAGGTGCTACATCCAGAGCCAGAGAGCCTGAGCCTAGTAGCGTGGCTCCTGAGGACATAGAGTTCGCACATTTGAGACTGCCAGAAAGCACCCTGAGGGTCCTTCGGGAGGCAAGAAGGCCCAGCACTCGGAAGTGCTACGTTGCGAAATGGAAAAGATTCACAATATGGTGCAGACAAGAAAGACTTCACAATAAAATGAAGAGGGACTCCACAGTGCTAAGGTACCTGACGCACTTGCTGGAGAAGAACCGTAGCTCATCCTCTTTAAGAGTTCACTTGGCAGCGATAGTCGCCTACACAAGGGGAGAAACTGGCAGGAGTTTCTTCACATCACAGGTGGTGAAGAGATTCCTAGAAGGAGCGAAAAGGATCGCACCACCCAAGCGGGTGCCGCCACCTGCATGGAACTTGAACACAGTCCTAACGGAACTCATGAAAGAGCCCTTTGAACCACTTCACAAGGCCTCCCTAAAGATGCTAACTATGAAAACAGCCTTCCTGGTTGCAATAACGTCCTTACGCAGAGTAAGCGAGCTTCAAGCGCTGACGCTACAAGAACCCTACATACAAATACACAATGATAGAGTTGTGATGAGGACTGACCCACACTTCATGCCGAAGGTGGTATCCAAATTTCACATGAACCAGTCTATACAGATACCGAGTTTTTTCCAAAAAACAACAACTAGCGCAGAGCGAGCTCTGCACACCCCGGACGCCAGAAGGGCAGTCATGCACTACATTGAAAGGACGATGGGACACAGGAAAACAAAACAGTTCTTTGTGTCATTCGCCAACAGCTTCATGGGGAAATCAGTAACCAAAAAGACCAATGCACGATGGATCGCACAGACAATTCAACTCTGCCACAAGCGTGCAGGACAGGAGCTCGCAGAGGGGACACGTGCCCACTCCACCAGGAAGAAGGGCGCTACAATAGCCTTCCTGGCTAACACACCCATACAAGACATATGCCTGGCGGCAACATGGGCTTCGGTGCACACGTTCACGAAGCACTACTGTGTGGATATACAAATGAACAAGGAAGCTCAAGTTGGACAGAAGGTGCTACAGCACATATTCAATACCCAACGCTCATCTTCCACCCAGCCGCCACAGAAATGAGAAACCGCTACAAAATCTATGCACAGCATAGTGAATCCAGAAATATTCACGCTGCAAAACAAATCGTTTTCTTACCTGTCGGTGTAGTTTTGCAGCTTGAAGATCTTTCTGGATTCACTAGCGAACCCACCCACCTCCGCCAGAAAGATGAGGCTGGAGAGAGGAGGTGGATAAAAAAAAAAAGGGAGATATAAGGACTTAAAAGTACGAAAGCGGTAAAATATCACCTTCATAGAACATTGCCATTACTTCGGAAACGAAAGAAACACGGAAAAAAAGAACCCGAAGATGGCGCCCAAGAGTGGGAGCTTCCGCAGGAAGCATGCCGACGTCACCGGAAATACACCCAAGGGGGTGTGACGCCGACGCCCACCTGGGCTACAAAAAAACAAAGAAAAGACTACGAATCCGACCCAACCACAAGACAGCGGAATAATGCACAGCATAGTGAATCCAGAAAGATCTTCAAGCTGCAAAACTACACCGACAGGTAAGAAAACTATTCGTTCTTTCTCCATTAGATGCAGGCTTGGAGCTCCACTCCCTACCTCTGATACCTTCAAAACCCTTATACAGCAGTGTACTAGGGTTAATTTTCAATCTGCAAATGACCGGATTCAAGCTGCGCATGGACTGCATGAAGCATATTTAGATCACTGACCCATACATTGTCTCTATGGTCCTTGAGCCCTGGTCACTAGTCCGTCATACAACAAGTGTTTCCTAATGTACCCGAAGGCAATGCAGTAACAGTAGACCAAGCTCTCCTTCATAAAACATAAGATTCAAATTCTCCAGGAATCAAGCTTATATTGATACTTTGATGGCGAACTGGGCTAGGCTGTGTTCTGGCCTTCCTTTCAGTTGATCTGTGGTTAGGCGGCATAGACTGATCCAGGGTTATCAGATATATTTTACTAGAAACCCTACACCTGAAAACCTGGTAGCTTAGGATTCAACTAGTAAGGTCAGTATGAATTATTTTCCAGCCAATCTTCTGGATAGTCTTTTCTTTGGTACAGCCATGCTTTATGGGGCATTGCCAGAGAGGGCTTCCCTCCTGTCCGGACGTCCTCCGGTCTTTGTTGGCCAAACAAAACAAGATGGCTAGGACACAGCCAAGTATGTTCTTGTAATGAACCTGCCTTCCCTTTATAATGCCTAGCATCATCCTGTGTGCTGTGTCCTAGAAGTAGGAGTCTGTATTCCTTTGTCGGCAGTTGCTCAGGGTTGTAATGTGGGTAGGACGTATTACCGCTTACCTAATTTAATATACTAAATAAACAAGACTATTCTCAAACCTCTACCAGTGTACTTACTTCATTACAGTTCTGCATGCCGGTCTGGACACTAGACTGCATAGGAAGGGCTATTTTCACCAGTGTTTTCCCCAGAAGGCATGCCTACAGGAGGGTTCTGCGTGTGTGTTTAAAAAAAATTAATACGTGGGAGCCTGCATCACTGCATAAAAACCCTACCTTTAATTTCCTTATCCAACTGAATTTTCAGTGTCTCTAGTCACCTGAAATGGTGAAATGAGGAAGCTGCCCTATGTGCGTTGTGAAGTCATAATGCCTGCTGCCAGAGCCAGCAGCCAAGGTGATAGGTGTGTCTAAGAGCATAACTACAGCTAGCATTTAAACACCAACTCACTTTTCCACCTTATTTTTTCTAAAATGAGCAGTGATCAGCAGGAGGAATTATGGCAACTTGTTTGTTTATGCAAACTCTGGGCCAATACAAAGAAGATAGAAGTGCACACTGTAACTACACACTGAGCTACAGCATTCTTAATTTGACTTTATATTAAACTGATTCTAATGTCTTAGCAACAAAACGTTAACTGCTTGTTAGTGTTAATTTCCCACAGCAAATTTCGCTTTTTTTCTTTATCTGCAACCATAGTATCTTTTTTACTTGAAAAAACAAGACGCCAAGGATTTAAATGGTTTGTAGGAAGGGCAATTGGGATCACTGTGTAGGGAATAACAGACCTTATGCCATACATAACCAGCATTTGCAATACAATAGGTCTCGCATTTGCAATTTTGAGCTATTGGCATTGTAAATGATAATGCTTTTTATTTGTTTACAAAATCTGCACATGGTGCGTAAATACAGCGTGCAGGTTTTATAAACACATAAATTAAAGGCTTTCTCATTTACAATGTCAATAGCTCAAACTGCTATATATGCGAGACCTTTGTAACACCTGCGCTGTTGCTTACAACATTGTAAACTAAAGTGAGTGCTGCCATTGCTTCAAAACTAAAGAAATGGAAAAAAACGTTTTTCTATTTCTTTACTTTTTAAGCAATCGCATTACCCGACTTTAGCTTAGATGTTGAAAGCTAAAGTGCGGGTGCTGCAATTGTAACTAAAGTAAGCAAATAGAAAAAAAAATGGCAGCTGCATGCTTTTTGTCCCTTCTATTTATTCACTTTTGTTACAATGGAGTCACCCACACTTTAGCTTTGAACATCTAAAGCTAAAGCGCAGGTGCTGCAACTGCTTAAAGTAAACAAATAGGGGGAAAAATGCACTTTTTTTCAATTTGTTTACTTTTAAAGCAATTGCGGCACCTGCACTTTAGCTTAAGAGGTTTAAAGCTAATGGGCGTGTGCCACCATTGTGAAAACATTTTTTTTGTAAAGAAACAGTAAAAGTAAGGCATGCGGCCACGTTAAGCCAGCAAATAACAAACGATTGGCTGCCATTATTCTTGCCAAAAGCGGTACAAAAGGGGTTGGTGATGGACGGAGCATCTGAATAAATCAAACACTCACACCCAGTCAAAAGATCTGGGTTTAATACATCACTGTTCTTTAGCCCACTCTGCCACCCCAGTTCAGACATGGCTTTATGCAAATTAGTCTGACCCTGTGCCTCATGGGAACAGTCCAGCCCGAACTGCCAAGCCATGTCTTCCCTGGACCGGAAACAAGCCTCCGAGGACCGGTTTCTGGCATTCCAGCCATCTTCAGCCCGGCTTGCTTGAATCCAGTGGCAAAGTGAGCATGGGGCTGGACTGTTCCCATGAGGCACAGGGTCAGACTGATTTGCATATAGCCATGTCTGAACTGGGGTGACAGAGTGGGCTTAAGAACGGTGATGGATTAAACCCAGATCTTTTGACTGGGTGTGAGTGTTTGATTGGTTCAGATGCTCCGTCCATCACCACCCCCTTTTGTACCGCTTTTGGCTGCCATAAGTGTGGCAGGGTATGCTCAGACGTGAGTCCCTTGCTCACTTTGCCGCTGGTTTCAAGCAAGCCGGCTGAAGACGGCTGATTAGCCTGAAACTGGTCCCAGGATGCTTGTTTCCGGTCCAGGGAAGACATGGCTTGGCAGTTCGGGCTGGACTGTTCCCATGAGGCACAGGGTCAGATAAATTTACATATAGCCATGTCTGAACTGGGGTGGCGGAGTTTGCTTAAGAACGGTGATGGATTAAACCCAGATCTTTTGACTGGGTGTGAGTGAGTGAGTGATTCAGAAGCTCCGTCCATCACCACCCCCTTTTGTACCATTATTCTTGCCAAGGCATGCCGCGCTGGATACATCTGAAAAAAAATAAGCATAGAGGGAGAGCTGCAGGCAGGACAATGCTATTTTAAGAAAATAGTGCTCTGAGGCTGTAATTGAAGCCTACCGAGTAACAACACATGTAACAGGGGGTGTCCTCGGAGGAGGTTGCAAAAAGAGAAATGGCGTTAATGAGAGACTACTAGGCCTTTTGGCCAATAAAAAGCCACCATTTTTTGAATGGTAAGCAATGCATGGGTTACAAACCCCTTATTGTACACACCAACGTATCGCAAGCAATCTGACCACCTATGTGCCACGAGGCAAAGTTAGGCTCTTCCAGCGCGAGGAGTATATACAACTGCTCCTTTCATCCTGTTAGAGTTTAACGTTTTCAGCAAAGGATGTGTAATAACAAATGAAAGTATTTATGGTCCCGATTTTCCATCCTAAGTAGAGATGTTGACTACCAACCACCAAATTAAATCCACTGTGGCTACCTAACTCTGCACTTGAACTGACGACTCGTCTGCATACTTGAAGCCACATTCTTCATGGATGTGTGCTGGAGAGACCATTTTCCACCTTTCATGGTCAGCAATACCACCCGTCTCCCAGGGTCGCGGATTAGGCGGCACTGATTTTTACACGTTCAGAAAAAACTCCTCTGTTCACTGTTAACGCGTTGCTTCCTCAAAGTTTTTTTTACAACTGTCTGGCTCTGAGGTTGAATACACAGTACATTATTCGCCCAGTTAGCTCCAGCACAAATAATTATTCTAGTGCTCCACTTTGAGGGTAAAGCCTGTGAATCCATCTTTGTGCAACACCACCACCTGCCAGGATTTTGAAAGCAAGAATGGTCCCTGTTTGGAAGCGAGCCGCATATCCAGCTCTTTAATAAAGAAATCTAGACTAGATTCCTGGGCTCAGCATGACCACGCTTTTGACGACTTTTGCCCAGTTTGTCATGTGTGCTTGTGCTCCCCTTTGGGCTGTTGCCACTCCCATGCTTCACCAAGTTTATCAAAGGTGTGTCTAAGGTACTGCCTGCCTACTGAAGAGCCACCGAGACAGAAAGCACCTTCGAAGGAGTAGGAGCTAACCAGAATCCAGAACTGCCTACCTGCTGTGCCACAGTGATATGGAGACACCTTCAAGAACAACGGACACATTAACCAAGAAGGAGCCTTTCCAATGACAGAACCTCTTTAATTAACCACGGGTAAGACAGTCCTGTCTTTGCCACAAGCGCCCTTCCTTCTTCTGTCCACTGACGGTGGCCTTAGCTTGAAAGAAGGCGACGAATGGAGAAATATAGAAATCTGGGTCTCGTCTTCGGATTTGATATTTATTGTGATTGCAAGTTATTGTGCCTTTGAAGCCTTGAGATGTCCCAAAAGGAACCCACAGCCTGAAGAGTCCTAAAGGGGAAATAATAATTCTACTGTTTTGTTTAAATTGTTTATATATTTAGTTCAACTTTAATTATATATTTTTTTATTTACACGCGACCTCGAGTGCCTTCTTGTTTTCCTTTGTAAACTCTGCTTCTTGCAAGTGAGTGTTCTGGCAATTTCAGCCAGTATACTTGGAGCAGTTGGATTGGAAGGAAGGTCATCCAGGAGATGTTTTTGTAAGAGTAATTGTATTTAAATAGGCGGTAGACCATAATGGTTACTTTTTGTTTTTTTATTTTTTCACAGCCCTGATGATGTCCCTGAAGGGACGAAACGCGTAGGCTGTAGCTGTGGAAATTGTATAGAATATGCAACAGTTGTTTGTGAAAATGCAATGAACACCGATACAGTGGATATCGTCATCAAATGATAATATTAAAGAATTGACTAAGTGAAGAAGAAAGCCTGCTTTGAACTTTCATTTTGCTGATTCCTGATTAATGGCATAAATAGTTGCTTGAATTATATTTGTACATTAGATGCTCCTTGGTTAATGTTTATTTTGATTTTGTAGTGGCTTTTACGGTGGACTGCTCCAAGTTGAGCGTCAGTGAAAAGTTTAGATACATTGAGTGTAAAGTACTTTTTGCAATGTCCCACTGTGCACACGATTTAAGTACCCTCATCGTGTCAGTATTTCAATGGTATGTTGCACACTACATGAAGACGACACACTATTAAGCAGATCTGCACAACTTGTTCAAAACAAAAGTGAAAGCACGCAGAAGCAGCTTCGCTTGTTGCTTTATATTTGCATAGAGAAGTGTACTGTGAAATACATAGACCTTACCAGCCTGCGCCCAGGTGAAGCGCTGCTGTTTTCGGGTCCACGCGTCCTGCGCCTGTGTGCTGCTGCCATTGCTCCAGGGCAGCATCCTGCGAGTGGTATGGTGGCGGCTTCAGTCATTGTTAAAAACAAAAGTGAAAGCATGCAAGGCGCGCAGAAGCGACTTTGCATGTTGCTTTATATTTGCATAGAGACGCCGCAAGCAAATGAGACGCGCGTGCACATCTCCTGTCTGGGCAGGCACGCATGCACATCCCCTGTATCCATTCCGCCCAAAAAAAACGACAATAGATCTCGCCTAGGGGAGCAGCGCATGCGCTACGTCGCTAGGCGAGACCTAAAAAGGATATAACAAGTCACCTTAGTGTTTTTTTTAACTTAAAAACCTTTATCCTAGTATCTCTGTATGGTCACAGAATCCTGACTTAAAGTAGCATACAGCAGCGCAGTTGCTGTGCAGCATGACTGAATATAACGTAGAAAAACAAACAATGAAGCAGCTATGGCATTATTATATAGGCGCACACCTGCTAAATGGCACACTTTTTTAATTTTTTTTATTTCCCAATCTGAGATGGATTACTAAATAAAGCTGTGTAAAATGTGCCTTTTTTTAGGTCTCGCCTAAGCAATCCCGTTAAGGATGCTGACGAGATTATAGAAAGGCTTTCAAAAGTGTACCCAAACTGCGGATCGGGTACAGTGCATGTGAGCAGAACCACGCGCATTGTGAACAGCTGCCATTTGCTACCAGACACTTCCACTTCGTGCTCGGCGCTCTGCCGCCCACCCTTCCTTTGATCTCGCTGCGAGTTCACAGGCTCCTCTCCACCCCCTTCCTTTAATGGCCCTCCCCCAGCACAGAGCGCACATCGCTTGTTCTTACTTACAGCGCGCGCACCACTCGCAGGACGCTATTCTTTGTTAGGCGTGTTGCGCTGTGCATTTGAATTTGCATTTCCTGGGTTTATTTCATGTAGTAAACTTGTATTTTTTACCGAGTGGTCATTGCAATCCCCTCCGCCAAAAAGCATGCATCTCAAACACTTACCAGATCCGTACCTCTCCTTTCACTTGTGTTAACGGTTTGCCCACATGACATACGTGTGTCCCCTTTCCTCGCTAACCATCACTCATATAGTTTCTCCCGCCTCCTGTTTTCTCTGCTTATGCATGTGTTTTCTTTTGCTGACTCACTTTCTAATTCTCCACCCCTCTCCCTTCTCCTGCACCCGTCATACGTCACAACCTGTACACAGCGCTTCTTTTTCTCTACCTTCTACCCCTGGCAGTTGAGCAGGACGTCCTTTGCTGACTGGGATCCAAATAGTAATCGGCAGCTGGTGTTTTTCTCCACCTCTCATCCTTGCCGGTTGCTCCAAATCCACCCATGAGCAGGATGGGATACCTGCCTCTCCCCTTGCATTTTTTGTAGAAAATAACATTGTTTTGTTATGACAATTCACATGTTAGAGGCACGTGAACTGGTATGCGTGTACTGTCCACACGAGTCCTGTTCGCTCCTATCGTTCCCACGCCAGCACAGACTACCCCCACTCTCCACGTGGGGCTTCCTTTACTCACCATGCACAGGCATCAGTGCAGAGAGCTGCGGATGCAGTCAGCCACCCCAGTATGCTTTGTGGGTGCTCAGCACTCGCAAAGAAAGTGTTGCACTGAAAGAAGTGTGTACCAAGTTTGTCTCCCTCCCACCACACACCTCTTCGTTTCACACAATACGTTTTCCAACGCTGGATGTACAAGGTGCAGAACTTGGTGGAAGCGACATCTTTCAGTTGGTCCCAATCCTGTTTAATATGTATAAACCATAAAATACGGTTACCCGGCTGCAGTGTTTCGGTTTAAATTGCATGTGGTGGATCCCAATGCAGTCTGCGCAGCGTTGCTTCGCCCCGTTTGGAGCTTGAAGCGCTACTTCTATCACTTGGTGCAATGCTACCTCTTGCCTTGTACTATACCCTCGCCATGTGCCACCCTGCCCAGTGTGTGCTCTGTCTTTGGTTTCTGCAGCATGTGCAACTCCCCCCTGACGCGCGTGCACTGTCTCCAGTGACAAATGGGTCATGTGCAGCGCGTGCAATCTCTTGCTGCACTGTCTCGCATGCACACTATCGTTAAGGACATCCTTCGTCTGTATGATGAGTAGTTTTATCTGCAGCACCCTAAACAATGCGTGCAGCGTAGCCGATCGATATACTGGAGGGCCCTTATGCTGCCTCCCTCACCATATATATCTGAACTGGGGTGGCAGAGTGGGCTAAAGAACGGTGATGGATCAAACCCAGATCTTTTGACTGGGTGAGAGTTTGATTGGTTCAGATGCTCCGTCCATCACCACCCCCTTTTGTACCGCCTCCCTCACCAGGGTCATAACAGTTCACTTCCCATCACAGATTGCAAAATCTTCCCTGCAGAGCTTCCGTGCATGCAGTGCCACCTGCAGCGTGTGCGCTGTCTGCAGCGCGCACAGCCAACCCTCAGTCTGTGATGCGCGCCTGTACGATCAGGGAACCCCCGGCGACGGGAGCCTTGACACCGACCACAGACCCCTTTCATCACGGACAGATGCCTGGAAACCGCCGAGCTCTAGTAATTACTTTTTTTTTTCTCGGGAAACCTCATGGATCATAGTTACTAATTAACATAGCACGGTTGCTTTCATTTTCACGGCTGCGCTTGTTTTTTTATTTAATTCACATAGTCTTAAAATCAGCTGTAGCCAGATGATATTATAGTAATACACATTTTGCAGTGCTTATTCATGCTGTCGTTTTGATTCTGAGGGAAAATGTCTTCAGTGCAGGAAAATGTGCTTTATTTATTGAAGGCTCTGAAACATTAGTGGCCTGGAAAATGCTTCTTCGGTGCACAGGAAAGCTTATGGGCTCCAACAACAATGGCTATCAGTTCGGCTGGCCAGCCCGCAGCCAAGCACAGGCTTGTTAAAGAGGTAGTCTGAAACTGCTAGCTGAACTTTTATCCCATGTTATTACCAAGTGTGTGCGAGACTCAAAATGTACCTACTTGTTTATTGTTTTAATACAGGAGTGATTTACTTCCCCCAGTACACTGTGAGTCTTTTGATAATTACAGGGTGAGACTGTGCTTACCAGTTTCCAGACGGTAGGGATGGAATTTTGGGATGTTAACCACTATTATTTGGTATGATTTTTGGAGCGGGTGATCTCCTAACCCAGATAAAAAGGAGGCACCCACCACAGCTAATAGGGGACTGGGGGGAATAGTAACTCTTGAAAAAGACTTAGGCGTCCCCTCAACAAAGAGCCCACATAGGTTGAGTATATTACCCAAAAGCTAGCATGTCGTTCATTCCGGCGGGAAAGGTAAAGTTACAGAGTTCAAACAATCACAATCTATGAACGCAGCCTTGAACTAGTGAGACAAGGTCTATATCTCAACTCAATTCTATTGTTGTAGTGACCAGGTTTTCAGAGAATTATGTATATAGGGGAGTATTATCTAAACGCATTTTGGACATAGATATTTTTTCTTAAACACCAAGCATTAGTTTTTACCAACAATGAATTACGTAGCAAGCACAGTTAACAAGGGTACAAAAAAAATTTATAAATAAAAGATATTTACCACACAAAAGATTTCATTAAAGCTCTGTTATACATTTATTTTATATTCACAATACAATATACAAAAATTTTTTTTTAAAAAACCAGTATACATTTCATAAAAAGATTTTAAAAAACAAGAATCACAAGTCTTGTTTTTTAAAATCTTTTTATGAAATGTATACTGGTTTTTAAAAAAAAAAAAATTTGTATATATTTTTTTAAAAACCAGTATACATTTCATAAAAAGATTTTAAAAAACAAGACTTGTGATTCTTGTTTTTTAAAATCTTTTTATGAAATGTATACTGGTTTTTTAAAAAAAAATTTTTGTATATTGTATTGTGAATATAAAATAAATGTATAACAGAGCTTTAATGAAATCTTTTGTGTGGTAAATATCTTTTATTTATAAATTTTTTTTGTACCCTTGTTAACTGTGCTTGCTACGTAATTCATTGTTGGTAAAAACTAATGCTTGGTGTTTAAGAAAAAATATCTATGTCCAAAATGCGTTTAGATAATACTCCCCTATATACATAATTCTCTGAAAACCTGGTCACTACAACAATAGAATTGAGTTGAGATATAGACCTTGTCTCACTAGTTCAAGGCTGCGTTCATAGATTGTGATTGTTTGAACTCTGTAACTTTACCTTTCCCGCCGGAATGAACGACATGCTAGCTTTTGGGTAATATACTCAACCTATGTGGGCTCTTTGTTGAGGGGACGCCTAAGTCTTTTTCATGATTTCCTAACCCCCCATCACTTTCTTCTTGATGATGTTAATTTCTTCGAATTGACGAGGTTGTCTCCCATTTAGACTCGGATATGCGTAGGTACGCAGAGTTGTTTTGCGCTTTTCCCCAAATACCACCGGTTTCCCCCCACTTCGTTACATTCCCAGTTTCCCCGAATTTGAGTTGCATGTAAACTACACACCCTCAGTAGTTACACAGATGCCACCAAAACGGTAAATACATTTTTGCTTTGTTAATCTTTTTTTCCCCCTAACGTGGACACTTTTTCACCATTGCCACATTTTTTTTGGCCTACAATTTACAGACTTTTATTGCAATTGGTGTTCTAATATTTAGCAATGCCAATAGCTCAAACTTAATTAATGCGAGACCTATAGCATGCAAAAGCTTGATATAGATTATATATATATATATATGTGTGTGTATATATGTGTGTATGTGTATATATATATAGGTTCATGCCTCATACTGTCCCTGGATTTAGTGGACTGGAGTGTGATTGATGGAATATATATATATATATAACGCTCCCAAGAGTGCCACAGACCGCAGCACCCTCTCAGAGAAAAACGGACACCAAGTCAGGTAGCAAGTGCAGCAATGTCTTCTTTATTTTATTTTTTCATGTGTAGCAGGAGTGCCACGATCCGGACACGTTTCGGCGACCCTGTCGCCTTGCTCACCAGATACAGAGTATATGTGTGTATATATGTGTATATGTATATATGTATGTGTATATATATATATATATGTATGTATGTATGTATGTATATGTGTGTTTTTTTTTTATACATATCGCTAAGCACTTTTTTTTGTAAAACGAGGTGGGGAATGGACCGAGATGAGACCGCATGGAAGGTGAGAGCCGGATGAGGGTGGAGAACAAGCAAGAGAACAACGGGGAAACGTGGACAATACAATAAAGAGTGGGGGATAGGGTCGCTCACAGGCAACAGAGGGCAGGGAAACCCAGATAACCATATGGGGAAGCACACAGACAGCAGAAGGTGGGTATGCAACAATGGGGAAGCACACAGACAATTGAGGGTGGGGAGATTGTAAAGCACACAGACAATGGAGGATGAGAGAACGGAGAAGGTGAAGCAGGGTGGCCGGTTTGGGATTATACACGGAGGGTCGAGGGTGAGCAAGCAAAAGCAGCAACGGATTGGAGGGCAGAGAGTGGATAAAAACATGGGCTAGAAAAGGAACATGATGTACTCTAGGGAGATGGCTAGAAAACACATGCACTCATGTAGAGTGCATAACCAAAAAGTCAAACAGTAGCACCCGAGAAGCAAGCAGTGGAAGATCACAAGTTAATGGTTCCGTGCTCCAGCTGAGGGACAAACACCAGAAGAGGAAGTAAAGCCCACTGAAACTGTTGAATAGGTAAGCAAATGAGTTGCCAATAAAACCGATCAATGGTATGCAATAGCCCACTATAAGCTATGAATATTTCTTGCAACAGACCGCACATGTGCCGTCTTAGGCGAGACCTAAAAATAGGTAAACAGATTTAAACTAGAATTGGCATGAAAGTTAATCTTTACTCCAGCAGGTGCTTTTCCTTGGTGTAGGTGTAAATCAGTTCAGTAGTTTTTGAGACATTGGCATTAAAAAGTGTATCAAGAAGCCCTTAGTCATATAACCTGTCCATCAAGTTGGAGCTATGTAGACCATTAATCAGTAACCATTTGTGGATCACTATTAAATTTTTTTTTTTTTAAAGATTGGACCTGACCTTTTGTCTCCCATCCATAAATAGTCTGTAGATTCCCCTTCCTAAGCAAATTGTTATGAGGTCGGGCGTCCCTACAAAACCTTATGGCAAGGATTGGTGGAGCGGGAGGGACATGGCTGCGTGCAGGGATTGGAACTTATGAGATGACTTCCGAAATAAATACGTTTTCTATAGCTTAAGTACTGCACTAAAATTGTGCCTGAATGGTTAATACTAACTTTGAGGTACCTCTGCCTGAAAGCGAAGGGTGTGGCGGTAGTGCAGAAATTTAAAAAAAAAATAAACCAAACTTCTTACCAGCCATTAATTGATTGAGTCACTTAAAAACAGGGCCACTGGACTTGAGTGTCTGCAGCAGCAGCATTTTCCACATAATTACCAGTTTAATCCGTTGGCTACAAAATCTGTAGTTTTGCAGCGTGAATCTTTCTGGGTTCAATATGCTGTGCATATTCCGCAATCTGGTGGTTGGGTCTGGAATCGTAGTCTTTTTTTCTTTTTCTTTTTTTGTAGCCCAGGTGGGCGTCGACGTCCCACCATTTGGTGTACCTTCGGTGACGTCGGCGTGCTTCCGGCGGAAGCTACCACCCTTGGGCGCCATCTTCAGATTCTTTTTTCCGCCGTTGGGTCTGGATCGTCGCGTGAAGCTCCAGAAGTTTTGGAGGAGGAAAGGAGAAAATACTGCAAATCTTCAACCGAGAAGACCTGAGAAGATCGAGAGAAGAGTACCTTTAGAGAGGAGACGACGAAGAAATGAGAAAATCTCGAAATCTTCGACGTCCTTCGGGGAATGCACACACAGGGGGCCCCCTGAGCGCAGGGATGTACAAGACGCCCTTTAAATTCTGCAAGAACTGCCACCACAAGTTCGCACAGAAGGACCAGCACCCAGTCTGCAACCTCTGCCTACCTATCGACCACGAGAGCAGAGACTGCAACGCCTGCTCCGTCTTCAAGCCGAAGACACTCCGAGTTCGAGAGACAGAGGACGGTTCATCACACGATGCAGGGCAAGGGCCAAGCCCCGACGCTTTACGAACTTGGCCTCTCCACAGACGACGAGGACAACATCGCCGAAGGCCCAGATGACTTCACGGTCGCTGAGACCGATAAGAAAACGCCTGAGAAGGTTGGAGAGTCTACGACCCCGAAAACTCCCACAGGGCCTCGAAAACAAGAGGCAGACTCTCGAAAGTCTGAGCCCAGAGCCTTGAAAGGAGCATGGCGTCGAACAAATCGATGACCGAAGCTGCATCCTCCGAAAAAGAGCCCAGCGGATCCTCCGAGAAGGACTCCCGGAGGCAGAAGACCAGCGAAAAGCAAAGGTCATCGAAGCAAGCACCTGAAAGAGGGCCTTCGACTTCGACGTCGAAAGAAAAGGTGCCTAAGAAAGCTTCGACGGGGCGGCCGAAACGCTCGACGACTAACAGGCCGCAGAAATGCAGAGAAAGAGGCTCGAGGCCGAAATGGAGAACATCCTTCAGAGAAGGAAGGATTTCGATGAAAAAATGAGGTTACCAGATCCCCTCGAAGCCGGCAACGACCGTCGCTGAGGTACAGGAGCTCGAGGAGTTCGACGTCGAAGAGCCGCCGAAAACTCCAGAACCTTCGGAGCACGAAGAGGAGGAAGACCTCTACTATACAGAAGGGGATTACGGGGAACAGCAGTCCAGCTACGGCTCGGGTTCCTCGACGGCCCAAGACCAGGAATGGCAGGACATCGAGGCCGAAAACCCAGAGGAGGCGGTGGAAACATACCCCTCGAGGCCTTTACCACCGGATGACATTGGGGCATACAATGAGGTGGTAAGAAAGGCTGCAGCAGCCTATGGGGTTAAGATGGAAGAGGAGAAGCCAGAAGCAGACTTCCTGCTCGAGACATTGCTCCCCATACAGACAAGAAGCCAGTTCCTGCCCATGCTCAAGAGTATCACAGACCAGGGGAAGGAAGCCTTCAAGGACCCGGCTACGTGCAGATCAGTAACGCCGAGTACGGAGAAGAAATACAAATTCTCCTCCCAAGACCCAGCTTACATCAAGGGATCCGTCACAGCAGATTCTATAATCGCTGCAACGGCCAGGAAAAGGGCAAACGTCCCAACAACATCTGGACCCCCACCTGACAAAGAAAGCAGGAGGATGGATCTAACTGGCAGGAAGATTGAGAGGAACGCCGCAACGCACTGGCGGATGGCGAACTCCAACGCCCTCCTGAATAGGCATCAATACCAGCACTGGGAGGAGATGGGACAGTTGCTCAAGCACCTCCCGGAACAATACCGTGAGAGGGCATCACACCTTGTGGAAGAGGGGAAGAGCATCTCCAATTCGTGCCTGAAGACAGCCTTGGATGGGGCAGAAACATCCAGCAGACTGATGGCTATAGGCATCACAGAAAGAAGGCAAGCCTGGCTCAGGATCTCAGGATTCAAGGCTGAGGTTCAGAACAACATCCTGAACACAACCTTCAACGGTGAAACACTGTTCGGAGCCCCAGTTGATGATAAGCTCACCCAACTGAAGGACAACGAGACGGCAAGGTCCATGGGGGCCCTGCAGTTCAGAGGTATGAGAAGGGGCACTCCTACACGGAGGCCGAACGGCAGAGGTGGAAATCAGCGAGGAGATTCTCATCAGAGTTTCCACCAGGGGCAACAGAGGCCACCAGGGCCAGCAGAGGCAAAGCTGGAACTGCCAAAGCAGGGGCCAGTCCTTTCGGTCAAGAGGAAATGGACGAGGCCAGAGAAGGAGAGGCGGTGAACAACCCCCCTCTAAGTGACTTCAGACGAGAGAAGGTGCTCCACCACCCAAACCCTACGGGGGAGGAGCACGGGAAAACAAAGAGGAGAGGGCTACACGGACAAGACACAATGGAACATGTAACACCGGTAGGAGGAAGATTAAGATTTTTTCTCCAGGAGTGGAGAAAAATAACAGACAAGTGGATACTCAATATCATGCAGTTCGGATACTGCATAGAATTGGAAAAGAGGCCACCAAACAGAAAAGAAAAGACAGCACTCGGGAAGAGAGCTGCAACTACTGCAAGAGGAAGCCCAAGAACTACTCCTCAAAGCGGCCATCGAACGAGTTCCTTTCAAAGAACGGAACAAGGGAGTGTACTCGAACTACTTCCTAGTGCCAAAAGTGGACGAAAGTCTACGACCCATCCTGGACCTACGGTTCCTGAACAAATACGTCAAAACTCAAAAAGTCAAAATGACGTCCCTACAAGAGGTCATCTCACAGATAAAAGCAGGGGACTTCCTGTCTACCATAGACCTCAAAGATGCGTACCTGCACATCCCCATGAACAGGCAGCACAAGCACATGCTAAGGTTCACAGTAAACAAGGATCACTACCAATTCACGACCCTGGCGTTCGGCCTAAAGTCCGCACCAAGGGTGTTCACCAAATGCCTCGCAGCAGTGGCCGCACATCTAAGAAGAATGGGGATACACGTGTACCCCTACCTCGACGACTGGCTGGTAAAGGCAAGCTGTTACAGGACATGCAAAGAGCATGCAGAACAGGTGACAAGAACGCTAGCAAGCCTGGGTTTCTCCATACACTGGGAAAATGCTCGATGGAACCAGAGCAAGTGAAGATCTTCCTGGGAGCCCAGATCGACACCGTCCAATGCAGAGTCTTACCGAGCGAAAAGAGGACGCTCAGCCTGCTGAGGGAGAAACGTCACTACCAGAAGGGGCGAGCTCTGACAGTGAGGACTGTGAGCAAGATCTTGGGGATGATGGCATCATGCATACACCTGGTCCCCAGTGTACGCCTACAAATGAGACCACTTCAAGAGTGGCTGCAACAACAATGGTCACAAGCTACAGGAAGTTGGGAGGATCTAGTGGTTGTAACGCACAGGGTGCAGGAAGAGATAAGGTGGTGGACCAAGGAGAGAATAACAGAAGGGAAACCTCTAACACCACCGGACCCAACAGTGACCATCACCACAGACTCATCCCAGAGGGGGTGGGGCGCACACATGAACAGGCTCAGAGTGAGGGGTCTGTGGAGCCCTACAGATGCAGTCAGGCACATCAACTACCTGGAACTGAAAACTGTGTTGCTAGCCCTCAAGGCCTTTCAGAAACACCATTACAACCAGAAGGTGCTAATACAGACAGACAACACCACAACGATGTTTTACATAAACAGGGGGGAACTCAATCGTTCCCTCTGTCAAACTTGGCACAGGAGATCTGGAAATGGGCTATACCACTAAAAATAGACTGGCTAGCCATACACCTGCCAGGGAAGGACAATGTAGAAGCGGATTGGCTCAGCAGACAGACTTCAGCGTCCCACGAGTGGGAACTCAACAGTCAGGAAACAGAAAGTCTATTCAGGAAATGGGGCACCCCAACAATAGACCTATTTGCAACACACCGGAATGCAAAATGCCAATACTTTGCATCCAGGCAACCAGAGGCACTGTCCCAGGGGAATGCCCTATGGATAAGCTGGTCAAAAACATTTGCCTACGCTTTTCCCCCGATACCACTGATCCCGAGGGTTCTCAACAAATGCATGAAGAGCAACATGACGCTCATCCTTGTGGCACCACAATGGGCCAGACAGACCTGGTTCTCTCAGATAATGGAGATGGCACAGGGGCCCCCCCACAAGTTCTCAAAAAGAAGAGACCTACTCTCCATGGAAAACTGAGAAATTCTACAGCCAGAGCCACAAAGCCTCAACCTCTCAGCCTGGCTCCTGAGGACTTAGAATTCGCACACCTAAAACTACCAGAGAGCACCCTGCGGGTGCTGCGAGAGGCAAGAAGGCCCAGCACACGCAAGTGCTATGGGGAAAAATGGAAAAGATTCACTCAATGGTGTTGCAAGAAATCGCTCCAAAGGAAACTGACCAAGGAATCCACGGTGCTAAGGTACCTCACACACCTAATTAAGGCTAAGCTAAGCTCATCCTCGCTGAGGGTGCACCTGGCAGCGATTGTGGCATACACAAGAGTAGAAACAGGGAGAAGCTTCTTCACTTCCCAAGTCGTGAAAAGATTCCTGGAAGGAGCTAAAAGAATAGCGCCGCCTAAAAGAATGCCGCCGCCGGCCTGGAACTTAAATGTGGTACTGACGGAGCTCATGAAAGCACCTTTCGAACCCATCCACAAAGCATCACTGCAAAAGCTAACAATGAAGACTGCCTTTCTGGTAGCAATCACCTCTCTACGAAGGGTGAGCGAACTGCAGGCACTCACACTGCAGGAACCCTACATCCAGATACACACTGACAGGGTCGTGATGAGAACTGACCCACACTTCATACCAAAGGTGGTGTCAAGGTTCCACATGAATCAGAGTACTCAAATCCCTAGCTTCTTCCAAAATCCCACCACAAGCGCTGAGAGGTCGCTCCACACCCTAGACGCAAGAAGGGCTGTGATGCACTACATTGAAAGAACGACGGAACACAGGAAAACAAAACAGTTCTTCGTGTCCTTCGCAAACAGTTACATGGGCAAACCAGTAACTAAAAACACCATAGCTCGATGGATCGCACAGACAATTCAATTCTGCCACAAACAGGAGCTAACAGGAGGGGCACAGGCCCACTCCACCAGGAAGAAAGGAGCAACAATTGCCTTTCTGGCCAACACACCAATTCAGGACATATGCCTGGCGGCAACATGGGCTTCAGTGCACACTTTCACTAAGCACTATTGCGTGGATGTACAGATGAACAAAGAAGCACAAGTAGGACAAAAGGTGCTTCAACATATTTTCAACAACCAACGCTCATCTTCCACCCAATCGCCACAAAAGTAACGAAAACCGCTACAAAATCTATGCACAGCATAGTGAATCCAGAAAGATTCACACTGCAAAACGAATAGTTTCTTACCTGTCGGTGTAGTTTTGCAGCTTGAAGATCTTTCTGGATTCACTAGCGAACCCACCCGCCTCCGCCAGAAAGATGAGGCTGGAGAAGAAGGTGGAAGCACATAGAAAAGAAAGCAAGTTGGAACGATTACAAAATACGTGGAAAGAATAACGTTGAAAAAACGATTAACAAACATAGCCATGGATTCACTACAAAGACAAAAAAGAAAAGAGACAGAAAAAAGAATCCGAAGATGGCGCCCAAGGGTGGTAGCTTCCGCCAGAAGCACGCCGACGTCACCGAAGGTACACCAAATGGTGGGACGTCGACGCCCACCTGGGCTACAAAAAAAAAAAAGAGAGAAAAAAGACTACGATTCCGGACCCAACCACCAGATTGCGGAATATGCACAGCATAGTGAATCCAGAAAGATCTTCAAGCTGCAAAACTACACCGACAGGTAAGAAACTATTCGATTTCAACAACAAAAAATGTGATTCTATCTCAAACGGAATAAAAGTTACTTAAAGCGTTACAGTTCCTGGAGCAGTGGAAGGCCCTTTGCAAAGATAGACTGGTAATCTTGTAGTTGCTTACTGCTGTATTTGGGTGTTCAACTGGTACTAATGAGGTGAAATATTTCCCCAGACAGCCTGACCTTGAGTTAAAATGACAAAATAATGAAGTAATGCTAACCACAAAATGTAGCGCATTGTGCAGAAAAATGTAATCAAACCTGCTGCATAATGTCTTCAGCTGAATAATTCCAGTGGCTCTGCTTTAAGCTTAACGGTGGCAAAGATCTATTCTTTTTGAGATGGTGGAGGGTGGTATCAGCTGAGATCTGGACTAGTGGAGACAATTACAAAAATGTCTACATTCGATACAGTTTGATTACTTATTACTAAAAAGTGTATTTTGTAAGAACTTGTTTTATCTCAATCACTGCATCATTTTGCAGCAGCCTAGCTTAGAGTATTTAAATACGGTTTTAAAATAATAACTTTTATATTCACAGTGCTTTCTGCCACAGACTGAGACCTCATAGCACTATAAACACAGCCATTGGAATTATGCAGCAGGAGAAGGCCAAATGATGCAGCATGGTTGACCAAATTCTGCAGCGAGCGAAGGCGAATTATACTGCATAATGCTGCATATTTTGCGGTAGCATAATGCTGCATATTTTGCTATTTTTACATTTGTTAACACTGTCCTGGCCTTTATTGCCCCTCATAAGTACCACATTAACACCCACATTTAGCAATAAACAACTGAAAGGTGACCAGTCAGCCTTTAGGAAGGGCCTTCCACTGCGAGGTAACGTGTAACTTTAGAACCATTTAAGATAGAAACGTATTTTTTTTAATCTGCAAATTATGCAGCAGATTATGAGTCAGATGCGGGAAATCCATAACTATGCGCTGTGATTGCAGGGTGATTGTGAAAGTGAAGGGTGAGAATGAGGAGTGAGTTGTCTGAATCATTCCCAGACAATTGAATTAAATTGGCATGGTATTGACGGGGCGTAGGGTTTTAGATATAAATTTAACTATTGCTATCATGGCATTAATCAGGGATCGAGGGTGAAGGATATAATGTGCTAACCCTGCAACAAACTCCAGTTGTACGATTAGGATTGCCAGCTCATTATTTTGATGTCCCCGACGGTACAAAAATAAACAGTAACCTAAAGCTCTATTTTCAGCACTTAACTGTGCGTACTTCGAACAGCAAATATAAATAGGAAGCACTTTTAATTGTGTTCTAGGGTGGTTTGAATGATTCATTGCTGATAATTAAAGGGAACCGACAGAAAAGTCACATTCCAAATGAATACATACTTTTATTTATAACCCTATTTAGTGTCAAGGCAAGGTCTTTGGGGGCTCTTTGAACATACATGGCTTGGATTTTTTTTTTTACTGGCAATCTTACTTTATATTCCTTATCATGAAATGCTGTTTCACACTCCAGCAGTAAATGTAAAATACAAATGTAAGGAATAGGCAGAGTGGGGGCCCAGGGGGTACTGGAAGTAGAAAAAAAGACCAAGCCTCGGTAACCAGTTTACAAAGGTATGCAAATAGTCTTTAAAGACCTGTGAAAAACTCTGCCATGCCGGAAATAAGACTCCAGACACTTCCCAGCCGAGCCCAAAGCAGCACACTCCCTGATCTCCGGCCTCACGTAAATGAAGACCGCCTGGAAAAGCAGCAAATAAACATCGCCTCACTTCCAAGACATCTTCATTTACATGTACATGCATAGGCCTTTGCGCCGACCTCCCCCACAGCCCCCCATGGACTCCACCCCCCACCCCTTCACGGGGGCGTGCCACACAGTTTGGAGACCTCTGCCTTAGAATGTCTGCTAGATCAACGAGGTTCTCTCCTACATTGGTTTAAAAAAGCAAGTTGACGGATAGCCAGTGTTTTTTTTTTTAAATCTGTTTATTAGCATAGTTTTGTGAGCAGTAATAGCATACAACTTCATTCATATAGTCTTAGTGTAAATTCCGCAGGTACATGTATGCAGTTGCTCCAAGCATATATAGGAACATAGTGAATTCGATTTTTCATTTTGTCGATGTATTGGAACAAACTAACAAAACCCTTTCACAACCGGTCCCACCCTCCACCCCTACGAAATCCCACCCGACACTCTCTTAGTAGGCACATAAATGAAATATCGACATGTGGGTCACACTCAATGTAATGATACAAAGCGCAAGGCTAACACACAGGTAAGATGGGGTAGTGTGAGCGATGGGTCGGGGCTGTCCGTCCCCATCGTAGTGCACCGTAGGCAGTGGTGGTCGTGGTCGTGCATAGGAGAGTGAGTCGGGGCACGGTAGTACCCCAAACGGCTATTCACTAGTATCCTCATCATCGTCGTCATTGCCAGCCTCAAAGACCCCCAATGTGGCAAACCATTCCAGTGAGATCGGCGTTTTCCGGAGGCCCCTATTCTCCTCCCTTAGTAGTGCTACGCCCTCAGCCTTCCCCCAGCGCACTACCTCCGCCCGCCACATATCGGGGTTGGGTGGTCTCGATGATTTCCATCTCATCGTGATGGCACGCTTCGCCAGCAACAAGGCCAGATCAGAGAAGCGCGCCGCCACGGTTCTGGTGCGGGTCGATGGTCCCAGCCCTAGAAGTGTATTTTCCAGTGTAGGTATTCGGGGCAGTGTACCCGTTTTCGCGAGTGAGTCATGGACAGTGCTCCAGAAATATCCTAGTTTGGGGCACTGCCACAGCATATGTACTAGTGATGCGTCGTCCGCATCACATCAGGGGCAGTTATGTCTGGTCGCAGGAAACATCACATGTAGTCGGCGCGGTGTCAGGTAGGCTCTATGCAATATCATCAGTTGGATGAATTTGTACTTGGGGTTCCTAGCTACCTTCCTGGGGAACTGAAGTATGCGCTCCCATTCCTTGTCTCGCAGCGGTCTTCCGATTTCTACTTCCCATGTCGCTCGTAGTGGTGATAATGTGAGTGCCCTCCCCGACTTAATGCTAGACGTGAGCCACTTGGTCAGGTGGCCGCCCGTTCCCATGAGGTAGAGCATTGCAATAAGAGGGTTCGTAGTAGGCTCCCGCCCGTCAGGCGACCATTTGCATGAAATGTAATGTCGGAGTCCGGCGTGTAGGAGAAAGGAGCCGCCGGGGACGCCCTGTGAAGTCCTGAAGTCTTCGAAAGATAGTAGGTGTCCCTCTGCAAATAGGTCACCCACGTGTGTCACGCCTGCGTCATGCCAGGGATCCAGTAGGGTCGCCGTGAGTGTGCCCGAACCCAGTGGTATGCCCAATAATGGAATCGTGGGGGCATATGGAGTCCCGAGGGACGTGTACTTCAGTGCCTTCCGCCAGTATGTGATCGCCAGCTTGAGAAGTGGCGGGGCGGTTCTGGGAAGGTCCGAGCCAGGAAGGAGCAAGGTGTGCACTCTCCCCTTAGTACGGTCATCCTCTGTTAAATTAATCTCGTGAAGATTACGGCCCGCCACCCAGTAAGCTAGCCATTGCAGCTGACATGCGTAATTATAAGCCCTGAGGTCCGGTAATCCCATGCCTCCAGAGTCGGAGGGGAGTTGCATCTTGGCCAGACCTATGCGCCTGCGGCCATTTCCCCACACAAGTTCGGTTAGTAGCGAGTCGAGGGTCTTAAATGTCGCCGCTGGGATCAGGAACGGCAAGTTGGTGAAGTAGTAGATAAGCCGGGGGAGCATCACCATCTTGGAGATTGCCACCCTTCCGGGTATCGAGAGCGGCAACGTAAGCCAAAACTGAATCTGTGATTTCAGCGCCCGAATGGCCTTCCCTAGGTTGCCGTCTATCATCATGCTCGCCTCTCTGTATATCTGGATCCCCAGGTATCGGAAGGTAGTGTCAGCCATCTGGAATGCATGAGGGGCAAAGGGCAGGGGAGCCGACCCCTCTGTGGCTGCAAAGGTGAACCCGTAGGACTTAGACTCGCTTATGGTGAGGCCAGAGATCTCTCTGAAATCCTCGAAAACCCGAGAAATCGGGCTTAAATCACCTCTAAGGTCACGGAGATACAATATGATATCATCCGCGTAGGCAGACACAACATGGTCCGTGCCATGGCGCCGTACGCCATATTGGGGGGCCATCAACCTGAGCCTACAAAGTAAGGGTTCGAGGGCAAGGACAAAGAGGAGAGGGGAGAGCGGGCAGCCCTGTCTGGTGCCTCTGGCAATGGCCAGAGGACCTGAGATTTGACTGGAGGTGCGCACCCTGGCAGTGGGGCTGGTGTATAGTAATCTGATCCAAGCGAGGAATTCGGGTGGTATCCCGAATTTTAACAGGGTGGCGAACATATAGTCCCACCTCAGGGAATCGAAAGCTTGTCGTAAGTCTAAAGAAATGCACCCTTCGGGGCCCGCTTCCATATTGTCTCCGAGCATGAGCTGAGCCAAGCGCCTAAGATTCATGGCCGTATTGCGGCCCGTTACAAAACCGCATTGGTCTGGGTGTACCAGCTGGGGCACGTATTGCACGAGCCTTGATGCCAGTACCTTGCTCAGTATTTTAGAATCAGTATTGAGAAGGGACAGGGGTCTGTAGTCGGCCAGCTGCAGACCATCTTTGACCGGTTTCAAGAGGGATGTGATCAGGGCCTGCATGGATGACTGCGGCAGGAAGGTTGTACGTAGGGCTGCCAGATAAACAGTATGTAACCGTGGGGCCAGAAGGTCTATATATGTGGCGTAGAACTCCGTTGGCAGGCCATCTGTTCCAGGGGCCTTGCCCTTCGGAAGGGCTCTTATCGCCTGTCTGATTTCTGCCACCGTAATAGTACGCTTCAAGTCTTTATTCTGAGCGACAGTAAGTTTTGGGAGGGCCAGACCCTCCATGAAGGCCGCAATTGCGGGCTCCGCTAGGGGCTGTGGGGGACTATACAATGTGGTGTAGTAGTCCTTAAACGCCGTGTTGATCCCTATTTGGGTGGTAGCTGAGCGGCCATATTGGTCGAAAACCCTCAGAATGGGTTGGCTGATCGGGGAGTCCCGCAGGAGGCGGGCGAGTAGGGGTCCGGCTCGGTCAGCCTGCGTATGCTGCCTGTTCGTGTATTCCCTGTAGTCTATAATCCGCAATTCTTCCAGGAGCTCCGCATGTCTAATATGTGCCTCTTGCAGTGGCGTGAAGGGAACATTGGTGCCCGCTGCCTCATTCTCCAGGGATGCAAGTGAGCCCTCTACCTCCTTCAGTTCACTGATCACCTCCCGTTTCCTTCCCACCCTAAGAGCCATTGCAGCCCCCCTAAGACAGACCTTGAAAGCGTCCCACTCTACCTGCCGGGAGCTGGCCGTGTGTGCATTCGTGGAGAAGTAGGTATCTATAGTGTCTGACAGAGAGGATCGGAAGACCGAGTCCTCGAGGAGATCAGGAGACAGCCGCCAAGTCGGAATGGGAGCCAGTGTCTTACCCCACTGCCATGTAATCTCCACGGGGTTGTGGTCCGACAGCGTTTTCCCCATGTGCTGGGCCTGGATAATCTGTGTTGTGAGGGAACGGGAGCAGAAGACATGATCAATTCTGGTGTGAAGCCGGTGGGGAGGGGAGAAAAAAGTGTATTCCCTATCTAGAGGGTGTATGCTGCGCCACACATCTGCCATATCCCAGCCCTCGGCCCAACTTGCAAGCGCATCAGCCTGTTTTCTGCTCTCGGTTGTCTGTAAGGGGGGGTGTGATCTATCTAACAGAACATCAAGCACAGCATTAAAATCACCCCCGATGATCCATCGATGGTCGGCCCAATCTGCAAGCACCCCGTTTACATTGGACAAAAATTCCGATTGATTCGTGTTAGGTGAGTACACACAGCCAAGGACTACCGCCTCCCCATCCAACAGACCCCGTATGAACACATAGCGACCCTCTTGATCAATACGTTGCTCTAGCAGCTGAAAGGGAAGAGAGCCACGAAGCCAAATTGCCGCCCCCCTAGAGAATGCAGAGTATGAGGTCGCAAAGAGCTGCCCTCTCCATTTCTTGCGCAGCTTCACCGCTTCCGCAGTGTTCAAATGTGTCTCTTGCAGGCAAGCAATCTGTGTCCCCCTTCTGTTGAGCTGTGCAAGGATTCTATGTCGTTTATGCACAGATCCCATGCCACGCACATTCCAGTTGCACAATTGATAGTTATTAAGAGGTCCCATTTCCAACTGTGCGGCTCGACAATGTGATGCAACTGGGTGACCCCACATGTCCTGCTGTGCTAAAAGGTGAGAGTGTCTCGCAAACAAGTAACCCCTGAACAAAAAGGTCCCTGAGCCAACGTACCCAGGAGCCAAACCATGGTGCCCAACGTGGGCACAAGTCAGTCAAGTTCTTGTGCATACCGGGGATGGTAGGCCTCCGCCAGTCGGCCCTGAACTGTCTGAGTGGGCACGGTAGCCCACAATACAATGGGCCCCTGCACACACAACCCACCATATGTGAAGGAGGGGATTAGTTATACGTTACCACCCGGTGAGGATCAATCGTATCGTGGTTCAGAACTCCTCTGCCATCTGGGCTGTGATCTTCTGGAAGAGCTGTAAGCTGGTAACCGAACCAGACACCTCAGTGTGGGTGTCGGTGGTGACGGAGATTCTGTCACCGGCTACTTCCGCGTCGTGGGCGGCCAGCGCCTCCTCAGTTAGGCGATGATGCGGGGATGATGACGTGCGGTCTGTCACCTGGTGTCCAGAGGGATGCGTCGTCGCCGGAGCTCTGTGTGGTGGATGACGTCTGGGGCTGTGAGCGTCGCTCCGTCGGTCTGCCGAGCCTCTGCGGGTGTCACTGTGGTGGCCTACGGACGGGTCCCGCGACTCCGGCGGGGTCAGGGTGATCTCCATCCATTCTGCCGCTTCCTCGGGTGAGTCGAAAAAATGGGACCTGTTGTCATGCAGGATTTTAAGCCGGGCAGGGAATAAAAGTGCATATTTCATGTTTCTGTCCCGCAGTTTACGTTTCACCCCCATGAAGTTGGACCTGGCCCGCTGCACAGTGGGCGTGAAATCGGGGTAGACCGATATAGTCTTGTCCTCAAAGCGTATTGGCGCTTCCTCTCTTGCTGCCCGCAGGACAGTGTCACGGTCCCTGAAGTGGAGGAGCCGAGCGATCAGGGGGCGAGGGGGCGCCCCAGATTGCGGGGGCCGCGATGGCATCCTATGGGCCCTTTCCACACTGTAGAGGGCGGTGAGGTCTCTCCGGCCCACCAGCTTCCTTAGCCAATCCTCGACAAATTGCGTGGGATCCTTCCCCTCGCTTCTCTCCGGAATACCAAGGATGCGGACGTTGTTGCGGCGGGCCCGTCCTTCCGCGTCGTCCACTCTGTCCCACAGTTGTTTCAGCTGCTTCTCTACTTTTTCTAATTTTGTGGAATGTTCCGTCTGCTGCGGTATCAGGTCGTCCAGCGCTATTTTCTGCTCTGCCACTCGATCCGCCAACTTGTTGTGGTCAGCCTTAAGTAGGGATAGGCCAGTCGCCATACTGTCTATGCGCGATTCTAGCGCGTCGCGCGTATTTCATTCAGGATCAGATCCAGCTTGGCGTCTTGCGAGCCCTTGCCGGTCGGCGGGATGATGTCCATGTTGGAGGAGGCCAGTGGGTCCTCAGAGCCCGTAGACTGCACATCTGCTCGGTTGCCCTGGCCCTGTGATTTGCCCCTGGTTCTGCCCATGGTTCGTGTTTGCAGGGTGGCGTTGTAGTGGACGCAGCAGCCCGCCGCCGTCCCTCCGAGTGGTATGCAGTAGGCGTGGATGGGCCAATGTCCACTGAGCAGGGGCGGATGTAGTGAAGATCCCTGGGTTGGTATGGGTAGCGCGGACTATCCTGGCGAGGTAGCGATGCAATGTGGGTCGGTGCGCCACTGGTGCCCACGCCTTTAGGAATACTCCCAGGACCGCCGATGCGGTGAGGGGGGAGAGGCGATGAGATCCAGGCCAACACAGAGTGGGTGTGCCGTGGCTGGCGGGAGCGTGGAAAAGGGCTGCAGCGTTGTAAATAGGCGCAAAAGCGCGTGGCGCACTACTCCACTCCAGATCCCGGCACCTGTGGTCCGCGTGCCTGTAATGCGTACCGCTTTACGGCGGCTCCGTGGTCAGCAAGGCGAGCCTACCAGGTCCCGAGTTCTACACCAGGTCCCAACGTGGTGACAAAATGGCGCCAAGATATTGGTAGGGACCGGCCGTCCCGCGATATGGCGCTGACAATCTGAGCAGAGGGAAGCGAAGCTGGACCCTCGGCGCTTGTAAAGGAGTGCACGCGCTGTCTCCTCTATCGTACCCCACCTCCACCGGCGGGACGCCGGAGTCCCCTGAACTTCGTGGGCTGGTGGGGGGACGGCGCTGTAGTGGTCTCGCGTCCCGAAAGGGCTGCGTGGCGTAGTGGCTGACCAGTGGCAGTGCGGCCAAGCAGGGGAGGCAGCGGGGTCACAGTGGTGGCGGGGACTCAGTACCTCGATCCGCGGGTCCAGCGTGAAGAATGTAGGAAGTCCGGTCCCGGGTCCCGATCGGACCGCGAAGGAGGTGGGGGGTATGTCGGCCAGGCCAATCACTTGAGGCCGGGGCTCCGTCTTGGTCCGCAGGCCGCAACAGACATCGTCGTCAGGATTTACCCAAGGAGCGGTTCCAGGGGGGGCAAGTTGCACCGCTTCACTCCGCTTGCTCCCGGGGGCAATATGTACAGAGATCAAGTGGGTCGTAGGCAGGGGAGGACAGGATAATCAGCTTATTGTTCAGGGCATAGGACGGAGCTAGCAAGCTACACGTCCACCATCAACGGCTCCAGGCCACGCCCCCGACGGATAGCCAGTGTTTATTGAAAAAAATGAAATGTCTGAATAGAATTAAGAAATATACATTCTATGAACCAATTACTGCTTGATTTCTAGTAAGTTTAACAACTTTGTTCAACTTTCCTGAAAATGAAGTATTCATTTTAAAATGTACACATTAAGATCTTACAGAAGTTCGTACTAGTTTAGTCGATTTGAATGTGAGCAAGGATTTTTGTATTTCTGACTGTATTGATGTAACCTCGGAGGAGGTGTGTTTGTAAGTTAAATTTAATTGTAAGTTAACAATTTTATTTTATGCTAATAAGTTCATTAGTTTACATAGTAATCCACGTTTCTTGGATGGACTCTGAGCATGACCATTTTGCCTTTTGTATAGCGCATATGTTTTGCATTTAATTTTCACTACTTGCACTTGGTCACTTGAATCTACATTTTATAAAGATATGAAAGCAGATTTTTCTACAGCTTGCTGTAAACCATGACTCCAGGAAATGGCTGTAAAATGTCAAGTGCAGAGTACAGGCTCTTTCCTGGGCCATTGACAGTTGCTTCCTGAATGTCTTTTTGTTCCCTCATTGGTCACCTTGGGCTGGCCCTTCTGTCAGGTAAATGCTTTTTTCTGAACATATGGATGCAAAATAATGAAATCCAGTGTGTGCTGAAGAGGTTTATAGTAGAAACACCTTCCTTTTGAAATAGCAGGGCCATTTATTGCGTAACAGGTGTCCTTGTACAAATATTCACTTAAATACTGCAACAATTTTTTCCTATCTTTGACATTTTTCAGTAAAACTAGAGACCAGCAAATATTTTTTGAATTGGTAAAATTGCAATTAAAATGCCCAAAACTGAATGTGGCTCCAAATTGTTGTTCACACATGTTAGGTTGAAATATTTTTATTTTGTTTGTCCCCTCGAATAAAGGTCCCAGCACTTCTTCCACCAGCTGCTATTAATGGTATTCTCACACTAAATGGTGAGACGTTTCTCTGGAGAAGCAATATAATGTTACACACATCCTCCTCCTTTGCCAAAGTAAATTATTTACAGACCATAAAAAGGTACTTCATGCTCTCTGTTCCTCTTCCACATCCTCCCTCTTTTTACTCACCCAATCTCGTAATCTTACTCTAGCCACATACTCAACTGTAATCCTCACAGCCTATGCATAGCTTTCTTTTTTGTCACTCAGCAGTTTTTGACCAAGTCAAACCCTCCTAGCCAAGCAAGACACCCTAAGTTCAAACCCACATGCAGCCCTTATGCTGCAGCACTTTCACACAGAAGTAGGTAAAAAGTACTTGAATTAATTTCATCCACAGGTAATTACTCTGGTCCATATTCAGAACCATACTTTTTTGTCCACTATGCCACCTCAGTTTGGATCCAGCCATATACAAATCAGACCCAGCCATATGCAACGCATTCTTTACACTGCTCCACTGGGACCTATCCCGTGCAAGGGGCCAGGCCCTCCATGAATCGTAACCCAAGCAACCAAGGACTGGTTCCGTCCTGATTAGGGCTTGTCAGCCAGGTATAGTATGATTCTGTCCCACTTAGGGTGACACTGAAGTATACAAAAAATGATGAATGGAATGCTTGAATTAATCACTTCCTCTGATAATTACTCTGGGTAGCATCCCAGTCCATTGTTATTTTGCACATCAAGCCACCTCAGTTGGACCTACCCATTTGCAAATCTATCTTGACCTTGCTCCATGGGATCAGTCCAGCCCAAACGGCCAGGCTCTCCCTAAACTAAAACACAAGCAACCCGGGACCGGTTTCACCCTAGTTAGGGCTTTTTTGTATGTTTTGTACTTCCCAGGCTCTAGACAAACTCCCCTCTCCTTGGTCCATACATTCGTCTTCACCACACCTGTCATTCCCTCTGGCTAGCCCGCCACCCCACCACTTCGCCCTTTGGAGCTCAAATTCCAATCTTCACCAATCCTCCTCTATCCATGCCACTTGTCACAGCAGAATAACATAAGTGTAGCAATTTAGGCTCTATAAAACAAAAAATTAAATATGTTTATTGCAGAATTTATATTTGCCCTGCATTTTTTCTTTTGTTTTATTTCAAGCACCCAGTGAGGTGTTAGTACCTGGATTTCTAGTGATGTGTGTATATGTTTTACTTTTAATATACACCTGTTCAGAGACCGCTAAGTCAATAGTGTGAATGTCCGTTCCAAAACAAATGACTTACTACAGACCGCTTTTATCTATATAAAACACCTGAAATGCACCGGACCTGCATTGAGAAATTAAGTTAATATCAAAGTATTGAACTGTAAAAAGTGCTCTCTCTATGGAGAGAGCTTACTATATATCACACTGTTTGCAAACAGTAAAACTTAAATAAGAAAAATACCACAAAGTATATAAAAGTATCTACTAAGAACAATGTACATTCTATGCAACAGTTGTAAAAAAAAGATGTAAAAAAAAAGATACTATCTGAAAAAATAACCAAGATCTTAAAGTGCTACGCATCCTACTACCAGCTCTTTTTACTTTTGTGAAAACTTTGCAGATAACCCATCTTCCCAAGAAAAACAAGCACATGTGTATAGGTTAACACCTGGTGCACACAGTTTCATCCAGCGAGATTCGACATTGCTCCCGCCTGCAGGGAGCTACTAATTATGCTGCTGTTTGCTGGTGGGAGTAATATTTAAATTGCTTTGCCTGCCTGCCTCACTGCAGGCATACAGGTCTAAAGTCTACTCCCAGCCTGTAGAAGCATTTCTCCGCCAGTTGGGAGCAGACTTGGTGTTTGCTCCTACCTGGCAGGAGATTTAGAAAATGCTTCAGCCAAACAAGATCAAATGTATGTTTCCCTGCCCATGTTGCTATGGACAGGGAAACAGATATGTCCAGGGGATGGGCACCCCGGGACATAGCCTGTGAACCATCCCTGGGGTATGGGTCATTAATGGGTCGGGGGGGCTCCCCGATTAGTTACATTTCGGCCCCGGGGGTGGGGTCAAGGCCTATAATTGACTTGTGGGTGGCCGATCGAAGATAATTACAGCTTGAACCACTGAATGAAATTACACCAAGTTTGGCAGAAAGCTAGATCTTGGTCCAGAAAGTGTTTTTTGTAATTTGGAGTAAATCCTTTCAGTAGTTTTTGAGTTATTAAAGAAAAAATATTTACATATCTAGGGACTTGGAGCTGACCGATCTCATAGTGTGATCGGATTGGCTGCCAGCACTTCAGCCAGGAAGTGTTGGCAGCCAACTCGGGACTCAGTCCGAGTCCCGCTCAAAAACGCACAAAAAAACCAGAATTGGCAGGGTAGGAATACCTTAACCCCTTAGGTCTGGCGGCAGGGTCACAGGTACCCCACTTTGGCCCAAAAACTTTTTTTTAAAATTTTTACCACATTTATGGAGGACCCATGGTAAAATAAAAAAAAGCTCTGGCTTTCTATGGATCTGTGGAAAATCTGACCAACTATAACGTCCCTGTAACCTTTGTTTTGCAGCGTGAATCCTTTTCTGGATTCACATGCCGTGGTGCATTATTCTGTCATCTAGTGGTTGGGTCCGGAATAGTGTCAGTTTTTTTTTTTTCCTTGGTTGTGCACTGTCGACCGCCATTTGGTGCCAGGTACGTCCCCTGTGTGACGTCAGACGGCGCCCTGGATGTCATTGTGCGTGGTAGCCATCTTCAGATTCTTTTTGGGAATGAAAGCAAGACTGGAAGCTGCATAGTTTTTTCAGGATATCCCCGAAAAATAGAAGAAAAATCCCAAAAGTTCCAGTGAACTTCACCGATCGACACCGCGACAGGAGTAAGAACAGAACTCCGGGATCGACACAACAGAAGACTTCTAAGGTCGAGAAATGGCGAGTTAGGGTCCATGGAAAATACCCCCTTCAACTTCTCCCCGAGTGCCAGCACAAGTTTGCACAACGCGACCCACTCGACGTGTGCAACCTCTGCCTGCCCAAGGATCATAAAGACAAGGACTTTGAGGCCTGCTTCTCTTAAGGACCTGGGTCTTTCCAGTGATGACAAAAACCTAAATCTCATTGCCCCACAATGGCCAAGACAGACATGGTACTCGCGTCTGCTAGAACTGTCCAGAGGAAAAATGATAAAAATTAAATCGAACAAAGACCTATTGACAATGCATCTGGCCCAAATCTTTCATCCAGAACCATCAACGCTACATCTAGCGGCTTTGCACCTGAATACATAGTTTGGTCACCTCAGACTGCCTCAAAGAACAATGGAAATTCTAAAGGAGGCATAAAATGCTATGCCGCATAATGGAAGTGGTACACCACCTGGTGCACAGCTAGCAATCTAATGAACTTAGTAACCACATAAGACAGTAATCTCCTGGACAGTCACATCAACTGCTCAAGAGTGCATCTTGCTGCCATCGTAGCATACACCAGGGGGAAAACATGCAAAAGTTTCTTCACGAGACCTGTCATAAAACTATTCCTAGAAGGATCAAAAAGAATTGTTTCCCCCTAGAACAGCACCAGTGCCCATGTGGAGTCTAAATACAGTGCTCACACAACTGATGGCAAAACCCTTTGCGCCCATTCATAATGCAGAACTCAAACACATTGCTTTGAAAACAGCATTTCTCATTGCCATTACATCCTTACAGAGAGTGAGTTACAAGCATTAACCTTACAGGAACCGTACATGCAAATCCACAAGGACAAAGTTATTTTAAAGACAAACCCACGGTTCCTGCCAAAAGTGGTACCCAAATATCACTTAGATCAAAACATTCTCACGTGGGGATATGTGTGTTAAAAAATGTGATACAACTCATGGATTTGGCCGTGGGGGCTCACCCAGACATAACTAGGGCCCTCGATCTGAAAAATAGAAGGATAATGCAAAGGACAATCATATAGAAATAACAACATACCACACCGTCGTGTCCTTCACTTTTGGTCAATTAATAAGCATTATCCCATGTAAAAATACCAATATCACCATTCTGTGACCAAGAAACCAAGAATCGTCAGTTTAGTGCAAACCGCAATAATTGACCCCCAGAAATATAGAGGTTTAATAGTGTCAAAAAACTGTAATTCTCAATTTTTGAAAGCGCATTTTTTAATACTAAATTCAGATATGCGCTGCCAAGTACCTCTTTTACTGATGGGTACTCTATTTTATCGATGAAATTTTCATTAAAAGTGCATGCCCTCGTAAGTAACTGTCATTCCCAAGAATATCACGAGAAGTTATGTTATGTTATGTTAATAACATTTATTAGGCGCAGCAGCTGCCCCAGCGAAGGGGCGTCCTGGCGCCTGATCATATGCAACAACATAACAGATCAGAGCCGAAAAAGGGGATATTAGCCGACAGAGATGAACAAGTGGGTTTTGATGGCCCGTCTAAAGAGGGTCAGGCTATTGAGGGCGCGAATGTGAACAGGAAGGGAATTCCATAGATCCGCCGCCATCACACGGAAGGAACGACCTCCCATCCTACTAAGCCTGAACCTAGGCTTATTCGCCAGATGTTGGGCCTCAGATCTAAGGGATCGCGTGGGGACATAAGAAGAAATAAGGCCTGTCAAGGCCGGGGGAGAAGAAAGCTTTAGGATCTTGAATGTCAGACAGAGAGCCTTGAATTTGATTCTCTGTCTGACCGGAAGCCAGTGCAGAGAGGCCAAGACAGGAGAGACAGAGCATCGTCTCGGGAGACCTACAATCGCAATTAAAAATGGAAGATCATAGCCATAAATTTAAAACTCACTGTATTAAGTAGCAATAGACGCTACATGGGCTCACACGGCAGGGGTATTCTTCACGCCATGCTTAGTCTATGTAGCGAAAGCAAAGGGTGAAAACAGCCTTTAGTTCGATGCCTCAGTCATTCTTTAAAATACCTTAAACTCAGGATCATACTAGCTCTTACTTGCAAGCAGACGACTCCCCACAAACTACCTACTTCATAGCACTTCCGTGGCCAGAAACACATGGGACGCGAGTGAGATGCGGAAAAGAAATCCTTCTCACTGCGGTCACGTGTGATGCGTCGGAGCAACGTCGTTCCCCCATCGGAAATTAAAGGGAAAGTAATGTTTCTTGCCAAATGTTGACAGGCAATCTTTAAAGATACAAAGGAATGAAAAGCCGGACAAATATTTGAAACAGTTTATATATTGGGGCTGGCAACTATTCAGTGCTACTTCTTGTTCGAATTTATGATACATTTTATAATTAATAATAAAGGTTCTAGCATCCCTAACAAAAATTTCCTAGTGTAGTCAGACAGTTTATTTGTATATGAAATAACTTTATTCACAAATGTACTCTCAAGGG
Source organism: Lissotriton helveticus (assembly GCF_964261635.1). NCBI lineage: Eukaryota > Metazoa > Chordata > Amphibia > Caudata > Salamandridae > Lissotriton > Lissotriton helveticus. The sequence goes on from NC_136061.1 coordinate 1,930,785,884, forward strand.
TAAAAAAAAAATGTAATGTAATGGTACTTGTATAGCGCACGAATCACCATGAGGCATCTCGGCGCTTGTAAGAATACCGCTGAGGAACCTTTCCTGGCCTTTCCCTGTGAAGTGCCCACTCCTGGGCACCCCCAAGGTGAAGCCAAGCATCCTAGCGTTGTTGGGGCCGTTGTGGAGATTAAGCAAGCTATTGCCCAGAGTTGCAGAGTGGGAGCCATGATTAGAATAGGCACCGAGGCGAGAATTATCAGGTCCGAGGAAGTTGAGCCCAAAGACCCGCCGAGGCGGGAATTGAACCCTGGTCCCAGGCTAGACCTCTGCATCAGGGTCTGCCGCTCCAACCATTGAGCCACACTTCTCCACAAGGGTGAGAAAATATTTGCGCGGTTCTTGATGCAAACGTAATTAACCTTATAATTCCTAAGTCGGACAATAGTAAACAGAAAAATGTGCCGACTAGGGACGTATTGAGCTTCTTTCTTTGTCTAAGACCAGAGCTTGTGATTGCCAATACCCATTAGTATGATATGGGCAAGAATGGTCAGAAAAAGTCAGAGAAAAATCAGAAAAAATTCAGAATAAAGACCTATTGTATACAGTAATTAGATAGCCCAGATGGCTGGTCGTGCTGAATCAGTCACTATCACAGTCAAGCCAAACCAACTGTTGTGAAGTGAGAACTTTTCAAGGGCACTGTACTCAATATATCTAGGGGTAGCATGCTAGATACAATGATGCGCTAGTGAATAGCTAAAGATACCATATTCGGCTTCTAGTAGTGTCTTAACGCCTCATCACTGAACCCCAAGGGATATCATCATTCAAGCCTGAATGATGACTGGATAAACAATAGATGCATCTTTGCTCCTTTTCAAATAGGTCACTTTCGGTACCATTAGCAAGCTGTTCAATAATTGTCCATCTGATATCATTTGGTGTATGTTTCATTTCCAAAAAGTGGGTCGTTAATTTGGTGGTATTTCTCTGACAGCGAATATTACTGCGATGTTCGCAGATGCGTAATTTAATAAGTCTTTTCTTCATCCCCACAAACTTTAATCCACATGGACAGACAATCAAATATACCACATTGCATGAGTTGCAATTAGTGTGATTGCGCTGTTGCCATTGTTTCCCAGGTTCAAGATCCAGAGTCCTGGTATTGGTGGCAAACACTACATCCCCCGCAGGGAAAATGCCCTGTCACCAGGGGGAGACCCCATGCATTCAAAACTGATACCTCTGTCTTTCTGTTGGTTCTTCGGGCGAGTGTGTACTAATGAGTCCTTAAGACTCCTTGCCCGTCTGTATGAAAAGAGCGGTTTTACCCAATCTTGTTTATTGCTCGTAAGGATATTCCAATGCTTATTAATGCAACGGCTTACTGCATTTGACACTGGGTTATATGTAGTCACACACGTTAAGGGGACCTCTGCCTTGTTGTCTCTAGGGTAGGTCTCAAGCAGGGCATCCCTGTGTTGGTTTATTGCTCTCTTACAGCTTTTATTTAAGATCTTATTAGGGTAACCTCTGAGTTGTAGTTTATTTGTCAAGTCATGGGCCTGTTATTTAAAGTCAATCAATTTGCTCAAATTCCTTCTAATGCGGAGGTATTGACCAAAAGGGAGATTCTCCCTCAGAGGTCGCGGATGAAAGCTAGAAAATTGAACGATTATTTTTTGCGGTAGGCTTGTAATAGGTTGTAGTCCATATCTGATCCCCTTCCTTGGTGATGGTCACATCCAAAAAGACAATACTGTTTGTCGCATGTTCATGTGTGAATCTCAAGTGGGAGTCACAGGTGTTAATCCAATCGAAAAAGGAGAACAAAATGTTCTCCTCACCCTTCCAGACCATCAGAACATCATCAATGTATCATTGCCACAGAATTACATTTGATGAAAAAGGATTGTCTGGTGCCAGTATATATTTACATTCGAAATGTATATATTTACATTCGAAATAAACCTACAACACTGCCACACTTGGGGCAAAAGTACTGCCCATCGATGTCCCTGTGGCTTGGAGGTAGATGTCTCCTTCATATTCAAAATAGTTTCGTTTGAGTGCCATAGTGGCACAATCAAGCACAAAGGAATGAGAGGTGGAAAAATCCCATGCAGACTGGTCCAAGGCCTCAGATATCACCTTGATAGTATCATCCTGAGGAATACAGGTATACAGACTTTCAATGTCTGTTACCAGGAAGCAAGGTTCCTCTGGCAACTTGATAGTACTTAGCATAGCTAATAGACTCTTGGTGTCCTTGATGTATTTACTTGTTGATTGTATAATTGGTCTCGGGGGGGGGGGGAAATCACAATACTTTGATAAAGGTTCTGAACCTATACCGAGACGATAGGTCGCCCCGGGGGAGGGAGTACATTTTTGTGTGTCTTGGGCAGCGTTTAAAAATACGGAATTTTGCCTTCTGATATCAAAAAATCTGCCTCACGTTTTGTGATTAAACCATCTCTTTCAGCCGTAGTTACTAGTTCACAAATGTCGCTTCTAAGAATGGCTAATGGATCTTCTCTAAGAAGGACATAGTTATTATTGTTGCTCAGTAGTCGTTTGCACTCACGGTCATAGTCCTCCACATTTTAGATGACTATTCCTCCACCTTTATCTGCACTCTTAATCACTATTTTAGTATTGCTCTGAAGTGATTGTATAGCTTGAAATTCTGTTGTCAAGTTCTTAAAGAGGGTAGGTTCTTCTAATGCTTCCACCTCATGAAAAACAGCTTGTTCAAAGGCTAATAATTCTGGGGGCACTGTATGTGGCGGAGGAGTAAAAAAGGACTTCAATTTAAAATCTGTATCACTCAAAGTGGTCTGAGGAAGTTCTAATGTTTGGTGTTCAAAAAGCTTTTTAATCTTAGCTTCCGGAAAAATTAAGTCAATTCGCAGTGTAACTTTAAACGGGCAAGGCGGGGAGTGGGTATAAAACCCAAACCTTTTTCCAGGACCAAGCTTTCTGCTGGACTGAGTGTGAGTGAGGACAAATTCGTCACTAAACTCTCGCGTTGCTTGGGCCTGCTCTCTGTTCCACCGTCTTGCTCCTTGTGTTGTCGCCTACTGTTTGTCTGGTCCCAATGAACCTGATTGGAACCTTTTTGCCTTCCCCTTCGTCCCCTCCCTAAAAAAGGCTGGGGGTACATGTTTTGCTGGTATTGTGGGTGTGGGGCAAAAGCTAGATTCCACCCCATCATAGGTGGAAAAGGGGTCTGGTAAGCGTTATGTTGGAACGCCCCCGCCCCCCCCCCCCCTCCCTTGATGTTGGTGGTATGGTTGCCAAACCTGGAAAATTTGTTGACCTCTCCCTCTACCCCTGTTTCTTTCTTGCCCATATCATACTAATGAGTATTGGCAATCACAAGCTCAGGTCTTAGACAAAGAAAAAACCTCAATACGTCTCTAGTTGGCACATTTCTCTGTTTACTATTGTCCGACTTAGGAATTCTGAGGTTAATTAGGTTTGCATCAAGAACCGCGCAAATATTTTCTCACCCTTGAGAGTACATTTGTGAATAAAGTTATTTCATATACAAATAAACTGTCTGACTACACTAGGAGATTTTTGTTAGGGATGCTAGAACCTTTATTATTGATTATAAAATGTATCATAAATTCGAACAAGAAGTAGCACTGAATAAACCAATAGATAAACTGTTTCAAATATTTGTCCGGGTTTTCTTTCCTTTGTATCGTTAAAGATTGCCTGTCAACATTTGTCAAGAAAACATTACTTCCCCTTTAATTTCCGATGACGGAACGACGTTGCTCCGACGGCAGCACACGTGACCGCAGTGAGAAGGATTTCTTGTCCGCATCTCACTGGCGTCCCATGTGTTTCGGGCCACGGAAGTGCTACGAAGTAGGTAGCTTGTGGGGAGTCGTCGGCTTGCAAGTAAGAGCTAGTATGATCCTGAGTTAAGGTATGTTAAAGAATGACTGAGGCATCGAACTAAAGGCTGTTTTCACCCTTTGCTTTCGCTGCATAGACTAAGCACGGCGTGAAGAATACCCCTGCCGTGTGAGCCTATGTAGCGTCTATTGCTACGTACTACAGTAAGTTTTATATTTATGGCTATGATCTTCCATTTTTAATTGTGTTTCTAATCACTTCCCGTGATATTCTTGGGAATGACCATTACTTACGAGGCATGCACTTTTAATGAAAATGTCATCTATAAAATAGAGTACCCATCAGTAAAAGAGGTACTTGGCAGCGCATATCTGAATTTAGTATTTAAAATGCGCTTTCAAAAATGTTGAGGATTACAGTTGTTTGACACTATTAAACCCCTATATTTCTGGGGGTTTATTATCGCGGTTTGCACTAAACTGACGATTCTTGGTTTCTTTGTCACAGAAGGGTGATATTGGTATTTTTACATGGGATAATGCTTATTAATTGACCAAAAGTGATGGACACGACAGGCTGTTCACTAACAAAGTGTAGTATGTTGTTGTTTCTGTATGATTGTCCTTTGCATTATCCTTCTATTTTTCAGATCGCGGGCCCTAGTGATGTCTGGGTGAGCCCCCACGGGCAAATCCGTGAGTTGTATCACATTTTTTAACACACATATCCACACAGGAGGGTGCGCCTTAGCGCGCACACACCACCGGAGGATATAACTTTGGTCCTGAAGGATGCTGAGCGATTCAGGCTCAATATAGCAGAAACATGTCGACCTTTATTCTGTAGGACACGGAGTTTAAATTTTATAAACTCTGAATAGTCCTTCTCACTTGTTTTTATCCGATGCTGGTTGGCCCTCTATTAAAGTTGACACGGGGTACAGTCTGTCATCTTTTAAATCACTCATATCATCACTACTTTATCACTTTTACACAAAAAAGAACCAGCTCTGCTGTAAGTCAGGCGTCGCAGCACACTGGGGGGACATTCGGTCTCCGCAGTGGGAACCCAATGATGAAGCATGTCACCAACCAGGTTGGCGAGAGAGGGTTCTTTTAAAGAAAAAAGTTATTTTCTTTTTCACTTGATTCACCTTGTTCTGTGACATTTAAGTTATTTTTTGGTGGCAATTTGGACAAATTGAGTAGAATTGATTTCTCCCTTTTCTGCACCCTTTGTTACTCTTTTGTTGTTATTTAGGGAGAAAGAAGCCTCCATACCCTGGATGTAAGGAGAGCACTACTGTACTACCTCCAGAAAACTGAACAAACCCGCAAATCCAAACAGTTGTTTGTTGCCTACGCACATACCAACAATGGAACACCTGTCACAAAGGCAACAATCTCACGATGGTTAGTACAAACCATCCTACTATGTTATGCCACAGCTGACAAGGAATTAACGATACAACCAACAGCTCACTCCACTAGAAAGAAGGGAGTAACCCTGGCATTTATGGCCAATGTGCCCATTGACTCTGTATGTGCAGCAGCTACATGGGCATCACCACACACATTTACCACACGTTACTGTGTGGACATACGAATGAATAAGGAAGCACAAATAGGACAAAGTACTTCAGCACCTGTTCGCAATGCCTTCCTCTTACCACAGCCTCCCCAAGATGGGAGAAACCGCTACGTAATCTGATGCACAGCATGTGAATCCAGAGTGGGAGTAGTTTTGCAGCTTGAAGAGTTTTCTGGATTCACATGTGACCCACCCAGCCTCCCCTGCAAGGAATACAACCCGGTGGGGAAGCAAGTTACAATAATTAAATGACCTTCTATAGGACAAAAGACAAAAAACACAAACAGAAAAACAAGAATCCGAAGATGGCTACCACTCACAACGACCTCCAGGGAGCCACCTGATGTCACTCAGGGGACGTACCTGGCACCAAATGGAGGATGACTGCGCAACCCCCCCCCCCCCAAAAAAAAAAACCACTATTCGGACTTGACCACTAGACTGTGGAATAATGCAAAGCATGTGAATCCAGAAAAGTCTTCAATCTGCAAAACTATTCCTACTGGTAAGTAACAATTTCGCATTTTTTCAGTGAATTTCTAATGTTTTTTTTTTTATTCGATTTCCTAATTAGAACATCCCTGTAACCTTTGGGTTCTTAGTGCAAATATATAATACTTTTTCACTTCAAAGTACTCAGCATAGGCCTTAGTCTCTTTCACACCTATTTATGTAATAAATGTGGCTACAAGTTTTCTGAACTGCACTTTCCTTCAGACGAATCTAGAGAACTTAAAACACGCTGGGTCCTCAAAGCCTGTAAGGTTTTCTAGCATCTGCCTGACGCAACACTGACTCTGTTGCACTGTTCTTTATGTCCTGCCTCTTAAAGATTTCCTATTTTTTTTAGGAGGCAAAGTGCTTAATTTCGGTAAATTCATGGAAAATGTAACAAAAAACACCACCTACTTATCTTTGTAAAACCGTGTACTGTTTTTGTACTAAAGGCTACTATCTAATGGTTTACATTTGTCAGCCCCAATGTAGGAGAGCCAGACTAATGTGCAAATTTGCTTTTTTTTTTTTATTTGTTTACTTCGTGAGATGGTGAATTTACCAAACTAAATTGAGTATGGCAGAAAGGAGCTCAAATGACACTTGCAGCCTTCTAGATTAAACACATTGTTGGAAAAGGTTTTTGTATTCGTGAGCCTTAACACGGTTACATTTCCCGATAGATTATGAATAATGATGCTTCATTTAACAATTTTGTTTACAAAGTGAGCTTAATATGAAAACCTTTTGGAGATGGATAAGTCACATTAAAAAAAATAAGCACTGGCAAAGCCAATAGGTCTCACCTTTGTGACTTATTGGCTTTGCCAATGAGTTTTCGTTATTTCAATGTGCAAAATGGCTAAAGACAAACATACCGAACGAAATGTGCTAGGACGTGGCAGTCTTATGCATGTGTAGTACATGTGCCTACAAAATTAGACCAGCCTGTATTGCCTTGGTGGTAGGTGAGTAGCACAGAGGGCCAGTGTGGGGGAGCAACACAAAGGCAGGGGGAAGCAGTAGGCGAGAAGAGGGTGGAAGTAAGCAACATGGAGGGCATGGGAGAGGAGGAGTGGCAATGGGCAAAACTAAAGTGAAGCATTGGGGAGCAAACAGGCAGGGAAATGTGGGCCGGCAAGAGAGAAGCAGACAGGAAATTAAGCAACAAGCAAGGTAGAAACCGCACGAAGGGGCCTGGGCGAAGCGCATGGTGGGTGCATGCAACACACGGGAGGAGGGGGTCAAGGGAAGACAGTTGCAAAACTCATGTACTCTTGTGGAGTGTTTGAGTTAAAAAAAAAAAAAAGTAGGTCCCTAAAGGTGAGCAATGGAAGGACACAAGTGAAAAGAGAATTCTCCAGGCGAGGGGCAGACCGACACAAGCAGAAAAGGGCAAGCCATCAAATAAAAAGCAAGTGACTGAGGGTGACAGGAAAGCCAACTAATTGAAGCAATGTGCCGTCTCCAAGCCCTTGTATGTTCTTGTAAGCTAGAATGTCTTACAACAGACAGTGTATGAACTGTCTAGTCGGTGCGACCTAATGAGTGAATGTTTTTCAGAAGGGTACTGAAGAGTACGCCTAGAAATAGTAGTTAACCTATTTACAACTGCCTGCTGCAGATTAGATGGGAATTCAACAATTTCAGATTAGTGTAGGAAAGACCTCTGTGAACCCTCAGGGTGGACCTCACATGGCAGATCTAACCTAATCTAATATTGCAGCGTAATTTGGGTAAGTCCTTCACATGGTTTTAACATTTCAAATTGATCTAAATGTTGAGTCCTCATGCTTAATCCTGCTTTCATTGCCAAAATGAGGTGTACTCAAAGGTGATAAACTTAGTGGCATCTCCTGTGTTGGCAAAACTGACCTTGACGTTGCTAAAGGCCTAATTTATCACATCACTTTGTCCCTCAGTTAACTTGTTGATTAGAAACCAGTAGAACCGTACTAAAAGGTGATACATAAAACTGGTTCTTTTCATGCATTTTGTGGTTCTGGAGTCTTTAGTCTGCCTCTGGGTTTGTATCTGGGGCACTTAATCCAGCCATTGTTCCATTTGTGGTAGACGTTGAAGTACGTTTGAATTTGGTGGTCTGTTTTTTTTCAGTTAGAAGAACCCCAGCAGGAACTTACACCAGAGGAACAGGTGGCTGAGAAATTGAGGTTAAAGAAACTACAGGAGGAATCGGACTTGCAATTAGCTAAAGAAGCCTTTGGTAAGTGTAGGTTGGCAAGAGTGGGGTTAAGCAAGGCAGTGCCCTACCGAAGTAGCCGCTTATGGAGACAATTTCTGCCTTAAGAGCATTTAAAATCTTCTTATGCAGTTGTGTTCCTCTTTGGTAAGTGAACAGTTATGTGAGATTTAAAATTCTCTTATGGCTTTTTATAGTGCTAGATTTCTTACTACTCTGTCAGACATTGTGGCCAGTTGAAAATGAATGTAACATTTTGTGTAGCGTGGGGGGTTAAGAGTATAAAATCTAAAGCTTCGATGCATGTGCGCTCCTTTGGACAATTCTACGTAAACAAAACGTACAATAGAATCGATTGGGCATTCCAGTAAGTTTAAGAGCTGCTGCTTTCTTTTCTAGGTGACTGTGCCGTAAGCGTTGATGCTCTAAACCCATCATCCAAAGAGGACTTCGCAGAGTTTGGAAGGTTGTTGAAAGAAAAAATCACCCACTATGAAAAATCTCTACACTACACAAACTTCCTGGAGACCTTACTACGGGATGTTTGTATTTCATGTAAGGTTTGGTGTGGATTTCATCTTGCAAAGCTTTTACTAATGTCTGTAGTTCATTCTCTTCAAATAGTTAGATACATCACGTGTAAAACAAAACTAGCCAATTTCTGCCCCTTTAAGAATCGGTGTCTGAAACTGGAAAAGCTGTGGAGTGCAGCAAAATTTCTTGCACTCTTTACCTTACACAGGTTATAAAATCTGCAAAAAATTGGTTGCCACAAAAGGATGTCGGTTGTAGTCTGCTTCACAGCCGTTTGGACTTTCCTAATTTATTAGTATCATCAAATACTTCACCAAACAGGATTGAGGAAGTGTTGGCAGAAAATAGTCTTGACCTGGTTGTCCATATATTAAGGTGACCAGTTATAACCAAGTGCAAAGGCTGTGATGTAACATTAATTCTCATTGCTACAGTTTACTCTAAACTATTGTGGTACTGATTAGTATCCCTCTCTGCCAGTGTTTAGTTTTTGACAGTAGTGTGTTAGCTTACGGGACCAAATTGACCTTAGCTTCTCACTGAGGTGAAACATTGTTTGACAACTTTGTGGTTACAGAAGTCAGTTCTCCAAATTTGGGCCTTCCTTGATGTGCTTTAAAATCTTCCTTCTGTTGGGGATAGAGGCACAATCTTACAAATCTTGCATGGCTGTATTCCTATTCTTGCATTTTTTTCTATAATTTGGAAGCCAAATAGTGCTAGCAGTCTACTTTAAAGCAAAGCCTGTAATTAAGGTGAGCATACCCATGGTTCACGGCACAGAGGTGGTTGGCTCTGTCAATATATTTCTCACCACCTTCAAGAATTTTCAGCAATATTATTGTTTCTCCATTTTGTCACCCTACGTCTCAATGCATCTTTAGTTGAAGGCAATACCTAGATAATGAATGTGTTGGTGTTTACTTAGTAGGTAGAGGCAGCGGTTTTGCTCATAACAAGGTGTGCCAGTGAATATATTTGACTGGCAAAAGAAAACAAAATAAATTATCCTAACACTTGCTAAAGAAACATAGAGCTGATGAGGGGAGAGGATGTAGCCTTACGGCTACAGCGGTTGACCTCGAAGCTAATGAATCTGGTTCGAGTCTTGGCAACGAGGCTCATCATCCTGTGATCCTGGGCAAATCACTAAATCTCCCCATGCTGAACAAAAAATGAATGTGTCCTTGTGTAACGAATCTGGTGCTTGTGCAAAGCGCTCTGATATCTTCGGGTCTGGTTGGCGCTATATAAAAACTCTTTAAAAAGAAAAAAGTGGGGGTGTGGTCTTGCCAACAATGAGGTAGGACGCACGTCGGGAGAGCTCTGGCCGACCGCGACTTTATTCAGGTATTTAAGCGAAGCTGGGGGAACTTTATCGCCATCCCTGGGGGAGCCCAGACTGCTGATACAGAGGGGTGAGTTTTGCTGGGCTGCCTACTGCCTGGAGCGCAAGTGCTGCTGGAGACTGCACGGAGTTGCCTGCCATTTTGTGGAGCTGGAAGCAGAGTCCTTTTTTAGGTCTCGCCTCTCAATGCGCATGCGCATTGAGCAGAGCGAGACTATAGGCACTTAAACAGACTTTACCCAACTGGCGATTTGGTGCTGTGCCCGTGCGCTTTTAGGTCAATGCGCAAGCGCATTGACCTAAAATGCGCATGCACAGCATCAAATTGTTAGCCATCTGTTGCCCAGCTTGGTGCCGCTCTACCCCCTGCGGCATCAAAGGCTTTCACGGCCGGCCGGCCGTGCTTTCAGTTCCCTGCAGCATCAAAGGCTTTCACGGCCGGCCGGCCTTGCTTTCAGTTTCACGAGCGCTGCATTGTTTTCACGGCCGGCCTCCGGCCGTGACTTGCATTTCTCCTTCCTTCGTGATGTCTGATTTTACATGTTTGTTTACTATGTTTTGTCATTGCTGCTTGTTTAACACATTGCGGTAGCCTCAGCTGTAATGGTATTGTTTGGTTTTCTTTTTGTTTTGTAACCTGTGAAGGTATTGTTTGCCTTTGTAACTTTCGATTGTGTTTATGGTGTTTGATTTCCCCACGTTTTGGGATTATTGTGCTTAACTTGCTATCGAGTTTATTGTAGATTGCTTTCTCTTTGTGACTTACGATCTAGTTTATTGCTACCCAAATACACCACATATTTTTATTTATTTTGTCTTCATAAATACAAAAGGTTTTTCTCCAAAGCACAAACATCTATCTTCTGCCCAATAGCTTCTGATAATTAATACTTACCACGATCCATTAATCGCATTATACTTTTTTAACACAACCATAGAGCAAACTGTTCAACACATTTATACAAATTAAGCAGAAAAATAGATGGTCATCTACAAAGCAGTATTTTATGGTCCAGCTACAGGCAGCAAGCATGTGCGCCTCACTCAACAAACTATACTATATTATAATTCATCTTTAAGCTCTACACACTCTGCCCATATTAGTAATTTGCTTATGTAATTCCCCATCGCAAACGGTTTTCAGACTTTGTAAATGTATTTAACCACAGGGGAACGATTTGTGCTAGCAGATTGGGGATATGCCTATGAAGTGATATGGATTAGAAATAGGCTATAAAATGGCACTGCAACATAACTGGTATTTTGCCATAATATTAAGATGGTGTGTAGAGACCATAGAGCTAATGGGGTTGGTGTTGAGTCATGGGCAGTGCTATGAATCGTGTAGTGCTTGTAGCTTCACAAACTCACAGGCTTTCTCTCCTTTTGTCATACCCCACAGCCATCTGTTGCTTTGAGACCGGCCTCAGGCCGGCATTTCTCCTCCCCTAATTATTCACTGCATGGCCGGCGGCACATCGAAGGCTGCTGCTTCCCATGCGTCTCGTCACCCTTCCTCCCTTGTTGTTCTTTGCCTGCTGGTTTATTTTGCAGACCGTAGTTTTGAGTAAGTACTAAGCAAGCAGCTTGAAACACCACACACCATTCCCTCTTAGTTCCTGAGTTTGCACGGCAACACTTTGACTTTAAATGTAACTCCACGGAGCCGCTTTCAATTCTAATGTAAAGGAGTAGCAGAGGTGAACGCCACTAACACAGTTCATGGCAGTGTGCCTTTATTTATTTATTAAAGGTGCAGCTTTCACTTTGAGCTTGCATTTCTTTGTTCAGAATCAGCGTCACTTTCAGGCCCCCTGATTAGTTAATTAAATACTATTAGTTTTGTGTTTTCCTTCATTACAGAAGTTTAAAATAAACACCTGGCTATAGTATGAATGCAGCTCATTACAAGCTTAATTTTGTGACCGTTTTTCATGATTATATTGTACACTACTCCGGTGTGGTGGGACTGGCTGACTCACTCCATTGTGGTTATGAAGATGAGCATCCAGACGCCCTGTGCATAGGAACAGCTGCCTGTTCGTTTTAACTACACCCTGGCACCGGCCAACTCTCTCTATACCCTCCCAACTCCTTTTTTTACCCCTTCCTCGCTATCGTATCCCTTCAACTCCGATCTTAGCACCTACACATTCCAAAAGGACAGGCCCTCCCTCCCACTCGCTGGCTCCCCCTGTAGGGCATGGCTGGTTATCAGCAGCTCTGGTGCATCTTCAGGTACCCGAAATCGAAATGTATAATCCTATTCATGGCAGACTCTGTACTAGAATCAGCTGCCTAACCAGTGATATGGTTTTATGTCTTCTAACATTGTGACATATTCGCCTCATCTCCCGCGTTCATTCTTTCCAAGGAGAGCCAGTCACTTTCTTTCTCTGGTTTCCGCTCTATTTTCTTCTACATACTGGATGCTCCATTTCCTTCTCCATCATGGGTGTAGGATGACCATTGGCAGGCACTATTATTAATTGATATGTACAATGCTGCAGTGGAGATTGTTCTATGACCCTCACACCCCCGCACACACACCCTCACCCTCACACCCCCTCACTCACCCACACACCCTCACTCACCCTCACACCCTCACCCTCACACACCCTCCCCCTCAAACCCCCTCAACCTCACATACCCTCACCCTCACCCTTACCCTCACCCTCACACCCCCCCACCCTCACACACCCTCTCACACCCTCACCCCCTCAGCACCACCACATTATCACTCAGCACCACTCAGCACCACTCAGCACCACTCAGCACCACTCAGCACCACTCAGCACCACTCAGCACCACTCAGCACCACTCAGCACCACTCAGCACCACTCAGCACCACTCAGCACCACTCAGCACCACTCAGCACCACTCAGCAGCACCACCACCACTCAGCAGCACCACCACCACTCAGCAGCACCACCACCACTCAGCAGCACCACCACCACTCAGCAGCACCACCACCACTCAGCAGCACCACCACCACTCAGCAGCACCACCACCACTCAGCAGCACCACCACCACTCAGCAGCACCACCACCACTCAGCAGCACCACCACCACTCAGCAGCACCACCACCACTCAGCAGCACCACCACCACTCAGCAGCACCACCACCACTCAGCAGCACCACCACCACTCAGCAGCACCACCACCACTCAGCAGCACCACCACTCAGCAGCACCACCACTCAGTAGCACCACCACTCAGTAGCACCACCACTCAGTAGCACCACAGCATCAATCTGCGCAACCATTCAACAACAACTGGTTCAAATGTTCTTTCAATGTTTCAAGCTTTATTACAAATGTCACAAAAAGATGTTAATTTCACTTCTGTTCTTGGAATTTAGTCACAATAAAATACACTGAACATAATCTTCACAAAAGTTATTTACAAAAGTTTAAGCTATTGCCATTATAAATTAAAATCACTTTTATTTAAGTATTAATTATTTAAAAAAAATTCAAAGCCTTTGTAATATCAATACATCTAAGTCACGTAAATACAAAACATGTTGCATTACAAATGCTATAGGTGTCACATTTGCGAAAGTTATAACTATTGGCATTGTAAATGAAAAAGCTATTAATTTAGCTATTTTCAAAACCAACACATAAATTTAAAAAATTGTCATTTATAAGACCAATAGCTCAAACTTTCCTAATGCGAGACCTATTGCATTGCAAATGCTTGTGTTTCCAGGGGGTGCTCTTGGGCATCTCTGAAGCAGAGACGACTGAGGTGGAGGCGGGAAGCTCAGGGACACAAGTGCTTGACCCCCGTGCGCCGGGAGGGAGATCGGAGGGGAGCTCGGAGAGGGCACTGTGCAGGCTACGCCGGGTGCATTCCTCAGAGTAGACCCGGCTCATAGCGCCCTGCCCGAGGCCTTGGCGAAGTGGGCCCTCGGAGGCTGCGGGGGGGGGGATCTCCCCGCCCGGGGTGGACCCTCCGCCTGAAGACGCTGGTAAGCTGCACGGCCAAGCGCGGAAACCCGCCATCTTAAGCCCTCTGTGAGGGGGAGCCCCGAAGGAACAGCGCAGCTTATCTCTGTGCCTGGGGAGTCAAGGGGCTTTGAAAGTCTACCCCAATATATGCAAGCGGTAAACACTGTAACGGAGGCACAGAGCCCTACTGACATAGCGCAGATGACAGACCGGGGCCAAACAGACGAGTGCCTAACTGAGGAGGAAGTGCTGCTGCCACTCGAGGGAGGACTGGGCTGGGCCCCCCGTATATGTAAGGACTGATCAGTACTTCACTCGCAGCAGAGGACTGCGGAGGGGGCCCTGCAGACAAGTGGCAACGCGTGGCACAGGGGGGGTCTGAAGTGCTGATTGTTTATGTAGGGTGAATAAGCGGCCTACACAGCCTCCTTAGGCCTTACTGGTGAGTGCGAGGGGCTGGCTCGGGGGAACCTGAAGTACTGAAAGCTGACCTGCTGCAATTGCTGGGCGTGCGGCCTGCGCGGCCCTTACAGGACCGCAGTGGGCCCCTGCATTAGACATTCCCCCAGGCGTGCCTTACGCTGCGGTCCCCCGGTGGATGGACTTGCCACCATGAACTCCCCTGAGGCTGCTGCGGGGCGGGCAACGAGACTGCAGCTCCCCGGGGGTCTGACCACCATTTTGATACCAGGCCCTGACACACGCATGGACTGAGGGGGTGAGGCGGGTGCTGAGCAATGGTCCCCCTGTGGGAAGTATTGAATCCCGAGGGACAGCAGTGAACATCTTGAGGCTCACCTATCTATCTCTCCCCTTCCCATTCCAACCAACCCCCCCCTCCCCACACTGGTAGTTGCAGTGGGTTGGGGCCCTGATCAACTTCCATTTTGAGACTCCTGCATACTGGCAGCTAGGCGACGGAGGGGGGGGGGGTCGCCTTGCCCTGGGTGGACGTCCTGTCATTTTGAGACCTTTGCGCGGGGCGGCCTGGAGGCACCGGGCAGCCTGTCCATCACTAAAAGGACCCAGGAACCACATTGCACTGGTTGGAAGCACACAGGGAGAGACTGACACAACTCGGCCACAGTAAATAGGAGGCCGGGAGGCATGGCGGGGAGGTCTGGTGAGCCGGGAAAACCCTGCCACCGGTGAGGGGTGGCCTAGAAGCACTGGGACGCCCGCCCTTGGACCCGGAAAACCTGTGATCTGCCCTGGGCTGGCTGGGGGAGAGCAAGAGGCACGGAGACAACACGCTGGTGGACAGGAGTTGCGTGGGGAGGTCCATAGTGAAGGTGGGGGTGTTGGCCCCCGCATGATGACGGTGTCTTTCCCATTGAGCATCTGATCTGACAGGTGTCAGAGGCAGTGCGCTGGTCAAGGACAGGGACGATAGATACCTCCCAGCTGGTCGAAATGTATTGCTGGCCCCGAAGGGCTTAAAGTCTATCTGCCATAGGAGGGGTGCACAGTATATGTGGACTTTCCTGGAATAGTAGGGACCCTAGAAACAGACGCCCGAACTCCCTGGCCCGGTGTGGCGGCCTTTTCAGTGCCTTGAGTGCTCTGCCTGCAGTTGCTGTTGTAGAGAGGGCTGAGAGGCGGCAAGATATGAATCACGTCTTGGTGGACTAGAGGCAGTGTTGAGGGTCCTGCGCATTGGACTCACCCGTGGCAATCTCTGACAATGTAAGGCAGGAAGGATTGCGACTGTTTGGGAGGTGGACTTCTCAGTGTACACCACAGCGGACTCACACCGACCACGCTACCCAGTTACCTACGGGACACTTAAGGCATGGCGTTGACGTGCTCCAGAGGGGGCAAGAAAGTTTCGCGGCGGCCCCTAGACAATCTAGTGGTGGCAAGATGGGATCGTCTGCTCCCGCAGAGGTGGCAACGCAGGCCGCGGGGGACTAGATGCCGGTAACCCAGGCATTTATGGCCTCCATAATGTCTGAACTCAAGATAGAAATTGGCTCCCTGCGCACGGAGGTTCACTAGTGTGTACGGGAACTTAGAAAAGAGGTTGCAGACTTGGGGGGGAATGGGTTGGAAAAAACTGTTGATGCCCGCACGGAAGACCAGGAACAATGGCAAGACCTGGCTGCATTAGAAGAGCATCGTGTGTCAAAATAAGAAGAGGCAGGGAGAGTAGTGGGACACTCTTATACCCCAGTATGAATCAATAAACAAGACAAGAGTGTTCCATGGTAGTAATGAACCACCGTTAGGAGCAGGTAGACGACTTCACTTAAGGCGTTAAGGAAAGCCCTCACTCACCACCTAATGATGACATGCTTCATCATCGGGCCCCACAAAAGAGACCTAGCGTCTTTCGTGTGCTTCAACGCCAGATCTACTGCGGAGCGGGTTGGTGGGTTGAGGCAGTGTTGTGCAAAGAAAATTAAGTGAGTGGTGAATGGTTATTAAAAAAGAGTCAGTAGTGTATCAAAATTAACTTTATTATAATGATCACTAAGGACTTGTAGATAAAAATGATGTGTAGGAAATTCGTCCACAGTTAATAAAGTGGTAGTTTCCTAATATCAGTCGACATGTTTCAGCCACGAAACGGTATGAATTTACCTGCCATTCATCAGGACTCAGTGTATATTAAACCCTGGTGGTATGGACTCTCTAAGGCCCACCCTTACCCAGGGGCGTGAAAGTGACAAATAACAAAGTGAAAAGTGCAAAAAATTAGGAAGAAAATAGTGTCTTCCTAATAACTCCTGGTTTAGGAGGCTTCCGAACTTACGGTTTCTGCACCTGTGAGAAAAAGAACAACAAGGACAGACATGAAGGACAAAACATACAATGATTTGTGATGCTAATCACTTAATGTCAGTCCATTGTGCTCCAGTTGGTGGTTTCAGAGGCATTGTGTGGCAGAGTAACAATATAGTTAAAACCACCATGGTCCCCAGATTGTTAGAACGCTAGAGGTGGGTAGTGATGTGTACTATACGTGCTATATACAAACAATGCTATTCACAAGGGGATTTTGTTTCAGAATCACTATCAAACTAAAATGTAGGCGCGATCGTGATCGCGCTAACAGATTAAAAATTCTCACTTTTTTGGTGTCAAGGATTCACACCATTGGTCACAGGAGGGGGGTGGGAGCGTAATTGGCACACCCTGCAAATTGCCAAACAAAGGGAATAAACGTACAATCAGTCATACAGCTTTGGATTAGTACTTAGCTTAGCGAAGTAATCGATGGGAGGGTTCTGCCTTTTTTACTCACGCCCTCGACGCCCGGCACCCGTTGTATCTACCCTCGACTGGACCCCGAAGATGAGAGCGCGAGGCAGCGAGGGCGTTAAGTAAGTATTTCGCGGTAGGCTGCTTCCGGGTGGGCGCGGTCAGGCCACATCGAGGCATAGGTGTGGGCCAATCTGCGCTCACCGGAGCAATGACGCGTGGATGTATCAGCCAATGAGGGAAGATGTTGTCGTTGTTAGGGACAACCGAATGGGAAGTCGAGTGATTCCTCCTCAATCGAGTAATGCAGAGTGGGGCCGGTTCACAAATCAGGAGCCCGGGGGTTCTGCTGATTTATAATCCAAATCGGAGATGATAGTACAAAGGCATGGCCACATCAAAGTATAGGTGAGGGCCACAGAACGTTATGTGACGTTGTTTCGTCACGTGATTATCACGGGCCAATGAGGGATGGTGTTGTCGTTGTTAGGGACAACACAGTTAAACGTTAAAAAGGGGTGAATGATCGGTTCTCTACTGGGGAGCATGGGAGTTAATACTGATATTCACTGTACAAGGAGAAATACAACAGTTCTCATTGGTGTATTAAACAGACAGATAGTGTGCCAGAGAGTTAAATGGTGTCAGCACTGCGCACAGGGTTTTTTTTTTTTACTGGTAAATAACACAGATGGGTTTATTAGATGGGGACGTTGACTAAAACGCTCCATTGACTGTCAAAATGTCGCGGTGGACATATGCTGTAAGTTACAATTCAAATAGGTGTAATACAGTAGTCAATCTAGGGTTAGGACTAAGGGATGCCCAGATTTCATAATGTTTACTTTAAGACAGAGTTCCTACAAACAAGGTAGAAGGAGAGGTAATAGAGGAAACCGCAACAACAGAGGGCAATCTGCATTTCACAACCAACCACAAAGATGGCCCGCACCTCCACAAATGGTGGACATGGGACAGCAGTTCCCTTTTCATCAACCACCTTACCCAATGATGGGTTGGAACCCGGGCTTCATGCCACCAACCAACTTCGCTCCCCAATATCGCCAGCCTTTTTTAGGTGTGGGCAGGAGAGGAAGAGGGAAGAGAAGAGGGTCCAACCAAGTATCGTGGGAAGACACGGACACGGTGAGCAACCACACCCGCAACAAGTACCAGCAGCCGGGAACGAGCGGCATCTAAGCTTGATAACAAACATCTCTGACATACATGTTGACTTACGAGACATGCTCTTGCTGAAATGGATTCTTCTCACTAGGTTTGCTGGTTGCTGCATCACCTTGATCAATACCCCAGTTTCTCGTTCATAGGGTAGGGGACGCTGCGGCTTTCCCGCTACACTAACTTGAGAGAGGCTGCAAACCTACCCCCAACTGTTCCTGAGGGAGTGACATGTCTGGGTTTATCCAAACCGTCCGGTGTAGGATGGCCTGCGAAGGGAACAGAATAATATGGCCCTGTTGGCCAGTGTTGGTTTACTACTCTTCACTATTATGCATTTTTACTTTTCTGCCCTTCTTCCTCTTACTTCCCTACCTTCCTAAGTGTGGCGGGCGGGTAATTTTGTGGCGGCGACGTGTGCCCCCCTGATAAGCCAGCAATGATTTGCGCGCCCATTCCCTCCATCTGGTCTGCTCCCTATGGTGGCTTAATGGACTAACTTGGGATAAGAAACGATTATGGCCCTTCCTAGCCCTTTAAAGGTCCTCTCTATTAATGTTAAGGGGCTTAACTCTCCGAACAAGCGGCGACAGGTATTGCGCTACCTCCTCCAGCACTACCATGACATATTCCTCCAAGAAACTCACCTTTTGAAAGGAGGTGTTCCGCGCATGGCACATCCTAAATACCCTCTCCAATTCTGGACAACGGCGACCACTGAAACGGCGGGGTGGCAATTCTGTGCAGGAATGGTATAAGGCAGGGGGAAATCGAAGCTTTCCGAAGCCCAGTTTTGCAGCGTGAATCTTTCTGGATTCACTATGCTGTGCATATTCCGCAATCTGGTGGTTGGGTCCGGATTCGTAGTCTTTTTTCTCTTCTTTTTTTTTTGTCGTAGCCCAGGTGGGCGTCGACGTCCCACCATTTGGTGTACCTTCGGTGACGTCGGCGTGCTTCCGGCGGAAGCTACCACCCTTGGGCGCCATCTTCAGATTCTTTTTTCTGCTGTTGGGGCTGGATCGTCGCGTGAAGCTCCAGAAGTTTTTGAGGAGAAAATGTAGCAAATCTTCAACAGAAAAGACCTGAGAAGATCGGGAGAAGAGGACGGCTCACCACACGATGCAGGGCAAGGGCCAAGCCCCGATGCTTTATGAACTTGGCCTCTCCACAGACGACGAGGACAACATCGCCGAAAGCCCAGATGACTTCACGGTCACTGAGACCGATAAGAAAACGCCTGATAAGGTAGGAGAGTCTACGACCCCGAAAACTCCCACAGGGCCTCGAAAACAAGAGGCAGACTCTCGAAAGTCTGAGCCCAGAGCCTCGAAAGGAGCACCGGCGCCGAACAAATCGACGACCGAAGCTGCATCCTCCGAAAAAGAGCCCAGCGGATCCTCCGAGAAGGACTCCCGGAGGCCGAAGACCAGCGAAAAGCAAAGGTCATCGAAACAAGCCCCCGAAAAAGGGCCTTCGACTTCGACGTCGAAAGAAAAGGAGCTGAAGAAAGCTTCGACAGCGCCGCCGAAAAGGGCGGCCGAAACGCTCGACGACTAACAGGCCGCAGAGATGCAGAGAAAGAGAGAGGCTCGAGGCCGAAATGGACAACATCCTTCAGAGAAAGAAGGACTTCAATGAAAAAATGAGAAATTACAAGATCCCCCTCGAAGCCGGCACCGACCGTCGCTGAGGTACAGGAGCTCGAGGAGTTCGACGTCGAAGAGCCGCCGAAAACTCCGGAACCTTCGGAGCACGAAGAGGAGGAAGACCTCTACTACACAGAAGGGGATTACGGGGAACAGCAGTCAAGCTACGGCTCAGGTTCCTCGACGGCCCAAGACCATAAATGGCAGGACATAGAGGCCGAAAACCCAGAGGAGGCGGTGGAAACATACCCCTCGAGGCCCTCACCACCGGATGACATTGGGGCATACAATGAGGTGGTCAGAAAGGCGGCAGCAGCTTATGGAGTTAAGATGGAGGAGGAGAAGCCAGAAGCAGACTTCCTGTTCGAGACATTGCTCCCCATACAGACAAGAAGCCAGTTCCTGCCCATGCTCAAGAGTATCACAGACCAGGGGAAGGAAGCTTTCAAGGACCCGGCTACGTGCAGATCAGTAACGCCGAGGACGGAGAAGAAATACAAATTTTGCAGCGTGAATCTTTCTGGATTCACTATGCTGTGCATTATTCCGCGGTCTTGTGGTTGGGTCCGGATTCGTAGTTTTTTTTTTTTTTTTTTGTGTAGCCCAGGTGGGCGTCGGCGTCACACCCCTTTGGGTGTATTTCCGGTGACGTCGGCATGCTTCCTGCGGAAGCTCCCACTCTTGGGCGCCATCTTCAGATTCTTTTTTTCCGCGGTCGGGTCTGGATCGTTCCTGTTTGGGCTCCAGACATTTTTGGAGAAAGAAGAAAGAAAATACAGAAAAGACGAGGAAAAGTCATCTGAAGACTGCAGGGGACTTCATCGACGAAAAGCCGGCAAGGAGAAGGCGTTTTTCCATCGAGATCATCGACGACCGTCGACGAACACGCGACCAGAGAGGCCCTGGACGCTCGATGATGGACAACACGCCGTTCAAGTTCTGCCGTAACTGCCACCACAAGTACGCGCAGAAGGACCAGCACCCGGTATGCAACCTTTGCCTACCGGTGGACCACGGAAGCGGAGACTGCAACGCCTGTTCCGCCTTCGCCCCGAAGACCCTTCGTGTGAGAGAGAGGCAGAGGGTAGCACACGCCACCCTGCAGGGGAAGGCCCCGACTCCGTCCCTCTACGAGCTGGGGATGTCCTCCGAGGAAGAAGACAACGCTGCCGCCGAAGACGACAGCTACACGGTCGTAGAGACCGATTACACGAAGACTTCTGACAAGGTAGGAGACTCTTCGGCCCCCAAGAACCCGAGAGACTCTGAGTCTAGAAAAATCGAGGGCAAGACCCCGAAAGCGCCGACGCCAAAAAAGGCGGCGTCCGCGACTACTCCCAGGCCCAGCGGATCCTCCGAGAAGGAGTCCCCGGCGCCGAGGGCTGCTGATCAGCAGAAAACGTCGAAAATCGTCCCCGAAAAGGATCGATCGACGCCGAGGGAGAAAGACCCAAAACTGACGACCAGAGACCCAAGATCCGGTCCGACGTCGACGTCAAACTTCGACGCCGAAAGGTACGGCGACGAACCATCTGCCGAAAAGAACGGCCGACCCATCCGACGCGGAACACGCGGCAGAGATGGAGAAGAAGAGAAGGCGCCTCGAGGCCGAAATGGAGAACATCATGCAGCGGAAGAAAGATTTCGATGCAAAGATGAAGGCCTTCACGATCCCTCACAAGACCAAGCCACCGGTAGTGGAGGCAGTCGAGGAGGAGGAAGAGATCGCCGAAGTCGTCGAGGAACAAGACCAGGACTTCGAGGTGATCGACGACCAGGAGGAGTACAGCATCCCTACGATAGTTACAACTATGGGGAGGAAGAGGAAAGCAGGACGGACGCAGACTCGACACCCTCTGACCTACAGGAGCTAGATTACATAGATGTCGACACCGACAGCCCGGAGGAGGTGGTCGACACTTACCCCTCGAGGCCCTCGCCGCCGGACAACATCGGGGCCTACAACTCTGTGATACAAGCTGCCGCAGCAGCTGTCAAGCTCAAGCTCGACGAAGAGAAGCAGAAAGCAGACTTCCTTCTAGAAACATTGCTCCCAACACAAACGAGGAGCCAGTTCCTTCCAATGCTCGAGAGCGTCTTGGCTCAGGGGAAGGAAGCTTTCAGGGAGCCCGCAACATGCAAGGCAGTAACTCCCAGAACAGAGAAGTACAAGCATTCCACAAAGGACCCGGCCTACATTCAGGGCACGGTCTCCGCAGACTCCATTATCACAGCCACAGCAAGGAGGAGGGCTAACGTACCCACTACCTCGGGCCCACCACCGGATAAGGAGAGCAAAAGGATGGATCTGGTGGGCAGAAGGATCGAACGGAATGCCGCGACCCACTGGCGCATGGCTAATTCCAACAGCCTGATAAACAGGCACATGTACCAAATCATGGAGGGACTGGGGCAGTTGGTGAAGGACTTGCCCCAGGATGCCAGGCAGAAGGCCGAAAAGCTGGTTGAAGAGGGAAAAAACGCGGCAAATTCTTGCCTTAAGACGGCCCTGGATGGGGCAGACACCGCCAGCAGGCTCATGATGATGGGCGTCACGGAAAGGAGGCACGCCTGGCTCAGGATATCCGGTTTCAAACCGGAGGTGCAACACAGCAACCTGAACACACAGTTCAACGGCAACACGCTTTTCGGAACAACAGTTGATGAAACGCTCAGTCAACTGAAAAAGGATAACGAAACAGCAAGATCCATGGGAGCATTGCAGTTCAGAGGGAACAAGAGGGGCACCCCGTCACGGAGGCCCGGCGGGAGAGGCGGAAACCAGCCAGGTACATCACACCAGGCTTTCCAGCAAACGCACCAGGCAGACTCGCAGACTCAGCATGGTCAGCAGAAGCAGTCCTGGCAGTACCAACAAAGAGGCCAGTCCTTTTGAGGGAGAAATGGACGGGGACAAAATAGAAGAGGGGGGCGCAGCCCACCTCTAAGTGACTTAAAAAAACTGTGTGCCCGCCCACAAAAAAGATCCCAGGGGGCAGCACGTACAGATGGGTCAAGACAAACTAGACACCTACGACCACATGACACCAGTGGGAGGAAGATTAAGATTTCACCTCCGAGAGTGGAGAGAAATCACATCAGACAAATGGATCCTCAACATTATCCAATTCGGATACTGCATAGAGTTGAAGGGGAGACCAACAAGCAGAAAACCAAAAAGAAAGCCACTAGCAGGCAAGCAGCTGCAGTGTCTGCAGGAGGAAGCAAAGGAACTCCTGCGGAAGCAGGCCATAGAACGGGTACCCTTCAAGGAAAGAAACACAGCAGTATACTCAACGTACTTCCTGGTAACAAAAGTAGACGAGACAATGAGACCCATTCTTGACTTACGGTTCATGAACAAATTCATAAGAACGCAAAAATTCAAAATGACCTCCCTGCAAGAGGTGCTTCCACAATTGCAGATCGGGGACTTCATGGTCACAATAGACCTCAAAGATGCATACCTGCACATTCCAATAAACAGCAAGCACATGCTCAGGTTCACCATCGGAGAAAGCCACTACCAGTTCACGACACTGGCCTTCGGTCTAAAATCAGCACCAAGAGTTTTCACAAAGTACCTCGCAGCAGTCGCAGCGCACCTAAGAAGGCAAGGAATACACGTATACCCTTACCTGGACGACTGGCTGGTGAAAGCAAACTCATACCAGAAATGCAAGCTGCACGCACATAGTGACAAGCACGCTCATAAACCTGGGGTTCTCCATCCATTGGAAGAAATCATCAATGGAGCCAGAACAAGTGAAGATCTTCCTGGGAGCACAGATCAACACCTTACAGGGCAAGGTGTTCCCCAGCGAGAAGAGGGCGAGGGCGCTGGTGAAGGAAACTCACCTCTACCGGAAGGGACAAGCTCGGACAGTGAGGACTGCGAGCAAGATCATGGGGATGATGGCATCATGCATCCACCTGGTACCGAATGTACGACTCCACATGAGACCCATTCAAGAATGGCCACAGGAGCAATGGTCACAAGCTACAGGCAGTTGGGAGGATCTAGTGGTTGTAACGCACGCAGTGCAGAAGGAGATGACATGGTGGACCAAGGAGAACATAGCAAGGGGAAAGCCTCTAACGCCCCCAACGCCAACAGTGACCATCACCACAGACGCATCCCTGAAGGGATGGGGCGCTCACATGGAGGAGCTCAAGGTGAGGGGACTGTGGACACCAACAGATGCGACAAAGCACATCAATTACTTAGAATTGAAGACAATCTTCCTTGCACTGAAAGCCTTTCAAACAAGACTGTACAAACACAAGGTGTTGATACAAACAGACAACACCACTGCGATGTTCTACATCAACAAGCAGGGGGGCACACAGTCAGCCCCGCTTTCAACGCTGGCGCAGGAGATATGGAGATGGGCCATCCCTCTCAAGATAGACCTGCTAGCCATACACCTGCCAGGGAAGGACAACATACAAGCAGATTGGCTCAGCAGGCAGACATCGGCATCCCACGAGTGGGAGCTCAATGCTCAGGAGACAAGGCGCCTATTCGACAGATGGGGAACTCCATCGGTGGACCTGTTTGCCACACGCCAGAATGCAAAATGCCAAAACTTCGCATCCAGGCAGCCCGAGGAAGGGTCACTAGGGAATACCCTATGGATAGATTGGTCAAGGACATTTGCCTACGCCTTTCCCCCGATACCACTGATGCACAGAGTACTGAGCAAGTGCAGAGCGAGCAACATGACACTGATACTGGTCGCACCACAGTGGGCGAGGCAGACATGGTACTCGCAGATCATGGAGATGACAGTGTGCACCACACAGATTCAGCAGGAGGAAAGACCTACTCTTCATGCAGAACGGAGAGGTGCTACACCCAGAGCCAGAGAGCATGAGCCTAGTAGCGTGGCTCCTGAGGACATAGAGTTCGCACATTTAAGATTGCCAGAAAGTACCCTGAGGGTCCTGCGGGAGGCAAGAAGGCCTAGCACTCGGAAGTGCTAAGTTGCGAAATGGAAAAGGTTCACAATATGGTGCAGACAAGAAAGACTTCACAATAAAATGAAGGACTCCACAGTGCTAAAGTACCTGACGCACTTGCTAGAGAAGAACCTTAGCTCATCCTCTTTGAGAGTTCACTTGGCAGCGATAGTCGCCTACACAAGGGGAGAAACTTGCAGGAGTTTCTTCACATCACAGGTGGTGAAGAGATTCCTAGAAGGTGCGAAAAGAATCGCACCACCCAAGCGGGTGCCGCCACCTGCATGGAACTTGAACATAGTCCTAACGGAACTCATGAAGGAGCCCTTTGAACCGCTCCACAAGGCGTCCTTAAAGATGCTAACTATGAAAACAGCTTTCCTGGTTGCAATAACGTCCTTATGCAGAGTAAGCGAGCTTCAGGCTCTGACGCTACAAGAACCCTACATACAAATACACAATGATAGGGTTGTGATGAGGACTGACCCACACTTCATGCCGAAGGTGGTATCTAAATTTCACATGAACCAGTCTATACAGATACCGAGTTTTTTCCAAAAACCAACAACTGCCGCAGAGCGAGCTCTGCACACCCTGGACGCCAGAAGGGCAGTCATGCACTACATTGAGAGGGCGAAGGGACACAGGAAAACAAAACAGTTCTTTGTGTCATTCGCCAACAGTTACATGGGAAAAGCAGTAACCAAAAAGACCATTGCACGATGGATCCCACAGACAATTCAACTCTGCCACAAGCGTGCAGGACAAGAGCTAGCAGAGGGGACACATGCCCACTCCACTAGGAAAAAGGGTGCTACAATAGCCTTCCTGGCTAACACACCCATACAAGACATATGCCTGGCGGCAACATGGGCTTCGGTGCACACGTTCACGAAGCACTACTGTGTGGACATACAGATGAACAAGGAAGCTCAAGTTGGACAGAAGGTGCTACAGCACATATTCAATACCCAACGCTCATCTTCCATCCAACCGCCACAGAGATGAGAAACCGCTACAAAATCTATGCACAGCATAGTGAATCCAGAAAGATTCACGCTGCAAAACGAATAGTTTTCTTACCTGTCGGTGTAGTTTTGCAGCTTGAAGATCTTTCTGGATTCACTAGCGAACCCACCCACCTCCGCCAGAAAGATGAGGCTGGAGAGAGAAGAGGTGGAAATAGAAAAGTGGAAAAGACTTTGAAGGTACAAAGCGGTAAAATATCACCTGAATAGAACATTGCCATCACTTCGGAAACGAAAGAAACACGGAAAAAAAGAACCCGAAGATGGCGCCCAGAGTGGGAGCTTCCGCAGGAAGCATGCCGACGTCACCGGAAATACACCCAAAGGGGTGTGACGCCGACGCCCACCTGGGCTACAAAAAAAAAAAAAGAAAGAAAAGACTACGAATCAGGACCCAACCACAAGACCGCGGAATAATGCACAGCATAGTGAATCCAGAAAGATCTTCAAGCTGCAAAACTACACCGACAGGTAAGAAAACTATTCGTTCTCCTCCCAAGACCCAGCTTACATCAAGGGATCCGTCACAGCAGATTCTATAATCGCTGCAACGGCCAGGAAAAGGGCAAACGTCCCAACAACGTCTGGACCTCCACCTGACAAAGAAAGCAGGAGGATGGA
Source organism: Lissotriton helveticus (assembly GCF_964261635.1). Taxonomy (NCBI): domain Eukaryota; kingdom Metazoa; phylum Chordata; class Amphibia; order Caudata; family Salamandridae; genus Lissotriton; species Lissotriton helveticus. Next base: position 1,930,812,516 of record NC_136061.1, read on the forward strand.
TCTAACTGGCAGGAAAATTGAGAGGAACGCCGCAGCGCACTGGCGGATGGCGAACTCCAACGCCCTCCTGAATAGGCATCAATACCAGCACTGGGATGAGATGGGACAGTTGCTCAAGCACCTCCCGGAACAATACCGTGAGAGGGCATCACACCTTGTGGAAGAGGGAAAGAGCATCGCCAATTCGTGCCTGAAGACAGCCTTAGATGGGGCAGAAACATCCAGCAGACTGATGGCTATAGGCATCACTGAGAGAAGGCAAGCCTGGCTCAGGATCTCTGGTTTCAAGGCTGAGGTTCAGAACAACATCCTGAACACACCCTTCAACGGGGAATCACTGTTCGGAGCCCCAGTTCATGAGAAGCTCACCCAATTGAAGGACAACGAGACTGCAAGGTCCATGGTGGCCCTGCAGTTCAGGGGGATGAGAAGAGGCACTCCTACACGGAGGCCGAACGGCAGAGGTGGAAGTCAGCGAGGAGATTCTCACCAGAGTTTCCACCAGGGGCAACAGAGTGACAACCAAGGCCACCAGGGACAGCAGAGGCAAAGCTGGAACTACCAAAGCAGGGGCCAGTCCTTTCGGTCTAGAGGAAATGGACGGGGCCAGAGGAGAGGCGGTGAACAACCACCCTCTAAGTGACTTCACATGGGAGAAGGTGCTCCACCACCCAAACCCTCCGGGGGAGGAGCACAGAAAGAGAGAGGAGAGGCCTACACTGGCAAAACACAAAGGAACATGTAACGCCGGTAGGAGGAAGATTGAGATTTTTTCTCCAGGAATGGAGAAAAATAACAACACACAAGTGGATACTCAATATCATGCGGTTCGGATACTGCATAGAGTTGGAAAAAAGGCCACCAAACAGAAAACCAAAGAAAAGACAGCACTCGGGAAGAGAGCTGCAACTACTGCAAGAGGAAGCCAAAGAACTCCTCCTCAAAGCGGCCATCGAACGAGTTCCTTTCAAAGACCGGAACAAGGGAGTGTACTCAAACTACTTCCTAGTGCCAAAAATGGACGAAAGTCTAAGACCCATCCTGGACCTACGGTTCCTAAACAAATACGTCAAAACTCAGAAATTCAAAATGACGTCCCTACAAGAGGTCATCCCACAGATAGACAGGGGACTTCTTGTCCACCATAGACCTCAAAGATGCGTACCTGCACATCCCCATGAACAGGCAGCACATGCTAAGGTTCACAGTAAACGAGGATCACTACCAATTCACGACCCTCGCTTTCGGCCTAAAGTCCGCACCAAGGGTGTTCACCAAATGCCTCGCAGCAGTGGCCGCACACCTAAGAGAGGGGATACACGTGTACCCCTACCTCGACGACTGGCTGGTAAAGGCAAGCTCTTACAGGACATGCAAAGAGGATGCAGAACGGGTGACAAGAACACTAGCAAGCCTGGGTTTCTCCATACACTGGGGCAAATGCTCAATGGAACCAGAGCAAGTGAAGATCTTCCTGGGAGCCCAGATCGACACCGTCCAATGCAGAGTCTTACCGAGCGGAAAGAGAACGCTCAGCCTACTGAGGGAGAAACGTCACTACCAGAAGGGGCGAGCTCTGACAGTGAGGACTGTGAGCAAGATCTTGGGGATGATGGCATCATGCATACACTTGGTCCCCAATGTACGCCTACAAATGAGACCACTTCAAGAGTGGCTGCAACAGCAATGGTCACAAGCTACAGGAAGTTGGGAGGATCTAGTGGTTGTAACGCACAGGGTGCAGGAAGAGATAAGGTGGTGGACCAAGGAGAGAATAACAGAAGGGAAACCTCTAACACCACCGGACCCAACAGTGACCATCACCACAGACGCCTCCCAGAAGGGGTGGGGCGCACACAACAGGCTCAGAGTGAGGGGTCTGTGGAGCCCTACAGATGCAGTCAGGCACATCAACTACCTGGAACTGAAAACTATGTTGCTAGCCCTCAAGGCTTTTCAGAAACACCTGTACAACCAGAAGGTGCTAATACAAACAGACAACACCACAATGATGTTTTACATAAACAAACAGGGGGGAACTCAGTCGTTCCCTCTGACAAACTTGGCACAGGAGATCTGGAAATGGGCTATACCACTAAAAATAGACCTGCTAGCCATACACCTGCCAGGGAAGGACAATGTAGAAGCAGATTGGCTCAGCAGGCAGACTTCAGCGTCCCACGAGTGGGAACTCAATACTCAGGAAACAGAGAGACTATTCAGGAAATGGGGCACGCCAACAATAGACCTATTTGCAACACACCGGAATGCAAAATGCCAGTACTTTGCATACAGGCAACCAGAGGCACTGTCCAAGGGGAATGCCCTATGGATAAGCTGGTCGAAAACATTTGCCTACGCTTTTCCCCTGATACCACTGATCCCGAGGGTTCTCAACAAATGCATGAAGAGCAACATGACGCTCATCCTTGTGGCACCACAATGGGCCAGACAGACCTGGTTTTCTCAGATAATGGAGATGGCGCAGGGGCCACCACACAAGTTCTCAAAAAGAAGAGACCTACTCTCCATGAAAAACTGAGAAATCCTACACCCAGAGCCAGAGAGCCTCAACCTCGAATTCGCACACCTAAAACTACCAGAGAGCACCCTGCGGGTGCTACTAGAGGCAAGAAGGCCCAGCACACGCAAGTGCTATGGGGAAAAATGGAAAAGATTCACTCAATGGTGTTGCAAGAAACAGCTCCAAAGGAAACTGACCAAGGAATCCACGGTGCTAAGGTACCTCACGCACCTAATTAAGGCTAAGCTAAGCTCATCCTCGCTGAGGGTGCACCTGGCAGCGATTGTGGCATACACAAGAGGAGAAACAGTGAGAAGCTTCTTCACATCCCAAGTCGTAAAAAGATTCCTGGAAGGAGCTAAAATAACCATAAGATCTTAATGAGGCGTCTGTGGGAGGCAGGAGTGAGGGACACGGCTCTGCAATGGTTTCACTCTTTTCTGCAGGACAGGCAGCAAGCAGTATCTCTTCCTCCTTTCCAATCAGCCTTTTCCACGGTAACGCACGGAGTCCCACAGGGCTCTGCCATCAGCCCAATACTTTTAATGTTTACCTCAGGCCGCTGATTGTTCTCATCAAAAGTTTCGGCATTAAAACCATTAATTACGCTGACGACACGCAGATGATCCTCTCCTTGGAAGGAGGGGACTCTATTTCTGTAGCGGTCCTACATAACTGCCTGCGGGAGACATCAAGGTGGCTAAAGAATAATTCACTCCAGTTCAATGCAGGGAAAACTGAGGTGCTTTTTAACAGTGGCTCAAGGATCCCCCATCCGTTCCCTAGGAACTTCTGGCCCCCGGAAACAGCTTCCATGGTACAGCCTGCAGGCTCTGTCCGCAACCTTGGGATTATGCTTGACCACAGGCTCAGCATGGAGACCCATGTTCAGAAAACCTCAGCCTGCTGTTACGCCATCCTACGCTCTTTAAGGAAAGTTTTGCCCCTCCTACCCACCCAGGCCCGCGCCCAGGTGGTTAGATGTACCATCTTGAGCAGGTTGGATTACTACAATGCCCTCCTGCTCGGGTCCCCGGAGTTTCTACTGGATAGGCTCCAAAGGGTCCAATCTGCGGCTGCAAAATTGGCCTTGGGGCTTCCGAGAAGATCCCACGGACCATCTACTCTGGCTCAATTGCATTGGCTTCCTCTTAGACAGAGAATTCAGTTTAAGGCTCTCTGTATTGTTTTCAGGGCCCTCCACGGTTCCGGCCCAGCCCCTTTACAATCTAAGTTTGTGTGGTACCTGCCTACCAGACAACTTCGCTCCTCGGATGCCAAACTGGTAGTCATCCCTAGATTCAGGAAGGTCAGAGCCGGAGGTAGATCCTTCGAGGTGGCCGCCGCCAGACTGTGGAACACTCTCCCCATTGAGATTAGACACATCAACAAACTCCTACCATTCAGAAAAAAGGTTAAAGCCTGGCTCTTCCCGGGCTAGCCTAGTCCCTTCTGGTCCATTTCCCTTTCTTCCTCAGACTCTGTCAGCGCCAGGATGCCTGCAATGGTGACAGCTTGCGCTTTACAAGTTCCTAAAATAAAAATAATAGCGCCGCCAAAAAGAATGCCGCCACCGGCATGGAACTTAAATGTGGTACTGACGGAGCTCATGAAAGCACCTTTCGAACCCATCCACAAAGCATCACTGCAAATGTTAACAATGAAGACGGCCTTTCTGGTAGCAATCACCTCACTACGGAGGGTGAGCGAACTGCAGGCACTCACACTGCAAGAACCCTACATCCAGATACACAGTGACAGGGTCGTGATGAGAACAGACCCACACTTCATGCCAAAGGTGGTGTCAAGGTTCCACATGAATCAGAGTATTCAGATCCCTAGCTTCTTCCAAAACCCCACTACAAGCGCAGAGAGGTCACTCCACACCCTAGACGCTAGAAGGGCTGTGATGCACTACATTGAGAGAACGAAGGTACACAGGAATACAAAACAGTTCTTCGTATCCTTCGCAAACAGTTACATGGGCAAACCAGTGACTAAAAACACCATAGCGCGATGGATCGCACAGACAATACAATTCTGCCACAAACAAGCAGGCCAGGAGCTAACTGGAGGGGCACAGGCCCACTCCACCAGGAAGAAAGGAGCAACAATTGCCTTTCTGGCCAACACACCAATACAGGACATATGCCTGGCGGCAACATGGCCTTCAGTGCACACTTTCACTAAGCACTATTGCGTGGATGTACAGATGAACAAAGAAGCACAAGTAGGACAGAAAGTGCTACAACATATATTCAACAACCAACGCTCATCTTCCACCCAACCGCCACAAAAGTGAGGAAAACCGCTACAAAATCTACGCACAGCATAGTGTATACAGAAAGATTCACGCTGCAAAACGAATAGTTTCTTACCTGTCGGTGTAGTTTTGCAGCTTGAAGATCTTTCTGGATTCACTAGCGAACCCACCCGCCTCCGCCAGAAAGATGAGGCTGGAGAAGAAGGTGGAAACACATGGAAAGAAAGCAAGTTGAAACTTAGAAGATACGTGAAAAGATACGTGAAAAGAATTACGTTGAAAAAACGATTAACAAACATAGCCATGGATTCACTACAAAGACAGAAAAGGAAAAAGAGACCGAAAAAAGAATCCGAAGATGGCGCCCAAGGGTGGTAGCTTCTGCCGGAAGCACGCCGACGTCACCGAAGGTACACCAAATGGTGGGACGTCGACGCCCACCTGGGCTACAACAAAAAAAAAAGACTACGAATCCTGACCCAACCACCAGATTGCAGAATATGCACAGCATAGTGAATCCAGAAAGATCTTCAAGCTGCAAAACTACACCGACAGGTAAACTATTCGTTATAGAGGTGGGTGTTGGAATTGGGAGGCGCATATTCACACTGTGCAATGTCTATGCACCAAACCAGATGCAGGACTCTTACCTCCAAGCACGCTTGAGGGACCATGTCCCGCAGGGCGACCCCTCACTGATCCTGGGGGGTGACTTTAACCTAGTATGGGACCCTGGCGTGGACCGCAGTGGTGCATCTTTGCATGGGCCAGGGGCCATGTCTTCCACACTTCGTTCACAAATAGCGGACCTAGGCTTGATGGATTCATGGCGATACCATTCACCGGAGGCGTGGGATTTCTCATACTATTCTCACATGCATCGTTCGTACTCGCGCATCGATTATCTATTTATCTCTCATGCCATGGTGCGATAGATGCTGGCGGCATCTATGTCTGCAATATCGCTCTCGGATCATGCCCACGTCGAGCTTCTCCTGCAGGACCCGCCCCCTCCACGCTCCGCAATGGCGCTTGCCGCTGAGTATCCTCCGCGAACCGTCAGATGTGGAAAGCATACGGGTTGCTATTGACTCTTACTTCGCGAGCAATTAAAACCCCTGAGACGCCCTTCCCCGTGGTGTGGGATGCTTTCAAGGCCACGATTCGAGGTCATATCACCTCGCTCTCGATTGTGTGGGCACGCGAGGCCCGGCTTATGGAAGATAGCCTCTCTGCAGACATTAAGGCAGCAGAAAAATAGGATTAGGCCCGCACCTCTCTTGCATCTCGACGGTGGCTTGCAAACCTCCGGGGACAAATTCGCGTTTTGCGCACTAATAAAGAGGAAAGATTCCTGATAGCCCTGAAGCAGCGGTATTATGAAGGGGGGATAAGGTGGGCGGGCTATTGGCGAGGCGTCTGAGAGCACGGATAGCGAAGGCTCACATAGCTAATATTCAACTCCCAGACGGTGCTCGGGTCACCTCAGAGCGGGCCAAATGCGAGGCCTTTAGTGCCTACTATGCTGCACTCTGAGGCAGAATCACCGTCCCCAGAGCTCATTGAGGATGCATTAAATCAGTGTGCTTGGACCCCGATACATCCACATCACGCCCCGGCTCTGGAGGGGCCTCTAACTGCGGAGGAGATGGCGTTGGCGCTAAAGGACCTCCCTCTTGGAAGGACACTGGGTCCAGATGGCCTGCCAATGGCCTTCTACCGCATGTTTCAGACACAGCTTGTGCCCCACCTCTTGTGATTTTACAATTCTTTCTCTGACGCAGATGGACCGACACCTTCCATGGGCATGGCGGAAATAGCACTCATACCCAAACCCGGGAAGGATCCCGTGCTGTACGCCTCTTACCGTCCCATAGCGTTACTGAACACTGACCTTAAAATTTATACCAAAATTTTGCCAAACGTCTGGACCCCCACATGCCTGGTTTGGTGGAGCCGGACCAAGTTGGCTTCATCCGCAATCAAGGGGCGGACAATGTACGTAGAATTGCACACTTGGTAGGGAAAGCACACGCCTGGAAAATACCAGCTTGCCTTCTATCGCTTGATGCGGAGAAGGCATTTGACCGGGTGGATTGGGCTTTCCTTCGAGCGGTGCTGCAGAGAGTCGGGCTAGGCCGGAATATTATCTCTCGGATCATGGCGCCATATCTGTCCCCACAGGCCAGGGTCGGGGTTAATGGACAACTCACTGAGCACTTTCTCATTCATAGGGGTACTCTGCAGGGATGCCCACTATCACCTCTACTGTTTGCCCTCGTGGTGGAACCCCTAGCGGATATGATTAGGCAAAGGGCAGACATACATGGCATCTCTATGGGGGGGTAGACCGAATACGGTGGCGCTTTTCGTCGACGACCTCATCCTTACACTCACGCCCGCACATATCTCTCCCGGACTTACACTCCTTGCTACAAACCTTCGAACGGGCATCAGGCGTCAAAATCAACCATGGCAAATCTTGGGTCTTGAATCTTACAATTCTTAAGGAGGAAATACCTACCCTGGAGAGTCTTGCGCCGTATCAGTGGGCTGCCAACCATATTTAATATCTAGGTTTTGAACTAACCCCCCACCTTAGATACATGGACTCAAATCAACTGGCGGGAATGTAGGAGGGCCGTGCTGAAGGACTTACGAAGGTGGAAACCCCTGATGATGTCATGGCTGGGCAGACTTCAAAATGACCGTCCTCCCTAAAATATTGTACTTATTTCAATGCCTACCCACCCCGATCCCGCATCATCAGATACAGTGCCTTCAACGTGACCTTACCACGTTCATATGGGGTGGGCGTAGTCCGAGATTTTCCCAGAAGATGCTTATGCTGCTGCGCGATAGAGGAGGGTTAGCCTGTCCCAACCTTTTAGACTATTACTGGGCCTCCCATCTCCGCTTTGCGTCAGAGGGGACAACCACTGAAAGTGAAAAGGTCTGGTTCCATATGGACAGGATGGTCACGGGGCGCACCATCTGGGACCTGACGTGGCTCCACCGTACAGCGCGCTCTAGAAGCGCCTATACGGAGATACCCACTAAAATGGTATTGGACATCTGGGACAAGGTGGCGGTACGCAGGGGCCTTACAACCTTTCCCTCTCCCCACACTCCCATCGCGGGCAACCCGCTATTTCCCCCGGCCTACCGCTCCCAGGTTTTTGATAGATGGGTACAGGGAGGATGTGGTCCCCCCTGTACCCATCTGCGACCTCTACGAGGGGGGGGAGTGCTTGAAACTTTTGCGCAGGGAAGAATTTGGCCTCCCACTGGGATCTAAACTACAGTATGCACAACTGCAGCACTGGGTCACTTCGGGGGAGATGCAACAGGCAGCTACCAGTCCATTCATCCCCTTTGAGCGGCTAGTCTGTTCCTTTGAGTCGAAGGGCCTTGTCTCTCGCTCATGTCGGATTTTACAACACCCCCCTGCGATGCCAACTCATCCATACCAGCGCAAGTGGCAGCTGATGTCCGATACAGAAATTACACCCGCGCAGTGGGGTAGTTTATGGCGCGACATACCCAGGGTCTTCCGCAGTATCCCGCAGACGGAAAATGCATACAAAATCATGACCCAATGGTATTACACACCGGATAGTCTGCACAGAATGTTTCCGGCCTCTTCTCCCATATGCTGGAGGTGTTTGGCTGCATCTGGCGATTTTCATACACGTCTGGTGGGCCTGCCCACTTCTGACCTTGTTCTGGAAGGAAGTCCTTAGTCATATCAAACGGGTACTTGGTTTCCCCCTGCCTGAGTCTATGAACACAATTCCATTGGGCATCAAACCGGCCAACTTAAAGGCTATCACCCGAAGCGATTGGATTATAGCATTGCATATGCTTGGAGCAGCCAAGCAACTTATAGCGCTATACTGGAAGAGGACGAAGGGGCCCCCTATCGCCACTTGGTACGTGTGCCTATGGCATGTCATAAGCATGGAGCTCTTTACAGCGCGTCTACAAGCATGTGATACTCGCTTCGCCGCAGTTTGGCAACCCCTAGTTAATTATCTGTGTAAGCTAGAACATGCACAGTATCTACCCGCCAAGCTTAGAGCGCTACTCCTTTTCGAAGATGCTGTCCTCCCGCCTGACCCCAATAGACTACTCCTGCAACCGGCCCACTCTACGCGTAACCTCCCCCTGTAAGTAATAGGATCCCCTAGAACATTGGCCCCGTCTTCATCGATCCCCACCCCCCCCACGCCTCCCCCACCCGCACGACCTCTTCCTCTACTACTGTCTAAATGCTGCCATTCGCTCTTTCCCTGTCTTCTTACCTTCTGCTCTTCTTTGTTCTCTCTCTCCTTTGGACCTCTTGCCCATGTTTTAATATTGAAGTTTTTAGGGGCCCTGTACAGCAACACAACTAATCAGTATTGCCTTCTAGGCTAAGCCACGTGGCCGGCCCAACACTGGTTGTAGGCGTCATGCTGTGTTTAAATTACCAATCTACTGTCCCTTTTTAACTCTATATTACGCGGCCGGCCCTGAATAGGGTTGTGGGCATGATGCTGTTTACACCTGGCCGGGTGTTTTGTCTTTATGTTGGAAAATAAAACAGATTTGAACAAAATTGCATTACCTTTTTACATAATTGCAGTTGAATGGTTGGTTATCCATTTTGTTTGTAGTTTCAGCTAGTGTTTTGCAGGAAGTATGTTTCGGTGTTCGTTTAAACTCTTAGAGTGAGTCAGTGGCACCAATGGTGGTGCCACTGAAATTGGCCTAATAAAGGTGCAGCAGAGTGGTGTAGGTATTCCCTGAAGGTCATTGACCGAGCCAAAGTCTTGTTCATCTGTAGCGTGATGTGTCAGATAGGGACCAATATTTAGAACCTTCTCTAGAGGTGCGTAGTAAAAGTTGAAGGTCTACCAGAACACTTACAAGTAGTCTGGTCTACTGAAGCCAGTGAATTAATGCAATTGAATGATCAATAAGCGAAATGTGCTCATTCCCTGTAATTGAAAACCTACCACTGTGGCTTTACTGGTGATGAAAGCTGTCCTGTTCAAACATTGGCTAAAGAGAAGCTCTGAGTTTCTAGCCAGTGAAGGGAAATTGAGTAGCTGGAATATGATGGTGACCATAAGAGGGTAGATGGGGCAGTGGTGAATGAGTAGCTGGAATATGATGGTGACCATAAGAAGGTAGTAGGGGCAGTGGTGAATGGTAAATCTAGGATTTCAGGTTCTTTGTTCAATACTAGCAACTGTAGTGACATGCAGTATCAGATGGCTGTTATGTAGTCTGAAACGCATGCCTGGGAATAAGTTGGTAACGCTGGAAAATAAATGATTTAGATGTGCTGTGCATAGCGGTCAATTGAGGAGTAATAGGGCAATGTCACAAAGGTGGTATATAGTGGCACTCCCATCTCTTGAGTCCCATGCAAATGGCGGAAGAGTACTACATGTGAGAAACTCCAGTGATGCATAATAAGTTAAAAGATAGCCATGCAGTGACTAAGGTAGAGGATGAGTCCAGGGTTATAAAAATTAAAGCGAGACTGGTTTGAAGTGCAATGGTGATGAAGTTCATCGTGTGTAAGGAGTAGTTTCTGTGAAATGTACATTGCGAAACCTGATTAGAGGGATTTGGTTAGGTTGAGGAGAAAGCAGTGTGGTGGTGTTAAGACCAGTCATTTCAGCCTTTTATAAATAGAAGTCAGACACTGAATCTTAGATGGCAGGAGAAAAAGGATCTGCTTTCGTTTTTCTTTCTTTTTGTTATTTTGTGGTATTTTGAGCCACTATTTATTTAAAAGGTTTAGGGTAAATGCCTGTACTGAGCTAGAGATTTAAGTACCACTGTTGGATGTGAATGCTAAAAGTATGCTAACCGGAGGGTTATAAGGTTAAGATGGTGCATTCTTGGAATCGTTCCATTTGAATGTATTTTGAAAGTAGCTTGGTAGGAGTGGGGTCAGATGTGTATTGTATGAGGTTGATGGTGAAGCGGATATCTGTGTTCACTTCACTTGTGCCATGCTCTTACCGCTGGTGCGCACTAAAGGCAGACCATGACCTCCAGTATCCATTAAAAACAATAGCGAGTAGCACTCGGTCTCGATGGCTAACTTCCTTTATTCCTGAGATTATGACCAGAATTTCAAACTACACTGCATATCGACCAAAAGGTTTGGATCATGCCTTTTTCAGTATTCATACATCTATCCCAGTATCCCTCTATGCTACATTCTGGGACGTGTAGCAAATGGTAGCATCTTAAATCGGACCTGAAAGTAAGAGTGGCTATGCTCAAGATGACTAGGGCTTGCTGAATCTCAATGTGCAATTAGATCGAGATGGAAAGTGAAGAAATGATAGTTATATTGACAGTGTAACAAAGAAAATTTGAGGGGGAAGTAAAGTTTCAAGTGTCAACAGAGACAGACATTTTGGTCTACAGACTGTATTGTAGGTGAGTTGTGTGGGGGTAAAATAGTGGAAGAAAGAATACTTTTTCAATAATAACTTAGTAAATGAAGACAGACCATTGATTAGGGCAGAAAAACAAAACACTTGGCAGTGTGGTAGTGAGCCCCAGAAATTGAAACAATTCACCAAATCAGCACCAGGTATCCTATTGAATTCTTCATATTAAACACAAGAAAGACCAAAAGGAAAGGGTACAAGCTTGGATTTTCAAGTTACCAAGCCATTGTTCCACTCTGGGTGTTGAAGCCTTGTCTACTGTTCCAGTTGTGGCAGATGTTGCCTCTTTTAAGCTCAAGGCAGTTTGAATTTCAAAGCACCAGATAAACAAAATACTTTGGCCTTTACCCAACTCAAATGACCAAAGCAGGATTTCCAATCCACATTAAATCAAAACAATTTAGGGTGCTGCTAATGCAAACATTTATATGAATCCTCAAATAGGACATGCTATTTCTTCATTTCAAGATCTGCAGCCAACACTAAACAGTACAAAGTTCTTCAGCTTTATGCTGGCCTCACATGCATTTTTCAGATGTATGGCAATCTAAGATGCCTGAATGTTTAGTCTACCCATACCTTTATAATCTATTAATAACACCTCAGGTTTGCCAGAAGGTAAATCATGAATTACAGAAGCATCTAAATTATTACTTCATCCAGAAAACCTATAAAAATAACCACACCAGTACAAGCGATCCAGTACTTGGAAACTATTATTCTTTAGAGGGCTGGCTGTCTTTTTACTAAAATGTATTTGGCTTAAGAGATTTTTCAGTAAAGAGCTGGAAATATTTACCCTTCGTTTGTGATCCATGATGCTGTATGTACATAAACTCTACATGAGCGTATCAAGACTCTGCAATGCCAGATAACAGAAGACAGATGGAAGTTACTTGTCAAGTTACTCTAACTCGGCAGTCATTCTATTGTGAGATTGTTGAGCGGGCCTTTTCCCATCTACATGGAAAATTGTTAACCAGGGACTAATTATACCATAGAAATAAACTAAAGGTGAAAGCAGTATCTGTCATTTCTTCTATTCACAACACCAAGCACAGTCTTGATCCAGCTAGACCGTTGCACAATCTGAACAAATGGATGGGATGCAGTCAAGGGCCCCATCCATGGTGTCTCAGAATTTGGCACGGACATTAGCCTCAGTCCTTATAATACAGGAATACCTTATCCAGATTTACAATTGCCAAAGGAAAACTGTTCTAGTTCGCGCTATATAAAACTGCATTAAAAAAAAAGTGATTGAACAAGCACCTTTTGAAGAGTGTGAGTATACACTGCAAGGCAAAGTGCTGGTTCAAGCATTCTCTGTTGAGAGAGTAAACATTTTGAAATATTTGCCAGATCAGCAAAAGGTGCAGACTTCATATCCTAGTTACCATAGATTTAACTCCAAAGTAATGGCCTTTCCAGGAACCTATCTAAACTTTTTATTTTCTAGTATCTCTCCTCAGTACAGTCACAAAATTGAAGCAACACAGAATGATGATAGGGCTTAGTGCCCTGTACCTCCCACTCCAATTGTGGTGTTTAGGTAATCTCCTGCCTCAAGAGCAACGCGAGCTGTGCTAAGGAAGGTTTGCCTTTCAGTTCACATTGTTACGCAAGATCTTTCTTCACAGCCTGCTTTCCCTGAACTCGACTTGATGGTCTGGCTCTTGATTCCCTGTAGTATCAAAGAGTCAGTGTTTTTGCACAAGGTCCAAGAAGGTACAGTGGCACTTTGTTTTATATTTGGCTTACTCTGGCCTTCAGATTTCCATTTAAAGTAGATTTGGATACTATTACTGTTTATCACCGGTGTAGTTGCAGGCATCCCTGTTTTACCAGTGTTTTTGAGAGAGGAATATAGCCTTTCTATATGTGAATCGGGAGCTTGCATAACTGATTTAGCATCCTCAATACACTAAATAACGATCAGTAATATACAGCATTAACCTTTTAATCAAAAATGTGTCAGGCCCCTTCAGAAGGCTCCTAAGATGCTTCTATTGAAGTTCAGTGCTACCATTGTAAAATGTTGCAGACTCCAAGAACTGCACAGCAGCGATGTGGTGAGTTGTCCACACATTTTATACTTTACTGTACCTTTAGCTCTGTAACTGACCCATTAGTGGGTCAGACCTGTCTGCAGTATGTCATGTTAAGATTCATACCTTTCTTTCCATGCCTTTGTCAAACAATCAGTGGAGTCTAAATTTGTGTGCTTGTTTGTTTCTGAATATTAACAAGAATACACACTGAAGGAACTGTTATTTGAATGTAATCCTAGTTCTCTACCATATAGGTCATCTTTGAATTCATTAACAAACATCATAATCCATGTTAAACCTTGAGTATATTTGTAAATGTATTGATTGGATCCTTACTTTGGTCTTCCTCTCAAAATGCACTACTTAACTGTATACAGGTTAGCTGGTCCTCTTGGGTTCTCTAAAACTGCATTGTCAAATGTTGTATGTAAAGTTTGATCGCTATCCACCATTTTCTACTTTGTTTTTAAAACAGTAATTTATCTGCTTCCCATTGCCGCCCTATTAAAAAAAAAAGATAGAAAGTCCTGCATCACTGAGATGCTTGTTCACTGAAACGGTTTTTCAAAGATTTGTTCTGTTATGTACATAGATTGAGGTATTCTGTTGTCTCAATCATTCAATGAAAATTACCACGATAGCAAAATAAAATTCGAACGATGATTTTTTTTTTTTTACCCTTATAACTCTTGTACTTGTTCCCTGTATACCCTATCTGCCATGCCTGCTTTCTGTCATATTTTGACCATTGGTATTGAGTAGGAATGCAAATCCCTATAGCAATATATCCTGATGTTTTGATCTACAGCAATATGGAAGTGAATTGTTTAGTTGTCGTATTTATATGAAAAAACCCAGAGTGCAGAGCCACTCATTACTGTGATTGTAGTAGATAAAAGTGCAGATATCCTGGTGGTCTAAAGACAAAACCCCAGTAGTACAGAGACCTTCACTAATTAAAACCCTTTGCTTCCTTATACCTAGAAGTTCGGTTTTGGCTGCAACTCTGCATATGGGTTTCCTCCAGATGCAGGGATACATCACTACAGATATTTCATAACTTTATAATGCGAGTGTTGGTGGTTAAGAGAAATTCTCCAGTATTAGGGCTGTCTTTCATAGATTCACATGCTTGAATAATTCCCCGTCGTCGAAGGGGAAGTCCCACGGTACATAAAATAGTAGTAAAAAAACATATATACATAAAGTACATGTGTGTGTGTGTGTGTATGTATCACAAGGCTCACTGATCCGTTTGCTCTCCTTCACTTGCGGCCGGGTGCTTTCATATATATATACAACATGGCCCATATAAAGTATAGAGGCAGAATTCACTTCAGTAGCATATCCATGTCATTATAATGGACCACATTCTAGCCAATCAGGCTGTAGCACCCTCTAGAACCTTCTCCTCAGAAGCTCGAGCCCTCAGATTTTCTACCGCACGTCGTGTGTGAGGGAGTCTCCCTGAGCTCTGCTCAGCTTCTTCAATCTTCAACTCTTCAAATCTTCAACATGTCTTCTACAAAAAGATCTTTATTCCGGCCTTGTTCTGCCTGTGGAAAACTTCGCCTTTTCTCTGAGGACCCTCATAAAAAATGCATCTTCTGCCTGTACCCGGACCATGAGGTGAGGAGTTGCAAGTTTTGCAGAACATTTTCAGCAAAGACCTTAAAAGATAGCGACGCCCGTCTCCTTCTGTGGCTGCAGAGGTTGAAGACGTCAGACAACCCTGTGTCTGATTTAGAGAGTGTCTTCCTGTCATTCCAAGACCTCTCTAAAGCGTGGGTCAGACACTGAGCTTCCTTCGCCATTCCTTAAAAAGAAGCTGCTTGTGGACACTTCAAAGTCAGTCTCCCCACGGGAACTGCCGGCCTCTACGCCTGCGGGACCTAGTTCTCCGACGTCGCAGTCCCATCCTGTGCCCTCGTCCTCCAAAACGAGTGCCAGCTCGTCGACGGGATTGTCGATACTTCCGTCGACGACGAGATCCATCGACATAATGCCTATGTCGACGACGACCTGCTCTGTATCGACGACTACCTGCTCTGCATCGACGACGACTACATCGTAGACGATGGCCAAAGAGGTTTGCCCTATTTCTTCAGTTCTGAAAATCTTGTTGACGGCAAAGAGATCTGTCTCGTTGACGACCCAGCCTAAGCGACAAACGTCGTCAAACTTCGTCGATGCTACCAGCTTCGTCGACTGCAGCATAGTCGACGTAGAGTACCTCTACGTCTACCTCGTCGTCGATGACTCCGTCGACGCACAAGACTTCGTCGACGACCATGACATCCTCATCGGCGGCGTCGATGACGAAAGCCTTGACTCCGTCGACGGCATCCACCTCATCGACGACGAATCCCTCGGTGACGACATCGTCAATGAGCTCGTCGATGGGACCGTCGACGGAGCATTTTTCACTGGCAACTACAACCACCTTCACTGTAGTAACTGCAACTACGGTTAAACGTCCTGCTCCACTGTTTTTGAGCCCTGTCCGGCATGGGTCAGGTCCCCCAGCTCAACTCTTTGCGTCTGTTGAGGAGGAATCTTCTGATGGCTCCTACGCTGATGAAACTTTTCATCCCGCCAGTAGTCCATCGGAGCTACATATCAAATATCAGGATGAGGATGCCTACGAGAGGGAGTCGCGCATCTCAATTCATGATGAGCAACAGGACTTGGAGCCTGGAGTTCCTGTGGCACAGTTGCCAATGTCTTTAATTACAAATCTGCCACACATGCTAGACGACTATAATCGTCGTTTTCCACCTTCTTCGCAGGCCTCTCCAACACCACCTCCAGCACAGGAGCCTGTACAAGTTCCACCGCCACGATCGCCAGTTCTTCAGGACCGTGGTACTGATGATGATGTCCATGTTGACACTGACCAAGACGATGACGCTGTCCTAGCAGATTGGGATAATTATCAGGCCCAGACGCAGTCTCCTCCTGCCTCCCCTCTGGCTTCTCCCTCAGTGGATATTGGGGCTTTCCACCTTTTTAATGAGGGCCGCAAAACGTTTCCACCTGCCCATGGTCGTCAAACAGCAAGACTGTTTTCTTTACGATTTCAAGGATCAACCTTTAAAGCAGGTGCATACCATTCCAATAATTGATTTCATTTGGAAGGAGAGACTTAAACTCATGGAGCGGCCTAATTCCATTCCTGCGATGCTTCCACGCCTTGACCAAAAATATAAGGCGCCAGAGGATTCACCTGCCTGCCTTGTATCTCAACCGAAGCCATACTCAGTCATTACACAGGCTGCCCAAAAGAGATCACGTAACCCAGCTTCTCCTTTGTCGTCACCGCCGGATCAGGATGGTTGCCATCTGGATACCATTGGCAAAAAATTCACAACAATGGCTGCAACAACGGTCAGGGCGGCAAATTCCTTCGCCATCCTCGGCAGATACGACCGACAAATGTGGTCAGAGATTGCAGCTCTTGTCGATCTGATTCCGGAATCTTCCAAGGCAGAGGCACTAAAGATCGTACTAGAGGGTGAAAATGTTTCATCCGAAATTATAGACTGTGCGATTGATATTTCGTCAACTGGTTTCAGGCAGCTTGCAGGTGCCGCTGCTTGAAGAAGGCAGGTCTGGCTTAAGGCTACGTCTTTTCGGTCTGAAGTACAGGCTAAGGTACTCGATTTACCTTTCGACGGAGAGTCCTTCGGCAAGCACGTAGACGATGCTTTAGAGTCCTTCAAGAAAGATACGGACACTGCTCGAGCCCTAGGTTCTCTCCAGTACAAGAAGCGGCCATTTCAGGGAACACGTGGCAGGGGCACATCCTCCAATTTTCGAGGCTCATCCCAGTACCGCGCCTACGGTGATAACAAACAGCGTTATATCAACCAAAACCAGAGTCGGCAGTCTGATTCCAGGCCTTACAGAAGAAAACCACCTACAGAGGAGGTAACACCTCTAAAAAACAATGACTTTTCAAAATCCAAACCTTATCCTGCTCGGCGAATTGGAGGTCGAATCTCCCACTACTTTTCCGATTGGTCGAAGATAACTTCAGACTGTTGGGTCTTGGACGTCATCTCAAAGGGCCACGCCCTGGAATTTCTCAAATTTCCACCCAACCATCCACCATCTGGTCCCCCACCAGCGCACTTAAAGGAACTGTTTGCACAAGTTGCAGTTATGATCCAAAAGGGAGCAGTCGAAGTGGTTCCTAGATTTCAACAAGGGACGGGCTTTTATTCCCGCTGTTTTCTTATCAAGAAGAAATCGGGGGAGCGGCTCCCGATATTAGACCTCCGAGCCCTCAAGTTCATCAAATCCCAAACATTTCGAATGCTGACCTTGCTGGAAATTTTGCAGTTCCTCAACCCCTGAGAGTTCCTCTCCACAGTCAACCTTCAAGATGCATACTTTCATGTGCCAATCCATCAACGACACAGGAAGTACCTTCGCTTCAAAGTAGGATCAAAACACTTCCAATTCAAAGTTCTACCTTTCGGCCTTCGTCCCGCCCCGAGAGTCTTCACAAAGATCATGTCTCCGGTTGCGGCGTATCTACGCATACAAGTCTACCCTTATCTGGACGACTGCTTGATAAAGGCGCCAACTTTTCTCGCAGTACAACAGCACACTCAGACTTGCCTGTCTTCAAAGCCCATCAACCACGAGAAGTTGCATGTCCATCCAGCACAGCAAAGAGTCTTTCTGGGGGCATTGATCAACACGCATATAGCGAAGGTGTTTGTTTCTCAAGAACGCCAGGATCGCATTACCAAATTGGCGGCTCTTCTGCGCTGAAGAAAGTCTGTTTCTGTCCGAATGTTAAAATCCTTTCTGGGCACGACCTCGTCCTGCATACCGCTAATCCCCAATTGCAGGTTGCACATGAGAGTTCTCCAAGAAGAATTGGACAAACAATGGAAGCAAGTCTCAGGGTGGTTCAACGGCAAATTCTTTGACCCCTCACATTCAGGGCGCGTTGGAATGGTGGGCTCACCTTCCGAACATTGCGACAGGGCATATGTTTCAGAACACAGCCCCCACGCTTACCCTTACGACGGACGCTTCCTTAGAGGGATGGGGTGCGCACCTCGAAGGATTATCAGTCCAGGGCAAGTGGACTGCGGACCAGCGCAAATGGCACATCAATCGGCTGGAACTCCTGGCTATCTTCCTCGCCCTGAAATCATTCTGTCTGCTGGTGGAAGGAGAGTTTCTAATGGTGAGTACAGTATGCACTACCTCAACAAACAAGGGGGTACGCGGTCTGTTCTGCTCTCCAGACAGGCACAGCAGATCTGGGAATGGGCAATACAACATCGAGTCCAATTGACTGCAGTTCACGTTCCGGGTGTGTCCAACGCCCTCGCAGACTCTGTCGATCGGTCACAGACAATCACAAGTGGGAACTCCATCAGCCAACTCTGGAGTATGTCTTTCGCCGGTGGGGCCAGCCAGAGCTGGATCTCTTTGCGACTCCACTCAACCGCTAATGCCTACGCAAGCTGGCATCCCCACAAAGGGTCGAGCGGAAATGCATTTCCGATCAACTGGTCGAAAGGATTCATGTACGCTTTTCCGCCAATCCCTCTAATTCCTCGCCTCCCGCGCAGAATGAGAATGCAACCTTGTCAAATCCTGTTGATTGCGTCCAGGTGGCCGCGTCGACTGTGGTTCACGGATCTCCTTCTTCTTTCCCAGTGCGATCCGATCCCTCTCCGCCCACTGCCGCACCTTCTCACCATGAACCACGGGCAGATTTGCCATCCAGACCCGACATCTCTCCAGCTTCACGCTTGGAACCTGAGCACCACGAGTTTGCCCACCTGAATATTGATCCTGACTGCAGAAAGGTCCTTGCTCACGCACAGGCATTTTCCACCATCAAAACCTATAAATTAAAATGGAAGCGGTTTTGTGTTCAGTGCCACTCGGAGAACATTGATCCTATGCTCCCTACCCCTGAGCAAATATTTTCTTTCTTCCTCCTTTTGGCAAAGTCAGGACTATCACATTCCACTCAAGGTTTTCCTGGCTGCACTTTCACGTTTCCGACACAATGGATCCACATCTCTGTACTCCTCTCGGATCATTCGTCAATTCTTTAAAGGTCTCTTACGGATGTTTCCACCTGTCCGGCGTCCTCCACCTTCTTGGCGTCGGAATCTTGTCTTAGCCCAGCTTCTCAAGTCACCATTTGAACCTATCCTATCCTTTCAGCGGATTTTAAAATTCCTTACTTGGAAAGTTTCTCTCCTCGCACTCACGTCCTCAAGGCGAGTGAGCGACATGCAGGCTTTTACCATTCAGCCACCATTTCTTCAGTTCTCAAAGGACGCTGTTGCCCTACGTACAAACCCTAAGTTTATACCAAAAGTCCCTTCAGACTTCCACCTTAATGAACTGGTATTACGTAAAACTTTTTTCCCTAACCCTCAGTCTCCTGCTGAGCGTTCTCTTCATTCCCTGGACCTGAAACGATGCCCCAAATTCTATATCCAACGCACTGCTGCCGTTAGAAAGTCAGACCAGCTCTTTGTGGCTTATGGACGGATGCGCAAGGGACATCCACTTACTAAACAAACCATTGCTCGTTGATTTCTGCTGGCAAGCCTCTTTCCGCTCCTGTGCGAGCACATTCGACAAGGGCAGTGGCTTCATCTACTGCTCTGTTTGCTGGAGTGCCTCTGCATCAGATATGCAGGGCGGCAACGTGGTCCAGCAGACACACATTCACGAGGCACTACTGTCTGGAGACAGCTGACACTGCGGACACTGCTGTAGGGCAAGCGGTGCTGCGAAATCTCTTCAAATAAAGGTGAGCCTCTCTTGCTTCCCGCCTCCTGTCATTTTTGTAAATGTTGCAAATGTGTATTTATATCAATATCTTTCATTATTGCCTTTTATGACTCTTAGTATGATGGCGTACTACTTTCTATTCTTATTTAAGCTTGTGAATCTATGAAAGAAACACCTAATACTGGAGAAGAACAAAAGTTACTTACCTGTAAACTGGTTCTCCAGTATTGGTGTCTTTCATAGATTCACATGCGACCCACCCTTCCTCCCCTCAGAGGCTCTCTTCTCCTCATGCACTTTTGGTCACTCTTGTGCTACGAAAATCTGAGGGCTTGAGCTTCTGAGGCGAACGTTCTAGAGGGTGCTACAGCCTGATTGGCTAGAATGTGGACCATTATAATGACATGGATATGCTACTGAAGTGAATTCTGCCTATATACTTTATATGGGCCAATGTTGTTCTATGGTATTTTAAGGTTTTATTTCTTTTAGATGTACCTTGAAATTTATTTTTTGATATATATATATATATATATATATATATATATATATATGTGTGTGTTCTTTATGTATATGTTTTCTTACTACTATTTTATGTACCATGGGACTCCCACTTCGACTACGGGGAATTATTCAAGCACGTGAATCTATGAAAGACGCCAATACTGGAGAACCACAGTTTACAGGTAACTTTTGTTATTCTTTTATTTCCTACATTCACCTCACTTTTTCTTTTTTTATTTGTAGTGGAAGTGGACGACTTGAAGAAGATTTCTACTTCATTGTCTGCGCTATATAGTGAAAAGCAGAAACAAGAAAAGGTAAGTAGATTGGTGGTAACCCCTCAGTAGAAATGGATAGGTGCCTCCTGGCAGAGAGTAGTTTGGAGGGCAAACCTCACTCCATCTAACAGTGACTCTACCCCAACCCTCAACTTAATTTTAAATGCATGTTCTCTTCCAGGGGATACTCATCAATAGTCATAAGCACTGAATAGTCCCGCCCACGTGCGGGGACCCTGAGGCA
This sequence comes from Lissotriton helveticus, assembly GCF_964261635.1. Taxonomy (NCBI): domain Eukaryota; kingdom Metazoa; phylum Chordata; class Amphibia; order Caudata; family Salamandridae; genus Lissotriton; species Lissotriton helveticus. The sequence continues at coordinate 1,930,833,624 of NC_136061.1, forward strand.
TTAACAAAAAATATATGCATATACCTTTATTTATGTATATTTTTATGTATATATATGTATATATATATATATATATATATATATATATATATGTGTGTGTGTGTATATATATATATGTGTGTATATATATGTATATATATGTATATATGTGTGTATATGTATATGTATATGTATGTATATGTATGTATATGTATATAATGCACACGAACAAGGAAACTGCACTCGCGGGGGTCAAATCCAGAGCGGATTTATTGCACACATAAAAGACGCGTTTCGGCGGTACGCCTTCGTCAGTTACAGGCGGCCGCCATAACGCTGCAACATATACACACATTGTCTCACCAGATCTCACGGGAATGGTCTCGCCAGGCCGCCATTTTAACATCAGGCAATATCTCTGGCTAAAGACGAATAAACATGTATCGACACTTGCACTTGATCTTCACAGAGTTAATGTAGACATTATTTTACAAAAGGTAATCAAAATTGCAATAAATGATTGTGTGACATGGAGAAATATAATACAATCCAGAACAGCGGGAACCAAAAATTGCATGGAAATTGATCGTTTGAATACATAAATCAAATGCTTGTGATGGATATGTCCCGTTGTAGCAAATAGAAAACTGTTGAAGCCCTCGAATGGGCAATCAAAACGCTATCTCCAAAGCAAAAACTTTCATACACAATACTGTCTCACTAGAATCTAGTTAGTGCTACCATACTCTGACAAAAAAAAATGATATATACAAATATACATGAGCTAATATGTGCAAAGTGCAATGTTGATTTGAGGGAAGATAACTCCTAATTCGAACCCGAAGCTCTAAGTTCCCAAGGTGAGTCAAATAAACCGAGAATACCAGTTATTATATACAATCCATGATACAGTATTTACAGGTGTACCTTCAACTCCTCACCCATATGAGACCCAAAGGTGTTTTTGTGGCCAAATCAATAATGTAGCGGGACTCCAATCTCCTGAGGCGTTTTTCTCGGTCCCCTCCCCTGGAGTCTACAGCCACATGGTCAAGACAGAAATAACTCAAGAGTTTGCGATTGCTATTATGATGTATATGGAAATGTCGCGCTACTGGGTAATTACTATCGTTATTCTCTATCGCTCTTTGATGTTCCAGGATACGAATCTTGGCTTGGTGTTTAGTGCTCCCTATGTATCTGAGGCCACAGGGGCAGCTCAGACAATATACAACGTAGGGTGTCAGACAATTCATGAATTTTATAATCACTACTGGATCACTTTTACCCGGTAGGTGGTGACTTTTTTACTATCAGTGCATGCCTTGTATTTATTGCAGGGATAGAAGCCCTTTAGGCCCTGAATACCTCGACTGATAGGTGCCAAATGGCTTTGTACCAATAGATCTTTTAGTGATCTTGTCTTACGGAAGGTTATGGACGGTTGTGCAGGTATATCACGGCCGATGATAGGGTCGGATTTAAGGATTTTCCAATTAGAAAAAATTATTTTCTTCAAGTTCTTTGCAGCTTTAGAAAAATTGGTAATGAGCCTGAGATTGGTTTCTAGGACAGTTCTGTTCTTTGGCGTATCTTTAATCAGGTCAGTTCTGTCTCTACTCTGCACCTTTCTCCATGCCTCGCTCAAGACTCTCTCCTTATAGCCACACTGCCTGAATCTTTCTCTCTTCCCCTGCTTGTTGGAAATCACTAGGTCTGGAGCTATTGTGCTTAATGCGCAAAAGTTCCCCATAGGGGATACTGTTTTTGAGACTTGTGGGATGGCTGCTACGTGCATGAAGCACTGAGTTTCCCGCAGTGGGCTTTCTAAAGAGTGATGTTTGCAATTTGTTATCACCTACAAAGATTCTCACATCTAGATAGGTTACTTCAGTATTGCTGATTTCCCCAGAAAACTTAAGATTTAAGTAATTGCTGTTGAGATGTCTGATGTATGCCTCAATTGACTTTCTAACACCTTTCCAGACCAAAAAGAGGTCATCAATATAGCGCCTCCAAATTATGGTCTTATCAACCCAATGGTCACAGGAGTCCGACCATGCAGCCCGCTTCTCCCACCAGCCGACGAATAAATTTGTGTAGCTGGGGGCAAAGCAGGCCCCCATGGCTGTCCCCCGTCTCTGGCGATAGATCTGTTCCTGAAAAATAAAGATGTTATTAAACAAACAGAAACGAAGAAAGTCAATGAGCATCTCACTATGTTCTCTGAGTTCATGTGGTCTTTGTTGCAAAGTCTGGGTAATAGCGTCTAGGCCTTGTTCATGAGAGATGTTGGTGTAAAGGCTGGCTATATCTAGGGTCACCATTAAGAAATCAGGGTCCCACGGACTCCCCTCGATATAGCGTAGGAAGCCTTTGGTGTCTCTAGTGTAACTGGTGAGTTCCTCCACAAACAGAAACAAATAGAAGTCAATGAACTTCGACATATTTTCCAACAATCCTCCAATTGATGAAATTATAGGGCGCCCTGGGGGTTTCAACCGGTCTTTATGCACCTTTGGTAGGTGCATAATATATATATTTCACACGTATATAAATTATGCAGCTTAAACCATAATACAAGGCTCAAATATGCCTTTATTGCATTGAATTTTTTCGTTTGAAATACTTAAACATATAAAATAACATTTTCATGACAAAGAAAATGTACCTCCAACTTGTTTCTGAACATGGCCTTTATTTTCCAAGGGAAAAAGGCAAGGTGATAGCCGGCAGATTAGCCTAGAATATTGCATATATAACCCTCAGAAAAAAACTGGCGCCGTGCCTTGAAGACCTTCAGGACCTCCAGGCTCCCATCATGCCCCACAGGTGACAGTTAGGTCAGTTCTTTTTTCGTGCTCCTTTTGTGAGGATCGTGGAGCATTTATCATGTCACTGCTTTTTTTGTCACTAATTGATCTTTTCAAGTGAGATTTTCTGTCTTCACTCAACGTTTTTAGTACTTATTGTACTATCATCATAATTTTTTCTGACTTTGCAGCTATTTTTCCTGTCAAAATGCTGGCCTTATTTATTAAGTGCCCTTCCCGTGGGACGAAAATGGCAACGCCTGATCCGCACTCTGTCTGTATTGTGTGTCTACAATCTACACAAAGGCCTGACAAGTGCTACTACTGCCAACAATTTTCAAGAAGAACCCTTTGTGAAGATAAAGCTTCATGCTTTGCAGGAGAGAGCAAAATCCGCAAGTGGCAAGCAAGGACATTCCTCTAAAGAGCCCGCCTCTCAAAGAAGACCAGAGCACAAGAAAAAAGGTGAAAAACGAAGACATTCATCAAATTCGCCATCAAGGGAAAAGTCAACAGCAAAAATACCCTTGTCCTCTTCAGCGTCGAAATCCCCGGTGCCGACAGACGACAAAGACTGTTGCGCCGTCGAAGGGGATTAATTCAGGTACGGTTAAGACTTCTCAACGACTAACCTCTACACTGTCTCGCAGGCGGTCCGAGTCAGGCTCACCTACGATGGTGGAAGGCAGACACTCTAAGACACATCGCCGACAGGTGAGGTCGCCGTCGAGAACACCACCGACGTCGAAGGTACATAGAACATCGACGCCAAGCCCGGCATGCACTCATAGCCGTTCGACTGCTTTGTCGCCGACAGCAGGGTGAGCATCGCCGTCAAGGAAGTCACCTCCGTCAAGAAAAAGGTAATCTCCGACGCCAAGAAGCTAACCGGCAGGGTTGGCGTCAAGGAGGTAGATGTCGAGGCCTATTTCCACTCATAGGTCTCGACCAGCCAAGAGGCTGAGAACAAATCACTCAACAGTGTCGACGTCAAGGGATCCGTCTACATCAAGGGAGATCCACGATCTGACTGGTAAAGAGCTTGCATGAATTGTGTCATCCTCTCAAACTGCGAATTGTCCTGGTAGCGCTGGAGGGCTCTCCGGTTCCAGTGCACCATACACCGCCTACTAACCTCGCCCTAAGATGGTTGGAGAGTGTAAGGAAATTAAAGATGCAGAAACTACCCCTGGTTCAGAATACTCTCAAATATACTCGCTTTCTCATTCGCCTGCCAGGCAAGAGCGACATATTACACCTCAAAAGTCCACAGCCTCGAGGAGACACAGATCAAGATCTCACCCTAGTTATCTCTGGTCTAGGCACAGTTCAACCAGAGAGCTAAGACCCAGGCCTTCTTCATGGTCTTCGGAATCATCATGATCAAAGGCTCTCATCCACTCCACTGGCTAGTGTCGCCAGTGGATAATATTACATTTAACGAGGTGTTGTGTAGAGGGGACTTCGAATCTCAATATTGAGGTGCCTACAGCTGTGTTCCATCAACATCTGTATTTTTCGAGACTCTGCATCACAGGTCTTCCACTAGACCTCTTCTTCCCTTGGTGCCTGGCTTGCTAGAACCGGGCTCCACACTTTCCTGGCACTGGCTTCGGTGGGAGTGGCGTCATCGAGGATATTAAAGTACAGTGCTCCAGAGCAGGACCCTCTTTTCTGAGGTCTGACCCACCACCAGACTCTGTTATTGCATCGGCTGCATGGAATGGTCACCAAAGGAAGATTGGCAAGATTTTCAGGAGATTCTGCACGAAGGAGGTCTTGTGGCGAATCAGGTCATCAGCACAGCAGCTGAAGCCTCAGACCTTGCTGCCTATGGCTATTCACATGGCACTTGTGCTAGGAGATTTTCATGGGTCAAAGGACTAAAACCAGAGATCATGAAAACTCAACCACCCCTTCAATGGTACATCTCTCTTTGGCTCTCACGCGGACGATGAGATGTCAAGGATGAAATCAGAGTTGGATACCTTTGAGGCAGTTGGTTTGGAGGACAAAAATGACTCAACGTAGTTACCGACCCTATGATCGTTGTCAATACCAGCAAAGGGTTCAAACACCTCATTGGTCCTCGCAGCAACACCATGCAAGATCACATTTCCATCAGCAACAGCCTGGTAGAGTAAGATGGGGCTCTAGACCAACTCCTCCTACAGCGTAACCACAATCTAAGCAGTGAGTTCCTGCTTCCTCCAACTCTGTTATCCACTCCGGTGGGAGTAAGTATATGTTTTCATTTGGAATAGTGGATAAAAATAACGCAGGACAAATGGGTCCTCAATATTGTGCGGAATGGGTACTCAATTTGATTCAAGTCTCCACCACCATCTGTTCCTCCTCGAAAAATCCCAGTCAGTCAGCTAGATCTGCTGGAAGAGGAGGTATCCATCCTGCTACAAAAACAGGCCATCGAAAAAGTTCCCTGGTAACATCGACAGGGGATTTATTCACATTACTTCTTGGTTCCAAAGAGAGATCCAAAAAAGGAGTTCAGGCCAATACTAGATCTCAGACTCTTAAACAAATACGTTCTCAGTGAGAGATTCAGGATGCTGGCCTTACATCAAATCATCCTACACATCCATCAAGGGGATTGGATGTGCTCCATAGACCTTCAGGATGCATATTTTCACATGCCAATTTCCAAAACACTGGAAGTTCCTTCGATTCAGGATAGTCAGCACATTTCTAGTTCAAAGTCTTTCCTGTCCGACTCAAGTCTGCTCCTCGCTCCTTCTCAAAATGCATGGTGGTGTTGGCGGCCTTCATGAGAAAGCAAAAAATCTTCGTCTATCCTTATTTAGACGACTAGTTACTCGAGAGGGCCTCTCCCAGTCTCCTGCAGAATCATCTGAGTTTCTGCATCCAAATCTTAAATCGACTGGGCCTGTGGGTGAACTTATAAAGTCTATATTAAATCCTACTCAAAGGATTCACTACTTTGGCGCTACGCTAGACGCTGCAAACGCAAGAGTGTTTCCTTCGGAGGAGAGACTATTATCAATACTCCACAAAGGTCGCAATCTTCTAAAAATACCTCATCCTATAGCCAGACCGGTATCATCTCTGCTAGGTTTGATGGTGTCATGCATATTCATTTTCCCGAACGTCGGGTTACAAATGAGGCCCTTACAGTAAACGCTAGAGAACCAGTGGTCCCAAGTTTCCAATGGTTGCGAGTAGACCATAACACTTCCTCGCTCAGTCCAAATCTCAATAAGATGGTGGATGCAACTGTCTCATCTTCTGCAAGGAGTTCCTTTCCATCTTGAACGTCCCAGAGTATCGTCACAGATGCGTCTCTCCTGGGCTCGGGTGCTCACAAGGGATCTCTTCAGGTGCAGGGGATGTGGTCGGATAAGAAGAAAACTTACCACATCAACATGTTGGAACGCGGAGCTGTGCATCTGGCTCTTAACGTTCTTCCCCTCCATAGGGTAGCACTCCCGGTTGGTTCAGACGGACAACACCACAACAATGTACTACCTGAACAAGCAGGGAGGGACCAGATCCAGACCCTGCCTCTGGAGACTCGAGCAATTTAGAAATGGCTTCTGGCAAGGAACATGTCCATATCTGCAGTCCACCTTCCAGGCTCCCTCAATATACAGGGGGACGACCTGAGCCAAAACTTCGTCGAAGCACACAACTGGGTGCTGAAAGACTAAATAGCACAAGACGATTTTCGGACATGGGGTTCTTCAGACATAACCTTATTCGCAGACGCAGAAAACCCAAAATGCCGCGCTCTCGAGTCCAGGTACCCGCAACCAGGCTCCATGGGGAATGCACTGTTGATAGACTGGTCAGAGAAATTACTTTGCCTTTCCACCAGTCCCTCTCATACCATTGGTGATCAACAAGCTCTAAAAATCCAGGATGGAAATGATCCTGATCGCACCAGAGTGGCCTCGCCAGTGATGGTACACAAACGTGTTGCACCTCTCCTAGACACTGCAGTGGAGGTTCCCATGCCTTCCGGATCTGCTAACCAGGTCAGGAGGGAATGTTTACCATCCCAACCTCGTGTTCTTGAGATTGACAGCATGGCTCCTGAGGTCTTACAATATGGTCACCTAGCCTCTCGCAAGACTGTATGTAGATCTTAAAGGAAGCGAGAAGGCCTTCGACAAGAAAGTCATATGCTTTCAAATGTAAGCGTTTCTATTTATGGTGTACAGCTAATGGTCAGAACCCTATCAGGGGTCAACACTAGGTTATTTTGCCATATCTTTTGTACCTAGCGAAAGCAGGCTTAAGATTTTCCTATATCCGAGTCTGGCAGCAATTACAGCTTATAGGAATTCTCCTTCTCAGGCTTCCTTCTTTCAAATGCCAGTTGGTCAAGACTTCCTGGAAGGGCTAAAAAATGTCTACCCTCCAATTCGGTTACCTTCCCCTACCTGGCAACTTAATGTGGTCCTTTGTAAATTAATGGGACCCCTTTTGAACCCATCCACAAGGCTTCTCTATAGCACCTCTCTTGGAAGGTCTCTTTTCTAGTGGCAATTACCTCAGCTCGTAGGGTAAGCGAAATTCAGGCCTTATGCTCTGCAGACCCTTATCTCATGTTCCATATGAATCAAGTGGTCATGCGGACTCACCAGAGTTTCCTACCTAAAGTGATTTCAGATTTTCATATTAATCGCGGTCACTCTGTTCACTTTTTTTCCTAATCCTACCACGCCTCCTGAAAGAGCGTTGCATTCACTTGATCTGAAAAGTGTGCTAAAATTCTATCTGGCTAGCACTAAGGATATAAGGAAGTCTGACCATCTCTTTGTTCACTATTGTCCAATGTGCACTGGTTTTCCCTCTTCTAAAAGATCAAACGCTCGATGGATAGTGTCTTGCATCACATAAGCCTATCAATTAGCTCATAAGCAGCTTCCTAGCAAGACAAGGGCTCACTTTACGAGAGGTAAACATAGCACTGCTTAAAAATGTACTTATTCATGAGATATGCAAAACAGCTACATGGCTGTTGGTTCACACCTTTGCCTGCCATTACTGTCTAGATTCTGATACTCAAGCGGATGCTCAGTTTGGGCAAGCATTCTTGAGGAATTTGTTTGGATAATTGTTTAATTCAGAAAATACTTGTTACGCTAGTATTAGTCCGCAGGGTCCAGGATAGGCTTGCTACTCTATTCACTGCTTATGACTATTGATGAGTATCCCCTGGAAGAGAAGGATACATTACTTACCTGTAATCCTTGTTCTCTTCCAGGGGTATACTCATCAGTCATAAGCAACCCTCCCTCCTCCCCAGACGAATACCATGTCCATGATGTTTTTTTTAATACAATGTAATACGCCGTCAAAAAGACCTGACCTGTCACCTGTGTAGCATTATGGGAGCCTGGAGGTCTTAAAGGCACTACTCCAGTTTTTTCCTGAGTGTCTATATGCAGCATTCTAAGCTAATCTTCCTGCTATCACCTTGCCTTTTTCCCTTTGAAAATAAAGGCTATGTTAAAAAATAACTTGGAGGTACATGTTCGTTGTCATGAATGTTATTTTATATGTTAAGTATTTCAAACGAAAAATTTCAATCCAATATTGGCATATTTGAGCCTTGTATTATGGTTTATGCTGCATATTTTATATACATGTGTGTTTTTTAAATATATGCATATTTATATATGTGTGTGTACGTACACACACACACATACACACACACGGAAGCTTGATGGGAGAGATGTATGTTAGTATTTAATATTATTGCTATTCTAGTTGATACCTGTCAGGATTGAAGTGATTTAGCAGAGATGTGTATGCCTCTGTACTGGGATGCTGAGTTGGGAGTGTTGCTGGATGTAAATGAAATGGGCTATTAGCATTGTTTTGTTCCCCATTTTGGAATATTATAGAAACTGAGGTACATTCCAAAACTTTTTTGAAAGCAAAACACATGCTTCTATTTCTCAAAGTATTCAGAAAGAACAATAGTGAAGTGTTTTCATCATGCATGACTTTGTCCTTTTCACATCATATGAACTATGTTGATAATAAACACTATATTCTGTCTACTTAACATTTTACAGAAAACATTTGTTCGAAGCATGTGTAGCTGCTTACACATGTGTACACATGCTCCGCATACTTCCGCCATCTAGTGTGGAGTCCCTGCGTGTGAAAGTTGTTTTTCTTTGAGGAAGTCTTCTGAGTGACGAGACAGTGACTCCTTTTCTTGGTGATAACTCGCATGGGCATCGACTCCATTGTAGATTGGTTTGTTTCCGCCGTCTGGTTTGGACATGTTGTGTAGCACTCCAATCGTGTTTTCCATCGTCATGTACTGAAAACCATAAAACTTTCGGCTGTCGATTCGATGTGCTCCAGTCGCAGCCTTTGGGCCTCGCCTGTTCGGGCCTACTCTTTATTTCTCCGGATTTAACAGAGAATGCGCTGCTAATGGAACAAACTCCATTTCTCTTCTGCCCCAGGTGCCACGAGAAGTACTACCCAAGAACTGACATTCATCAGATTTTCAACTTGTATCTATCTAAAGACATTGCAGGACCATCTGGCGCGTCATGGACAGATGCAGCACAGAGATATAGACAAAACACCCGACATCTTTGGTCAAGATATGGGGCAGGAAGAGCATCATGAGGCTTCTGGCTCAGACTCCGACCTTACCATCGGTCTCCAGTTACAAGATCTTCCTACGAGCCAGCATACCCCACGTACCCATGACTCTATTCTACCTCCCAAGAAACACTGTTGCGACTGAAAATACGCCTCCTGGGCCTACACTGCAGCAGGCCGTGGTAGGCATCGACCAGCTTCTACGGAGGCCCCGCCCTCCGGATTAGCACCGAAAGCAAAGCCAAAACACCTACCCCCTGCACCTACCAGACTCTGCATCAAGCCAACCTGCTGCCTCTTCATTTTCAAGCATCCTGCTTCCAGCCTCTTGGGCTCCAACCACCTCCGCTCCGAAAAAGAGACCTACTTCGGCACCAAAGACATCAGCTGTGGCATCCATGTTGCCCCTGGGACCAATCATTCAAATCATGCAGGAGCTGCTTGTCCTGAAGCAGAAAAACTATATATACACTCTCGCACGTTCCGTCTTTCGCTCAGACTGTTCACTCTGCATCCAAATTAACTAAGCCTAAGAACTGCGACAAGATGCTTGGGATAAACTAAGTATGGCTGCTGATACCAAAAATAGTAAACTTTTTTGGGACACGGTTAATAGTCCCTTTTTAAAGGAAAATTGTATCCCCGAATTGACATCCCATGTAAATTGCACTGAATGGATTTATCATTTTTCTAAGATTTTTAATCCTGATGGGTTGGTTTTATCTTCATTTCTAGACAATGATTTTACATGGCCAAGACTTCCATTATTAATTGCCGCTGAAGAGGTGAGGGAAGGGTTAATAAATAGTAAAGGGGGAAAAGCACCGGGCCCGGACGGTGTACCAATTGACCTGTATAAGGACCTGATGGACTTATGGGTCCCGATCCTGACCACAATCTTTAATGCTGCAGCCCTGGGAAACTTTCCTGCCACATGGGCACAATCACTTATTGTTCCACTTCATAAAAAGGATCACGTTCAGAGGCATGCAATTACAGACCAATCTCTTTGCCTGACTCCTCCATAAAAGTGATGAGCAGGGTTCTTTTAAAAAGACTGGAAACCTGGGCCGCAGAAAACGGGGCTCTTACACCAGTGCAATACGGATTCCGCAAGGGTATGGGAACAATCGAACAATGCCTACATTTAGATCTTCTCATCAACAAATACACGGTAGACAAAGAGGGCAACCTGTTCATGTGTTTTGCTGATTTGAGCAGCGCGTTCGATTTAGTAGATTCATTCCCTCCTGTGGAAAGTGTTGCTTGAATCTGGGGCCCCGGAAGAGATAGTATTTTTTCTGGCCAGAGTATATGAGAGGTTGTCAAGCAGCGTAAGATATGGGCCTACAGGAGAACGAACTCCTTTTCTTTCCAGTTAACAGAGGCATAAGGCAGGGCTGCGTATTGGCCCCTCTTATATTCTCCCTTTTAATTATTCAAATAGCTATAAGTACTAAATAACACCTCTGCTGATGCCCCAATAATTGATGGTACAGTGGTGTCTGTTCTGCTATATGCAGATGATGCTGTTTTAATTTCCCGCACCCCTCTAGGTCTTCAGCGGCTCATTGATGAATTTGCAAATTTTATAAAAGAAAGGAAACTTTTAATTAACAAATCAAAGACTTATACCATGGCCTGTGGGAAGATAAAGATATTAAGGCCTTTTTTTCTTGATGGTTGCAAAATACAGGCCGGCAAATAGGCAGGCGAGCAAGAAAATATTAAATTAAAAATGATAAGGAATACAAATGGGATTTTCCGTTTTGCAAGTAAATTAGGGGACCGGAGGATAAGAGACATGGTAACCATCTATAATGCTAGATGTGTCTCTTCAGCTCTGTACGGAGCTGGAATATGGGGCCCATTCCTCCACAGTTGAGCTCCAAAAAAACGAAAACTGTTTCCTAAAACGGCTTTTGAGTACCCCAGCGTCGGCCTCAACCTACCTAATCCATCAAGAAACGGGCCTTAATTATATCTCGGACTTAGCAGCCCTACGCCCACTGCTACTATGGCGCTCGATTTGGGACAAGAGTGAGACTGAGTTCACCCAGAGTATAATCAAAGACTGCCTCAAACTAGATTATTGTTCTCGCATCCCTTGGTTGAGTTATATTATTTACTGGTGTAGTACCTTGTTTGATTTTAACATTTTAAAGGAGTCTGACTACACAATTCCCTTTACAAAGAAAGAAATCAAAGATTTGTTATCATATGAAAGGGAAGAGCGACTAAAACTAATCAGGCTGCAAAAAACTTTTGTTTTTTACACACAACTCGGACTTAAAAATGGGTTCCAGGCATATCTAACGGAGGTGTCACGACCCTCGCATCGTTTTGTTTTGATACGCCTGAGGATGGGGACCGCCCATCATTTAGTTTCCTTCCCTGAGATAGGAGAAAGGTCTTCCATGAAATGTCCCTGTGATAATATTTCCAATCAGAGTTGTTGTCATTTCTTATTATTTTGTAAATTTTATTCCTTTCTTAGGAAATTTTACCTTAAGCCTATCTTTTTAAAATACAACGTACGTAAAACAGTGGACGCTATGAATTTATTATGTGCTCTTGAGAACACAGATACTTGCTTTCAGGTTGCACTATTTTTATTAAAATGTAGAGCAGCCAGGAAATCAATAGTATTATTCAACTAGTACTCTGGGATGAGTATATGACAATTTGCGCACATGTCACTTTAGTAAAAATCTTTGATAATATTATACCAAAGAACACTGTCTAAGTAAAATGTTTTATGAAGTTTATATACATCGTTTTAGTTTATATGTAATTTATATTCTCTTTTATTACTTGCCAAAAATGTTCCCCTCTAGTGCTATTTATTGCTGGGATACAATTGAAATGTATGATTGGATACACATGCCATCTGTAAATTAATAATAATTTTGTATTTTATGATTCTGTGTAAATGCATGTATACTTTTTTGTAGCTTTTATGGTTGTACTATGCAAACCGAATAAAGCTTTCTGAAACGAATGAATGAAACTAAGCCTCAGCTTTCTTTTGCAGAGGCCATAGATATACTAGTGCCTGCTAAAAGACTTTTTTCCCCCAGAGGTTTATATAGTGCTTTACATGAATACCAGTTGTTGCAGACGGACGCATTCATTTTGTTCAGCATGCAGAGATTAAGTGATTTGCCGCCCCCCCCCCCCCTCCCAAAAGCATCGCAGGCTGTTGAGCATCCCTGCAGAGACTCTATCCCGGTTCCCCAGCTTCGAAGTCAACCGCTGTAGCCGTTGGACTTGCAACCGACCCTCTGCATCCTGATCTGCCACCTCCTCCCTTTTCTCTTCCACAACCTTCACCACAGCATTCAAATGTTGAACCAGAAAACATTCCACATCCGGTGTCTATGATCTCCCACTGATAAACATGGGAGGCGATTATTCATATCCACAGCCCCACAGATCCTTGGGATGATTGACATTGATCCCCTAGGTGATACTGACCCATGCCAATCTCATACTTTGCTTAAGGGCATGCTGTAACATTCTGACTACATTTTTAAGGATCCAGTGCGGGCACATATAATTACACCCAGGGTTGACAAGAAATATAAACCTGCACCCTCTGATACTATGTGCATCAAAGATCAGCTTTCCCCAGACTCATTAGTTTCTAATGCCCTTAAAATGGCCAATTCACAATCATCAGATGTTTTCTTCCAGGGGATACTCATCAAAGTCATAAGCACTGAATAGTCCCGCCCACGTGCGGGACCCCGGAGCAATAGCCAATAATATGCATATATCTACATATCTACATATATATATATATATATATATATATATATATATATATATATATATATATATATATATATATATATATATATATACGCATAAAGTAACCATATATATATATAGATAATATGCATATACATATACATATGCAGCCTAATATAACCATACTAGGCTCAAAAAACTGCCACAATAGCCTGTAAAATCTTTACATTTGCTAAATAAAGACATATAAAACACCTTATATGATAATGTAAAGAAGAAAACACTGCCTAGGTTTTCTGTGAAACACACAACCTTTATTTTCAAAGGTAAAAACAGGCAGGATCATAGAGGCAGTTTTAGCCTAGATAGGCTGCATTGTAACAGAAAAATCTGGCGCTGTGCCTTTAAGACCTCTGTGAGCCTCCAGGCTCCCATCATGCACCACAGGTGACAGTTAGGTCAGTTCTTTTTTCGGCTCCTTCTGTGAGGATCCTGGAGCATTGAGCTCGCCAGTTGGTGATATTTTTTCACTTTCTTCTGGTATTTCTCTAATTTTTTCGTCGTTACTCGACGTCTTTAGTCATTATCTGACTAATCCAATAATTTTTTACTGTTTTTGGGCTCTTTTGTTCAGTCACAATGCCGGCCTTATTTGCTAAGTGTCCGGCCTGTGGTAAAAAAAATGGCCAAGACAGACCCTCATTCGGTCTGTGTAGCTTGTCTACCTTCTACTCACAAGCCAGAACTTTGCTACCACTGCAGCAAACTTTCAAGTAGGACTTTGAGAGAGAAGAGCAGGCTTCAGTCCCTGCATGGCAGAGGAGAAACCGTGAGTGGAAGAGAAGATGTTCACTCTAGGAAGCCTTCTTCTCAGCGCAAGGACAAAGGGTAGAAGAGAAAACATCGGTCCCCTTCAACTTCGAGGGACAGATCTTCTTCCAAGGTGCCTGTGTGCTCAAAATCTGCATCGAAATCACCGTCGCGGCATACGTCGACGTCGAAGCATCCCTCGCCGTCGAAGAAGTCGCCGTCGAAGCAAGGTGAGAAACGACATGAGCGTAGGCGGTCCCGGTCTGGCGCGCCTACGACTGCAAGAGAGCGGGACTCTACGTCGTCTCGTCGACGGTCGCCGCCGAGAGGGTCGAAGCATCAGTCCAGGTCGCCGTCGAGAGGTGCCATGACATCGACGTCGAACCGGGCAGTAGAGGTTTCGACGTCGAAGAGCCCCAGTCATGCGACGTCGAGGCACACGACGCCGAGGAAAGCATCGCCGTCGAAACGCCTGACATCGACGCCGAAGAGGCACTCGTCGTCAAAGATCGCCGCCGAGGGGATCGCCGCCGAGGAGATCGCCGCCGAGGGAGAAATCGACGCCGAGGAGATCGCCGCCGAGGGAAAAATCAACGTCGAAGAGGATGTCGTCGACGTCTCCTGCTGCAAAAAGACCTAGAACGGTGTCCAAAGACCGGTCTAAGGTTTCTGGGTCCTCTGGGAGGTCCTCTTCCTCACCTGAGTTGCGGATTGTGCAAATCTCTCCAGAGCCTTCAAGAGCGCCTTCACCTACAGGAGCTAATATCTCGCCGCGATGGCTGGGGGAGCTCAGAGACTGGAAGATAAGGAAAATTAACCTTCCAAGATCTCGTTCCAGGTCTCCGGTGTCTGCTAGATCAAGGTCACCTCTGAGACGGGTGGTGCACTCTGCAATACGACGTGAGCGTACTCCTCCGAGAGTCTCCATCTGAGAGGAGGCGAGCTTCACCATCTCCTAAGTCTTCTCGTCATCACTCTTCTAGAAGACTCAATACTAGGTCGTCCACACGGTCTACCAATTCAAAGAGGAACTATTCTCCAACACTGTCATCAACTCCTCCGAGTAGGATTTCACCAATTGATGACGTGATTACGTTTAATGAGGTTCTCTGTCGTGGTGCAGCGAAACTTCATATTGAGATGCCTGTCTCTACTGCCAAGACAACGGTAATTTTCGAGACCTTACATCAAAAATTGTCATCGAGGCCTTTACTACCCCTGGTTCCAGGTCTGTTGGAACCTGCGGAGCACAAATTCTTAACACCGGCATCCTTAGGAGCGGTTCCTTCACGGATCGCAAAGAAATATAAAGCTCCGGACAATGACCCTTTATTTCTGAGGTCTGAGCCACAGCCTGATTCAGTCATCGTCTCAGCGGCTCGTAAGAATCAAACAGGAGCGGCTTCATCATCTGTACCACCTGATAAGGACAGCAAAGCTATGGACTCATTAGGAAAGATGTGTGCCACTTCTGCTTCCTATATGAAGGTTGCCAGCGCCTCTGCTTTACTGGGCCGCTATGACCGTTCTTTATGGGATTCCTTGTCTCTCTTTACAGAAAAACTTCCGAAAGAAGACAAGCAGGATTTTCTGGAAATCCTTCATGAAGGTGGGCTAGTGGCTAACCAGGTGATTAGCGCAGCTGCAGATGCTTCCGATTTGTCGACGCATGGCTATGCCCGTGGAATCTGTGCAAGAAGATCAGCTTGGCTGAGGCTTACTGGTCTTAAGCGCAACACCGAATTCTGAATTTACCCTTCAATGGAAAATCGCTCTTTGGGTCTCATGCTGACGATGAGATGTCAAGGATGAAGACGGAGCTCGATACTGTAAGAGCTGTTGGTATCGAAAAGAGAAAGGACAACTTTAAGAAGAAATACCGCCCTTATGATCGCAGACAGAACCAGCAGAGGGTTCAAACCCCTCAATGGTCGTCACAACAGAATCAGGGAAGATCCCAATTCTCCCAGCGTCGTCCTGGTAGAGGAAGAGGTGGTATTTCCAGACAGTCTGCACCTGGAAACAAGCAGCAACAACAAACAGTGAGTGCCTGCTTCCCCTGAGCCCGTTACCCACTCCGGTGGGGGGGGGGGGGGGGGGGGAGTGTTCGTTTTTGCCTGGACGAGTGGAAAAACATCACAAACGACAAATGGGTGTTGAATATTGTGCAAAATGGATATGCAATCAGATTCAAATCTCCTCCACCCTCCATTTCTCCTCAAAAGTCTGTGTTCCATCACCTTCATCTTTTAAAACAGGAGGTGTCTACGTTAATCTTGAAGAAAGCTATCGAGGAGGTTCCGAAGACACAGCGTCGTCAGGGCGTTTACTCCCGATACTTTCTAGTTCCAAAGAAAGGTCCAAACAAGGAGTTCAGGCCCATACTAGATCTCAGGCGCCTCAATCAGTTCATTCGGCGAGAAAAGTTCAGAATGCTGGTGTTACATCAAATAATTCCACTTCTGCATCAAAAGGACTGGATGTGCTCCATAGATCTTCAAGATGCTTATTTCCACATCCCCATCGCCCCAAAGCATCGGAAATTTCTAAGGTTTTGCATACAAACCAGTCATTAACAGTACACAGTCTTGCCCTTTGGCCTAAAGTCAGCTCCTCGCACCTTCTCAAAGTGCATGGCAGTCGTAGCGGCTTTCCTAAGGAAGAGACACATTTTCGTCTATCCCTATCTAGACGATTTGCTGCTAAAGAGTGCGTCTCCGATTCTGCTTCAGCAACATCTCACGTTCTGCATACATCAGCTGCGGAGGCTAGGCCTGCACGTGAACTTCAAAAAGTCTATCCTCAATCCCACACAAAGGATACATTATCTGGGCACACTTCTAGATTCAAAGGACGCAAAAGCGTATCCTTCGGAGGAGAGACTGTCCTCTATTCTCCTCAAGTGTCAAGTCTTACTAAAGAATCCTCGACCAACGGCCAGACAGATCTCGTCTCTGCTAGGATCCATGGCGTCTTGCATTTTCCTTGTTCCGAACGCCAGGCTGCACATGAGACCTCTGCAGCAGTCACTGGAGGATCAGTGGTCCCAGTTTTCAAACCGTTGGGAGGACAAGCTGTCGCTACCTCTGTCAGCGAGGATCTCCATTCGATGGTGGATGCAGTGGAGTCACTTGGTAGTGGGAGTGCCTTTTCAAGAGGACATGCCCAGACGATCGCTGGTGACAGATGCGTCCCTGCAAGGATGGGGAGCCAATCTGGGATCTCTTCAAGTTCAAGGAGTGTGGTCAGAGAAAGAAAGACTGTATCACATAAACTTGTTGGAACTCAGAGCGGTACATCTGGCTCTCAAAGCTTTCTTTCCAGCTCTCAAGTCACCTTCTCTGCTTGTTCAGACGGACAATACAACAACGATGTACTATCTGAACAAGCAGGGCGGAACGAGATTAAGACCTCTGTCACTGGAAGCGCAAGCAATCTGGAAGTGGCTTCTGGCTCGGGGTATGACAATCTCAGCTGTCCATCTGCCCGGCGTTCTCAACGTCCAAGCAGACGACCTCAGCAGGCATTTTGCAGAAGCACACGACTGGGTCATAAAAGACGAAGTAATAAGAGATGTCTTCCTGGCCTGGGGATCACCAGAAATCGATCTCTTCGCGGACGCGGACAACGCAAAATGCCACGTCTTTGCGTCCAGGTACCCACAACGAGGGTCCAAGGGGAATGCTCTATGGATGGACTGGTCAGAGACATTTCTCTACGCTTTTCCACCAATTCCACTCATTCCCTTAGTGATCAAGAAACTGTACAAGTCGAAGACAGACATGATTCTAGTGGCTCCGGATTGGCCTCCCCAATGGTGGTACCCGGATCTCCTGCATCTATCCAAAGTGCCGCACAGGAGGCTTCCCTGCTGTCCGGATCTGCTGACGAGGGAGAACGGCAGAGTGTTCCATCCCAACCTGCCGTCCCTGAAGCTAGCAGCATGGTTCCTGAGTTCGTCCAGTGCGGACATTTAGGTCTTTCACAGGACTGTATGCACATTTTAAGAGAGGCAAGGAGGGCTTCTACGAGAAAGACGTATGCTTTCAAGTGGAAGCGGTTTTTCATGTGGTGTGCCGCTGAAGGACATGACCCGATTCGAGGTCAAGAACGGGTACTGTTACCATACTTACTTTCTTTGGCCAAAGCAGGTTTGCAGTATTCCTCTATTAAGGTCCATCTGGCAGCGATTACAGCATATCGAAAGTCCCCTACCCAGGTGTCTTTCTTTCAAATGCCAGTTGTGAAGGATTTTCTCGAAGGTCTCAGAAAAGTGTATCCTCCTGTGAGGGCTCCTTCACCTCCTTGGGAGCTTAATGTGGTTTTATCTAAATTGATGGGTCCTCCATTCGAACCTATACACAAGGCTTCCCTTCAACATCTGTCGTGGAAGGTGTCTTTTCTTGTAGCGATCACTTCTGCGCGCAGGGTGAACGAGATTCAGGCTTTTTGTGCTACAGAACCCTATCTCGTTTTCCATGCGAATAGAGTGGTGCTTCGGACTCATCCCAGATTCCTTCCTAAGGTAGTCTCGGATTTTCACATTAACCAATCAGTGACACTACCTACCTTTTTTGCTAATCCGAGCTCTTCAGCTGAAAAAGCTCTACATTCTTTGGATTTGAAAAAAGTTTTAAAGTTTTACCTTGATAAAACTAAAAGTGTTCGAACGACTGATCATTTGTTTGTGAATGACGGTCCTCTGAATACGGGCTTGCCTGCATCCAAGAGGTCCATTTCTAGATGAATTGTGTCATGCATTTTGTTATGTTATCAATTGGCACGAAAACAGCTCCCGGGTAGACCGAGAGCTCATTCCACTAGAGGAAAGGCTGCTACTATAGCAATGCTTAAAAATGTTCCTGTTCAAGAAATTTGTACGGCAGCTACATGGCGTTCGGTTCACACCTTTTCTCGCCATTACTGCCTTGATTCTGATACTCAGGCTGATGCCCAAGTTGGTCAGGCATCCCTGAGGAATTTGTTTGGCTAATATCTTTGAGTGTACCGTTTAGAGAGCCTGATATTAGTCCGCAGGGTATGGGATGGGCTTGCTACTCTATTCAGTGCTTATGACTATTGATGAGTATCCCCTGGATGAGAAGGATTAGTTACTTACCTGTAATCCTAGTTCTCTTCCAGGGGTATACTCATCAAAGTCATAAGCACACCCACCCGCCTCCCCGGACTAATATCAGAACAATCTCTTTTACATGCTACCCATGCAGTTTTCACACTGTTATACGCCGTCCAAAAGAACTGACCTAACTGTCACCTGTGGTGCATGATGGAAGCCTGGAGGCTCACAGAGGTCTTAAAGGCACGGCGCCAGATTTTTCTGTTACAATGCAGCCTATCTAGGCTAAAGCTGCCTCTATGATCCTGCCTGTTTTTACCTTTGAAAATAAAGGTTGTGTGTTTCACAGAAAACCTAGGCAGTGTTTTCTTCTTTACATTATCATATACGGTGTTTTATATGTCTTTATTTAGCAAATGTAAAGATTTTACAGGCTATTGTGGCAGTTTTTTGAGCCTAGTATGGTTATATTAGGCTGCATATGTATATGCATATTATCTATATATATATATATATGGTTACTTTATGCGTATTTATATGTATTTATATATATATATATGCATATTATTGGCTATTGCTCCGGGGTCCCGCACGTGGGCGGGACTATTCAGTGCTGATGAGTATACCCCTGGAAGAGAACTAGGATTACAGGTAAGTAACTAATCCTTCCTCCACCTGATAAGTAGTCCAAGCTTAACGACGCTTCAGGGAAGCAGGTGGCAGCATAATCCTATCACTGGCTGATCACTTACACTGAACCTTGTTAGCAACATAAGACATGGCACATTAGGACAAGATGGAGTAGCTCCTCCAACAGCTCCCTGAGGATATAACGGAACTGGGCATGAATTTGTGAATGATGGAAAATGAATCTCCAACACTTCAGTCAGGTGTGCCCTAGAATCAGCAGACACAGCAACCAGGGGCATCAGCACAAGTGTATTGTTACATAGTCATGCTTGGCTTTGTATATCTGGTCTGAGCTAGAGGTGCAACAAACGCTTTAAATGTGTGATAAAGAGCATCTCTTTGGTCCTCATGTGGACCAAGGATTGGAGAAAATGAAAAAGGACATGATAGTAGCAAATCAATGGGGGCGCAGCAAATCTCTGCTTGGCTCCTTTTGGCGCCCCCTCGTACAAACAGGGTGCCAAAATTATAGCAATAGCACTGGAGCACACACTCTTAATCAATAATATTACTTGATGAGAAAAAGGTGGAATAGATGTTTGATGGTTCAATGTGGTCTCTCCATTTATTGTTCCATACATATCGCAGAGTGGACAATTTGATCTTACAGGCAGCTGACACGTGTTTCTTCAAGGCTAAAATCAGTCAGTAGGAACCACATGATGTAATCCGCTGTCCGTGACGTCCTAGATAGATGTAAGGGTATACGGGGGAACCTTATACTTTGGAGTGTTTTCTCTCACTCGGCAATCATAACCGGGGTACCGGACAAACCAAAAGGCCAGCAATTAAAACCCAACCAGCCCCTCCATTAATAACTGTGCAGTCTGATCCAACTATTCCATCTTTCTCGTCTGAGGGAATGGGCCTAATCAGTGGCGCGTGTCCCACTTGGGGTCCCCCACCCCCGGGCACCCAGGCACCTTGTGCGCTAAACACCCTGCCATCCGCAAGCCCCAGCCTCAGCCCAAAAACCTGCTCTCACGGTGCAGGATTGGGCCCAAACTCTAGCTTTCCTCAGCCGGGACATAGCGCCCTACCCACGGAGAACCAAATCATAAAAACAATACATGAGTTAGTTCTAAACCCCAGATACCACATTAAGGTACACTATGACATCTTAAACAGGGGTAACAAACTTTGTCTGTTTAAGAACAAGCCCACTTCGGGCCGTACACAACAACCTAGTCTGGGTAAAGTTTCTGAGCCTACCAGGGGACACCCGTGGTGACCCCCACCTCGATAGGAATGAGCCGCCTTTCACAGTAAGCGATAATGCCAAAGGAACAATCCCTCATAGCGGAATGGGGAATAGACATCTCAGTCTCCCACACCAGAGAAATACCCACATATGCTCAAAGCAACCCTGTTATAGGCCAAAGTTTACTTTGTCCTAAGGGGCGGGGATGGCCATCATCAGGGGAACAATTCAACAGTAACACTCAATCCCTACAAAGTATACAGAATAACCTGCACACATGACCAAAGGACAGTAGCCCCGAGCGAGCCAATGCAAAACTCCAAACACAGAACCATGGACCGACCGGATAGTCAACTCTTACGACCGCTACTAACATTACAAAGGGTGATAGCCAATGGAACCCCACCAGAACCTTTGGATCCAACACTCCACTATCACTTATATCCTGGAACATGGTAGGCATCAAAACTTCTTGGGATCAATTCTGCAACCACCTACCTAAGTGAAGTGACGTTGTCTGCTTACATGAGACCAGGGTCACTGAAACTACAATCTTTCTAGGTTTCCATGACCTCCACACCGCAGCCACAAAATGCAAAATATTTGGGCAGGCGTCTTGCAGTCAATCTTCATTAAACATTCTTGCAGAATAGAGGTCACAGTAATGGCAACCAACACGACAGACTTGCAAGCACTGCTCATCCGAGGGCTAAAAAACAGCAATTACCCAATCAGTCTGTTGCTAATCTACTGCATGTCCAACCCGCTTCCCCCTTGAAACAAGCATTTACAATGCAAGTCTCGCCTTCGAAAAAGTTAGAGCTATTGGCATTGTAAATGACAATCTTTTTATTTACGGGTTGGTTTTAAAAACAGATGTCCTTTACAATGCCAATAGCTTAATCTCTTCCAAATGCGAGACCTATTGCATTTGCACATACACACACAGAGCCACACACACACAGAGCCACACACACACAGAGCCACACACATACACACAGAGCCACACACACACACACAGCCACACACACCGAGCCACACACACACACCGAGCCCCACACACACACCTAGCCCCACACACACCTAGCCACACACACGTTGCCACACACACACACCTAGCCACACACACGTTGCCACACACACCGAGCCACACACACACACACCGAGCCCCACACACACACCGAGCCACACACACACACCAAGCTACACACACAGAGCCACAGAGCAGAATTCCAAGAGCCAATGTAGTTAAAAAATGACTTGTGAAGAAGCAGCCGGGGCACTGTGGAGGCGCTGACAGCTCATTTGCTTACGTGCACCTGGGGCTCCATCACTGGGTGCTGAGGTAAACACCCTGCGTCACGAGGCCGCCAGAGACCTAAACAAGTGCCCAAAGCCCACAGCTTAATTGGGTCCAAATAACAAATACATGCATGGAACTACGGCTGGAGAATTTCACTTCCTGGTAAAATGTTATGAATTTCTGACACTGACAAAACTGTACCTTATTACGCCTGGAAGCCAACAGCTAGAACTTTCCATGTATTCTCCAAGAAAGGTTTTTGAATTTTGTTTTCGGCATTGTAATTGCTTTTTCGACAGTGCACAGCTGTAAGAAGGATACAGTTGCAAATTATAAAATGCAAGAACCTTCATGAAAAGGCACCGCTTTTAAAAAATGTTTTTTTCTATATCAAGAAAAGATTTTTTAACATGAAGAACCTTTGCACCCATATAACGCTTCAGTGGAACAAAACCAAGTCAGGGACTTTTTCACAGGCTACTCTGCTGTTAAGCAAGAGCCAGACTGCGTTCCTGGGTCATAACGGAGCCCGCTGACTTATGCCTTAATCCAAGTGGAGCCCGACGTCAAGCTGGTATTTAGACGGCAGTTCATTCACTCCTTGACGATGACACCGATGCGGAGGAAATTACTGATGCAGCTAGACTGCATCTTTGGAGTAACTGTGCAGTGTAAACTTGAGCAGGTGTCAGGTCGACTTACGCCTTAGCCCCAATCGAGGCTTGATGAGGTACTGTCATCCGGAAAGAAGTTCAAACCTTGGTCCTTGTGTGCAGTTGGACTCGAAATGTCAGAGCAGTTTTTTCCAGACACGTGGAAAGCCCTTTAACAGCAGAGGAGCGGCTATTACTTCCTTGCTATTGCTCCTTGTTAATTATTAATAATGTTGTCCATAGGCTACGCACTAAAGTTATTTTTGATTGAGAGTCGCCACTGGAGAGTCTGAACAGGAAAAGGCAACGAAAATAGCACTTTGCAAAATTCAAGATAAAAAAAAAACTGCAGAGGAAACGCTGAACTTTGTTACATCCCAGCCCATTTAGCCTTCACTAACTATAAGCAGTTTGCCATAAATCCCTCTAAAATAAGGCTCATAAGCCGCAGACAGTAACTGGTGTCACAACTCTGCTGTCCTACTTACAACACAGCTACCCACAGCCAGAGTACTTTAGAGAATTCCAGAACAACTTTCCAGTCAGGAACCAGTGCCCAGCAGCAAAGCCGCTTAGATTAACAGTAAGCAGGCACTACAGCTTCCACTCAACTGCAGGATTATGAACCATATCCAGTGTCTGACCCGACAACTCCGGCTTCTGTAGTCAAACATTCCTCCTTTTTGAGCACATTCCACCCGAAATGTCCCGGTCATCGCTTGCGCCACACTAACCCTGGAGAGGGCCATATACCAACTACTTACTCCCTTACACAGCGGAAGGTTCATTGAGCCAATACCAGGGAACTTGCAGCTAAACCAACATCGTATTTCACACCAGGTTAGCAACATGATCCAAGAGCACAAACGTTATTGAGCAAACATTGCACAGGATGTCCCATTTTCGAGGGGCAGTGTCACTGCGAACAGAGATACTCAGGCCTCACTGCCACAAGGAGGCCTACAAGTAGAAGAAAACATGCTTTGATATAATCAATAATGCAAGCAAGTGATGATCCAATACTGAACCCATGACTGCAAAGTAGCCTGGTCAGGCAGTGAGGCAGAAGTGCAGCACTTTAAAACTAACACGCTTGGAGCGAACAAGTGGACTGGATGTACTGTACACAAATTAAGTCAGTTATCAGTGAAACTGTGCAGGCGTGAAGAAAGTCAGAGCTTGCTTGCTTTGTGTGTAAAAACAAGTAAATTCACCGGGTTACATAGCACGTAATTATGTAGATGTTACTTGTTGTATCATATATCTGGATGCAATGACAGAAACAAGTCGGGCGGCACACAATGCTAAGCACAGATTTTAAGCGTATATGTTTGTAGCCATGCCCTTAATTACATCGACCACGCCCCTTTATGAGACCCTCCAGTTTTTTCATTCGACTTGAGCCCTGCCTACCATACACCCCGCCTTGAGGGCATCCACCCAAAGCACACGGAGACCCCGTTCTAAACCCGGGAGCCAGTTTACCTGCAGGGCTCTGCAGCCGACCTTCGCCCTAGAGGACCGCACTTCTACAAGGAGCAGTATCCTCGCTGGAAACCTTTCTTCCGGTCTGGTGGGACTTAACCTGCAGAGCGAGGTGGCCCAGACATACACCGACCCTTCACACTGCCACGGGGGTCTGCCCACCGTCCCCCTGTGCCAGTCTACCCCTAGGAGGGCCTCCCTGCTTTAGACCCTTTTGTTTACCCAAGGCGGCCCATCCACCCGCATGGGCAGTGACCGCGTTGCAGATCCCCGTCCAGTGGGATTACCCAGTCTTACCCAGCTGAGAAACGCACTGTTACAGTACCTGTCTGGGTACGTACAGTACACCCTACGTGCCCTATCCGGCACGTTTCGTAAGGCCTCTGGTCCTCTGTTGTAAGCAGTGGCTTCTTTTTCCTGCTGGGCGCGGCCGAGCACAGGGCCTTGGCAGCGCTTAAGCTTCACAAACAGGAAGAATGTGGTAGAGATGAGAGGGGGGTGAGCAGGCACAAAGGTGACTTCACTGCAGGCTGGAGCAGCTCTCAACTTCAAAGAGCAGACACCGGAGCATCAGAGACGCCACCTCATGAGCGGAGATGGATCTGGGCCCGACCCGCAACCACCTCCCACCACACACTTTAGTGGTGCACTGACATCAGACAGACCTTGCCTTACCCCTCCAGTCTAAAGCTATGCAACCCCTTCCCTGTAACATCTAGCACTAAAGCACAAGGCAGGCCTGGTCTAGTCACATCTGCAAACCAAATACCCACTGTCCCATCACAAGTTATATTAACCACTAACGGCCAGGTGGGCCCAGATTACCCTAGTCGGCTTTTACCTAGTTTAATTAGTGTTGATATGTCTTCTCCCTCACCCCCAGTTTTTAAAAGTTAATTGGCCCATGGTTGTAAAAGCGCTTTACAGGAGACCAGATCATATTAAACAAGGACAGATTCAATGAGGAGAAACCTTTGCTAGAACACGCTTACAATTGGGAGCACATTGGAGTGCACGGTTTGAAAGTAAAATTGTGCACACTATCAGAGAACGGGTTTAAACAGTAGAGCAGCAAAAACAACAAGTTGATTAAGTACTGCTCAGCGCAGCCAAGCGTACCCAAGGTTGCTTATACGTCGGCCACAAACTTATCGCACGCATATGTCTATTTCTGCCATCGAGAGTATCGCTTTCCCGTCATTTCAGCATGTTTGTTGTCTTTCATTGAGTTCCTGAGCACCCACGCTTTACTTTTAACATTTTAAAAGTAAAGAGCGGGTGCCGTGATTATACCAAAATGAAAGAAATAGATGTTTTTTCTATTTCTTTCATTTTGGTATAATCGCGGCACCCGCACTTTACTTGTAACATTTTAAAAGTAAAGCGTGAGTGCCACGATTATACTAAAATGAAAGGCATTTCTCTTTTAGAGCCGTCCCACTTGGACGGGCTTGGCCTGACTTACAGCTGATGTAAAAGGTTTATTATTATTCTTTATGGGGCCATCTGTTTCGCCCCATAAAGAAGATAAGATACCTTTTACCACAGCAGTTAGCCAAGAAGCTAGTCCATGTGGGACGGCTTCAAAAGAGAAGAGTATGTCACAAGGACCTCTTTTCCAATGGCTGGCCACCGTTTAGCATGAACGGTGATGCCAGCCAATGGAAAAGAGGGGTGGGGCTTAACCTCGCTAGTGAAACTACTCAATATCATTAAATCTCGCCAGGGAGACTGCGCATGTGCGCAGCCTACGCTAGCCGAGACCTAAAAACAAGCATTAAAATCATTGGCAACAATAATCGATGATCTTTTAAGTAGGTCTCATACTATCCAATACTCGTCAGGGACCTTAACACTCGGAAGCTGGGGAATCTGCGAAATCATCCCCAACCCCCAACGGTGGCAGTGCCTCTGCTGCGCCTTGACAGTCAAAGCCTGGCCTCCGTGCATGCAATTAAAGAGACCCAGGACACTTGATGGCTCCCACTCCCCTCGTTCAGGAACAAATCTACAATTAACTAAATCGTAATCTCTGGCCAGCTGACGCCACATATCAGCAACTTTGAAGTTGACAACAGGGAAGAGTGACCATAGACTACTGAGGGCAATTTTTCAAGTAGATGGTAGAGCTGCTCCACAACTTCAAAGATTAGGGGACCCAACCGGCGAAGAGCAGCACAAGGCCCTGAGCAGAATAAATTGGTCTGCAAACTTGGTCCAAAACTCAGAGTGGATAACATCCAAAGAGTCAAGCCACATAGTAATGGGGACTGTCACTCTCCCAGAGCACTGGGAGCCTAGCAGATCTTCAACAGGAACTAGGAGGTGGACCCAGAATTATTCTGATGCTGGCTACTTATGCCTGCCCATTCCACCTACACATCAAACCGAAGCAGTTACATACAACAAAACGTAGTCTTCTAAAGGCCTTCAAGGCAAGAGGAAAAGGAAGCAAAACTCTGCAAATCCAAACAATCTGAGCAATTCACAAAAAGAAAGTCTGGTAGCGTAGAACAAAGATGATGAAGCAGAATGGCTGAAAATCTTTAACCTCCTCAAAGAAAGGGTACACATTCAACTCTGGAAGCACATCAACTAACAAAGCAACACCGGCCAGACAGAGGAGAATGGAGTGGCAGCCCATGAGTTAATTACGTCAAGCAGTTGTACTTTAACCATCAGAGCATTTCATACACCCACCCTCACCAATGACCCTCCACACCATTTTCGCTCCCCCAAATAACTAGTATCGCAGAGGCCACTGTCACAGACGCAATCAAAAAAGAGGAATGACTGAGCCCCACGCCTCTATGGGATTCCAGCAGTAGTCTTCAAATCTTCACACGTTTATTGGTCCGGACAGCTTACGCCACTATTCAATCACGCTTACGCTACCCTAACAATTCCACAGTCTTGAAGAGGATCAATACTCTTCCCAATCCACAAAAAAGGGGACCATACAAAACCGGAAAATTACCGGCTCATTGCTTTATTGGATCTAGAAGCAAAAGTGTATGCTGAATAATAATGGGAGAACTAGAAGCCTGGCCAACGGACAATTACATTCTCCCCTTTTTCCAATCTTGATTCAGGCCCGAAAGCTCCACAACGGATAACATTCTAGCACTGGGTCACCTGTCAAATCTAGCTACACAACAGAAGCACCGCCTCTTTTTTTGCTGTTTTGTAGACTACAGCTCAGCGTTTGATCTGGTGAACTGAGGGAAATTGTGGGAGAAACAAGTTACCTGGAGAATCCCCCAACAGCTACTAAAGACGATAACTGCATTTTACAAGGGGACGTGGGTCAGAGTAAAAAACAGCCAAACAACTGCAACAGCAAAGGTACCAACCAACAACTGCCTCAAACGAGGCTGTATCCTCCCCCCCCCCCCCCCCCCCCCTTCTTTTTAACCTAATACAGCAGATCTGGTCAAAGCCTTGCAAGGTGCCAGCTTAACACTGAGGATAGGGGAGGTGCAGCTCCAAATCCTCCAGTACGCAGATGATATTGTAGCAATGGAGCACTCACGGTTTGGTTTACAGAGAGTCCTCATAGCACTCAATAGATACAATCAAAAACAAACATTTGATGAACTAAGGGAAGACCAAGATAGTCCTTTTTGGGAAATAGCAACAAAAGAAAACAGCTCAATGGCAATTTGGCAACCTGCAAATAAAATCATGTAAGTTTCAATTATCTTGGCGTCTGGTTATCAGATGGTGCCAAACTTAAAACAACTCAAAAGCAAGGGAGCCGGGATCATTCACAGTTTGAAACGACTAAATCAACATTTACAGTCCAACCACGGAACCCATATTAAAGGTTTTGAAACCCAAGCTAGTCCCCCCCCCCTCCCCGCATCCCTTCCCTCCCTTTCAACTATGGTCTCCTGGTTTTCCACAGTGCACTGAAAAAGTACCTCCCGAATTTCCAAATCTCTGCTTAGTTTATTATTTTTTTTTAACACTTCCACAGCAGGCCAGTAGAGCCAGGGTGAGGCTGGAGCGGAGACTAGCTTGCCTGGATTTTATATGCTTAGGCAACTTAATAAGATATTACATCAGTACCCTGCGTGCCAAAGCATTCTCACTGAATGCAGGAATCAAAACCATCTTTGAAGAGCCCCATGGCAGGCACAGCTGGCAGTGGCCACAAGCCTTCTCGAAATTGAAGTCTGCAATCTGCATTACTCTTACATCTCGGTAACATCTTGGAAAAAAACAGTGAACTCACAGGTCAAGAAAATCTCATGTGAAAAGGACATGGAAAGTCTACGTCATAGATCAAACCTCGCCTCCTTGGATGCCTCCTATATCTTGGTGAAAGCTCAGCCATACTTCGAGCAAGCATTTGACAGCCCAGGCATGAAAGAAAATTACCTACATGAGATTTCTCGCACTGCCCATCACAGACTTAAATCCATCTTGGGACCTGCGGGATGACTGTTGCCTGTAGCCTGTGCAGCTACAAACTCGAATCCTGGTTTCATCTGCTGTGTGGCTGTCCAAAGATGGCAAGTGAACAATGTCTACTAACTCCACTTTGCAGGTCCTATGTCCTCAGACACGGCTGAGAAGTCTGAGCTGTGTTACTCCACCAACACAACACAACCCCTGGCCAGATTGGGGAAATTTACTGACCCGATCAAGGCTGCCCTGCCACAAACAATTAAAATAATTAGCAGCAATTAGCAAGCCTTAAAGTCCAAACAGCAACTCTGTAAGGAACAGTAAAGCATCATATTAACCCTGCGTCAGTACTTAAGTCAACTTTTATTCTTTTTGTGAGTTTTAAAACTATGCATTGCCAAACTTGTTACCATGTAAAGATTTTAAGTAATCAGTCATGAATAAATAAACTCAAATTCATGCTCGACTTCATATGCGACCGCTGCAAGAATGTCTGGCACGCCATTAGTCTCAATCAAAGGGTCGGCTACAAAATCTAGTGTTGGTGGGCAGCCGCACTCATCGCCCTCTGTTGTTGAACACAGAAAACCTATCAAAGGGGTGGCCATTTCTCGATCCTGTTCCCCATATCATTCTCACAGGAGATGCATCCTTTACAGGATGGGGTGCTCACCTTCAGGATCTCACAGTTCAGGGTCCGCGGGATTTCAATCACCAGAGTCTTCATCAACTCCCTCGAGCTTCAAGCTGTTCACCTAGCATTGAAAGCATTTCTAACTCACCTGGCAGGCAAGGTTGACTTGGTCCGGACAACCATGTACTATTTACAAAAACGGGGGTATGGAGCAGGCCACTGTCTACAGTTATCACGCCTAGATCAGATGATTTGTCGTTGGGTAATACTTCACAACATCCATCTGCAGTCTTAAACCCCTCCCAGGGATGGACAACCACTTTGCCGACCTTCTCAGTAGGATGTGGCAACAAGTCCACAAATGTAAATGTATTTGAGCCTGTAAAGCGCACTGCTACCCGTCCGTAGGTTTCCTGGCGCTGTATAACTCTGGGGAACCCGTCCTGGCTTTCCCTGTGGGATGGTCCCTGCTGGGAGTCCCCAAGGTGGAGCCAGGCATCCCCGGAATTGATGGGACCGTTGTGGAGATTAGGCAAGCTAATGCCCAGAGTTGCCGAGTGGAACCCCTGATTAGAGTAAGCACCGAAGCGAGAATTATCGAGTCCGCTGACCCAAGTCCACAACCCTGCCGCGCCGGGAATTGAACCCTGGTCCCGGGCCGACTTCTGCTCCCGGGTCTGCCGCCTCTAACCAGTGAGCCACACTACTCCACCAGTGGGAACTCCACCCACAAATCCTTCTCCCATACTTTCACAAGTGGGATTTTCCACAGATAGACCTGTTCGTAACTGCAGACTACGCAGAATGCCCAGACTTCTCCAGGTTCCCACACCCAATATCCAAAGGCGGTGCTCAATGGATTAGCGGTCAGGGATATTTACCTAAGCTTTTCTGTCCCTCCCTCTTCTATTTCTGGTTAGGAGGCTCAGGCAAACATCTCTCACCCTAGTAGCTCCCACTTGCTCAAAATCTCTGTAGTTGCCAACAAGAAACTTCCCCCTCAACCCTGACCTTCTCACTCAGAACTATGGAGAAATCTGGCACCTAAATCCAACTGAGCTCATAGAATTTGTTTCCCTTAATCTTTCCCCTGAAAGTATGACCTTTCTTAAAGAAGCTTTTAGGCCTACAATTAGAGAATATTACGCAGTGAAGTGGAAAAGATTTGTTTTTCTACTGTTTTTCATTTGCAGATATGTGGCCTCACTTGCACTTCCATATGTCTACATTTAGCTGAAGTTGCTGCCTATCTACAGAACATGCAACATTTATCCTTGTTCAAGATACAAGTTAAGGCATTCATGGAAGGCCTTAAAAGAGTAATTCCACCTATAGTTTCATCTGCATGGAATCTCAATATTGTACTCGCACCACTTATGGGTCCAGCATTTGAACTTTTGCATAGCTGTTCCCTACAACTCTGTCTTGGAAAGCAGCTTTTTTGGTGGCCATTACCTCACGTAGGCTTGTCAGTGAGCTCCAGGCATTAACCTTGGAAGAACCTTTCTACCAGCTACACAGTCCGTCCTTGGAACAATCCCAAAATTCCTTCCAAAAGTGGTTTCATCTTTCCACCTCAGTCAGTTGATTTAGCCGTTTTTCTTTCTGCAAAGAGCACTAATGTATTATATTGACAGAACTAAAGAGTTCCGTAAAACTAACCAACTCTGTTGCTTTTTCTCCTCCTCACACAGAAAAGCCCATATCCAAGCGTGGCATTTCAAGATGGATAATTAAATGCATTCAGACATGTTATGCCAAAGCTAAATGGACCTCGCCTACAACCCCTAGAGTGCACTCTACTAGTAAAATTGGGAGGTCCATGACTTTCCTGGGCAATAAATAGCTGATATTTGTAAGGCAGCTACATGGTCTATACCACCCACTTTCACCAAACATTATTGTGCAATTATTTTAGCACGCTAACAAGCCTAGGTAGGGCAGCCAATGCTACACACACTTTCAAACAACTGCAACATTCACAGGCTGGCCACCGCTTTTGAAGAGGGACTGCATTACAGTCTATGCATAGCATGTGTATTTACAGCCACACATGCCTACAGGGTAAGTAACATATTTCATTTGAGGTATCTGTTTGTGGCATGTAGTGCTGTATATTCACATGTGCCCACCCTCCTCCCTGAGTACCTGTGGCCATTGCAGTTTCTTTACACTATTTCATTTGCATGGACATCCCGTTTCTGATACTTGCACTCACTTCATTCTCACCTACCTGTGGGAAAACAGTCTAACAATTGAGTCAACGCCCATGCACATATCACCAAGAGGAGGAGTCCCTTTGCCTTGTGACTCAAAAGACTTCTTAGAATGAAAACAACTTGCACACATCTAAACCCAAAACTAGATGGCCGAAGTATGCAGAGCATGTGAATCTACAGCCCCACTTGCCTCGAATAGATGCTTACAGAGTATGTCCAATATTAGTTTACTTAAATGCACATTTTGGCATGCTCAAACATTAAAATTACTTAGTGGAGGCCTTTAAATGAGAATGGAAAATTGATCGTGCCATCTCCCAGCATGTGTGGCTATAGACGTACATGTTTTCCACACTCCTGCAACGTAGTGTTGGGCTCAGATATTTCAATTTGTTTTCCTTCTAAGACGTTTTGAGTCCTGGGATGGGCTGTGAGTACTCACAATGTGCATAGGCACAGACTCCATCCTAAATTTCCCCCTACACCTACCTCCATCATCTATCCTATTCCGGCCTACTTGCTCTACCCTTCGAGACCGAAGTCTAGATAAACTACCACCATGCAGTCCGCACCTACCCAGCTGACAGTTTGACCATAGCCACCAATTATGACTATCTCGGTTAAAGGTCCCGGGATCAGGCCTTGGCCAATCCAGGTGAGACTTCTTGAAGTTATTTCGGAGTTTTTGTTTCGGAGAGTGAAGACATGTAGTGGGTGTTGAAACACACACCCTTTAATTTCTGTCCAAGGTGCAACGCTAAATATCCGTGGGTGACCAAAGTTACGTTTGCAACGTTTTGCCTTTCCCTCAAAAGCATTAAGTTTCCCTGTGGAGTCTGCCTCGCCTTTTGCTGTGAATAGACCATGAGATGTTGAAGGGAAAGGTACTGAGCACATATGGAAGATGCAGCCTCAATCTTTCTCGTCGACCCCCACCGTCTTCAAGGAACAGATCCCTCTTGACATCACAGGAGGAGGTGACCCCCCCTCCTCCCCAGGGCTTTCAGCAGCTCCACCTAGTCTCAACAGGTTAGCCATGCTGTCCTTGAGCACATCTGAGTGAGTGGCCGAGGGTGGGGCACTCTGCTGAGATCAAAGATGACTCAGAGGGGTGTGTGTATTGACACCAGTACAACAAAGTAATGGTAGAAAAACCCCACCCGACAGAGCCCTGCTTGCGCAGACTTTTAAAAAAAACAATTGCCCAAGACACACTTAGACAAGAAGCATAATGAGACACCCACTAAGACACCCACTATCCCAACTGCCTACATCCAGACAGTCACCATATTCGCCAACACCTCGTTCTCCACATCCACCACTACCACCCCCATATAAACCACCACCACTGCCAGTCTCCAGGGAGGTTGGCGCTCTTGTAATCCTACAACCCTTATGAGAGTGTGGATCCTTAGGACAAACCTCTGTGGGCAGGGATTGGGGACAACTTCTGGGAGAATTCTACTGAACCTACAGATCTGGACCCTTACCCTGCAAAGCAGTTTCACCCACATGAATCAGCTGCTGTTCACGTGGTCATTTAAAGGGCAGCTCACCACCCCAAGGTGGCTATGCATGGGCTACAGGAGGAGGATCATATCCTGATGGAGATCCCCTCCGGACTAGATCTTGCAGTCCCATTCCTCCCTATGCTCATTGACATGTTAACATTGTCCCCGGACAACTTCAAAGAGTCCATCAAGGTGAAGTTTATCCGACCCCTAATGGAGAAAGTCAAAGCATTCCCCATGACACGCTCTAAATCTGTGCCCAGGTACACCCATACTCCTTATTGGTGTATGCAGCTTAAGAATGTCCCTGCACAAGCCACAGATGACGCTCTCCTCCCAGACAAAGAAAGCAAGTACCTTAATACTGCTGGCATGGGTGTGTGGTGAAAGTGGATATGCACTGGTATGACAAAGTTGTCTAGGTACAGCAGGTTTCACTGAGAGAAAATGGGGGCACTGGTCCAGCACCTTTGGGTAATCTGTAGGACAGGGGTGGAGGTTATAGCAGACATGGCTGCACATCTCTGGGTGACACAGTAGCACCTCCTCAACATTCCATTCCATAAAGAAACACCTCGCTGGTCCCCACGTGGATGAGGTATTAGAAAAAATAAGAAACTACCTAGTGACATTCATGGGTGATCTACAAACCTCTGCTCCAGCAGGGACTTTTTCAGACAGCCCAGTGGTGCGGCCAGAGTAACCTCCTAATAGGGCACGAACCTACAAGCACCAACCGCAGGCCTTTCATGAGTTACAGGGAGAGGATACATACAACGGGTGGTTACAGAGGCAACAACGTTTGGGGTAGAGGCGGCTTTGGGAAAGAAGCTTCCACCTCCAAAACTCTGTCAGGGTATCAGCTTGGATGAATAGGATTTGGCAGTAGTCAAGCAGGGCTATTGACTCCAGTTCAGGGGCTTACTCCCATAAAACTCACCACCACTCCAAATTATTTTCCACGGCCACCTCACGTTTCTGGGAGAGGCAATTCAAGTGCTGTTCCAAACTAGCACTATACACTTCTTGCCACTACCTCAAGGCAAAGACATGTATTTTCTCATTCCAAAGGAAGGCCGATTCTCTTCCAGGGGATACTCTCCATTAGTCATAAGCACTGGATAGTCCTTCCCACGGGCGGGGACCCCGGAGCATATATCAAGTACATTATTTATGTATGTTTAAGCCTACAAGTACAAAGTACTCTAAGGCATACATATGTGCAAAATCACCTACATATCATATATAGATAGATATATGTATGTATATATACGATATGCAGCCCACATAATTAGAGGCACAAGAATGCCAACATTGCTTTGAAATTTTCATTTAAAATAACCACATATTTGATTGATAGCCATGAGGACAATGATGGCGCTTTGGGGTGTGTGGCGAACTTTATACTTGCTAGGCATGAGGCAGGTAGAGCGGGCAGCGGCGCGCGCGGGAGGGTGGGCGGAAGGGGGGGTGGGGGTTCATAATTGTGTTATTCTGTTCGTAACTATGTTTCATTACACGAAAATGACTGACTTTGATATTAGAGAATTGATTATGGCGGTTGTCTCTGGATGGCAGAGCATTGCATAACATGTGCTTCGTTCAGTCAATAAAATCTGTTTTCAAAAAATAAAATAACTACTTATTTAACATTTCTGCTAGACAGAACATAAAACCTTAAATTTCACAACATAACCTTTATTTGAAAGGAAAAAAGCAAGTGAATGAAAGGCATTGTTCGCCAATAAGCTGCATTAAAAGCAGAACAGACTGGCATTGTGCCTTTAAGACCTCAAAGACCTCAATCGCATCATGCCCCACAGGTGACAGTTAGGTTAGTTCTATTTTTCTGGCTCCTTCTGTGAGGACCCTGGAGTCCGAGCTCTTCAGTTATGACATTCCTGTCAATTTTCTCTTCAGAAACCACCTTTTTTGCTTTAACTCGACTATTTAGTACCTGCAGTACTTCTAACAACTTTTCTGACAATTTTTTTTAAAGAAATCATCTCTGTTCAACAAATGCCCTTCTTGTGGCAAAAAGAGGGCAAATCGCCATCCCAGAGGGCTACAAGATCACCCGGAGGGACCGCACCGCCAACCAGACAGGAGGAGGCATCGCCATCATCCACATCACGACCAGCACAGACGACATCCTGACCACCGCCGAACACCTACACTTCCAGATACACACCGACCCGAAGACCACCCTCAGAGGCACCCTGATCTACCGACCCCCGGGACCACGCACACGATTCAGCGAGGACATCGCCGACTTCGTCAGCCCACATGCCCTCCCCTCCGCTGACTACATCCTCCTGGGGGACATCAACTTCCACCTGGAGAACAACGACCGCAACACCACCACCCTGCTCGACAACCTCGCCAACCTCGGACTCAAGCAGCTGGTGACCACCCCCACCCACCTCGCCGGACACACACTCGACGCCGTCTTCTCATCCAGCAAAGACATCACCTTCAGCCACGCCACTGGACTCCACTGGACGGACCACAGCTGCGTCCACTTCACCTTCAGAAGAACGACGATCCACCACCACCAGCAACAGGTTGCCCGCAGAAGCTGGAGCAAGATCACAGCCGACCAGCTCGCCGCTTCCCTGAGCCAGCACCCTCCCGCCAGCTCAGCAAACCCCAGCCAGGCCGCCGACAACCTCACGGAGTGGATCAGCAACTGCGCGGACGAACTCGCCCCCCTGGGGACCCCGCCCAGCAGACCCGGCAGCAGAAAAGCCCCATGGTTCACCGACGAACTCAAGAGCTCCAAGAAGAACTGCCGAGCTATCGAGAACCTGGCGCAGAGACCCAACACCGGACAACATGACTGCCCTCAAGCTCGCCACCCGAAAACACCACCAACTGATCCGCGCCACCAAGAAAACTGCATTCAAGGACCGGCTGGACAACAACGCACACAACAGCAAGGAACTCTTCAACATTGTGAAAGAGCTCTCCAACCCCAACGCCGGAAACAACGACATCACCCCATCGCAAGAACTCTGCAACTCCCTCGCCTCCTACTTCCACAACAAGATCGCGGACATACACAACAGCTTCAACACCCAACCGACGAACGCCACGTCCGACACGACCGAACCAACGCCCCCCACCACCACCCTCCGCGCCTGGACCCCGATCAGCACCGAAGACACCGTCCGCATGATGAACTCCATCCACTCCGGATCACCGACCGACCCCTGCCCTCACCACGTCTTCAACAAAGCCGACGCTGTCATCGCACCCCACCTACGGGACATCATCAGCACCTCCTTCACCACCGCCACCTTCCCGGAGAGCTGGAAGCACGCCGAACTCAGCGCTCTACTCAAGAAACCAACAGCGGACCCCACCGAACTCAAGAATTACCGCCCCATCTCGCTGCTCCCGTTTCCGGCCAAAGTCATCGAGAAGACCGTCAACAAGCAACTGGCCGCATTCCTCGAGACGAACGGATCCCTCGACCCCTCACAGTCTGGCTTCCGAGCCAATCACAGCACCGAGACCGCTCATCGCTGCCACCGATGACATCCGAACCCTGATGGACAACGGAGAAACAGCGGCCCTCATCCTCCTAGACCTCTCCGCGGCCTTCGACACCGTCTGCCACCGCACCCTAGTGCAGCGCCTCTACAACGTCGGAATCCAGGAGAAGGCACTGGAATGGATCATCTCCTTCCTCGACGGAAGGACCCAGAGAGTCCGCCTACCACCGCACAAATCAAAGGCCACCGAAGTCATCTGCGGCGTACCCCAAGGATCCTCGCTGAGCCCAACCCTCTTCAACGTCTACATGAGCCCCCTCACGGCCATCGCACGCCAACACAACCTGAACATCATCTCCTACGCCGACGACACCCAGCTGATCCTCTCCCTGACCAACGACCCAGCCGCCGCCAGAGCCAACCTTCACGAAGGAATGAAAGAGGTAGCCGAGTGGATGTCGACCAGCCGCCTGAAGCTGAACTCGGACAAGACGGAAGTCCTCATCCTGGGATCCTCGCCCTCCGCCTGGGACGACTCCTGGTGGCCCCCCGCCCTGAGAACCGCACCCAAACCGACAGACCACGCACGCAACCTGGGCTTCATCCTGGACTCCTCCCTCTCCATGACCAGGCAAGTCAACGCCGTCTCCTCGTCGTGCTTCAACATCCTGCGCATGCTACGGAAGATCTTCCGGTGGATCCCCACCGAGACCAGGAAGACTGTCACCCAGGCACCCGTCACCAGCCGACTGGACTACGGCAACGCCCTCTACGCCGGAACCACCGCCAAGCTCCAGAAGAGACTCCAACGGATCCAGAACGCCTCAGCCAGACTCATCCTCGACGTCCCACGACACAGCCACATCTCCGGACACCTAAGAGACCTGCACTGGCTCCCGGTCAACAAGAGAATCACCTTCCGTCTCCTCACCCACGCACACAAAGCCCTCCACGATCAAGGCCCGAGCTACCTCAACACCCGCATCAACTTCTACGATCCCAAACGACACCTCCGATCAGCCAGTCACGCCCTCGCCGCCGTCCCCCGCATCCGAAGAACGACAACAGGAGGAAGGTCCTTCTCCTACCTGGCCGCCAAGACCTGGAACTCCCTCCCGACCGACCTGCGCCTGACCCAAGACCACCTCGCCTTCAGGAAGAAGCTCAAGACCTGGCTGTTCGGGCAGTAGCAGCACCCCCCTCCCCCTAGCGCCTTGAGACCCTCCGGGTAAGTAGAGCGCTCTATAAATGTCTATGATTGATTGATTGATTAGACTGCATACTCTGCAAGAGGAAAGTTACGACCTTCAAGTGGCATTGGAGTGTCTCAACCCCCTTACAAAGAGCCCTGCTCTTGTGAAAAACCTGAACAAGGGGAAATGGGGAGACACCAAAAACTCCATTCTCCCTCAACAGGTGGGAGGGAAACGTTGCATGAAAGACCAGTGTGTCCCCCATCGGCATCACGGTCGACGTCGTAGAGGCCATTACAGAATGCATCGACATTGAGACACCCGACGTAGAGATTGCCGTAGAGACATTTAGTAACCGCTCGGTTGACCCTGAGAAAGTAGACGTCGAGACTGCATGCACCGTCCTTCAGCCTGATTAGACGTCAAGACCCTCACTTTTGCATCTCCGGTAGACATCGTTGTGGAGAAATATACAGTCTGTTCAGGTGAAGTCGCATAGGCATAGTCGACGTTGAGACCCAGACAGTCGACGTAAAGCAGCAGATCTTCTCCGGGATCACAATTGTTCAGGTTTCCCCAGTGGGATCTCCAGTCCAAAAGAAGGATACTACAGAACCAATCAACCTTTCACCACGTTGGTTCCAGAGTGTGAAGGAATGGAGAGTGCTGCATCATAGTCCACGGTCGGACTACTTTCAGATCTATTCCCAATCCAGGGTCTCAGTTCCTCCAAATTTACTACAAGGTCTCCATGTAGGTCTCCCCAGAAGCAACAATCACCATCTACATGGATATCACAATCTAGGACGCATTTCAGGCGCACAGCATCTCGGAGGCCAGATGTACCAAATTATGTGTTTACGATATCCTAATAGCGAATTTTAGCGATTCGCTATTAAGAAATCATTAACTGCAATGTACAACAGTGTGTTTGACACCGTTAGCAATTCACAGTGGGTTGCAAATTGACCTGCCTCATCAATATTCATGAGGCAGGTCGCAATTTGCGACCCATTGTGAATGGCTACAATCACAGGAATGGTGGCCTGCTGGGGTCAGCAGAACACCATGTCTGATTGCTTTTTAAATAATATAAAATTATACAGCAGGTGGTTACCCATCAACCCAGTTGAGACCTGGGTAAATATGTATAACTAGCAACAATGTCTCAACAGGTATTAGTAAAGGACAATTTTTCTTACAAGAGAGCATGCACAAAAAAGTTGCAAACGGAGGGAGAAAGCAGGGAGACCACAATAATTTTAGCAGTTAATTGTAAATTGTATTTTTGACAGGCAGCGCAATAATGAAGGAAAACAGGAATAAACAATACTGTGGCACTTAGTTACGTTACATGTACATGTAGCCCATAAGGACTTTGGTGCTTGTGATGTAAAAAGTGAACGGCCAAAGTGAAAAATAATATATACAGCGTAAGGCGACGCAAGTCAATGACAGAAAATATCAATAATAACTACAAAACTTTTTAGTGGTTCCAAAATATCGATGTATAATTATGGGAACATTTTGTTTTCATGAAACTACAAAAGAAGCGCCAAGTTGCGATGAGGTGTAGACGGCGTTTCGACCTGTTTTCTGTTCAGGTCCTCATCAGGACCAGGTTACTGGTTTTGATGAAGTGCTGCATAAGGTAAGAATGAATGAGAATTAGAGCCCAAGATTGGGTAGGGAAAGGAGGCTCTAGGACCAAGCAGGAGAAAAATTAATTACCGGTGCGAGGACCCGGGACCAAGTTCCTGCTGTAATGAAGTACAACGTATCCAAGATGAGGATGATCCAGGGATGTCTGTTTGGGGGCGAATAATAGAACGGTGTAAGACAAGGGTGGAAAAGTGCAGTGGAGGCACACTATACAGTGCTGATATGTACAATACTGGTAGGAATGTCAGAGAACTGTAGCAAAACTGATAAATTCACCGGGTAACATTTGCTCAGAGATGGATGAAGAGGTCAGTCAATTCAGTCGGTGACCCTGGGTCGACGCTTCAGGGACTGGATCCTCTGCTGTAGACAAGGGAAAAAACGAGGCAGCGGTTCAGAGGGAGACGCTCGTAAGAGGTGTAGCCAGAGGGAAGCATGTGGTCTGGCATGCTCTAACTAGGAACAAACTAATTCCTATTTCGAGGAACGGAGGTCTGTACATAATGCACAGATCCTCTGGAGACTGTTGGTTTTACCGGGGGCAAGGAGCGAGAACATACTCTGTTCCAAGAGTAGCCGAGGAGAGGTGAAGAAAGGGTTGAAAACATCAACCGTTCATCAATAGTAAATTAGACGTAAAAATTACCAAGGGACTCTCGTTATACAAGCAGAAATCTTCACTCTGATTCAAAATGATGCTACCGAAAAAGTACCGACCTCCTACAAGGCCTAGGAATATACTCCTATTTCCAAGTGCAGGGAAAGGGGTCCAATCGAGAGTACAGATCCATTCTAGACTTAAGACACTTAAACAAGTTAATCCACAAGAAGTTCAGGGTGATTGCCCCTTGCCAGATCTACCCCCAACTCCAACGGGGTGACTGGTTGTGCGCCATCAATCTTCAGGATGCCTACTTCCACATTCCAGTTATCAGGAAACACCAGAAGTTATTGCATTTGAAGCCATACCAATACAAGGTTGTTCCTTTCGGGCTGAAGTCAGCACTGCACACTTCCTCCAAATGCATGGCGGTGGTAGCTGCTTATCTGCGGAGATGGAAGCTTTTTGTCTACCCGTACTTAGAAGACTGGCTAATCAAACGCTCCTCATTTCTCCTACTGCAGGAACACAGTCAGACCTGCATACAGGTGCTACAACAGTGGGGCCTCTAAATCAACTTCAAAAAGTCCATTCTCAATCCAATGCAGGCGATTCACTACCTGAGAGCAATTCTAGATACCAAAAATGCAAAAGTATATCCTTCGTAGGAAAGGTTATCCTCAATCAACAAGTGCCTGTATCTCCTCCACACTCCTTATCAATCGGCCAGACACGTGAACTCTTTGCGGGGGTCCATGGCGTCATGCATCTACATTGTTCCTAATGCCAGACTTCACATGCGTCCTCTTAAGCAGGCATTAGAAGACCAATGGTTGCAG
Organism: Lissotriton helveticus; assembly: GCF_964261635.1. Classification (NCBI taxonomy): domain Eukaryota; kingdom Metazoa; phylum Chordata; class Amphibia; order Caudata; family Salamandridae; genus Lissotriton; species Lissotriton helveticus. Next base: position 1,930,874,569 of record NC_136061.1, read on the forward strand.
TTCTGGGGTCTCTCTGAAGATGTCTCTCAGATGCCCAAGGAATCGCTCAAATGGAGTGCCTTTTCACCACCACCCTTCCACAGACTCTCGGATGTTTCACTCCAAGGTTGGGGATCCCACATGGGCCCTCTGCAAGTGCAAGGTCCGTGGTCGGAAACTGAAAAGTTTTATAATATCAACATGTTTGAACGGATAGGTAGGACTTGAGTACGAGATAGACTGCGCTCAGCCCTGCCACGCATCCTTTTGGTGCAAACCGACAATACAACCACAATGCATTATTTGTACAAGCAGGGAGGAGACACGGTCACGGCCCCTATCTCTGGAGGCTCAAGCCATATGGCCTTGACTACTTGCCAGGGATCCATGTGGCAGACGCACTCAATGTGCAGGCAGACTCCCTCAGTAGCGACTTTGTCTAATCTCATATCTGGGTCCTAATCGACTAAGTTGTTCAGGACTTTGTCCATCAGTTGGGAACACCACAAATAAACCTGTTTGCCGACGAAGCAAATACAAAATGGCGCATCTTCACATCCAGATTTCCCCCACCAGGATCGAAGGGGGATGTTCTTTTGAACAACTGGTCAGACATATTACTGTACGCTTTCCCCCGTACCTCATTCCTCTGGTCATCAACAAGTTTTACAGAGCCAAAACCAGGATGCTCCTGATTGCTTCGGAGTGGCCTGGCCAGTGGTGGTATCCGAACCTTCTTCGCCTGTCCGAAACCCCACACAGGAGGTTGCCATGCAGACTGGATCTCCTCTCCAAATTAGAGTGGAGGATTTTCCATCCCAACCTTCCCCCTCTCAACTTTGAAGCTTGGCTCCTGAATTCTTGCAATTAGACATCTAGGCCTTTCCCAAGACAATATGGACATTTTGTGAGAATCTAGGTCTTTTACCAGGAAATCTTAGACTTTCAAATGGCAGCCTTTCTACTTATGGTGCACTAGCAATGGTTGTCATCCTATTTTAGGTCAAGAACGGGTGATCTTTCCTTATTTGTTACACTTAGCCAATCTTTCCTTATTTGTTACACTTAGCCAAATCTGAACTTCAGTTCACATCTATAAAAGTGCATCTGGCAGCCATTACAGACATCCAGAAAGCCACCCACACAAGTTTCCTTTTTCCAAATCCCTGTAGTCAAGGACTTCCTCGAAGGTTTAAGACCGGTTTATCCTCCTATAAGGTCACCCTCTCCTTCCTTGTAGCTAAATGTGGTTCTCACCAAATTAATTGGCCCTCCCTTTGAGCCCATACACAAGGAGTCTCTACAGCTCCTTTCCTGGAAGACCTCTTTCTTAGTGGCTATCACTTCTGCACGCAGAGTCTGTGAAATCCAGGTTTTTTGTGCGAAAGAGCCTTATTTGATTTTCCATTCAAACGGGGGTTATGAAAAGAAACTGTTTTTTGTCTAAGGTCATCTCTGTTGTCCATATCAATCAGACCATTATTCTTCCCACGTTTTTTCCAAACCCTTCCACACCACCAGAAAGGGCTTTACACTCCCTAGATCTTAAAAGGTTTCTGAAGTTTTACCTTGACAAAACCAAACGGATAAGACAATCCGATCATTTGTTTTAATTATGGTTCAGTGCTCACTGGTTTACCTTCTTCCAAGCAAACTATCTCGAGTTGGATAGTCTATTGCATCTCCCTTGCTTACCAGTTATCCAGTATTATAGGTATCTTTCATAGATTCACATGCCTGAATCATTCCCCGTCGTCGGGGTGGGAGTCCCCGGTATATAAAAAGAGTAATGTCATATAGACATATACAGAGTAATAGTCCAGAGGCCTCTCATTAACATATCTATGTCCTTTTGTAAAAAGGACCAAAATTTGGCCAAGAGCCAATCGGATATCACCACCCTCTAGAACCTTCCTGGAAGGAGCCCTAGTCCCTCAGATTTTCTACCGCACGTCGTGCTAAGGGAGTCTCCTCTGAGCTCTGCTCAGTTTTTCTGGTATTCTTTACCTTTTTCAATATTTTTCTCTCAGAAATTTGTTCTCTGTGAGGAGTTTTTCAGTTGATCATGGCTGACACTCCTAAAAAGAAAAGTCTCTTTAGATCCTGTGCCTCTTGTGGGGAAAAAGAGGCTTCATGTTGATGACAGGCATGAAGACTGCCTTTACTGTCTCTACCCTGACCACTCTGCAAAGAATTGCAAGGTCTGCCGCACTTTTTCGAAAAAACTCTGAAAGACAGAGGGACGCCTGCTGCTCTGGCTCCAGAGACTTAAAGACAAGGACCGGGTTGTCTCTTCAGGGGAGAGTGAGTGTTTCATCAAAAGTACTCATTCCTCTCCCAAAAGGCCTAGAACGCCATCCCCAGGACCATCTTTGGAGCCACCTCAAAAGAAGATGCCCAAGTCTTCAGAGGTTCATTCAAAGGCCATGGCTGAGAAGGTTTCTCTTCAGGATACTACCTTCAAAAAGCATGTCAGGACATCTTCAGTGGTGACTGCAACGTCGTCGACGACAACAATCTCCACATCGATGGCATCGTCATTCTCCTCAACGTAGATGACTACTTCAGCCTTGTCGTCGACGGGTAGGTCCATTCCGTCTGAAATAAGTTAAAAAATCGACGACTAAGCCCTCGTCGACGAAACAAAATTCATCGTCTGACTAAAGCCCCATCGACGTCGATGAAACCTTCTTCATCGTCGACGAAATCCTCGTCGACGTCAGTGAAGCCTCCGTCGACAGTTCCATCGTCGACGAGACCATCGACGTAGACCGCAGCGTCGACAAAAACAAAGCAGTCGACGGGACCATCGACGACGTCTCCAGTGTCGACGCTGCCGTTGACTAACAAAACACCGTCGACGACGCTGCCGTCGACTGTTCCATAGTCGACGAGGACGCCGCTGTCTACGCCGGCTATAACCGTCGACGACCGTACCGTCGACGGGCTCACCGACAACAGGATCGCCTTCCTTGAAGTACTCGTATACACACTTCAGGATAACTAAGCGTACTTTAACGCCAGAATTGACCTCACCAAGTAGAGTCCAGCCACTGCCGCTGGCTCAATTGTTGTACACGGAGGATTCTGAGGATGGCTCACTGTTTCAGACTGCTACCAATCCATCAGAACTTAACATTAAAATCCATGAAAGTTCAGAGTGTGAAGACCTGGATCAGGAAGGAATGGATTTCCAGGAGGAATATCACTCTACTCCACCTCCACAACCTATGGTGTGTCTTCCAGCATCCATAGTGACTGATTTACAATTTCTCATTGTGGATTATAAGCAGCGGTTTCCTTCCAATCCACCTCCTCCAGTAGGGTCGTAACCGCCAGTTGTGATACCTACCCCTCCACCTCGCCCTAGGCCGCCTCCGCTGGTTATTCAACCGGACACTGCTTATTTGCCTCCTTTACAGTCTTCGGGTGAAGAAGAGGAAGGAGGAGCACAGGACGAGGGCGAGCAGCAAGAGGAAGGAGAACTGCAGGAAGACGAATGGAATGAATACGTTATTCCAGCTCCGGATTCCCCTGACCAAGCACAGGCAGACTCGCCTCCGGAAGACATCGGAGGGTTCCACAACATCTTAGAAAGGGCTGCTTCAAGATTCAAAATCCAAATGACCACACAACCTCAGGATTGTTTCCTGTATGACTTTAAAGAGCCATTTCAAAAGGCTGTGAGATCCATTCCCATTATTGAGTATATTTGGGAACAGGGGGTGAAAATAATGAAGAATCCTTCATCTTTGCCTCCAGTCCTACCTAGGCTCGACAAAAAGTATAAGGCTCCTGACACAGCTCCTGTATGCCTTACAGGACACACAAAACCAGACTCTGTCATTACCCAAGCTGCGCAGCGTAAATCTAATAATCCATCGGCGGCGTTGACTGCGCCACCAGATAAAGAAGGTCGTAAACTGGATAACATTGGCAAAAGATTTTCATCCATGTCGGCCCTCACTGTACGAGCGGCTAACTCCTTAGCCCTGTTAGGGCGCTACAACTGTGGGTGGATATTGCTCCATATTTGGGTACTATCCCAGAAGACCAAAAAGAAGCAAAAAAGATCCTTCTTGATGGCGAACGTTCAGCCTCTGACATGATCGACGTGGGAATGGATATCGCCTCCACCGGATTCAGACAATTGGCAGGGGCTGCGGTCCTAAGGCGCCAAGGGTGGCTTAAGGCCACATCTTTTTGACCGGAAGTGCAGGCCAAGATATTGGACATGCCGTTCGATGGCCAGCTACTGTTTGGGAAAGACATAGACGACATGCTGCAAGGTATTAAAAAGGATACTGAGACCGCGAAAGCCCTAGGTACTCTTCAGTTCAGAAATACTTCCTTTCGGGGGTCCAGAGGTGGCTATCGGAGGTACAAATCATCGTACAACTCAAACCAGCTGCATCAAAATCAGTCATCATACAACAAATCTTCCTTTCGTGGACGCGGAGGGAAGAAAGACACAGCCAGAAGGCAATGACCTTTTTCTACCGCAGGCCTCCATTTCTCCACCTTAACGCAGTTGGAGGAAAAATCTCATTTTTCCTCCACAATTGGCAGCAGATTATAACGGATCGCTGGGTCCTTCAGCTAGTCCAGTTCGGACATTCATTGGAGTTTGTGGAGACTCCTCCATGTCCAATGAACCACAAGAATCTACATCTCCTACAAAAAGAACTCTCTATAATGCTCCACAAAAGAGCTATAGAAAAAGTGCCTCGGGATCAGAAAGGTAAAGGATTCTATTCCCGATTCTTCCTAATAAGGAAGGAGAAAAAATGGAGACCTATATTGGACTTACGAGACCTCAACGGATACCTCAAGAAACAGTTGTTCCGTATGGTGTCCATTCAGGAGGTGCTGCAGCTCCTCGATTCAAAAGACTTCATGGTGTCTTTAGACCTCCAAGACGCCTATTTCCACATACCGATCCACAAAAATCACAGACAATTCCTCAGGTTTGCGGTGGCGGGCAGACACTACCAATTCAGGGTGCTGCCCTGCGGACTGAAATCGGCTCCTCGCATTTTTACAAAGTGTCTGTCTCCGGTGGCAGCATATCTTCGCCAACACCATCACCAAGTCTTCCCCTACTTGGACGACTCGTCAAGGCACCTACTTTCGCAGGCGTGAGCAGGTCCTCAGACGCCTCTCTGCAACTCTTCGAAAACCTGGGACTCCCTTTCAACCAAGAAAAGTCTGTACTTCAGCCTTCCCAACGCCTCACTTTCTTGGGGGCAGTCCTGGATACGGATCAGGAAAAAGCCTTTCCTTCGCAGGAACGTCAGCTCAAACTCTGGTCTCTAGCAGCCCGGATTCAGGCCAAGAAGACAATCACGGTGCGCCTGTACAAGTCATTATTGGGGATGATGTCCTCCAACATCCTGCTGATCCCACACTGCCGTCTTCGTATGCCGCCGCTGCAGGAGGCACTATCCACTCAGTGGATCCAGTGTGCAGGATCCTTCTTCGATCTAATCCTGATCACTCCATTCATTGTGCAGGCCCTAGACTGGTGACTTCAACCTCAAAATCTGGACCAGGGCCTTCCATTCCTACTACTAATCTCTCCACATGTGATCACCACAGATGCTTCATTGGAGGGATGGGGTGCGTATCTGCAAGAACTCCAGATCAATGGGCTATGGTCTCAGACAGAAAAGCAGCTGCATATCAACCTTCTCGAATTGAGGGCAGTCTACCTGGCACTAAGAGAATTCCTGCCTCGGATCAAGGATTCCCCAGTGCTTGTGAGAACAGACAACACCACCACAATGCACTATCTGCACAAACAAGGGGGAACTCTATCTCTGAAGCTGTCGCTAGAATCTCAACGTATTTGGAAGTGGCTGCTTTGAAACAATATTTCTTTACGGGCAGAGTATGTCCCAGGGGCAGGCAATACCCTGGCGGACTCTCTAAGCAGGCAACGCTCCATCTGCCACGAGTGGGAGCTGGATCAACATCTTCTCAATTCGGTATTCTCCCGTTGGGGCAAACCTCACCTGGATCTGTTTGCGACACAACTCAACGCAAAATGCCAATACTACGCAAGCTGGCATCCCCAGAAGGGGTCTCTTGGGAATGCATTTTCTTTCGCTTGGTGCAATGTCTTCGCTTACACATTTCCTCCATTTCCCCTGATTCCCAGGGTTCTCAGGAAAATGAAGGCGGAGCGTTGCACCCTAATCCTGATGGCCCCGGCGTGGCCACGCCAACACTGGTTTACGGAACTTCTCCTCCGGTCGCTGGAACCGCCAATTCCATTCAGGCCAAGCCCGACTCTCCTGACAATGAACCACGGGCAAGTCCAACATCCGGGTCCACAATCTCTCAAATTATCGGCTTGGCTCCTGAGTACAGAGTTCCAGAACGTAGACATTCCTTAAGAATGCAGGGTAGTCTTGGCCCGGGCCCGAGCCGACAGTACCAACAAGACGTATTCCCTGAAGTGGAAAAGATTCTGTATATGGTGTAAGACAAACAGGATACACCTATTTGATTCTTCGCCAGCACAGATTCTGCCTTATCTGTTTCATTTGGCTCACTCGGGGTTGGCCCACGCCTCAATAAAAGTTCACCTGGCGGCTGTATCTCGGTATAGGCGTCTTCGTCTGGTGTTTCTCTCTGGTCCAATAGACTGATGAAGCAGTCTCTGAAAGGATTGTTCAGGACATTCCCTCCAGGGAGGGCTTTGCCACCCACCTGGCAGCTCAACATCGTACTGGCTCAGTTAATGAAACACCCCTTTGAGCCAATACACAAATCTGACATCAAATATCTCTCATGGAAAGCAGCTCTTACTAGCGCTCACATCAGCAAGGAGAGTGAGTGAGCTCCAGGCCTTCTCCATTCAAGATCCTTTCTTACAGTTCAAACAGCACAGAGTTATCTTAAGAACTAATCCTAAATTCATACCAAAGGTTCCATCCAACTTTCACCTCCATGAACCTATAGTTCTGCGGTCCTTCTTCCCGAACCCAAGCACCGCAGCAGAAAGGTCTCTCCATTCCTTAGACCTCAAGAGATGTCTGAAGTTCTACATCCATAGAACAGAACAATTTCGAAAATCCAACCAACTATTTATTGCCTTTAGCAGGCCCTGGAAAGGTTTTCCATTGACAAAGCAGTCCATCTCAAGGTGGATCTTGGCAGCCATTATTTTCTGCCACCAACAGGCATGACATCCTCTGCATTCTAAAGTCCGGGCCACCTCCACTAGAGCGGTCTCCACCTCTATGGCGCTCTTCGCTGGGGTACCCATCATCGACATATGCAGAGCGACGACATGGAAGACACCTCATACCTTCACCAAGCACTACTGCTTGGATTCAGAGCTGATGACGGATGCAGCGGTGGGTCAAGCGGTGCTACGTCATCTATTTCACTAGAGGTGAGCCCTCTTCCTTTCATCCCTCCATCCTATTACCTTCTTGCACATTTCTCTATGTTTAGAGTATTGTATTACTTACTGTATTTCATGATTGATATTCTATTATGTGATTTTACAGGTTGTTCTCTAAGAAATGTGCTGGTTATTGCTTGCTACTCTGATTCAGGCATGTGAATCTATGAAAGATGCCTATAATACTGGATAAGAAATGCGTTACTTACCTGTAACTGCAGTTATCCAGTACTGGTATCTTTCATAGATTCACATGCAACCCACCCACCTCCCCTGGAAGGGCTCACCTTGGTTCTCTCAGTAGGTACTACTTAGCACTGTGCTTACGAAAATCTGAGGGACTAGGGCTCCTTCCTGGAAGGTTCTAGAGGGTGGTGATATCTGATTGGCTCTTGGCCAAAGTTTGGTCCTTTTTACAAAAGGACATGGATATGTTACTAATGAGAGGCCTCTGGCCTATTACTCTGTATATGTCTATATGACATTACTCTTTTTATATAACGGGGGCTCCCACCCAGACGACGGGGAATGATTCAGGCATCTGAATCTATGAAAGATACCAATACTGGATAACTGCAGTTACAGGTAAGTAACGCATTTCTTATCTAACAAACTCCTTCATTGTAGGTCTAAAGCTCATTCTACAAGGGGTAAGGAATCTGTTTAGGTAATATGCCCTTAGCTGCTAACAGCTGATTTGTGTATTTGTCCACAGGCATGGGGGATGGACTTACTATTCTATTCCGTGTTTATGACTATTGATGAGTATCCCCTTAAAGAGAAGATAAGTTACTTGCCTATAATCCTAGTTCTCTTCCAGATGAATGCTCATCAAAGTCGTAAGCAATCCTCCCTGGAAGAATACGTTATGCAACAGCTGTGATATGATTATCCTCCTCAAATGTTTTCTTGGTTCGTTCTTGGCCTGTCACCTGTGGGGCATGATGGGATTGAGGAGGTCTTGAAGGCACCGTTCTGTTCTTAATGCAGCAGATTGGCTAACAGTGCCTTGCATTCCCTTGCCTTTTTCCTGTCAAAGAATAAGTTGTGAAATTTAAGGTGTTCCAAGTTCCGTCTAACAGAAATGTTAAATATGTGTGATTTTAAATTAACAATAAAATGCAGTTTTGGCATTCTTTAACCAGTAATAACGTAGGATGCTTGTGTGTGTATGTATGAATGTGTGTGTGTATATAATATAGTTTTTTGTATTTGTGTGTATAAATGTGTATGGAAAGCAACTTCGAGGACCTGCTAGGCAGAATTCATGAAGTCCACGGGTAATGTACTGGGGATCAATCAGTCCTGGGTGGATGCTTGCCTATGCTTTGCCTTTTCTCCCATTTAACCCATTGGAAGGGGGTGAGGGGGGGGGGGGGGGGGTTGATGCAGTGTTCATGACCCTCATCCTAGTTACCTAGACCAGGCAGCCCTCCTACTCAATGCTGTTGTAGATGTCCATCAGTCCCCACGAGAAGCTACTGATCAGGCCACGCCTTCTCATTCAACACAGCCAAATTAGGCACAGAAACCCCAAACAGCTCAACCTAGCTTTTTGGCACCCGAGGTCCTAAAGTATGGCTGTCAAGAGTTTAAAGCTCGTAGACCTACCACTCATGCATGTAATGCAGGCAGGTCGAAGAGATTTGTCCACTGTTACATCAGCGTTCAAGATGACATTGCTGCCTTTTACAACTTCAAATGACAGGTAATGCATATACCTCATTAGATCTTCACCTAGCAGACAGCTATTACAACAATATGAGCACAATGGAGAATACTCTTTGCTCTTCAAAATCCCTAATCACCCCCCAAAAGAAAATCCTCAATCCTCTGTATGCAACCTTAACATAGTTTTCACAAGGCTTATGGGTCAACAATTTGAACCCCCTCCCCTTTTTCAACCTAGTTTCTTCACTATAAAGTGGTTTATTTAGTAAAAATAACCTTCCTCAGACACTTCAGTAAATGACAAGCACTCTGTATAATACACCACAATGAATGATTTGCATACAGAGTGGTACACTTGCAACTAATCCAAGGTTATTTTCTGCATCGTAGTCTCATCTTTCCACATCAACCAGATTGAGATTCCCGTTTTCTTTCTACAAACAGATTCTGTAGCAGAAAGGACATTACATCTTAGACATCAGGCAGCGCTTGTAATATGTTGGCAGGACGTAGTCCTACGGAACGCTTAGTAACTTTTGATAAACACCACAAAGATCACCTCCTTTCCAATGCAGGTACTTCGGGATGGATTGTCAAGTGTATCAAAACTTTCTGCTTCAAAATTAAACATTTACTCGCTGTCCTTCCAAGGGCAAACTCATGCAAAAAAAGAGGGGCGGGCATACCATGGGCATCCTAGAGAACATCCCAATAGCAGATATCTGCAAGGCAGCTTCGTAGTCTACACAGCACACCTTTACAAAACACTACAGTGGGTACAAACTAGCCCATCAGTAGGCCATGGTGGACCAAACCGTGTTAAGAACATTGTTCTAACATTTGCATGAACTGGCCACTACCCATTGCTGAGGCGGAAACTGCTTTACAGTCGATGCAGAACATGTCCATCTACAGCATCACATGTTGTAAATGGAAAATGTTACCCTGTAACCATTGTTGTAAATTCACATGCTCCCATGGTACTCCCTAGAAGCTGGCAAGAAAGTTGTGTCCAAGCCAAACTTTAGGTGGCAGGAGTATTTAGAGCATATGAATCTACAGCTCTGCATGCTATGAACGGATACTTAAAGATAAATAAAATGTTCCTTGCGTCTTAAGATGCACTGCAATAGCATTTGAAAAGACATCTCACTTTCTGTTCTATGGACTAGAGTTCTTGAGAGCTGACCTTCACCTGTTTCTTATTCTACCTTCCCAGATTGCTTCCCATGTTTTTGGGATAATTTAATGTAAATTGATTCTGATTGCACCATTCCCATCTTTTGGTGTACTCTGACAATCCCATATTCTTTATGCCCAAGAAAATTGTTTGATCTTCTTCCTCGTTCTCATGGACGCCATGGCATCACTGTTTAAGTACTATACTTGTAATTTAGAAGTAATTGGCATTTCTGTTAGGCTTGCTAAAAAGACCTACAATAGCAGGATGTTTTTAGTAAAAACCTTTTTTTTAAGCCTAGTTGAACCTCCTGCAGTGCTTGCTGAGAAAAACCTGATCCTCTTAATTTCTGCTCACCCACAAGACGCTGGGTATCAAAGCATGTACTTTCAAGTCCTCTTCAATCTGGATATAAGCAGTCTTAGACTTCAAAATCATGACATCTGCTTTGATGTTGCACAGACACTCCATCGGTGGAGACTTCATGAAGTCTCCGCTATCTTCCGAAGTTCATATTGCACCTACACTCAGAACAGTGAAGTCTACCACAAATTGAAACACTCCTCCTTCATCCTCAGTAAGAGATGTACTCCTACCTTGGAGACTGCCCCAGGAAAGGATCACATGCATGTTCAAGTAGGCTTTTAATTTGGAGAGTGAAAATTAAAATTTTAACTTATCAGAAAATCTTTATTCTGAATTGGTTAACAAATTATGCTTTTAGATAGGTATTTAAACAAAAATATATATTACAAAGGATTCTGTGATCCTCCATAAATGCAACACTATTCATTGTTTGAGTTCAGTGAAAATACCATTACAAGCAGCTTGCCCTGTTTGCTGTAAGATGAATATCCATAGTACTGAATTTGTATTTTATTTATAGATATATTAATCTTTTTCTGTCAACAGAACAAAGCAAAAAAGAAGAAAAAAGGTGTTTTGCCTGGAGGAGGTTTCAAAGCAAACATGAAAGACGACCTTGCAGATTATGGCGGGTACGATGCTGGCTATGCACGAGAATATGAAGATTTTATGTGACAGCCTCTCAAACCAGCTATCTTTTTTTCTTGGTTTTCTTTTCTTGTTTGCCCTCGGCCCGTTTACACCATGTAGCAAATCTTCCATTTTGCTCAATGGATTCGCAGAATGCTACACCTGTGTCCCGATGCAACCTGTTAACCCCATGGCATCTAGAGGGGACAGCTCCAGGAGTTGTTGGGTGTTTTCGTGTTCAGGTTTGCTTATTGGAAAATCTGGACCCTTTGGTGCCAGTGGGTTATTCCCTGAAAAAAATGCCTCTTATCACCTCTGCCTCTCAGGATGCACTTCAGACAAGGAATGATCTGGACATAATTTGTTAGAATCACCAAAAATGAACTTGTGGAAAGTTTTCTGTCTCTTGGGAGTCATATCCCTTTGCTGCTGAGCGGTCCTACATCTGTCCTTCTGATAAAGTGCACCTCCACGTCTGTTAAATGAGGTTATAAGTTCACTGGAGCATCGGCTGAACAAAGTGAATGTTGTGCAGCACTGACCCTGTGTTTAATTCGTAGCAACCAGAGAAAGGAATTCCAAAGTAGGTAATTGAGCCAAATAGTGTCCAAATATTGCATTTTTAGCCGTTTTGTTTTCCCCCATACACCTTCCACAGTCCATTGGTGCTTTCCTCTGAAGGCGCAGCAGTCAAGGAAGGTTTTGAGACCGTTTTGCTGGCTGACCAGATTTGACATTGGATTGGAGAGTGATGGCAAGTTGGACTCCTATCAACATCATTCCGGAATGTAGTCCTCTACCCTACCTCCTCAGAAGGGACTTTGGATACCTCCATTGCACACAATGGCAATTTGGAATGTGTATGACCGGGCTTGAGTCGTTAGTATTACTTCATCATATATTGCCTTAGTACTGGAGTTGCAGATTTTAATTGTACTGGGGAGAGGGGTGCTGGTTACTGTCTAAGACTTCTTAACCAACTGTTCGATCAATAACTTTGGATTTGGTCTCTGCTCCATCGAATGGGTGAGCCAGAGGGGACTGCTCTTTCATTGCAAAGAGCACTGGATGTTGCTTGTGCAGAGTTAGCCGATGTGTTTTTGCATTGTGCTGACCGCTCAGCAGGTCTGCATCTGTGAAGGTATTGCCTTCTTTGAGAGCTGCTGAAATGCTATAGGGGAAATGTTGCCTTGTTGCTGGCTTCTTTTAAAAAGTCCTTCTCCCCACCCTGCCAACTCTTTTCTCACGGGACACGCTTAACAAATGGCAAGTTACTACGATTGGCTAAATTGTTATGTTAACAATTATGACTTCTGCAGTGTTTTATAAAGCAACTAATTTAATAAAATTACTATTGTGAAGACCTTTTTGCAGTGTTTAGAGATTATTTGAAGATAGTCCTAGAAACAACTTGACGTTACTACTTTCGAGAAATGTGTAGTAATGGACATTAAGTTATATAATAGCAGCTAATGTGTCTAGCAATAGCAAGTTTGTTAGAGACGGAGTTATTCCACCTGATAAAATATTGAGGCCTATTTTTATTATGGTGTACATTGATTTTTGGATGCAATACCGTGACTAATTTGAAAAGCCACAGAAAATGGTGACCAGTGTTTGACGGATCAATAAAGCAGGTTGTGGTTGACACCATGGCACTCTAATGGTCCACTCGTTTTCAAAAGGGGCGGTCCTCTAATGGTGTTAAATACTATTGCAGTAACTAATGGCTTAAAACTGAAAATGTGGTTTGAATAACAGCAGATATGTTCCTGAAATACTCGCCATGCAGGGTCCTTCACTGTGAGTGTTTAAGTGCATCCCTGGGTCAGTAATGAGATCACTGGTATGACCGCTTCACACTAACTTAACAGTAAGAAGTTGGAAACTGTCCGGGGGGTCCTACAATTGCATCTTGTGGTTTATTTCCTTTACATGAATCATCGATTACGTTGAATTGGACTGGAGGAGATATAAAAAGACATAGTAACAATGTATTCTCATGTCACTTTGGTGTGTAATTGAGCATTCTGCTGAAGTAGGTGAAAGTGATGTACCGGAGAATACAGTTCAGCGTGTGCTGGAGTGTTATGAAGGTCAGTATTTTACATATTATGTTGGAGTGGAAAAAGGCAATCGCCTTTGAAGGAGTCTATTGTGTGAAGTGGGGTACTCTTTCTGGAAAGAATCTAAAACCTATATTGCACCTTACATTGCTAACATGGGGCTCCAGTGTTCTATTTGGCATCTATACCATTTTTTGTATTTGTTCCTGCTCCGTCTACAAACACTTTGAACTGATTATGTTGGTGTGATGCCTTTATTAGAGACCTATGTTTAAGTTGAGTAAATTGTGCACTGAAGTGTTTTTTTCGGGGAGGGGTTAGGTTATCCTATTTGGAGCTGTAAAACCCACGTTCTGATCAAGTTGCTTTTAAAAAGTCTACTTGTTTATCCTTTGCGAATAGCCTAAGCACTGGAAATCGCTCGAGGTAGCATTTCAACCCATTCTTTCTTTGCCCACAAAGACACTGCAGATTAGTTCCAGCCATATGCAAATCAGTCTTGGCCCTGCTCCTGTAGGAACAGTCAACCCAAACTGCACGCATTCCTCCCATCGCCTTTTGTGTAACACCGTAAGTGGCCAAGAGTGCCCAGATGTTGGTCCTCTACTCACTGTGCCACTGGAACCATACAGGACCCGGCTGAAAAGGTAAATCTGGTCATTGGTTGCATGTGTTCCTCTTTAGAGAGGGCCTTGACTAGTGATGATGCACTCAAATTCGATATATCACTTTAATGTAAAGTAATGGATGCAATGAACAAACTCGCTAAAGTGTAATACCATTAAATCAACCAATCCAAAATATTTGCAATCAGTAGCGCCACACTCACAAAAACACCTATTGAGCTAGATGTGGTGTTAAAATATTTAAAATTTAAATTAAGACCATGCAGGCTTACTATAAATTGAAGAGAGATAACCTGTCAGGTGTGGACAAAAGTTGGTAGGCTGTGAGGATTTAGAGGTCTCCTCCAAATGAATTTTAGGAATATCTAGTGCCAAAAGGTATGTTTTTAAAGCACATTACATCAGTAACTCAGGAAAAAATAGAATAAAACAAAGAAGACTTTGCAAAGGATAATAGGGGTCTCCTTCGAATGATTTCTGGGGCCAATACCTTCTGGGGGATATTTAGTCCCACATTTTGCTTATTAAACTAGATTAAATGCTGGTTTTACAACGAAGGTCTTGGATTCTCCTGCAGTAAATATCTGTAAAATGTACTAGCAAATAGTGCATTTTTAAGATGAATTTGTCAAAACTTCATAGTGCTTAAATAACGAATGTTAAGTCACTACGTCCAAATTCCATATCTGAGCTAAAAGGCCCTACTCTGCCAAGCTCGAGCCCCGTAAAGAAATGTTTCTACGCCCTTCAAGGTATGGGTTTCATAATGTACAAGTGAGCATACTTTACAGTTTTCCATACTGCGCCCAGTATGCACAAACTTGCATAAGGTATCACTTTAAAAGTTTTGATAATGCCTAGTACCACACTCGTTTTCATAATTCATCAGCCAGCAGACTTTGCAGTTGTTTATATTGTCCATCAATCACATTGCAGAATTCCATAATTATTTTGTGAGTTTATTTGGTAAAGCCAATTTGCGAACATAATGCTGAATTCGCGTAATTTTCAAATCCATTATGTGTCCACTGGCCTGCCGTGCTACTTTCCATGAAGTTGCTAGTATGCACACATGGTAAATTTCATAATTCTGCAGTTAGCGGAATACTTAATATTCTTTTGCTAGTAGTGCCTTAGCTAAGTAAGGGCTTGATGTTCAGAACATTTTACTGTCACAAACTGCAATGCCAAGCGTAAGGTAGGTCATTCGGTTTATGAAGTTGCAGAGATTCTCTGTAATCAACAGGCACAAGTTTAGAGGCTGGGAAATGGTTCAATGCAATAAATGTCTATTGCAAATGTATGCATGTGATTTTCATGAATCCTCTCCAGCCTTATTCTTTGAACGTTGATGAAATGCCTTCCATTGAGTTGGGTAGTAGAAGTATATGCCAAAAAATAATTTTGTCTATGAAAATCTCTACCTGTGTTTTAGGGGGGGGATAAGGAAAGTGGAATCAATGTGGCTTTTAGCAGCTATTTGTTTTGAAGTGCATGCAGTCACTTCCCCATGCACGTGTTCCTTATGTTACATGCCACTTGTTATCAATACTTTCAAAGTGTAGCAGCAAACCTAATATGCTTCTCTATCGCACTGCATGAAACCTGTAGGTAATTGTATTTATTTAGGTCACATGTTTGAACCCTAAGCTAGCTCATTGGGTTTATGCTTCTGTGTAGAGGAGATCCTTTGCAATTAACAGCCACAGGTTCGCAGACTGTGAAATAGATAATTGCATTAAATGTCTGCGGTAAATATCTGCATGTGATTTGCATAAAACCTTGCAGCTTAATTAATTCTTCTAACGTTGAAATAAATTCCACTGAGTTGAGTAGTAATAGTACGTGTAAAATGTATTTTCTATTAAAATAATATGGTTCTAACGATGCACTACATATTTCCATTTTTGATGTCTGTATTGAAAGCAGGATACAACATTTATACTCTTTATTCTCCTGATATTACACGATCTTTAACTTTCTCTTTTTGTGTGCAGATCTTAGAAAGTTTTAACAGTAGAACACTTTCGTGTCTGTTTACCTCTTTGCCAATATTTTCAGTGACATGACACACTGTCTTTCCTATTCAAATGTCTGTTTTGCCTTGCTGCACATTAAAAGTTTCTGGGTGGGTGTTCTTTTACTTCGGTTGTCACTTGCACCCTTCTCTGGACATGCACTGGCTGCTGTTAAAGCGAGCTGTTCTTTACAGTATGAAGCAGGGCCTGTAGCAGTAGTTTAAACGAAGTGCTTCATGGTCTTCGTGCTGCAAGCCTCTTGTTTCCCTTAAGCAGGCATCAAGCCTCTGTCTGAAGCCCCTCGCGCCTCCAGCTCTTTACCCCACTCGTGTAGCTGCGATGGGACATGGAAGTAGAGTACACAAGTGCAATTGTTAGTTGAAAAATGCATGTGCAGAAGGCTAAGCTTTGGAACTGTAGTAGATGCTAAGGAAACCAGTTGACATGTAGGCGATAGGTAATGCAAACCTTTTAGGAGATGCAGAGGTAGTGCATGTAGCTGGCTTGGCTTAATAGCTTATGGAGCTCTTTTTTGTCTTCTACATAGAAGATAGGTGCTTTGAGTGTATTTGGTAATTTTGAAGTGCCAGGTGTAAGGCCTTTGCTGCTGTTGGATCTGTAGTGAAACTGGGTTCTGTTAGCCCCGGGAACCATTACCCCAATAGTCATAGCATCTTTGAGGGTCTATGCCCTCCATTAACACATGTCAGGCATAAATGTGGCATCTCCAGGCACCCACTTTAAAACACTTTCTGCATCTGTGGAAGAATAGAAGAAGACTTGACCTGCTGTCTGTCCTGGATACAAGAGGGAGAGCAGGTCCTGTCTTCGCCTCTCATTTGAGGTCGCAAAGAAGTAGACTCCAAGGATCATATGGCAGATCTCCTGTTAAAGTTGCATGGACACAGCAAGCTACAAGAGACCTTTCCTGCAGCTTACCAGTGACAGCTGAACTCTCCTGTTGGCCTCTGCCTTCCACCCTGTGAGCCTCACCTGGGGTGCTTTAGAAGTGTACTCCTGTGGTCTAAATTCAGAAGGTAAACCCTTTGACCAGGACAAACCTGGTAATTTTATCCAAGATGTGCTGTATCACTGTCAGTCATTTTGTTTATTCATTTTTACTCTATTTTTCTCGTTTGTTTTGGTATTTTTTTGTTTTGCATTTAGACTTTATTGCGGTTTTAGTACTGCATATATACTTTACATATTGCCTCCAAGTTAAACCAGTCTGCTCTGTGCCATAGCTTTCTTGTGGTTGAGCTCAGGTTTATTTAGTGACATTAGTTGTCCACCCTGAACCACACTGTAAGTATTACTTGAGTTTGGTATCTGCGCCCCCTCCCCACCCCTCCCAATTAATGACCCATTTTCCAATATTGGACTTCAGCTGTGGGATCTAGGGCTTGTGTTTTGCAGTACAACTCAGTGACTAAAGTTAAATTCAAATATCCCTTTTGTAATATTTTTTTATCAAACAATGTTATTGTTTTTCAAACCATTTCCTACGCACACAACATATCAATTTAAGTACAAAGTATTATGAGCATGCATCCATTTGGTTTAGTCCTAGAAATTAATATTTCAAATCTTCTTTTCTGAGCAATTTGTTGTCGTTTATTGCTCAAGAGATCTTACGCCAGCCTACACGTGTTTCAGCAGAGTACATATTGCTCTGACTCTTCAGGGCTTTGTTGCAATGATGGCGTGTGTTGTAATTCCACTTAACCGGTGATAATTCCAACCCGGTAAGGGTATCTTGTGCGTTCACTTGTTCAACTCTTCTTCACTCGTATCTTTAATGATAAATTGGTTATCCTAGAATGCCGTATCTAAGAGCGCATGGGCGGAACAGGAGTGATCACTATGATCTAATCGTTAGTTCTGTATTGAGACCGCTCCAGTGTAAACGAGAAGTTCTCCAAAGGCCGTGTTTACGCATCCAAATAAAGTCCGAATGTCCCTGGACCTTCTGTTTTGCCCAGCCGCGAGTCCGGCGTTCTCTCCTCAATAGTGTGGCATCAAATGCGGAAGAGCTTGAGCAATAAACGACAAAAAATTGCTTATAAAAGAAGATTTGATATATATTAATTTCTAGGACTAAACCAAATGGATGCATGCTCATAATACTTTGTACTTAAATTGATATGTTGTGTGCGTAGGAAATTGTTTGAA
The DNA here is from genome assembly GCF_964261635.1 of Lissotriton helveticus. Classification (NCBI taxonomy): domain Eukaryota; kingdom Metazoa; phylum Chordata; class Amphibia; order Caudata; family Salamandridae; genus Lissotriton; species Lissotriton helveticus. The sequence continues at coordinate 1,930,892,691 of NC_136061.1, forward strand.
AAACAATAACATTGTTTGAAAAAAAAATATTACAAAAGCGATATTTGAATTTAACTTTAGTCACGGAGTTGTACTGCAAAACACAAGCCCTAGATCCCACAGCTGAAGTCCAAAATTGTTTGTATAATTCTAGGTTTTGTTTTACAATACCTTGTGCTGGGTTCAGAGGGTTCCCTTTTCCTGTGGCACCACCAACTAAGTTTTTCTAACCAGACAGGTTGTCAGAAACTTAGCAGAGCGCAAGTATTCCCTGTAAACATAAAAGCCAGTGTCTTTGTGAATATAATGTTATTGTTTTTGTTGCATACAACCAGGTGACTGCTATAATTTAAGAAAAATATACATTCTCTGTCAACATTTTGGAATACTCTGACCTACCATATGACCTCCTACCCATGAAGACTCGGGGCTCTAGACCCCTCTAATAAATACAAATAATTGCCTTGTCCATCATAGCATCATCTTGTGCATCTATAGTCCTCAGTCGACAATTGTAGTTCTACCTACAATGATCATCAACATCCCCTCCCCACCCCAAGCGTGCCATGGCTGGGCCTACCAGTTAGAGAACAGTATTCAGACTTCTCATCCAACGGATACTCATCAAAGTACTAATCTATTAATAATCCCCGCCCATGTGCGGCATCCCGGACATATAGAAAATATGTATGTGTGTGTATATATATATATATATATATATATATATATATATAATACCAAAAAATCGCTGCACACACCTCGAAGTAAGTTGCAGTTTCTTTATTATTCAAAAGTGACAAACACCCTACGCGTTTCGAACCGTAGTTCCTGATCACGGTAGCTAGTTTGTGTAGTCCCTTCATTATTTCTTTACTTTTGGGCCATTGAGCACACCCATATTTGGTTGAGGCATGCTGGGACATGTAGTTTTACTTACTTTTGTGCCTTACGTGTTTGTGTGGGAGTTGTGAGTTTTTGCAGTGTTGGGGCGATGTTTGGCGTTACTGCATGAAAAGCGTGTCCCCAGTTTACTAGGACAATTCCGCTTGATGACGCTCGTGGTTACACGTGCGCATGTAATCCGCTCTCTATTTACCTGAGAGTTGATTCAATGCGTAACTTTATGGAAAAAAGTCCATTGAACAATAGAGGGCTGAGTGCCCTGCGTCCCCAATGCTGACAACTGCTCACAACGACCGCTTTTTAACTTAAATTATTGGCACAAATTAAATCAATTTTTAACTCAGTTTACATGACTATGGCAAGCAGCAAAACAATCATTTGTGACTAATAATAAGTCCGGTTCATGAAGGATTCAGTCTGTGGCATGGTTATCATAAGTGAACATGAAGTTCTTCATCGCCATTGAGGCCAGCAGGCTGTTTTGTTCTAAATCTGATGATTAGTTTTGACTCTAGCCGTCGCAGTCTTTGAATGCGATTACCACCTCTTTCATGCTGTGGTACACTTGCGAGTCCGAAGTATTTCACATCTAGCCACGTTTTGTTGTCATGATTGGCCAGATGTTTTGCAATGGCATAAGAGTGGTCATTGTTCTGAATGGCACGAATATGTTGTAATATCCTGGTTTTAACGGAGCAAGTTGTGCTTCCAATGTAGGATTTGCCACAATAGCATTGGATCATGTAAACAACAAACGACGTGTCACAGTGAATGTTGCTTCTGATTATGAAGTTTTTGCCTGCCGCATCTTTTAGATTTTTAACGTTGCGTCCTATTTTGCATGCTTTGCAGATTGTGCATTTATGGAATCCTTGTTTTCTAATGTCAATCCAAGATTCTGGTTTTTTGATTTCAAAATGACTTTGAGTTAGTTGATCTGCCAGGTTGGGTGCCCTTCTATAGGAGACAAGAGGATGGTCTCCTATTGTTATTCCAATGTCTGGGTCTTTACGGAGTACATGCCAGTACTTCATCATAGCTTTTTGTATCCTGTAGCTTTCCTTACTGAAAGTCATAACCATCCTGGGTTGATCTGATGTTTTATTGGCTTCAACATCTTGTGTGGTAACAATGCTTTGTTTGTTGATGAGAGTATCTTCTCTTGATTTACATCTTGCTTTATTTTCACATGCGTTAAGATCTGATGTTTTGTAACCTCTCTGTTTGAAGCGTTCTCTCGTCTCCTTGAATTTCAGTTCCATTTCTTTTTCCTCGGAGCAGTTCCTTTTCATCCGCAGGAGCTCACCATACGGAATGCTCTTCTTCAGTTTTGTTGGGTGAAAGCTTAACCCGTGAAGAATGCTGTTGGTTGCTGTTTCTTTTCTATGTACGGTTGTTTGAATCTTTCCATCTGCTATGTACACCTTTGTGTCTAGGAATACAATTTCTTTTGCACTGATGGTGTATGTAAACTTTAACCCCACTGAATTTTGATTAAGGATGTTGAAAAATGTAAGGAATTCTGCTTCGGTACCCTTCCACAAGAGGAACAGATCGTCTATAAAACGTAGCCAAAGGGCTACCTTGGCCATGTGATGGTCGTTTTCCTCTCTCCAAGCCACGCTCTTCTCCCACCACCCCATGGTGAGGTTCCCGTAGCTTGGAGAGAAGGAAACTCCCATGGCTGTACCACAGCATTGTTTATAGATGGTTTTGTTGAAGAAAAATATATTATTAAACAGGCACAGTGTGATCATTTCTATGATCATTTTTGAATGTTCTCTCTGGGTAATTGGTTGTTGGTCCAGGAAATATTTGATGGCTGTTAGTCCAATGTCGTGGTTAATAGAAGTGTACAATGACACCACATCGATGGTAACTAACATGTAATCCGGCCGCCATTCTGTTTCCATTAAAGTGCGGAGAAAATCACCCGTATCCTTTATGTAGGAGCTTAATGTTGGTACTAATGGAGCGATGAAGAAATCCACATAGCTTGATACGTTTTCATAAAGGCCACCGCAGCTGGAAATTATAGGCCTCCCGGGAGGTTTGTTTAAAGTCTTATGTACTTTTGGTAAAAAGTAGATGGTCGGAGTGATGGGATTTTCGACCATGAGGAATTTCCTTTCAGTATCGGTGATTAGACCTTTTGTGTACCAGCCGTTCAACTTGGTTTCCAATTCATGTTTCATTGTTTCTGTAGGATTTTTAGTCAGTACTGTGTAATTATCGGTGGACAAAATTTGGATTTTGGTTTGAAATCAGTTGGTTGTCGTTTATTAGATGTGATTTGCATTTCATCTAATACTTGGGTGTCTGTAATCTCCGCCTGTTCCACATCTAATATCGACAACTAATAAACGACAACCAACTGATTTCAAACCAAAATCCAAATTTTGTCCAACCCTTTACCCAGGCAATAAAATTGACACCTTTTATGAATTGGTAACAAATGAAATTGAAGAAATGCCCAGGAATCACAACACTAAAAGGAAAAAAGAAAACCTAACCAAAGGGGAACGGCAAGCAATATCAAGCCTCAAAAACAATGTCCAAATAGAAATAAAACCTGCGGACAGGGGTGGCAATATCGTAATTATGGAAAAACAACTATATGTAGAGGAAGCCATGCGACAATTGAGTAACACCGATAATTACACAGTACTGACTAAAAATCCTACAGAAACAATGAAACATGAATTGGAAACCAAGTTGAACGGCTGGTACACAAAAGGTCTAATCACCGATACTGAAAGGAAATTCCTCATGGTCGAAAATCCCATCACTCCGACCATCTACTTTTTACCAAAAGTACATAAGACTTTAAACAAACCTCCCGGGAGGCCTATAATTTCCAGCTGCGGTGGCCTTTATGAAAACGTATCAAGCTATGTGGATTTCTTCATCGCTCCATTAGTACCAACATTAAGCTCCTACATAAAGGATACGGGTGATTTTCTCCGCACTTTAATGGAAACAGAATGGCGGCCGGATTACATGTTAGTTACCATCGATGTGGTGTCATTGTACACTTCTATTAACCACGACATTGGACTAACAGCCATCAAATATTTCCTGGACCAACAACCAATTACCCAGAGAGAACATTCAAAAATGATCATAGAAATGATCACACTGTGCCTGTTTAATATATTTTTCTTCAACAAAACCATCTATAAACAATGCTGTGGTACAGCCATGGGAGTTTCCTTCTCTCCAAGCTACGCGAACCTCACCATGGGGTGGTGGGAGAAGAGCGTGGCTTGGAGAGAGGAAAACGACCATCACATGGCCAAGGTAGCCCTTTGGCTACGTTTTATAGACGATCTGTTCCTCTTGTGGAAGGGTACCAAAGCAGAATTCCTTACATTTTTCAACATCCTTAATCAAAATTCAGTGGGGTTAAAGTTTACATACACCATCAGTGCAAAAGAAATTGTATTCCTAGACACAAAGGTGTACATAGCAGATGGAAAGATTCAAACAACCGTACATAGAAAAGAAACAGCAACCAACAGCATTCTTCACGGGTTAAGCTTTCACCCAACAAAACTGAAGAAGAGCATTCCGTATGGTGAGCTCCTGCGGATGAAAAGGAACTGCTCCGAGGAAAAAGAAATGGAACTGAAATTCAAGGAGACGAGAGAACGCTTCAAACAGAGAGGTTACAAAACATCAGATCTTAACGCATGGGAAAATAAAGCAAGATGTAAATCAAGAGAAGATACTCTCATCAACAAACAAAGCATTGTTACCACACAAGATGTTGAAGCCAATAAAACATCAGATCAACCCAGGATGGTTATGACTTTCAGTAAGGAAAGCTACAGGATACAAAAAGCTATGATGAAGTACTGGCATGTACTCCGTAAAGACCCAGACATTGGAATAACAATAGGAGACCATCCTCTTGTCTCCTATAGAAGGGCACCCAACCTGGCAGATCAACTAACTCAAAGTCATTTTGAAATCAAAAAACCAGAATCTTGGATTGACATTAGAAAACAAGGATTCCATAAATGCACAATCTGCAAAGCATGCAAAATAGGACGCAACGTTAAAAATCTAAAAGATGCGGCAGGCAAAAACTTCATAATCAGAAGCAACATTCACTGTGACACGTCGTTTGTTGTTTACATGATCCAATGCTATTGTGGCAAATCCTACATTGGAAGCACAACTTGCTCCGTTAAAACCAGGATATTACAACATATTCGTGCCATTCAGAACAATGACCACTCTTATGCCATTGCAAAACATCTGGCCAATCATGACAACAAAACGTGGCTAGATGTGAAATACTTCGGACTCGCAAGTGTACCACAGCATGAAAGAGGTGGTAATCGCATTCAAAGACTGCGACGGCTAGAGTCAAAACTAATCATCAGATTTAGAACAAAACAGCCTGCTGGCCTCAATGGCGATGAAGAACTTCATGTTCACTTATGATAACCATGCCACAGACTGAATCCTTCATGAACCGGACTTATTATTAGTCACAAATGATTGTTTTGCTGCTTGCCATAGTCATGTAAACTGAGTTAAAAATTGATTTAATTTGTGCCAATAATTTAAGTTAAAAAGCGGTCGTTGTGAGCAGTTGTCAGCATTGGGGACGCAGGGCACTCAGCCCTCTATTGTTCAATGGACTTTTTTCCATAAAGTTACGCATTGAATCAACTCTCAGGTAAATAGAGAGCGGATTACATGCGCACGTGTAACCACGAGCGTCATCAAGCGGAATTGTCCTAGTAAACTGGGGACACGCTTTTCATGCAGTAACGCCAAACATCGCCCCAACACTGCAAAAACTCACAACTCCCACACAAACACGTAAGGCACAAAAGTAAGTAAAACTACATGTCCCAGCATGCCTCAACCAAATATGGGTGTGCTCAATGGCCCAAAAGTAAAGAAATAATGAAGGGACTACACAAACTAGCTACCGTGATCAGGAACTACGGTTCGAAACGCGTAGGGTGTTTGTCACTTTTGAATAATAAAGAAACTGCAACTTACTTCGAGGTGTGTGCAGCGATTTTTTGGTATTTTACAAAATGGGATACTGCCCTGGTCCCATCGCTGGCACCAACTGAACAGCGCTCCCGCTGCGACAGGACAACTTGTATGCAATATATATATATATATATATATATATATATATATATTCGAGGCATATGGGCTGCTGAATTCACATCTTATGCATAGATCGCCGCCTAGTGTTGGGTCCGGATGGTTGCACATTGTTGTCCTGGAAGAGTCTTCGAAGTATCACGAGATAGGTGGCTCCTTCCCTGGACTACAGTGCACATGGGCATCCTCTCCATCCTCAAATTGTTTTTTTCCACCATTGGGTTCGGATGTACTTTTCTTTACTCAAGTTCGGAAACTTTTATTCAAGGCCAAAAGGCCTTCGGGGTCGTCGGTATTGTCTTTCGATCGGTGCCGAGTTCTTGTTCCAGTTTGTTTTCCAAGCAGGACGTCGAAGAGAGCCGCATGGCCTTTTCGACACCAGAGGCCCGATCGTCGATGGAACGGAGCCCGTTCAAACGATGCCCCCTTTGTAACTCAAAATACCCGCACATCGATGTGCACCCGGTGTGCAACAAGTGCTTATCACCAGACCACAACGAGGATAACTGTCTAGCTTGTGCTCGGTTCCGGTTGAAGAAGACGCTTAGGCTCCGACGTGCAGCGAGACAAACAATGACGAAGCCAGCGCCCGACCCGGTGAATATCTTCGACGAAGACGACGATGAGGTCGTCCAGACTGAAGATCCAGATCAGCTGTCGGATCCAGGTTCAGACCACGACTCCAACTACTATGGAGACGACCAAGAACACGTCGAAGATGAAAACGTCGACGAGGTAAGGGACGACGTGTCCCCCATCAGAGCCGTCGATGACTCGAGTGATGAACCAGGCCCAGCAGTGAGTACTGGGCCCATAAAAGACACTCAAAAACTTTGAAAGGCTCAGGTCGAGGCATCGCCGAAAGGCCTTAGCCAAGATCATGACAAACATTCTATAGCCCCGCGTCTCGGCCCGGCTAAGAATATCTCACACGAGCCATCGGTCGCCCTACAGAAACCGAAACTGCTGAAGACAGCCTTCGGATTGACGAGTGCAAACACATCGGAATCGACATCGAAAAAAAGTGTCGACGACCCAGCGAGGTCAACCACAAAGGGTGTCGAGCCGAACATTGGTGCGCTAAAGTCCATCGCTAAAGCCAAGTACGTCGAACCGACGAGGTCGGCGTCGACGGACAGCGACACAAACAAAGGACTCAAGTCTCAAAAGGCCCTCGAACCGAGGCACCGAGTCGAAAAACAGCTTGTCAAAGCCCTCGAGCCCAAATCCAAGGGCGCCTCAAAGGAGCAAGTCGAATCGAGGAAAGGGAGCGCCCCTCCGACGCAACAAGCACCGAAGTCGACGCAAGGCCAAAAGCACGACGACAGGGCAAAGTCCGTCGGTCCCATATCGACGCCGGCCCCAAAGCCGCCGATAAAATTTGGACTGCCCCCAACAGCACGGCCTAAGGTGTTCGATCCGAAAAAAAGGGATCGAACCACCCAAACCTTTGTCACTTGGAAAAAGGAGTCATCCTCTAAAAGCGGACGTTCTGTACCAGGAGCCCTCCTAAGATGATCAGTCTAAGCTCCTTATCGCCACCGACACCGGCACACTTACTACTTCAAAGGAAGATCAGGTCGGAAAATCCTCTGGAATCTTATAAAATTCCACTAAAAAAGAAAAGGGATTCTTCCACATCGCCTGTTCTTTTTGAAAGTGTACAGTACCATGGCCAGGACACTTCTGCATACTCACCCACACGCTCTAATGAGGAGATAGGGTATGACTATGATGAACAGTATAATTACCCTGCGGACAATGATTAAGATGACCAGGCTCAAGCTTGGACAGACCCTATTGACCAGGGGGAGTCACAACCTATCTCTGATACTCCTTCTTATCCTGTAAAAACTTCGCCAACAGAGGATACAGCGGCGTTTAACGCATTAATAGAGAGGGCAGCACATAATCATGATGTGGAAATGCATGCTGACCCAATTGAGGAGGATTTCCTGTTTGACACTTTCTCCACTTCAGAGAAATCAGTTAAAACATTGCCAATGTTAAAAGGTGTCCTCAAACACGCAGGAGACATTTTTAAGGAGACCGCAAGGGTTGTTAACCCCCGAATTGAAAGAAAATACAGACCGGCGCCTGTGGACCCTACATACATTAAGGGACAGTTGCCGTTGGACTCTTTGGTGGTATCCAATGCTCGTAAACGTGCCAACTCCCAAACTACTGGTGATGCTCCTCCTCCAGACAAAGAGTCTAAAGTATTAGAAGCTTCTGGCAAAAGGGTGGCTGCACAAGCAGCTAACATCTGGAGAATTTCCAACACACAGGCCCTATTAGCCAGATACAATAGGGCACATTATGAAACATTGGAGCAACTGCTACAACATTTGCCTGATGCCTACAAGGAAGGAGCAGAAACACTAAATACAGGAAGGGAAACTGATATCCAACGCTTCCATTAAATGTGCGCTGGACGTAGCAGACACTGCAGCCATGGCCATCAACACCAGTGTCATGCTCAGAAGGCATGCTTGGTTGCGTATCTCAGGATTCAGACCGGAGATTCAAACCACATTATTAAATCAGCCTGTAAACCCTGATTTTTTTATTTGGTCCTGATGTGGACTCAATCTTAGAAAAGATTAAAAAAGACAGACAGCCAAATCTATGGGGGCCTTGGAGTCACAGCAATTCAGAGGAGGTTCCTTTCGTCCCTCCAATAACAGAGGAGCTTCAAGAGGTCAGGCATCCCAGCAAACTCAATACAATAGGGGAACACGCAAACCACCTATAATAAAACAAGCAGAGGTGGATACCGTGGCAACAGCAGTAAAGGCAGAGGACGAGGGAATAACAACACCAGATCCTCCGCCAATACTAAGCAGTGACGCCTTGTCGCTGCCTCCGGACCATATAACACCGGTCGGGGGAAGATTACAACAGTTCCTGCCAGTCTGGGAAAGCATTACCACAGACCGGTGGGTGAGACAACTCATTCAGTATGGTTATTGTCTAGAGCTAACATCCACTCCACCCAACATACCCCCAAAACACCGTCCTATGTCCGCAAAGCACATAGACTTATTGCAGCAAAAAGTTATCAGCATGCTGCAAAAAGGGGCCATAGAACTCGTCCCTATACAGGAACAGGGTACAGTGGTGTATTCTCTGTACTTCTTAATCCCCAAAAAGGACCGGTCTCTCAGGCCAATACTAGACCTCAGGCCCCTAAACCAATACATCTTGTCAGAACACTTTCACATGCTCACTTTACAGCAAGTTCTACCATTACTCAGTCAGGGACACTTTCTCGCTACCCTAGACTTAAAGGATGCGTATTTCCACATACCAATACATCCAGCACACAGCAAGTATCTCAGGTTTACCATCCAAAATCAGCACTACCAGTTCAAGGTACTGCCTTTCGGGGTGACCACAGCCCCCAGGGTGTTTACCAAGTGCCTAGCGACAGTGGCTGCGCACCTATGGAGAAACCATATTCACGTCTACCCCTATCTAGACGACTGGCTCATCCAAGCAAGGTCAGCCCAGCAATGTGCCAGCCACGTGTCCCGCACTATTCACCTCCTACACAGCCTCGGATTCTCATTAAACTACCCAAAGTCTCATCTTCAGCCCGCCCATGTAAAACAGTACCTGGGAGTACCAATAGACACTCTGGCGGCAAAAGCGCAGCCCAACTCAGCAAGAATCAACAGCATTCTGTTACTAATTCAAAAATTCAGACCCCAACACTCGCTCACAGCAAGGGTGTTTATGCAGTTGATAGGCATGATGGCCTCCTGCATCTTCATAGTCCCTCATGCACGACTACACATGCGTCTGCTTCAGGAGTGCTTAGCACGTCAGTGGAACCAGGCTCAGGGACAATTGAAGGACCTAGTGTTGGTGACCGGTCGCGCATACAGCTCTCTGCATTGGTGGAACCCACAAAACCTTTGCAAGGGACGACCGTTCCAAGAGCCTGTACCACAAATAGTGCTGACAACGGACGCATCTCTCCTAGGATGGGGAGCGAATGTCCTCCATTACACAGTGCAGGGTCTATGGACGACACAGCAAAAACAGGTGCACATCAACCTGCTGGAACTGATGGCAATCTTTATGGCACTGAAAGCTTTCAAGGTACACTTGTGCAACAAAGTCGTGTTAGTCCGGACGGACAACATGACTGCCATGTACTACATACAGAAGCGGGGGGGGGACACACTCTCCACAGTTGGGTTGTATGACCATCCATCGCCGACAATTATCTCGCGGGCGTTTACATCGCAGCACTTACATCGTATGGGCGATCACAGCGGCATCTTTTTCATCGAACGTTGTTGCGACGCAAATGCGGCCGTGTAATTGGCCAGCGTTTCACATCGCCGACTTTACATCGCGCCACATTTACATCGATGTAATGAAGGATTTACCTTGCTTGCATTGGGTCTGAGCTCGCTAATGATTAAGGCGCTCTGAGAGGCAGTCCAGCTATTTCTGTGTTATGTGATGGGTGTTTCCCGTACTGACAGAGCAATTTTGAAAACCATTCTTTTTTTCAAATGTAAACAGTCTGTCATATGTTTCATGACATTTGTTGCCTGATTTACATCTTTTGATGTCTCGGCTCGAGCTTTGGCTCTTGGAGCCAAGTCCTGCCCTGGCTCGGCTCTCCACAAGGCCTTCTGTCCACAACAGAAATGTAGTAAATCTTACATCTTTGTGCAGGTGTGAGAGGCCGCAGGGACATGGAGATAGAGGTGAGCGGAGACAGGGGAGGGCTGCTCTGAGCAGAGACAGCGAGGGAGGGGGCAAAATCAGGCCGGGGGCTGAGGGAAGTGACGCAGCCATGAGACTGCTCTATAGGGGAAGAGAGGCCCAGGCGACAAGAGCGAGGGAGGCCAGAGATGAATAGTGACAGCAGGCGGAGAGCAGCCAGTGGGTGGAGGGTGGACAACTGCCGGGGCAGGGCACCAGAGATGACATGGGAGAGAGAGGACGGGTAGAGGTGATCCGACAGGGCAGCAGTGTGAGATGGTGCACAAGGGCCGGGGGCAGAGGTGTGACAGACAGTGAAAGGTGGGTTCAGATGCAAGAGGGGTCTACAGGGGGGTGAACAGAAGAGACACAGGGTTATGAGGGAAAAGGGAACAAGAGGTGGGACAAGAAGATGTGGGTGGGGTCAGAAGTGAGAGGAGACAGCCGAGGAGGGGTGGTCAGAAGGCTATAGGTGAGATGGGACAGCGGGTGGAGGTGGACTACAGGAGGCTGTGAGGGTGAGAGGTGAGACAGGCCAGTGAGGAGGGACAGAGGATAACCTGGACTGAAGGGAAGGCGGTCAGATCACAAGGTGAGATGGGGCAGTGGGAGTACTGGGCGTGGGGTGAGGAGAACTACTGTGTAAGAGGAGTCAGAGGAGACACACTCTGTGAGGAAGGGGTCAGAGGTGCTACTAATCTTCAAGAGGGCTGTGCCACGAGGTGGGATAGGATTCGGGTGAGGTGGGTCACAGGAGCAAGAGAGTGGGGGAGTGGGACTAGAGGTGAGGGGGACAGTGGTGGAAGGCAGCCGTAGGAGAGTCAGGGAAAGTGGGCAGCTTGCAATGTACACCTCTAAGGGAGAGGGTGTCTCTCTGTGACATGTGGTAACTGGGGAGTGGGGGGGAGAGGAGAGAAAATGCTGAGGGGAGGAGTGGAGTCGGAGATAGGGCAGTTGGCATGGTGGTGCAAAGCAGCTACATAGGAAAGATGGCCAGACGTGAGGTAGGACCGCAGGGGGCGGGTGACAGATGACAAGGGACATAGTGGGGATGGGGGCCAGAGGTGAGATGAGACAGCGAGGTAAGAGGGGCAGAGGTGTGGTGGGACCGTCAGGATAGAGGTGAGCTGGGGATACAGGTGGAGAGGGGCCCATAGGTGAGACATGACATTGGCTAAGTGGGATCAAAAGTGACACTAGATAGTAGAAACATTTGAAGAACACCCATACACCCATCCATCCATCCATCAATCTTTTGTATGTCCACCCATACACCCATCCATCCATCCATCCCCCAGCACCCATCCATGCATCCATCCACCCATACACCCATCCATCCATCCGCCAGCTCCCATACACCCATCGATCCATTCATCAATCCATCCATCCATCCCCCAGCACCCATCCATGCATCCATCCACCCATACACCCATCCATCCATCCGCCAGCTCCCATACACCCATACACCCATCGATCCATTCATCCATCCATCCATCCCCCAGCAGCCATCCATGCATCCATACACCCATCCATCCATCCGCCAGCTCCCATACACTCGCAAAAGTGTCCTAAATAAACAAGCCACTTAATGTAAAGTAAAGTAATGTTTCAAGTAAAGAAATGGCCCAAACCAAAAGTCTCTTAAATAAACAAATATCCCCGGATTCCGATTTAATGGGAAAAGTCTCTTCTTAAATAAACAAGCCGGTATTTTTTCTCATGTCTCTTGTTAAATAAACAAGCCGGTATTTTTCATATCTGTTAAATAAACAAATGCCCGTAATGGTAGATTCCGATGTAATGGGAAAAGTCTCTTGTTAAATAAACATGCCCGCATTCATGCGATGCACTTAAATGCCCGGATTCCGATGTAATGGTCAACGATGTACATGCAAATGCGATGCACTTGCATGCGTCCTGTTGACATGCGATGTGATGTCGTGCACGATGTAACAGCAGCGATGCACTGTCAGAGCGATGCGATATATCCGCTGTAATCGGTGCTTCCCCCACAGTTGTCCCATCTAGCGCAAAGCATATGGAAGTGGGCCATTCAGAGAAACATCTTCCTCATGGCGGAACACCTCCCAGGCAGAGCCAACCAGGTGGCGGACCTGCTCAGCAGACACAGCCACCAGATGCACGAGTGGGAGATACATCCCTCAGTGCTGCACCCGTACTTCCAGCGGTGGGGTCACCCAGAAATAGACCTGTTCGCCACAAGGGAAAACGCAAAATGCCAAAGCTTTGCCGCCAGGTTTCCACATCCGCAATCTCAGGGCAATGCGATATGGATGAACTGGTCAGGCAATTTTGCGTACGCTTTTCCCCCAGCCCCGCTCATACCACTAGTGGCACGCAAATTGCGACAACACTCAATGACACTGATCCTAGTTGCTCCAACATGGGCGCGGCAACCATGGTACACCACGTTCCTAGAAATTTCCGTGGTTCCTCATCAAAGGCTGCGGTGAACACCCAGTCTTTTAACGCAGAGCCATGGCGACATTCAGCACCCAGATCCGCAACAGTTGAACCTTGCGATCTGGCTCCTGAGGTCATAGTTTGGTTACCTAAACTTGCCTCCCGACTGTATGAATATTATCAAAGAGGCAAGGAGGCCTACAACCAGAGCATGCTATGCAGCGAAGTGGAAACGATTTGTCATCTATTGTAACAATGACATAAATCCGCTAGATGCATCTACTCAAAACATCATATGTTACCTCTTACATTTACACAGATCCAATCTGGCTTACAGCTCCATTCGTATACATTTAGCTGCAGTGGCAGCTTATCTTCAGAACAGGCAGCACCTTTTACTCTTCAGACTACCTGCTATTAAAGCTTTCCTAGAGGGACTCAAACGAATCATTCCTCCAAGACACCCACCTTCACCCTTCTGGAACCTCAACGTGGTTCTTACCAGACTAATGGGTCCACCTTTTGAACCTCTACACTCCTGTGAGATACAATTCCTAACGTGGAAAGTGGCTTTTCTAGTGGCGATTACATCACTCAGAAGAGTTAGTGAGCTGCAAGCCCTAACTATTCAGGAGCCATTCTTACAAATTCACGCTAATAGGGTAGTGCTGCGAACTAACCCTAAATTTATGCCAAAGGTGGTGTCCCAGATTCACATCAATCAAGCTATAGAACTGCCAGTATTCTTCCCTAATCCAGATTCCGTGGCAGAAAGAGCTCTACATACCCTAGACGTTAAGAGCTCTCCTGTACTATATAGACAGAACGAAACTTTTCAGAAAGACTAAGCAACTGTTTGTTGCCTTTTCACCACAGCACAAAGGCAACCCCATTTCCAAGTCGGGTATAGCCAGATGGATTGTTAAGTGCATACAAATGTTATCAAAAAGCTAAACGCACATTAACCGTTCCCCCAAGAGCGCATTCAACACGCAAGTTAGGGGCATCCATGGCTTTCCTAGGAAACATTCCTCTAGAAGACATATGTAGGGCAGCCACATGGACTACCATACATTTACCAAACACTACTGCGTAGATGTACACTCCAAACAGCAAGCAGCTGTAGGACAGGCTGTACTCAAAACTCTTTTTCAAACTGCTGCAGCTGGCACGGGCAACCGCCGCTAGGAGGAGACTGCTATACATTCTATGCATAAGATGTGAATTCAGCAGCCCACATGCCTCGAACGGAATATGCTACTTACCAGTATGCATCGGTTCTTGGCATGTAGGGCTGCTGACATTCACATCACCCTCCCTCCTCCCCGGTGCCTGTCGCAGCTGTAGCACTCAGAATTAATCTCTAGCATGGACATCACTTACTGTATCATACTCCATCCCTGCCACAATGGCGAAAAATAATCGGCGGATGGAGAGGATGCCCATGCACACTGTAGTCCAGGGGAGGAGCCACCTATCTTGTGATACTTCGAAGACTCTTCCAGGACAACAATGTGCAATCATCCGGACCCAACACTAGGCGGCGATCTATGCATAAGATGTGAATGTCAGCAGCCCTACATGCCAAGAACAGATGCATACTGGTAAGTAGCATATTCCATATATATAATATAGCTTCTTGCTCTAACTTGCAATTCGTTTGTAGAAAAAACGAGCATGGACCCAAAGTATTGCACAGTCAATATCCTTTATTCAGCCACCTCTGCCACTACGCGTTTCGGGCGCTCCCGCCCTTGATCACATGACAACCCTCCTGAATCAATCTCCGCTATTTAAAGTGCAATTGCACAAAAAACAAAGCATGGACATGGTAAAAATACTGCATGTAATAGCCCACATATCTTTAATAATGATAAATCATTTCTAACATTTGCTGCCTAAATTATTTAAATTTACATTCGGATTTATACAAAGGAGAATAACTACTTAAATGCGCGTAAGTACTCAATCCATTATTGCTTCATATATCCAAATGTTGTTTATGTAAGGTTGCAGCTTAAATGCTTAATTATATGGCGATCATCAAAAAGAATTCTCCAACCATGTCCTAATACCTTGATTAATGAAAAATCGTGCTAACCCATAATATTTTGTACATACAAAATAATAATGTGCTGAACCTAATCCCTGAACCCAAAGAAGACATAGTAATAAACAGTGCATCACCTCAGTAACTACCATATTTTACAGATATATTCTACTTATAAGTACCTCATTTGAGCGTTTCTTTATCTCGTATATCTGCAAATGACGTGTTTTTTCTCTGTTTCTTGTTGACCAAACTAATAGCTGGAAAATATCATGTCTTTATAGAGTGCAAATTTGCAAAGGACTATAAATATATAATAATCAGGGCACATATTCATCATAATATATTGGGACCTCAGACCATAAATATAGATGTATAAAATGATACTTTCCAAAATTCCATGTCTAAAATCCGATCATAAATATCATATATAAATACATAAATAGTCTTAAAATTCACCTCCATAAAAATATATAATTTAAATAGCTCCCTTGGAAAAAAAAATATATATACATAAAAAGCAGTGTATAGAAAATTGCGACGTATGTTTATCATACTTTTCTTTTCTGTCACAGAAACGTATGTAAATCTTCACTCTTATTGAGTCCCCTGGGGTGTTTAGAGTCCAATTCCAGAATGTACGATGTCTCCATTCTTCTGAGTTTTAGCTCTCTATCCCCTCCTCTTTTCTGGGGACTCACTGCGTCTATCACTAAATATTTAAGATATTTCAAATCATTATTATGGACCGGTTTAAAATGTCTCGCTACAGGGTAACTTTCATCCCCATTTGTGATTGCTCGCATGTGTTGTAAGACTCTTTTATGTGGCTGTAACTTTGTGCTTCCAATATATTGTAACTTACAACTACATGTTAAAACATATACAGCATACTCTGTTCTGCATGTGAGATGTTCTATGCTCTGCGGCTTGGTATTAAATGCCGTTGTGTAGCTGGTTGTGTTCATACCATATTGGCAAGCTTTACAAGTTGCACATTTAAAGAATCCCTTTCTTGCCATCAACCATGTGCCTTTTGCTCTGGTATCAAGGTTGCTGCTGGTAAGCATACTTCCCATGCTGTTAGCTTTTCTAAACGAAACAGACGGATAATTGGGTAGAAGCTTACCAATCACAGGGTCCCCTCATGATTGGCAAATTTCTTTTTACAATAGACCTAAAAACTGTTTTTCCTGTCGAGAGTAGGACAAAATCAACCTTGTCGGTTCCTCCCTACCTGGCGGTCTTTTTGGCCCTGTATTGCATGAGGTCCATTCTGGCCATATTCCTAGATTTGACAATTGAGCTGCCTCAATGTCCAGAGCTTTATACCCTCTACTGAGAAACCTCTTTCGACTTTCTTCCTGTTTCTGCTTGCAATCCTCCTCCTCGCTACATATGCGCCTGATGCGCAGCATCTTCCCGTACGGGATGCTTTTGATCAAATGCTGGGGATGTGCACTAGTCACGTGGAGAAGGGTATTCCCCATAGTTGGTTTCCTAAACAGGGTTGTAGTCTGTTTGTTGCCCACCACATTAAGTTTAACATCTAGGAATGTGACTTCTTCCTTACTGATTTGGCTAGTGAACTGTAAATTGATTGAGTTTACATTCAATGCATTAATGAACTCGGTAGCACCTCCCAATTCCCCATCCCAGACAATAAATAAGTCATCAATATAACGTAACCATATGATAATATTGGTTTCATATGCCTGTTCATGCTGCCGCATGAGGACCAGCTCCTGCCACCAGCCCATAAATAGACAGGCATAGCTGGGGGAGAAGCTGGCCCCCATTGCAACTCCCTGTATCTGCTGAAACAGTTGCCCGTCAAATAAAACCAAGTTATTCTTCAAGCAGAACAGTAAAATTTTCTGCAGCATGTTGGTATGATGCGCATAAATCAAAGGTCTTCTCATCAGAAAGTATTTGATCGCCCTCATACCATCCCTATTTCTAATACATGTGTATAAGGACGAAACGTCAAGTGCAATCAACAAATACGATTCTTTCCATTCAATGTACCGGATTTTTCTCAAGAAATCACTAGTGTCCTGCACATAGGATCCGAGCCCCCTTACATCTTCTTGCAAAAAGAAGTCTATATATTTTTACAGATTTTCAAGAAGGCCGTCACATGCGGCTATTATAGGCCTTCCTGGTGGTCTCCTTAAATCCAAGTATATTACTGGGGTGGTTGGATGATCTTTCTTAAGATATTTGAACTCCTCCCAGCTTAGAAGACCCTGACTTCTTCATGCAAGCAGTAATAAAAATAACTGTTCCTGAGTCTCTTTAAATGTGTGAGGGGTGATCCGGTGATAGCATTCTTCCTGATTGAGTTGATTATATGCTTCTTCCAAGTAATCTTTAAGCGGCCATAACACAATGTTTCCTCCCTTGTCGGAATTACGGATTATAATTTGATGGTTATCTTTAAGTTTATCAATCAGTTGACGATATTTTCTGTCCTGATTTGTATATTTCTTCTTGGAGCTATTTATTGACATGTTAAGCTTCTTAATTTGTGCCACCATCTGTTAATTAAAAACGTCAATAGAGTCCCTTGCCATAATTGGGACAAATTTAGACTTGGGCTTAAAGGGTGTAACAGGTTTAACATTTGTGTCCTCTACTTGCTGCTGCGTGTTTTCTGTGTTGACTGTGTCACTTTCATTCCCCGCTCTTTCACATATACATATGTGAAAACATATACATGCAGCCTAGAATGTTTCCAACATGGCAGAAATGCCGAAATTACATAGGTTTGCATTGCAAGAACAATACCCTCCTAACCCATAAGGAAAAGAGAAAGCACTGAGAAATTGTCATACAACAATGCTTTATTGCCATAAGAAAAGCTTGTAATGCCGTTGCCTGTAGGCTGCATACCTGTAGGCTGCATAGCAGAGCAATTAAACAAAGAAAAAACTGACACCTTGCCTTTAAAGGCTTAGGGTACCGTGCCTTTTAAAACCTGCAGGAGACCCTCTGCTCCCATGATGCACCACAAGTGACAGGCCAGTTCTTTTTTCCGGCTCCTTCTGTGAGGATCCTGGAGTTTGAGCTCTTCAGTTTTTTGACTGAAAGTGATATATTTGATATTTTCTCAGAAAATGTGAAATATTTCTAAAACCTAGAGCCATTTTCTATTGTTTTTCAGTTTTTTCCCATGTTGTATCCAGTCAGAATGTCTGCTTTATTTCGGAAATGTCCTTCCTGTGGCAAGAAAATGGCACTGTCAGACCCACACTCGGTGTGTATTGTGTGCCTTCCAACTTCACACAATCCTGACCAGTGTTATCATTGCCAGAAGTTTTCCTGAAAACTGCGTCGTTCCACCTCCCCTTAGTCCAGGAAGAAGGTGACTGAATGTTCGCTGTCGAAGAGGCCGAGGCACTCTTCAGCGTCGAGGGACAAGTCATCGTCTCGAAGTGTAGACTCTCCGCAGCATGCCAGTAAGTCGGCGTCGAGGCACAGCACTTCGGGCTCGAAGGCTGTGGATCCAGAGAGACCTGATAAAGCTCCGTCTACGTCGAGGCTTCCCTCGACGTCTAGGCATTCTCCGCCACCCGCGAGGGGGTCAGCGTCGAGAGACTCCCTGGCGAAGACCTGGCCGCGAGTGGACATGTTGACGTCGAGAGAGTCGTCTAGGTCACAACATTCGACGTCAAGGAGATCGAAGTCAGCACGACATCATGGGAGGTCGAGGTCTCTCCTTCTACGTCAAGGTTCCTACATTGCCGTAGGCGATAGACGTCGAGACCAACGTCGAGGACAGGATGGCGTTCCCACAGCAAATCGCCGCACAGATCGACGGCGAAGGTGAGCAAGACCTAATCGACGTCGAGGGACAAAATTGCAGAGGCCACTGAGGCCAGGCGCAAATCAACGTAAACGAGTTCCTGATCGACGTCAAGAGCCCAGTCCTCTCCAGGGCTGAATATTGTGCAGATTTCTCCAGACAGATCTCTTAGAGCTGGCGAAAAGAGGGTCTACGGTCTGTTACCTCGATGGCTGCAAGGCGTCGTAACAGGTGACTGCAGAAGTACGGGCTCGGACTACTCTCGGACATACTCACCATCCCGAACCTCAAGAGACCCCTAAGTCGCCTCCCAGAAGACCATGGTCGCCTTCAACACGCCGATCACGGTCCGGGGTCGTCACAGCTCGCACCACGAACCTCCACACAAGAGAAGGCGCAGAAGATCATCCACCTGTTCTTCTTCCACGAGGTCTACTGTTCTGGACTATTCGCCCACCTTTTCATCGACCCCCATCGTCAAGGGTGTCTCCCATCGATGACATCGAGACTTTCTCCTATGTACTTTGTAGAGGAGCAAAGAAGCTGAATATCAGTCTGCACACTTCTGTGATCCCTACGTCAATTATTTTTGTGACATTGCACCATAGTACAGCTCCCAGACCGCTGCTGCCTCTGGTGCCAGGGTTTTTAGAACCAACTATGGCCACTTTCCTCACCACTGCCACAGTGGGGTCAGTTCCGACGAGGATCGCAAAGAAGTACAAGGCTCCAGCCGAAGATCCCTTATTTCTTGGGTCCGATTCCCCCAGCGGACTCAGTCATTGTGGCAGACGCCATGAAGACACACACTGCATCCTAGTCAGCTTCAGTTCCTCCAGAAAAGGACAGTAAGCAAATGGACTCTTATGGCAGGAAGATGTGCAATACTTTTGCATCTATGAAGATTGCAAGTGCCTCCGCCCTTCTCTGGCGATCTGACAGATCTCTTTGGGACCCCCTGACTAGGTTTACTGACAAGCTCCCCAAAGAAGATCGGCAGGACTTGCATGAGATCCTTCTGGCGGGTGGTTTAGTGGTCAACCAGGTCATCAGTGCGGCGGCAGACGCCTCAGATCTCGCCGCAAATGACTACGCACATGGCATCTGTTCGCGGCACTCGGCGTGGTTGCGCCTTACTGGTCTTAAGCCGGACGCTCAGAAGATCCTTAACCTTCCATTTAATGGTTCCTCCTTATTCGGTTCTCATGCTGATGAGGAGATGACAAAGGTGAAGACCGAGCTGGATATGGTCAAAGCAGTTGGACTAGAAAATCGGAAGGAATTTCTCAAACGCTTCCGTCAGAACGACAAACGCCCCTTCCAACAGAGGGTTCAAACCCCTCAATGGTCTTCCCAGAACCAGCAGAGGTCCCAATTCCAGTAGAAGTGTCCTGGCAGAGGAAGGGGGAACAACAAACAGCAGTCCTCCTCCAAGCAGCCTTCAAAACAGTGAGGCATTGCTTCCTCCACACCTCACTCTGGTAGGAGGGAGTATCGTTTTTCACCTGGAAGAGTGGGAAACCATAACGAGAGACAGATGGGTGCTGAATATTGTGCAGCATGGTTACTTGCTGAGGTTTGAGTCTGCCCCCGCAAGTTGCTTCACAATTGAAGTGCCTTCCTCAACAACACAATCTTCTGTTACGAAGCAAAGTGTCTACCCTCCTCTCCAAGAAGGCCATAGAAGAGGTCCCACCTCACCAGCGAAACCAGGGGTATACTCGCGGTACTTCCTGGTCCAAAAATGAAGAGTAGCCAAAGAGTACAGACCTATCCTCGATCTGCGCCTGCTGAACAGGTTTATAAGGAAAGAGAAATTTTGAATGCTAGCCCTGCACCAGATTTTCCCATATCTTCACCAGGGAGACTGGATGTGTGCCATCGACCTGCAGGATGCCTACTTTCACATACCTCTTTCAGTGAAACATCGCAAATTCCTCAGGTTCCAGGTATCTCGTCAGCACAATCAGTACAGAGTACTTCCGTTCGGGCTCAAATCTGCCCCCCGGACGTTCCTCAAGTGCATGGTGGTGGTGGCTGCCTTCCTCCGCAAGCGGAAGATCTTCGTCTATCCCTACCTAGATGACTGGCTCCTAAAAGTTTCACACCTTCACTACACCAGAGCCATCTCTCTTGCTGTCTCAATCTGCTGCACTCCCTGGGGTTGCAAGTCAACTAAAAGAAGTCAGTCCTCAACCCCACGCAGCAGATACTTTATCTGGGTGCGTCACTGGACTCCACAAGGGCAAGCGTGTGTTCTTCGGAGGAGAGGTTGTCATCAATGCTGATCAAGTGCTGCGCTCTTCTCAGCTCTACACATCCCACGGCAAGGCAGGTGTCATCACTGCTGGGATCGATGGCCTCATGCATATTCATTGTGCCCAATGCCAGACTTCACATGCGGCCTCTACAACAGTCCCTCGAACATCAATGGACACTGAGGTCAGGCCGTTGGGAAGATAGTGTCTCTCTTCCTCAGGCTGCCAGGGACTCCATCAAATGGTGGATGAAACGTTCACACCTTCTGCAAGGGGTCCCTTTTCATCAGGTCCCTCTGACCCAGCCAGTGGGTACAGATGCCTCACTGCAAGGTTGGAGAGCTCACATGGGCCAGCTTCAGGTACAAGGTCTCTGGTCCAAGACAGAGAGAAGTTATCACATCAACTTATTGCAGCTAAGGGCATTCCATCTGGCTCTCAAGTCTCTGTACCCGTCCCTACAGTCCAGCTCCATTCAGATTCAGACAGACGACAACAATGTACTATCTGAACAAGCAGGGAGGCACCAGGTCATGGGTCCTGTCTCTGGAGGCCCAGACCATATGGAAGTGGCTTCTGGCGAGGAGTCTAACGATCGTAGCCGTTCACCTTTCAGGAACCTTCAACGTGCAGGCAGATGCTCTCAGCAGACATTTCGTAGAAGCGCACGACTGGGTGCTAAACGACGAAGTCGCTCAGGACATATTTCGGCAATGGGGAGTGCCAGACATCGACCTGTTCGCAGACGCAGCAAATACAAAATGCCCCGTCTTCGCGTCCACATTCCCTTAAGGATCATGCGGGAATGCACTTTTGATCAGCTGGTCGCAGACACTGTAGCACGCTTTTCAGCCACTCCCTCTGATCCTGGCGGTCATACAGAAGTTTTACAGGACCAACACCAGAATGATCCTGATACCACCAGAGTGGCCGCGCCAGTGGTGGTATCCGGATTTTCGCAGCTGGCCGAAGCTCCACACCAGAGGCTGCCCTGCCGCCCGGACTTGCTGACCAAGAACGAGGGGAGAGTATTTCATCCCAACCTCTCGACACTGCGATTAACTGCATGGCTCCTGAAGTCATCCAGTACGGACACCTAGACCTTTCTGCCGACTGTATGAACAAGTGGAAGAGATTCTACCTGTGGTGTAAGGACACCGCTTTTGATCTGACCAAGGGCCAGGTGCAAGTGATCCTTCCCTACCTGTTATATTAGGCGAAGTCAGGCCTGCAATATCCCTCCATCAGGGACCACCTGGCTGCTATTACGGCTTACATAAAGTCTCCTACCCAGACTGAATTCTTTCAAATACCAGTGGTCAAGGCCTTCCTAAAGGGACTCCCGAAGGTTTATCCACCAGTCAGATCCCCTTCTCCACCATGGCAACTTAACATTGTTCTTACTAAACTGATGGGTGCTCCTTTCGAGCCTATTCATAAGGCATCTTTGCAGCATTTGACCTGGAAGGCTGCTTTTTTTTAGTAGCCATCACTTCCGCCCGCAGGGTGAATGAGTTTAAGGCGCTGTGCTGCAAGGAACCTTACTCTGTGTTTCATGCCAATAGGGTGGTGCTACGTATACATCCGAGCTTCCTTCCTAAGGTGGTCTCGGATTTTCATATCAATCAAGTTCTTTCTCTGCCCACCTTCTTTCCTAAAACATCCACTCCCCCTGAGAGATCATTACTCTTTAGATCCCCAGAGAGTATTGAAGTTTTACCTGGTCAAAACTCAAACACTTGGGAAATCTGACCGGCTCTTTATCAACTACAGTTCAGAAACACCGTTCAAGCTGCATCTAAAAGATCTATTTCTCGATGGATCGTCTCTTGTATAGCTTTATCCTAACAGTTAGCTAACAAGACCTAAAGCACACTCTACCAGAGGGAAAGCTTCTACCACAGCTCTCCTTTGCAACGTTCCTATGTCTGAAATCTGCAAGGCGGCCACATGGCGATCAGTGCATACCTTCACATGCCGTTACTGTCTAGATTCGGATGCTCAAGCCGATGCCCAGGTTGGGCAGGCTTCTTTAAGGAATTCGTTTGTATGATTGCAATTTGAATATGATGATTTTTCATGTTATGTATACTCTATTGCTCGTCCGCGAGACTTTGGGGTTGGGCTTGCTACTCTATTCATAGGTTATGACTATTGATGAGTATCTCCTGGATGAGAAGGATTAGTTAATTACCTGAAATCCTAGTTCTCATCCAGGGGTATACTCATCAAAGGGGTTGAGTGCGCTACAGGGGTGTAGGCGCATCCCTGCGATGGGCACACTTGTGCAGGAACTGTGTGTGGTAAAACAACACAGGGAGTTTCCCAAAGTTCAAAATAAAGTTCTCTTCTGGAAGGTTTCACAGAATTTTAATCAAAGTCTTTCATTCTAGTGTTTCATATTATATTCATATGAGTTGACAGACCATCGAATTAATCCATTTTTTCGGTAAGTGGCTGCGATGCATTTCGGACAAAAGTGTCCTTTCTCAAGGAGCACTGGAACAAAGAGAGTATATGCCAATCAATGTATGCAGAATAACACCTTATAAAACGTAGTCAAAATTGTGTGAGTGACTCTATGTCGACCTCATGCGCCCAGTTGCCAGGGAGTGTCTCAATTGGAACGGAGAAACGAGTGGGGGAAAATGCGGCGATACTAGTCAGGATATTTAAATGCGGTTTTCTCAAAATGCATGCAAATGTGAGGAGATTTGAGTGGTAACGACTTAAGACGGGTGATGAATCGGAAATGGTGATGGGTGGTTAACACGCAGTACGGAAGAAGGTGCTAAAGTGAAAAAGTGGGCGTTTAATCGGTACAGAAGAAAGTGAACAAGTGAGATAGTCTAGCCATCAGCTCAAGTGGGCTTACATGTGCAAACCGATGAAGTTCTCGGCGATCCTAAAAGGAGATAGGATCATCGGTGTCAGCAAAAATAAAAAGAAACTGACGGCTGTGAGTAGTGAAAGCCGCGTGGGAAAGCGGAAAAACTTACTAGGTCTGCCTGGATGGCGGGGCCGTGAAACGGGTTCCTCAAGGGTGAAACTGCGCCTAGCGAATGCGGAGTAAAGGTTGGTGATGGGAAAGTGATGGAAATGGAAGAAGGACTGCGGAAGTTGGTATACTAAAGTGATGAGTGAAGCAAGTGGCCATATTGAAAGGGAGGATGAATACCAAAAGGTGCCAAGAAAAGGAGAGTGATGAACCGGGATGGTGGATGAAAGCATGTAGCAAAACAAAGTGGTCATGCATCAATGAGTGTCCACAATTGGCATTAGAGAAAGCAACTTAATTCTGTCCGGTCATTGAGACCACACGGTTTCTGAGATTGTAGTCTGTAAATCCAGGCAGTTTCCCTCTGCAGTAAAGTCTTGTTGTTGTCTCTGCCTTCAACTTTAGGGATAATCTCAAGGACCATGTATTTGAGTTGAGCCACACTGTGGTTGGCTTCGTTGAAGTGAACGGCAATGCTGGACTTGGTGTTTTTAGTTCTTATGTTTGATTTGTGTTCGTTTAATCTCGTTTTTATCTTCCTGCTTGTTTTGCCCACATAGGTTTTACCGCATGGGCATTTTAAGAGGTAGATCAGATTTGAAGAGTCGCAAGTGGCATCTACAGTTAGCTTAATGTCAAAACCTCTCATAGGGTGACAGATGATATTTCCTTTCATTACATTATTGCAATTGCTGCAATGATGACATGGTCGTGTGCCAGTGTGGGTGACAGAGGTGCTCGCAGTTATTTGCTTGGATAGGATTTCTTTGAAGTTCATTGGTCTAGTGTAAGCAAAGATCGGGGGATCTTGGAACAGGTTTCCAAAATCTGGTTCCGATGCGAGGATGCGCCAGTGTTTCATTATGATCTTTTTGTACTTGTTGCTAGAGGTGGAATATCTGGAAACTAATACCATTCTCTGGCTGTCAGTCTTTGATTTGCTTTTGAGGGCTTCAGTCCGGGAGGTAGAGGACGTGCGGTCCATAGCTTCCTTAAGGATTGTCTCTGGGTATCCTCTGCAACGAAATCTAGATGCTATGTCTGCAACTTGGTTCATCCTAGTGTCTGAATCGGAGCCGATGCGGGTTACCCTCAACATCTGGCTGTAAGGCAAATGTCTTTTTAGAGAATCTCGATGGAAACTGCTAAACAGTAGAGCGTTATTACGATCAGTACTCTTCCGGAAAAGGTCTGTCTGTACTCCTTGAGGGGTAATCTTAATGAGAACATCCAAAAAGGCGATCTCTTGCTGGTTGATTGTCCAGGTAAAGTCAATGCGGTCATCTTTGGTATTGAGATCACTTAGCGCGAGTTCTAGACTTGCCTGAGAATCTTTCCAAACAAATAGTAAGTCGTCGATGTAACGTACGTAAAGTTTGAGATTGTCCATCCATGTTTTGTTCTGATAAATGTGGTTGAATTCAAAATTGCCCATGTATAGGTTCGCATAGGTAGGAGCCGCACAATTTCCCATAGCCATTCCGGACATTTGTAAGAACCAGGTTTCATCGTGTTTGAAATAACTATGGTACAGGGTGTATACCATAAGTTCGAGAATAAATGGTTTCAGAGAGTCACTAATTTCAGATGAGAGTAAGGCTTGTTCCACCGCGTTGATCCCTCCTTCATGGGGGATAGAAGTGTACAGGCTTCTTACGTCCGCAGTACACAAGATGAGTTTCTCGTTCTCAAAGAATTCCATTGTGGAGAGTTTATTCAACAGCTGTGTGGTGTCTTTAATGTAGCTGGGTCATTTTTGAACCATAGGTTGCAAGTGACGGTCAATAAATTTGCCTGTAGGTTCGTGAATCGAACCCCTGGTCGAAACAATGGGACGAAACGGTGGATCCCTCAAATTTTTGTGTATCTTAGGTAACATGGTGATAGATGGACTCCGGGGATGTTCGGTGATCAGGTATTTCTTAGTTCTGTCATCAATGATTCCTTCCGCATGGGCTTTTTCAACGATGTTTAGAAGTTCCATTTTATACTCCATAGTCGGGTTGCCATCGAGGGGCAAGTATACGTTCGGATCCATGACATGCTCTGTGATTCTCTGTTTGTACAGTTCAGTATCAAGGATGACGAGAGCGCCTCCTTTGTCGGCTTTTAAGCACTTAATAGTGGGGTTCTGTGCGATCTTTTTAAGCGTGTCGAGATCCTTACTGGTGATGTTCTTGTGGGTCTTTTTGCGGAAATTGATCATGGAAATATCCTGTTTCACTAGAGTCTCAAAAGTATCAATACTTTTGTGGCTCACTGGAGGTATGAAGGTGCTAGGGGGCCGTAAACCCATAAGTTGATCCGGTTTCGGGTCGGTGGTTGGGTCAAGAACTCTCTCAAAGAAATGTTTGAGTCGAAGCTTCCTTGTGAGTTTAAATGTGCTCACATCCAGTTCAAGTAAATTGGTGTCGCTGGTGGGAACAAATGACATGCCTTTCTGCAGAATCCTAGTCTCGTGATCGGTAAGGTGAACCTTCGAGATGTTTATAACTAGCGATTCTTCCTGGTTTTCTTGTAAGGTTTCGCGGGTTGTTGGTTCTCTCCGTTGTTTTTTGCCTGCCCTCTTGCCCCGTCTGGGTCTGCGGTTTTGTCTGGGCCTTCCTCTAAAAAAGACTCGGCGGTGGTCAGGTCTTTATTTGAAGTTGGGAATGTTTCACTAGATGAGGGAGCAGATGTCGATGCCCCCGTGGGGGTTCTTTTCGGGGGTCGGTTGGTATTGTCACTCCCTGAGGATGAGGTGTCTGTGTTAGGGTTGTAGGGTTTGTTTCTGCGACGTTGGGCGTAGACATCCGCCCACGTGTAAACCTCTCCTAACTTGTAATCCAAGGTGTCCCGACGGAATTTGCGTATCTTACGCTCATTGATTTCTTTAGTATGTTTATCAATTTGTGCGTTGATTTCATCTAGTGTGTCTTGCAGTTCTTCGGCGGTGCTCAATTCCTTTAGTTCACTTTCTATGGTAGTAATTTCTTGAGTGAGCTCATTCAGGATACCGGACAATTCCTCCACGATTAACAAAATGAGATCCAGGCTGCACTTATTGAGGATGGCAATCCATCGTTCAATAAATGTCTTGGAGTTTTTACAGAGAGATGGCTTTAATGCGATCCGTAGGCCACGGGGGATGCGGAGTACCTTGTGGTACTTGATCAAGGTGTTGGCGTGTAGTCTCTGGTTGATGCGACGTCTTGATAGGTATAAAAGTTGCTTGATGCACTGTTCCTTTGTTCTGCTGGTCGCAGTTTGAGTTAGGTCCTCATTGATCAGAGCGTATATCCTCTCTGTTGCATCTGTGTCAAAAGCTAAGGTTTCAGCTCGAGCTTCTGTGGATTTCGAGATCTCTTCGTACTGCATGTTGTTAAATGTGTGCTGCCTGCCCCGAGAACAGTGAGGGCAAATGTAAACTGAAGTGCTTGGGCGTGGCGCACAGCTGGTTGTTTTCAACAATAGGTGTAAAGGTAAGCGGCGTGTCGGTTTAAGGTGCTCCTGCAGGTGACGCAACTGTTCAGATGCGTCCTAGAGGATTAAGGGGTTGAGTGCGCTACAGGGGTGTAGGCGCATCCCTGCGATGGGCACACTTGTGCAGGAACTGTGTGTGGTAAAACAACACAGGGAGTCAATGAGCGTAAGATACGCAAATTCCGTCGGGACACCTTGGATTACAAGTTAGGAGAGGTTTACACGTGGGCGGATGTCTACGCCCAACGTCGCAGAAACAAACCCTACAACCCTAACACAGACACCTCATCCTCGGGGAGTGACAATACCAACCGACCCCCGAAAAGAACCCCCACGGGGGCATCGACATCTGCTCCCTCATCTAGTGAAACATTCCCAACTTCAAATAAAGACCTGACCACCGCCGAGTCTTTTTTAGAGGAAGGCCCAGACAAAACCGCAGACCCAGACGGGGCAAGAGGGCAGGCAAAAAACAACGGAGAGAACCAACAACCCGCGAAACCTTACAAGAAAACCAGGAAGAATCGCTAGTTATAAACATCTCGAAGGTTCACCTTACCGATCACGAGACTAGGATTCTGCAGAAAGGCATGTCATTTGTTCCCACCAGCGACACCAATTTACTTGAACTGGATGTGAGCACATTTAAACTCACAAGGAAGCTTCGACTCAAACATTTCTTTGAGAGAGTTCTTGACCCAACCACCGACCCGAAACCGGATCAACTTATGGGTTTACGGCCCCCTAGCACCTTCATACCTCCAGTGAGCCACAAAAGTATTGATACTTTTGAGACTCTAGTGAAACAGGATATTTCCATGATCAATTTCCGCAAAAAGACCCACAAGAACATCACCAGTAAGGATCTCGACACGCTTAAAAAGATCGCACAGAACCCCACTATTAAGCGCTTAAAAGCCGACAAAGGAGGCACTCTCGTCATCCTTGATACTGAACTGTACAAACAGAGAATCACAGAGCATGTCATGGATCCGAACGTATACTTGCCCCTCGATGGCAACCCGACTATGGAGTATAAAATGGAACTTCTAAACATCGTTGAAAAAGCCCATGCGGAAGGAATCATTGATGACAGAACTAAGAAATACCTGATCACCGAACATCCCCGGAGTCCATCTATCACCATGTTACCTAAGATACACACAAATTTGAGGGATCCACCGTTTCGTCCCATTGTTTCGACCAGGGGTTCGATTCACGAACCTACAGGCAAATTTATTGACCGTCACTTGCAACCTATGGTTCAAAAATGACCCAGCTACATTAAAGACACCACACAGCTGTTGAATAAACTCTCCACAATGGAATTCTTTGAGAACGAGAAACTCATCTTGTGTACTGCGGACGTAAGAAGCCTGTACACTTCTATCCCCCATGAAGGAGGGATCAACGCGGTGGAACAAGCCTTACTCTCATCTGAAATTAGTGACTCTCTGAAACCATTTATTCTCGAACTTATGGTATACACCCTGTACCATAGTTATTTCAAACACGATGAAACCTGGTTCTTACAAATGTCCGGAATGGCTATGGGAAATTGTGCGGCTCCTACCTATGCGAACCTATACATGGGCAATTTTGAATTCAACCACATTTATCAGAACAAAACATGGATGGACAATCTCAAACTTTACGTACGTTACATCGACGACTTACTATTTGTTTGGAAAGATTCTCAGGCAAGTCTAGAACTCGCGCTAAGTGATCTCAATACCAAAGATGACCGCATTGACTTTACCTGGACAATCAACCAGCAAGAGATCGCCTTTTTGGATGTTCTCATTAAGATTACCCCTCAAGGAGTACAGACAGACCTTTTCCGGAAGAGTACTGATCGTAATAACGCTCTACTGTTTAGCAGTTTCCATCGAGATTCTCTAAAAAGACATTTGCCTTACAGCCAGATGTTGAGGGTAACCCGCATCGGCTCCGATTCAGACACTAGGATGAACCAAGTTGCAGACATAGCATCTAGATTTCGTTGCAGAGGATACCCAGAGACAATCCTTAAGGAAGCTATGGACCGCACGTCCTCTACCTCCCGGACTGAAGCCCTCAAAAGCAAATCAAAGACTGACAGCCAGAGAATGGTATTAGTTTCCAGATATTCCACCTCTAGCAACAAGTACAAAAAGATCATAATGAAACACTGGCGCATCCTCGCATCGGAACCAGATTTTGGAAACCTGTTCCAAGATCCCCCGATCTTTGCTTACACTAGACCAATGAACTTCAAAGAAATCCTATCCAAGCAAATAACTGCGAGCACCTCTGTCACCCACACTGGCACACGACCATGTCATCATTGCAGCAATTGCAATAATGTAACGAAAGGAAATATCATCTGTCACCCTATGAGAGGTTTTGACATTAAGCTAACTGTAGATGCCACTTGCGACTCTTCAAATCTGATCTACCTCTTAAAATGCCCATGCGGTAAAACCTATGTGGGCAAAACAAGCAGGAAGATAAAAACGAGATTAAACGAACACAAATCAAACATAAGAACTAAAAACACCAAGTCCAGCATTGCCGTTCACTTCAACGAAGCCAACCACAGTGTGGCTCAACTCAAATACATGGTCCTTGAGATTATCCCTAAAGTTGAAGGCAGAGACAACAACAAGACTTTACTGCAGAGGGAAACTGCCTGGATTTACAGACTACAATCTCAGAAACCGTGTGGTCTCAATGACCGGACAGAATTAAGTTGCTTTCTCTAATGCCAATTGTGGACACTCATTGATGCATGACCACTTTGTTTTGCTACATGCTTTCATCCACCATCCCGGTTCATCACTCTCCTTTTCTTGGCACCTTTTGGTATTCATCCTCCCTTTCAATATGGCCACTTGCTTCACTCATCACTTTAGTATACCAACTTCCGCAGTCCTTCTTCCATTTCCATCACTTTCCCATCACCAACCTTTACTCCGCATTCGCTAGGCGCAGTTTCACCCTTGAGGAACCAGTTTCACGGCCCCGCCATCCAGGCAGACCTAGTAAGTTTTTCCGCTTTCCCACGCGGCTTTCACTACTCACAGCCGTCAGTTTCTTTTTATTTTTGCTGACACCGATGATCCTATCTCCTTTTAGGATCGCCGAGAACTTCATCGGTTTGCACATGTAAGCCCACTTGAGCCGATGGCTAGACTATCTCACTTGTTCACTTTCTTCTGTACCGATTAAACGCCCACTTTTTCACTTTAGCACCTTCTTCCGTACTGCGTGTTAACCACCCATCACTATTTCCGATTCATCACCCGTCTTAAGTCGTTACCACTCAAATCTCCTCACATTTGCATGCATTTTGGGAAAACCGCATTTAAATATCCTGACTAGTATCGCCGCATTTTCCCCCACTCGTTTCTCCGTTCCAATTGAGACACTCCCTGGCAACTGGGCGCATGAGGTCGACATATTGAGTCACTCACACAATTTTGACTACGTTTTATAAGGTGTTATTCTGCATACATTGATTGGCATATACCCTCTTTGTTCCAGTGCTCCTTGAGAAAGGACACTTTTGTCCGAAATGCATCGCAGCCACTTACCGAAAAAATGGATTAATTCGATGGTCTGTCAACTCATATGAATATAATATGAAACACTAGAATGAAAGACTTTGATTAAAATTCTTTGAAACCTTCCAGAAGAGAACTTTATTTTGAACTTTGGGAAACTCCCTGTGTTGTTTTACCACACACAGTTCCTGCACAAGTGTGCCCATCGCAGGGATGCGCCTACACCCCTGTAGCGCACTCAACCCCTTAATCCTCTAGGACGCATCTGAACAGTTGCGTCACCTGCAGGAGCACCTTAAACCGACACGCCGCTTACCTTTACACCTATTGTTGAAAACAACCAGCTGTGCGCCACGCCCAAGCACTTCAGTATACTCATCAAAGTCATAAGCGACCCTCCCTCCTCCCCGGACGAGCATTATTGGAGTTGTTTTTGTTAATTGCATGTCTACATGGGTGTCTGTACATAATACACCGTCAAAAAAGAACTGACCTAACTGTCACCTGTGGCGCATCATGGGAGCAGAGTGTCTCCTGCAGGTCTTAAAGGCACGGTACTCTAACCCTTGAAAGCCTTAAAGGCAAGGTGTCCGTTTTTTCTTTGTTTCATTGGTCTGCTATGCAGCCTACAGGCAACTGCCTGCAATTTCAAGGTTTTCTTAAGGCAATAAAGCATTGTTGTATGACAATTTCTTAGTGCTTCCTCTTTTCCTTATGGGTTAGGAGGGTATTGTTCTTGCAATGCAAACCTATGTAATTTCTGCATTTCTGCCATGTTGGAAATATTTTAGGCTGCATGTATATGTTTTCACATATGTATGTATATATATATATATGTGTGTGTGTTTTCTCTATATGCTTTGGGATCCCGTACATGGGTGGGGATTATTCATAGATTATGACTAGGCTGTGGGGTTTTAGGTTTAAACCTATAATAACTGGTAAAACCCCACTGAAAGAAAAATAGCCCTCACCGGTGAAAAC
Source organism: Lissotriton helveticus (assembly GCF_964261635.1). Lineage (NCBI taxonomy): Eukaryota > Metazoa > Chordata > Amphibia > Caudata > Salamandridae > Lissotriton > Lissotriton helveticus. The sequence continues at coordinate 1,930,924,963 of NC_136061.1, forward strand.
ATATACACACTGAAAAAACACCTGCACAACCACAAACTAAATGCCATTCAAAGAAAGGAAAAAGAAAGTGAAAGTCATTTTGTTCTTACTGAAGGGGTCAATAAAATGTAACTTTGTTATACAAGCTAGCAGTAAGAAAGACTGGCTAACATTATTCTGCTTGAGTTTTGTTCTTTAGGGATGCCACTAAAATATTGTTTCTTCTTCCTTTTTTACTTTTTTTAGTTTTATGGCCTTTGGTCTAAAGATGCGGGGTTTAATTATTTTATAAACTGTAGAGAATCGGGACATATCAAACTCACATTTGATATTTTGGCTGCATTTGATTCATTCACTGATAGGTAAATGGCTAGTTTCAGAAAAATCTTTCCTAATATGTATCATCACTTTTACCCACAGAGAATGGGTAAAAACCCTTAATACATCAGACCATAGTTTCTGGTGGGTCAGTATTGATAGTAGGTGAATTGCCAACACCTCAGGCTTTAAACATTAAATGCAAGGTATACTGACAAGTATATATATCACCAAGCATCTGGGATAGTGGTGAAAACGTGACACCAGACTTTTGGAAAACATGGAACGCAGTGTCACTTATTATGCTCTGCAATAAAGGTTCTTTCCAAGTTCAAAAAAGATTGGAGTGATATTGTTTGTATTTGTAGTGATTCAGCTACGTATATAAAAGATGTGTGTGATGACTTGTCAAAATTGATACCCGAGCTGAAGTGATTCCCTGTAGGAGATCCTTGCCACTTGTTAGATGTTATGCTGAAAGCATCTTTACAATCTTCAGAGTTAATAAGGGATGCTATTGACTTTTTAGTCAATTCTGGTGCACTGTTTTCTTATGCCCAGGAACTAAAACGCAAATATTTATCATTTCGTGCTTTATGTAACACTGGGCGTAGTGTGGCTACGCGAAGCTACGCAAAGTGGGCGAAAAACTACGCCCACCTGCGCACTTTGCATAGCCCCACTGCGCGCCGCATGCCCCCCCTCCCGAACATACCTAATTTTTAAGAAATGGGCATATAAAAATAAATAAAAGACTTACCTTGTCCGCGGCGTCCCGGGGCTCCCTCTGCTCGTTCACGCCGCCGTCTGCTAACCAATGCGCATGCGCGGGCGGCCGCGCATTTCTCGCGAGAAATGCGCGGGCGCCCGCGCATGTGCATTGGTTAGACAGCGCCGTGAACGAGCAGAGGGAGCCCCGGGACGCCGCGGACAAGGTAAGTGTCTATTATTTATTTTTATGTGCCCATTTCTTAAAAATTAGGTATGTTCGGGCGGGAGGGAGGCGGGTGGCGGGCAACTTCGCAAAGCCCAAGGAGTGGGCGTAGTGTTGCCTGCTTCGCCTACTTTGCAAAGGGCGAAGTAGGCAACACTACGCCCACTTCGTGGGCGTAGCGAAGTCCTTCGCCCAGGGTTAGCTTTATGTGGCATCAAAAGAAAGAGTCATCCCAACTGTGCCCCCTAGCTGACGGCTCTCAGCCCAAGGGGCTATGAATGCTGAGAGGGCCTTTTCACAGAAGTTTACATGGGAAGGAAAGCGCAAGCGCACATGACCGAAGACTCACTAAAGAAGTATTGTATGGTGTACTACAATAAGATTAATTTGCAAAAATCTCTTTGGACCTCATATACACTATACGTACACTGTCTATATACCATGTTCTTTCAGTGCAGAAAGCAAGCAATGATAAAAACAAAACGTTCCATAAACACCGGAAAAACACTTTTTCTGTTTTTAGTGGAGTGAAAATGTGTAACCACTGATAACTGTTTTTTAAGATATTGAAAACACTGAAAAAACCCCACCAGAATTTACCAAAAATAGAAACTGAAAACAGGACAGCCTAATTATGTCTTTGATGATTATCCCTCTAGACTACAGGTAAGTAACTAATCCTTTCCCCCCCCCCCCCGCCGTGGGATCAAGAGGGCATCAAACGGATGCTCACTATTATTATTGCCCTAGTTCCGAAATTTGTCCTGGGCTCATTTATGAGGGAGAGCTACTCATTCTCCGAGTAGGTACTCATCCCAAGGCCTAAAGTGTTATCTGTGGAATCAGGGAGTTCCCTGGGGGTTTTAAGTGGGGAGCAGTTCAGGTGTTTTAATTCCTCCACCAATGTCTCCCATGCCCTGGCAGCCTCAAGGGATCCCCTACCTGGCATTTGAGTGAAACCGCTCCCTCATAACCCTGCCAGCGTAAGACTCCCCTTCTCCATCCTTCAACACTTGGCACTCTTTGTGCCTTCCAGTTCCGGGTAACCTCTCTTTGAGCCAGTAGAAGCTCCAAGTTTTGAAAATTGTTAGTAACTTTAGTCTTGGGAGTTTGTGGGAACCAGTGGAGGAGTGCAATGGACCTCCCTGTCAAGTACCCTGGCCAAAGTGTCTGTTATCGTCTTCCGAAAATCACCCAGATCTGTACAACTCCAAAACCTATTTAGGAACTCCGCTCCTGTTTCTGCACAACGAGGACATTTAGCTGCAGTCGTCGCAAAGTGACTTTTATCTGTCCCAGTGTGAGGTATGCCCTATGGAACACATAAAAGTTTATCAATTTTAATTGTGCATTGCTAGATACCTTAAGAATGCGGTTCAGCAATCCCTCCCACATGTTCTCTTCTATAGGGGTCCCACAGTAGTCTTCCCAGCGCTTCCGCAAGTTATCTAGTGGGACCATCCCTTCTCCCGGAGTCATTAAAATAGACAAGTAGCTGCTTTGTATGTTCCAGGGAATAACATGATGTATTGGCACCCTGCTTATAAAGGAGGTTCTGACAGCCCTGCACCCCAGTGCCTCTGAGTCGCTGCTGTGAGCGCTCTCTGTAGAAGGAAGTGTCCCTGTAGGAGCTCTCACCAATCTATGAAGTCTTCAAATGGCAATGTGCCATTGTCGTATAGGACCACTATTGTGTTCGCACTGGCTGATGCCCACTCCCTCAATCTGCGCCAGTTACCTCCGTTATGTTATGTTATTCTGAATTTGTTAAGCGCACGGGCACCCAGAGGTTTCATGGCGCTGGTAGTGAGGAAGAGTGACAAAACAGTTAACCTAACCCGAAGCTTGCTTGAATAACCAGGTCTTCAGTGCACCCCTGAACTCCATGAGATTGGTGCTTCTCCTGAGCGACAAGGGGAAAGAGTTCCAAACCTTTAGGGCAAGATGAGCAAATCGAAACCCGCCAAGACGTTTCTGTTTAAAGGAGGGTAGAATGAGAAGGGACTGATAAGCAGAGCGGAGATTGCGGGTCGGCTCATGTTTGATTATTAGGCTGTTGATGAACATAGGGCTTTTCCCGTGGAGAGCCTTGAAGGCCAGGCATCCTACTTTGAATATTACCCGTTGGGCTTTAGGTAGCCAGTGAAGAGTGGCCAACAATGGTTTTGCCGAACTCCTACCGTGGCTCTTGAAGATTAGTCTGGCCACTTGGTTTTGCACAATTTGCAAGCGTTTAGACAAAAACAGGGGAAGGCCTAAATAGATAGTTTGAAAAGTCTAATCGGGAGAGGACCAAGGCAAGAACCACCTGAATAAGGGCAGGGTGCGTGAGTAGATGGGCAATTTTCCTAATTTTGCGTAACTGAAGGAAGCTGGACGAGATCACTGCTCCCACCTGACTTTTCAGAGAGAGATCGGAGTTGATGGTGATCCCGAGGCTTTTCACCGAGAGGGAGAGGGAGGAGATCCCATTGTTGACGGCCAGAAATGAGGGCCCCAGCTAATCGAGCTTTTACCCGGGAGTACCAGCTCGGTGTTCCCGGGATTGAGTTTTAAGTGGTTCGACTCCATCCACCGTTGACTGTGCAGCATAGTAGCCTGAAATTCCACAGCGGAGTCAGCTGAGTCCAGTGGGAAAATTAGCTGCAGGTAGTCAGCATAGTTATAAATCGTAACCCTCCTGTTTTTTAAAGAGTGTAATAGGGGTTTAAGATATAAATTAAACAGGAGGGGGGACAATGACGAACCTTGCGGGACGCCGCAGGTAGTGGATAATTTGGGCGCTAGGAAGTTCCCGAGCTTAACTGCCTGGGACCGGTCGCTCAGGAAAGACTTCACCCAGCCGAGGGCTGAGCCTCGCAGGCCGGCTTGTTCGACACGGTGTAATAAGATGGTATGGTCCACCGTGTCGAACGCTGCCGACCGGTCCAGGAGCACCAAGGCCTGATGTATACCCATGTCGGCATTGGACCTCACTGTGTCCAGGACTGCGAGGATCACTGCCTCGGTTGAGTGCGCCTGGCGAAAGCCGGCTTGGTTAGGCTCGAGGTAATCCGATGCTTGGTTAGGCTCGAGGTAATCAGATGTTTCAGTGAAGTTGGAAATACAGCTGGCCACATGGGCTTCCAGGATCTTCGCTCCAAAAGGGAGGAGGGATATGGGCCGATAGTTCGAGAGATTAGAGGGATCGGCACCCGTTTTTTTAATTAATGGCACCAGCGTTGCATTTTTAAACGAGATGGGGACTATTCCCTGAGCTAGGGACTCATTCAAAAGGGGGAGTATGCCGAGCGGGAGTGCTGAATAAACTTCCCTCAGTACATGTGGGGGGCAGCAATCATTAGGTGAACCGGACTTCACACGGTTCATCAGTTCCGCTAACCTTAATTGGTCTATCGGAGGGAAAGCCTCAAATTCGGACGGGTTTCTGCAGATGTCCTCGATGGCCGCCGTGCTAGGATTTTTCGGGATGCTTACTTTTATGATGGCTATCTTGTCCTTGAGGAAATTATTCAGCTGATAACACAGCTTTTGCGTGGGGGCTTGGGAGGGGGAGGTTCTAGCATCATTACAGAGATCATTCACAACCCTGAAGATTTCTCTAGATTTATTTTGTGCGTTCAAAATTTTGTCGGAGAAGAATGCTGCCTTAGCAGATAGAATGGAGTTCTTATAATTCCTACGGGCAGTCGTATATGATATTCTGTCCTCATCGGAGTACCCGTGTCTCCATTTTCTCTCAGATTGACGCAATTCTAGTTTTTGGTTTTTAAATCCGCCGTGAACCACCTATGGGCATCCATGCGACGGGCAAGAGAGAATTTGGAGAGTGGGACATGCTTGTTGCGGGCTGCCAAGAGCCAGTCAGTAAGATCTTTTTCCATAAGATTAATATCTAGGGTGGGTGCTGCAATAGAATTAGCCAAGGAGGACAGGAAATCATGATTTTTTAATGATCTCCATTTCCTTACTACTCCTGCAGAAATGGGAGCCTTCGTATGGCCGTGAAGAGTGTAGGAAAATTGCAGTAGATGGTGATCAGACCATATGCAAGGGGTTGCCGTCGGGATGGACAGCGGGACATTGTGAGACCAGATCTGGTCCAGAATATGTCCCTTTTCGTGAGTAGGGGTCAGGACTAATTGGAAAAAGTTCACATGGAAGAGGAGCTCAGAGTTCAGTGGCCTGAGGCCCTGCTGCTGGGTCCTTGAACCAGTAGTTTTAAGTCCCCGATCAGCATCACCTTGTCGTAGTTGACGGCTAAGTCAGCCATTTGCTCGCTCAGGGAGACCGGGAAGGTGGGCATAACCTTAGGGGGTCGATGGATCAGTACCAGTACCATAGTTCCCTTGTCTGTGTCGGATTTAATTACGAGGTTTTCGGTATCTGGTAGATCCAAGGAAGGTAATGTGGTGAACTTATGATCTTTGTGGATGATGGCGGCAACGCCACCCCCATGCTTTCCTGGTTCTCTGTTCACTGATAGTATATAATAGTCTGCCGGGAGGGCTGCAAGGACATCCGGTAGAGAGTCTTCGGTAAGCCATGTTTCGGTAATGAGTAGCATGTCCGGTCTATCCGAGTTGAGAAGTAAAAAGATATCTAGTTGATGTTTTACCATAGACCGTGTGTTTAAGTATAGGCAGTGGAGTGTAAGGTCATTAGGCCTCGGAGTATTGCTAGTAGAGTAAGAGCCATGGGGAGTTTTATCAGAGGAGGCCTGACCTGACTGGGGACGACAGATGTTATTGGCCTTTAGACAGGAGCATGTGGCGGAATCCAGGCTGGGGAGGCGAGAGTGTTGTAGGGAGCAGAGTTCCAGGGAAGTATAGCTGTAGTTTCGCCATTCTGCCAAGTCCCTAGGCCCGACCTGGCGCGGACGGGCGCAGACGGGCTTGCCTTAGGCGCGCAGACGGCGCGCCCGCTGCGCTCCTCCGCTGCGCGTCCTGGAAATGCACATAGTTATAAGAGAGAGGGCGTGGCCTGGTGATAGTGGGCGTGGCCCGGGGAAATGGCGGCAAGAAGAAATGTGACCCGCGGCAGCGCTAAGATCTGTTGCACGGGGATGCCCAGATCGTGAACTACCAATGTTTCTTTGCCCAGGGAGAAGAAAGTAGTGAGTAAAAACACAATATCGCAACAAAATATGTAAAAATTTGAGCAGAGTTTCTCCCGGCTTCCGCCTCAGGAGTTAGATGTCCTCTGAACGCGCTTGTGATCAGCGCGTCTTAAGTACCTCAGTGCGGGGGGGGGGCGTGGCCTGGCGATAGTGGGCGTGGCCCAGGGAAATGGCGGCAAGAAGAAATGTGACCCGCGGCAGCACTAAGATCCGCTGCGCGGGGATGCCCAGATCGTGAACTACCAATGTTTCTTTGCCCAGGGAGTAGAAAGTAGTGAGTAAAAACACAATATCACAACAAAATATTTAAAATTTTTGCAGCGTTTCTCCCGGCTTCCGCCTCAGGAGTTAGGTGTCCTCTGAACGTGTGGGAGTTCAATAAGCCATTCTAGTGGAATATCTGGGGAATAGGGTGGTTTAGTTTTAGACCTCTGTAGGTTCCGAATCCAGCACTTATGAAGCACTTGAAACTCAGTGCTATCATCTGTTCTCGAGTGGCTAGCTGCAGCACCATTCGGTAGAATAGACGGAGGTCTGCTACGTAGGGACCCATATATTCTGCTCGTTGCATTCTACCAGCTACCCACTGTGTGAGCCATTGGGCATGGGCTGCAAAGTAATAACTTTCAAAGCCTGGGAGGGATAGCCCCTCTCCAGCTGTCGTGGGTCACTGCATCGTGGCTAGTGCCACTCTTCGTCTTCCAGATCACCAAGAAATGTTATGATTAGCGGTCTGATGTCTCCGAAGACGCACGCCAGAATTCATATCGGGAGGACCACAAAAAAATACAACAATCGTGGCAGTGCCAGCATTTTCAAAAGGACAACCCTTCCCATCACAGATAGGGAGAAGGAAGCCCAGAAATCCATACTTTTTTTCAACCCATTATTCGTCTTCAACAGCCTTTCTAATATTGCCCTCCAGGCTAGCTGATAAGTCCTGATAAATCCTTACCCCTAGATATGGTAGACATCTGAACTCCCATACTCATCCAGTGCTATATTCGGTCTATCTCTACCAGCAGTAGTTGGGAACAAGCAGGATTTTCTCCAGTTGACCCGGAGGCCTGAAACCCACCCAAGGTGCTTGAGCAGCTCCCTTGATCCCGCTAGGTCTTCTACCACCTTCCAGAGGAACAGCAAAATGTTGTTGGCATAAAGTGCTATGTGGTGGTGTTCGCCCAATACCTCCAGGCCTCTGTATGGGTTTACAGATCTGGTGTGACAAGCTAAAGGCTCTATGGTCAATGCAAACAGGAGTGGTGACAAAGGACACCCCTGTCTAGTGACCCTACCAACTTGATAACCGTCTGAGATCCTTCTTGTTAGCCAGCGATTCCGTATAGAGTAACCTAGTCCAAACTACAAACCCCCTGTCCCAGGCCAAATCTCCTCAATACACAATAAAGATGGGGCCATTCCAGGCTGTCAAAGGCCTTTTCGATATCCACCGCAAAGATTGCGGCTTCCTCTTTATCATGTGTGTTCGCTTCCAACACGCTTAGGAGTCTCTGAATATTAATGGCTGTATTGCGGCCTGGAATAAATCCTGCCTGCTCCCGGTGCACAAGGGCCTTCATGTGTGGGAGGAGTTGCATAGCCAGTTTCTTACTCAGGACCTTATAGTCTAGGTTGAGCATTGGCAGCGGTCAATAGGCTATTTTATCAACGGCTGATTTTAGGAAAGGCACCATCAGGGCCTCCCGTGTAGTTGCAGGGAGCCTACCCTCCTCTCTTGCCACGTTGTAGAGGTTCAGCAGCCTGGGGCTCAGTTACTCTATGTATGCAGAGTAGAACTCTACCAGCAGTCCGTCTGTGCTTGGGGTCTTGTTCCTGGCCATAGTCTTAATGGCAGCTCTGATCTCTGGAAGCTCAATGTCCCTTCCTAGTGCATCTGCCTCTTCAGCCGTCGCATTCGGAAATCCTATCGTTCGTAAGAATGCATCAATGTCTTCTTCCGTACAGGTCACCTTGCTCTGATATAGGTCAGCATAGTAATCGTAAAATGCTCTATTAATATCTTTCTGCCTACAGATTGCGGGTGTGTGTTCCCCTTTAAGTTCTAAAATTATCAAGCCCTCTGAGCACTTTGCGGGGTCTCAGATTTTAGTTGATGGGGAATCGCTGGGCGGGAGCTCTGCAATTTGTCCTACTACATTGGCGCCTAGCTATGCAAACCCACCCCTTTTGTAATGACATCCAATTACTTTCATTTTTAAAATTGACCTCTGATTTATAGTTGCCTGTTATTTAAATATTTTGTTTTCCTAAATTTCATTCCTACTCCCTGCTTTTTACGCCTATGATTTTTGAGAGAATAGAAATGGATCTGAGCAGCATTGAGAGCCTGTGGAGAGCTGAAGTTCTTCATTGTGAGATCCCTAAAGCTGGCAAAAAGAGCCAAGAAAGTGGAGTACCAGGTAGCCCTTAAAGCCTTGGAGGAGGTCTGTCTGCTGTAGGTCTGCACACATGTCCAAGCAGAGGATGGAAAAATATTCCCATAACTCCCCTGGGCACAAGCCCAGGGCACTTTTTTTTTTTTCCTTCTTTCTTCCTCCTAGGTGTTATGACCATCACCAGTCAGGGAACAAGGAGGACTCTAGCTGTCCCAGGAAACCACTCACAGGTGGGCCCTCCAAAGGGGTGGCCAGTGTGTCTTGGGATTTGGTGGAGGGGCATGCTGAAGTTGTCCCTTGAAGGAGAGGGTAAAACATGCACTAGTGTCCCTTAGTTGGGAGGTCGACCCAGAAGGTAAGCTGGTGATCCGTGACCGTGGGAGTCTCCCATTTCCCCATATCAGTGAATTGTGTCCCTGTCACTGCTCTGAGGGATGCCTGTGCTAGCCGACCACCGTGATGTAAAATTTGTTTCCCCAGGGCAGCTATGTAGGATAACCAAGGCCCATGTGACGGACCTCTTCAGACCTTTGGCCCTGATATCCCTGGAAAGTGTCCCAGAGGAGGCTCATTGTCAGTCCCCAGAAGCTCATTGGCTGCATCCTTGGCAATGAATTTCCTTCGGTGTGAACAGTTAAGTGGGCTGGCCACTCGAAAACCCCAACCCCTCAGTTTTCTGGAAATCAGTGTCACCAGATGGAAATGTTGGAGGCCCAGCTGGAGAGTAACGAGTGGTTGTAGGTGCCATCCACCGTGGGAGGACAAGTGGGTCAAAGGTTAACTGCTCTGAGCGAAGAGACCCAAAGGCTGACCCTGGTGATGCCAGTTCTGACATGGAGGTGCTGCCTGCACTGTCGCAGACAGAGGACCCAAGAATGACCCCAGGCAGATCCTTATAATACGGTGTCACTGTAGGAAGCTGGATCTGTATATACTATACCAAAAAGAGGTGTGGTTTTCACAGAGGCTAGTGAGCCCCCAAGGTATGGCAGAGGTTAAAGTAGATAATACCTGTTCGAGGCATGTAGGCTGCTTAATTCACATCTTATGCATAGATTGCTGCCTAGTGTTGTGTCCGGATGATTGCACATTGTTGTCCTGGAAGAGTCTTCGAAGTATCACGAGATAGGTGGCTCCGCCCCTGGACTACAGTGCGCATGGGCATCCTCTCCATCCTCAGATTGTTTTTTTCCGCCATTGGGTTCGGATGTACTTTTCTTTACTCCAGTTCGGAAACTTTTCTACAAGGCCAAAAGGCCTTCGGGGTCGTCGGTATTGTTCTTTCGATCGGTGCCGAGTTCTTCCAGTTTTTTTCGAAGCAGGCCGTCGAAGAGCGCCGCGTGGCCTTTTCGACACCAAAGGCCCGATCGTCGATGGAACGGAGCCCGTTCAAACGATGCCCCCTTTGTAACTCAAAATACCCGCACATCGATGTGCACCCGGTGTGCAACAAGTGCTTATCACCAGACCACAACGAGGATAACTGTCTAGCTTGTGCTCGGTTCCGGTTGAAGAAGACGCTTAGACTCCGACGTGCAGCAAGACAAACAATGACGAAGCCAGCGCCCGACCCGGTGAATATCTTCGACGAAGACGACGATAAGGTCATCGAGACTGAGGATCCAGAACAAACGTCGGATCCAGGTTCGGAGCACGACTCCAACTACTATGAAGACGACGAAGAGCACGTCGTTGAAGATGAAAACGTTGAAGAGGTAAGGGACGACAGGGACGACATGTCCCCCATCGGAGCCGTCTATGACGACTCGAGAGATGAACCAGGCCCAACAGTGGGTACTGGGCCTAAACAAGACACTCTTAAACTTTCGAAGGCTCCGGTCGAGGCTTCGCCGAAAGGCCTTAGCCAAGATCATGATAAGCATTCTATAGCCTTAGCCAAGATCATGATAAGCATTCTAAAGCCCCGCGTCTCGGCCCGGCTAAGAATATCTCACACGAGCCATCGGTCGCCCAACTGAAAGCGAAACCGAAAGCTATCGAGGAAAAAACAAAACCGAAACTGCTAAAGTCAGCAATCGGATCGAAGAGTGCAAACACATCGGACTCTACGTCGAAAACCAGTGTCGAAGATTGGTGCGCTAAAGTCCATCGCTAAAGCCAAGTACGTCGAACCAACGAGGTCGGCGTCGACGGACAGCGACACAAACAAAGGACTCGACTCTCAAAAGGCCCTCGAACCGAGGCACCGAGTCGAAAAACAGCTCGTCAAAGCCCTCGAGCCAAAAACCAAAGGCGCCTCGAAGGAGCAAGTCTAATCGATAAAAAAGAGCGCACCTCCGGCGCAAGCACCAAAGTCGACGCAAAGTAAAAAGCACGGCGACAAAGCAAAGTCCGTCGGTCCCATATCGACGCCAGGCCCGAAGCTGCCGATAAAATTCAGACTGCCCCCAACAGCACGGCCTAAGGCGATAGATCCGAAAAAAGGGATCGAACCTTCCAAAACTGTGACACTTGGAAAGAGGAGTCATCCTCAAGAAGCAAGCGTTGTGTATCAGGAGCCCTCCTATGATGAACAGTCAAAGCTCCATATCGACGCCGACACTGGTACACTTAGTATTTATCAAAGAAAAATCAGGTCGGAAAATCCACTGGAATCCTATAAAATTCCACTAAAAAAGAAAAGGGACTCTTCCACATCGCCTGTCCTTTTTGAGAGTATGCAGTACCATGGCCAAGACACTTATGCATACTCACCCACCCGCTCTACTGAGGAGCTGGGGTATGACTATGAAGAACAATATAGCTACCCTGCGGACAATGATCAAGATGACCAGGCTCAAACCTGGACAGACACTGCTGACCAGGGGGAGTCTCAACCTATCCCTGATACTCCTTCTTATCCTGTAAAAACTTCGCCCACAGAGGATACAGCGGCGTTTAGTGCACTAAAAGAGAGGGCAGCACATAATCATGATGTGGACATGCATGCTGACCCAATTGAGGAGGATTTCTTGTTTGACACTTTCTCCACTTCAGAGAAATCAGTTAAAACATTGCCAATGTTAAAGGGTGTCCTCAAACACGCAGGAGACATTTTTAAGGAGACCACCAGAGCAAGGGTTATTAACCCCCGAATTGAAAGAAAATACAGACCGGTGCCTGTGGACCCTACATACATTAAGGGACAGTTGCCGTTGGACTCTTTGGTAGTCTCCAATGCTCGTAAACGTGCCAACTCCCAAACTACTGTTGATGCTCCTCCTCCAGACAAAGAGTCTAAAGTGTTAGAAGCTTCTGGGAAGAGGGTGGCTGCACAAGCAGCTAACATCTGGAGAATTTCTAACACACAGGCCCTATTAGCCAGATACGATAGGGCACATTATGAAACATTGGAGCAACTGCTACAAAATTTGCCTGATGCCTACAAAGAAGGAGCAGAAACACTGATACAGGAAGGGAAACTCATATTCAACGCTTCCATTAAATGTGTGCTGGACGTAGCTGACACTGCAGCCAGAGCCATCAACACTAGTGTCATGCTCAGAAGTGATGCTTGGTTGCTTATCTCAGGGTTCAAACCAGAGATTCAAACTACTTTATTAAATCAGCCTTTAAACCCTGATTTTTTATTTGGTCCTGATGTGGACTCCATCTTAGAAAAAATTAAAAAGGACACAGAGACAGCCAAATCTATGGGGGCTTTGCAGTCACAACAATTCAGAGGTGGTTCCTTTCGTCGCTCCAATAACAGAGGAGCTTCAAGAGGACAGGCATCCCAGCAGACTCAATACAACAAAGGGAACACGCAAACCACCTATACTAAAACAAGCAGAGGTGGATACCGTGGCAACAGCAGTAAAGGCAGAGGATGAGGGAATAACACCACCAGATCCTCCGCCAATACTAAGCAGTGACGCCTTGTCGCTGCCCCCGGACCATATAACACCGGTCGGGGGCAGATTACAACAGTTCCTGCCAGTCTGGGAAAGCATTACCACAGACAGGTGGGTGAGACAACTCATTCAGTTTGGTTATTGTCTAGAGCTAACATCCACTCCACCCAACATACCCCCAAAACACCGTCCTATGTCTGCAGAGCACATACACTTATTGCAGCAAGAAGTTATCAGCATGCTGCAAAAAGGGGCCATAGAACTCGTTCCTATACAGGAACAGGGTACAGGGGTGTACTCTCTGTACTTCTTAATCCCCAAAAAGGATGGGTCTCTCAGGCCAATACTAGACCTCAGGCCCCTAAACCAATACATCTTGTCAGAACACTTTCACATGCTCACTTTACAGCAAGTTCTGCCATTACTCAGTCAGGGAGACTTCCTCGCAACCCTAGACCTAAAGGATGCGTATTTCCACATACCAATACATCCAGCACACAGGAAGTATCTCCGGTTTACCATCCAAAATCAGCACTACCAGTTCAAGGTACTGCCTTTCGGGGTGACCACAGCCCCCAGGGTGTTTACCAAGTGCCTAGGGACAGTGGCTGCACACCTACGGAGAAACCATGTTCACGTCTACCCCTATCTGGACGACTGGCTCATCCAAGCAAAGTCAGCCCAGCAATGTGCCAGTCACGTGTCCTGCACTATTCACCTCCTACACAGCCTTGGATTCTCATTAAACTACCCAAAGTCTCATCTTCAGCCCGCCCACGTACAGCAGTACCTGGGAGCCACAATAGACACTCTGGCGGCAAAGGCGCAGCCAAACTCAGCCAGAATCAACAGCATTCAGTTACTCATTCAAAAAATCAGACCCCAACACTCGCTCACAGCAAGGGTGTTTATGCAGTTGATAGGCATGATGGCCTTCTGCATTTTCATAGTCCCTCACACGAGACTACACATGCGTCCGCTACAGGAGTGCTTAGCACGGCAGTGGAACCAGGCTCAGGGACAATTGAAAGACCTAGTGTTGGTGACCGGTCGCGCATACAGCTCTCTGCATTGGTGAAAACCACAAAACCTTTGCAGGGGACGACCGTTCCAAGAGCCTGTACCACAAATAGTGCTGACGGACGCATCTCTCCTAGGATGGGGAGCGCATGTCCTCCATTACACAGTGCAAGGACTATGGACAACACAGCAGAAGCGGATGCACATCAACCTGCAGGAACTGATGGTAATCTTTATGGCGCTGAAAGCTTTCAAGGTACACTTGTGCAACAAAGTCGGGTTGATCCTAACGGACAACATGACTGCCATGTACTACATAAAGAAGCAGGGAGGGACACACTCTCCACACTTGTCCCATCTAGCGCAAAGCATGTGATTGTGGGCCATTCGGAGAAACATCTTCCTCATGGCGGAACACCTCCCAGGCAAGGACAACCAGATGGCGGACCTGCTCAGCAGACACAACCACCAGATGCACGAGTGGGAGATGCATCCCTCAGTGCTGCAGCCGTACTTCCAGCGGTGGGGTCACCCAAAAATAGACCTGTTCGCCACAAAAGAAAACACAAAATGCCAAAGCTTCGCCGCCAGGTTTCCACATCCGCAATCTCAGGGCAATGCGATATGGATGAACTGGTCAGGCAGGTTTGCGTACGCTTTTCCCCCAGCCCCGCTCATACCACTAGTGGCACGCAAACTGCGACAACACTCAATGACACTAATCCTAGTTGCTTCAACATGGGCGCGGCAACCATGGTACACCACGTTCCTAGAACTTTCCATGGTTCCTCATCGAAGGCTGCGATTAACACCCAGCCTTTTAACGCAGAGCCATGGCGACATTCAGCACCCAGATCCGCAACAGTTAAACCTTGCGATCTGGCTCCTGAGGTCATAGTTTGGTTACCTCAACTTGCACCCTGACTGTATGAATATTATCAAAGAGGCAAGGAGGCCTACAACCAGGGCATGCTATGGCATGGAAACAATTTGTCATCTATTGCAAAAATAATGACATAAATCCGCTAGATGCATCTACTCAGAACATCATATGTTACCTCCTACATTTACACAGATGCAATCTGGCTTACAGCTCCATTCGTATACATTTAGCTGCGGTGGCAGCTTATCTTCAAAACAGGCAGCACCTTTCACTCTTCAGGGTACCTGCTATTAAAGCTTTCCTGGAGGGACTCAAACGAATCATTCCTCCAAGACACCCACCTTCACCTGTCTGGAACCTCAAAGTGGTTCTTACCAGACTAATGGGACCACCTTTTGAACCTCTACACTCCTGTGAGATACAATTCCTAACGTGGAAAGTAGCTTTCCTAGTTGCGATTACATCACTCAGAAGAGTTAGTGATCTACAAGCCCTAACTATTCAGGAGCCATTCATACAAATTCACGCTAATAGGGTAGTGCTGCGAACTAACCCTAAATTTATGCCAAAGGTGGTGTCCCAGTTTCACATCAATCAAGCTATAGAACTGCCAGTATTCTTCCCTAATCCAGATTCCGTGGCAGAATGAGCTCTACATACCCTTGACGTTAAAAGAGCTCTCCTGTACTATATAGACAGAACAAAACTTTTCAGAAAGACTAAACAACTGTTTGTTGCCTTTTCACCACAGCACAAAGGCAACCCCATTTCCAAATCAGGTATAGTCAGATAGTTTAAGTGCATACAAATCTGTTATCAAAAGGCTAAACGCACATTAACGGTTCCCCCAAGAGCGCATTCCACACGCAAGTTACGGGCATCCATGGCTTTCCTAGGAAACATTCCTCTAGAAGACATATGTAAGGCAGACACATGGACTACCATACACACATTTACCAAACACTACTGCGTAGATGTACACTCCAAGCAGCTGTAGGACAGGCTGTACTCAAAACTCTTTTTCAAACTGCTGCAGCTGGCACGGGCAACCGCCGCTAAGAGGAGACTGCTATACATTCTATGCATAAGATGTGAATTCAGCAGCCCACATGCCTCGAACGGAATATGCTACTTACCAGTATGCATCTGTTCTTGGCATGTAGGGCTGCTGATATTCACATCGTTTTAAGAAAGCTTTCTATAAATTTCAATCTAATACAGTTTTACACTTTGCAGTGATAAAGATATGCAGTGCAATGTAATGGTACAATTCAATGTATTGCTACAGAGGAAAACCAGGTTAGTTACTTACAAGTAAGTACCCAGTTTTGTAGTTGAGTCTTGAACTAGTAGCACTTACACAGGGCAAGTGTCAGGTAGGTAAAGAGTGCACAATCAGCAGCACAGGGGTGGCCGGGGGCAGAGGTCAAATGAGAGGTCGGGCCCAATGTAGTGCTATGGAGATGGGCTACTCTGAAGAGCACCGGTCACAGGTAGCTACTTGCGGGTTCGAGGGCAGGGGGGCCCAGGAATCAAACGGGGCCACAATTAGACACCAAAAGTGCACCTCTAGCGGCATTCGGGTGGCAGGTGCAAAGTAGGCATCTGACTCTCAATGCAAACCAATTGAGGACGTTTGTTGTAAAGCATGGTTGCAGGCTCGGCACAGGATGCTTGGCACAGGAGTATTGGATGAGGAACCCAGTGACTGGAAGGTGAAGTTGGAGTGTTGCTGGACACAAGGACACCTTCAGTAGGGCACCCCAAGGCCAGGGGGGCTGCATGTACTGGGGTGTCCTTTCATGTCGGGTTTTCTCTTCAGATTTGATCGGGGGTGGGGGGACCCTTCAAGATAAGGCTGCAGGCAGTGCAGTGGAGGTTGGACAAGGTCGTCCAAAGCTGAATCGCAAGCCTGGATTGCTGGGGGGGGGGGGCTTCACTGGGGTGTTGGGCCTCTCAGGCCTTTGGCGTTGGGTGCAAAGGGGTGCAGACAAGCGGTTCTGTCCAGATCTGTCTGAGCTGGAATTGGTTGATGGGCAAATCCAGTGTCCACAGGAGATCAGAGTCTTTTCTTAATATGAGAGCAAGTACCAAGGGTTCTTGGAGGAGGCTGGCTGCAGGACATGCCAGTTTCAGCTTGAAGAGATTCTGAAGCAGGAGACAGGCCAGTAGGGCTGGGGCCAAAGCAGCTGTCTTCTTTCTTTTCTCTGCAGCACAGCTGTTCGGTCCTCCTTGTCGAATCTAAGGAGCAAGGTTCAGGGGTGTCCCAAATACCTGGATTGAGGGTCTTTACAGGGGTGTGCAGGTTGGGACCAATGGGTCCCCTCCCTAGTGTCTATACCCTTTCTTATGCACCTTCCTGCGTATGCCTCGTCCTGGTTCAGAGAGTCCTTTGGTTTTCAAGATGGACGTGACTCTGATGTGTGCTTCACTTAGTCTCCAGAGAGGTGGGGTTGGCAAAGGTGGGCACACCTCTTCCTCTGGTTTCCCGCCAACCCTCCCGCCCAAAGTAGGTGGTCAGTACCGGTGGGAGCTAGCTGATGATAGACACGGGGTAGCTAACAAAGGCGGCAAGCCTTTTAGTTTCCTCTTCGTGGACCCAGCCCATTCCAGGGGAGGAGGCATGACACTGCTCAGGATGTGCTTTATTTCAGGACCCAGAGAGAGGGGGGCTCTCTACCCAAGGGTCTAGAAACTGGTCTGGTGGTGGCAGGTAGTCATTCAGGAACCACACCAGGGTTGGTCTTTTTGTAGGGGGCATCTCTAAGATGCCCTTTGAGTGCATTTACATTAAATCCAACACTGGCATCCTTGTGGGTTTAATGTGCTGAGAAGTTTGGTACCAAACTCCCCAGTCTTCAGTAAAGCCATCATGGATATGTGGAGTTTGTGCCGACAAACTCAAAATGGTTTCACTGCACTTACGATGTCTGTGAAGGTCACATACACTGTTGGGGCATTTTGCTCATGCAGCTATGCCCTCACCTGTGGTATGGTGCACCCTGGCTTTAGGGCTGTAAGGTCTGCTAAAGGAGTGACTATCCCATGCAACAGGCAGTGGTGTTGGGCATGTCCCAACTCTTCAATTTGGTCTGCACCAAAACATGCAGCCTGCAATGCGTGTGGGTTTTAAGATGAAGGGTCTCTGAGGGTGGCATAATACATGCTTCAGCCCTCAGAGGCCCTCATCAGGCCCTTGGTCCCAGGATACCTTCTAAAAGGGACTTACAGGTGGCCCAGAGGTGTGCCACTTGTGGAGACAAAGGTACAGTTTTAGGCAAGAACACAGGCCCTGGAGAGCCCGTGTGGCAGGGACCCAGGGCACACTGTCAAGTTGGCTTCATGTATCTGGCTGAAAGTTAGGAGGTAGGCATGCAAAAAGGGGCACTTTCCTGAAGTCCTCTTTGAGGGCTGTTCCCCACCCCCCACCCCTTTGAGCAGATGCCTGGCAGTCCAGAACTTTTAGTCTCAGGATACCACCTCTCAGGTGGCAGAAGTCTGAGTGACAGGAGGGTGTTTAGGTACCTGAGTGTGCATCACCCCAGTCGGGAACCTAGGGGGACAGGGAGACCTTCAAGAGCAAGTGGCGGGCGGGGCATTCTTACCAGCCCCATGGCTGGAAGTGAGACTTGCCCAAGACACCAGACTGGAACCTTCACCTGCAGTGGATTGCCAGGGGCCTGGCTCAACACTGGCAGTTGTCCGTGGCTTTGGTTGGTTGCTGTTCTTATGAGATGTTTTTCTACATTGGCGGCATAGGCCTGACCCAGGGGGGCGAATGAGCCACATCCCCTTGTTGACTAGGATGTTACTATCTGCATACTGGGATGAATTTGTGAGCAAGGGAAGGTAAAGAGCCTCACAGATAAGGTATGCAGAAAGGAATAGTTGTCCGCATGGGCCAGCCAGAGGATGGTGTAGATGGTTGTTGGAAATGGATCTCTGGTTGTCTAAGGCTTGCGCCAAAGCCAGCCAGACACCACCACTCTAGTCAGGGCCAGGGAGTTACACGCCAAAGATAACCCCTGCTCACCCCCTTGGTAGCTTGGCACGAGCAGTCAGGCTTATCCCGGTGGCAATTTGTAAATTATTTGCGCAACACACACCAACAACATACTAGGCACACCACAAAAGGAACTCTACACAAGATTATATCAGAAATAGCCTTTGTAATATCATAAAACACATTAGATGGTAATCACACAATATACACTGTGCCATCTGGCACTGGGCAATATTTACAGGGGATTATATACACAACAGGGCCACGTGGATTACTGTCAGACAGAATCATCACTTAGTAAAGATAATAAATGTAGATATATAATAAACGTAAAACGCAACCAGTAATTACTGGCAACACTATACTCCGCATCATCCTGTAACATAAATCTGCACAGTATCACATTAGGCGAGAAATATATTCTGCGCCAACCTCGTAAGCCTAAACGTATTAGACCATAACCTCCTATGCATAACTCACATTAGGAAATACTCTTACTAACATAAACAGCAGTAGGTAATAACTCATTCCTAAACCACAGTAGAGAATAACTCAAACATAAACAGTATGAAAAACATCATAATTATAAAAACATATTTAGAGGTATGAATCAGGGTGAGTAAATCTTAGTATATAAATTACATTTCCTAGCACCACATAATCACCTTCGGGCCTGGCGCCCTATTAACCTAACAGTCATACTAAGCCCTGCCCTCAACCAGTCAACGATGCCTGTCTACCGGGTCGCGCTCAGCTGCAGCCCGGCAATTTCCTTCGGTGGCAATGAGGGGTGGGCTCCCTTGTAAGTTTAAAATAAGAAGCGGGGTGAGCACCCACTGTTGAGGCATCACGGGGGATTCCCTACGATGGGGATTCCCTCTCCAAAAGGGGGCTGCAGCACAGCGCTGCGCAGCCCACGCTTTTCCTTTTCAGGGGAAATATAAATAAAAGCGATTGCAAGGCGCTAGATGCAGCCAGAAGTCCGGGAATAAAAAGCAAAGCGCTCCCAGGGTGCAAGATGTCCCCTCAAGTCTTTGAGGAATAAAAGGCGCAATGCAGGGCCCAGGGAGGCAAGCTCTCATGGCAGCCCCCCCTGGGCCCCAGCAGCAGCACGCCCCGGCAGAATTGAACATTTTCATGGTGTCACAGCCCCTATTTTTATACTACATTTCCTTTTGTGTAAAAGTGCAGGGCATGGGGGAACCAGATGCAACTGGTTTAGGGGTGATTTGGAGCACTTTGTTTTGCCAAGCTCCTCTTCCCCTTTGTCAGGTGGGGACTAGGTGATCAGACACACCACAGGGGGCGAAGCCAGCATTGTACAGGCTGGGCATAGTTCTATTCAGAGTCAAGGGGTTAACCCTCCCACTACTCTCAACCCAGATGTCCTATCCAGCACAGCGCTGACTCATCCTGCCCCTCCTGGAGCCACCCACACCCCTCAACTCCTGTCACTCACAAGCCAGACATGAAATTCACATCAGGCAGGCAGACACATAGCACACAGAAATGCCAACTTCTAAAAGTGGCATTTCTAAAATAACCACAATAAATCTGCGCACACCATTGCGCAGCATTTATTCACACATACCAGACTTGTCCACACTGCTCCCCTCATAACAGGAATTACCACTGAAACACACTGCATTCCTATGGGAGGGCAAGCCAACCATACAAGTGTAACACAGAGAGTGCACGCACTTTACACTGGACCACAGTGCTAAAGTGCCCAGAGGCCACAAACCACCAATATCAAGTCAGAGAAAAGGCAAAATGTTTAGGGGTGAACCTGCCAAAAAGGGCCAAGTCCTACAATGGTACAGATAGAATGTTGTGCCCGATTCAGCCTATCACTTGAGCAGGGAATCCCATAAAGGTATTGATTAGTTGACACCCAGCTCATCCTCCCTCACCAAAGACCCCACCACTGCCAAACTCAACTTCCAGAAAGGAATGCAAGACATCGCAGTATGGAACAGCTGCCTGAAGCTCATGCCTTGAAGACAGAAGTCCTCGTCACCACCCCTTCTGCATAGGACAGCACCTGGTTGCTGACTGCCCTCAGAAGCCCACCTACCCCCTCAGACCACGACAAGAACTCCGCATCGTACTAGACTCATCACTAACCGACAGGTCAATGACGTCGCCTCCATCTGCTTAAACCTCCATCGGCATCTTCCTCAAGGCCTTCAAGTGGATCCCCGCTGAGTCAAGGAAGACAGTCACCCACGCACTCCTCACCAGCAGACTGGACTATGGAAACGCACTCTACACCGGCATCAACAAGTCCCTACTGCGCAAACTCCAGACAGTACAGAACGCTGCCGCTAGCCTCATCATCCCCCGACAAAATTCAAAATACTCATTCACGCCTACAAATGCCTACACAACAATGGACCCAAATATCTCAACGTCAGAATCAACTTCCACATACCCAAAAGAAACCTCCGATCTTCCAACCTCGCACTGGCCGAAACCCTGCGCATCCACAGAGCCAAAGCAGGCGGAAAATTCTTCTCACATTGCAGCCAAGACCTGGAACGAGCTACTGGTAGACATCAGATGCGCCCCCTCCCTGAACACCTTCAGGAAGACCCTCAAGAACTGGCTGTTCCGCTAAACAGATTTGCGGACCCCCCAACCAGTGCCTTGAGACCCTCACGGGTGAGTAGCGTGCTTACAATTCCCTGACTGATTGATTAGTCTAGCTTAGCTTTCGGCTGGTTGGAAATGTGCCCTTTATGTATGGCCAATCTGGATACCTTTCATCTTTTTTGCTGAACCCCAGTTTTGCTGGTTGTAGAACTCTGTGCACTTTACCCCTGTTAATCAGTGCTAATGTGCTTGTACTCCTTCCAACAGGACTACATTGGTATACACCTGAGTAGTTTATTTAATTTGCCTATAAGTAGTGCCTAGTATAAGGTATCAAATGAACAAGTAGTGACAATGAGCATACAGTAAAGCTTAATTAATTATAAACAGTCTCTTCAGATCCATGAAATTCATAGAAAATTATTTAGCAAGGA
The DNA here is from genome assembly GCF_964261635.1 of Lissotriton helveticus. NCBI lineage: Eukaryota > Metazoa > Chordata > Amphibia > Caudata > Salamandridae > Lissotriton > Lissotriton helveticus. The sequence goes on from NC_136061.1 coordinate 1,930,946,498, forward strand.
GTCTTAATCTGTTTTCATCAATTATTCTTTATTTTCATTTTCAGTCAAATGCATCAGCCCAGCCAATGTATTTCGTCCAAACTTGAACTTCCTCCGGGTTGGAAATATCTCTTAAAGATAGCTGAAGCAATCTTCTAATATACTTCATTAGATGCAAACGCTTGTAGTCCCCTTGGCAGCTGTTCGGTCAAGAACTTTTAAGGATTATTGTCTTTTATCCATACCTGCATGCTCCCCGCTCGAGTGTGAAACACACTCAAGCACATACGCTTGTAGTCCCCTTGGTGGCTGTTCGGTCAAGAACTGCCCAGCTGATCATTATGCGGTGAACTCTGTGGGCCTCTCCTGAGGGGCTTTAGAAATGTACTCCTGTGGTGAATTGGGACTTAACAGACTAAAGTCAGAAGATAACATTTTTGGACCAGAATTTACCCGGTTAGTGTATCAGACCCTTGCTTCATTGTGGTCTGCGTCAAATTGAACCTAGGTCCTGTTCTACCGTAACCTTTAAGTATCCTTGGCACTTAGTGCTAGTTCCCTGTATTGGACGTTTGTCATCTTGGTGTTTATTAAAATCTACTCTTTTTTTTCGAATTCATTGTTTTTTTATGGTTTTGCATTTCAACTTTATTACTGTTTTAGTACTGCGTAAATTCTTTACACATTGCCTCGAAGTTAAGCCTGCCTGATCTGTCCATATATACCGGGGGTTGAGCTCAGGTTTATTTAATCACTTTAGTGGTTCACCCTTGCAAGGATTGTGTTTAATACTTTAGGTGGGCACTAGCCCCCCTTAACTTATAACCCAATTTCTTACAAAGGTGTGTTATTACACTATGTTCAAACCTGCAGACAGGTATTTTGTGATAACTATATTCCTAATGGTTGCCAGCTATGTGCAAAACAGTCGTGTTCAGCTGGAAATGACTATAGCTCATATTTGTTCATTGTGAAAAGTCATCAGATGGCATAAAACTGACCTGTATATTGTGCTATCCCCAAATGTAAAATGCCTCCACAGACCTGCTCACCCTACCGCAATTTACTATCTACCTGACCCTTACTTAACTGATTAAAGCCCTTTGCCGGCCATTACATTCTCTGTCTCCAAAACCTCCAGCTACCCATGAGGAGAGTCTCACCTGTCCAACAAAATATTCGCAGCCAAACCCTGCTATCCCCAAAGATCCCACTGCTGGCTGTAAACCGTTACAATATAATCCTGATATCTGAAAGAAATACGTTAGTTATAGATTCCTTACCTTAGAATTACCCCCAGGCGTCTGACTGGATCCGGAAAGTTTTTTTAGTCAGCAGAACCTCTGCGCGACGTAGCCCTCGCGCACTAACGTCAGTTATTTCTTTTTCTGTTACAGCCAGCTCAGATCCAGGAAGAGCGGTACCAGAGTCATTTTTTTACTACGTTTTTCTCAACTTTTGTCGACTTCGTGTTTAGAGTCTTCGACTCCGGACAGGTGCACGAGGGATGCCGGGTTTTAAGGCCTGCGGTTCCTGTAACAAGCTTATGTCGGTGACGGATCCGTACCGCCTGTGCCTCTTTTTCCTGGAGCGCGACCACTACCCCAAGTCATGCGCCGACTGTCAGTTGTTGACGCCTAAGGCTTTGCGGGAGCAGGCCCGAAAGCTGCTTGAACGACAGTCTGCTCCGTGCCGTTTGACGTCCCGGTCAAGAGAGGGGTTGAGGGACCGGTCACTGAGCCATCGCCATTCAGACAAGTCATCACACTCTGGGTCGGTTAAGTCGAAGCTTAAGAAAAAGTTGAATAAGCATTGTCGCTCTTCGATTTCTCCTCGTCGGTCGGGTTACCTGACATGGCCCACAGGTGGTGCCCCTCCCGCAGCTCCGCGCCCAGAGCCCGATGGATCGACTCCAAGCTTCCCTCCCTTTCTGGGGACAGGAGTAACTCCCGCCCAGCTTTGTACGTTCTACGAGGCGATGCATGCCATCTTTGGGCGTACCGACCCGCTGGTGCGCCTTCAGGCCTGCGTACTCGATTAGGGGGGGGACTAGGTCTTTGCTGCCAGTGGCTCCGTGCCGCAGGCCCCCCCATGCTCCCCTTGGAACCAGGCCTGGATCTGGATCGATACCAGTTGACCTAATTAAACCTCCGCCGGCACCGCTTCCTCTGGCACCACTACCACGCTCGGCGCCGGTCAGCTCCCCGGCCTGGACACTGAGCCGGACCGGTGCCGGTCGATGCTGGATCAGGTGCCGATGGGTACTTTTGTCCCTGTGTTCCACCCAGTCCATTTTCAGCCTGTTTGGCAGCCAGAGGTGGGTGAGGAGGACTGGGAGGGGTCAGGTAACCCTGTAAATGACCAGCTAGAGACTGAGCAGGACTGGAGAGAGGAACTGGGGGATGCCAGTGGTCTTGACACTTCACCCAACCTTGGCATGTTATCTCCGCCTACAGTGACTAAGGAGGAGGGATCGTCATACGCTGTAGTGTTGCATAGGGCGGCCGAGGCTCTCAACCTCAAGCTTCCTATGGTGGCAGTCAGGACTAACCTCTGGACTGAGGTGCTTCAACTGGCAGCGAGCTCTTCGGAGCCCCTGCTGCCGTTTAATGAAGCCCTCACCTACGTCCATTTTGGCACGTGGTCCAGGCCCAACACAGGGGCTCCCGTGGACAGAATGATCACCCCATGCCACCGCCCAGCTCCAAGCGACCCCACTTTCCTCTCCCAATACCCCACCGCAGAGAGCTCGGTGGTCCAAGCCTCCATCTCCAAAAGCACCTTCCCTACCGCTCCACCGGAAAGGGGATCCAAGAAGCAGGACCACTTTAGCAAGAAAATGTTCTCTTCCGCCCGCTTAGGACTGCAGTCCGTAAACACTACATGTCTCTTGTGCCGTTATTTGCACTTTGTGTGGGATACAGTGGCGCAAGTGCTGCCTCAGTATCTGGAGCAGGCCCAGGCAGTGCTCTCCCAGGCTGTTGCCACCGGGGTGGATGCAGCAAAGTTTATGATCCATTGTGGGCTGGACACCGCTGACTGTCTGAGCAGGACCATTTCAACGTCGGTATCGCTTCAACGCTATGCCTGGATGAGGTCCACTGGCTTTTCAGGGGATGTCCAGAACACTCTGATGGACATACCTTTTGATGGCCGTCGCCTTTTTGGCGACAAAGCAGACAACGCCTTAGAGCCCTTCAAGGACTCACGAGCTACAGCCAAGTCCTTGGGCCTCTCCTCCCGTCCAGCGCAGTCTGCTTTTCGCCCCTTTCGTGCCTACGGAAGGGGTGCTCCGCCAGGTCCTACCCAGGGCCAAAGGCTGCAGCAAGTTACCCACTCTTTGCGCGGCCGAGAACGTGGAAACAACCGGCAAGGATCTGGGGCCAGTCCACCTACAATGCCTCTGAAGCAGCCTCCTAGTCAGTCCTTTCAGGCTCATAAAACACCAGTGGGTGGCAGGATTCGCCATCCTTTCCCCCACTGACACACCATCACTTTGGACAGGTATGTTTTGCTACTCCCTCTCCTTCAAGACTACCCTTCTAACCGTGGAACCGTGATACCACCGCATGTCGGAGGATCACCTGGCCCTTCTCCAGCAGGAAGTTACAGCTCTTTTGGCCAATGGAGACATTGAGCGCGTCCCTGTCCCAGAAGTAGGTTGCGGTTGCTATTACCACTACTTTGTGGTTCCCAAGAAGGACAAGGGCCTGCGTCCTATCTTCGACCTCAGGGACGTCAATCGCTTCCCCGGAAGGAGAGGTTCAAAATGTTGGCGCTTGCTCAGGTCTTGTCTGCCCTCGTTCCGCAAGACTGGATGGTAGCGTTGGACTTGCAGGATGCTAATTTTCACATCCCTGTCATGCCGGCCCACTGGCGTTACCTGCGGTAGGCCACGAGCACTTTCAATTTACCAGCGCCCCTCGGATGTTCACAAAACTGATGGCGGTGGTCGCAGGTCATCTGCGCAGATCAGGGGTATCTCGACGACTGGCAGTTGAAGGTGGCTCGACTCAGGCAGTCGCCTCCCACCTCCAGACTACGGCCAACCTCCTGCATTTGCTGTGGTTCTCCATCAATGTGCCGAAGTCGCACCTGATTCCCCCTCAGAAGCTCCTCTTTATCGGAGCGGTTCTGGACACAACGCGGTTCCGGGTCTAGCCTCCCAAATAGCGAGTCCAGGATATTCGGGCTATGATTCTGATCTGTCAGCATCTGTCCCGGGTTTCGGTCAGAATGACCCTGAGGCTGCTGGGCCTCATGGCCTCCTGCATCCTGCTGATAGCTCATGCAGGTGGCATATGCGAGCTCTGCAGTGGGACCTGAAGTTCCAGTGGGCGCGGCATCGGAGGAATCTGTCCGATTGCGTCCAGATCTCGGAGAGCACTGCTCGACAACTGCAGTTGTGGCTTACGAACCAGGATTGTGTCAATGCCAGATCCCTCTCCCTTCCCTCTCCCTTCCCCACCCAAACCACACTGTGGTGACGGATGCCTCCCTTCTGGGGTGGGGCGGCCACATGGGAGAGGTGGAGATCAGAGGCCTCTAGTCTATGGCGGAGTGTGGGCTTCACATCAACCTTCTGGAGCTCCGGGCGATTCATCTTGCACTGAAGGCATTCCTTCCCTCTGTACGGGGATGAGTAGTGCAGGTGTTCACGGACAACACCACTTCCATGTGGTATTGCAACAAACCGGGCGGGGTGGGGTCGTGGACCGTATGTCAGGACACCCTCTGCCTCTGGACATGGCTGGAACATCAAGGCATATCCTTGGTGTTTTAACACCTGGCAGGTTCTCTGAACGCCAGGGCGGATGAACTCAGCCGCAGGTGCATGATGGATCATGAATGGCGTCTTCACTCGGAGGTGGTGCAAAGTCTCTTTCAACAGTGGGGAGAGCCTTGGTTGGATCTATTTGCCACCGAAGAGAACGTGCAATGTCAACAATTCTGCGCGTTGGAATTTCCAAGGTGGCACTCGCTCGGCGACGCTTTTTGTCGCGAGTGGAGTTGCGGTCTGTTGTACGCCTTTCCGCCTATACCACTTCTCCCCAGACTGCTGAAGATTAGGCGCGACTGGGCCCGAGCCATTTTTGTGGCTCCGGATTGGGCATGAAGAGTCTGGTATCCCGAGCTGCTCAACATGGCCATCAATCCTCCGATCAGACTGCATTTTTGGGATGATCTTCTGTCTCAGCAGCAGGGGACGGTCCTCCACCCGAACCTGTCCAGTCTCCACCTCCTTGCGTGGAGATTGAGCGGCAGCAGTTTACGTCTTTTGACCTGCCTCCTGAAGTCTGTGACTTAATCTTGGCAGCCAGGCGTCCCTCCACAAAGACTGTATACGCCTGCAGGTGGAACAAATTTGTGGCATGGTGCACAGTAAAGGCTGTGAATCCCCTTTATCACCCTCTCGCTGAAGTACTTTTGTTCCTTCTCTCTTTAGCCCAGCAGGGCTCTGCTCTGGGCACTATCAAGGACTACCTTTTGGCCATATCTGCCTTCCTTCGGCTGCCAGATCAGCCTTCTCTTTTCAAGTCCCCGGTAGTTAACTGTTTCTTAAAAGACTTAACACATCTTTTTCCTCCAATTCCTTTGGTTATGCCTCAGTGGGACTTGAATCTTGTGCTAACTTATTTAATGTGCGCTCCCTTTGAGCCGCTTCACAACTGTCCTTTACGTCTCTTGACGGACTGCTTTCCTGGTAGCCATCACATCTGCTAGGAAGGTGAGTGAGCTTCAGGCTCTTTCTTCAAAACCTCCTTTCTTGTCTGTTCATCCGGACAAGGTGATTCTCAGGACCTAACCATCCTTTCTTCCTAAGGTGGCCACTGCCTTCCACATCGTGCAGACCATTACTTTGCCCACCTTCTTTCCGCATCTTTCAAAGGAAGATGAGAGGCTCCACTGTCTGGACCAAAAACTTGCGTTCTCCTATCTGGATCGCATAAAGCAGTTCTGGGTGGATGATTAACTTTTTGTTGGTTACTTGGGTGCAAAGAAGGGTCGGGCCATCTCAGATGCACCGTTTCTCAATGGGTCATGTTGTGTATTAAGGCTTGTTACTCTCTAGCTAAAAAGGAGTCTCCAGTCGGGCTACGCGCTCCTTCCACCAGGGCGACGGTAGCCACTACTGCCTTGGGAAAGGGAGTTCCTCTGAATGACATCAGGCAGTCACGTGGGCATCGCTGCACACGTTCACCAAATACTACTGCCTGGACAGCCAAGTCCGGAGAGATGGCTTCTTTGGCCGTTCTGTTCTCCAGGATTTTCTGGTGTGATCTTGGTTCGCAGGCCCTCCACCGGGGTTGGTAATGCTGGGGTATCTCTTCTAAGGTAAGGAGTCTATAACTAACGTGTTTCTTTCAGATGCACAAGTTACTTACCTTCAGTAATGATATATCTGTAAGAAACATAAGTTAGCAATAGCTTCCTAACCGCCCGACCCATCCTCCCCGTTCTGCAAACTGATTTCTAACGTTAAGGACATCCTTTCAGGCACCTAGTTTTATGCACCAATGGTCAGTGTCTTGCATGCCTCTGCGTTTCTGGCACGGAAAGTAGTGTACAGAACTGATGTCAGCGCGCGAAGGCAGCGTCTAAGTAGCTGCTGCGACGTCATCCTGGTGACCACGACGGCGGACGCGGAGCAGACCGACGCCACCTTCCGACGAGCAGAGGTACTGCTGACGAAAAAACTTTCCAAATCCAGTCTGATGCCTGGGGGTAATTCTAAGGTAAGGAATCTATAACTAACTAATGTTTCTTACAAATATATTGTTACCGAAGGTAAGTAACTTGTGCATCAGGTAGCCCTCGGATCCTCTGTTTAAACTTATATGTTCAGCCTTCAGATCCTTACTTTGAAACGTGTGATACTTTGTTCTTCCTATGTAGATCAATGAAGCCTTTGAGATAACCTAAACAATTTCCCAAGCTTCACAATACGCGAGTCTCCTTGCCTGCCTCCTATCAACCCCCTCAGCCAAAAGAGCTTCCAAGCACCTGCATTCACTTTTCATCCAGGCACTTAATTAGTTCGTAGCTACCACATTTGTCAAGTGAAATCTGGACTGTAAGTCATGTTTTCAGCAAAGTGGCATGCTCTTGTGCAGCAACTATTGGCACTCATTTTATACCAAGGGTCTCCAACCAGTAGCTCAAGCGCTACTAGTAGCTCGCTGAAGGCTAACCCAGTCCATTAGGTCATAGAAATTGTCTCGGAACATTTAAAGGAGGGAGTGAAGCCAGCCAAACCAATGGCAGGTATGCACACTAACAGATGCCCATGACAGTGGGTCGGCCTGCAACATCACCACCGATCTCAACTTGCAGTCTAGCAAGGTGGCATGAGATTGCTCATGTTAAAGGCCTTACTCTATCAATCAGTGTGTGTCAACACTCCGTCATGAAAGAATGACACAAGGAGCAAGAATAGTCAATGGACTGCAGGGTTGCGTGAAGTGGTCGAGATCAGTAATGCTAGAAGGGGAGATCAGAATTGGAATGTTGTTGGACATGGTCGTATTGTAACTTGCTTAATATTCACGAGTAGCTCAGAGTGATATTCATTGATTGGAAGAAGCTCCCATGATAGAAAAGGTTTGGACCCCTGTTCTATACATATTATCCAGCAAAATGGTTCTGCAAGGTAATGCTTGCCTCTGACGTAGTGATCAGAATCACAATCCCAGCAGAGTTGCATCTTTCCTGGGTTTGTATCTTAAGTAGAATTACATTATATAATAGCAAGTCTGTTTTTTGGACCACACTGATGGAACACCATTGGCTCTCTTTGCAGCCCAGCATCATCTTCAAACCACTTGCATCATTCAACAAGCCATCATGACAATCATCATGACTCCAATGGTTCTCTGCACACCTGCAGCAAGAATATTGAGAGCTCCATTGAAGACACTGGAGCAGCAGCCCATATAAACTCGTATAGGGCCACTGCTCTACATTATAATGCTCTTCAGTGCAAGCCTTCAATGCTGGCCTTTTAGTTTCCGGTATAGCCCGCAATCACGGGTATACAAACTTTCTAGATTTTATATTGTTTTCAAATCATTTTCCATACCATTGTGCCATGTTTAACTGTACAATCATTAGAGCTTGGGAAGGCAGCTAGTTTAGAGAGAAGGTCGAGCTAGCTGTCTGGTTTGGATGAAAGGACCAAAGCACAAGTCGAGCCATCAAAAGATGTGGCATGTAAATGACAGAAAATATCATGTGTGCCATGAGTGTACCAAGGGATGTCCTTTGTCATGGGCACTGCATGTATGGCCAATGTGTTTATTTTTTGTGAACCAGCATCATCTATTAAACGGTACACAAGTGAACATTTTATCTAGCACACATCCTTATGCTTACTCAAGCTGCTGTCAGATTTGACACAATCGAAATGAACGTGATGTACACAGGATACATTTGGTCAAATGGAGAAGCTGGGAATTTAACCCAGGCTCCCTGGTTATACATTGGACAATTCAGACACTAGATGATTATCTCCTCCTCTGTCACCACTAAAGGACAATTATTTATGCTCAATTATTTCATGACGGAAATTGGTACAGTATTTTCAATAAATATTTATGCATCACATGTTAATTTGATCCTAGCGTCATATCTAACTACTGCGGCAATAGTGGGGGGAGACTTTAATTCAATAACCGATGTGGAGCGCGATGGATCTCACCCCCCGCTACTCAGGACCTCGGTACATAGGATCTCCAAGACAAGGGCTAATTGGGGTCTTATAGATGCATGGCGCGCCCAGAATTTAGAAGAGAGGGATTACTCTTATTATTCTGGCCTCCACGACCTGCATGTGCGGTTGGATGCGATATTATGCGCCCCTGCGGTTCATTCTAAGGTGACAGGTAGTCAGTACCTGGCAAGAACGCTGTCCGACCATAACCCGTTGCTTGTGCGCTGACGATGGAGTGAGGAGAGGGCAGTCATACCGACCTGGCAGCTCAGACCAGAAGCATTGGAAGATCGGTCTTTGGGGAGGAACTGAGGACAGGTATTGAGAGATACTTCAAGGAGAACGCAGGGACCGCGACGTCCCTGGCGATTGAGTGGGATGTGTTTAAGGTTGTGACTAGTGGGATTTGTATTAGTAAGGTGGTGGGAGTGCGGAAATCGATTTTGAAGGACTTAGACGGGGCGGAAGGCCGGTTACGAGACGTGGAGAGGGTCAGCCCTGGAAACCCAGGGGGGCAGGCTTAGATCATCGGAAGCTAGAGAGGCAGTGGCGGTGCAGGTGGAGAGACTGCGCTCCTTTGACTATAAGTTATAGGGCAAGGATGCATGCCTAGGGAGATAAATCGAGCGTGCTGCTGGCGTGGTTAGCAAATCCGCCCCCCGGAGAATGCCGATTTTGGGCCTGCTATCCCCATCAGGGGAGGTGGTATACACGCAGTCGGGGATAAATGGCCTGTTCCTGGAATATTATGCTGGTTTATACAGTAGTCAGTTGGCTCAGGGCCCAGACGCTATACGGGAATATTTGGAAGAGGTGGCTCTACCGAGTTTGACCAAGGAGGAGGGGGACTTGCTGGGCAGCGAGATCGTGATAGGAGAGTTACTAGTGCGATTATGCATATGTCGTGTAACAAAACTCGGGGAGTGGATGGCCTCCCCATAGAGTTTTACTCTAATTATGCAGATTGCTTGGCTCCGCGGTTGCAATTGCTCTATCAGGAGGCATTCGAGGCAGGGAGGTTACCCAAGACCACCAGGGAGGCTATTATTATCCCTCTTCTGAAGCCTGGGAGAGAAGCCACGGATATGAAGGCATACCGCCCGCTGTCAATGTTGATGACTGACTATAAAATCTTGAGCCGAATACTGGCGTTGCACCTCCTCCCTTATATGTTACAGCTAATACACCAAGATCAATCCAGTTTCATCCCTAAGCGTAATGCGGCTTTCAATGTGCGACGGTTGTTGTGCATCCTGGAGAACTGTCGAGATCAGTTACCATGTGCTCTGATCTTATCGGTAGACATAGAAAAGGCATTTGATAGCCTGGAGTGGCCCTTTCTTTTTCAGGTTATGCGTAAGATGGGTTGGGGGAGAATTCCGTGCAGTGGACACAAATACTATATACATAGTCGACGGCTCTGGTGCGGACGGGGGAAACGGTATCGGCTTCCTGCAAAGTGGGACTAGGCACGCGACAGGGTTGCCCGCTTTCTCCACTGTTATTTGCGCTCGCAATGGTGGTGCAAGCTAGGTCGGGGAAGCACTATACTGGGTTGGAGATGCGTGGAGACGTACATTATATATCACTTGATAACCTGTTGATGTTCCTGGTGGGTCCTGGCAGATATTTAGGGGGAGCGGCGGAGCTGCTGCGGGTGTTTGGTGCGGCGTCAGGGCTGTGCGTGAACTGGGAGAAGACTAGTCTGTTCCCGGTGCGTTGGACAATGAAAATCCCTGACAGATTGCTTGGAATACGATGGGAGCCTTGCTGCCTACCGTATCTGGGAACTAACATTTACCATTAGCAGGCGGATCTTCTGGAGGGGAATGTGAATAGAGCAGTGAGGGGAGTCAGGGGCAATATGTTGTTCTGGTGTACTCTGCCGCTCTCAGTGGCGGGAAGAGTGGTGCTCTTGAAAATGGTGGCACTGCCTAGGCTGCTATAATATTTTAGGACGCTGCTGATCTGGAGTCCGGGACAGGTGTTTAGGACGCTTAGATCTATGGTAGGGGGCTTTTTATGGGGAAGCGGCAGAAGGCGGGTGGCTTTGACCACAATAATGCAACCTAGAGCGGAGGGGGTATGGGCAGTCCCGGACTTTGAATTATATTATCTAGCGGCCCAACTGCAGTGGCTCACACAGGCAGTTGCTCGAGAATATAGGGGACCGGAGGGACCTGAAGACCATTGGGTTCCACGGCTTGTATTAGCCTTTGTGGTGTTGGGCTAGCGACTACGGGTTTGCATCGTTGACTTCTGAAAAGAAAGCGCTAAGGGCATGCTGGAATAGAAGTAGGCGTGGAGTAGGAGTGACCCGACCGTATGCACCGGAGATCCCTCTTGGAATGTGTACGGTCCTTCAGCACGGAGGGGACTGGTCGACATTGGCTGAGTGGGAAGAACTGGGATTGCAGATGGTTGGGGACTTGGTGCTCTTTTGCCCTACCAATCACTGCAGGATAAATACGGATTGTCAAGGGGTGATTTCTTGGTGCATGCCGCCTCGGTGGCAGCAATTCAGGAATACTGGGGGGGAAGGGATGTTGAAACCGCAGACATCTCCGACGTGCCAATATATAGTAATGGCGGCAGGGATGGTGAAGGCTGTGACCTGCCTGTATCGGCGAATGCTGGGAGGGGGGCTTCAGCCACTGACTCGACTGCGAGAGAAATGGGAGGTGGATCTGGGCAAGGATATACCTGAATCAACTTGGTCTAAACTAGAGGAGAGGTCGTGGAAGGGTACGCGGAATGCTAGATTCAAACTTATACATTTCTATGTCATACATAGGGCGTACCTAACCCCAGAACCGATAAATACATATTTTGGTTTGGAGTCCGCCTGTTGCCCTAGATGCCTTCTGAATGCTGCAGATTTAATGCACATGATGTGGAGTTGCCCGCAGCTCGGTAACTACTGGCAAGAGGTGGTCGAGGTCTTATGTGGAGTAGCAGATAGAGCCCACAAGCATGCATACTACATTGGTATCCTCATACAGTACGCACCGCAGTAACGTGTGAATTCATTGATTTGGGGTTGTTGTTGGCTAAACGGGAATTAACAAGAAAGTGGAAATCTATGCAGGGCCCTAGTGTAGAGATGGAAAACAGAATTCAAGAGCTGGGCGGCTAGTGAGGGCATGGTTAGGCTCCAACAAGCCAGGAGAGTGAAATATGAAAAGGTGATGGAACCTGCATAACCATGGGAAGCAGTAGTGGCACTGCTGGCACGACCGGAGCCAGATTTGGACTCTGGTTCCTTGGGGACTCCACAGGGGTCTTCTGAGATACACTGCATATAGTCGGGATATGGGTGGTCATTGAGAGTATGGAAGCAAGCTTGGGCATGATGGGGATTGGATGACAGCCTGAATGTGATAGGCCGTGAACGCACCCTAACATGTTGAAGATAATTGGATGTCCTGGTCTACAGTACATAGAGCACACCGGTGTAAGGGGTAAGTCGGGGGGGTGGGGGGGGGAGGGGGCGAGCGAGACTTGAACCAGCGGGAGTACCGTGTTGGAACTCCATTGCATTACTGGGTTGTATACGTGGCAAGTTGAGTGGAGGTGAGGCAGGAACGATTATTCTGAAGTTGATATCGATGTGTGGTCAAACCTATCTGTGGACAGTGGCTATACAAATTGTGTTCTATATGTTGCCCATACTGATGAAGGTCTTGTATGGGGAGGGGGGGATGTTGTTTGGGTTGAAAACAAATGAAAAATATTTAAAAAATAAATAAAATCCCATGTTAATTTGATCTGACACCTACGTTTATACAATTTCTTTCTATAAAAAAAAGTATACATTTTAGCACAAGGGAAGGTAAGAGTATATACTTAGGTCTGCATTAGGCAGACTTTTTGATAGTACTAACCATCTTTAACCCAGCCATCTTCATTCATTAGTCTATTTAGGGCAATAACATTTTTCTTCTGCCAGCCACTGCAACGTGCAGTGGGTCACCTGACTTCAGTCATTAGCTCACTTGACTGTGAGTAACAGCATTTTGTCCTTCTTTAGGAGCACATTCACACACAAAATAATTTCCCTAAGGACTCCAATGACAATGTGTGCTTTTTGAGAACCCTCCCCCCCCCAAATTCTTTTGCTTTCAGCCATTTTTTTTATTGATTGAGTTGCGGCTATTCAACAAGAACGTTGTGCAAAAACCACAGCAAAATACGCATTGACAAATTAAAAAGGGTTGTAGACCAGCCCCAGACCTACTGTTTTTTCAATGCATGTGACGTTAGTATGTATCACAGCCTTCCTGTGATTTACCAACCCATAAAGAGGAAGCAGGTCAGCACCTCAATTGCAGGATGGAGCAAAATAAAGAAAAAAACACCTCCCACAGCTTATTGGCCAGTTACAAATCTGCAGTGACATGCATTTAGGATCAAGTCTGTTTTATTGGTTTGTGGCCAAGAAATAGCAGAATAGGAGACAAACAAACACACAGCTCTGTCACCTGCAACCGGAGGCTTGCAGCGTGTGAGAAGCAATAATTAACGTACCCCAAGAACTACTTCTACCCTCCCTCCCCCTTTGCATTCAATATGCATGCGTGTGTGTGTGTGTGTGTGTGTATATATATATATACATATATATATTTCAGGTATTATAAAGCGCAATGGCTACCCAAAAGCAGCTTCCCCGCGCAGACAGGTCATAAGAATGTAGGGCTGCTTAGGTAAATAAATGAGTTTTAAGTTGCTTTCTGAACTCTAAAAAGTTATTATTTGTCCCGAGGCTGATTGTTGGAAGTTCCACAGTTTTGAAGCAAGATAGTTGTTATTGTATACTTAATTGCGACATGCTGATGTGAGAAAGTGCCCTCTTTCTTGCATGGTATGCCCCCACTTTTTGCTGAATTGCTGATGTGCTTTGACTGAGTGTACCCTGGGCTCCTGCCAATCGGATACCCAGGGCCTGTGTTTCTCCCCTAAACCTGCATTGAAGCCTAAACCCAATTGGCACCTCTGGTCACATGTCAGCCCCTGGGAAATGGTACCATAGGTACTCAGGGCCCTGTGACCAGAGAAGGCCCCTAAGGGCTGCGGCACTTATTGTGCCACCCTTAGAGGCCCTGTGCCCTGACACACACACACGCACACACTCTGCCTTTGCAGGCTGCATGTCTTGGTGCAGAACTAAACAAAGAGTCGACATGGCACACATCCCTGTGTGCCATGCCCACAAAACACTGCCCTGGCATACATCAGTCACCCCTCTGGCTGGGTGCCCTATGCCAGTGGTGAGGGTACTGGTGCATGAGTCCTTTACCCCTACAGTACCCAGGTCCATTCCTGGGCACTGTAAGTGCAGTGCTGCTATTAAGAGTATTTGGTGCTGGGAATTTGTCATTTCGAACTCCACAGCACCATAATGGCTCCACTGAAGACTGAGAAGTTTGGTATCAAACTTCTCAGCACATTAAACCCACACTAATGCCACTGTGGGATTTAAGGTAAAATGTGACAGAGGGTATCTTAGAGATGCCCCCAGCCAACCAGGGACAGGCTCTTGCCCTCCTCCCACTGGAGAGTGGCAGAATAGGGGGTGTACCCACCCCAGGGAAGGGACCCATGGGTCCCTGCCCTCTTCCTACCTGTAACGCCCCTAAATTTAGTATTTAGGAGCACCCTGAACCTTCCTTCCTTAGATCCAGCAACCGCAGAAAAGAAGGACGAGAAGCCGTGCAGAGCTAACCAGAGGACGACGCCCCCTGACCTGGCCCCAGCCCTACAGGCCTGTCTCCCCTCGAACCTTGTCCTGCGAAATCCCGGCGTGTCCAGCGGCCAGCAACCTCAAAAACCCTGGAGGACCTGCCTGCATTCACTTTCCAAGCTTTTTCTCCCGTGAACACAGGACGTGTTTAAACTGCCGCTTCTGGTGCCAGCCAGGAACCGCGAATCCAGCACTCTGCACCCCCCGAGCCCGGCCCGTGTTTGAGTGAATAAACACCACGAGGAGGTCCCCCCGGTGATCCCTGACCTGCCTCAAGCCTCCAGATGACGCCTGCAGCCTCAATCCAGAGGACCCCCCCCTCCCTACCGCGACCAGAGCGGATGAGAAAATCTGAAGTCCAAAGGCACCCCTGCACCTGATGCCCCACGGCCTTGTGTGCCCAACCCAGTGGTGCCTAACCATCCCTCTACATCCCACTTACCCTCGAAGTGGTGGTCACTTCTGGAAGATCCTCATCCCCGAGCCTGCAGTGTTTCTTTGTCCCAGAGAATCCCCATTGAAATCAACAGGGCAACTGACCTCAAAACAGCACCCAGCTGCCTAAGCGCCGCTGAGGGTGCCCCTTTGGTGCTAACTTGGTCCCCAACTTGCCCTGAGCTTAACCCTAGGAGCTTTGCTCCCACAACTCTGTGGCCTACTTGCCAGCCGCCACCAACCGGAACCCACCCCATCCTCCATAGGATAACATTGGGTGTCAACACTCTGCACCCGGCCGCCCGAGTGCTGCTGAGGGTGCAACAACAGTGCATCACTGACCCTGGGAGACCCCCAAGTCTAACCCCAGAACCCCTAACTCAAAAGACTGATTGCTTACCTTGAAACCGATAACTAATTTTTCCTCATAGGATAACATTGACAATTTTTCTCCCAAAAAGTTTCTAAGTGTGGACTTTTGGAAACTGCAAATATTCCTTAAAAATCAGCCGATTAACCAAAACGCATTCTCTCAACTGTTTTCCGGAAATGTCCCAGTGCTGAATCCAGGATCCAGCACTGTGTAAGAAAAAATAACGATAACCTAAAAGTGTCAACTTTTGAAATGCAATAATATTCTTTAAAAATCGTACCTTTAACCAAAACTCATTTACTCACCTGTTTTCAGGAAATGTCCCGGGGCTGAATCTAGGATCCAGTCCTGTGTTAACAAAAGTAATCTGAAACGTTATTAACTGCATTTTTCTTAAAAAGCCCATTCAATTGAATGTACTATACCTGCAATGTGTTGCAAACTGCTTTCTTAAAACTGTAACCAAAACCAGTACAAGTTAATCTGCTATTTTGAACTGTGTTCATAGAAGCAATTTACTACGGTAGAGTATTTTTATGCTTACCTGCACCAGGCTTGCTTGGTTCTAGAAATAAAACCGTATATTTTTTTATACAAAACAATTGGCCTAGAGTTCAGTTCTTGAGTGTGTAAGACCATTTGCTGACTGTGTACATCAAATGCTTTACACTGTCCTCTGATACTGCCTTACTGCTCGACCAAGCTACCACTTTAGAGAGTAAGGCTCTATCTAACTTTAGCCTCTGCCAAACCTCTGGAGACCCTTGGACTCTATACATACTGTACCTCCCTTTGGTGCAGTATATATAGAGCCAGTTTCTTACATTGGTGGATCAGCGGTGGGATACAAACATACATTTGTTGGACTACTTGGTTACCATCTGATCACACGACAGAACTCTTATATTGCCTTTAGAATTCAGATTTGTTTAAATTAGCATTTTTTTTACCAAACTACTAAATGTCACTATTGTCCAGGGTAGAGGGGTTAGAACTTCTAGTTAGAATGTCTCAAAAGAACCCAGCTATTAGTGAAGATAACCATGATAACATATAGGACATCGTTCTGGAGCTCGATCTCACCCCTTACCTCCACCTGTCTTTTCCGGAGTTAAGGTCTTTATGTAGAATTAAAAACATAGCCATGGGCCAGCATCCAACCAAACAAAGGCTCCAGGAGCCTGTTGGCTGAGTATGCTAAGGCCCAGCCTTCTGAGAATGGTTATGACCAACCAGAAGGAGGTAGGAGGATGGAGATAGGCCCAACCTCCACCACTTCCTATGGAAGACAGGGTCCCTGCACCCATGACTCCAATAATTAACCCTTGGGGACCTGGAGGCCACACAGGTGGCTTAGACCCCACTGAGGACATTGGGGGCAGCCCCACTGAGGAGGACAGTTTTGTAGCAAGGCTGGCCAAAAGATTAGAACTAGAGTCCAGACACCTGGCTCTGGAAAAGGAAAGAGATTGGTTTAGCACCCATCAATGGTGGCAGCAATATAAATAATAAGGATCAAGAGCAATATTATGATCCTAAAATCCCCAAAGGGAGTGTCCCTAAATTTGAGGAGGGTGATGATATCACCAAATGGGTCACAGCCTTTGAGAGGGCTTGTGACACGAAAAAGGTGAAGAAACCTCTCTGGGGGTCACTCTTGTGGGAACTGTTCTCTGGTAACTGCAGAGACAGGCTTCTGACCCTCTCTGGGCCAGATGTAGGGTCCTATGATCTCATGAAGAAAACTCTGATTGAGGGATTTAGACTCACCACTGAAGGGTACAGAATTAGATTCAGGGGGGCTCACAAAACCCAGAACCAGTCCTGGATTGATTTTGTAGACTACTCCGTAAATACCCTGGATTGTTGGTAAACTGGACACAATGTGCATTACTTTACTGGACTTTACAATTTATTTATGAAGGAACATATACTAAGTAATTGCACAAATGAAAAGTTACATCAGCATTTGGTAGCCCTAGGTCTAATTTATCCCCAAGATTTGGGAAAGAAGGCAGACCACTGGGTCAAGACTAGGGTGACCAGGACAACCACTGGGGGTGACCAGAAGAAAGTGGTTGCAAAACCTCCCCAGGGGAAAGGTGGCGAGAATCCCCAAGATAAAAAGTCTGAGTCTTCTAAAGGGCCCCAAAAACCTGTTCAGGGGGTGGGTCCCAAACTACTCCCTATGTGCCTCAGCCCTATAGGGGGAAGAACTTTGATCCTTTAAAGGCCTACTGTACCAACTGTAAGAAGTTGGGACACTTAACTGTGGACAAGTCTCGCCCCCACAACAAGGCCCCTATGTCACCAAGTACAGCTACTCCTGGGGTAGCAAGTCTACAGATGGGATCAACAGTGTGCCCAGAGCAAATTAGGATGCACACTGGGGGAAGTTGAGTTTGCCACTGTAGCTGTGTGGCCCCCCAACTTAAAGAAATACTTACAGTACACTTTGATCAATAGAACTAGGATAGAAGCTCTGAGGCATACAGGTGCCAGTGAAAGACACACTGGTTTTCCCTGAGCAATATTTGATTGGGGGTACTTACCCAGTCACCAATGCTGACCGTTTTACCACTAATCATGCATGAGGTTGAATTAAAACCCCATGCAGCAATGCTGGATATCCCTGAATTGGTGTGTGTAAAAAAAAAAAAAGAGCACAGAGCAAAAGGCAGGGTGAAAAAGTAGAGTTGGAGCCTGAAAGTATGACCCAACCCACCAAGAGAAAATGTAAGAAGACTGGGGAACCAGCTTCTTTACAGCAAACAAATCAGGACTCCTCTCCTCAGGGAGAGGACTTGGACACCCCAGAGGGAACTGAGCCTATGGAGCTTGACCCTTACCAGGTTGAAATCTTAGGCCCAGGGGGACCCTCTAGGGAAGAGCTGTGCCAGGGTCAGCAAGACTGTCCCACTCTTGAAAGCCTGAGAAAGCCAGCTGTTTCAGAAGCAAGGGGAGATGCCAGTGGTACCCACAGAGCTTATTGGGAAGAGGGATTACTGAACACTGAGGCAAGAACCCCCAATTGTGGAACCACCAGGAGAGTGGTAGTACCACAGAGGTACAGGGGGTTTCTCCTAACTTTAGCTCATGACATCCCCTCAGTGGACATCTGGGCCAAACCAAAAACTTTGGAAAGGCTAGTTAGCCACTTTTACTGGCCTCAGATGCACCAAAAGGTGAAGGAGTTTGTCAGCTCCTGTGTTATCTGTCAGGTCAGTGGCAAGACAGGTGGCCACCCAAAAGCCCCCCTGGTACCACTGCCTGTGGTGGGGGTTACCTTTGAAAGGGTAGGTGTAGACATAGTGGGTCTACTTGATTCTCCGACAGCCTCAGGGAATAAATTAGTTCTAGTGGTAGTGGATCATGCTACTAGGTATCTTGAAGCAATTCCACTTAGGACTACTACAGCTCCTGCAGTAGCCAAGGCCCTCATTGGTGTCTTCACCAGGGTAGGGTTTCCTACGGAGGTGGTTTCAGACAGAGGTTCTAACTTCATGTCTGCTTACCTGAAACAAATGTGGAAGGAGTGTGGAGTGCAGTATACAAGTTTACTACACCATATCACCCACAAACCAATGGCCTTGTTGTGAGAATCAACAAGACATTGAGAGGTATGATCATGGGACTCCCTGAAAAGCGCAAAAGGAGATGGTATGTCCTGTTGCCATGCCTGCTTTTCGCTTTCAGAGAAGTGCCACAGAAGGGATGATGGACTTGTACCCTGACCATCTGGGTGTATATAACATGTTTGCCTTCCCTGAGGTTGTCTTAAGACAAATGTACCTTGTTCCTTTTATACTTTTTATGTCGCCTTTTACTGTCATCACTTCGCCACCTCGTAATCGCCACTTCCCCCACTCCAAGATGGCTGCCCTACCCTTTGCCCTCTTCTATTTTTATGTCCCTGCTAGCCATATCCCATACTCGTATACCCTCTTCCATTTCAATGGCTCTGCTCGACCAATCGGTAGCAGTCTACTTATTGGCCAATCCCTTCCTCCAACATGCCACCGCATCTAGAGGAAGCAGTACACACCGACTATACCGGTAAGCCAGAACTCCTGTCATTCTATGCAATACTGTGTATGGAAGACGCTCCACTAGTACAGAGCTTATTATTTCCAACTTCCTTTTTTAGGTTCCTTCCTATAACCCGTACGCGATCATAAGCAGCTAATTGCTCACGATTCCTAGCAACTACTCCACGCTTCTGGAATATGTTAACTTAATTTCCCCGCTTCTATTCCAGGACTGGCCTTTCATTCAACCTCCCTCCATCTTGTACCCACGAGCCTGCCAGGGTCTCATTCCCTAGGTAAGCCCCGGGACCTTAGGAATCACCGCGCCGCCCCACTTATTTTCTTCGTCACAATCCTCAATTAACCTCGCATACGGATGCCGTGCTGTAACTTCTCGGTATGATACTTTTACCAACTGAATCACCGCGCCGCCCCAATTTTTAACTTCTTGGTATGATACTTTCACTAACTGAATCACCGCGCCGCTTAATTTTTAACTTTCACTCGTACTTCGCGCCCTTAATTGTCTTCCTCGCTAGGATACTTTCACCAACCCGGCACGTACCGCGTCTATTTTCTCATGACCATAGTATTCACGTTCACTTTTAGTACGTCATCCTCTCCGACCAGAAAGCCCGTTTTCACGCCGGATGCTCACCACCCTAGCCACAATTAACTACCTCGATCGTCTACTCACTACTCTGTATCCTTCTGAACAGCTTGCCTCTACCGAGAACACTTTGGCCCTTACCACCCATGATACCACGGCCCCCTTTAGTATTCGCCGTCAATGCAGCTCGCGCCATCACCCATTATGACACATCCCTTAGACCCTTGCATGGTGTTCCACTTGCCTAGCCGTAATACGACAATGCGCCAGATCTTGAATTGCAAGTCACTCCGGACACCGACCAACACGGACACCACAGCTTTCCTTGCACCACAAGATTGTTATAATTTTTCCGATCGGTGTGCTTTTGTAAAGTTAAATGCTCTGTTTCCCTTCTTACTTCCTTCTCCTAGGCAATAGAGGCTTATATTACTTAGGCATTTTCAAATGTCCTGATGATGATCCCCATGATCTAATAGGGGGATCGAAACGCCGTCGACCTTCATGTGCACCATATACAGAACGTATACCAATTGCAATGTTTTTGTAAAGGTGCCGATTGGACAGAAAATTCAATTGACACTACAGAAAATCTACAGCTTTTGCCTAAGAAGCCCGGTTCTTTTCTCCAGTTCCGCACAGTACTAATCTGTATGTGTTAGGGTACAGGCTTGTGCCCCACTACGTTGATTTGTCGAAGGAATTATTTTTATTTTCATTAAGTAAAAAATTGCGACCTCTGTCCGGCTGGACATGTCTAAAGTAATATAGAATCGATTGTGTCTATATTTATTGTCTCTTGAATTTCAATTGCATAGGACCACTGTTGTTGTTTATAACAGAAGGGAGTAGAGTTCCCCCCTTTGAACTTTTGTTTGTTCATCCTGTGAGGGGGCCACTCTGTCTTGGGAAAGAGGGTTGGAAGAGGCCTCTCCAAGAACTCAAGCAAAACATTGTGGACTATGTGCTTGGCCTAAGGTCCAGAATGGCTGAGTACATGGAAAAGGCATCCAAGAATCTTGAGGCCAGCCAGGAGCTTCAGAAGCACTGGTATGACCAAAAGGCTGCACTGGTTGAGTTTCAACCTGGGCAACAGGTGTGGATTTTGGAGCCAGTGGCACCAAGGGCACTCCAAGATAGATGGAGTGGCCCTTACCCTATCCTAGAGAAAAAGAGTGAGGTCACTTACTTATTTGACCTGGGCACAAGCAGGACACCCAAAAGGGTTATCCATGTGAACCGCCTTAAGCTCTACAATGACAGGGCTGACATCACCATGCTGATGGTGACTGATGAGGAACGTGAAGCAAAATGTGAGCTCTCTCCCTGATCTCCTCTCCTACAGCCCAAAAGATGGGTCAATGGATGGAGTTGTCTTTTCAGACACATTCTCAGCTCACCCTATCCCAAGAGTAGATGAGTTGATAGACAAATTGGGGGCAGCCACATTTCTAGGTACCTTTGACTTAACTGCAGGGTACTGTCAGATTGGCATGGCCCCAGGAGCAAAAGAGAAAACAGCATTCTCCACACCTGATGGGCACTATCAGTTCACTGTTATGCCCTTTGGTTTAAAGAACGCCCCTGCCACCTTCCAGAGGTTGGTGAATCAAGTCATTGCTGGGTTGGAGTCCGTTAGTGCAGCTGATATTGCTGTCTTTAGTTCCACATGGCAGGATCACCTGATCCACCTTGGGAATGTTTTAAAAACCCTGTATACTGCAGGCCTAACTATCAAGGCATCCAAATGCCAGATAGGGCAGGGCACTGTGGTGTACTTGGGCCACCTTGTTGGTGGAGGCCAGGTACAGACCAAGATCCAGGCCATCCTGGTCTGGGCAGCTACAACAACCCAGACCCAAGTCAGGGCATTCCTTGGCTTGGCTGGGTACTACAGGAGGTTTGTGAAGGGATATGGGTCCATTGTGGCTCGTCACAGAACTCACTGCCAAGAAAATGCCCAAGAAGGTTAACTGGACAGTTAGTTGCCAAAAGGTTTTTGATACCCTGAAAGAAGGTATGTGCTCAGCACCAATTCTAAAAGCTCCAGATTATGTCAAGCAGTTCATAGTGCAGACTGATGCATCTGAGCTAGTAATAGGAGCGGTCCTATCCCAGACCAATAATGAAGGCCAAGACCAACCTGTTACTTTTATAAGCAGAAGGCTTCTCCCCAGGGAGCAGCCTTGGAGTGCCATTGAGAGGGAGGCCTTTGCTATGGTCTGGTCCCTGAAGAAGTTGAGGCCATACTTGTTTGGTACTCACCTCCTGGTTCAAACTGACCACAGACCTCTCAGGTGGCTAATGCAAATGAATGGAAAACATCCTAAACTGTTGAGATGGTCCATCTCCCTACAAGGAATGGACTTTTAGTGGAACACAGACCTGGGACTGCCCATGCAGATGTACTTTCCAGGTTCTTCCACTTAGACAATGAAGACTCTCTAGGGCAAGGTTAGTCTCATCATCTTTCGTTTGGGATGGGGGGGGGAGGGTTGTGTGAGAAAGTGCCCTCTTTCTTGCATGGTATGCCCCCACTTTTTGCTGAATTGCTGATGTGCTTTGACTGCCAATCAGGTACCCAGGGCCTGTGTTCCTTCCCTAACCTGCATTGAAGCCTAAACCCAATTGGCATCTCTGGCCACATGTCAGCCCCTAGTAAATGGTACCCAGGGCCCTGTGACCAGAGAAGGCCCCTAAGGGCTGCAGCACTTATTGTGCCACCCCTAGAGGGGGACACACACACACTCACTCACTCACACACTCTCTTTCTCTCCGCCCGAGTGTCGCTGAGGGTGCAACAGTGCATCACTGACCGTGGGAGACCCCTGAGTCTAACCCCAGAATCCCAACTGTTTGCAGATTGAACTCAGCTAGTTATTTCTGGGTATCACATACACCGGGCGAGCAAACGTTACATGGGCTAGGTATTCCTTGGGGGTTTTACAGCCAGGACAACACTGTGTTGGCACTAAATCGCTATTCCATTTGCCTGCAAAGGCAAGGTGCCGAACATGAACTGAATATATAGTTTCCTGTCCTTTGGTGTTTCTATGAAGTCTAGGTAACCCGCCAAAGACCCGTCTAATTTATGGGCCATAAAATCTAGAGTGAGCTTACCTCGGGATCCACTACCAAGCTCACCTTGCCCTACCCACTCCCACTAGAGTTCTTTTACTTGATTTTTCCAGGAAGCAAAGGGGGTCATTTTCTTCCTTGATATCCCCTAGCTCAATGACCGATGGCAGGCAGTTTGCATTTCCTAGCCAGTTAACATTGTTAAATCTATCCATACGACTTACATCCTCTAGGGCATAAGGAGATAGTTCGGGTGTCGACCTAATCCTCAGCCAGAGCAGCAGGGAATGCAACTTGGCTTTTTCAGCAATAGAGTGCGTTCCCATGTCCAGCATAAGGGGGTGAAGTGGAGTGCTCTGGGGCTACATCCCTAGGCTCCTAAGGAATTTGTCTGAGCTAGTGAGCTCCTCCATTCGCTCAAATCCCCACAGTTCTGACCAAAACATCGTGGAGCTCACTACTTTGAGGTTGTAGACTTGCAGAGCAGCCGCAACCAGCTTGATAAATGAGGATTGGTGCTTTTTCCCCAGGGCCCCAACTAACTGCTTATTTTTCAGTCATTTCAGCTATGTGGGGTTTCCACAACAAGTTATCAGACCGTTCCAGCCCTAAATATTCAGAGGCACTGACTCTCTTGAGCTGCATTTCGCCAAGGGAGGGACGACACTTGTAAGACTTGTGGGTATTTAGTGTCATGAATTTGGTCTTGGTTATATTTATTACTAGGCCTCTTGTATCACAGAAATCTTTAAAACGATCAAGAAGCTGCTGTAGCCCCCCGGTGTTTTGGACACCAGCAGTGTTTCATCCACAAAAAGGAGGGTCACTACTTTTTCCCCCTCCCCTAGCAAAGAAGCATCTGCCGGTTCCACTGTTAAAAATTGCACAACATTGTGTATAAAAAGGGAGAAAAGTGTTGGTGCCAATACACAGCCTTTGCACACTCCCCTACTGACAGAAATTGGATTGGCAAGTTCCCCATGGGTGCCCCATCGAACCCTAGCGAAATTATCTTCATGGAGGCGGATCACCAATTTTAAAATTTCTTTGGGCAGCCCCATATCAATGAGTGTTTGCCACAATTTCTGTCTACTGACTAGGACGCCTTTAAGTCTATAAAGGCAACGTATAAACTGCCCTTTCCAATGGTAACTGTTTTCCAGCATAGTAAAAGTAGGCGGAACACCTGGTGGACAGTCTCGGGTTTCTCTCTCAAACTTGCATGATACGGAGTGAACTTCATTTTCCTTCTCCCATGCCTGTATCTTATGCAAAAGCGCCCGGCTGAAAACTTTCTGGATTAATTTATTAAACTGATTGGCCTGTAATTACACGGCTGATCCTTGTCACCTTTCTTAAATAGTGGCACAACTTCCGCCACCCTCTACGATCCCGGATTTGAAGTGCCGGTCTGCTATGGCATTAAATAGCATAAACCTATAAACCTATAATGCGACTAACGGTGGGTGTCGCAAAGGAAGAGATTACTAGGTATACCATCTGGTCCCGGGGCTTTCGATTGAACTATTGTGCTAATCGATGTCACAATATCCTCCAGAGTGAAAAGTGCACCATTAGTTTGATGGGAGGCTCTATGTTGACCATTTGAAGAGAAAGATATTCCTTGATCTGCATATAGGACTGAACAGTGGGCATGCCGATTGGAGGCAGAGATGTAGTTATCAAGCTGAGAGGCTCCTGACTGGTCGCCCCACACCACCAGCGATCAGAACTTTTTAGTGTCCCTATCATGGCCATCATCCATTAGAGCCTGCCACTTAGATTCATGCCACTCTGTTTTTGCTTTCAGGATTTCAAACTTCTATGTTTTCCTGGTGTTTCTGGTTCCCTCGTAGTCTTTAGATTTAATTTCTTTGATTAGTTGAGTCCTTGAATTCCTACATCCCTTGTTTTTTTTTTTTTTTTTTAAACCTTTATTGTACAGAGAAGGCTCACAAATACGGGCCTACAACCCAGCGGGCCGGCCACCACAAAGAAGAAACAGAGTCAACAGCACCGAAACGCATACAGAATATCACAACAAAGCATACAGAAAATAAGGGCTAAAAGCCATATAGCAACCAGCAGGGGCAGGATACGTGAAGGTTGATTTTCTAATATAGAAACGGGAATGACAGAATAATAACAGGTAGGAAGTCTCGGAGGGCCGGGGTGGGCCGCGAACAAGCCGCGTTGGAAGATACAGGACAAACACAGATCGATAAAGGCAGAATAGGAGTCCCGCCAGAAAAACAGTGGCAACCACCGTGCAGCGCCCACCCACCACAACAAGAACATATCATATCAAACAGAATCGCAAAAAAGCTTATCAAATAAAGCCCTCCGTCACACAACCCAAAGAATAAGGAAAAAAAAAACCCACGAGAGGGGGGAGGAAGGAAAGAAAAAGAAGAAGGGGACAAAAAGGGGAAAGGAAGAACGCCGCCTCAAGCACGCGCCCCATGGCAAACGAGATCGGGACCCACAAATCGGTATACAGAACCAGTAGTAACCGGAGCAAAATTACGTAGTGAGCCCAAGTCACAGTGAGACCAAACGGTTAGTGCAACAAAAATAACCCACCCAGGGGGACATATGCTGAGACCGCGCCCCGAAAAAGAGGACACACAAGAGCCATAGAACCAAAGAATAAGAAAATAAGGGGAGAAAAACCCCAAAGAAATGACAGACCCCCCCCCCACCCCACAAGCCCACCCTGCACCCCTGCAGAAGGCTATGGCCTACCCCCCAGCAGCGTGCCTGTCGCCCTAATCAGAACCCGAAATATAGAAGAACTAGAGCAAGATTGAACCATAAAGACAAAAAAAGAGGGAAAAGGAGGAACAAGGGAGGAAAGAACACGGGAGAGGGCCATAAAACAGAATCATATGCTCCCACCCTCCCGTCCGAAACAACAGTGCCCACGGGAAGACAAAGATTCTAAGGACACATTACAGGAATACGACAAGAATCCGACAAGGTCATACCGTTACCAGCCGCTCATCCAACCATTACAAAACACCAGTCCAGAAAGGCAAGATCATCTCATCCCTGTCCTTGTTTTTCCAAATCTGTGGCAGTCCGCCTCACGAAGAACCAGACCATGAGGAGCAGGAGGCAGAGAACAGGGAGGTCAAACTTCAATCCGCAGAAGATGTTTCGCGTACCACTTGGATGATCTGGAACAGTCAGAAACCATTGTACAACAATGCAGGCACAGTTCCGAAGGCGATTTGAGGAAAGCTGACCCGGCGGAGTCAGCACAGGATCTGGAGATGAAGCACAGGAAGAACCATCGCGTCCGGTCCGGACAGGACCCGGCCTACCGACCCACAGCCCAGGAGAGGACACATCACGATGGAGGGCAGCGGAACTCCGCATATCCGCAGAAACGGCAGCCACCGGGTCCATAATTTCCAGGATAGTTCCAGCCGCACCCAGTAGCGACGTAGCCGCACACGCCAGGGGGGGCTCAAACGGCCCAGTGAAACAAGCCTCCTCCAGGTTATCAGCGGGTGCGGCCACCGGAGCACCCCAGGAGCGCAGGGCGGCGAGGACGTCGGCAAGTGTAGGAACACCTTTACAGTATCCGGCTTCTGTGCCACATCGTGGACCACCGCCGCCCATCTCGGTCCGGCTGAGATATACAGTGTCGGCCGCCATTTTGGAAGCCCGGCGGGGTCGCAGCGATCCTCGACCCCGGCCCGGGCCGCAGCAGGACAAACAGAAGTCAGCCAACCATCAGCAGTGGCACTTCCAGAGCAAGAAGGGGGGCCACCAGAAGAAGGAGAATCGCAGGCCCCCCAATGCCACCGACCCCGCTCTCCGAGTCCGGGCGGAGGCACTCAAAATGGCCGGACCGGAGAACAAAGGGGGGGGACAAGCCACATCTACGGTCAGCCCCGTCAACGGAAGGCAGCGCCTCCACCCCAGGCCGCGGGACCGTCTGATCAGGCCAGAAAGCCGCAACCGGCCTATCTGCACAACCGCCTCGTCGGCCGAGCCCTCTGCGCCATCAAAGGCCGGCCATAGTGTAGCGCCCCGTCCGGGCGCCGCCGAGGAGACTCAGGCCAGTCCGCTCCAACGGCCCCGAAGCGAGCGACGGCACAGCTCCGGAACCACGGCACCCAGAGACAACCGGAACAGACGGTAAGTGCCTAGAGATCGCCGCAGATCCACAGCGTAGCAGAAAGTGTCCTCCCGGGGCAGGATAAAGGCAGGATTTATGTTTCGAACAGGAAGGTAGACGGAGCCGAGCTAAAGCGCGGCCATCTCGGACGCGAGCTTGGCTCCTCCCATTCCTACATCCCTTGTTGTGCTATGTTTGTGCATCCATGTTGGTAGACCTTAAGTTGTTTGTATGTACAGGCGACGTAAAATAGGAGCCCATGTGCTCAAAGAAACGACAGTGAGCATTTGTTACTTCCATCTTCCCCCAGGGACTCTTGTAGTGCTGCAAGTTCTGCCGTACAGGCTTACAGATCCCCATGCATGTTCTGTAACTTATCTGTACCGGCAGGTAGTTTATGCCACTTTAGGCGACGTATATAATTTTTGGGCCGTACCTCTTTTGTTATTCGCCACTGGGTCTACAGAAATGCAGATGGTTCTCCCCAAACTGACACCACGGTTAAACAGAGAGGATTATCAACTGTTTCACCTACAGCCATGTCTATAACATTATACCAGAGTCTCGGGTCCAACAGGATATAATCAATCCGACTCGGGCCATATGATCTATTATAGGAGTTTGTACCCAATCTTTCGGATTTAGTCCTGCCATATGATGCCCTCAATCCAAACTCTATGATCATGGTTTTAACTTGGAGCACTATTTGGGACCACCTCTTGACCAGCTTCAGTTCCAGGGGGGTGACCGCCCACTGATTACACACCTCTTGTACTTCTACCGCCTCCTCCCTGTCTAGTGGTTTGAAGGTTACATTAAAGTCACCCACCCGCGACTATCAGGAATGGGATTGGATTCCTCTTGTCCAAGAGCTCCTCCAATTTTGATATAGTTGCTGAGGGTCTACCCTCACTAGTTCCTCTTACGTAGACATTGTAAATGTCTATGGTGTTGCCTGAGGTGTTCTTAAGGTAAATTCCCATGACATCTGGACTATCCGGGGGTATTTGCGATTTAACTCAGCAAAGGGCTAACTTTACCCATATCAATAGACCTCCCACAGGTCGTCCCATTATACTTTGGATTGCCGGAACGCAGTAGCTGGGATACCCAACCTGATGTACTGGTGCTGTGCTCCAAGTCTCTTGGAGCAAACGGATGTCAAACCCCTCAATAAACCAATTCCAATGTGGGAGGGATAGTTTACTCTTAACCCCAGCCACATTCCATGAGACTATTGCGAGCATTTGGTATTAATTCAATGTGAGCACGCACACTACGGCTTCGGATTATGTGGTTCTCTATAGTAACACTTTCTATTACCCTGGTTCTGCCTGATTTGTCAACTATTACGTCTCACTCATGCTAGCTTACTCCTATTACCAGAAGAGGGGCTCCCTACTCCTTCCATTGTGTCATTACTTAGTGAGGCCCGAACATCCACACATACATAGAGAGGTGATTTTGTGATGATTTTAGAATGGAGTCCAACTGCCGAGTGGCATTACTCCGCAAGTCAGTTGTTATCCCCCAAGAATGACTCCGGAGCTATGCCTTTCAACTGACTGCGCGCCACTGAATCGATGTCTCCTATTGCTAGACTGTGTTCAAATTGTATAGCAGATGATGCAGGAGGACAGATTCTAAACTCTAGAGCTATCAGGTTCTCGGTCAACCTTTCATGGGTCATTATTAGTTCTATACAATCAGTAGAAGAATTAGAAACCTCACATCACCTTGCCCTGACAATATCTTCTCTAATTTGGGATCTACACCCACTCACATAACGAATCCAGTGGATCGCCTTGTTCCTCAGGGAATCATCCTAACCTTTCTGAGCAAAATGCTTTGGCACATTAGTTCTATAAACTTTACAGCGTTTTTAGGCTCTCAAATACTTATTTAATGGCTGAAGCTTCAACACATTTCTATTTGGAAGTTCGAGAGGCTAATTGCCCCTAGGCCTATTGTGTTGGGTTCCTTCCACACCCTCACCCAAACAGACTGTTTTGTTGGGATTGGATGTACAGTCCTTAACTGTGGCCCTGGTTCCTGGAGCCCTTTTCTCATGTGCAGGAACTAAACTTGCAGGAATGACCGGGACTTCCTTCAGGGCACCAGGCAGTTGGATATTCCATTTTCCAGTAGTTGGAGTATGAGCCAAGATAGGCAAACAAACGACCCCTGCCTCTGGCTCTTTTGATTCTGGGGACAGCAAGGAAAGATAAATTGATCTCAATTCTCTTTTGGCACTGTAGGGATTGATGAGGTGGCGGAGGATATGTGGACCAGACTTATATTTTGCACGATGTGCAATACAAAGTGCCTTAAACTTTTAATTATCGGCAACCAATGAAGTGTGATGAGAGCCTGGAGAGTCAACAAAAATTTAAGTATGCCCAGCAGAGTACGGGCCGCAGCATTCTGGATTACTTGCAATGTCTTGATAACCGATAGTGGGCTGCCTAAATAAAGAGAGTTGCCATAGTCTACGCAAATAGAATAAGACCGTGGACTACTGTTCTACATCCTTCCATGGGAAGCCATTTAAGGGTCTTCCTCAGCGCTCTGAGCAGACCGAAACACATAGTCGCAACTTTCTGTGCCTGGGAGGTCAAGGCAACCTGTTTGTCCAGAGTGACACTTAAACTGTTCACGTCTAGTTTAGGAAGAGTGTGATCGCCCAAGGACGGGGGCCAGTAGAGTTGATCTCACAGAGATGGACTATTTCTGAATACCATAACCACTGTTTTGTCTCCGTATAAATTAAGGCAACTGCTCGCCATTCAGTTAGTGACCTGCTCTAGGCAGAGATTGAGTTTTTCAGATATAAGGCCAATTTTAGGTGGCAAGGAGATAATAATCTGAGCATCAGTTGTGTAAGACACCATAGTAAAGCTTAAAGAGCAGCTGATATCAGATAGCGGGCGGAAGTAACAATTAAAAAGCGTAGGGCTCAAACAAGAGCCCCGCAGCACTCCACACTTTAGCCGATGGTTTGCTGAAAGAAAGGGCCCTTTGCTAACCTAAAAGCTTCTATTGGTAAGGAAGGATGACCGTCATTTCAGAGAGCTCCCTGTAATGCCTGCTTTTTACAGTCTGCACCGTAGGATTGAATGGGATACTGTGTCAAACACTGCACTTAAGTCAAGAAGAATAAGCACTGCTAATCTGCCCCGGTTCAGGACCTTCTTATGGTCCTCTGTTGCCATCAAATGTGCTGTTTCTGTATTGCAACTAGATCGAAAACCCATTTGCATGAGGTGTAATATGCTATTAGATTCCAGAAAATCAGTGAGTTGGGCATTTATCAGCTTTTCTAGAGTTTTACTGACACCTGGGAGTAACGAAATAGGTTTATAGCTTTCGATAAGCTCAGGGTCTAGCGAAGGTTTCTTGAGAAAGTGGCGGATGATGGCATGTTTCCTCCGGGACAAAGCAATTCTCCAGAGATGAGGTATATATGTCTGCCAAAACTGACAGAATAACATCTCCACCTTTTAAGAGGATATCTAAGGATGCAAGATCCATTTTGGAGCTGGTTTTGACCGTATTAGCTATAATCGAGATGTCGTTTTACTTAGTAGCAGAAAGAACGAACCTTAGATCTCTTTCCACTGGGTTTGATATTAACTCTGTCAATATGGTCTGTTGGCTTTGATAAAGTTAGTTACAACAATAGGAGAGAGAGGGAAGGTATGGGACACTCTCAGTCCCCCGGGTCAATCTTTGTCAAACAACAAAAGTGTCAAAAATTATACTAAGTGTGTAAGCACAAATACAGAGAAAAGATGAACCTTAATAATCCACTTTAAGAATTATTAGGAATTTATTAGGAAGCCCTCACTCACCACCCTGGTTGGTGACATGCTTCATCATCGGGTCCACCAGGCGAAGCCGAATGCCTCCCTGGTGTGCTACAACATCAGGATATTGCGGAGCTGGGGGTTTTTCGTGACAGTGGTGTGAAAAAAATTGTGAGTTGAAAATGTCAGAGTAGTGTACCATGCAAAAAGTTTTATTCAGTGGTCAACCTGACATGGTTAAAAATATGTGTTGGGAAATTTACCAAATAATGTTTTGGGTATTTCCACTCAAAGTGGGGTCGACATGTTTCTGCCCGTTATGTGTCATTTACTGGGCTTTCTTCAGGACCATGAGGAGTGTACCCCGGTGGTATGGGTGCGCTAAGGCCACCCTAACCAGAGGACGTGCAAAAAACAAACCAACAAGTTGTGGGACTTCCCTCAAATTGCTAGGAACCTGTATGGTCTGGGGAGAAAGAGACATACACACAGATAAAGAAGACAAACACTTAGTTAACAGGATCTGTCTCTCGAGTTTTCTGCAAGACCGATCTCTGAAGAGATGTGCTTAAGGCTAGTCAATACGCGTGGCCATAGTGTCATAGATAATACAGTTGTGCCGGAGGGCGCTTGTCTGGGCGTCAGACAGGCTCGTGGGCATGCACTATGACAAAGAAGGATAGCCTATTGTTCAAGCGGCTTATATAACAGCACTCGTGTACAGCGATCAATAGGCCAGAATGCACGGCCAGTGGCAATATAAAGGTACTGAAATATGTTAAATTAGACTAGCGGATTGTAAGTAAGGGATTCTCACTTGTTAAATAAAGGATCCACACCCCATAGGTCTCGGGTGGGGGGTGGAGGCGACAATGGCACACCCTGTATGAGGGAGATAGATCACAGATGCAGCGTCAGTAAAATAAAATGATACTAGCGATATCGCGGAATACTTAGCTTGGTATAGGTAGTAGGAAGGTACGCACGCAACGCCTGGCACCCGCTCAGCACCTGGGATCTCCTGCAACCGACCTCGTGGATGGGGCCCCGATCGCGGAGAAAGCTAATAAAGAATGCTGGTTCCCTGTTGACTGACGTGAGCCAATCAGAGACCGCGGTGAGACCGAGGCTTGAGACACAAGCTTCCTCGCTCAGCGTCATGTGCTCCAATCACCAGGCTGGGTGAAAGGGAGGCTTGAAACACAAGCTCGGTTGGGCTTGAGTATTGCAAAAGGGAAACTTTATTGGAAAACAAGGTCAGAAACACTCGTTTTTGGTTGAAAACGGTAGGAATATAAAAGAATATAAAAGAGAAGCGGACCAAAAGGCAGGGCATTTAAGACGGGACATTTACTTGATTAAGGACATTATTAAGGGGTGTGTAAGCGCTATGTGGATCAGTCAGGTGCTGTGACTGGGGGCCATAGAGTGCACAATGGACGCTCAAGGTGCTTACATTGTTCGTAGAGGTGTGCAAAAAATGCAACAAAAATTGTGTACAATATCTGCAACCCCATAGAACTAGCAAATTAGCATTCAAGGACAAAGAATATCAAAGACCCCAGGAGCAGGGCATTCTCAAGGGAGCGGCAAGAAACAGTGGGTGGTATAATTAACGTTTAAGTACTGATGACCAAGGGATCTGATCATTTAACCCATTCAGATGTGTACCCAATCTGTACACCCAGCGTTGTTCTTTTTCAAAAAGGACACTGGCTGTGTTCCTTTCGATCGAGATCTGTTCAATGATGGTTCAATGGAGATCATTGGGGGTGTGATTATGCTGGATGAAATGCTCACTCATTTTAGTTGTGATTTTCCGGCACCTGGTGTTGCTTTGGTGTTCGCAGATGCGCTGTTTGATTTTGCGAGTGGTCATTTTCACTTATCTTTTTTGTCAGGGACATGTAATGAGATAGACCACATTGGTGGAATTACAGTTTGTATGTGTTCTTTGGGTCCATGTCCTGCCCGGTTCCAGAGAAAGTTGTTTAGTGTGTGTCGTCAGGTGGCACACACTGCAGTTTGTGCAAGGGTAGTGTCCAGTAATTGGCGGTAAACCCCAGGCACTTGTAATGGATCTCTCATTTGAAGAATTGGACGGATCTGCTTTTGGGCGTTTGTGTACCAAGGAGTCCTTGAGACTTCTACCTTTCTTGAAAGAAAAAAGTGGTTTTTCCCAGGTTCTTTTGTTGCTAGTGATGATCTTCCAATGTTTGTTCACCGATTTCTTCATTGCATCTGATAGACAGCTATAGGTGGTAACACATGTGAGTGGTATGTATTTAGGTTCTCTGGTGGTTTCCTCTAGAAGTGCTTCTCGTGGTTGGTTTCTTGAACGTTTGTTCCCTTTGTCTAGAATTTTATCAGGATACCCTCTTGCTTTTAATTTCTGGGTAAGGTCAGTTGCTTGGGTCTTGTAGTCCCAATAATATCAGCAACTGACCTTACCCAGAAATTTAAAGCAAGCTGGGTTCACCGCCCAGACTTACATCCAACACATCCAAAGACTTAATAGGCAGTAATCTGCAAGAGAGTTTAAGCTTCCCCCCCCGGCCCTCTCTCCTGCTAGTTAGAGGCATACACAATAAGCGTTCTTACAGGATTACAGTGCTGCTGCAAGCTGACCATTCCACAGCCCAGGTTATGTGTTTAATTTGATGCAAAGTAAAAAATTGGAAATGCGCTTTAAATTGCTCCCTTTTTTTTAAAAACAATAAACCTGGCCCAGTTGTAAGTGCTCTTGCTCTTTTTTTAATCCGAGGACCTTTTCATTAAACTGCTTTCTGTAGTAACAGCTGTATAGATTTGAATGTATTGTTATTAACAGAGGCATTGCTTTAATATCCTGGTCGCATAGCTGACATTTTCCACTGAGGTATGTTTAGTTATGCCTTTTTGGACACTGGCTTTTTCCTGTTTACCAGCACAGCATCACCTCTGCACCAACTGAGCATCAGTGCAGCCCCACCAACTAAACATCACTCAGCACCACCTCAGTATCACTCTGTATCACCTCTGCACCAGCACACCTCAGCATCACCTCAGTATGCCCTTGTAATAAGGGGTGGGCAGAATTTGCGTAGTCGCGCTACACAAAACTCCGTGAAATGGTAAAAAATCTCTGCGAGCACGCAAAAGTTCTGTGAACACGCAGACTTGCTTGTTCCGCCCGTTCGCAAACGCTGTATGCGGGCTCGGGGAGAAATATCTTGCGAACACGCATTTTGAAAGCGTGAACATGCAAAATATTCTGCGTAGCCGTGGATCGCGGAATTTTTGGGCAATTCATCGGGTTTAGCGGAACGCGAAATTACCCAAATTCCGCAAGCGGAATGGAATTTGCAGACCAGGCCTACTCATAATATAGCATCTCTTGCTTCGCCACTAATATCCGTCTGCTGCTTATGTAATTCAGATACTATTTCCCAACATCCACCCTTCCATTGTTTATGCCTCCCTCAAAACAAACCAAATATAAAACAAACAAATATAAAACAAACAAGCATTAGAACAAACAGGAAGACGTTTCCAGTACTTCAAAGACAAAAACCTAGAAGCCATTATTTATGTTAATTCATTTTTTAATAGTCATTCAGTTGTACATAATATCTTCTTGGTTATAAATAAGTTAAGAAAAACGCTTAGAAAACTATTTTATTGGAACTTTTCAGCATACTACATAGCAGACGTGCTGCTCTACAACATAGCTTAAAAACATTAGCAAAGCCAAAGGCTCTGGCTAAACACTTATAAGGTCACAAAGGCGAGACCTATTGGCTAGGCCAATGCTTGTTTGAATGATGTGAGTGGTCTGTGAGTGTGTCGGTTGACCGAGGGGTGTAGCACCCAGTGCCTAACCTGTAGGTAGGGAATGCATTTTGATTCATACAGCCCGTAGTCCCTTTGTAAAGCGTCAAATGGAATGGTTCCTACAGCGTTAGATCATTTGCCCACCTGTTTGCACTCTGCGGCTTGCCACTTCTGGAACCGTTCAGACTGTAGACCGGCAGTGAGATTGAGATTGGTGAAGATCGGTGTCATCAGGGATGGTAAAGATGTAAGCCCCTTCTGCTTCACCATCCTGTCCCAGACCGCCCGAGGAACTTTAATTATAGGGGATGAGTATAGGCTCCACGGTCTATGCATTTTAGGAAGCCAGGGGACTTTCCAAATGTGAGTGCTGGCCACTGCCTGAGCCATGAAACACCAATGGTTTTTGGTAGCTGCTCAGCCCCATACCACCATACAGCGGAGTTGCAATGGCTGATGCACAAGTTACTTATCTTCGGTAACGATATATCTGTAAGAAACATTAGTAGTGATAGATTCCTTACCTTAGAATTACCCCCAGGCGTAAGACTAGCTCCGGAAAGTTTTAATCAGCAGTACCCGTGCGCGTCAGAAGGTGCCGTCGTGCGGCTCCACATGCGTCATCGACGCTGGGATGACGTCGCTGGCGCTACTTAGACG
Organism: Lissotriton helveticus; assembly: GCF_964261635.1. Classification (NCBI taxonomy): domain Eukaryota; kingdom Metazoa; phylum Chordata; class Amphibia; order Caudata; family Salamandridae; genus Lissotriton; species Lissotriton helveticus. Next base: position 1,930,981,859 of record NC_136061.1, read on the forward strand.
CGCGCTGACGTCAGTTCTTTACACAACTTTCCGTGCCAGGAATGCAGAGCCATGCAAGAAACGGAACACTTGTGCCATGAAACTAGGGCCCTGAAAGGGATGACCGTAACTCTAGAAATCAGTGCGCAGAACGGAGAGGATGGGCGAGGCGAAAAGGAATCTATCACTACTAATGTTTCTTACAGATGTATTGTTACCAAATGTAAGTAACTTGTGCATCTGAAAGAAACACGTAGTGATAGATTTCTTACCTTAGAATAGATACCCCAGCAATACCAACTCCGGTGGTGGGTCTGCGAACCTAGATCACACCAGAAAGTCCTGGAGAACAGAACGGCCAAAGAAGCGGTCTCTCCGGATTTCGCTGTCCAGGCAGTAATGCTTGGTAAACAGGTGCAGCGAGGCCCACGTAGCTGCCTGACAGATGCCATGCAAGGGAACTCCCATACCAAAGCGTTCTGCCCGATGTGAAAGGCAGTGACAACCTTTGGCCGAAAAGATGGACGAGTCCGTGGAACAACTTTGTCCGGATGGACAGAGAGAAAAGGAGGTTTAGAAGAAAGAGCCTGGCGCTCACTCACTCTTCTGCAGAGGTGATGGCAAACCAGGAAAGCAGTCTTTAGAGTGAGAAGACTAAGAGGACAGTTGTGAAGTGGCTCAAAAGGAGCACACAACAGATAAGTCAGAACTAGGTTCAAGTCCCACTGAGGCATTATTAAAGAAACAGGAGGGAAAAGATGAGCAATGCCTTTTAAGAATCTATTTACAACAGGGGACTTGAAAAGGGAAGGCTGATCTGGAAGCCGTAAAAAGGCTGAAATGGCCGAGAGATAGCCCTTGATGGTGCCCAGAGAGGAGCCCTGCTCAGCCAAAGATAGGAGAAATAGAAGGACCTCTGAAAGAGGGGCCGAAAGGGGATCCACAGCCTTTGCTGTGCACCATGTCACAAATGTATTCCACCTGCAGGCGTATACCGTTGTAGTGGAGGGTCGCCTGGCTGCCAAGATAACATCACAGACTTCGGAAGGCAGGTCGAAAGACGTCAACTAGACCGCTCGAACTCCACGCAAGGAGGTGGCAGCTGAAAAGGTTCGGGTGGAGCACACTCCCCTGCTGCTGCGACAGAAGATCCTCGCGAAGAGGCAGGCGGAGCGGGGGATCGATCGCCATGCTGAGTAGCTCAGGATACCATTCTCTTCGAGGACAGTCCGGAGCCACAGGAATAACTTGGACCCGGTCGCACTTGATCTTCTTCAGCACTCTGGGGAGAAGTGGTATAGGAGTTTAGTAGACCGCAACTCCACTTGCGATGACAAACGTCGCCTAGCGAGTGCCACATTGGAAATTCCAACACACAGAACTGAGGACATTGCGCGTTTTCTTCGGTGGCGAATAGATCTAACCAAGGCTCTCCCCACTGCTAAAAGACACCTTGCGCCATGCCCGATTGCAGACGCCATTCGTGATCCATCATGCACCGACGGCCGAGTTTGTCTGCGATGGCATTCAGAGAACCTGCCAGGTGTTAAACCACCAGGGACATGCCCTGATGTTCCAGCCATGTCCAGAGGCGTAGAGCCTCCTGACATAGGGTCCACGACCCCACCTCGCCCTGTTTGGTGCGGTGGTGTTGTCTGTGAACATCTGCACTACCCTCCCCACGACAGAGGGAAAAAATGCCTTCAGTGCAAGTCGGATCGTCCCAAGCTCCAGAAGGTTGATATGGAGCCGGGACTCCGCCGGAGACCATAGGTCTCTGATCTCCACCTCTCCCATGTGGCCGCCCCATCCCAGAAGGGACAAGTCCGTCACCACTGTGTGCTTCGGTTGGGGAAGGGAGAGGTATCTGCCATTGACACAATCGCGATTTGTGAGCCACCACTGCAATTGTCGCGCAGTGCCCTCCGAGATCTGGACGTGATCGGACAGGTTGCCCTGATGCTGTGCCCACTGGAACTTCAGGTCCCACTGCAGAGCCCACATATGCCATCTGGCATGATCCACTAACAGGATGCAGGAGGCCATCAGCCTCAGTAGCCGGAGGGTCATCCTGACCGAAACCCGGGATAGAGGCTGAAAGGCAGGACATACGCTAGACCTAGTTCTAACAAATTCCCTACAGATTGAATGCAGATCCCCGTACCAAGTAGAATGGACTGACCATTTTATAATTGAATTTTATACCCCCACTCCCACCTCACATGATAACGGTAACATTGCCCTAGCACATAAAAGAAGACCTTGGCACAAACTGACCCAACAAGACTTTAACAAAAGGTTTGTGGCACCTATATTAAATGCTAATGAGAGCATTGATAGTGCCCTATATAAATATGAGGAATCACTACTCAAAACTATAGATAGCATTATTCCGCTAAAAGTCTTTAAAGCTAGACCTGCCCAAAAACAAGAAATTTGGTTTTCAGAGGATCTTAGATTGTTTAAGCAGGCCACAAGAAAATTGGAGAAGAAATGGAGGGCTTCTCGCCAAGATAAAGACAAACAACTATTTAAAAACTCTTTGAAAATATATCATAAAGCTATCCGGGCAGCGAGGAAAAATCACATTACATCCCAATTACTGGCAGCTGGTAATAATCCCAAAATACTTTACCAGATCCTACAGACCTTTATTAAACCCACAGCCTGTGAAAGCTCAGAAGTGGCTTCTCAACAACTTTGTGATAACGTTTCCCAGTTTTTTAATCATAAAATTGATGCAATCTATAACAAAATAACGCTATCTAGAGGGAGGGGCTTACGGGAGATCCATGATGGCCGCCTGATCCCTCGGCTCCGCCGATCTTTCCGTCTTCCTCCCGGCCCGCACCTCCTTATGTCGCCGATCCTGTTTCTAAGTTGAATTCTCGGGACCGGGAGGCGATCCTGACTCCAGCGGTGTGTCTCTTTGCGTGTCCCATGCGGTGGAAGTGCCGGAGCGCCCTCACTCCCTTTCCGGCGCTGGCTGAAGCTGATCGGGTCTTTGTCTCGTAATGGCCGGCCATGTTTGCACTCTCATCGGATACTGAGGCGGGGCGGAGACGACCAGAGGGAACGGCTGCTATGCTGTGTTAACTGCTGCGGAGATTTGCTTGGCTTTGCTCATTTTCGCGTGTGGGGACTGTTGTGTTTACAGTGCAACATTGTGTCTCCGCTCTGATCCGCGAAAGGCACTGACTGATCGCTTATCCTTTCTAGCGTAGCGGTGGATGCCATATTGTTGGCTGTGTCCCCGGCTCCTGTGCCTACTCCGGGCTGCTGCCGGTGAGATGTCTGACCGCCCAGATTGCTATGGTACCGTGTATGGTGTAGGCATGGTTTGTGCTACTCCTGTACCCTCAGCCAGGCCATGTTATTCGGAACCCGGATAGGGCGATCGGCGATGCGGCACTTACGATGGAGACCAGCCTCTGGACCCACAGAGCCTTCGAGAGTCCCGTGTGCGGGGACCGGCTGCCCCTCTTCCTTCTGCTGCACCACCGGGGATTGGAGACATCCTATGCGCCTTGGGTACTTTGAGATCTGATTTACAAGAAGCTGCCCGAGACCTAGGGGACCGGCTGGACGCTATTTCCCCCCACATGCCCCTGGTGGGTAGAGTTGTCCTTCGACTGCAGGACAATGTGCCATATCCGATTCCCGATTGCAGTGAAGTGCCTACCCGGGCGATCTCGGGGGCGTTGCGGGTGCGTGCACCCGATGATGCATCAGTGTGGATTGAAACGTTGGTGGAGTGGTTTGAGGAAGGTGGGTTTGTGAACTGGCCGAAGAATCGTCCTTGGACGTTATGCCTGGCTATTCCCTTGTGTTCTAATGGCGACGCTTACGACTTTCTCCTGACTCGGATGCTACTGCTTTGGCCGGCGGACTTTGGTGATCTGTTACAGTGCATTGTCCCCCCTTCTATCATTGTCGCATCTATGGCATTGGGATGGACAGACTTTGTTGGACAGTATCCTTCTTTGCTGGGGCTGCTCCGTTTAATTGTGCTATTCAAGATGGCGACCGTGCAGCTGGACTCCGTCGACGCCCCCGTTCGCAGGGGCCAGGGTTGAGACCGCTCCCTTATCATTGACTGCGGTAGCGTATATTGCTGGGGCTGCGGGAGATAGACGTTGGAGTTGAATATTGTTGCTTTGGTTCGGGATCCGGGGATGGGCGGCCGAGGATTTCCATGCTGACTGTTTTGAGCTTATGTATATGGCCCTCCTCCGAACTTCTGTGATAAGCTTTCTTTCCTTTTTCCCTTTTTCTCTCTCTGTATTTCGGGTACTCCTTTGGGGCGACAGACACACTGCTAGGGGGGGGTAGGCTGTAGCCTCTGCATGCGTGTAGGGTGGGGGTAGGGGGATGGGGTTCTTTATTTTTGTCCGTTTCAGTTTCTATGGGCCTTTCTTTCTCTTATTTTTGGCTTTCTTTCCTTTTTCTGTTTCTTTGGGGCTGACTGTCCATGGGTCTTGCACCTTTTTTCTTTTTCCGGGATTTTAATGCGCCTCTTGTTCCAGTACCTGGGGGTGGGCTCGTGGGGATCAGACTTGGTAATGTTGATTTCTGTACCGTTGCTTATTAATCAGTTTTGTTATTGTGGTTGCTTTAATGGTATAATCGCTATAGACTTGCTTCTTTATGTTCGTATATGTGGTGCACCCCCCCTGTTTCTTTTGTGTTCCTTTTGTACGGTGTACAGTCCTTGTTGCTGCAGCCCCTTTCTTTCTTCTAAAATTTAAAACGAAAACCTCCTATCCTACGTCGCGCGCCCCGTACTCCTGTATAGCGCACTTTGAAATATCCTGTTTGAAGGTTGGTCAAATGTTAACTATTCTCCTGATTCTAATGAGTGTCTTTGCGGCCGGCCTTGATGGTTGTGGGCCTGCGCATGTATCTCCTTATATTCTTCAATAAAGGTTTAAAAAAAAAAAATAAAAAAAAAATAACGCTATCTAACCAATATAATATTAATGACAATGACCTCATTTCAAACCTGGACATAGAAAATCCGAGTATGCATTCCCTCTCTGTCTTCCACCTATCTCTATTGAGGAAGTAGTGGGAAGCATTTCTCGGATAAAGAGTGGCTCCCCGACGGAGACCATCCCTGCTAGGATTATGCCCATTCTAGCCACGGTCCTGGGACCTACAATCCAGAGATTAATCAACCTCTCACTGAGCACAGGACAGGTCCCAAAAGAATGGAAAAAGACTTTGGTAAAACCGCTCAGAAAGAACACTGCCACCCCATGGGAAGAGCTAGCCAACCTTAGACCCATATCCCTGCTCCCGTTTTTGGGCAAAATGATTGAAAAACATGTAAATAATAAATTGTCCAAATACATTGAATCTGCTGGAGTGCTGGATCTATCTGTCTGGTTTCAGGCCCAGACATAGCACGGAGACCGCTCTAATGTCAGTCGCAGACGATCTACACATGTACCAGGATTGGGGTCACTCTGTTGTCCTGGTGCTGTTGGATCTGTCTGCGGCATTTGACACCGTCTCCCACTCCACCTTGACTACCAGGCTAGCTAACATCGGCCTGAAGCAGGAAGCCTTGGCTTGGTTGAGGAGCTTTCTGACTGACCGCACCCAGCAAGTAGCTATGGGTACATATAGGTCAGAGGAGGTTGGAATCTCTAAGGGGGTGCCACAGGGCTCTTGTTTGAGCCCCACCCTCTTCAACATATACGTGGCACCCCTGGCTAACATCATGAGAAGATACGGATTCATCCCAATATCTTACGCGGATGATACGCAACTCCTCTTTCCTTTTAAGATCTTTACACCGGAGGTCAGAGAATCCTTCTCCCAGGGCATGAAAGCAGTGGCACGATGGATGTCTTCCAACTACTTGCAGTGTAATGTTGGGAAGACAGAAGTCATGTTGTTTGGTGAGGCAAAATTGCTCTGGACCCCAGACTGGTGGCCACAAGATCTCGGCCCAGTGCCCAAGCCTAAACAAACTGTTAAGAACCTGGGGGTCCGTTTAGATCAGGAGCTTACTCTCAAACAACATGGCAACCAGGTGGTGGAAGCTTGCTTTCATGTAATCGGTATGCTGCGAAAAATCTTCCCACTACTACCTGATAATACTAGGAAGACGCTGCTCCAGGCACTTGTTTTGAGTCGCCTGGATTACTGCAATGGCCTGCTCCTGTCGGCCAACGAGGGAGTTATGAACAGACTTCAGGTGGCTGAGAGCACGGCTGCCCGCCTGGTTCTGAATGCCCCTCCCCGCACGCCGTCTAAACCTCTGCTGACAAAACTACATTGGTTATCTGTCAGACAGAGGGCCAAGTTCAAGGTATGCTGTACCATCCACAAAAGCCTGAATGGAATGGGCCCTGCATATCTGAATACTAAATTTATACCTTACATACCATCCCGGACACTAAGATCTAGTGAACAAGGCCTTTTGTGTGTTCCCAGAGCAAAGAAGACCAGACATGGAGCAAAAACACTATCTATAGCCGGACCCTCTCTCTGGAATAGTCTCCCAATATCCCTCAGGCTATGTGTAGATAATCTTCCTTTTAGGAAAATGCTAAAAACTTTCTTGTTTAAACAGTAGATCACATTAGCTTCTAGCATCCCTTCCTCTTAACTCTCTATAGAAGCCAAAAGCACGGAGATACTCCTTCGGGAGTGAAGCCAGCGCGATACAAACTCGCAAATAAATAAATAAATAAATAAAGATCGGAATCATAGCCTGAATATCCCGGATTTGCTGTTCCGGAGGATAAACCCGAAAATGCGCCGAGTCCAGAACCGCTCCGATAAAGGAGCTTCTGTGAGGGAATCAGGTGCGACTTTGGCACGTTAATGGAAAACCCCAGCAAATGCAGGAGGTCGGCCATAGTCTGGAGGTGGCAGACGACTGTCTGAGGGGAGCCCGCCTTCAACAACCAGTCGACGAGGTAGGGGAAGACTGAAACCCGCGATCTGCGGAGGTGAGCTGCGACCACTGCCATCACCTTCGTGAACACCCGAGGGGCACTGGTAAGGCCAAAGGGGAGCATGGTGAACTGAAAGTGCTCGTGGCATACCGTGAACCACAGGTAACGCCGGTGAGCCGGCAGGACGGGGATGTGGAAATAAGCGTCCTGCAAGTCCAACGCTACCATCCAGTCTTGTGGGTCTAGGGCTGGAAAGACCTGAGCAAGTGTGAGCATCTTGAACTTCTCCTTCCAGAGGAAGCGATTGAAATTCCAAAGGTCTAAGATAGGATGCAGGCCCTTGTCCTTCTTTGGAACAAGAAGGTAGTGGGAGTAACAACTACGACCTGCTTCTGGCGTCGGAACGCGCTTGATGGCCCCCTTGGACAAGAGGGCCTCAACTTCCTGCTGGAGAAGTGCCAAGTGATCCCTGACATGCGGTGGTACTGAGGTGGCATGGCTGGAGGGGTGGTCTCGAAGGGGAGGGAGTAGCCCTTTCGGACAATTTGCAGCACCCATTTGTCCGATGTGATGTTGCGCCAGTGGCGGAGATGATGGTGAATTCTGCCGCCCACTGGCGTTTGGTGGGCCTTAAATACCGGACTAGGAAGGCTTTGCAGTGGATGCCACGGGGGTGGAGGTGAACTGACCTGCCCGCTGACCCCCTGAACATCCTCGACAGTTCCCACGTCCACGGCCACGCTGAAGTTGTTGCTGCTGTGGCTTGTGGCCTTGCGAACGTGGTAGGGCACCCCTTCCGTGGCCACGAAAGGAGCGAAAAGCAGAAGGCGGAGGAGGCAGAGTGGCCGACAGGCCCAAGGATTTGGCCGTAGCCCGGGAGCCCTTGAAGCGCTTTAGCGCGTTGTCCGCTTTGTCGCTGAAGAGGAGACGGCAATCAAAAGGCATGTCCAGAAATGTAGCTTGGACATACCTAGAAAAACTAGTCAAACTCAGGCGTAGCTTCGAACGACTACCGACGTTGAAATTGTCCTGCCTAAGGCAGTGGTGGCTGGTGACTTTTAAAAGTGGTGTGACGTAAAATTGTCGTACGGCGAGCAAGCGAGCTCGAACAACCTACAAGGGGCTTTTGCAAGGTCTAACTAACGTCTTGACTTCATCCAATAGAACTTGCTCTCAAGTCTCGATCGTGTATGTTGAAATCCCCATAGGCCCTTTTTCAAGCCAATATGAAAACTCTGAAACCCATGAAGAAGGGAGATTATTCCGCGCAATCCCACCTTGATCCAGGACTCACTGCTTCCATGCACAAAAAACACAGTCAAGAGGTCCTTCAAGACTTGCCTTTTTCTCAATATGAATTCTAGATCTCATCTCGAGCAGCTGGCAGGCACCATAAAGTGATCAATATAGAGGACCATATCAGAACACAACAACTTAATACAGCAAAGCATAGCAAACCACGCCACACAAGGAGAGACCAGCATCTGAAGAGCATGGCAGATGGCATGGAGGGTGCAGATGGCAGTCGGCCCTAGGGACCAGAACCAACGAGAAGAATCAAGCTCTGGTGTTCGACCCAAAGGTGTAAAAAGTGAACTAAAACTGAGGCTGCATTACACAGAAGTACAAAGGATAATGGAGGGAATTGCATGGCTGTAAGGAAGGTCACTGCTTTCTATGCTATACCAAATAAAGAGCAAGAAAAACAAACGAAAACAAATCCATTATTAAGGAAGGAAAGGAACTCTTCTCTTTTTAAATTGTTCAATTTTAAGAAACAGCCTACAGCATAAGCAGTAAAATACCTCAGAATGACTTCCGCTACAGCACATTAAGACCACACTGCTGAAAGAATTAGCACATTGACATGTGACTACATACAACAACCCTTAGTGCGACGCAGATTCCTCCAGTATAGCTCTGAGGCGAGCCCTGTCTCACAGACGGAGGCGTGTAGGGGCTATTTTAAGATTCCTCCTACTCACATAATGACACAGAGACTCTGCTGATGGTCACGGCAGCATGCTAAAGAGGACCGTCCTGAGGGTTTCTGTTATAGCTTTTTCAACAGACTGCTGTGGTGGAAAATGTTTATAACAACCGCATGAGATGCTTGAGTGGGGCCCTGGTGAGGACTTCATTGAGACGTGAACCCTGCGCACCCCTCTGTGGATACAAGCCACGGGAAACAGGTCCACTTATCAATGCTGGTTTTTCACTGGCTGATGGCAGATTCTGCTTATACAAGTGATAATTAACAACACTATCGTCGGGAGGCAGGGTTGACGATATTCCTTTGCTTGAAAGATCGCCGGAGGGGGGGGGGGGGGCATGTCGTGGGGGGGAAGAGGGGGGTGATGTTGCGCGAGAAGGGGGGAATTAAATATTAAATATAAAACAAAACTTACCTCAGTCACCGCCGGTCCGGGTCACCACCACCTCTGCTCCCTGACCCCTTGGCGCCTTACGTCACGAGACTGGCATCCCCTCGCAGCCAATCCTCGTGCTGCTGCAGCGCCAGGATCGGCTTGGGGCACAGGTTTCTCTTCGCCCGCAGCATGCCCATTATGAGCCCGCAGCACACCCATTATTCGAAGGGCTCCTAATGGGCATGCGAAAAAAGTGCAAACGCAAGTGCGCATGAGTGGGCACGGGTAAAAAAATTCACCCTCTGTCCCCACTCATGCGCACTTGTGTCGCTTGCCCTAGTGACATCATGTCACTGTCAGTCAACATGACGCCACCCCCTTCAGACTCTGAAGGGGGTGGGTGATGTGATGTCATGCTGACTGACATGATTGTCAGTGAGTTCTCCCGCCTTGGCGTCTTTAAGTAAACTGAACTGATTCAGTTTACTTAAGTTAAGAAATGCCGAGGGAGCTGCAGGCGGGCTGCGGGTGGGGGGGCTATGCCCGCACGCCCCAATGATCGCACTGCGCCTGGCCTAAGGAGTCGGAGGAGTCCAGTCTACATCGTATGGTGAACTTGGCTATGTCTCTTCCCTTGGCGACTGCACGGGAGAGCACAGCCTGGGCCTCCTCTAGGCACTGTAGCAGCACCTGCACTACCATATCCCACACAGAGTGGGTGTTACGGGCCAACAGACATGCAGTGTTCACCGACTGTAGACCCAAAAAGGAGGAAGAAAACATCTTCTTCCCAATTTGGATTCCCTATCAGGTGATACGTTGGGGAATGCGCCTTTGGATGTAGAGGCTTGGACCACCAAGCTCTCAGGGGTGGGGTGTTGGGAGATGAAAGCAGGGTCGCTTGGAGCCTGGCGGTGGCGTTCCACGGGAGACCCTTTGTTATGCCTGGACCAGATGCCCAAAAGGATGTCAGTAAGGGCTTCATTGAAAGTCAGCAGGGGCTCCCAAGAAGCCGCTGTCGGTTGAAGCACCTCCGTCAGGAGATTTGTCCTGACCGCCACGGAAGGTAGTTTGAGGTTGATGGCCCCGGCCTCCCTACGCAACACCACTGTGTATAAAGCACCCTCCTCCTTAGCCACGGTAGGAGAAGACAGCATCCAGACCACTGGCGTCCCCAAACTCCTCTCTCCGGTCTGGTCCAACTAACTGGTTAGCCAAACCTCCTCACCCTCCTCTGGTTGCCAGTCTGGCATGTAGAAAACATCAGGGTCGAACAGAGGTACAAAAGTATCGCTTGGTGCCGGATCCGGCGTCTATCGACGTCTGTCCGGCTCCATGTCCAAGTCAGGGTGGAGCAAAAACAAGAACAGAACCTCTCACTAGTATTCAATTAAATCTAGGTAATATATCCTACATCAGTTCAAATAATAACATTGTTATTGAAGAAACATATTTTCTTTTTTATTCAAAAGGTTTTCTATCAAGTAAGAACATCACAAAAATAATATATCATAATTGTGGTACCAATTTTGTATGTACATTCTATATACATGTATTTATATTATATACAATACCCCCAGAGAAAAGAACATCACACATACAGGCACAATCGAAACAAACACACAATTCGTCCAGACACACAGTCTTACCAATCTCACAGACTCTCAACAACTGAATCAAATAACCGAAAAAACAATTTGAAACAATAAAGAGACTTCACAAAAACATATAAAATATATACAACACAACACAACAAAAGTGGAGCGCCGACGCGCGTTTCGGAAAAGGAATCTTGTCCTAACTTCCTTCGTCAGGGCGCATTAGATCAATATTTCCATGTATCTTATTCTTTTTCTTGGGTCTATAATACAGTGGTTCCAATCCAACAATATAATAATAGCATGGGGGCTAGATCTGGAGTCAGTATAGATAGCTGACAATCTTCTCCTTTGTCTCTGTAAATGTCCCGAGACATATCCGGTGGAAAAGCCTGTATATTTCACGGCAGAATGAAATATGGGTCCCACAATAACCTCTGGGTAGGGACAACAAAGTTGACCTATTGCTCTGTTAGTTATCGGCATAGGTCCCTTTCCACAGCCGCTTCTCGGTGCACCGCCACACCAAGGTTTCTATTTGAAATCTCTGTAAGAAGTATATCCGGTCGATGAAGCACTAATATGAGGGGCAGATAAGGTCTGTATTCAACTTCCTGGGAAAAAATATTTTTTTCTAATTCCGGAGACACTGTTAGTTATCCGGCGGTGTGTCAAGGGTCTCGTCTTCGCGAACGGCGGGAACCCAATAGAGGTTGACGCCGGGTGGGGATCCAACCGGTGTCTAAAGCGGATGTGGTGCCGGTAGGATCAGTGCCGGGGGAGGTGTTATAAGGTCAACCCACGCCAATACAGATTCAGGTCTGGATCCAAGAGGACCCTGCGGTGCGGGAGCCGCCGTCGTTGAAGGCCCAGGGACTCCAGCCCAGTCCACGGGACCAGAATGCGCGCCGGCGGAGTCGGCTGCTCAAAGATGGCATGCATCGCTTCGTAGAAACTCCGAAGCTGGGCAGGGTTCTCTCCGGCTCCCGGAAAAGGAGGCAAACTCAGAGTTGACCCTTCAGGCTCCGCACGGGGAGCAGCAGGACAGGCACCGTCCGCATCCCTTGTCGTATTGGCCGTCGGACGGGAAGAAGTCTAAGAGCGATGGTGCTTCTTCAACTTCTTCTTGTGCTTCGACTTACCTGAGTGCGAAGACTTCGATGAGGAGTGGTGGTGACTCCGTGACCAGTCCCTCGACCTCCCATGCGACTGGGACCTGGAGAGGCGCGGAGCAGACTGCCGGGCCTCGAGAAGCTTTTGGGACCGCTCCCGCAAAGACTTCGGGTTCATTGCCCAGCAGTCAGAGCACGACTTTGGGTCGTAATCGCGCTCCATGCACTAAAGGCACACGAGGTACGTGTCCGTGACCGACATCAGTTTGTGACAGGAGTCAGAAGCCTTGAAGCTGGTACTACGTGACATCCCTCCGTGCACCAGGAGTCGATCGACTCAAAAAAGGTGTCGACAAAAGTCACAAAAAATTGAGCCAAAAAGTGAATCGGGGTACCGCTTTCGCCGGATCTGCGCTGGGCGGAAAAGGAAAGAACTAACGTCAGCGCGCGAGAGTGGCATCTAAGTAGCTACCCCGACGTCCTCCCGGCGACCATAATGCCAGTGACGAATGCAGAGCCGACCGACGGCACCTTTCGACTGGCAGGGGTACTGGCAGGGGTACTGCTGATGAAAAAATTCTCTGGATCCAGTCTGACGCCTGGGGCAATTCTACAGGTAAGGAATCTATAACCAATTGTCTCTTTCAGATAGTGTTTCCAAAGTGGATACTTTTTTATTTGAAGAGTGTCCACTGTGTCTTCCACCGTCAAGATTCTGGTCTCAGATTCCGTAATATGCTGCACTGCATTGCAGAGATCTTGTTTGAGTAACATAACATCAAAGCCAACTGCTCCAATTTCCTCCAGCTTATCCCTAGATTGTGTGATAGTTGCTAATTTGGCGGCATTGTCAGGCATGGGTGCCACCGGATCTCCTGGACTAGGTGCCTGGGCTGTAGTATCAGTATATTTGTCCTTAGTGTTCTGCCTGGAGGCGGCACCGGGTAGTTTGTCCTTAGTCATTTTGAAGGTTGGTAAAGGGGCCGCCACTGGGTGGGTGCTAGACCGTAGATCAATGCCCATGGCTGCGAAGGGGCAGGTAAGTCCCATTGGACCAAATTGGTAAGTTGGCAATAGGTAGAATTAGGAAGGAGGGACCTCTACGCTCACAAACCGCTCCAGGTAGAATTAGGAAGGAGGGGCCTCAACGCTCACAAACCGCTCCAAGGCCTAACCCAGCCACCTCCAGAAGTAGGGACACCCGTCCTCCCCCAGCAGATATCGCTGCACCCCCAATCGCTGTCAATCAGGGGGCAGCCATTCAACAACTCCAGAAAATTAGGCACTGTATGGCCAAGGTGCATGAAACACGCCATTGCATATACGGTTAATTACTTTTTGGCGAGTGGTCCCTATCGTGTTCTGATTTTGGTCTGGCTCCCTTTATGAACAAACAGAGGCTATAAACTACGGTGGTGGCCTTTTTAATTCAGACTGTGCAGGGACGCACAGCACTAATATCCCACTGCCCTTTGTGGCTTGGGGCAATCTGTGTGAGTTACCCTTCAATTGTTAATCACTGTTCCCAGGGCCATATAACTGAAGCAGTATGTTGGAAGGGGGCATTATATATCCAGTTCCATGACTGCCCCTCACTGTAGGGTAACCTGATTCCCAAAACAAAAAACAGGGGCAGGTCATAGACATAGAAGTAGGACTATGGTTTGCAGTAACCATCAAAACACTCAAGATGATGGACAGAATTGGCAAAACATTCACCCCAAGTCACAAATCTGGGTTTAATCCATCATTATTTTGCTCACCACGCCACCCCAGTTCAGACATGGCCATATGCAAATCAGTCTTGACCCTGTGCCTCATGGGAACAGTCCAGCCCCAACTGCAAAGCCATGTCTTCCCTGGACCGGAATCAAGCATCCTAGGACCGGTTTCTGGCTATCAGCCAGGATAGCTTGATTCCAGGGGCATAATGAGCATGGGACCCACGTCAGGGCATACCCTTTCCACATAGGGTGAACAGCAAAACACACACGATGATGGACAGAACGTTGCACATTGGTGAAACATTCACCGATCTGGGTTTAATCCATTGTTATTTTGCTCACCACGCCACCCCAGTTCAGACATTGCCATATGCTAATCAGTTCTGACCCTGTGCCTCATGGGAACAGTCCAGCCCGAACTGCCAAGCCATGTCTTCCTTGGACCGGAATCAAGCATCCTAGGACTGGTTTCTGGCTATCAGCCGTCATCAGCGAGGATAGCTTGACCATCGACATAAAAGTAGGACTATTTGACAGCTGTCATAGAAATAGAAGAATGACTACAATGACAGCTCCCTCCACAGACCGAGATGAAGCATTACAGATGAAAAATCAGAGGTCTATTATTGGCAGTAACCAATAATTCCATTTAAACAGACTTTGCCTCAACATTTGCTATAGTTGGTGACCACCCTTGCCTTGAAATTCCAAGTATGTTTTCTTATTAAATAAGTATATATATATATATATATATATATATATACATACACATACATACACATACATACACACACAATGTAGTCGTCAAAGTCAGATACTGCTGTTTGTAGAATACTCCTCCCCATAAAGCACTCATCCCTACATTCAGCACAGTTCATTGAAATGTAAATAAGGTTTGCTTTATTTTAAGAACTTTCATATTTAAAGACATTCTTGATTGAAGAATTATAAACACAGGGTAAAAATCCATAAAGTAGGACCAAACTGAAAGACATCTAAAAATGCTGTTTGATATAAAAGGCCTATTGCATTGCACAGTACTTGTCTGAAGAATGGATTTGCTGCAGCACCATTTTGTCTTGCAGTAACCGATTGTGGAACTCACTGCAGCTTTGTTCAAAGTTGACCCTTGTTATAAACAAGGCTTTTAGAGTCTCCAGTTCTATTAAGTTTCTTTCATCAGTCCCCGTGTTATTCATAATGGAAAACATTCTTTCCACTGGAGCATTAGTTCCTGGGCAGACATAAAGCAAACTGGACCATTAGGCAAATGTTCTTAAATGTAATATTATGAGTTTGGAAATGGGTGAATATTTCCACCCACCGATCCTCTGCAGTCTTCTGGTCATTCCATGCGGCGAGTCTATCTGCTGTGTATTGTCGTACACAGGTGATTTCATCAAAAAGCTCCATTTTATCCATCTCAAATATGCTTGATACAGATTGTACAAATAACAGAGACATTTCAACATTATCCCAGACGGGAACAGCATCGAGAAGGAAAAAGTGTTCAAGTCAGAAAAAAATGTCCCCCACTCTTCCAAGTAATCAATACTGCTATTGTTGAAAGCATATACAGAGTTACAGATTTTTGTTGCTGGTGAGAGTCCTTGTTCTTTGAGGGATTTAACCACTTCGCTGCGGCGGAAATCCCGCCGCAGCGCTAGGGGGGAGGGGGGGGCCGAGCGGCGCTCGCATGCTCGTGACGGAGCCGCTCCGTCACGAGCCTCGGTTGAGCTGTGCTCATGACGGAGCGGTTCCGTCATGGCCCCGCTCGCTCAATGGAACGTCCAGCGCAGTTGCGGAATTCGCGCAGGCGTGGAATTCGCGCCGCGCAGGCGCGCCGAGCGGGCCATGACGGAACCGCTCCGTCATGAGCACAGCTCAACCGAGGCTCATGACGGAGCGGCTCCGTCATGAGCATGGAAGCAGTTAAGAAGCTCCTTCACCCTAAGGCCCATAAAGTAAGCATCTCTACTGTCCTTCAATTTTCCTATTAATTGTGTAATTGTCTTGCAATATCTGTGGCATTTGCATGCTGCTTTTCCATCTCCTTTATTGTGTCACTAAAAAGAGCCAGTTAGTTGCGCAAAAACCAGAGCCAGATTTCAGCAAGAGGGTTTTCAAATAACATGACAATGGCTGTTGGGGGATTTGCTTGGGACAAAAAATATAAATGTAGGGCTGGGAACAGTTTTAGCACCCTGTCAACTGCAGGCAGAAGAGAAAGCCAGCAAATGTTGCTAGTACTTAATCCATATCAACAAATTCACAAAATTCTTTCAGTTGTTCAGTTCGGGCAGTGTAAATGTGGAAATATTTGTACAATTTTAACACAAACGATTTTATGTCCATTAGCAGCCCATCAACAGTGGTTTGCACTGCAATGTGGACAATATGTGCTGCACAACCTACTCCAAGTACTTTATTATGAGGAATAGCTTCCTTAAGCTTGCAGAAAACATTGTTCTTTCTGGTTCTCACCTTTCCCCCAAAGTTTGTATTAGTATTATCTGCACAAAACTTAACTACTTTTTCAAGAAAAATACACTTTTGATGAGCATGGTACAGTTGAAGTGTATTGCAGATGTTTCACCAGGAACGAAGGTAAACTCTAAAATGTTCACCTTAACACGCTCAAAATACTTGAAACATCTAATCACAATTGGCATCAATTTAACTTCTTTCCTATTGGAAGCATCAACAGACACAATGCTACTCAAGTCAGAATTAAGGTCAATCATTGCGAGAGGAGCCAATACTTTTGTAATCAAGGCTTCAGTCTTGGTGCGAGCACAGCAAAACTTTTCATCATACAGTTTCCGAATCAATGCTGATGTACAGTCCATCGACTGAAAACTGTGGTAATGTTTAGCAAGATGATATGCTAATGTACCTTCAGCAGCAGCCCTACAGAGTTCCGCATGTCCAGGGGTTGCCTTACCCAAAAAAGTGGTAATGTTGCTGTTGTTGCTTGAAGATTCGACCCACAACTTGTGTTTTCTTGTCTGTATGTGCTCCGTTATATTAGACTTTCCACCACGGCAATGGAGAATGTAGATTTGCAGATCTTGCAGAACACGATGGAATTACTGTTCCCAACCTTGCTCAGAAAGGGTAAAGATCTTTGCATCTCCTCACTGACTGAACACATTTGCTTAGGCATCTCTTCGGTAGGTAGCTGTTTATCCTATCTGCGTTTTAATTTGGGGGAGAAAAAAAGTCATGTAACTATGATGCATACTGACAAAAACTGTATCCATATTTTTTATATAAAAAAGTTACATAAGTAACCCAACAGCATGTGCATTATAGGATATTTTTTTTTGCTTTAATAATGCCAAGCAGGCCTCAAAATAATTAGCTTGCAAAAATGGCTAAAAAGCTTGCCCCCCCCCCCATTTCAGAAGCCGAGTGAGACGAGCAGAGCTCATCTCTGACCCTGTGTAACACATCCAACCATGTCCCACCATGCGACAGCAGCACCCATAGATGTCTCACAGGGCCTTCACGTGTAGCAGAAATACTACCCGAGCAGGCTTGGAGGCTGCAGTAACTTGACCATATGAACACTTGTCGCACACGACACCCGGCGCTTCCCCCACACAGTTGAAGACCCCCCTCAAGCCCTCTCCCAGCTTCTCTATAGGACTGGAAGCACGGTCCTATCAGATGGTGGGACAAAGCTGGGGATCCTGCTCATGATGCTCTTTGTGGCTCCTCATTGACCTCAGGGATTCACTGATGTGCACCCTGACAGTCCCATTTTATCAGATTACTGTACTACCTGAGGGATGTTTAGTATGTCTGGTAAATGAAAAGCATTGTGCATGTGTGAGGGGATCATAGTCTAACTACGCCCCTCAAATGCACGCTCCAAACATCCATCTGGATTGTCACTCAGCTCCCTCAGCTCCCCCCTCCTCCTGTCATCAGGGCCCTGGCAGACACCAAGGGCTGAACACCGCTCTTCAGAGTTCTGGTAAACACAAAAGTCAGGTTTGCATGACCACTGCTAAATTAAAAAATTACAAGCTCCATGAATTATCTGGTGGCTCACAGGTGGCACTGCTTCAAGAGGGTGTTGACAATTCCCTTTCTGCCTGGGGAGGTGGCTTTGGACTCTTAACAGATTCAATCTACAGTATTCCCAAAAGCACTGGAATAGCTTCAATAAATCTGAAAAACGCAATTTTGTTGAAAAGCAGTAGCCAGCGTCTGAATCCGAAGAGCTGGAAAGTACGCGCCTGCCACTTTCAGAGCTGATTATGTTCGTAACCGGAGCCTGGTAGAAATAAACTGTCCACAAAGTAGGGCTGTTTTAAATGCTATTTTGGACCTTGATCTGGCTGCCCTGTCTGAATTTAGCTCCTGAGTATTGAGCTCATGCAGCTGATTTAGCGTATGACTTTGTAATCTGGTACTAGATTACCAAGACATACATAATTTCACCTAAACTATCAATTTACACATCTATGGGCCAGATGTTCAAAGCATTTATTTATTTATTTTTTTTAACAATTTTTATTTGAAACAAAGCAGCAGTGAGGACATTGCATTGACAGCTCATATACAGGTGGTACAAGAGATTACAATATTGTTCACCCATTATTAATCCGGCAACGGTTTAGGACAGCACATTCCAATGATAACATATTAAACTATCGGTAGGCCACTCACACGTTCTCGAGTCAGGAGACTTCAGCTATACACGCTATCTCTAATTATCCCCCGCTTGTGCTGATACATCATCCGCATCCCCTCCCAATCTCCGGAGTCTTTCCCTCCTTAGTGCTACTGTCAGTGAGACACATATCTCCCCTCTATATTTGTTCCAGCTTCCCCACTTGTCAAAGCATTTTCATGGCATTCAATTCCCATTTTTATGCATGTTGTTGTTGGTACTTGTAGTGTTACCTTTCTAAACAATAAAACAACTTGACTACTTGTCAAGTTTTTTTATTGTTTAGAAAGTAGTTTTACAAGTACCAACAACAACAAGCACAAAAATGGGAGTTGAACGGCCTTCACTGACTGCATACTATATGCCCAAAGGGAGAGCACTCTAAAACATTCAACCTCCTGCATATTGGCCTACAAAATGATGCCAACTGAAAAGCCTGCAACAGATTAATAACTTTAATGGTGGTGTAAAGCAAAAAAAAGCTAAAAGGCTGCCCCTCGCCAGAAGACGAAAAGGGAAAGAGGAGGCATGAAGGAAAAGGGGGACTAAACATGGAGAATGAAAATAAACAAGCGTTGGCATAGCCAATAGGTCTAGCATTTGGGAACTTCAACAGAAATACTTCATCTACAGTCCAGGACACCTGTATTTTTACTGCGGGTAGGGAAACTAAATGCTTTGTCCAAAATCACACCCTATTGAGAAACATTTGAGAATGGAACCTGGTTTTCGAGCTCGTACAGTTAGAAGTTTTGCCCTTGAAAGCACATTCACTTCCCATTAACACAAGTTGTGTGCTGCCTGTTAGGCAGGGTAAAAAAAGAAGTATGTTGTCTGAAGCTGCGGCCTAGTAAAAGCCCCGGCAGTTGTAAGATTACAAATTAAGCATTGGGAGTGCGACTGGAACTGAAGTTTTGTCCTTTAAAGCACATCCCCTTCATGTTTATACTGGTTGTGCGCCAAGTTTCAATACTGAAACCAATATTGAATGTAGGTTACTGTGCTTCATATTATGTAGTGGTGTTTTAAACATAGGGAAAGTGCAGTGCTAAATATGAGCTGGTAGTTTCTGGTGCTCAACAGCAGCACCTAATAATCAAAAAAAATACTTTATCTGCAGTCTAGGACACCTGTATTTTTACTGCGGGTAGGGAAATTAAATGCTTTGTCTAAAATCACACCCTATTGAGCAACATTTAAGAATGGAATCTGGTTTCCGAACTCGTACAGTTAGAAATGTTGTCCTTGAAATCACTTCCCATTGACACAAGTTGTGTGCTGCCTGTTAGGGAGGCTAAAAAACAGACGTATGTTGGCTGAAGCTGTTGCCTAATAAAAGCCCCGGAAGTTGCAAAGTTACAAATTAAGCATTGGGAGTGCTACTGGAGCCAGAAGTGTTGTCCTTTAAAGCACATTCCCTTCACATTTACACGGGTTGTGTGCTTCCTATTAGGCAGGCTAAAAAAAGAAGTATGTTGTCTGAAGCTGCTGCCTAATAAAAGCCCCGGCAGTTACAAGATTACAAAAGGCTCGGACTAAAAACGGCAATTTAAATACTCACGTTGCAGGCTTGCAGGATGGGAGGGCAGGTCCTGTGTGGCTTCAGAAGGATCCTGGCTGAGGCAGCTCTGATGCGGAGGCAGTGTCCCGACGGTGCTGGTAGGGCTGGGGAAGCGTCACTAAGGTTAGTTTCACTTTTAGCTGCTGCTGGATTCTGTTGCAGTCCTTTGCTCGCTATAAGGCAGAGCAGGGAGGGTCACACTGCTTTCATCTTGCTGTAGGCGGTAAAAGCAGGGTTGCGCTGGTCACAGGTGGTTCTAACCAGCTGTTGTGCTGATGGCTGGCACGATTGTAGAGTACAGGTTAGTGTTAAGTATTTCTTTTATGTCATTAATCCTGTGATGTAATTGTATTCTGTAGCGCGCACTTTTGAAGAGAATGTTTCTCTTCAAAAGTGCATCGCTCGTGTTGCAACTTGAGCATAGTATGTAACTGTTAACATAAGGCATTAAGCTGTTGGTCTTGATTGTATGCACTGCAGACGTGCTCCCGTATCTTGCTGCACTTTATCAAATAAACTACAAAGGATCTTTTAAATTCAACTCTTCGTTTGGAGGATGTTATTTTGAATGCTTCACTTCACATTTGGCGATGATGAAAAAAGCTTAAAGCGGCATTTTACCAATATTTGCACATCTGCAGTTTTTTTAAATAAAGGACGACACTTTTGATTAAAATACCTGCTTAATCTCTCCTGCTCTGTTCGAAGAAACCGGAATAATTTATGCCAAAGATCAAACTTTTGGTGAGTTTTCAGGCTTTTTTTCTGGGTTTCAAGACGGATGATTGGTCCAGGACTCGCTGAAGGTGAAATTGAATGTGTAGCAGGGGCGCAACTAGGTCTTCATTTCGGGGGGGGGGGGGGCTAACATGGCAAAAGAAGGGGCGTGGCTAATGTTAATCAATGGGGCGGAGCTTAAATGGCAGATAATAAGGATCGGTTAATGCCCCCTCACACCTTAAAACCCATACTCACCCCACACCCTAAAATTACCCCCTGGCACCCCAAAACCCATTACCACCCTGAACCCTCAAATCACCCCCCTGGAGCCCCAAAGCCCATACCCGCCCTGAACCCTTAAATTACCCCTGGCACCCCAAAACCCATACTTACCCTGAACCCTAAAATGACCCCTGGCACCCCAAAACCCATACCCGCAGGGATCCCTAAAATTACACCCTTGCCCCCCAAAACCCATACTCACCCTGAATCTTAAAATTACCCCTGACACACCAAAACACATACCCACGCTGAACCCTAACATTAACCCCCTCACACCCTAAAACCCATACCCACCCCACACCCTAAAATTACCCCTGGCACCCCAAAACCCATTCCCATGCTGAACCATAAATTCCCCCCGGCACCCCATAACCCATACCCAACCTGAACCCTAAAATTGCCCCCTGACACTCCAAAACCCATTACCACCTTGAACCCTAAAATCACCCCCCTGGAGCCCCAAAACCCATACCCACGCTGAACCCTAAAATTAATCCCATGGCACCCCAAAACCCACACCCACCCTGAACCCTAAAAGTATCCCCCCCTGGCACCCCAAAACCCATACCCACCCCACACCCTAAAATTACCCCCTGGCGCCCCAAAACCCATACCCATGCTGAACCATAAATACCCCCGGCACCCCAAAATCCATACCCACCCTGAACCCTAAAATCACCCCCCTGGAGCCCCAAAACCCATACCCGCCCTGAACCCTAAATTTACCCCTGACACCCCAAAACCCATTACCACCCTGAACCCTAAAATCACCCCCCTGGAGCCCCAAAACCCATACCCGCCCTGAACCCTAAATTTACCCCTGGCACCCCAAAACCCATACCCACCCTGAACCCTAAAAGTATCCGCCCCCCTGGCACCCCAAAACCCATACCCATCCTGATCCCTAAAATTATCCCCCCCGGCACCCCAAAACCCATACCCACCCTACACCCTAAAATTACCCCCTGGCACCCCAAAACCCATTACCACCCTGAACCTTAAATTACCCCTGGCACCCCAGAAACCATACCCATGCTGAACCATAAATTCCCACATTGCCCTCCAAAACCCATACCCACCCTGAACCTTAAAATTACCCCAGGCGCCCCAAAACCCATACCCATGCAGAACCATAAATTCCCCTCTGGCACCCCATAACCACCCTGAACCCTAAAATAGCCCCCTAACATCCCAAAACCCACACCTGCCCTAAACCATAAAATTACCCTCTGGCACCCAAAAACCCATACCCATGCTGAACCATAAATTCCCCCGGCACCCCATAACCCATACCCACCCTGAACCCTAAAATTGCCCGCTGACACCCCAAAACCCACACCTTCCCTGAACCCTAAAGTTACCCCTGGCACACCAAAACACATACCCACGCTGAACCCTAAAATGACCCCTGGCACCCCAAAACCCATACCCACCCTAAACCCTAAAATTGCCCCCTGGAACCCCAAAACCCATACCCGCTCAGAACCCTAAAATTAAACCCTGGCACCCCAATTTGTAACCCACTATGAACCATAAAATTACTCACTGGCTCCCTAAAACCCACACCCACTCTGAACTCTAAAGTTACCCACTAGCACCCCCAAAAGGTAATGATGTGCTGAAAAATGCATTAAAGTTACTGGAACTTACATAAAAAACTTCTGACTGCTCCTCTGATACTATACTGTGGAGTCGGGCTGATCAGCAGCACTGCGTCCTGGCATCCAGCCCCTCGAAGGTCTCAGAGTAGATAGGTCTCCTGGATTCTCCTTGCCTGGGTCTACTCTGCTTCTTCGCTGCTGCCCTTGGATGCGAAAATAGAAAGATCCATGGCCCTGTTCACCATTTATCTGGTGAGCAGTGCGGTGGATGTGAATTCCATCCAAGTGCACAGACAGCAGGGTGAAAGGGATGGCAGTGCAGGTGATGCTTTTCCTTTGAAAATTAATTTCTGCTGGTGTCTTAGCCCAGGGTTTGCTGTCTGTGCACTTGTATGGAATACACATCCTTACAAGTGCACAGACGGCACACCCTGGGCTATGACGGCAGCAGAAATTCCCATACTAAAGAAAAGCGTCACGTGCACTGGCCATGCCTTCCTCCCTGCTGTGCACTTCACACCCCATGCTTATAACCCATCAAGTGCTTAGGTGAATCCCTGCCTTCAGGCAAGGATTTCACCTCGGCGGCGCCACTCTAAAGGAAAAAAAGAGGTCAGGGCAGGGGGGTTCACTCGAGGAAACTGTTCAGAGGCTGGCTGTCTGCTCGGGCTGCTGGGCCTCTCAGAATGCATAATAAAAATCACATTCTCGGCTCCGATGCGCAGCGTTAGTTAATGATTTCAGTGCGTGTCATCTTAGCCCGGGCAGAGGAGGCGACGGGGGGGGCTGAAGCCCGGTGAGCCCAATGGGTGTTGCGCGCCTGATGTGTAGTTGCTTCAATTGAAGAATTTGTTTCATCCCCTTTATCTATTTCTGAAGCTGAGTGGCTTGAAAGCTATTCTCAGGATCCAGTTTTAGTTGCTGTAAAAAATTTAATTGTTTCTGGTTGGCCGAAAATTTGTGCTTTACCTGCTCCTTTGAAAGTTTTTGCACAAATTTCAGAAGAACTTTCAATTGTTAATGACGTTATTTTCAGATGTGATATGTGTTCCTCCCTATGTCTTAAGAAAAAAAAAATTTGAATCTGCTCATCAGGGACATTTGGGTATTGGTGGTACTTCAAGAAAAATAAAGGAACATTTCTGGTGGCCTGGGTTAGATAGGGACATCACATTGTGGATTGATCATTGTTCTACGTGTCTGGTATCAGATAAACATTGGAAAGTTCCTCAAATACCTTTGCATACGGTTCCTTTACCAGAGGAGGCCTGGCATAAGTTTGCAATTGATTTTTCAGGGCCATTTGTTGTCTTACCTTTTAACAAACGATACATCATTTCATTGATTGATTATCATTTGAAATGGTGTGAATTTGATTTTTGTGAAAATCCAAATTCTTTGTCAGTAGTTCAATTCTTGAAAAAAATATTTCTCTCTGAAGGTCCACCCAGAGAAATTGTTAGTGACAATGGTGCTCATTTTTGTTCGTCCATGATTGAACATTTTTTCAAGTTTCATGGTATTAAACATTTGAGGGTGGCTCTTTATTCGCCTTCTTCAAATGCTTTAATAGAAAGGATGAACAAATTCATTAAAGAAGGTATACAGTCTGCCATTGCTTCTAATGTTGATGTGGAGGAATTTCTTAGAAGGAAGCTATGGTCTTATTTGGTCACCCCGCATTCCACAACAGGGATTTCCCCTTTTAGGTTATTAAAGAAACGCAATCCGAATGGGAACATTTGCCCATCCTGGATTAAAGATCTTAAAGTTAGGGACAATTTTTGTTTAGCTTGTCATGATAAGGGTGTCATTAAAGGGAATGTGTCATCCAAACAAATTATCCAAGAAAAAAACTTCAATTCAAAAGTCATGTCATTCAGTCAGAATTTTTAGGTTGGAGATTGGGTAATGGTAAAATTGCATGGTAAGATCATGAAAGGTATGTCTAAATTTTCTTTACCCACTCAGGTTTTGAAAGTTTCGAAGGGATCTCTTTTTCTTGACAGGAAAGGCTGGTGGAATAAAAGAGTAATTATAAAGCTTACTCCTGAACAAGCAAAGAGGATTTCTACAACTAAACATGCTGATGATGTTTTTCCACTGCTTATTTTCCTCTTGGTACTTCTTCAGATGACAATTGTTTGTTTACTTCTCAAAATGTTTGTACACCTAATGTTCGGTCTGGTCCAGATGTGGTACACAGTACACCTGATTTTATTTCTGGTCAGGATGTTGAATCTGGTGTTGATTCTCACATTTCGTCCAGTAATTCTAATGCTCGCATTACTTCCAGCACCTCTAATGCCTGTTTAACCCATTCTCCAAGGAGTCATAGGAACTGTTCTTTTCCCTCTCGTTTTAAAGATTTTTATTTGCCTTAAGCTTGTTTTAAATTTTTGTTTATTTTGTTTTATTTTGTAAAGGAGGGAGAAGATGTAGAGTACAGGTTAGTGTTAAGTATTTCTTTTATGTCATTCATCCTGTGATGTAATTGTATTCTGTGGCGCGCACTTTTGAAGAGAATGTTTCTCTTCAAAAGTGCATAGCTCGTGTTGCAACTTGAGCATAGTATGTAACTGTTAACATAAGGCATTAAGCTGTGGGTCTTGATTGTATGCAGACGTGCTCCCGTATCTTGCTGCACTTTATCAAATAAACTACAAAGGATCTTTTAAATTCAACTCTTCGTTTGGAGGATGTTATTTTGAATGCTTCACTTCACAACGATTAATACGTAGGTGGCACAGCTTGTACAAAGAGAAGGGAAATCCCTGGAGAAATGTCTCTCTTCAAAGGATTTCCCTTCCTGCTACGCTCACCTATGTGACGTCACGCCTTAAGCAGTGCAAAGAGAGCATGCACACATATATTTTACACTAGTGCACATGCTCAACCTGCACACTATTAAAAAACCAGGACATTTCTCTGTTTTATCCCGGACACTGCTCAAAAACCGGGACATTTCACTAATTTGGATAAAAGTGTTGGGACACTTCTCCAAAAACAGGGGCCGTCCGGGGAAAACCGGGACGTCTGGTCACCCTATGCCCCTGCCCCTCAAAGCAGCCAGGCTTCGCACTGTGGAATTCAGGGCCCTCTCACTCCTCTGAAGGTATACCAGGCACGGCCCGATCACAACCAGGCAGAAGCAATAGGGGAAGGCCTGACCATGGCATCTGCCTGTGCCAGTCTGTAGTTTTCACTGGGTGTGGACCACGCACGGAACTGCCCTAATCTGTTTCATTGCGACCAGAAGTCCGCCCGAGGCGATGTAGGCCCGGTGGCAGCAGCGCTACCAGTCCTGTCAAGCGTCACGCAACAGGTGTGACACTCACGCATTTCAGTGCGGTGATCCGCATCACTGCACTGAATGCATTTGTCACGCATTTTTGCCACCTGTGCCAGCGCGCCAGCAGCTCCTATGCCCGGGCTCTCTCTACTGTTCTGAGAGTGCTGCTCTCAGCCCGACTAGTGCCTAAACAGTTAACTAGACTGCAGCTGAGCTCTCTGAGCTCGTGAGCGGCGCTGCGCTACAATGTATCTCTCTACTCTGCCAGTCCGATGAGTCTGTTGCCCTGGAAACTAATGCGAAATGGTGCAGTCTGCAGGGGGGCCGGCCCGGGCTGCCCGATCAGTCGATATAGCCTCAGAGCTGTCAATCACGGTGGCGCACCACAGGGGCCAGGATTAATCCCGGATGTGCCGGCCTGGGATAGGGCCGTCATGTCCGGAGGAAGCAGGAAGTGGCAGAAGCGGCGGGAGATTAGAGTGCAGGCTGCGGCGCACGAGACTCAGTCTCGCATCATGGCCACCCGCCGCGGCCCCCTGCGCGCCACCTTGACCACCACTGTGGCAGCTCAGCTGAGCCGGCGACAGCTCTGGCCACCAGGAAAACTGCAAGCGCGGCCGGGCCCGGGGGGGCGGCTCCCCACACGGCGGCAGCTGCAGCAGAGCCCAGCCACCACTCAGTCGGCCGCAGCAGCGGCGTTCCGGGCAGCCCGAGGCATTTTTTCGCACACTATTGTCAGTCCGTAACACAGCACAATGGCCTGCCGTGCCGCTGCGCTGCATGATTACTGGCATAATTGGCGCAAGGAGTCTGCCAGCAGTGGTGCAGCTCATGTGTGTCAGTGGGGCCATGACCCCGTCACCAGGGTGACTGTGAAGTGAAGCATTCAAATAAACATCCTCCAAACGAAGTGTTGAATTTAAAAGATCCTTAGTAGTTTATTTGAAGAAGTGCAGCAG
This sequence comes from Lissotriton helveticus, assembly GCF_964261635.1. NCBI lineage: Eukaryota > Metazoa > Chordata > Amphibia > Caudata > Salamandridae > Lissotriton > Lissotriton helveticus. The sequence continues at coordinate 1,931,008,651 of NC_136061.1, forward strand.
AATACAGGAGCACATCTGCATACAATCAAGACCAACAGCTTTCTACCTTATGTTAACAGTTACTTACAATGCTTAAGTTGCAACACGAGCGATGCACTTTTGAAGAGAAACATTCTCTTCAAAAGTGCGTGCCACAGAATACAAATATATCATAGTATGAATGACATAAAAGAAATACTTAACACTAACCTGTACTCTACATCTTCTCCCTCCTTTACAAAATAAAACAAGATAAACAAAAATTTAAAAGAAGCTTAAGGCAAATAAAAATCTTTAAAACGAGAGGGAAAAGAACAGTTCCTATGACTCCTTGGAGAATGGGTTAAACAGGCATTAGAGGTGCTGGGAGTAATGTGAGCATTAGAATTACTGTACGAAATGTTAGAATCAACAGAAGAATCAACATCCTCACCAGAAATAAAATCAGGTGTACTGTGTACCACATCTGGACCAGAACTAACATTAGGTGTACAAACATTTTGAGAAGTAAACAAACAATTGTCATCTGAAGAAGTACCAAGAGGAAAATACGCAGTGGAAGAAACATCATCAGCATGTTTGGTTGTAGAAATCTTCTTTGCTTGTTCAGGAGTAAGCTTTATTATTACTCTTTTATTCCACCACCCTTTCCTGTCAAGAAAAAGAGATCCCTTCAAAACTTTCAAAACCTGAGTGGGTAAAGAAAATTTAGACATACCTTTCATGATCTTACCATGCAATTTTACCATTACCCAATCTCCAACCTCAAAATTCTGACTGGATGACATGACCTTTGAATTGAAGTTTTTTTCTTGGGTAATTTGTTTGGATGACACATTCCCTTTAATGACACCCTTATCATGACAAGCTAAACAAAAATTGTCCCTAACTTTAAGATCTTTAATCCAGGATGGGCAAATGTTCCCATTTGGATTGCGTTTCTTTAATAACCTAAAAGGGGAAATCCCTGTTGTGGAGTGCGGGGTGACCAAATAAGACCATAGCTTCCTTCTACGGAATTCCTCCACATCAACATTAGAAGCAATGGCAGACTGTATACCTTCTTTAATGAATTTGTTCATCCTTTCTATTAAACCATTTAAAGAAGGCGAATAAAGAGCCACCCTCAAATGTTTAATACCATGAAACTTTAAATAAATTTCTATCATGGACGAACAAAAATGAGCACCATTGTCACTAACAATTTCTCTGGGTGGACATTCAGAGAGAAATATCTTTTTCAAGAATTGAACTACTGACAAAGAATTTGGATTTTCACAAAAATCAAATTCACACCATTTCGAATGATAATCAATCAATGAAATGATGTATCATTTGTTAAAAGGTAAGACAACAAATAGCCCTGAAAAATCAATTACTAACTTATGCCAGGCTTCCTCTGGTAAAGGAACCATATGCAAAGGCATTTGAGGAACCTTCCAATGTTTATCTGATACCAGACACGTGGAACAATGATCAATCCACAATGTGATGTCCCCATCTAAACCAGGCCACCAGAAATGTTCTTTTATTTTTCTTGAAGTTCCACCAATTCCCAAATGTCCCTGATGAGCAGATTCAAAAAAAAAAATTCTTAAGACATAGGGAGGAACACATAAATCACATCTGAAAATAACGTCATTAACAATTGAAAGTTCATCTGAAATTTGTGCAAAAACTTTCAAAGGAGCAGGAAAAGCAAGAATTTTCGGCCAACCAGAAACAATTAAATGTTTTACAGCAACTAAAACTGGATCCTGAGAATAGCTTTCAAGCCACTCAGCTTCAGAAATAGATAAAGGGGATAAAACGAATTCTTCAATTGAAGCAACTACACATTCAATTTCATCTTCTTCAGATTTCCCATCATCATCATTTTCAAAACTTAGTCTAGATAGAGCGTCTGCTCTAGAAATATTACCTCCGGAAATAAGCTTAATTGAAAAGTTATATTCGTGAAGCCTAGACAATATCCTGGCCAATCTGGCAGAGGCCTCGCCTGTTCCATTTCCATTGAGAAGATGTAAGAGGGGTTTATGGTCACTAAGAAGTGTGAAATGTGACCCCCAAATATACATTTTGAATTTTTCTATTGCCGAAGAACAGGCAAGAGCCTCTCTTTCAATTGTACTGTAGTTTGATTCAGCAGTACTAAAGGATTTAGATGCAAAACCCACAGTATATTCTTTGCATCCGTCCCTCTGACAAAGTATTGCGCCTAAACCTTTCTGACTTGCATCAACAGAAATGATACAGTTTAACTTTGGGTTAAAAGAGGACAAGCTGGAGCTTCTACAATGACTTTCTTCACTAGATCAAAAGCACAATTGGCCTCACTAGACCATATAAACTTTACCTCCTCTTTAAGTAAGGCACGAAGAGGCTGAACAATTTGACAGTAATTTTGTATAAAACGAGAATAATACTCTGCCAAACCTAAGAACGATTTCAATGCATCCTTGTCTTTGGGAATAGGAACATTGTAAATCGCTTTTGTCTGAGAAATTTTTGGTTTAATACCCTCCTCCGAAATACTATGTCCAAGATAATCCAATTCTTTAACCATAAATTTGCACATCTTACGCCCAAGAGTTATACCAACTTCCTTAAAACGAGACAAGACTTTCTTAAAGTTTTCAAATGTTCAGACTTTTCCTTAGAATGTACCAGGACATCATCCTGATAAGCCTGAACATTATCTATGTCAACCAATATTGTATCCATGAACTTTTGGAATACACTGGCAGCTGATGCCAATCCAAAAGGAAGACGTAGACACTGTAGACACTTAAAGGCCCCAAAAGGAGTTATAAAAGTAGTAAGCTCAGATGATGATTTTGTGAGGGGAATCTGATGGTACGCGCTTCTGAGATCAAGAAACGAAAATCTTTTTGAATCAGAAATACCCACCAGCAACTCTTGTATTTTTGGTAGTGGATGACAATCCACAATTATATTTTGGTTCAAAGAACGCAAGTCCGCACACAAACGGATGCTTGAGTCCTTTTTTTTTAACAACAACTATGGGACTAACCCAGATTGATGAGTTAGTGGGTACAATAATGCCCTCAGAAACCAAATTATCTAAAACTTTCCTTAATTCATCCCTCACATTGAGTGGCACATTTCCTAATTTGTGAATAATGGGAATAGCATTGGGTTTTAATCTAATTAAATGTTCAACATTTTTAATATGCCCCACAGATTCACTGAAAACCTCAGGAAATTCAGAGATAAAATCATCAATTTCCTTGTTTTCAACGTCATCTATTTGCAAAATTGGAATATCATTAATTTGAACTGGAGTACTAGAACCTGGAACCAACTTTAATGCCATTTTTTCAAGATCTTGCCATCCAACAATACACTTACCATTGATGGCCACAGAAACCTTAGTGAAGGTACGCCTACCCAAACATGAAATATTACTCATAAAATATCCAAGCATGTCAATGTTCTTCCCTCCGTATCCCTTTGGAACAATGTCTAATGGTAAAAGTTTTACTTTTTTGTACCAAAGCATATTAAATAAAATATCAGAAATGATAGTTACTGGAGCCCCAGAATCAGCCATCATATCTAACTTGAGGTGATCAATATATACATCACATGTTGGATCTTTGACCCGAACATCATCTGTTGACATTTCCACTAAATCAATAAATAGTATTTTCTTATCAGAATCTACAACAGTATTAATGTGAACATCATGTAGGTTTGATTCAAGAGAAGAAATACCAACATTCGAAACATCAAAATCATCACCAAGTGTGGAAAGTGCACTAACTTGAACTGTTTTCTTATTTCTACAAACCATGTTAAAATGACCAACTTTGTTGCAAAATGTAAATTTTTTACCCAACGCTGGACAAGTGGGACTGTTGCTGAGATGAGTCTTAGAGCCACACCTAAAGCAAAATGTATTAAATGTTTTCTGAAACGGTTTAACTGGTTTGTATTTCGTAGAGATAGCATTGACTTGCATGTCATTGTCAGTGCGTGATACATTTCCAACAGCAATGCACCTAGATGAAACTATTGACCTTTCCACACTCTTTGCCATATCTATGACTTCACTTATTGATGGATTTCGACAACTCAAAATTCTTTCTTGAATTTTCTTGTGGAAACACTTATAAACAAATTGATCTCTCAAAACGGTATCCAAATATGGTCCAAAATTGCATTCAGCCGCTAGATTCCTTAGAGCCGATATAAACTCTTCAACAGACTCATGTTGATCCTGTCTTCTTTTCATGAAAGTAAAACGTTCCATCATAACGCTAGGTTCCTCTAAAAAAAAATTTTGTTAAGGCGTAAAATTGCCTCTGTAAATTCGTTCCATCCTTCTCCAGATGGAGGTTGTAAAATTTGAAGATTATTGAAAATTTCCCTTCCAGCAGTCCCTAAATGACTATACAAAATAGCACGTTTTCTTTTAGCAGAATACTCATCCGCTCCAATTGCTACCAAATAGTTTTCAAAATTTTTAAACCATAACTTCCATGCCTCTTTCGGTTTTCCTGGAGTTGGTAAAAAATGTTCCAAATAAACGATCTGTTGATTGGTAGCCATATTAAAGTATATTTGTGAAGAAATGAGATACCAAATCTCTTTTTGTATTTTAAGTCTGAGACTGATATATTGTAGAATAATCCTTAAAGTAACGATTTTTAAAAATATATCTTGTAAAATAATTTAAAGTAATACCTTTATCTCCTGCACCACAAGTGGAAGACAAACAGCATCAGTTAAATGCAGCGATTTTCGTTTCCGTTGTGAAATGCGGTGATTTTCGTTTCTGTTGCCAAGGAAACAAAATGTTTACAAATCTAAGATGGCAGCCGAAACGTGTGGCAACGTTGTTTATATTCATCACCGTGACGCTGCTCTTCGCGTCATGAGTGATTTCGTCCTTGACCAATTATCCGTCTTGAAACTCAGAAAAAAAGCCTGAAAACTCACCAAAAGGTTGGTCTTTGGCATAAATTATTCTGGTTTCTTCGAACAGAGCAGGAGAGATTAAGTAGATATTTTATTCCAAAGCTTCGTCCTTTATTTTAAAAACTGCAAATGTGCAAATATTGGTAAAATGCCGCTTTAAGTTTTCTCATCGTCGCCAAATGTGAAGTGAAGCATTCAAATAAACATCCTCCAAACGAAGTGTTGAATTTAAAAGATCCTTAGTAGTTTATTTGAAGAAGCAGAATACAGGAGCACGTCTGCATACAATCAAGACCAACAGCTTTCTACCTTATGTTAACAGTTACTTACAATGCTTAAGTTGCAACACGAGCGATGCACTTTTGAAGAGAAACATTCTCTTCAAAAGTGCGCGCCACAGAATACAAATACATCATAGTATGAATGACATAAAAGAAATACTTAACACTAACCTGTACTCTACAGTGACCCCATGCAGCTCACCGTCGCGGCCGCCGGACGATCGTGTAATCACGCTTGACTGAGAAGACCCGCGTTGTCCTAGTAAGTTTTTAATGTCCGTTTTAGTTACTCAAGTTTCCGCCACTGCTGGCAGGCGTTGCTGACATAGCCGGGCAGTTGGAGCTATAGTACTTTACAGCTCCTGTGAAGAAAAGCAGGCATGGTTTGTTTTCGTTATGGGGGCACCACAGAGAAGTCAGACGAGGGCACATATTTAACATGGCTCTCGTGCTCCTGACCTCCCCCGCCCACCCCCAGACAACATAATGACTGATGTTGCCGGTCGCCCTTCAAATTACACCCAAGGAGCCGAGAGGCCTCTGTACCACGTCGTCATCAGCGAAAACCGAGCCACACTGCAGCTCTGGGAACAGCTGCCATCCAGGGGCCGTAATAATTACGGGGTCATTAAAAAATAATCATGTCAGAAAGAGAAGCGCTGTGCATTTTAGAGGTATATTTTGTGTTCTCTGACTGAATATTTACCTGCCTTTATTAACTTGGTCTTTTAAGGAGTGTCACTGCGTTAAATTGATAACTACTTCTGTAGCCATCAAGAATGTTTTTTTTTTTTTTTTTTGAAGACCTTTATTTGCATCATTAGGATAAACATGTACGGGCCTACAACCAATCCGACCGGCCACAAATCAAAGACAATCAAGAGGCAAAAGAGGCAACACGAGGCCAGGTGGCAGGCAAGCAAACATAATCGAACAATGCTAGAAATGGGATAAGCAGCAATAATGGCCCAACATCAGGATCAATGAGGTCTATTTTATAATGAGGGGACAAGGCTCATGGCTGACTCACAAATACGGAAAAACCCAGAAACAGGATTATACCCATGCCAAAACGAAAGGAGATGGGGGGGGTTGGGGGGGAAGAGGATGTAAGGGCATGGTACGACCATAGCACAAAACAGACGCAAAATGTAGTGGAGAAGCATACAAGTGCTACCAAGATCTAATGACCCCCACCCAATAACACGCTAACGGAGGCAAGGGGAACGGAAAAATGTACGAATCAAGCCCACTTCTCACAATACGAGCCTGGGAAAAAGGGGAAAGGGGGGGGGAAAGGGGGGGGGAGAAGGGAAGGGGGGGAAAAATAGGAAGGAAACTAGGGGGAGGAAACCAAAAAAGGACAACAAAAAAAAAAAAAAGGGGAAAGGGAAAGGAAGGGAAAAGAACAAAAGAAAGAAAAATAAAAGTGAAACACAATCGTGCGAGACGGGCGCCACCCCGGGCCAAGCAACCCGTGGCTAATAGTACAGAAGAAAGTGGTAGCTGGCGAAAAGAAGGGTATGGCAATCGCAACGAAGCATCGAAACCGAGAAAAGTGACAAAGCAATAGACCCCAACCCACCCAAGCCTGAGAAGCGAGGACAGAAGCGGCACCGCTATAAAGGGATAGAAAAGGGCCATAGAACCAAAAGAAAACATCTGAAAGACCCCACCCACCCGTCCCACCCCGCACCCCTGCAGAAGGCTACGGCCTACCCTCCAAACAGCGTGCCTGTCGCCCTAATCCGAAACCCGAAATATAGTGAAAGAAAAGTAAAGGAAGAAGACAAAAAGAGAAGGAGATGAAATACAAAACAAAAAATAAAGTGTGAGGGAGGAGCCAGAGGATATGAACAAACACATTCGGCCACGACCCTCCCCGGCCAACAAATGAATAAGTATCAAATCAGTACTACACCTTCACATACAGCAAGAACCACACGGAGGGGGAGGAGGGAGAGATCGTAACGTTTCCCCATGTCGGGAATACAGACATCAATGCAACGGGCCGGCTGACCAGCAAACTATCATGTCGGGCAACTCACCCCCAACCCTTCCTGATCACGAAACCAACCCAATCAAGGATAATGTGGAGCGGACCACCCAGCAAAAAATAATCATAACGTAGTCCAGAGTCACGATAATGATATAAATCAGGTAGAGCTTTCGTACGGAGGGAATACAAAAAGTCAATTAAGCAAGTCAATTGTAGCAGTAACGACAAGGCAAGCAAAGGCAAGCCGGAGTCCAGGTGCGCAGATCGACAGTACAAAGGTATCCCTCCAGAACAAAAGTTCGAATCCAACAAAGCGGGAGCAAACAGTGGCCCACCATGAGTCCCAGGCACCCGGGAAGGAGCAGATCTCCGCGGCGTGTGGAAGTCCTCGGAATCCAGGCGACGAGGAAGCACAGGGTCAAAAGTCACCGGCCCATCCAGCGGCCGAAGAACAACAACAGCAACTCCTGGCGCAGCCGAAGGGGGTGAAGCAATGGCGGCATCAGAACGATAGGGGTGCATGAAAGAGCGGCGGCCCAAAATGGCGGCGAGCCACACGGGGTCAGCAGAGGCACCGGGGGCCAAGACAGCATACAATGACATCAAGGCGTCCAGGACATCTCCGGGCGTGGGCGCTCGAGTACACACCCAGGCCTCTGCACAATCCGGCCGGCAAGGAGCATCGGTGCAGAGCGGAGTGTCCCCCGCCATCAAGAATGTTAACTCATTTTGGGTCCGTGAAGGAGACGAAAAATTGGTAAATTCAACTATTGTCAAAAGCGTTCTTAATTTGCACTGCAGTCAATGGGTTATAAGAAGGGCTGGTTCCAAGAAGAAGTTATGAAAAAATGAAAATTGTCCGAAAAAAGCTATTGAGAGCTGTCTTTAATTTATTACAGTGTCAAATATAAGCCAGTGAAAGGTTACTCATAAATACCCTGAAAGCTTATAAATGCCACACATGGGAAAACGGAAACCATGGCTTCTATGCCCATACCATCCAGACACCAGAGCACCAACCCCCTAACTAAAACAATTTACTGAAACTACAGAAAATGAGTTCATTGGCTAGTGAGATCCAGTTTCTCCGTGCTGGAAGAGACAAAGCAGAGTAATCCCAAGGCTTTCTCTGATTAGGTTAAACAACATCCTCTTACTTCCTCCTGCAGCAATTGCTTCAACGAACTGCCATCACAAGTCAGCCTTGTGTACTCAATATCGCATAATCTGCATGGTGCGGCTGAGATTATCTTCTGAGCAGCTACAGTGCCTGGTGGCCCCCTGTTGCTGAGCACTGCTGTCATGCAGTCTGTGTTCCGTTAGTGTCCTTCCATTCCTGGTGCTTTTAAGCAATTTTAAGATATAATTAGAGCTTTTTGTTGCTCAGTGGATAGTAATTTCTAATTGGTGTATGTTTCCTTCATCTTCATTGCTTGATTTTGCTCGTGAGAAAATGTCACTCATATTCGTTGAAATGTCACTCATATTTACACAAACATTATGGAGATGTCATACATAGCAATTTGAAACCTTGGCAGCAGCGCTACGGCCCGATATGGCCGTCCGGTGCCGAGCGATGTATTTTGTCACCCAGCGCAGATGAAGATCCTGCCTTGGGCCCGCCCGCTCACAGCCTATCACAGGCAGCATTCTGCACGTTAGGGGGGCCACACTGTAGACGAGCCCTCAGCGGGAGAATGGAGATCAGGGCGCCATCTCGCCATCATCACGGCCCAGAGTCAGCAGCATTGAGGCCCGGTGTGACCGCCGAGACTCGAGAGCGGGAATACGGCCCGGACACCTGATGGCCTGTATCTCCAGACCACCGCACCGCTCTATACCTTCGCTGGATACTTTTCTTGAATGGCGACTCTGGTAGAATCGCCACCCTTCCAGGAAATGCTGTGGCTCTAATCAGCCGCGCGGCGCTCACTCCGGCACACTCTCTCTCCCTGGGAGCCGGGTGTAGCGTCGGCTTCAATTGACAGACGGAGCCGACGTGAGTTATAACAGAAGAGTTTATTTAGTAATAACTTTAGCCTCTGCGACCTCAGCCACAGCCTCACAGCAGCTGTCACCGCCTCAGTGTCCCCGGCGCTCGCCTTGGAACGCTGGTCGCGGTGACATTCTAAATGATGTCACCGCGAGCAGCACCATTACACGCGGAGCCGCCGGGGGTCAAAGAGGGAGATACCACACATCCCCCTCCCTTGCGGCAGTTGAAACATAGGATAAAACAAGGTGCAGGAACCAGAAATGGGTTGAGATCATACGTTGGGTAGGATGGCAATAGTCACATCATTACATATTGGTCAAAACGCCTGGGAGGCCTGGTCACTCTCCTACTGGGCCTGTGGCCCGGATGAGAAACACCTGACGGTCTCCTGACAGTGAAATCGCTATCCCTACCAGGACCTCTCTTTCCCCCCTCAGCATCAACAGGGACTTCTACAGGAGGGTGGTACTTCACAACTCTCCCTAGGTTCCATATTTTCCCTTCTTTGGTTTTGACTGCATTCTTGAAAAGTTTTGTGATTTTCGTGGGACTGCTGTACTCTGACCAGCTTGCCTTCCCTGTGGGAGCTTTGATCTTGATACTGTCACCTACTCTGAACTCAACCTCCCGAGTGGCCTTGCGTTGGTCATAGCCTTCTTTCCTAGATTTCATGGCTCGTTCTTGCCTCCTCAGGCTATCCTTTTCTTTGGTGCGCTCAGGCCACCCCTTGTGCCATTCCATCCACCCCGGAACGAGCTTGGTGTTGGGTTTCCTCGCGCGGAGCAATTCGAACGGGGTGACGCCCGTCGTCTGATGTGGGGTGAACCTGTATGCTTCCAGACGCCTCCACACTTCTTCTTTCCAACTTATGCCACTGGCTTTGGCCAGCTGGATGCTCTCCTTGATGGTTTTGTTGAAGCGTTCAACCATGCCATTGGTCTCTGGGTGGTATAACGCGCATCTCTTGTGTCTGATGCCTCTTTCTTCCAGGAAGTCTTCCATCTCTTTGGAGCACAGTTGCACTCCGTTGTCGGTGAGGATGTTGCTGGGGAGCCCTTCTCGGATAAATACTTCCTGCAAGAATCCGATGACAGTCCTTGTCGTGACTTCACTGACGAGTTTTATCTCCGGCCACCGAGAATACAGGTCCATGAGCACCAGCATGTAGGGTGTCCGCAGCTCCCCAGTCATCGGGCCCACGATGTCCAACGCCAACTCGTCCCAAGGTCCTGACGGGGGCGGCCTACATACCATCGGTGGGGTCTGCTGCTTCAAAACTTTGTCGCTATTGCAGCACGGGATGCACTCCCTGATTCTCCTTTCGGTGGCCAAGTCCATGTTCGGCCACCAGTAACTCTCTCTGAGCCTTTGCTTGGTTTTGGTGATACCTAAATGCCCTTCGTGAGCTATTTCGACCAGGTTGTCTCTCACAGTGGCAGGTGGTACGAGTCTTGTTCCCCTGAACAGGCATCCGTCAACAATGGTCAACTCATCCTTAACAGCCTGGAAAGGCCGCAGGTCTTCATCACGTTTGTCCCCGTGCTTCCATCCATCTCTCACTCTTCTGCAAACTTCTTCCATGGTCTTGTCCTCTTCTTGTGCCTTCCTCCACGTTTCTTCACCTAACGCCTTCTGGATGGTACAGACATTTTCGACCAAGTATCCTTCATCATCTTCATCGGTCTTGTCTCGTATTTCACATGCTTCTACATCACTGACAAGTCTGGACAGGCAGTCAGCTGCAAGGTTTTGCGTTCCTGGGACATACTCGACATTGAATGTGTACTCCTGGAGACTGACCACCCAACGCCTTATCCTACTGGAGATGGCATCCAAACCCTTCTTGCTGAACACTTCTACCAGCGGTTTGTGGTCGGTTCGGAGAGTGAACTGTGTACCCCACAGGAAGTCTCTGAATTTGCCTACTGCCCAGGATACCGCCAATGCTTCCTTTTCGATGACTGAGTAGTTGTTCTCAGATTTTTGAAGTGACCTTGAGGCAAAGGCCACAGTTTCTTCTCCTTCCTCACCTTTCTGGGCAAGAACCGCTCCCAACCCTTTTGCACTAGCATCAGTGGTTAGGATCGTTGCCCGGCCGGGCATGTAAGACTTCAAACTAGGGGCTCCCGCAAGAGCTCTCCTTACATCCTCGAACTCGCTCTGGCATTCTTGGCTCCATTTGAACTCGTTTTCCTTCTTCAGCAATTGCCTGATGGCGTAGGTCCTGCCTGCTAAGTTGCTGATGAACTTTCCATAAAATTCCAACATTCCCATGAACGATTTGATCTCGTCTTTGTTCTTTGGGGGTGACAGATTCACAATGGTGCTCTGGAGCTCCACTTTGGGGCGTATGCCTTCTGCTGTGATTTTGTGACCCAGGAAGTCCAACTCGGCACAGCTGAAAACACATTTGTTCTTCTTCACGGTAAGACCCTGGGACAAAAATCTCTTCAGTACACATCTCAGCCTCTGATCATGCTCAACTTGGTTCTTAGCAAACACCAACACGTCGTCCTGGTAACACATGACGCCAGGGATGCCTCTCAGGATGTTCCCCATGATTCTTTGGAAGACGGCAGCCGCCGAGACTAGGCCGAAAGGCATCCTTTTGAACTTGTATGCACCCATGGGTGTCACAAAAGCAGTGAGTTCTTGAGACTCCTCGTGAAGTTTTATCTGGAAATAGGCCGAGGTGAGATCGAGGGTGGAGAACACTTTGGCACCCTCTAACATGCTCATCATTTGGGTGATGTTCGGCAATGGGTATCGGTCAACAACGACCTCTTTGTTGAGTGCCCTCAAATCAATGCAGAGCCGGACTGACCCATCCTTTTTCTTGGCTGCCACGATGGGCGCCAACCATTCGGTTGCCTCCACTGGTTCGATAACTCCAGCCTTGCACAGTTTTTCCAGTTCAGTTCTAACCTCCTCCTGAATTGCTATGGGGAGTCTTCTGACTTTTGCCACAACGGGCTTGGCATCCTTCTTCAATTTGATTTTGTGGCAGTAGTTCTTCAAACACCCAAGCTCTTCTCTGAACACCTCTCCAAATTCTCTCGTGATGTCAGCCTCACCCTCCTGTATTTCCTGTATCAAAATCTGGGGATTGCTGTTGGGATTGAGGTACACCCCCAACCCCTTTTGAGCACGCCACCCCAAGATGTTGTCCCCTACAGTGGACACATATACCTTGGAGACTGTGGACCTGTTTCTGTACTCAATTTTACTCAGGAAGTACCCTTTCATGGAGATGGGGCGCCCCGCATACCCTCCTGGTCTCAGGTCCAACCCCCTCAAGATTATCCTGCCTTTTGACACACGTGAGAATTCCTTGGCATTAATGATAGTAATGCGAGAACAAGAGTCAAACAATGCATCTAGGTCAACATTCCCAACTTTTATGGTGTCTTTGGGACTATCAACTTGTTCTTCTTCAACCTGCGCAGTAACTTCTTTACCCAAAGGGTTTCTGGGACCTGGCGCCCTCAACTATTTTACTTGCACCACAAATTCGTCGCTCACCACATTCGTTCTGTCTCTAATCTGTCTACTGGCCCCCTGCCCACTCTTGCAAAACTGCCTGAAATGGCCCTTCTTTCCACACTTGTTACATGAGAACCTGAGGGCGGGACACTCTTTGTCATTGGCTAAGTGCCCTAGTTTCCCACACCTGTAGCAGGTACCTTTGTATGACCCTCCCGATCTGCTTTCCTTCTGCTCCTTGCCCACTGCCTTCTGACCTTTGACAACAGACACGGTCTCGCACTCGGACACCACCTCACTAACATTGACCTTGTCATCGATCCTCTTTTCCCCCGCATCTTGCTTGATCTCCTTGACGCACTGCAACATGTGCTCTACCTGCTTGGCTATGATGAGAACTTCTCTTAACGGGGGGTCATCTTTAAGCCATAGCTCTTCGCGCACTCTCTCCATCCTGCAGGTCAAAACAAACTGGTCCCTGATTCTCTCCTCACTCGCTCCCCCAAACTTACACGAGGCGGCCAACTTTCTCAATTCAGACACAAAATCCTCTATAGACTCCCCTTCCTTCTGTGCTCTTTTCCCAAAGTGGTACCGCTCCATGATCGTGCTAGTCTTTGGGAGGTAGTGCAGATCTAACTTCTTCAGGCTAACTTCAAACTCATTCAGCCCTCTTGCTTCCTGTGCTCCTAAATCTGGGAGGTGGTCTAGAACTTCCTCCCCTTCTGCGCCCAGATAATAAGCCAACAAAGCAACTTTCCTCTCCAACCCTAAATTAGGCCCACACACAGTTGCGTAATTCAAAAAAACTTTTTTCCATTTTTTCCATAAGATGGTGGGGTCACCTGGGCTTGATAAGAAAAAGGGTGGAGGGGTTACGCTTTGCATGTTTTAAAACACAACAGTCTTTGAATGAGAAAAACTCAGTAAGTTTCCGCACCAACCCCCCTTGTGGGACTCAGAGAGGTAAAACGCTTACAGCCTGTGCAAAACAGGTATGTCTTGCGATGCTACTAGGGCCCTAAATACTAGACCTACACGAGTCATGACCACATGGAAGGGACAGGAAAAAGGAAGTGAATGACCCAATTGCAAAACAACAACACACCCCTTATGTTCACAGACATGCAATCCTTGGCAGAATGGGCCCTACGCCAAGTCTGCCCTAAGAAAAGTCAACGTTTTGTTAAGATGCAGCTCTTTATCCTTGATGACATCTGACAGGACCGGACTCCATGTTCCTCATGAGTTGTCCATGCGCACCCATAAGTGTCTGTTCAAAACAAAATCACCAAATGTTCTCCACACACGCAGGAGGATCCACAGGCAAGGCACACATGGTACGTCTACTTCCACAGACACAGTTCCCCTGTCGCTCTCTGTGGCGTCTGCGAACGTGGTGAGAGAGGATGATGCCAGACCCACGAGCTGGCGGTGGAACTTCCTAGATCCAGCAGTTTCAATGCATGAAGAGTTCCTCACCAGACAACAGCTGAACGCTAGGTAATACTTCAACCCACGAGTTGGTATGCTCTGGCTCTTTATACTCTGGTACAGTTCGAGCCCCTTCACTACGCTGGGCTCTCAAATGCTACTCAAATCCTGCCCTGTTCATTACTTAGGCTAGGCCGACCACTCACAGAGCTATAGAAACGGTACAAAGTCCGTGTGTTGCCCTCTTCTGATTGAGACACAGCGCAGGAGTTAAGGCTGCGCACTGCAGGTTCTCAAACCAACCGGGCTTACTTCCACAATGACAGCTGCAGCTGCGTAGCTCTCCTTATCTGACACCGCGCGCAGGCTGGCACCCAGACGTACTTCACACCCTTTAAGTGTGTTACACAAACGCCATCGGCGGTGACTAAAGTGGAGTCTTAGGGAGATATCTCAAAGCGCGCAGACACGTGTTACCTTACATCATTGAGGCGATGGGGTGAAGGGTAAACACCAACCCGTGTCCGCTTCAGTGTGTTTAAATTCAAGTACCGATTCCTCTTATATTCTCTTCTCCCTTCGCCGTGGGCTCACATCGCCGCCTACAGGCACCGATTCTCCTTTTACTCTCTTCTCCCTCGGGCTCACCGCGCCGCCTTCAAGGTTACCACGGCAACTCCAAACTCCTCCGGTCAGCCGGCTGCTTTTCCGAGTCAGATTCTTTCACTAGCGTGTTGAGGTCGCAGAAGGTCACCCTCGTCGCCAGTGTAGCGTCGGCTTCAATTGACAGACGGAGCCGACGTGAGTTATAACAGAAGAGTTTATTTAGTAATAACTTTAGCCTCTGCGACCTCAGCCACAGCCTCACAGCAGCTGTCACCGCCTCAGTGTCCCCGGCGCTCGCCTTGGAACGCTGGTCGCGGTGACATTCTAAATGATGTCACCGCGAGCAGCACCATTACACGCGGAGCCGCCGGGGGTCAAAGAGGGAGATACCACACCGGGGCTCGCCAGGACTCGTCGCAGGTGTCAGGCCACCTCCTCCACCCCCATCGGACGACCTCGAAAGGGACTCCAGGCAGCAGTGGGACGGGGTCAGCATTCGTGGAGGGCAAGGAGAGCAAAAGTAAGAGCCGATACCGCAGGATAAATAGCGGAGTTCTGAAGGAAAACATCATTTACCACGAACGCATTACCACGCGTTACGTTTACAACGGGTCACTTACCACGCAAACGTCTTTTCACCGCGGGTGCATTCCACGAACGTTTTTACAACGCAAGCTTCATTGCTTCCAGTCTTCGTTCCTTCGCTTCGTCCTGCGTGTATATCATTAGGAGAAAGGGACAATAAAAAGGGGGGATTAGGGGGTTCTCCCCCCCCTAAAAAAAAAGCGGAATAAAAAAAAAAGAAAACTTTAGAAAAAAAACGCTATTCAGTGCAAATTGAGAGAAAGGAAAGAGCCTCAACAACGACATGGTGTGTACGTCAAAATAGAAGTCCTATCTCTATTTTGAAAGACGTGTTTTGACGCTGGTTATCGTAACGTAAATATGGCGGAGTACAGTCTTGCGTGCTCAAATGCTGCGTGGTAAAGACACATGCGTAGTAAAATACGCGTGGTAAAGCCATGCGTGGTACAGGTAAGCGTTGTATTATCATATATTCAGTTCTGAATGGCTACGGGATCCCCGCTAGAGCACGTCCGCCATGTTGGACTGCCCAGCCACGCCACCCACGACAGGTGATTTGAACATCGACAGGTGGTCGGGTAAATGAAAAAGGTGGACGCATGTTCTTTAACTGTACACAACGCAAACAAACCTTTTATTTTAGTTCATTAAAACCATATAAGGATTTAATAAAACAGAACATTTAAAACAACGAACAAGATTAAATAGCAAAATAAAAACAAGTAAAGCAGCTATTGATGTAGGTTAAAATCCATAGATATTTCAGAAGTAAACACTTCATATACTAAATAATTAGAAAGAGTAACTTTAGAATACTCAGTGAACACTTTATTTACTAAATAATCGAAAAAAGTGTAACCGTGGAACAATAGTGCTTGAGTAGACCATAGGTAGATCTATTCTGTACTTTGTAAATGGCATGCACTGGAGGCTAATGGTAGCGGGTATATGAATAATACATATTTTAAAAGTCTGTCTAAAATAATTATGATTGGAAACCCATTGCACCAATACCGCAACACATCACTGAATAGGGACCCTGTTAGTAAGAGTTCCTTCTTCCTTTGCGATCAACAATTTAGTGACCACATTCAGAAATTTGACTAAAGAGTAAGATATTTGCACCTTTTCTCACTCAAGACGTTCTTTACAGTCTCATTCACATTAAGGCATCCACTTTCGAAAAGGCTGGTCTTAACCATTTGATATTTTCCCTTAATAAGTGAGGACATAAACCAATAATGTGGCCTAAGGATTCAAATTTGTGCCAACATAAATGCAAATGAATTATAGAGTGTTTATGCTTTTCCAAGCGTAGCGGGATTCCAATATTGGTATTGATAAAAGACACAAACGAATAAAGTAATGTCTCACGGTCTTGGCCATCCTACTGTGCAAGTAACCCGGTGTTGCGTTTTCTAAAAATTAAGCAACCGTATAAGGAAAAGGCTGTTTGTGTTAGAAAGATTCCAAGTCTGCAGCGTAAGATGCTTTGTTCCTTTGCTTGTTTTATACCTTCCCAAACTGCTCCAGTGACATTGGTAAGCTCCAAAAAGCTTCCACTTGCAGGGTATTTACTGCAGTAGTAAGATAGTTCTCAGGGCCGGACTGGGAACTTAAACTGGCCCTGGAAAAGTACTCGGCCGCCTCCCCCCTCCGGGCAGTTGGGGGTGCGACCGAGCTCTTTTTGTTACAGGGAAACGGTCCTGTAACAAAAACGGCCCCCAGGGGCCCAAAACCAGCCCCCACCCTTGCGACGCACAGGGGGATTGCCCGGTGCCCGCAACGGCCAGTCCGGCCCTGATAGTTCTTCCTGGGAACAAAATTACCTAACTCTGCTGAAATACCAGACCATATCGCTGTTTGCTTTAAGGGATGAATCCCTGGCATTCCTCAGCTCAGTGTGGCAAGTGACTAAAAACTGTAACATTAGTGTTAGTGATGGCTGCAATAGGTTAAATACCAGTCTGATGTGATACTGGCTTGTAGAGTTGGAAAGCTGAAAGATGTACCTAAAAAGCTTCGTAAACGACCTATTGAGCTGCGGTGCTGCCTTCCAAGTGAACCCCCGCTGTGCATGATCCCCATCTTTGAAGCTTGGACCAAAGAACTGATCGGTCCACTCCATGGAAGGTCATTCTGTAATAAATAAAACAGGCAAATAGACTGGACCTTTTTACATTTAGCATCTCCTCTATTAGAAATGAGAGCCTAAGAATATTATCTAAAGTGTTACTAGTTCCCCTGAACCCAGTTTGTGTGGCCAGTATTAAGTCATTAGTTTCTACCTAGGATTCTAGCTCTTTATAAGTATTTAGCTTCTACGTCAAGCTGTGCAATCATACTGTAGTTTGCTGGTAATGCAAAGTCACCTTTTAAAAAAATCTGATGATGCATAGACTCTTGCCATGATATAGGAACACTCTGAGTTTCAAACACATATATAGCTAGGCTTGTTAGAACCTGCAACCAGTATTCCAGTTTGAATTTAAATAAACTGTTGGGCCGTCGGGACCAATGCATTTTCTTGCTGGCCAAAGAGAAGACAAACATCAGGAGATTCAACAGTTTGGCCAATTATGGATCAGTACTGCAGGTGCCATGTGGGCTACAACCGTGTCCCAGTGTCCAGCTTACACAGACATAGTGGAAGGACACCTGGTAGCCAGGATGGCATCCACAACTTCAGGAGAAAGATCGAATGCCGCCAACTGACACTCCTCAATCTCCACGTATGGAGGTGCAGATTGTGAAGGTTCGGGTGCAGGACTTTGTCCTGCTGCTGCGACAGGAGGTCCTCCCAAAGTGGTAGTGTGGTTGGAGGACCAATGCTTATGCCCAAGTTCTGGGTATCAAACTCTTCCGCCCAGTCCAAAGCCACCAGGATGACTTGGGCCCAGTCATTCCTGGTGAACTTTAGGAATGACTGAATTCAGGACAGGAGGGGTAGTGGCGAAAAGGTAGACTGGACTACGGTAACATTCTTTATCTGGGGGCTAACAAGGATGTGACACGCAAGCTGCAGGTCGTGCAGAACGCTGCTGCCAGACTGCTCTGTCGAGTCCCTAGAGCAGCCTCTATTTCTGGCTCTCTACGTGACCTTCTTTGGCTCAGGGTAGAGAACCGAATTAAGGTCAACAAAGCCCTGAGCTATATGTTTAAGATCAAATCTGGAGTGGATCCTCAATACCTACAAGCCCTGGTTCACCCTTATTTTCCCTCATACCCTCTTCGCTCTACCACTCAGGCAGAATTTCGATCCCTAGAATCAGACTGTCACGCATGGGCGGTAGATTTTTTTCCTGCTTGGGTCCCTCCTTATGGAACGCTCTTCCTGTGTCGCTCCGCAATGAAACCGCCTACGGGAACTTCCGCAAATGCCTAAAAACTTGGCTGTTCACCAATAATCTCTCCCCTCTTTCTCTGTTCCTTTCAGGTTGATGCAGGGAAACCCTTTTTGGGTAGCTGTTGCGCCTTACAAAATCTAATTAACATAACATACTGGAGTATTCTGCTCCAATGTATATGAAATCCATCTATGAGACAGCCTTCTTGGAAGCTCCAACATGCAAACGTTTAAACATTTGCTGGACAATTCCATGTGCCACCTTGAAGTGTATCCATCAGTCATTACCCACAAGGTGCTGCTTCAAAGTGCCTCCTGTCACAGGACCCAGGACCTCACCTGCATTGCTTCTTGCAGTACCAGTTGACAGTGGGGTTATCCATGAGGGCTAAAACCAATCTCCCTTTGATAGATGGAAGGAAGGCCTACAACACCATGCAAATGGACCCTAACTCCAACAAGAATATGTGGAGAACGGGCTCTGATGGACATCAGAGTCCTTTGAGCTACACCTTTTCCAGATGACCTCCTCAACCCAGCAGTTTTGTACCTGTCATTACAGTCTGAACAGGGTTGAGGCAGGGAGTGGGGTCTGCTGCCGGTCCAGGTGCAGTTGATCCACCACTGCAGGTCTCTTGTGGTCTCCCAAGAAACCTGGACGGAATCTGATGGGTTCCCCAGTTGAAAGCCTACTGAGACTCCAGGTTACACTGCAGAGTCCACATATGCCACCTTGCATAATCCATTAGCAAGATGCCCAGAAGCAGTGAGCCACTGTTATTGAGACCTAGGACTGAGGATGAAACACCAGGATCATAGCCCGAATATCCTAGACACATGGGGAAGGAAACCCAAAACTGCAACCTTTTCAGGATGGCTCCAATGAAGTGGAGCCTCTGCAAAGGAGTAGGTGAAACTTTGGCACTTTGATCATAAACCCCAATGATGTAAGGAGGTTTGCCAACGCCTGGAAGTGGTCTACGACTGCCTGTGATGAACATGCCTTCAACAATCAGTTGTTGAGGTAGGAGAAAACGAGCATCCCCAACCACTTAAGGTATGCTTTGACCACCGTCATCACTTTTGTGAACACCCGAAAGGCTCTGGTGAGGCCGAAGGGAAGCAAAGCGAATTGCAAATGCACTAGGTCCACCTTGAACCATAAGTAGTGACTGTGGAACAGCTGTATGGGTACATGAATATAAGCGTCTTGCAGGTCAAAAGCCATCATCCAGTCACCTGGATCCAGGGCCCACAGAACCTGGGCCGGCGTGAGCATCTTGAATTTGTGTTTTCACAAGAAGGCCTTCAAAGAACAGAGATCTTAAATAGGACGAATGCCTTCATCCTTTGAAAAAAAACATTTTTTATTGAGCAGAGCATCGAGAACATGACTTATCAGAAAAAGAATGTAAAACGATCTAAATTTCAACATATGAATAAAATCAGTTCATAAAAGCATAGCCATAGAAATTCAAGAACAGCATCATTCACATAAATATCAATAATAAAACAGCCTTAGAAGTATCAAACATTCATTCTTATAGAGATACTTAAAGTGCTAACGTATAAAAGTGCTATAGTGCCAGAGTGCTAGGTTGCAGAAATTGCCCAGAGAATCAACCTCCAAACCCCTTGGGCATATACCCCCTATTCCACCAACCTTTAAAATTCAAAAGGACCCAAGTACTTTATCAAGCTATGGCTATTAACCTGTCTGATTATCCAGACTCCTAAAATACTTCCAGATTTCATTAAACATTTTGGAAGCACCCACTCGCCTCGCATAAGCTTCCTCAAAAGCCCTAGTCCGCTTCATTTTGTTTAACCACTTCTCGTAAGTGGGGACATCCGTCGACCTCCAGTTCTGGAGAACCAGAGAGTGGTCAACTAGGGAGGAGATTGAAAGAAAAGCCTCCTCTGCTTTTATCAAATTAGCTCTATCTTTACTTAATCCAAAATGGGCTACCTCGGCCTCTGGCAGGACCCTCTTCTTAATTGCCCTATTTAAAGCCAGGAAAATCCCGCATCGAAAGAGCCCTAGTCTAGCCTACCTTCACAGGTACGAGGAAATAAAAGAAGTAACCGTTCCAATTTCATGGGCTCTTTTGAAAGATGTTTGGAAATAGGAGGGTGATGCAGCATAGCCTCATTGGACATTCTGGATAACCCACCTGTCGGAAGTATATTTTGCCATCCCTGGATGAATATATATTTGAACCTGCCTTTCACAAGATGACAAGATGGCGTGTGCTGCTAAGGGGAAACTAAAGCAGTGTGGAGGTGGATGCCGGAGGGGCAGGAGAGTGGAAAGTACATCAATCCACTAAAGTGCCTCAAAATGGACGAAAATGATAAGAATACTGACTCATTGGTTCAGAAAGGCCTAGGAAATGTGAGACCTGACTTTCTTTAGAATCAAATCTCTTTTTTTATTGGCAGAGCAATCAGAAAAGCAATTATACAGCATGCCGCCTACAACCCTGGAGGGCCGGCCGCGAAGTCTGGTAAGGTGTATCGGGCACAAGTAGCATTATGATGATCCGTACATTTGGGCTAATGGTTACATCTCATGTTGCCTACAATCCATCGTGGGCTGGGGCCGCGTCTCGGGGGTATGGGGGGATGGGGGGGGTAAGGGGTGCTTAGAGCTGAATAGGTAACAATATAAATGCCTATAAATGACTAGAGCCAAGTGCCATTGTACATGCATAATTGCTAAGGCAGCCATATTAAAGGTTTCAAACCCCAAAAAAGGAAAAACACCACCCGAAATGAGGGGTGAAAAATCAAAATGCCCCCCCAACCCCTCCTGAATGAGCCAGTTGTTAAAAATTGTTGCAGTCAGGGGAGATATCGTAGTTCTTGAACTAGCCTAAATCCTATCAGGGGCCCTGTCTTCTACTTAGGTATCTGAAAGTAACCTCAAAATGCGTAGGTATTTAGGACATGTCAGCTCCCCAAACCCTGAGGCAAGAAAAGCGATGAAGGGGGCCCAGATTTTAGTGAATGCAGAATTGCTGCACAGGTCGCTATCAACAGTCGTCCAATGCCCAGCAATGTACATAGCTGATGAAGCCACTGCTGATGGTCTAGGATTTTGTGTATGCCTGAGCTGGACAGCAATAATCTATGTGTGGCATTGAGTGCCAAGGCCATCTGCCTTTTCTTAATGGAGCGGAGTGGGAACATGAGTGCATTAGGGAGTCCCAAAAGAGTGTATGCGGGGAATCTGGGGATTGTGGTATTATAAGCTTGATCAATGTCGTACAGGATCTGATCCCAGAATCTAGTCGGGCAGTGCCAAAGCAGGTGGAGTAGCGTGCCTGGGTTGCCACAGCCCCGCCAGCATTGGCCATCACATTGAGCATTCCATTTCTGTATCCGGGAGAAGTAGTGGTTCCAATAGAAAGTGATCTTGAAGGACGTTTCTTGCCCTGAGGCTCATCCCTCAGCCCAACTTTGTTCAACGTCTACATGGCACCGCTCACCCACAACGGCATGACCTCAACATCATCTCCTACGCCGACGACACCCAGCTGATCCTCTCCATCACCAAAGACCCCCACACCGTGAAAACCAACCTCCACGAAGGAATGAAGGGCGTTGCCGACTGGATGAGAAACAGCCGACTGAAGCTGAACTCGGACAAGACGGAGGTCCTCATCCTCGGATCAACCCCCTCAGCCTGGGGCGACTCCTGGTGGCCGACTGCACTAAGAGCATCCCCTACATCCACCGACCACACAAGCAACCTAGGGGTAATCCTCGACTCCACCCTCTCCATGACAAAGCAGGTGAACGCCGGCTCCTCCTCCTGCTTCAACACCCTCCGCATGCTTCGCAGGATCTTCAAGTGGATCCCCACCCAAACAAGAAGGATGGCCACCACGGCCCTCGTCAGCAGTAGACTGGACTACGGAAACGCACTCTACGCTGGAGCACCGGCCAAACTCCTGAAACGGCTCCAATGCATCCAGAACGCCTCATCCTCGACATCCCTTGCCGCAGCCACATAAGACCCCACCTGAGAGACCTGCACTGGCTCCCTATCAACAAGAGGATAACCTTCAAATTCCTCAGCCACGCACACAAGGCACTCCACAACACCGGACCAGCGTACCTCAACAGCCGACTCAGCCTCTACACCCCCACCCGCCCGCTCCGCAGACTGCACCCTTGCCACCATCACCCGTATCCGAAGAGTGACCGCCAGTGGCAGATCATTTTCCCACCTCGCCGCCAAGACATGGAACACCGTCCCCATCCGCCTGCGGCAGACCGAAGACCTTCTAACCTTCAGGAGACTTCTCAAGACCTGGCTCTTCGAACAGTAGCAGCTCCCCCCCCATGCACCTTGAGACCCTCACGGGTATGTAGTGCGCTTTATAAATGCTATGATTGATTTATTGATTGATTGATTGTATGTCTTGTAGTGTGTGCCGTGTGGTGCACTCTATAGAAAACGGCTTCCTACTCTTTATCTGATAGTGATCGGCATAGTTCTACCTCCCAACGCTTCTGCCCTGGGGTTCTACATTTTTGTGTTGCCTTCATCAGGTGGAGATAGATCTCTGAGATGATCTTCTTGTCATCTTTCTTATGAAACAGCCACTTCCCAAATGAAGTCAACGGTCTACCTGCCTTAGGCCATGTGTCTGAGCTAAGCACCCAATGTGTTATTGTGTGTTGTCTGCAAGGCATAGTCCAATTGGAGTTGATCGAATGGTATAGGGTCATTCTGGTCAAAGATACATCCCAAGCGCTTACACCCACCTGCATCCCATCACTTGGTGGCACTCTGGGTCATACCTGGAGGAAAATCCAGATTTGAAAATAGAGGTGTAGGAGAGTAGGGTCTGCAATCCTATGATCACCCAGATTTTTGCTTTTTGCTGCACTGGTTTACGACTTTCCCTGGCTGTGGGCCTGCTAATCAGACCCACAGCCTAGCTGTTCTCTCTATCCAAATTGTACTTAGGTACTGAATTGGCACTGGGCCCTCTCCAAGTCCCTGTACCCAGGGCTGAGGTGCACCCAGAAGTCTCCCAGGGGCTGAAGCATGTATTGTGCCACCCCTGGATTGACTAACTAAAACTGACACAACTGGCTGCACGACAGCTGGGGCAAGGTGGTGTACTCACCCTTTGCTTTAGATATAGTATACCTATATCTAACCCTAAAATGGACACACAGATCTCCTATCAGTCACTCCTATGGCAGGCCTTAACAATCCTGAAGGCAGAGTGCTTGGAATCGTGTGAGATGGTGCTCTGGCATGAGCTGAGACTGTCTGCGGCTTTCGGGATCCATCCCTTAGCCGTTTCCATGATATCGCATACCATATACTCTTAAGTGCATTATAATCCTCGCGGTTATGTGCCAACTCTGGTATCGCTTTATCAAAACATGTCGAGTAAGGTGTCATACGAATTGGAATACTAACCCCTCGCCAATTCTGGCGACGGGGTTAGCATTCCACCCTTCTAGAGGGACACGACATGCATGTAACCTATAACCCGGTTAAAAGTCAGACAGAGCCTTAGCATCCACAAAATGGATGCTGCCACCGAGACACAAGTCTGCCCTCCTGCTGCTGGGAGTCCTCCCAGAGCAGGAGATAAGGACAAAGGGTTTCCTGCCAGGGGCGGTGCCAGCACCGTCCCAGACAGGGTTTTGTGTATTGTAGGTAGGCAGGGCTTTAGAGGAAGGTGACTGCACGTGGCACCCCGGTGCTCACTGTGCATAGGCTGGCTGGAACCAGTTCCAGGGTCACTCCAGACCCTGTGCTGGGGAAAAGCCCGCCAAGGAAGTGGGTGTAACCACCCCCCTCCTAGTCCCACCCATAGGGCAGGACTTAGTCGCGTGCCAGCCCCTTTTTACAGGATAAAGGTAGGAACTGGCCCCCTTCCAAATCAGATCATCTTTGAATCCTGAAACTACTTTCTGCGAAAGGAACTCAAGACTTCTTCCTAAGATTTCTCCCTTGTGACTAAGGAGTAGTCACCCTGCATCCGCAGGCACCATCTAAGAACACTGCGGTCTGCTGCAAGTCCTTCCTCCGGAATCCGACTGCCCAGCTCGACGAGAACCGGCTTCCCTGGCACCTCTGACCTCTACCCACCTCTACAGCCCAGCTGAGAACCGTGGGTGCGACGAGACCTCAAGGGACCGGCCATCTGCAAGACTGCACGACTTCTTTCCAGCAAGCCCGCCGAGTGAATTCCTGGTGAGTGCTTTGGGGTCCGAGAAGCCCCCACCCTGAGCAGCTCCAGCACCGAAGAGCAGCCCCCCAGCATCTCCACGATCTGCGTGGGGCCCTTCTGCTTTTTACTGCTCACCGCGTTGTTTGGCTACTAGCCCGCTGGCTTGTGGCCTTCCTGACGACGCCCGACGACATTTCTGCTGCTAGTCTGGTTGCTCCAGACTGGCCCTTGCTTCCCTCCATCGGAGAAGTACCCTGGACCCTCCTGGTCCACTCAAGACGCCATTTTAGGTCCACCGCGTGGGCCTTGCATTTGCCAAGACTTGTTGCCCAATCCTGGGTCCAGCGACGTCGACAGCAAGAACCTTCGTGGGACAGCTCGCACCTCCATCCTGGTCGCCGACAACGCCTCCTGGTCCGAGAGACTGCAGAGCCCAGCAGCGCCCACTCACCTGACTGCGGTGACTTCGCCCGGTGCCATCCTGGTGCCCACTTAATCACTGGCTAGTGATTCAAGAACTTGGTCCCCTCTGCTTTCAGGTTTTCTTCTTCCTTGATCCAGGCTTGGATCCATCGAACTTTTCTTCACTGGTCGCCTGCCAGCAACTTCTTCCTTCCAGGCTCCTGGTCCGGCAACGAGATCCCCGACGTCTTTTCAGACCTATGCAGCTGCAGCCCCTGGGCTAGGTAACTTCGGCACTTCGGTGTCCCAGCATAGCCTCACTATCCTAGGGTCAGGATCCACTGCCGTTTTCTTCCTACCAGGTCGGGTTCGCCCGTGAACACTAATTTTGCCTTTACTAGCCTCCATAGACTTTGTCCCGCATCCCGCGTGAGAGTGCACACTCTGCACCCGAGTCCCCTGGGTCTCCTAGTAGTAATCTAACGATTCCCTAGTCCAGTCCTAGCGATTCCAAAGCCTATTAGAACTGTTACTTACCTGCTAGTAATTCGCATTCCACTTTTAAAGTATATGGTTTTTCGTGCCCCTCGGGCATTTGTGTATAACGTGCTAACTTAAGTATTTTCGTAAGAGTTTTGTTGTGTGCCTAGCACCCTGTCCTCATAAAGAGTACAGGGTTGTTGTGATTCTAATAAATACACTGTTTATTTTCATAACACTTGTGTGGTGTCCTTTCACTGGGTGTTCAAGGGGTAATGTGATGGTAAAACAGCTGGCTTAACACGCCCTCTAGAGTCTTAGCCTTAGACTGCTCGTATCCATGCTACTAGGATAGCTGGTCTATAAGGTTGACTTACAACCAATCATCAATAAGGGTTGTTTGGACTGATATATAGTGATCACTAGAATAGTGAGCACTGCACATCAGGCCAACTTCTCACATTGGTGAGCAGCGGTTGGGATTTGAGCTTGCTGTTGTTTTACCACACATGCCCTAAGAATATCTTGTGAAAGATCACATAAGTACTAAAGGTACATATAACTTAGCTTAAAATACTCTGAGTTCTACTGAACCAGCTGTTGTAGCTCCTAGGGCCTAGCACACCCTAAACTACAACTCTAGCAAGGGATCAGTAGGCAAACATATAGTGTAGGTAAGTGCACCACTTACACCTCACTAGAAAAGCATGTCGACTCAGGGGGACTCTACTGAGACTCCCCTGGTCAGTGTTGACCCTCCACAGGTCACTTCAAGATATGCAGCTCTCAGTTTTCAGGAGATGAGACAAATCTGTGTCTCCAGGAAACTGAAGCAGGGGTCTAACCCCACCATTCCCTTTCTGATAGGTCTCTTAGAGACATATGATGCCAGAAAGCTCTCTCAGTTACATGAGAGCATGCCAGCCTTAGAGGGAACCTCTGGGGATCCAGACCTCCCCAACACTGATTCAGCAGTTGAGGAGGAGGATCAGGAGGTACTCTCTGGGGATGAGGTAGACAAGGGTCTTGAGGTAGTCAGAAGGCTAACTAGGACCAACTTAGACTTACTTGGGCTAGGATCTGGGGGACCCCCAGTACTAACCCGAAGTGGGCCTAACCTTGGAGTTAGGAGAGATAGATCTCTTTCTAGGGACTCCAATAGATCTCTGCACTCTAATGCCTCTTCTCAGGGGAGAAGGAATCCTCCACAGAGGAGATTTACTTCCCCTCAGAGAAAAGAGCATGAAGCTAGAATGAGACAAGCTGAACTGAGGATTGAAAGGGAAGAACTTGCCCTGGCCAAAGAAAAGCTTGCCTTTGCTAGAGAGCAGCAGATGAGTGGGCTAGCTCCCACTGGTGGCAGCAATCTCCCAAGAGATAGAGAGAAGGGTTTAGATACTAAACACCTGACTAAAATAGTGCCCCCCTTTAAGCAAGGGGATGATATCCAGAAATGGATGGCTGCTCTGGAGAGGGCCTGCACTGTGCAGGGCATTCCCCAGAGTCAGTGGGCAGCTATACTGTGGCTCTCCGTTGATGGTAAAGGTAGAGATAAGCTCCTCACTACAAGAGTAGAGGATGCTAACAATTACCAGGTCCTGAAGAATACACTGGTTGATGGGTTTGGTTTAACCACTGAGCAGTACAGGTTGCTGTTCAGAGACACCCAGAAAACTCAGTCTCAGGACTGGTCTGATTTTGTGGATTGTGCCACTAAGGCTTTGGAGGGCTGGTTGCTGGGTAGCAAGGTTACAGATTACACAGGATTGTATAATCTAATGATGAGAGAACAAATTTTGAACAATTGTCAGAACCAGTTGCTGCACCAGCACCTTGTTGATTCAGATCTGACCTCTCCCCAAGAATTGGGAAAGAAGGCAGACAAATGGGTCAGGACAAGGATCAAGCAGAACCAGAACCAGAACCAGGGTGGTCAGAAGAAAGCAGACCAGAAGGGTAATGTTAAGAATGAGCAAAATGACCAGAAGTCTTCACCAGGTCCCCAACAAACCAAAGAGGGTGGGGGTCAGGCTTCCCAGAAGAAGAAGACTCAAGAAGGCCAGTCAAAAAGGTGGTGCCAGTACTGCAAAAGTAAATCTCACTGGTTTAGTGAGTGCACCAAAAGAGGAGGACAAACTCCTGCCACTACAGCTCCTAAAGCAACTGCACCCCCTAGTACAGTCAGTAGTGGTAGTGTCACTCCCAAGGCATTAGTTGGGTTAACCTTGGGTACTGAGGGGTCTGACAACTTAGTTGGCACACTCACTCAGGCTGTCCTTGTCTGTACAGGGGATATGGATATGTCCCCTGAAATAAGTCCCAATACTTTGGGCAAATACAGGCAGACACCTTTGATTAATGGCAAAATGGCTCAGGCCTATAGGGACACTTGTGCCAGTGTCACCATGGTGACACCTAACTTTGTGGACCCTGGACAGATCATGCCAGGTACTGATTTCCTGGTGACCAATGCCAGCAATGTCACTACTAGTCATAGTGTGGCAATTGTGGCTTTCTCCTGGGGTGGAGTGAAGGGACAAAAGAAAGTTGTAGTCAGTTCAGACCTCCCAGTTGATTGTTTGTTGGGCAATGATTTGGAGTCATCACAATGGTCAGAAGTGGAGCAGAGGACTCACATGGAGATGTTAGGCTTGCCAGCACATGTGCTTGCTGTGACTAGGTCACAGGCCAGAAGATGCCCCACTGAACAGGTGCTGGATCCTGAAATTATGGACCAGACACCTCCCAAGAAGAAGAGCAGTAAGGGTAAGGCTTTGCCTTCCCCCTTGCCCCAGGTTGAGGATCAAGTATCTGAGGAGGCTGATCTAGAAGAGCTGAGGGAAACTGAGCCTAAAGAGCTTGAACTTGATCAAGTTGAGTTTCTGGGCTCAGGGGGACCCTCCAGAGCAGACCTGGGGAAGGAACAGTTGAGCTGCCCTTCCCTTGAACCCCTCAGACAGCAGGCTGCTGCTGAGGCTGCAGGGAATGCCACAGGTGCCCACAGGGTATACTGGGAAGATGGACTCCTGTACTCTGAGTCAAGAGACCCCAAGCCTGGTGCAACCAGGAGGCTGGTCATCCCCTTGTCTCTGAGAGGTTTCCTTCTCACCTTGGCCCATGAGATTCCCCTTGCAGGTCATTTAGGTCAGACAAAGACTTGGGACAGGCTTGTCTCACACTTTCACTGGCCCCATATGAATGAGAATACCAAGGAGTTTTGTCGCTCATGTGTCACTTGCCAAGCCAGTGGTAAGTCAGGTGGCACAACAAAGGCCCCCCTCATACCACTACCTGTGGTGGGGGTTCCCTTTGAAAGAGTGGGGATTGACATTGTTGGTCCAATGGAACCCCAGACAGCATCAGGACACAAGTTTATACTGGTGGTGGTGGACCATGCCACCAGGTATCCTGAGGCTATTCCCCTTAGGACCACTACAGCCCCTGTAGTGGCAAGAGCCCTAGTTGGAGTGTTCTCCAGAGTGGGTTTCCCTAAGGAGGTCGTTTCTGACAGAGGTACAAACTTCATGTCAGGATATCTGACTGCTATGTGGAAAGAGTGTGGTGTGAACTACAAGTTCACCACACCCTATCATCCACAATGCAATGGGCTTGTTGAGAGATTCAACAGGACCCTGAAAGGGATGATTCCTGGACTACCTGAACCTCTTAGGAGAAGATGGGATGTCCTGATCCCCTGCCTTTTGTTTGCTTACAGAGAGGTCCCACAGAAGGGGGTTGGCTACAGCCCTTTTGAGCTTCTGTATGGGCATCCTGTAAGAGGACCCCTGTGTTTGGTGAAGGAAGGATGGGAGAGACCTCTCAAAAAGCCTGCAACCAACATAGTGGACTATGTACTTGGTCTCCGCTCCAGGATGGCTGAGTATATGGAGAAGGCATCTAAAAACCTTGAGGCCAGCCAGGAACTTCAAAAAGCTTGGCATGACCAAAAGGCTGTACTGACTGTGTACCAGCCAGGACAGAAGGTGTGGGTGCTGGAGCCAGTGGCCCCAGCAGCTCTGAAAGACAAATGGTCTGGGCCCCACACCATCATTGAGCAAAAGGGAGAGGTTACCTACTTGGTGGACCTTGGAACTCCCAGGAGCCCTCTCAGAGTGCTCCATGTTAACAGGCTCAAGGCATATGTTGACAGGAAGGACATGAGCTTGCTCATGGCCACAGATGAGGGACAGGAGGAAGAGAGTGACCCTCTCCCAGACCTGCTCACTCAGAATCCTGATGATGGATCAGTTGATGGTGTTGTCTTTTGTGGCAGCCTCACTGAACATCAGCAACAGGATTGCAGGCAAGTCTTGCAATCCTTCAGACATATGTTCTCTCTGACGCCCAGCCAAACTGATTGGTGTACCCATGATGTTGACACTGGAGACAGTCTGCCTGTCAAGAGTAAAATCTACAGACAGCCTGATCATGTTAGAGACTGCATCAAAACTGAAGTGCAGAAAATGTTGGAGCTGGGAGTCATTGAGCCCTCAGATAGCCCTTGGGCTAGCCCAGTAGTTCTAGTGCCAAAGCCTCACACCCAGGGTGGTAAGAGAGAGATGAGGTTTTGCGTAGACTACAGAGGCCTCAATGCAGTCACTAAGACTGATGCCCACCCAATACCAAGAGCAGATGAGCTTATAGATAGATTGGCTTCTGCCAACTTCTTAAGCACATTTGATTTGACAGCTGGGTATTGGCAAATCAGGTTAGCTGAGGAAGCCAAACCTAAGACAGCATTTTCTACCCCTGGAGGGCATTATCAATTTGTGGTAATGCCCTTTGGACTGAAAAATGCACCTGCCACCTTCCAAAGGTTGGTGAATCAAGTCCTCACTGGGCTGGATGACTTCTGTGCAGCTTATCTTGACGATATTGCTGTCTTTAGCTCCACCTGGGAGGATCACCTGGTCCACCTGAGGAAAGTGTTAGAGGCCCTGCAAAAGGCAGGCCTCACTATCAAGGCCACAAAGTGCCATATAGGGCAGTCACAGGTTGTATACCTGGGCCACCTTGTAGGTGGAGGCCAGGTTCAGCCACTGGAGAGTAAGATACAGGCCATCAAGGACTGGACTCCTCCAATCACCCAGACTCAGGTTCGAGCTTTCTTGGGCCTGACTGGGTACTATAGGAAGTTTGTCAGAAATTATGGGTCCATAGTGACCCCCCTTAATGACCTGACAAGCAAGAAGATGCCAAAGAAAGTTCAGTGGACAGCAAGCTGTCAGAAAGCATTCAATGACCTAAAGCAGGCCATGTGCACAGCACCTATCCTCAAGAGTCCAGATTACTCCAAGCCATTCATTGTCCAAACAGATGCTTCTGAGTTAGGTGTGGGGGCTGTTCTGTCTCAACTGAATTTTGATGGTAATGATCAGCCTATTGCTTTCATTAGTAGGAGGTTGACACCCAGAGAGAAAAATTGGTCAGCTATTGAGAGGGAGGCCTTTGCTGTGGTCTGGGCCCTGAAGAAGCTGAGGGCCTACTTGTTTGGCACTCACTTCACCATTCAGACAGACCATAAGCCCCTCTTGTGGCTAAATCAGATGAAGGGTGAAAACCCCAAACTGCTTAGGTGGTCCATTTCCCTCCAGGGGATGGATTTTACAGTGGAGCATAGACCTGGGACTGATCACAGCAATGCTGATGGGCTCTCCAGGTATTTCCACTTAGAGCAAGAAGACTCACCTGGTCAAGGTTAGTTTATTGTCCCAAAGTTTGGGGGGGGGTCATGTAGGAGAGTAGGGTCTGCAATCCTATGATCACCCAGATTTTTGCTTTTTGCTGCACTGGTTTACGACTTTCCCTGGCTGTGGGCCTGCTAATCAGACCCACAGCCTAGCTGTTCTCTCTATCCAAATTGTACTTAGGTACTGAATTGGCACTGGGCCCTCTCCAAGTCCCTGTACCCAGGGCTGAGGTGCACCCAGAAGTCTCCCAGGGGCTGAAGCATGTATTGTGCCACCCCTGGATTGACTAACTAAAACTGACACAACTGGCTGCACGACAGCTGGGGCAAGGTGGTGTACTCACCCTTTGCTTTAGATATAGTATACCTATATCTAACCCTAAAATGGACACACAGATCTCCTATCAGTCACTCCTATGGCAGGCCTTAACAATCCTGAAGGCAGAGTGCTTGGAATCGTGTGAGATGGTGCTCTGGCATGAGCTGAGCCTGTCTGCGGCTTTCGGGATCCATCCCTTAGCCGTTTCCATGATATCGCATACCATATACTCTTAAGTGCATTATAATCCTCGCGGTTATGTGCCAACTCTGGTATCGCTTTATCAAAACATGTCGAGTAAGGTGTCATACGAATTGGAATACTAACCCCTCGCCAATTCTGGCGACGGGGTTAGCATTCCACCCTTCTAGAGGGACACGACATGCATGTAACCTATAACCCGGTTAAAAGTCAGACAGAGCCTTAGCATCCACAAAATGGATGCTGCCACCGAGACACAAGTCTGCCCTCCTGCTGCTGGGAGTCCTCCCAGAGCAGGAGATAAGGACAAAGGGTTTCCTGCCAGGGGCGGTGCCAGCACCGTCCCAGACAGGGTTTTGTGTATTGTAGGTAGGCAGGGCTTTAGAGGAAGGTGACTGCACGTGGCACCCCGGTGCTCACTGTGCATAGGCTGGCTGGAACCAGTTCCAGGGTCACTCCAGACCCTGTGCTGGGGAAAAGCCCGCCAAGGAAGTGGGTGTAACCACCCCCCTCCTAGTCCCACCCATAGGGCAGGACTTAGTCGCGTGCCAGCCCCTTTTTACAGGATAAAGGTAGGAACTGGCCCCCTTCCAAATCAGATCATCTTTGAATCCTGAAACTACTTTCTGCGAAAGGAACTCAAGACTTCTTCCTAAGATTTCTCCCTTGTGACTAAGGAGTAGTCACCCTGCATCCGCAGGCACCATCTAAGAACACTGCGGTCTGCTGCAAGTCCTTCCTCCGGAATCCGACTGCCCAGCTCGACGAGAACCGGCTTCCCTGGCACCTCTGACCTCTACCCACCTCTACAGCCCAGCTGAGAACCGTGGGTGCGACGAGACCTCAAGGGACCGGCCATCTGCAAGACTGCACGACTTCTTTCCAGCAAGCCCGCCGAGTGAATTCCTGGTGAGTGCTTTGGGGTCCGAGAAGCCCCCACCCTGAGCAGCTCCAGCACCGAAGAGCAGCCCCCCAGCATCTCCACGATCTGCGTGGGGCCCTTCTGCTTTTTACTGCTCACCGCGTTGTTTGGCTACTAGCCCGCTGGCTTGTGGCCTTCCTGACGACGCCCGACGACATTTCTGCTGCTAGTCTGGTTGCTCCAGACTGGCCCTTGCTTCCCTCCATCGGAGAAGTACCCTGGACCCTCCTGGTCCACTCAAGACGCCATTTTAGGTCCACCGCGTGGGCCTTGCATTTGCCAAGACTTGTTGCCCAATCCTGGGTCCAGCGACGTCGACAGCAAGAACCTTCGTGGGACAGCTCGCACCTCCATCCTGGTCGCCGACAACGCCTCCTGGTCCGAGAGACTGCAGAGCCCAGCAGCGCCCACTCACCTGACTGCGGTGACTTCGCCCGGTGCCATCCTGGTGCCCACTTAATCACTGGCTAGTGATTCAAGAACTTGGTCCCCTCTGCTTTCAGGTTTTCTTCTTCCTTGATCCAGGCTTGGATCCATCGAACTTTTCTTCACTGGTCGCCTGCCAGCAACTTCTTCCTTCCAGGCTCCTGGTCCGGCAACGAGATCCCCGACGTCTTTTCAGACCTATGCAGCTGCAGCCCCTGGGCTAGGTAACTTCGGCACTTCGGTGTCCCAGCATAGCCTCACTATCCTAGGGTCAGGATCCACTGCCGTTTTCTTCCTACCAGGTCGGGTTCGCCCGTGAACACTAACTTTGCCTTTACTAGCCTCCATAGACTTTGTCCCGCATCCCGCGTGAGAGTGCACACTCTGCACCCGAGTCCCCTGGGTCTCCTAGTAGTAATCTAACGATTCCCTAGTCCAGTCCTAGCGATTCCAAAGCCTATTAGAACTGTTACTTACCTGCTAGTAATTCGCATTCCACTTTTAAAGTATATGGTTTTTCGTGCCCCTCGGGCATTTGTGTATAACGTGCTAACTTAAGTATTTTCGTAAGAGTTTTGTTGTGTGCCTAGCACCCTGTCCTCATAAAGAGTACAGGGTTGTTGTGATTCTAATAAATACACTGTTTATTTTCATAACACTTGTGTGGTGTCCTTTCACTGGGTGTTCAAGGGGTAATGTGATGGTAAAACAGCTGGCTTAACACGCCCTCTAGAGTCTTAGCCTTAGACTGCTCGTATCCATGCTACTAGGATAGCTGGTCTATAAGGTTGACTTACAACCAATCATCAATAAGGGTTGTTTGGACTGATATATAGTGATCACTAGAATAGTGAGCACTGCACATCAGGCCAACTTCTCACAAGAGGAGTCATGGGCGAGGAGAATTAGGTGAGTCCCGTCGCAGTCGCTACTTTGTTCAAGAACTGTAATGTCAGTCGAGTTACAGGGGAAGAATGGCCTGACTTTCTTTAAAGCGCCCAATGCTTAATCAGCCTTCTCGCCAAACAGGCGAGACCTATTTAGTGGCATGTCCATTAAAGAGGCTTGCACATTTCCAGTGCAGCCCATGGATCACATCCAAGTGCGCCTTTAAAGCATCCCTCTGGTGCCAACTGCTCTGCCCAAGCAGTCAGTAGTGTCCCGTCAAGAGCAGATAATGTACTTTGCCATATCTTGATTGTCTTGAATTATTTGATCCAAATTGGCTCAAAATTTCTTGCGGGCTGCCATCAAGATATTTGACAACCATGTAGCACAAAGCATGGGTATACCTTCCAAACAAGCAGCAGGCAATAACCGATCAGAGGGCCAAGCTGGCTGAGGAAAACATCTGCTTCACAAAGGTCGCAAGTCATTTTGGCTCTCAACTGGAGGAGAAGAGGTGATGTTCACCCTACTGATGGAAGCCTAAATCACCGAACTCTTTGGTGTAGGATTCTGTGTCAAAAAAAGAGGGTTGGCTGGTGCCGCCTTGCGGTATCTGACATCCTGCCTGTTTACGAGAGGGCAGGAACAGGGCTTAGACAAGGTGCCCACGATTATGTCAGTCAGGGCTTCATTAAACAGAAGTAAAGGCTCTGATGAGGTTTGCCCAGGTTGCAAAACCTCTGTTAAACCTTAGGTTTGACCTCCATTGTGGGGATTTTGCAAATGTAAAGCCTCTGCTATTCATCACATCACTATGGTGAAGGAGACTCTACCTCCTGGCGCTGGTTGAGGAAGGGGGTCACACAACCCAGCATCCACTGAAGTGTCCAATCACTGGCATCCTATAACTCCAGAGCAAACTGGTCATCATAACGTTGGGGAAAATACCCCCCTTCATCACTATTATCATCACCAAAGCCAAGTTGGCTCTGGTCAGAGTCCAAACTGAAAAGTTGTTGGAGTGCTGGGGTGTGGCTGTGAGATAAAGGCACTGTTCTATCTGTATCTGAATGGACTGGGGCAGGGTGCATTGGTTCAGCCTTGAAACGTGACCTTTGATTTGGCTCAGAGTCAAAGAGGACGCTATAAACGGAGACATCCTCTATCCTCTGGGGGTCAGTGCCAGCATGAATCTAAAAGGGACTGGCATTGATAACGGTGCTAGATTGGAAGTTGACTACAGCATTGCAGTAGGACCCGAGGCTGGTTCTGAAGGCACGGACAGTGACGAGGATCTACCCACTGGTGGTAACCCAACTGGAGCCCTCTGTGGATCCATGGGGCCTGAAGATACATCATAGGAAACCCGAAGGGCGTCAACGAATGTACAATGTTGCCGATGGTCATGGGAGCTCAGAGGGCATCAGGATTAGTTGCACAATCAGCTCTTTGACTGGGGATTGAGAGTAAGACTGCAAGGTGCTATGACATCCTTGGGACTTCTCA
The DNA here is from genome assembly GCF_964261635.1 of Lissotriton helveticus. NCBI lineage: Eukaryota > Metazoa > Chordata > Amphibia > Caudata > Salamandridae > Lissotriton > Lissotriton helveticus. The sequence continues at coordinate 1,931,044,343 of NC_136061.1, forward strand.
GGTTGAGAGTGACGAGATGGGAGAAATCCTGCATGGTCTTTTTGTGCTTCTGTCTGGACTCCAACTTACCAGAAAACTTGAACCTTGATGATGACCTGTCATGGGAGCGGTAACAGGTCCACACCCTAGTCTTTGAGCAGGAGTGTGTCTTCTGAGGTGTCTTCCTTGTTTGGTGTTGTACAGCTTGGCTTTGAGGTTCTGGATCGCCTCTGCTTCGTAAGGGCACACTTCTAGCAGTACTTGTCTATCACAGACATCGGTTTTTCGACAATATCGACAAGGCTTAAGCCCTGTAGTATTAGGCGGGGCAAAGTACCCTTGCACACTGAAAAAATAATTTTTTGTGGAAAATACGTGAGAGCGAGCTCTTGATCCATGTACATAGGTGCAGAAAGAAGTTTCAGGGATGGTGCTTATGTGCAGCTCGTTTGTCACTTCTGGGGCAGAACAAAGTTGGCAAAGAGCCACACCGCACCACCTACAGGCACGTGGGAGCGCTGCTGTTAAATATTTCGGATCCAGTCTGGTGCCTGGGGATATTCTAAAGGGGATTCTGCAGTTAGAAGCATCCATCAGAAGACTGCACGCTTTTAAAAATGAAAGCTATAATAAGGTTGTATTGTGAAATTCCCCTACAAAAGAGCATCTTCAGAGTGGGTAACTCACAGGATCTGATAAATGATGAATTACAGGAAGCACCCGAGGATAGGGTAGACAAGGGAATTATAGGCAGATTGTATTTGAACCAAAAATCAGAAACATACTTCTTCGGAATAATGGGCTAGTACTTTCACAAGTGTCTTAGGGTAGGTGTAATTCAAGTGAGTAATAGCTGGAGGGCAAGCTCAACCACAATTGTATTTAAATCTTTTCTTCCTTAGATAATATTTGGCCAGGAAAGAATAGCAAGGAACAGGCTCCCATATGATTGTCATGGCAGGAGCATGACATAAGTATGACCTATCCTCACACTCAATGATGTCAGGACTAAGATGATGACAAAGCATAACACACAAAAAAAGAATAGGAATACAGAAACCAACCATTGACAATGGATAGAGATGGCTACGAAGGCTGGACAAAGGCATCAATACAAAAATAATGTATTCCATTTCTCTACTCGTCTGGACTATGCTTGTGCAATGGTGGCTTCAGCGACATGCTTGAACTTCACACACAATGGATAGGGTCCACGATTGACCCTTGTGAAGGCATTTACCGAGATAAATGGACCCTCAGTGTGGCTTGAAATTTAAAAGACTAAACCTGGGAAGGAATACTTTTTTAACTTTATGGTATGTTCCTTAAGGCTTTAGAGTGTACTGACATGCATGTGATATCGCATTGGCTATACCATGTCCCACATAACCCTAATTTATATAAAACATATTGCCAAGTAGAAGGTTTGAGCTATGGCAACAATCAATCCTTCAGTTGCAGAACCAGTATAAAGAGGGATTATAATAGTATCAGTTTCGTTCTGACAGACACAATCATATCTTTACGGCAAACTTAACGGATCAGATTAGCGTAAATGTCTTGAACTAGGATATGTAATATTGCACTTTTTTTTTTTTAGATGACCAGAGAATCAAATCATAGTCGATATATAACAAGTACCTATGTCTTTTGATGTTGGATATAATATCTTCCATCTTGTATGAAAACTCTTGCTGTTAGTTGCAAGATACCTTAGAGAAAGAATTGTGTCCATTATGCCAATCAGAATGTCCAAAAAGGGTGTGTGTGAACTATGGGATGTTTTGAACACTGTGTTGTCTTGGTGAATCAGCAGATTCACCTAGTTTAAGCGTGATTGCATCAACAATTTGCAACAGAAATTGGGTAAAGCAGCAGACAGACACATAGGTTACATCAGGAGTAAACAGCATTACGCTTTGGAATTGTTGTAGAAGAATAAACCAAGCTTTGACCGGTATCTTGATGCCACACCACATTGTAACTTGGGTTGAAGCAAGGGAGTGATGGATATGATTCGGACCAGTGATATCTCCAATGCCATGCCTTTCATACAATGGATCGATACCAAAGGGGCTGATGACGGCTGACAGACAGAAACCGGTCCTAGGATGCTTGATTCCCATCCAGGAAAGACATGGCTTGGCAGTTCGGGCTGGACTGTTCCCATGAGGCACAGGGTTAAGACTGATTTGCATATGGCCATGTCTGAACTGGGGTGGTGTGTTGAGCAAAATCACAATGGATTAAACCCAGATCTGTGACTGGGGGTGAATGTTTTGCCAATGTGCAACATTCCGTCCATCACCTTATGTGTTTTGCTGTTCGCCCTATGTGGGAAGGGTATGCCAAGACGTGGGTCCCGTGCTCACTATGCCACTGGAGTCAAGCTATCCTGGCTGATGACGGCTGATAGCCAGAAACCGGTCCCAGGATGCTTGATTCGGGTCCAGGGAAGACATGGCTTGGCAGTTCGGGCTGGACTGTTCCCATGAGGCACAGGGTCAAGACTGATTTGCATATGGCCATGTCTGAACTGGGGTGGTGTGGTGAGCATTATAACGAAGGATTAAACCCAGATCGGTGACTGTGGGTGAATGTTTTGCCAATGTGCAACATTCCGTCCATCACCTTGTGTGTTTTGCTTTCATACAATGGATGGCACGGGCTATTGTGACTGCTAACAACATGGCCTTTGCTACATTTGGCTTGCCCCAGTTTACATCAGTTAGCTGATTGATAGTGGCAATGTTGAATATCCCACTCTGTCACAGTGACGCTGAAGAAGGGGTCATGCTCTGGCATTTTTGCTCTTGGATAGCCTGTGCTTCCACCTTCTGACAGCCTTGCCCATCTGTGAATTAAATAGGAATACTAACCTCCTGATGACTGTTGTCCCAGGAATAAAACAGTGTGACTCTTAGTGTTCGCTTGATATAGGAAAGGAATGGATAGACAAATCCATTTCAGCCTCTGACAATGCCCTAATTGCTAGTAAAGGTCAACAACACTGTCTACTCTTTCAATTTTACAGAAGGAAAATGATGGACAGTGTCACCTAGTGTCCCCAAGTCGGCGTGGTGATGCCGAAAATCCATAACATAATGAAGGGGGGCTGGAGGTGGTGGCACGAGCTTTATTAGATCTGCGCAAGACATCAAGGACACAAACCCAGAGTATGACAGCCATCCCTGATTTAGGCATTATTCTAGTCACTTGCTTAATCCAATTTACAAGGCCGTGCTGTGACCTACTGAGGGGAAAAGGGTAACCAATAGAATGATTAGACCAAGACAACAAAAACCGCAGCTGTGAATTTGGTTTTCTAGCAGAGACCTGTCAACATGGATACTTTACGCCAATAACTTCTTTGCCTGAATTGACCAGACTTTAACAATGAACTTTCCCACTCTAAGCTACGTGGGCTCTCTCCTACCTTCCTTTTTTTTATTCTTTTTTTTTTTATTGAGAATTCATTGGTATAAAACAAATACAGCTTAATAAAGAAGAATCCATTATCTTGTAATAATTTTCAATAAACAAAAAAGCATCATAGATAAAACCAGACATTCAATATAAAAATAGAGAGGTGGTTACATATAAGAATAAATATACATATAAGAGACTCATCACCGGTTAATTATAACTGCCCCTCCCTCCAGTTTTTAAGGGGGTCCCATATCTTATTACCAAAATCACGCTTTTTCTTACCCTTATAAGAATATAGAGTAGATTCGGTGTTATGAATACCAAGAAGCCTGGTCAGCCACATTTGAAAGGTTGGGGCATTTGGATCCTTCCAAGCGGCTGAAAGTAGAATACGTAAAACGGCAACAGCTAAAAAGATAAAAGCCTCTGTTTCTTTATTCATAAGGGCCATTTTACTATCACTCCCAAGGATCATCATTGTCGGGGATAGGGAGATCTTTAAGCCTAGCAGCCCCTCTAAAAATTTCTCTATCTCAATTTCTATCAAGCTGAGCTGCTCGCAGTGAAAGAACATATGTAAAAGATCTCCTGGACCTTTCTGGCACCTAGGGCAGTTACTGTCGATCCTCATACCCCAATCATGTAACTTAGATGGTGTGTAGTACAGATTAAAAAGTGTTTTAAAATGCTGAACCTTCAGATTTGAGGACCGAAGTACCTGCTTATCCAAGCTCAGGGCTTTATCGAGGTCAGTATCCGGATCTTGAAGTCTAACTGCCCAGGCAGCCTCGTGTTTCTCAAGATCATCAGGGGATTTTTCAGTAAGGGCTTGATATATACTGCTAATCCTATCTCCTCCTCTTAACAAATACCCCAGCACGGGACAATATGGCTCGGGCAAGATATCAGAAATGACAGTTTTAAGTGTTTGTGAAACTTGGAGATACTTAAAGATTTGATCTCTGGGGAGACCATACTTCTCTTGTAACCAATTGAATTCTCCTACCTTCCTAGTGATATAAGATCCTGATAAAACTTCTTCTTTAGCTGAGTGATATACCAATTATACTTACTGCTTGAAAATGTCTTAGACTGGGAACTGGCAAACATTTGTTGCCTACACATTCCCAGTATATCTATAAACTCAGAACTAAAGATTAAAAAAATGTTTTTATACCATTATGATCTGGTTTTTGAACAATTATTTTGATAAATGTATATAAAAAAAAGAATCTTCTGATAATTATAGCGGTTTTTGCATGATTGTCCCCAAACATTTTGACTGATGCTGCCAGTGCTGTAACCCTTACAAGTACATGTTTAAATGATATACTCCCAATTGGCATAAGATAACTTACTTATAAGTCCTTAGTATATGGTTCCAGGTGTACCTAAGATCTGAACTGCCTGTCGTGGACTGAAGCACTTATTGTACCACCATGAGTGTGACAAAGGACAGCATGCCTACCTTGCAGACTGGCAGAGTGGTTTTTAAACTGCTACCTCAGCTTTGCTATTTAAACCTTGACAAAGCGCAAACCTTCCTTTTTTAATATTTATATGTCACCCCTAAGGTAGACCTAACATGCCCTAATGGCAGGGTGCATTATTAAAAAGCAGGATTTGTGTTTAGATGACTTCACATGTTTTGACAGTAAAATCCCCACATTGTTGTTTTTACTGTAGTAAGTTTAGTAGCTCCACTGGAGAGCATGGAGTTACATGCTGACAACTCAGCACTGCTAACTTCCAGATGGCAGATGGGACTACCAAATCTTATCCTTCAATTTAACAAAAGAATCATTGTATTAAACCCGACCAAGTCAAATTTAATGTCAACGTTGTCACTTTCTTTCCCAAGTTTTCCAGTTGCCTCTTTCTGTTGCAAACAGCTGCTGTCCTCGAGACAGCCTGCTACCACCCTGGGGGGAGGTGAGAACAACTCTCAGCAAGAGAAACAAAGTGCCTGCTGAGGAAAGAGATGTGACCTTCTCCTGGCAAGATGGCCACAGTGGGTGTCAGCCCAAATGATGAGCTTCAAAAGGGAAGCTGCCTTTGAAGGGCAAATTGTAGTTTTACATGAAGAGGTTGATATTTTGTTCAGGCAGACAGGCTGGCAACTTGGGCACAGAGGTAAAACCCATTGTCAAACCGTTTTTTAAGGGGATTGTAGCCCCCAGATAGCCACAGCTATTGGTTGGGCTTAGGTGTCCCACTCACCAAGAGAAGGATTGTGCTATTTTGGGAATGGGTATAAAGGTGCACTGTGGAATAGCTCAATGCCACACATCACAGGAATTTTGTCATCAGGCAGGAGGAGACCTGGTAGCTCATGGGCTAGTTAGTTGGAAACAACCTCTCAGCTCTTAGTGGACATTAGGAGTTGGCCTAACGGCTAGGGCGGTCGACCTCGAATCTGGTGGAACCGGGTTCGAGTCTCAGCCACTTAATCTCCCCGTGCCTAACAAAAATGAATGTGTGTCCTCATGTAAACACAACTGGTGCTATGTAAGGCGCTCTTATACCCAATACCAGGTCAAGTTTGCGCTATATAAAACTCTGTAAAAAAAAAAAAGACTGCCCTACTTATCCCTAGACCCAGCAAAGAAAAGCTGCCCCAAAGACTGGACTCCACCTGCTGATCTTGAGGACTGGCAAAGAAAGGACCTGCAGTGACCCACTCATGGAAAAGTTGCCCACATGTGCCACACAAAAGAAGTGTTTCCAAGAGTGAGTTGACCGACTCTCTGTTACACCCACAGGGCTGAGAAGCCTGCACCCTTGAGAGCCCTGCACCAGGAACCCTGACTGCTGCAGGATGCCGAGGTGCATCCTGGAAGACTGAGTCTTGATCCTGACGCGGTGCCCTTGAGTTGGCTAGACCCGTGAAGGCTGTCAGAGTGCCGTCTGGTAACCCTACCAGAAAGTAATTGCCAACTTAAGGAAACTGGTGTGATTGCTGTAACCAGAGACCAGTGGCAATTGGCCCTGCACTGGACTTCAACCGGGCACCGTGGGAGATCAACTGTTGAGGACTGAGAGGTGGCCACAGGAAGACCCGCACCAGCTCAGCATCCCTAGCATCTTCAGCATCCTGTATATTTCTGCACCAGGACCTCTTCCATTGACTTCAAAAGCGGTCCTGCCTAATGATTCGCAACTGGACAGGAGACTACTAAAAGTGACAGGTAACTGTTCCCCTGGACCAGTTTGGTCCCTTGACTGGTCCCCTGTCGAAGTTAGCCTCTCCAAGTGTGCCTAGATAGATGTTTTGAACTTTCTTGTAGTGGCTAACCCAAAACCGATATTGGAGCTGATTACAATGATTTATTGCATTGATTCACTCTCATTTCCTTGCTTCTCTTTTGGCAGTGCATGCCAGTTTACTTTCTTCTTTATGTGTTTATGCCTCACCTGGTGCCAATGTCCTTTCACTGCTCATGCACTTTCGAGGTACTTTTTGAAAATGTTATTTATAAGAGTACATGAGTTTGCAGGCTGCATTCCCGCCCTCTACTCCTGGTTGGTGCTCCGTTGAAGTTGCACCATCGTTTCTTGCCACAATGTAATTGTTGCCTGTCCCTACATTGTTGCCCTGACTTTGTTTGCTACACTGTTGTTTTCACTGTTCCCCCTCCTCCTGTTTTGTACTTTAACCCTCACCCTCCTCCCACATTGCTTGCACAACCACTGCGTTCTTACTTGCTCCATCAACTCACCCCCTTTGCATTCTTGTTTACCTTGTAGCCTCTCAAAGGAGACACTGGTAAAGCCAATAGGTCTCTCCTATATTGACTTTATCAATGTTGTTAGGCCATATTATACAGCAGTGTGGCTGCTGTGCAGCATGGCTAAAAGTACAAAAACAATCATTTTGACGCGGTCAATGTGGGTCATGCCATAGCAAATATTTTGAAATACATAGCATGGCTAAAATTTAGTAGGAGAGTAGAGCGGCAGTCGTAAAGTGGAGTAGAGTGGGGTGTCCTGGAGTGGCGTAAACAATTGTATAGTGGCGTAGAGTAGATCTGAGTGAAGTGGAGTGGTGTAGAGTGTTGTGGTGTGTCATGGAGAGAGTAGAGTGTCATAAAGTGGAAAGGCGTAGAGAGGAACAGAGTTATGAGGCATAGAGAGGATTAGAGTGTCAGAATGGAATAGAGTTGTAGAGTGGAGTGGCATAGTGTCGTGGAGTGGTCTAGAGCAGAGTGGAGTGGCGTAGAGTGTTGCATAGAGGGTTGTTGACTGATGTAGAGTGGAGTAGATTGTTGAGTGGAATGGCTTAGAGTGTCAGAATAGAGTACCATAGAGTAAAGTGAAGTGAAGTCGAGTGGAGTAGTCAGTCATAGAATAGAGTGGAGTATAATGGCATGGAGTGGAATAGAGGGAGTAGCGTTGAGCGCCGTAGAGTGGAGTAGAGTCCTAGAGTAGCATAGAGTGGAGAAGAGTTTAATAGAGAAGAACGTCATAGAGTGGAGCATCGTGGAGTGGAGTGATGTAGAGTGGATGAGAGTGAAGTGGCATGAAGTACAGTGGTGCAGAGTAAATTGGCATAGAGTGCATTGGCTTTGCGTAAAATGGTGTAGAGTCCATTGGCGTAGATTGCCATGACCTAGAGTGCAGTCGGGTAGAGTAGAGTGGTGCAGAGTAGATTGCAGTGGCATAGATTGCAATGGAGTGAAGTCGAGTGGCATAGAGTGCAGTCTCGTTGAGAAGATTATAGTGGCATAAAGTAGAGTGATGTAGAGTAGAGTGGCATAGAGTGTAGTGTCGTAGAATGCATTAGAGTGATGCAGAGTAGATTTCAGCGGCAGAGAGTGCAGTCTTGCAGAGTGCAGTGGCGTGGAGTGCAGTGGCATAGAATGCAGTGGTGTAGTGTGCATTGGCATAGAGTATAGTGGTACAGATCATAGTAGTGCAGTGGCAAAGAGTGCATTGGTGCATAGTAGAGTGCACTGGCGTAGAGTAGAGAGGCGTAGACTGATGTGGCACAGAGTGCCGTGGTGTTCTGTAGATTTGAGTGATGTAGAGTGTAGTGGCATAGTGTAGTGGCATAGAGTGCAGAAGAGAGGAAAAGAGTAGAGTGCAGTGGCATAGAGGTCAATGGTGCAGGGTAAAGTGGCATAGAGTGCATTTCTGTAGAGTAGTACAGAGTAAAGTGACAGAGTGCAACAATATAGAGTAGAGGGGCATAGAGTGTTGCAGAGTAGAGAAGATTGGCATACAGTGAAGTGGTGAAGAGTGGATTCACATAGAGTGCAATGGCTCAAAGTGTATTAGTTTTGAGTAAAGTGGCGTAGAGTGCAGTTGCATAGAGTAATGTGGAGTAGAGTGCAAAGGAGTAGTGTGCCATCCAGTGGCACAGGGTATGTTGCAGTGGTGTAGAGTGGAGTGGCATGGAGTGGAATAGAGTGGCATAGAGTAGAGTGTTGTAGAGTGCAGATTAGAGTGGCTTAGACTGGATTGGCGTAGAGTGTAGGGGCAAAGAGTGCAGTGTAGTGTAGAGCTGAGAGGCCATCGAGAAGTGGAGTGGAGTGGTACAGAGCAAAGTGCAATGACGCAGTGAGAAGTGGCATGTAGTGGCATAGTGTGGAGTGGTGCAGAGTATAGTGCAGCGACGTGGAGTGATGGAGTGTGGAGTAGTGCAAAGTAGAGTGCAATGTCATGAAGTGGTGCAGAGTAGAGTGGAGTGGGGTAAAATGGAGTATGCAATGTGTGGTAGTGCACTCCCATTACAGACAACACATCTTCAATTGAAATGGCCATTACATTTGAACAGACATACAGATTTACTAATAAAAGTATACAGCTCACAAAAAATAATGTGTGGAAATGTCATCACCTATTGTATTGATTTGTTCTGATCGTATTAAGACATTTGTTTCCACTACACTTCAGAATTACCAAAGAAAACAGAGCTTCATTTGTGCTTTCCATAGTTTGAAATATCTGCATTGTGCATTTACAGATATTTACATTTTGTTTTGTGCTAAAAACAAAACTAACATCGTACAGCACATCCAGATTAGCCAGCATTATTCTCACATTAATCCTCTCACTTCGAAGTCAGAGATAGAAAACTAAACACTGAGCTCCCTGCAAGACTGAGCCCGACACTTATCCTCAATCGTTCAATGCACAGCTAACGTGACAAGATAAAAACAAGAGTTTACAGAAATTCAGAACTGGTGGAAGAATAGAGTAAACAGGGTTTGGGCAAGGGAAGGGACAAACTAAACCTGGATAGGCAAACACAAATAAAGCCAGCAATTAGAAAGCAAGCAAATGTGAGTTACAAACCACAAAGCCAATGGTAAGCAATGGACAGAAACCATTCCTAGGGAAGATTTCCAAATCCCCCCAAGATGTTAGCAAACCAGACAGGTGGGTTGTCTGTGTTCTAAAAAGCACTTCGACTGCCAGCTTTGACCCATCATAGCATTTTTATATGTTACTTTTTACCATGTTGCACAGCAGCTGTGCTGCTGTACATTATGCAAAACCAAAAATTGACAACACTTTCCTAATGATTTTCCTTTTCCTTTTACTTCCTCTCCTCTTCGATCTGTCCTGACAAGGTCCCTAACTTGTTTGCCGTTTTCTATACTGCTGCGGAGGAGGAATTAAACTATGATGACAGTAAAGATTTGCATTTTAAATGTGACGTTTTGGTGCATAAATATTTGCAGAGACTGGCTCTAGGCGTTTTAGATTTTTTTCTCTCCTTTTTCTCTTGATGCATCTTGGTAAATATATACATTGGAAGTCACAGGTGTTTGAGCTGAGGCGGAATGTAAATAGAGTAAAGGCAGCATGCCTCTCAAAATATGTGGAGGGGAGAGGTGTATAGCGGAGTTTCAGTTTCTTAGTAATGAGGTATTTAGGCTAAATTAGGGTAGTTGGTGTAAACCTTTATGAACTAGGTGCCAAGGCATTTTAACAGAGAAAAAGAGCACTTACCGCCCAACTCTGCCATAACCTATCTGCTAACAATCAAGAAATATTCCTAACAGCTGTGCGGGCGAGAGAACACGGCTAATAATCACGATTGGAGACACAGCAGAGAAATACAATCACGGGAAACGCCAATAGGGTTTACTTCACTAAAATGTTTAAACAATCATTGGCAAGGCCAATAAGTAGTACACTATGCAAGAGCTATTGGGTTTGTCAATGTATTTTGCTGTGTCATAGTGCAATTGCAAAAAGCATTATGATGATCTGGCCAGTGCTCATCAATGGCACCGCATCATATCACAATTCCCACCTTTTAGTCATGCTGCCCAGCATCCGCGTTGCGGTACAACTTGGCTAAAAGACATTGACCATGACAATAGCTCTCGCATAGGGGAGACCTATTGGCTTTGCTAGTGCTTGTTTAACATTAAATCCAGTAGATGAGCCCTTATTTTTCAAATTCAAATCATCTTGCTGATTTACAAGTTCATTTTGCAATGAATGAACTCAGGATTTATATGGCGATTTTGTCAGAAGAATTCTAAATTCAAATCCTTTTTCTGATCATGTTACTTATTTTGCTCACTTTGAATTCTGCAGAAAAGCCTTGACATTGTTAATAAGTCCTGATATTAAGTAATATGTCCATACTTCTTTAATTGAAGCAGCCTGCATTATTTTCTGCAACAATGAATTCAGCAGATGAGTCCTGGTTGTGGACAATACATTCTCATTTCTTGAAGTCATTTCCGTTTCTCGATTTACAAGACTTACATATGCAAACAATGAATTCACAACAAGTCCTGAGTTTGTAGCTGAGTCGTGATTACAGAAGATGAGTCCTGAATTCAAATATTCTTGATGATTTTGGATCAGTGGATCTGCTTTTTCCTGGCTGGGCGATCGTTCCAAGTGTCAGTACCTCCCTTTCACTCTCAGGAACATGCCCTATCTCGCGGGGTACCTCAAGGCTCCATCCTGAGCCCGCTTCTATTCAATCTGTATGTGGGACCTTTGGCGGAGGTGGTCAGACGCAGGGGGCTATCTTTGGTGTCGTACGCTGACAACACCCAGCTGGTGATCGCCTTCTCCAAAAATTGCCGCGCCAATTTGGAGAGCTTTAAGGAGGATCTGTTGATTATCTCGGACTGGATGAAGGTTAATTGCCTTCAATTAAATGCCAGTAAATCCGAGATTCTACTGTATGGGAAAGACAAAGAGCTTTGGTCGGAGCAGTGGTGGCCTGATCATCTTAAACCCGCTCCATCACCGAAGAAGACGGTAAAGAACTTGGGTGTTTGATTCGATACTGGACTAACCTTCGAGAAACAGACAAGAGCCGTTGCCGCTGTCTGCTTTGGGCTCCTGAGAGGTCTGAGACCCTTGCTTGGTTTTGTACCTCCCGGAGTGCGCCAAACCATCCTGCAAGCCTCCATTCTTGCGAGGCTTGATTATGGCAACGCTTTCTATCTCGGTGCCAATAGAGAGAGTATTAAACGCCTCCAGAGGGTCCAGAATGCGCAGCACGTATGCTAGTGTTGCTTCCTAGATCGCAGTCAGTGGCTCATGTGCTCTTTAAGTTGCACTGGCTGCACATTGAAGCTCGCATTCACTTTAAGGTGCTGTGCATCGCGCACAAAATCTTGATGCACCAAGCCCCTATCGGGCTATCGGGTTTATTGAAGCCCTATTTGCCCGGGCGCACTCTGAGAACCGCCAACTGTGGGCTGGTTTGTGTCCCTCGAGTAAGGAAAGCTAGGGCGGGGGGACCGCTCGTTTGGCCTTTTGGCGGCCAAACTTTGGAACTCCCTCCCAGCGAACATCCGAGTCATATCCAATCTCCTGACGTTTGGGAAATCTTTAAAGACATGGTTATTCCCCTCCATCTGACAGGGGACGCTTGTGTATCTCCCTGTTTTCTCTCTGGTTTCTGGTTGCGCTGGGACGCCTCGTCGCTGAGGCAGCCATGCGCATTACAAATCCTGTATAAATAAATATAAATAAATACATTTTGCAAATACTGAACAGAGCAGATGTGTCCTGCTGCCGCTGATGAATCCTGATTTTGGACAGTGCACCCTGATTTCGTAAATTCAACTCAGTTCTTGATTTACCACATTAATTTAGCAAGTCATGAATACAACTTTATTTTCCAAATATTGAATTCAGCTGATGAGTTCCTGATTTTGAACAATACACACTGATTTCTTCAATTCAGTTCAGCTTCTCGACTTACATTATTTTAGCAAGCCATGAATTCAACAAATTAGTCCTGAAAATGTACATGACTCCTGGTTATAGGAGGTGAGTCCCCAACGTAATCAACTAGCAGATTTACATTTGAAGATGAATCTTGTTTATAGGAGATGAGACTTGAATTTAAATCGTTACCAGATTAACAACTATATTTTGCAAACATTGAATTCAACTGATGAGTGCAGATTTTGAGCAATGCAACCTTATTTCTTCAATTCAATTCAACTTCTTGATTTTATAACATTATACTAGCAAGCCATGAGTTTGACAGATGGATCCTGAATTTGTTCCTTAATCCTGAATGAGGAAGATAAGTCATGAATAACAACTTTATATTGCAAACACTGAATTCAGCAGCTGAATCCAGGTTTCAGGAGGGCATTCTGATATTTTACATTCAAGTTAGCTTCCTGATTTACAACATTAATTTAGCAATGAATTAATCCAGCAAATGAGTACTGAATTTGTGGATGAATGCTGATTATAGAAAATGAGTCTTCAGTTCAGATCTCCTATCTGATTTACAGCCACACTTCGCATACATTGTATTCAGCTGATGTGTCTCTAATTTGGGCAACACGTCCTGATTTCTTAAATTTAATTCAGCTTCTTGATTTACAACAGTATTTTATCAACCCATGAATTTATCAGATTTGCCCTACATTTTTCGATGAATCCTAATTATAGAAAATTAGCCCTGAATTCAATCATCTAGATTATTTGGGATGTATGACGTTACAACGCATACTTTTACATCGCATGCCTTTACAACGCGGTTTTTACATCGCATACCTTTACAACGCATAGTGCTTTGGGGTGCTGGATAGTGAATAGTTTAATTTACTATTCCAACTCCAGTCCCTGTGGACACTAGGGAAGGTGTTGGACAGTAAATTAAACGTATTCCCTATCCTAGAGCACCCCCAGCGCAATGCGTTGTAATGGTTTGCGTTGTAAAAGTTGCGTTGTAAAGGATGTTTCCCGATTATTTGCAACTTTATTTTGTAAACATTGAATTCAGTATATGAATCCTTATTTTATTGATGGGCGAGGATTTTAGGCAGTGTATCTTGATTGCGTACATTCAGTTCGGCTTGTTGATTGACAACATTTTTAGGGAGCCATTAATTCCACAAATGAGTCCTGAAATTGCACGTGAATCCTGTTTATAGAAGTAAAGTCATACATTTAATTAAACCAAAAAATGTACAACTTTATTTTGCAAACATTGAATTCAGCAGGTGCATCCTGAGTTTGTTGGTGAATCCTGCCTTTGGGCAATGAATACTGGTTTCTTAAATTTAGTTCATCTTCTTAATTTACAACATTAGTTAGCAAGCCATCATTTTATTATCTGGCGCTGAGCCAAAGATCGCTCTGCCGTTCCATGCGTCCAGATTGTCTAACCACCAGGTTAGTTCCAAAATGGCCTCCTGGTTCAAGCAAACACGATCTCCGTACCAGAGGCCTGACCTTAAAGACCTTGCTTTTATTCTTTGAAAGGCTCGATAATTTAGGGGGCCCGGAAAGATAGCTTGAATAGAAGAAGAGAGAAGGCCCAGGAGTCTGGCTAGTTCTCTTAATGAAAGATTTTGTTGCTTCAGGACATGTCTTATCTCTTTCCTGATTTTGGAAATCTTCTTTGGAGGAAGAAGAAGGAGGCAATTTGTGGTGTCTACGGTGAAACCCCGGAATTCCATAGTCTTTGAGGGAGAAAGTATTGATTTCTCCTTGTTTATGATAAATCCCAGGCTTTCTAAAAGGTCTACAACAGATTTCAGATCTTGGATGATTTGATTGTGATCTTGAGACAGGATAAGGATGTCGTCTAGGTAGATGATGAGATGAATACCTTTTTCTCTTAAGGATGAGGTGACTGCTCTCATCACCTTGGTGAAACACCAAGGGGCTGAGGAGAGGCCGAAGGAAAGGGCTTGGAATTGAAAGAGACTGTTTTTCCAAATAAACTGAAGGAAGGGTTGATGTTCCTCTGCCATTGGAATGGTAAAGTAGGCATCCTTCAGATATAATTTGACTAACCAGTCCCCTTCCAATAAGAGGTCTCTCAGAAGATGGATGCCTTCCATCTTGAAATGTCTGTAAACAAGGTATTTGTTGAGTTCCCCCAGGTTAATGACGGGTCTCCAACCCTTGTCCTTTTTTTCTACAAGGAAAAGAGTGCTTACAAATCTCAGAAATTCCATAGGGACTTCTGTAATTGCACCTTTCTGGAGCATTGAGGAGATCTCTTCCTCTATTATTTTTTCCTGATCTAAAGTGAGGGGAATTACTTTGGGAAGTGCATCATACAAACGGCAGAGGGGACAGAGACTCAAGCACGACTGTTACAGCGAAAGCTGACCAACTGAGGAAACCAACACACTGGTTACCACAGAGGAGATATACGCAAAGAATAAAGTCCCCTAACAGAACCCCTTTGAGGGTTGGAAGTATCACCTCAACAAATAAAGAGCTTCAAATTGGAGAATAGCCTTGAGAAAGCCGTGGGTTACATTCCCGTAACGACGAAATACGTGTTGGCTGTGACGTCTCCAGAAATTAAACAACATCAACGACAATCCTGACTAAAAGGATCTGATTTATTTATGAGTGAAAGATTGATGTATGGTGGAAACCCATGTATACTGCTTAAACTAATAGTACAAAACGTGTGCTAAGGAGTCTTAAGTACTTTGGGAAGTGAGTTTTGAATTGGGATTTGTGTGAAATCTATAGAAAATCTGAGCGTAGTATTTAAAACCCAAGCGCCTTGAGTGATGAGTTTCCAGTTGTGGTAAAAGAATTTCAGTCTGCCTCCTACTTTTGGTTTCGAAGAAAGAGGGGAAGGATAAGGGAGAGAAGTACTCACTCTGAGGGTTGGTGTTGGTAGAAGCTCCTCTCGCTCTGAATCCTCTTGAACGGAAGCCCCTTTCTCTTGGGGAGTAGAATTGAGGTTGATTGGAGGGTTGGTATCCTCTTCCACCATAACCTCTGGCTCTGGAATAGGGCCTGCGGTTGAAGCGGCCGGATTTAAATTGATTTAATTGTCTTTTATTTGTCATTGACTGTTCATTGACGACATTACTGTGTATATATCTTGTTTGACTTTATTGCTTGTCTTTTGCTCTTAATTCAGCTTTGTACTCGGTCATCCGACCTCCAATTTATGGAGGCCGGCTCCCGACCTTGCTTATGCTTTCACGGACCTCCCTCGGCACCTACTCTGTGTTTTTTATGTTTTCGTCGCTTTTATTCCTTTCAGTGGAGCGCGTTGCCAAGGCTCTTCTTTCTATCTACGAGCGTCCTAGCAACAGCTGATCGCGCTCGAGCACAAGCAGTTGCTCATCGCGCAGATCAGCTGTTTCCCCCATTTTTGGCAGGTTTAAGACAACGCTCATCTTTTATAAAAAAGACTTAACCTTTATTTATCTGTCCTTCACTCTACTGAATTTTTTCACATTCTAGGACCTTTAACTAAAATGATTGATGCTGCCGAAGAGAGCTACCTTAATGGCTCCCCTCTCAACACCCATTCAATTCGGGGTTGACGTCAAAGGGCTCTTGTCTTATGTGCAAATGCGGGCCTCAACTCAGAGAGGAGAAGAGCAGTCTTAACCAAGATTAGCCCAAAACTAAGGGGTATATTACCAACAACTAGCGATAATTTTTGTCTCTAACTTGTTTAGAGACAAAAATTATCGCCGCACATCGGCGATTTTTATCGCAGATAAACCTTGGTATTACCAAGGTTTATCGCAAATGCGATAAAAAACGGCCGCAATGCATGAATATCGCTGAAAAGTCAGCGATATTCATGCATTATCGAGCAAATGCTCTTAGCCATGTTATCCACCTCCCATTGGATAACATGGTGAAGAACTGCTCAGGGCAGGTGTTAGCTTTTGGAGATATTCGCGCTTAGCGCGAATATCTCCAAAAGTTGGTAATAGGAGATAGCGATGTTAGCGACTGTTTCCAGTCGCTAACATCTTGGCACGCCCACATTGCATGTCATTAGTGATAAATATCACTGACATGCAAAGCGGGGCCCAAGATGGTCGCTATCTCCTATTAGCTGTCACTAACTGGTGTTAGCGACAGCTTGGTAATAGGGAGATAATTTTATCTCCGCTTTCTTGGCTTTTAAAGCCAAAAAAGCGGAGATAAACCCCTTGATAATATACCCCTAAGTGACTTGGCTGACAAGGAACCCTCTCTTAATCCTAAAGGTTTACTTTTCGGGGAAGACTTAATTAAAAGCCTCGATTTACAAGTTTTATTTGAAAATGTTGGATTGAGCTGATGAGTCCTGGTTTTGTTGATGAGTCCTAATTTTGGGCAATGGATCCTGATTTCTTAATTTCAATCAAACCTCTAGATTTACAACATTTATTTGGAAGCCATCAATTCAGAAGATGAATTCAGAATTAGAAGGCAATGAATACAGATTTTTTTCAATTAAATTCAGCTTCTTGATTTAAGTTATTTTCCCAACTATGAATTTAGCAGATGAGTCTTGAATTTGTAAATGAATCCTGATTATACTTCTGATTCCAAATCATATAGGTGATTTACAACTTTATTTTCCAAATATTGAATTCAGCTGATGAGTTCCTGATTTTGAAAAATGCACCCTGATTTCTTCAACTCAGTTCAGCTTCTGGACTTGCATTATTTTAGCAAGCCATGAATTCAGCAGATTAGTCCTGAAAATGTACATGACTCCTGGTTATAGAAGATTAGTCCTCAATGCAATCAACTAGCTGATTATAGGAGATGAGACTTGAATTTATATAATCTACCAGATTTAAAACTATATTTTGCAAACATTGAATTCAATGAATTTTTCCAGCAAATGAGTACTGAATGTGCGGATGAATGCTGATTATAGAAGATGAGTCTTCAGTTCAGATCTCCTATCTGATTTACAGCCACACTTCACAAACATTGTATTCAGCTGATGTGTCTCTAATTTGGGCAATTCGTCCTGATTTCTTACATTCAATTCAGCTTATTTACAACATTATTTTATCAAACCATGAATTTATCAGATTTGTCCTATATTTTTAGATGAATCCTAATTATAGAAAATTAGCCCTGAATTCAATCATCTAGATTATTTACAGCTTTATTTTGTAAACAATGAATTCAGCAGATGAATCCTTATTTTATTGGTAGATGCTGGTTTTAGTCAGTGTATCTTGCTTACTTAAATTCAGTTCAGCTTGTTGAGTTACAACATTTTTAGGAAGCCATTATTTCCACAGATGAGCCCTGAAATTGCACATGAATCCTGATTACAGAGAACAATTCCTGAATTCAAATCATCTACCTGATTTACAACTTTATTTTGCAAATATCAGTCTTGATTTCAATGATGAGTCCTGATTTTGGGCAGTAAATCCTGATTTCTTAAATTCAATTAATCTTCTTAAATTACAACATTATTTTTGCACACCATGAATTCAGCAGATGAGTCCTGAATTTGCAGATGAATCCTGATCATAGAAGATGAGTCTTGAATTCAAATTATCTAGCTGGTTTACAACTTTATTTTTCAAACATTGAATTCAGCAGACGAGTCCTGATTTTGTAGATGAATCTTGATTATAGAAGATGAGTTTGAATACAGATCATACAGCTGATTTACAACTGTATTTTGTAAATATTGAATTCAGCTGATGAGCCTGGATTTTGGGCAATGCATCCTAATTTCTTACATTCAATTCAGCTTCTTGATTACATTATTTTATAGACCCATGAATTCAGCAGATGAGTACTGAATTCATATAATCTAGCTGATTGTTTTTGCAAATACTGAATTCAGCAGATGGATCCTGATTTTGTTGAAGAGTCCTGTTTTTGGGCAATGGATCCTGATTACTTAAATTCAGTTAATCTTCCTAATTTACATCATGATTTTAGCAAGCTAAGAATTCTTCAGATGAGTTCTAAATTTGTAGATGAATCCTGATTATAGGAAATGAGTCCTAAATTAAAACCATTTAACTGATTTACAACTTTATTTTTCAAACATTGAATTCAGCAGATGAGTCCTGATTTCATTGATGAGACCTGATTTGCGGAAATGAATCCTGCTTTGTTTAAAATTCCATTCAGCTTCTTGAGTTACATTTTTAGGAAGCCATGAATTCAGCAGATTAGTCCTGAATTTGCAGATGAATCTTGATTATAGAAGGTTAGTCCTGAATTCAAATCACCTAGTAGATATACAACTTTATTTTTCAAATCCTGAAATCTGCTGATGAGTCTTGATTTCGTTCAGGACGTCTGATTTTTGGTAGAGCTACCTGATTCCTTAAATTCAATTTAGGTGGGGGGCCTGGCCTACCCACCGAACAAGATGGCCGTGCGGCACTGAAGCTCTGGCGGGAAATCACTGAAATGAGTCTTCATATCCGTCCTTCATGATCCGAAACTACACATGATCATCGACGACCCTCTCCTAGCACACTAGATGAGGTCCGCTGAACACGGTGAGCTGGTGGGCACCTCCGGCTTATTCTCGGAAGCCCTGCGGTGACAGGGGCGTGGGTAAGCCTGAGGTGCCAGGGTCACCAGGCCCCACCGGGTTGCCCACCTCCACCTTACCAGCTTGATGCTGTGCTGCTGCCTACCGCTTCTAGGTTTACTCTTATGAACATTTACAGCTACCAGCTATTGTGCAGACGCTCACCTGGGTTTTGCTCCGCCCATCCCATGAGTCTTCCTGGTTGCGGTCGCCCCCCTGCACCATTGGTCCATGTGGCCCCACTGCTTCAGCGTACCCCGACTCCTGGTGCAGCGCCTGCTCATTGCCCCCCTATTGCCACGCCACATGAAACTTTTGCCTTGAAGGCCTGCCCACATTAATCATGCCCTTTCCCCTTAGTGGCCCAGCAAAGGCCTCGAGGCCACACCCACCCTTCCCGACTGTAACACAGGGTGGGACGGCATGGTGTGGCCCGGGCACCAGGGTGACTTCATTGCTGCGGTGTGAGGCATGATGCCGTAGGGGCCAATCTTCTCACCAAAGGCCCCCACTGTGGCCTTCCTGGGTCACTTTCGCTGTGGATGCCTACATAGCCTCCGTTCACACTGCGACGAGGTGTGGCCTTTCCCCTGGCGCACCTGGACTGCTTGTGACCCAGCGACACCAAGTGCAGCAGGCCCCTCCCTGTTGAGATCACCACAGCGGGAGTACTACTCCCCTAAGGGAGCCTTCTGCCACCATCTCAGATGCTCTTCCTCTCTCCTGTGGTGTTGCAGTGGGGACCAGCTCACAGCTTGACATTGTTGTGTCTCCCGGATGGGTGGGGATCAGAAGCCATGACCTAAACTGTTCCCCTGGCCCCTGCTGAGGGAAACTTGGAGGGATCACACATCACAGCGGCACTGCTACTCAACATGTACTCTCCCCCATTTACTTCAGCTGCCGGGGGCCTGCGGTGTGGTGAGGCCTGGATAAACACTGTTACAGATAGCACACCAGTACATGCTTAATCGTTCTTCCTCTCCTGTGATTGGATACCATCCCGCTATACTTCTTAGCCATATCAGATCGACTCCTCTGCAAGTTGCTACATACCAACCCCAGTGGCATTGTTGGGGGGCTCTTTTTTTATATTGACCATCTACCCACTCAGTGCCTGCCAGACTCTATCTGGCCCCATTACTTGCCTTCCTTGGTACCTCATAGGCGGACCTGTATCGACACTCCTGCCATTGGTGTCTTCATTGCTCATACCCAGCTGTGGGCCCGCCAATATAGATACACTACCCAGATTTCCTGTGGAGTACTCCCTCACGAGACACATTTCATTTTAGTGATAACCCTTTTCATCACGCACCAGTTATGGTGCGAGGCAATCCTAAACAAAAGAAGCTTGTCTTCGACAAGCTCAACAATCCAACACCATATAGCCCAGAACCTGAACAATTATCTGGAATGGACGCCATAATGGTAGAACTGAGAGCCGGCTTCCGTGCCATTGATGGCAGCTTTATTGCCCGTGTTGGACACCTCAACACTGTGAGCACAGGGCTCGATAGGCTACCAGGTTGGACACTGCTGAAGAGAGGGTTTTGGAACTTGAAGATGGCGTGGCGCAAACCACAAAACGCCTGGTGAAACTAGAGAAATTGTAGAAGACCATGGCCATAAAGAACGAAGACCTCGGAGCAAGGGGTGATGCAATAACCTATGCATCTTAGGGGTTGCAGAATCCAGCAACACTGAACGCATTGATCTCTTTGTTGAAAAAGCTACTGACAGACATGTTGCACAGAGAAAACATAAAATCTATGTTTGTGGTAGAATGAGCACATCAATCCCTGGGGTCGAGTCCCAACCCTGGTTTCCCTCCTAGACCAATCATCGTTAGGCTGCTCAATTTTATGGACCATGATGTGGCCCTCACACTAGCACAGGAAAACGGCCCTCTGTACTGGCAGAGTACTGAGATTTCATTATTCCCTGACTTCACCTTAGCCGTGCAGGATGCTTGTCGCAAATTTAACAATGTTACATTTTCCCTTCGAAAACGAGGCCTCAGATAAAGCATGCTCTGCTCTTTGTGCCTCAGGGTGGATGTAGATGGGAAGTCCCATTTCTTCGACACACCGGTAGCTGCACACAACATTTGTAATACTCCAAGGACCATACCCCTACACGGTGTTCAACTCCCTAAAGATTCCCCCCCCCCCTCCCACCATCCGGATATTCAATCCAATGCCAGTGCAGACCTATTCCCCCTTCAGGAGGAGCCTTGTACTTTCATGACAACCTTGATATAACCATCCGGAGTGTCAAGGACCATGAGACCCCCACCCCCTGCTCCGCATGGAACTACAGTGTGTATCCTGTTTAAGCTATTTGTCGCTGAACATTGCCTCATTCCATAACCTGCCAACATACATCCTGAGCTACTGCTGTAGCATAGCCACCCCTCAGTGGTATACACAGTAATGCTCATGGTTCTTTTTTTGCATTTATGGGACTGTTTATTTAGGGATTCACTGGGCTAGGGTGGGTGGTGGGAGATGTGAGAGGGTTTATGATGATGTTTATGTTTATTGTTATTGTTTTTCCACACAAACTGATTCTCACCCATGTCTTAAATATGCACAAGCCCATTGCCTTCTGTTAATTTACTGATGAAGCCTTCGCACCCCTCTAAATCATACTCTAAAGAATGCACATTGCTGTCATGGAACATATGATGCCTCAAGAATCTGACCTCCCACCCGTTAGGCCACACAACTTCGCCTCTCCCAGGGGGTTCCACTGCTATTTTTCATGCTACTGCACATACTCTAAAGGGGTTCTGCATTTAAATTCATAAAAGAGTTCAATTCAGCCCTGAGACTGTTATACTATGTGAATATAGACGTTACGTCTTAGTAACTGGAATGCTTGCAGACCATCAAGTATTACTGGCTAATGTCTACGGACCAAACACAGACTCCTGTGAATTTTTTCAGTCCTTACAAACTCAGATCACGCCACTTGACTTTGATCACCGCGTCTTAATCTACTTATGGATAAGTCCCCTGATACAACGACGACCACCTCATCTGGCAAGCCACGATCGCTCCACATCCTACATGAACTTTGCAACTACTTTGTACTACGGGTCGCCTTGTGCATTAAGGGCTCTTCTCCACTAGCATATACCTACTGCTCCACCCCTCACAACACATGGACTCGCCTTGACTACTGCCTCATATTTGCATCATTGGGCCCATGGCTAGACTCAGTCCACACTTAGCATGCGCTCTCTCAGACTACGCTCCGGTGCACACCAATTTCTGTTTCCCATTTGGGGGTGTCCTGGAGAGACCGTGGCGGTTCCACACATTAGTACTGCAGGATGCACTCCTTCGCTCAGACTTAAACTATGCATACTGGAATATTTCTGGCTCAATGAGGGCTCCATCGACTTACATGCCAACCTGTAGGAGGCATTTGAAGTATACATTAGGGGTATACTTATCTCTAAATACTCTGGGGTACTGCGGGAGCTGCACAGGGTGTTGGCATGCAGCAAGGATGATCTGACCGTGCTGGACTCGGCTAGTCCTCCACATCTAGGTCCAGCATATTTCCTTAAGTGCACTGCAGTCCTTACAGAATACAGCGAGTCCGTAAGGTTTTTTTCCTCAGGAAATATGCCAGGGTTCAGAGATATGCGGAGGGCGAACGCCCGGGGAGGACACTGGCCAGACTCCTTCCCTCCCTAGGGGTACCTCTTATATCACTGAACTACACACCAACAAGGCATTCAGTGTAACCTCCAATGATGATGTCCTAAACACCCTTCTCCAGTATTACACACACCTGTGTACCACTAGACTCCCCGCTGATACCTTGGTCCAAAACGAGCATCTGGAGGCGATTGCCATGGTTCATCAGGAAGTTCTATAAACATTTTGGGCCTGGGGGGCGTGGCTTGCACAGCGATGTGAGCAGACGCGCTCAGACGGTGCTCCCGCTGTTGACAGCCTTTAAAAGGTATTAAAGCGGAGTCGAGGGGCCTCAAACTCACCCCTGGAGCTTTTGGAGGGGGCTGCAGGCTTGTGAGCGGGGTCCTGTCTGGTGATCTGGCCGGAGGACGGTGGATGACAGGTCCTTGACCGCGCCGGTCGGAGGTCCGGAGCGGTGACCCGCCCTTTTGGAGTCCCTGGCCGTTATCGATCCCGCTCCTGACAACCGGGAGGAGAGCGCTGGAAGGTGAGCGCTGCTTGTGAATTCCTGGAGGGCCCTCGCGGACAGACTTTGCTTGGGAGCTGCCAGCTGGCCATATTCCTGCCCCGGTGAGCAGCTGACGGGCGGTGGTGGTAGATCCCCGGCGCGGATCGGGGAAAGGAGACCCGCCATTTTGCTGTGCCTGGAGGGCCGAGATTGTGGTCCGGGTGCCTGGCCTTGGCTGATACGGGCGCTTTCATGATCGCAGCCCTGAGGTGCGGAGCGAGAGAACCCTGCGGGCGGCTCCCCTGAGCAGCGGGGGCAGAGGAGTGAGGACGGGAGACCTCTTCGCCACCGCGACCCGCCATCTTGTGATCTGCGGGAGCGGGCCGAGTGTGCTGTGAACTCTGTAGCCCTCAGAGTGCTGCAGGGCAGGTGCGTGGCGCCGCCTCTGTGAGTGGCGGCGAGGGCTCTTGGCGGGCGGCGAGGACCTGGGCCCCGGACGGAGCCAGCCCTGGACAGGCTGCGAGGTGATACCTGCCCGGTGAGAGCGGCGGCGGCGGCCTGGGAGCTTTAAGGTGAGCGATATCATCCCGGCGGGTGTGGCGGAGGAGGGCGGAGCAGCCCGCCATCTTCGGACCACTAGGGGCTCTGCCTGGGGAGGCCTGCTGTCCTGAGTGGTGGTCTCGGGGGAGATGTGGGAGTGATCTGTCTCCCGCCCTGCATCGGGGCTCTGGCTGTGGTGCGCCCTGGACAGTGGGGTGTTTGGAGTGGCACGGGGACGAGTTGTGGGGTTGCGGTCTCGCCCCTCGCTGGAGTCACCGGCCGCGAAGCCCTAAGCCTGCGCGGACCGGGCCCTACGCTGGACACTTGACGTACTCTTCCCTGCCTGGTGCTGTGCGGGGCAGTCAGTTGTGCTGAAGCGCTGGACTGTGGCACAGCTGGCTGATCATCTTCCGGGGCCCAACTGGCTGTTGAAGAGTGACCTCCTAGAAGGCCGGATCTTTGTTTTGCGGGTGGAGGGGTCCTGCCTGGGTGTGAGGCCAGAATATTTGGTGGTAGGTGGGTGGCCTTGTGTTATCCCTAGTGTAGCCTACGGTGAGCTGACCTCCTCCCCTAGTCAGTGGGGGATTTGCCTGTATTGCCCGCTCTAGAGAACAATCAGCGATGACACGCTCCAATAAAGGCGGCAAGGTCGAATCGGCTGCAACCCCCAAGGACAATACGGTCATGGCCATGTGGGGTAAAAAGGGGGCGCCTGCGGCTGGTGAAGGCCCCTCCAGGGGTGCGGAAGACTCTCCGCCGGTCACTCAAGCGTTCATGTCATCCTTCATGGTTGAGTTGAAAGCGGAGATAGGTTCACTGAGGTCCGAGGTTCACATCTGTGTGAAGGAGCTTCGGAAGGAGGTGACGGACCTTGGAGACCTGGTTGATGGGCTAGAACGGAGAATGGACACGCGCACGGAGGACCAAGAGCAATTATGGCAGCGCCTGGCGGCCCTGGAGAAGCAGAACATCAAGCTCCAGGTGAAGCAGGAGGACTTGGAGAATAGAAGTCGGCGCAACAATCTCCGCATCCGGGGTATTCCGTTGGGAGAGGAAGGGGAGGACATCATGGGCTACGTGGC
Organism: Lissotriton helveticus; assembly: GCF_964261635.1. NCBI lineage: Eukaryota > Metazoa > Chordata > Amphibia > Caudata > Salamandridae > Lissotriton > Lissotriton helveticus. Next base: position 1,931,069,276 of record NC_136061.1, read on the forward strand.
GCAGCTTCTCCACGAGGTCTGGGGGGATGAGAACGCATCACCCCCAACATTGGATCGGGCGCATCGTGTGGTCGCCCCGGCGGGGAGATCAGGACTCCTGCCGGATATCCTGACCAGGGTCCACTTTTTTTACTGAAAAGGAGGCAATCTGGAGGAATGCCCGTGACAACCCGGATCTGAGATACAACGGCCACAAGATTCAAATTTTTCAGGACTTGGCGCCCAACACCCTTAAGCAGAGACGCGCATTCCGACCGGTGACTGAGAAGCTGTGAAGTATGGGCATCGCTTATCAGTGGGGCCACCCATTCGCACTTATTTTTCAGTGGGAGTCGAAGCGCAGAACTGCGAGATCCTACACGGAGGCGGCGCAGCTCCTTCACCTGGCAACGACCCCTCCACCGAGCCTGTCGCAGCCCCGCAGACAGAAGAGGGCGCCGGCTGGACCAGACTGGATCACGGTGCATCGGCATCGTCGTACCCCCCCTGCAGAAGGGATCTCCCCTACTCAGGCCAAAAAAGACATCATAGCCCACATACGGTCTCTGGAGGGGGATAAGGCAGAGTTGGACGAGGGCCCCCTTACATCTTGACCTATGGGCTGTCTCTTGCTCTGCCTCCGTCCCGGGGGGGTTGCCCCTGAGCCCGCTGGGCTCTGTGTGAGGAGGAACGGGGAGACTCCATATTTCCTACCCTGACTCCAACTTTGTGGGCTGCTGAGACGGCGGGAGCTCCCTAGCGGTGTACCCTTTGAGACCGTCACACCCCCCTCTGTGTTCTTGGTCCTCCCCTTAGGGAGTGACATCCCGGAGAGCGTCCGAACCTGCGGGTGTAGGATGTCCTGTAAAGGGGTCAGTGTTCTACGGCCCTGTTGGCCGCGACTGTTTTATCCTGATGGATGGCCCTTGTGGCTCTTAGTTACCTCTCTATCTCTTTCTATTTTCCTTGGTTTCTTGCTGCTCTTTCTTTCCATTTTCCTTTCCTCTTGTGGGGGCCTGGGGAGGGGAGGTGGGCTGCGGGTGGGGGGTGGTGGTGTGTGGCCCCGGACTGGGGGTGAATGTGCTGAGAGTGGACTGACTGCTGTGGGGGTTATGATAGCCTCTGTGACACCCTGGCATGGCTGTGAATGTGACTAGTCCTCTGAAGGTCCTGACCCTCAACGTGAAGGGTCTTTACTCGCCCAACAAGCGCAAACAGGTTTGGCACTATCTCCTGCGTCACAATCCAGATATCATATTCTTGCAGGAGACCCACCTCCTACAGGCTGACACCGGGCGCATGGCACACCCTAGGTACCCTCTTCAGTTCTGGGCAGCGGCGGACACGAAGACAGCAGGAGTGGCGATTTTGTGCAGGGCTGGCATCAGGCGGGGGGAAGACAGACCCTTTCGGGGTGGTGATGGCCGCTTTCTCAGGGTGAGTGTCGAGGTGGGACGTCGCCGTTTCACATTGTGCAACGTATACGCCCCCAATCAGGCGCAGGATAGATACATCCGGGACCTCTTGCGAGATCATGTACCACAGGGCGGCCCTTCGCTTATTTTGGGGGGGGGATCTTAACATGGTATGGTGCCCGAAGATGGATCGGAGTGAGGGCTCCTTCAGTGGTGCTGGAGCAATGTCTTTAGCGCTACACAAGCAGATTGCAGACTTAGGGCTGTTTGATGCGTGGCGTTATTTCTCTCCGGACAAAAGTGAGTACTCATTCTACTCGAGTGCTCATCGCTCCTACTCTCGCATCGATTATCTGTTTATGTCCCACGACCTTGCCCGGGATGTCTTAGGAGTAGAAATGTCCGATATCTCAATCTCGGACCACGCTCATGTGGAACTGCTCCTGCAGGATCCAGGCGCGTGCCCCCCTCGAGAGCGGAGATGGTGCTTGCCGCCAAGTATCCTTCGGGATGCAGCGGATGTTGAGGACATACGTGAAGCCATTACCTCCTACTTTGAGAGCAACAACTTACCTGAGACGCCTTTCCCAGTGGTCTGGGACGCCTTCAAGGTTACGATCCGGGGCCATATTACATCCCTTGTGATCGCGAGAACGCGTGAGGCGCGAGCGGTAGAGGATGGCCTGGTGGAGGACCTAAAGAAAGCGGAGGCGCAAGATCAAGGCGGCTCTACTCTGCAGACGAGGCGACACCTGGCGAATCTTCGAGGCCAACTGCGGTTGTTGCGCACGAATAGGGCGGAAGGATCCCTATTGGCTTTAAAACAGACACATTTTGAAGGGGGAGACAAGGTTGGGAGACTCTTAGCGAGGAGGCTGAGGGCCAGGGCCACTAAGTCTCACATAGCGAATGTTCAACTACCGAATGGGTCCAGGGTCGCGGCGGCTAAGGATAATTGCCAGGCTTTCCGGGATTACTATACCTCGCTTTACTCTGCGGAGAAGCCGCCTCCTGAGCTGGTGGAGGAAGTGTTGGAGCAGTATAGTGGAGCAACATTGCACCCCTACTTCGCGGAGCTCATGGAGGAGTCGATAACACAGGAGGAGGTGACCTCGGCTCTTCGAGAGCTCCACCTGGGGAAAATACCTGGACCTGACGGGCTCCCGCTCTCCTTCTATCGCATGTACCAGGCTCAGCTGGGGCCCTACCTTCTCCGGCTCTTTAACTCTTTCACTGACGAACAGGGCCCTTCCCCGGATATGGGATTGGCTGAAATTGCCTTAGTCTTGAAGCCTGGGTAGGACCCCACACTGTGTTCGTCATACTGCCCGATAGCTCTACTGAACACTGACTTTAAAATATACACCAAGTTGCTGGCGAGGCGGTTGGACCCCCATATGCCTGGCCTGATTGACCCAGATCAGGTAGGGTTCATAAGTGGCCGTCAAGGGGCTGACAACGTGCGAAGGGTAGCTCATCTGGTGGGGAAGGCTCACCACTGGCAGATCCCGGCCTGCCTCCTCTCGCTAGACGCTGAAAAGGCGTTTGACCGGGTGGACTGGTCTTTCCTCCGGGCGGTCCTCTGCAAGATTGGACTTGGCCCGAAGATGGTCACTAGAATAATGGCGCCTTACGTTGCGCCGAGAGCCAGGGTTTGCGTGAATGGGCAGCTCACAGAGCCGTTTAGTATAGAGAGAGGAACCAGGCAGGGCTGCTCGCTCTCGCCTTTACTGTTCGCCTTGGCGATTGAGCCTCTAGCGGACATGATCCGTCGAGCTCCGGACATTCATGGCATCCCCTTAGGTGGCCAGGATCACAAAGTGGCGCTCTACGCGGATGATCTCATTCTTACCCTCAGTAAGCCCCAAGAGTCTTTACCAGCGGTACATTCTACGCTCTGCCTCTTTGAGCGTGTCTCCGGCCTGAAAATTAACCACAGCAAGTCCTGGGCACTCAACCTTACCATCCCCAAAACCGAAATTCCCCCCCTAGAGCAGATGTGCCGTTACCGCTGGACGGAACACCACATCAGCTATCTCGGTTTGCAGATGACCCCTTCATTGGACGTCTGGTCGCATGTTAACTGGAGGGACTGCCGCAGCTCGGTCCTTGAGGACCTGCGGAGATGGAAATCACTGGTACCATCGTGGCTGGGTAGACTCAACGCGATAAAGATGTCCATCATACCCAAACTTCTTTACTTGTTTCAATGCCTACCTACCCCCATCCCATTACATAGTATAAGGAGTTTTCAGAGAGACTTAACCAACTTTATCTGGGGGGGGGGGGGGAAGAGGCCACGATTCTCCCAGGCACTCCTTATGGCGCCGCGAGACCGTGGAGGGCTGGCATGTCCTAATTTGGTGGACTATTATTGGGCTGCCCATTTACGCTTCGTGATCGAGTGGGGCACCAGAGAGAGTGAAAAGGGGTGGCTCCACATGGATAGGGCTGTGACGGGTCATACCATCTGGGACTTGGCGTGGAAACATAAGGCAGGGCGTTCCCCGAGCGCTTACTTGGCGGTGCCCACGAAAACAGTGTTGGAAATATGGGACAGGGTAGCGGTGCATAGAGGTCTCACGACTTTTCCTTCCCCGCACACCCCTATTGAGGGGAACCCGTGGTTTCCGCCGGCTTACCGTACTAGAGCCTTCCGTAGGGGGTCTCAGGGTGATTGTAGGGTCCGTACAGACCTCTCTGATGGGGGCACCCTTAAGACTTTCGCTCACTGCAGGGAGGAATTTCGACTCCCGCCTGAGGCTGAGATGCAATATATCCAGCTACGGTGCTGGCAGATACGACATACCCGGCGGCTACCCGGGATTTTACCATGTTTGAGCGACTAGCCCGTTCTTGTACCGAAACGAAGGGCTTGATCTCCAAAATATATCAGATTCTGCAACACCCTCACGTGCCGCCTTCACAGGCCTATCAACAACGGTGGCACGCTATGTTAGGGGCTGATGTCATTTCAGCGCAGTGGCTCCGTCTGTGGCGGGATATACCTAGAGTGTATCGTAGTATACCGCAACAGGAAAACGCATATAAAATGATTTTACACTGAATTGATCTTCTTGATTTCCAACATTATTTTATCAGCCCATGAATTCAGCAGATGAGTACCTGGTATTGAAAATGAATTCTGATAAAAGAAGATGACGCCTGAATTAAAATAATCTAGCTGATTTATAACTTTATTTTGCAACCATTGAATTAGTTGGTGAGTCCTGATTTTGATAAGTCCTGAATTTTGGCAGTGAATGCTGATTTCTTCGATTTAGTTCAGCATCTTAATTCATAACATTATTTTAGCAAGCCAAGAATTCACATGATGAGTGCTGAATTCGTAGATGAATTCTGGTTAGAACAAGGAGCCTTGAACTCAAATATTCTAGTCGATTTACAAACTTATTTTGCAACCATTAAATTCAGCTGATGAATCAGGATTTCAGGAAAGGCATCCTGATTACAGAAGATATTTCCTGAATTCAAATAATGCAGCTGATTAACAACTTCATTTTGCAAACACTAAAATCAGTCCTGATTTTGATGAGTTTGGATTTTGGGCAATAAATCCTGGTTTCCTAAATTTAATATAGATTATTGAGTTACAATATTTTTTAAGCAAGCCATGAATTCCGTAGATGAGTCCTGATTATAGAAGATAAGTCCTGAATTCAAATCATGTAGCTGATTTACAACTTTATTTGGCAAACATTGAATTCAGCAAACGAGTCCAGATTTTGGCGGCCAATGCATCCTATTTTCTTAAATCCTTTTCAGCTTCTTGATTCACATTATTATTTCAGCAAGCCATCAATTCAGTAGATGAGCTCAGAATTTGTAGATGAATCCTGACTGAAGATGACTTCTGAAGGCAACTCATATAGCTGATTTACAACTTTACTGTGCAAACATTGAATTCACCTGATGAGTCCTGATTTCATTAATGAGTCCTGATTTTAGGCAGTGAATTCTGATTTTTTTTTAGATTTAATTCAGCCTCCTAAATTACAACATTATTTTAGTAAGCCATGAATTTGTTGTTTAGTTCCTATAAAAAGTATACGGGATCTGCACCTTTAGACAACATACACTGTAGAATTAGTGTCAGACTGACTCTGAACGCCCCCATCGGGTATGTTGGCCTTTTGTACCAACTAGCTCACAGTGCCACTCGAATCTCCTCTTACCAAGGAGGGAATAGTTCATGGCAACCACCGAACATGACAACCCTGATCCCTCAGGTCCGTGGAAACAATGTACTACCTTTCGCTCAGTCACTCGTGCTTACTCAGTCTCAGAGAGATACACCGAATAAACAGGCTGGACGTTTTCAATAAGCATTTATTGAACAGTTGTTATTCTGGTGTAAAATAAATGAGCTGTAATAACTATTAGACAATATAAAATATAGATAATTAGCAGTACTATAAAGGTAAATGGATGGTATAGTTCTACCATCTTACAATAATCATGAATACATTCGAGTATATAAAACACATGATGAAAGATGCATACTCCTACGATGTCTCCCTTACTAGATGTATCTAAATATACCTAGCCTGTTTGTAGGTGTTAGTCCCTCTAGGATTTAGTCAACCCCATGACCTGAAGTGAGAGACTGTGGGGTTCCGTCCTGGTCTCGGGTTGGACACCCCGCAAGGGATGCTTTAGGCCACTGTGAGCTGGAGTGTCTGCATGCAGGAACCTCAGCGTCTCTGGTCAGTGTGTCGGCTGGGAAGTCTCGGTCTCCTCTGACTCTCTTAGCAAGATGTGATGTATATTTACCCATAGGTCTCCCCAGGGGTCCTACCTTGCTGCATTACTGTGTCGGCCTAAGGGTGATATAGGGAATGAACTTTATACATATATTTTATACAGGAGATGGTAGTCCTGCTGTGCTTCCAAGAATCCTCATGCGTAATGTAGGAGATTTCGAACTAGGGAAAACCTGCATTCTGAATACAGTGTCGTATCTAAGTAAAAGGTCAGTCCCTGTAAGCCATGGCAAGTGTAATGTAGGGAGAGAATATAGGGGAAAGGTAATGACATTTCTGAGGTCTATATTATGGTACCACAGGTGAGGCCTGAATTTGTAGATGAATTCTAATTATAGAGGATGAGCCATGAATCCAAATCATCTAGCTGACTTTTAACTTTATTGTCCCAACATTAAATTTAGCTGATGAATCCAGATTTTGGACAAAGCATCCTGATTTCTTTAATTATTTCTTGATTTACAACATTATTTAAACAAGCCATGAATTCGGTCAATGAGTCATTACTTTGTAGATGACTCATTATAGAAAATGAGTACTGAATTCACATCGTCTAGCTGATTACAACTTGATTTTGCAAACATTCAATTCCGCAGTTGAACCCTGATTTAGTAGATTCTGGATTTTGTGCAATGAATCCTGATTTCTTGAATTCAACTTAGCTTCTTGACTTACAATATTATTTTAGAAAGCCATGAATTCAGCAGATGAGTCCTGACTATGTAGATGCATCCTCGTTATAGCAGATGAGTCATGAATTCAAATAAATTAGCTGATTCACAAAACTATTTTTCAAACACTGAATTCAGCAGATGAACTCTGATTTTGTCGATGAGACATGATTTAGAGCAATGCATTCTGATTTTTTTTTAAAGTCTGTCAATTCAGTGCATCCTGATTTCAGGAAATTTAGTTTGAAAGATACCAGGCTCAGCTCAAACCTTTAGATCACAGCATCCTTCATCATTGCGCACTTATGTCACTCAGGTTCACTCTGTTCAAGGAAGGCTCAGTAGAACACCTGCTGGACCAGCAGAACCTAACCTCTGAGTTGAAAATGGCAACTCAAAGTACTCTATCAATGCTAGCATATTTGCACTAATGGTGTAGGAGGATACAATTCTTTCAGAATCTTAAAATGGGAAAAGCTGCAGGAGGGAAGAGATCAACTTTGATGCTTCTACCTCAAGCTTTTTGAAACTGATAAGATTGGGTAATCGCGTATATTTCAAATCCATGCGCTTCTAAGCCTTTTTCCTTTCCCAACCGTGTCCCTAGCAACCATGGGGGTTATGCCATATGTGAATATTGTGTTGCCGGTGTATACTGAGTGCTTGTAGGAGGGCATTCTTAATGTTGCATGTTTTTCCAACGTAATTTTTATTGAATTTGATAGAAGAGGTACAGATAAAAAAGGCCAGCAACGTGGCATATCCAAAAAAACTCTCACTCAAAACGTTCACAGAGAAATTATATATCACAGCCTTTTCCCATTAAAGCAGAGCACAAAGAGTTCCATTTCTCTTTTCATGGTAAGCCTCAATCTTAACAACAGGAGACCCCGTCTGTCATTCTAGTTCCATAATCCTGCATTTTTCAACAACCCTCAAGCAGGGAGGTGCTTATGGTACCCTACCTAGGGTCCCACAGGAGACTCCAGAATATCCGAAGTAACTCAAACCAATAGAGAAAAGGGGGAGAATTAGGACAGAAGGGCAACAAAGATAGGAAAATAGGAGCAGAGAAAAGAAATAAAGTGGGTAGATGGACCGACAGGGGTTGAGAGTCTGTACATAGGTTGTGTGGATTCTCAATGGGGGGCTGCTAACCATGGCGGTTGCATAAGGCTAAAATTAAACTTCTTTCCATTTACTTATGCCTACCAGGTCCACTAGTATCTATAGTTCCCTCCTCATTGACAGGGAACATTCCCCCCTCAAAGGCTGCCAATAACTATCTCACCAATACCATACTCAAGAGAAAAAAGAACACACTTAGGGCCAGATTTACCACTTACACAGCGCAGTGCAGCGGCCGCAAATGCTGTGCTACATGAAAAGGGTAGAGGATGAGAGCTCCATATTTACAGAAATATGGCTCCCTCCTCCCCTTTAACAAGTACCAGCACTGAAATCAGCTGCCGTGCGCCACGGAGACACCTTTGTGCTATAGTGCAAGGGTGTCTCCTTGAGTGTAGCATAGGTTTCTTACTGGAAGAATAGCCGTCCAGTACAAAATGCCATGTTTAGACTAACTTTCACCCTTTTCCCTATTTGTAAGTGTGCTGTAAAGTGTAGCACAAGTACAAGGAACAGAGAAATGAAAGTAAGGAGAAACGAAAGCCTTTCTCCTTTGTTGCACCTACTTCAAAAGGGCTCAGTTTTCTGACACTAAACCCTGTCTACTTTATTTTGTAAATAGGGTTTAGCTTCGGAAACCTTAGGTGGTTGCATTGGAACGCCCATGCACCACCATGCCCCCTTGGCGCCAGTTACGGAACTAAACAAGTTTAGCACTGGGAAGTAAATCTAAAAAAAGATTTTGCGCCTATTTGCGTCCCTATTGTGACACAAACACGGCGTAACATCTTATTAAATCTCCCCCTTTGTAGTAACACGTCAAATCGAAGGTGGCTATCAGGAGAGAAACATCATCTGTATTTTAACAATGTATTTTGCCCTCTGTCAGCAGATTCACTTAAGAAGGGTTTTGAGTTTCTCCCCTGCATCAAACTTGCATCTTTGTTTTTGCGGTCTGTATTTATTTTTAAAAGCAGAAACATACAGATAATTTGGCTTCTTTTGAGTGACTCTCCATGCTGAGATTAATGACTTTCAGGACCATAGCTGTGCATATTGGCAGCATGGGGAGTTACAAAGCTCACTGAGATTTGCTTAAATACTGCACATCTCAACATGTATATGTGCTGTTTTTTTTTTAATTGAACTTTCTGTACATAACATTCTTGGTGCACAGTGAAGCATCATACACAAAGCATACAAAACGTACGGCGATCAATAGGTGACAAAATATAAAACACATGAAGGCCATCTGTAAATAAATGTACCACTGAGGTGGTATACCCATATAGCAACCGGACACAAGACCTACAAACCCACCCGCCCGTATAGGTATTTCGCCCTGGGGCCAAAGCACCGTTGTTACAAGCCACCCAAGGTGGCGCAGCAGAGGATGGGCTGCAAGAAGCAGGCTAAAAAATTGCATCTTATAAGTAGCTCCAGTGAGAACTAGTGTGCCTAAGCCATTCAGGTAGCCATATAGGTACTCAGATCTTCATCCCTCTCTCTTATGAAACTTCCAATCAATGTTTGTTTTAAAGCAGGACAACATTCTTTAAAATCTCCAGTTGCCTGTCTCTTGCCGTTTGTGGTTTCTCTTATCACAATTCTGATCAACAGAATTCACAGTTGCCTACATACATTTCTTCAGGTGTGAGACTCTGTCGTCCAATACCTGTACTATCTGCTGTAAGGCATATAGGGGTTGATTTGCAAAGGTTTTGTAAGGGCGCTCACATGGCGCAATGCAGCGTAGTTGTGACTTAGCATACCAAAGCCTGCAAGTGACATATTCTTTTTTTTTTGTTTTACATTTTTTATTGAGTTTTAGGAGTACCACAAGGGTCAGGGCCCGACAAAATCCACAAAAGCGACAGTAGTACAGGATTACCACTTATGGCATTATCTATGAGCACACTTGTGAGCGAAACAAAGAAAAACACACTAAGAACTGTACGCAGACTACCCCACCCGTCCCGGCAAACAATTATTAAATCTTTTCTACACCCAGAAGGACAAAAGCATACCTTATACATAGCAGACAGCAGAATGCTCAGTGATTCACCCCTACGGGGATTGTGATGGAAGAGGCGGAAGGTCAATACCCCTGTATGCAGCCCATCGTGCCAAATTTTTCTATGCTTTTTGGGACAGCCCCGAGCCTGAAATACAGCTATTTCAGCTCCCATACACTTATTCAGTTCTCCTCGCCACTTTCCCATTGTTGGGGGAGAAGTGCCCTTCCATAGTTGTGCAATATCCCGTTTGCCGATAACTAGGGCTAAGAAGAGTAGATGTTGCTTGTATCTATTGCCACTAATGTCCTCAGTGCTGTGGAGGAGGGCCAAGTGGGGATCCTGCGGGAGGTCCCAGGATAACACCTCCGTGAGACAGGTCAAACCTTGCGCCAGAAGGGCTGTAGAGCAGCACAACTCCACACCATGTGAAAGAAAGTCCCCTCCTCCCTGTCGCAACGGAAACACAACGGAAACACAAGGGGGACGCCACAACTCCCATCCTCCAGAGGCGCGACCGGGTGTAGTAGTGTGGCTCACTGGTTAGAGGAGGCAGACCCTGAAGCAGAGGTCAGACCGGGACCAGGGTTCAATTCCCGACGCGGCAGGGTCCTGAGCTCAAAATGTCCACGGACTCGATAATTCTCGCTTCGGTGCCTACTCAAATCAGGGGCTCACACTCTGCAACTCTGGGCAATAGCTTGCTCAATCTCCACTACGGCCCCCCGCAGCGGGATGCCTGGCTTTCACCTTGGGGGTGCCCAGTAGGGGCTATCTCACAGGGAAAAACCAGGACGGGTTCCCAAAGCAAGCGCCTTGAGACCCTTTGGGGTGATTAGTGCGCTATATAAGAAGCCAACATTACATTACATTATAGTACACACGGTGTATGTATTTAAACTGTATAAGATGAATTCTGGAAGTCACGCAGCACCCCGGGAGCTAGCTGTCGACTTTGCCCAATCATCGTCTGTCAGGTCTGGAATATATTCCTCCCATGCCCTCCTAGTCTTGTGCAAGGTCGTGTGCGAGTTTGTGATCAGTGTCTAGTATATTTGTCTTAATTTATGAGCGTCCAGGTCCCCCATAAGGAGTCGGCCTTCTAACAGATTAAATTTAAGGAGATCCGGTATGTCAAGGCGTGTCGCAGCTGGAAGTATCTAAAGAATTGTGTTTTGTCTAACTGGAACTCTTCCTGGAGTAGCTGGAACAATTTGAGAACTGTACCCCGCATGACGTCCCCCAAGGTGGAGATGCCAATTAGGTGCCACTGGTGAAACCCCTTCAAGGCGACCACCTGGCGCAGATAAGTGCTGTGCCATAAGGGTGTTGCCTGTGTCAGCCGTCCCTGCCATCCCATTCGCCGAACCACATACCATCACAGCCTGACGTTGTCCGACTAGCGTGTGGTAAGAAGTTGAGACTATGTGCGCTGTATAATAAATGCAAAAGGGGAGTCTTCCTCATAGCCATATGCTCTAGAGTGAATGCCGGGTCCATGGGTGAATTATACCACCAGTCGGTAATGATTAATTAATGCGCCGCCACGTAATAGGAGTAGATGTCGGCGGCTGCAATGCCCCCACAGTATGTGGATTGGGTGAATGTCTGAAGTGCGACACGTATCGCTCCTCCCCTCCATAAGAATTTATTGAGTAGAGCATTAATCTGTGCAAACCCCGCCCGCGGTATGTAGTATGAGTAATTCTGAAGACGATAAAGTACTCTTGGGAGAGATACCATTTTAAAAATAGCCGACCACCACTTGTTGTGAAAAAAAAAAAAAATAGCCGACCACCCATATAAGGAAAGGGGCAAGGAAGACCATGCGGTTATGTCGTGGCGAAGGCTGGCAAGGAGCGGGATTATATTGCGCGACCATGAAATCTGCGGACAGGGGATATATATATTCCCCAGGTATTGAAATCTATCCAAAGCATTTCTCAAATGGGACGCCCAGGTGCTCCTGCCCTGATGGCCGCAGACCAGGAACAGCACAGATTTAGCGGGGTTAGTGTGGGACCCGGAATTCTGGCAGAAAACGCGTAGGATCTGCAGGATGCGAGGACCCGAGATGCAGGTGTCGGTCATATAGAACAGGACGTCATCCGCATAGAGTGCCCTGCGGTCTGGCTGGGCTCGCGGCCAGTCAAAGCGCCTGAGCACAGGGTCCCTGTGAACCCACGCCGCCAGGAGCTCCACCGCCAAGGTGAAGAGAAGAGGGGACAAAGGGCAACCCTGATGCGTTCTCCTGCAGATGGGAAAGCTAGGGGAGCGATATCCAGCTATTCGCACAGATGCCATAGGTGCAGTATATAGTAGTCGCACATAGGCAATAAAGCGTGGACCAAAGTTAATCGCTTCCAGGAGTCGAAAAAGGTAGTCCCAGCTGAGGGTGTCAAAGGCCTTATCAATATCAGCTAGGAGTAAAGCCACTGGGTGTCCCAGCTTAGGGGCCAGGGCCAACGCATTGTATACCCAACACATATTATGTCGGGTGGCTCAGTGTGGCATAAATCCGGATTGGTCCGGGTGAACCAAGTCCTGTGTACACAACCGCAAGCGGTCTGCCAGGACCTTCCCCAACATTTTAGATTAAAAATTAATTAGGGAGATGGGACGATATGAGGACGGGTCCTGCGGTGGACGGCCGGGCTTTAGGAAAAGGACAATTTCGGCCCGACACCAGTCCTGAGGAAGAAGCCGCTGTTCCAGGAATTCGTGGATTGCACCAAGTAAATGAGGGCCATGCGCGGCCATATGCAAGTGGAGAAATTCCACAGGGAACCCATTGGGGCCTGGGGCTCGACCCGGGTGTAACACATTGACTGCAGCGGACAGTTCTTCCAATGTAATGGGAGCGTCTAATTGATCCCACATCTGGGCAGATAATTGCTGAGGGGGAATATCTCGCTGAAACTCCGCGACGACATCACCGGAGACCTATTCTCTCCGGGTATACAGCACTGAGAAGTGGCGTACAAACTCAGCCACTACCTCCTTGGGGGTAGTACATGGGGCACCGTCTTACCCCCGAATGGCCGGGACTGGAGCCGGGCCCAGCCAAGCTTGACACGATCTATGCATCATTTTGCTTGACTTATCCCCCCACTGGTAGATCCGATGTTGGGACGCCAACCAGATCTGTTTGGCCTCTTCCGTCAGATGCTGATGCAGCTGTTGCTGCACCAGAGATAGACTCCTCCGACGGGTCGGGGTGGGAACCAACAAGTATTCCATTTAAAGGAAGCGCACTGGGCCTCAAATTCGTGCCTCTGAACAGAGCGTTTTCGCTTATCATTTATTCTGGAACTAATGTCTACCCCCATAATGGTAATTCCGGAGGAGGTGGACTCAGTATTCAAAGAGAAATACTCCTGGATCCTTGCATGAAGGCACTCTTGGCACTCAGGGTTGCGAAGATGTCAAGGGGACATCCGCCATCAAAAAGAGGGCTGCTGGAACTTCAGGAGTAGCGTCCCTGGACAGGCGAATTGTCTGACAACCCCCTAGGAAGGTGTGCAACCCGGGAGAACCTATGGATGTAACTCTGTGGCGTGAACAAGTAGTCTAATCTAGACAAAGAGCCATGGACCCCCGACATGTAAGTAAAGCCCGTCTCAGCTGAATGGTATTCCCGCCAAAAGTCCGCCCAACCCAGCACCCCAGTCAAAGACGACAATTTGGAGGTGCCTATGGTGGAAGCCACCCCCGAGCCCCGTTTCCTATCAATTGATGCCATAATGTCATTCCAGTCACCACCCAGTACAGCTAGACCCTCTGGAAGCTCCCCCATACCCGAGTCAAAGCCTCAACAAACGTAGCTCAAAGAGGTGGAGGAGCATAAACACTGCCCATCGTGAGTTGTTCACCATACAGTGTCCCAGTCAGGAATATGTACCTACCCCCGGGGTCAATCCAAACCTTGTTATGAGTGTAGGGAACTCGGGCGTGAAGAAAAATGGCCATCCCAAGGGAACCCCTGGTAAACCCAGAATGAAACACTTGTCGGAATCCGAACCTGCCGAGACAGGAGCCTTGTTGACCAGAAGGTGAGTCTCCCGCAGCTCCATATCGTTTGGCCTGTCTGAGAATCGCCCCCGCTTCACCTTGTTGAGCAGCCCTCAGATGTTCCACGTCACTATCGCCAATTCACCTATATGGGAAACCATAGGCGAAGAAGCCATACGTCTACTCTGGGTCTAAAAGCCACAATTTATCAAATAGGGAGTGGGATGTGTGTCCGCGTGTTGAAACCACAATTAACATAACTATACAAAATAGAACCCCCCTCCGAACACCCCCCCCCCCCACCCGATACTGCCAAAAACAAGGAGCATCTGTCGCGGTGAGGGGAACCTCAGGATTCAAACCACAGACCCCAAGGCTCCCCCTCTAATGGATGCCAACCCTCCCGCAGAACATAAACCTTGGGGAGCAAGTGGCAATGCAGGCCAGCCACCATGATTCACTTCAAACCCCACTTATTATATACTGATCAAAGTGAGTCCAACCCCTAGATATGTAGTCATGCATTTGTAGTAGTATCACCTACCAGGAGTCTTCCCAGAGGCCTGCGCAGGACATATATTCTTCATAGGAGTTTGATTGCACCCAACCCAAAGGGTGAATGATTCCGCAATGAATCAAAAGAGAACTTTCTCCCATCTGTTTCCTCTTCCCACCAGAAGGCAGAAGCTGATCTGGGTGCAAAGTTGCACACCTTTACCCTCCGTTTATTGCTTCTTAGTTAGTTTAGGCACCTCCAGTTTGCATTCATGGAATAAATTCCACGGCCTTGTCAATCTTGTCTAAGTGGCTAACCATCATATACTGCTCTTCACCTTCCAACCATCATATACTGCCCTTCACCTTCCAACCATCATATACTGCTTTTCACCTTTCAATGGTCCAGGCTCTGTCCACGTAGAATAGTGTCTACTTCACCACCACTACACTTCCTGAATAGTCCACTCCAGGGAGGTCTTCTCCAGTATTGTAGAAGTGCTGCTCTGAGTCTCAAAGATATCCACAATTCACCCGTTCGGAATCTATCAGCTTTTACTGTTGGCCACAGTGAGCTGAGAGGGGAATCGCGGTGTGAGTGAATCTGTACTGCTGAGCTCTGCGGATCTGATGTTGCATTGGTGTCCACCTTAACTCAGTTTCTCTCTATTTAGCATATTTAGTTCCAATGTTCAATTGCTTTTTGCCCCTGGAGATGTAGGCCTCTTTGAGGCACTGATAAATACTGTATGGTGGTGGCAATCTTTTGACCACCTCTATCACCTTGTGTTGGGTGCTCTCTCGTGCAACATTGGTGTGTTCCGGTGGCGTTACAGGTCTTCCCTCTCACTCGTTGCTGAGTGGCAGAGCTATGCATCTCACTCTCTCTAGGTTTCGCTTTTCTACTTTGCAGTGAAATTCTTTGAATTTACTTTCCGATTACACCACATAGGATTTCGGACCTCCAGCATTGTGAAGGAAAACAGAGAGGCTTGCATTTCAGTTCAATCCCCTGGGTGGAAGTTTATGTTGAAGAGTATTTTATTCAGAGCACATGAACGCCAAAACGTCAATCTCTAAATTTGAGAACATAACAGACAACATTGAATGAACAATCAGGTCTTGATTGCTCTACAGAACACAGTCAGAGAAGAGATGGATCTAATGTTAAGAAGAAGTAAGTTCCGAACAGTGATGGGCAATACCCAGGTGCTCCTTCAACCAAGACAGGCACAGACGTATTTATGTGAAACAAGGTAGGCAAGGATCTGACCATTCTTCACAGCATATAGTTAAGATTATATGAATTTGGGTACTCCCTGTGAACTGATGGATGGATTATACAGGTGATTCATTCTTTAATAGAGACTGTGTGGAGTGCAGCCAGGAGGGCGAGCATCGTAAAAGTGGTCAGCTCCTAAAACCATATGTTGCTTGGTTTGATTCCTTTGTAGATGGTTAAGAAGACATTTAGGTAGGCCCAGATATCATGAGATAATGTAATAGTATGTAGTTTCAATAGCGACAGATACTGTATTCAGACTAAAAATGGGCTGAGCATTATAGAACAGTAGAAGACTTCAGATTATTGCAAAGAGAATGTGTCTCACTGCCACACAGGAGCAGCAACTAACCCAGAAGTTGCAACAGAAGGGGAGAACAGGATTAGCTAATTGAGCTGTCCGGTATGAACCTTAGCGCAATTGTGGTGTTTCAAGGTGATTCAAGTGTCGTTTATTCTGGCTACAAGAGATATTGATGTTGGACTTATTGGAGAACGGGCTTAACCAGACCACTGTTAAAACTTGGAGCTTAAATCGGAGCATCAGAGCAGGTTTCAAGTTGATTCAAGCGTTGTTTATTCTGGCTACAAGAGATATTGATGTTGAACTTATTGGAGAAAGGGCTTAACCATACCACTGTTAAAACTTGGACTTGGCGCTTCAGTCAGAGCATAAGAGCAGGTTTTCCCTTCAAGGGCTCTGCGATTTGAGTCACAGTCTTACCTGTTGAAGACCAGATGGAAGGCCCAAAAGTGTTCAGTGGTCCTGGGTTGAAGTCGACTTCAGCTGGTGCCAGCAACGAGTAGTATCTCATTGTGGCTGGCACGGGCACAGACCTTCACAGTGCTCTTCCATTGTCGTGGGAAGCATTGCTTGTCTCTGATGGCAGACCTGGGGTTATACGCAAGGATCAAAGACATAACATTTCCGAACTCCCAGTGGCACATGACTATTGGGCAGCTACCCTCGGCTTCCTCCACGTCTCTCAGGCATACAGGTGTTGCACTCCAAGCACTCAAGACAGCGTCTCTCATCAGTTCACAAAGCTGCACAGGGGACAGCTCTCTCCATCACAGTGTTGCACCAGGGTGATGGTGCTCAAGATTCAAGGCTCACGAGCGATGCACAGTAGGTGGCATATGTCTTCTGGCCACGACGCTATACAGGGTAATGGCCTTATCTTCTCCACAGTCATGCACTATAGCGACAGCCCTTAAGATTCCCTTCTGCCCAGCAGGTCGTGAACCACAGCTAATGCAGAATCCCTTTTTGGGTCACAATGTTGCACAGGGTGAAGGTCCTCTTGCTCCAGGGCTATGGACCGTAACCTTCTCCACAGCCCCCACCTGGCATAAGGGGGATGTGAACAATGCATATGGGCAGACAGCCGATCTGTGCAGTGGTGCTGACGTGGACCAAAATGTCACACTTTCCCTCGGGGATCCAATAGAAAGGACCCCCCACAGGACCATGCTCCTTCCAGGCAATTTCCTGCTCCTCTCATGGTGCTCTGGTCTTGGGTCAGGCAGAAGCTAGAGCTCCAGGGTGAGTGGTCTTGATTTTCTTGGGTGATGGTCCACCAGTGCTAGTCCAAAAAGGCTGAACTTGAACTGAACTTCTCCACACTGATGTACAGCTTCAGTTGTACTTTGAAGTGTGCTCTTACTCCAGACAGCAGTCTGTCCCAACAGGAATGTCTGCAAATCTGGCTTCGGGAGTAACAAGAGGATCATACTTAGATGTCGGCCTTAGTGATATGTGTATCGAAAGGTTACAAAGGCCCACCACCCAGTTCTTTATGATTCTTTTATCAGCTCATCTCCTTTTTGAGATGTGTTCAAGCCTCTTTGATCAGTGGCCTCTCTTAGAATCAGATTCCTTTTGTAGTGCATGAAAACCCTGGCTCTTCCTTCCTCCAGTGTGATTCCCACCCTCTCAGGAATGCAGCATCAACTAATCTGCCTACGGGGTTCCTCTAAATCCATATGCTCTTTCAGCAGGCGCTAGATCTCCCAAAATAGAATCCAGAGACTTCCATGCATTGCATCCTTCACAAGCACATATATATATCCCTGTGCGAACAAAAACAGTTGCGCTGACTGGAGTTTGCTATACCGTTTCAAAGGCACGCATACATCACCGGGTCCACAGGCAACCATGCACCCGGACTGCCAATGCATACAAACCAATAGAGCCCAAGGATAAATTAAGCATACAGTAGTGGAACTTTACACAAGTGGGCCAGAAGGGTCTACTCCAGGGACACAGGTAAAAAGGCCAATTCATCACTAATATTGTAAACACAGTATGCTACCTCCACCATGCTGCTTCACTCCAGATGAAAACTGTAGCCTTTCAACACCTGAGGCTATGGGCGCCCTTCCCGGTCCAAGCAAGACTGCAATTTTGGATCTGGGCTGGCCCATGACCAAAAACTGTTAAAGCTTCTAGCGATCACAGCAGCTGTGACACTCAGGGCAGGGATTCATGTCAATTACCATGCAAGGGACGTTTCCGTTCCAACAGTATTATTAACCCCTTCGGCGCTGATGACAAAGCCAGCTCGTCATGGGCGTTACCTGCGCTACGCGGATGACGAGCTGGCTTTGTCATAAACAAGAGTCAATCAAACAAGAGTCAATCAAAATTAGGGAGGAGGATTACGTGTCTAGTCAGTTCCCCATATAGGATATGTAATATCAAAAGTAGACTAGGACACTTGTAACTACGTTACACCAAGTAGTATAGATAACCCTCATAAACGCTATGTTTGTTCGTAAGTGCGGTGTATTTTGTTCTCCGCCCCACATAGACGTTTGTGGCATTTATCATCGGGTGATCTATAGTGATTTATGCCAGCCTCAAGCCTGAGGACTACTCTGGAACAGCGTAGCAGTGTCCAGAGATGAGGTATACGTATCACCACACTGAAGGTTAGTTATGATAAAAACAAACCTTACCCATTTTGTATTTTTATTCTGAAAGGGTGTGATTTGTTATTAAAAACACCAAATGGGTATACTCTTTGATCACGTTACTAGATCTCAGTATATCACTTAGAACATACATACAGTCAACATGTTTCAGCCCCCTATGACCCAGCCGGGTCTGTGGGGCTTTCGTCAGGACAAAACAATTTAAAATATACTCACACCTCTTGTGTAGTATTTGTAGTGGTATTTCATACCCACCAATTTGTTAATTTGAGGTTTAAGTTACCTCGGTCTTAAACGAAGGATTGCCACTTCGGGGGTAAAAAGACTATTAGTCTCAGGCCGCAATGATACGCGTGTTCCGCGTCTGGTGCTGCCCCGGGGGCAGCGCCAGCACCAGACGCGGAACACGCTGGGGCAGGCGCGCAACTCATCCGCAAAGCCGATTCCAGTGGAGAGGGGCCAGATGCGAGAATGTGCGTCCTACCGTTTTGGTTTTCTTAATTTTACATGGCAGAAGCAGATTCCGGTTGCTAGATCTTAGTGGGTGTGCAGGGGTATAGGCTATTCTCTTTCTCCTTAAATATAAGGGGCCAATCCCCTGCCGCGCTCTGAACACCATTACCAGTAGCTTGAATAATGCTCTCTTCCTCACAAGCAGCCAATGCAGCTGTTGCAAAAGAGGGCGGGAGGGGGTACGCCTTGGTTTATTAAGGACCAGTCGTGCCGCTGTATTTTGCCCTACTTGTAGTCCTGCTGCAAGGTCCTCCCTGATTCCTACTAAAAGCGCCATAGTCTAGTCTACTGACTAGTAAAGCCTGTACTAAGGTCTTTCTGTCATTCACAGAGATCCATGGGAAGATTTTCCTCAGCATCCGCATGATACCAAAGCAGGCTCCAGATACTGATACAATAGGTTGTGGTTCCAATTTTACCTACAGTGCCTCTCTGGGATGTGCTTTTCCTGTAGTTTCTCTTGAACTCAACAGCATCTGATGCTTAACCCAGGAGCACCCTTCTCTGAGAGGTTGGTCAACTGTGGTCATGGGGCACCAGCAACCACAATAGAGATGCGCTGTTGTACACTCAGACTGTAGAGCAGGAAACACACGTGTGGTTACAGTAGAACCTGCCAGGCTCAATTTTCACCCCACTAGAGCTGCCAACCTCTCTTTCTTATCTCAGTGTTTCAAGCCCAAATGGTGCCTGGGAGCAACACAAGAATCGATGAATGGGGGTTTTGATATCAGTCGTGCCCCTGAACACAGTTGCTAAAGACTGTGTGTAGTGGATGGTTTCGTCCAAGAGACCACTTGGAGGCGTTATTATAGCTGTTTAAAATGACCCCTCACAATATAGGTAGAAGTCCATTTGCATTACTTGTACAAAAGGCTCCAGTTTTATGTCCATCTTGGATGAAGCAATGGGTGGATTGAGACGTTAACGCTTAAGATATTGATGACGAAGTCAGGAGATCGTTGGAAAATAGAAGGCAATTAAGTCAAAGCACTTCAGAATTCGAGAATGGCTCCTGATTTGGACAAAAAATATGTGTCCTCGAGAAAAGCAGTCACAGTTAAAGAAGTAACAAAGAAAGGCTGTTCCTGTTTTCCCGGATTGTAGAGTGAACTGTGAAAGTTTGTGAATTTGAAAGTGTTCATTTGATTGGTAACGGGGTGAGCCACATGTGAGATTTGAGTATGCTAGTCATTACTCTATAATATTTTAAGTTTTAGTTTTGGATAGACTGGAGATGAGTTGTGTCAGAAGCTTGTATCCCGGTCTGAAATGCTCTGCCCGTGATGTGTCTATATAGCAGCCATTACTTATATAAAGTGCCAAGGATCTATATTTACTACTGCTGCTGCAGGGATGGACTTCTTTATGAAGCTGAGTTTGTGTCTTTCTTTACTCTAAGGGTCCTAGCACTTTGGTACAGCAATTGACCCTGAATCATGATAGCAGTTTATTTCAACTCTGATACGCAGCTGGTCAGCAAAAAACTGTAGGGAGTTTATTTCCATGAAGACGTCACTCCCCTGAGATTGGAAACCATTCCTAGCAAAGATGGGGAGCTCACCCAGGCTACAGCTAGTGGCTGAGAACCTTGAAAACCCACTTCAGATATATTTTAGCTTAATATAGAGGGCCTATTGGCCCACATATGAACTTTTAGTAGAGTATTTCATTAAGGTGGTTTCCTCATGTTTTCAGGATATTTATCCATCAACTTCTCTCCAGGTTTGAGCTTTGCCCTTAATGTGCATCTTTTTTGGCATGCAATGACGCATGGTGCATAATGCAAGTGTGTGGTGTCTGTGTGACAACTCGCTGTGGCATTTCTTCGATGAGTGGCTCATGATAAGATGGAGACTGTTCCAAAATGGAAATCGACATACATGTTACAGAGAATGAAATAAACTAATGTTCACAATATACAATAAGACAAGGAGGAACAACCACATTTATGCTGTTTCTGCTTGAATTTTTTGCTGGCTTATCCTATGCTGAATCTAGCACCTCTATCAACCCAGTAAAGTGAGGAAGCAAATGATCCTGGGACCCACTGAAAAAGTGGAAGAAACAAGCGCTTCTTAGACTCAATGCCTCTGCGCCAAAACCTCACCTATCCTGACGACAGCATGGCCCGGCTGTGACTTCACCGCTACTAACCATTTTCACCACTAGCTACTGTCTTTGTGTTCCATTCCTCTCCAGAATGCAAAACGGTAGAAAAAGTCTTAGACCACTTACCTTCATGTTTGTATAGTCTATGCCTCTCACAAAAGTGCCTACAGACAAATAACTTACTCAGTATGTACTATAAATAACAAACACCAATAAAAGTGCACATTTTATTGACTGATTTAGGACCACAATTATTTATTGGGTAGGTAGTCGAGCAAAAACACAAAACACTCGCAGAGGAGTGAACATACTTGGACATAGTACAATTAAGAAGTTTGTGTGGGAATGTGAAAAAGAGTACAGCTGGTGAGTGAGACCTGTATTCTTTTCTCACTTGGTTCTGCAGTCTGTTACCGTTCACTACACAGGAGAAACACATGGCGAATATTTTTGTAATACTGTAACACGGTAGAACGGTCTCTGTCCTGCTGAAGAGTGGGGAACATTTTGATGCTGCTGAACTCACTTTAAATGCTGTGCTCTGCTGAGCCTGTTGTCACAAGCTTGGCTATCTCTTCTGTTCTTCCTGCCAGTTTTACAAACATTGCAAGCCCAGGGGCAACACTGGGAGAAAAGGGAGCCTTGCCCGTATGCGATGTCTAGCAAGACAACATGTCCTTGAGGCAGCAGCCAGTCTGAGGCTCCTTAAGAAGCATGTTCAC